>NC_090385.1:12253785-13553785 GCF_036365525.1 Heterodontus francisci
TTACTTGGCTCCCTGAAATAACACTGCGGTTAGCAATCGTAGGAATAGTATATGCAATTCCTCCACTTCATTTTAGCAGGGGCTCAAAGCCATTTAAGTAGATTAACGCCGAAATAGGGAAGAGAGGAATTTCAATAAAGGCATTGAGTGGACCCATGCTAATACCGCACTGCAAAGATTCAAGGCTTTAATTTTTATCATCATCTCCTATTTTAGAAAAGCAATAAAATTAGCATTGAGTGTCTAGTGGTGACAGTGTATGAGTGTGGTACGAGAACCTCTAAGTAATAAACATCTTTATATAATCTCTTTACAAAGAGAGAAGCCCTCTCTGGAACATGTCCCACACTAGAACACACCAATTGCATGGTTGACAAAGACACAGAGGGTTTTTTGTATTGGTTCCTCAGTAGATAATGGCATTTTGTGAAAGAAAACAATCAAGTGTAAGCATTCCAAATTAGTAAGTGACATATTCTCCTTATCAGATGGCATGCTTGGCTAAATATCATTTGGCTGCTTGGCCTCTCTTAAGTTAATTATTTTGCTTTGACAACGTTTTGGTTCATTGAAAATATAACTTGAAAGCCAAGCTAAAATACATTGGAGTCAAGCCACATGGAGTGTCATAGGCCACCATAGTCAATGCGCTAATGGGAATTCAGTAAGTATTTTTAGCTAATCTAATCTAATCTCAAAATGTAGAACTAGGGGAAAATTGGGTCCTGATACGTTGAAACATTGTTTAAAGTAGAGACTAATGGATTAGGATCACATCGTAACGACATAATGAAATCTTGATTTAAAACCATACCCTGAGTGCTTGTGCCCCAAATCAGTGCGTATGAATTGAGGCGTTAAAGCTTTATGATATTAAATAAGACCGCAATTGTTGACAACACGATCAGTAGGTGGTGCTGTTCTGGCACATGCGCAAATGCAGCATGTGCCACGAAAACGTCACAGCTTGCGACTGTAGCAGCTGCCAGGACTAAAGATGGCGCTGTTCAAAGAATCACAGAGATGAAACCTAACAAACACGTGGCAGAATACAATGGCCGGAGTGAGAGAGTGGAGCGGGCCGGGGAGAGCAGCGCAGGGGCCGGGGAGAGCAGCGCGGGGAGACCAGCGGTAGCGGTAGCGGTGCCGGGGGTGGGGGGGGGGGAGAGGGGGGGAGAGAAGGAGGGGGGGGGAGAGGGGGGGAGAGAAGGAGGGGGGGGAGAGGGGGGAGAGAAGGAGGGGGGGGAGAGGGGGGAGAGAAGGAGGGGGGGAGGGGGGGAGAGGGGGGAGAGAAGGAGGGGGGAGGGGGGAGAGAAGGGGGGAGAGGGGGGAGAGAAGGAGGGGGGAGAGAAGGAGGGGGGGGAGAGGGGGCAGAGAAGGAGGGGGGGAGAGAAGGACGGGGAGAGGGGGAGAGAGAAGGAGGGGGGGAGAGGGGGGGAGAGAAGGAGGGGGGAGAGGGGGGGAGAGAAGGAGGGGGGGGAGAGGGGGGGAGGGGGGAGGGAGGGGGGGAGAGGGAGGGGGGAGAGGGATGGGGAGAGGGAGGGGGAGAGAAAGAGGGGGGGAGGGAGGGGGAGAGAAAGGGGGGGAGAGGGAGGGGGAGAGAAAGAGGGGCGAGAGGGAGGGGGAGAGAAAGAGGGAGGGAGGGGGGAGTAAGAGGGAGGGGGGAAGAAAGAGGGGGAGGGAGGGGGGGAGAAAGAGGGAGGGGAGAGAAAGAGGGAGAGGGGGGGGGGAGTAAGAGGGAGGGGGGAAGAAAGAGGGGGAGGGAGGGGGAGAAAGAGGGAGGGGGAGAAAGAGGGAGAGGGAGGGGGGGAGAAAGAGGGAGGGGGGAGAGGGAGGGGGGAGGGAGAGGGAGGGGGGGAGAAAGAGAGGGAAGGGGAGAAAGAGGGAGGGGGAGGGGGGGAGAAAGAGGGAGGGGGAGGGGGGAGAAAGAGGGAGAGGGAGGGGGGGAGAAAGAGGGAGGGGGGAGAGGGAGGGGGGAGGGAGAGGGAGGGGGGGAGAAAGAGAGGGAAGGGGAGAAAGAGGGAGGGGGAGGGGGGGAGAAAGAGGGAGGGGGAGGGGGGAGAAAGAGGGAGAGGGAGGGGGGGAGAAAGAGAGAGGGGTAAAGAAGGGGGGAGGGGGAGAGCTGGGGGAAGTGGGGGGGGAGCGGGAGGGGGGAGGGGGAGGAGGGGAGGGAGAGGGAGGAAGGGGAGAGAGTGGGGGGGGGGAGCAGCGGAACGGAAGAGGAGTGCCTTTTTCTGTGCATGCGCTATAAACACCAGCAAAAGACTTACTGGCCAGTCCCTGGACCCGGTGACACCAAGGTCTTCACACGCTCGCTCCCCGTGGCTCTCTACGGCCTCTCGCTTCCGGCCCTCTCCATTCAGCCGTTCCCTCCAGCTGCGGATGCCCAATCCAGTTGCTTTCTCCCCTTCTCCACAGTACTTCAGGCATTGCCACTGTCTGGTCCCTGCATTTTGCATGCTCCCTCTCCCCACCCCTCCCTGCTCTCCCCACCCCTCCCCCTCTTCACCCACCCCTCCCTCTACCCCCCCCCTACCTCCACCCCCCTACCTCCACCCCTCCACCATAGTTGAATATCTGAAGTGCAGTTGCAAAGTCGGGGAAATAGCATGCAAAACAAAACCTCAACAATTCTGGGTTTAATTATTGAAAAGTTTTATTAAGTTCATTCAGTATCCGAGGAACTGCTGTGCATGGATACATGAGTGTTGTGTCCAGCATTCCCGTTAGACAGACAGGCCGAGTCTCTGCTATGCACAGCTAAAGTGATTGTTCCTGGAGAGCCTTGTGGTGAATGAACGCTTGGCTCTCTATTCCACTACTG
Organism: Heterodontus francisci; assembly: GCF_036365525.1. Classification (NCBI taxonomy): domain Eukaryota; kingdom Metazoa; phylum Chordata; class Chondrichthyes; order Heterodontiformes; family Heterodontidae; genus Heterodontus; species Heterodontus francisci. Next base: position 12,256,610 of record NC_090385.1, read on the forward strand.
TATTGTCCATGTGAAGAAGGCAAAGTCACAAGAGTCTGAGCTCAGTCTATTCTTGGTGAATGTTCCCCAAGCGCATCCCAATGTGCATTCCCAATTCATCCATAAATGCAATGTTCCTTTCCACATCGTGATGAGCTCCGCAGCATGATCCAGTTGCCTTCGTTGCTTGAATGCTGACCGTAAGTCTCGAGGATTGTTTTCTCGACGGCATGTTTTACATGAAAAGAAGAAAAGCAAATCAGAGTCAGAGCTTGCCTCCCTCCATCCACTGAAATTACTGTTGCCCACACCTTTTTAAGTTCTGCAGTGAAGGCACCAATTGATAACGTCGCCAATGAAGCACTTATTACCCACCTCAGATGCAGGAATCATCACATCCTTGTGTCATCTCCTGCACTGCCTCCTTTGCTGGAATGCCGTCCTTAAGTGTCAAGGATTGTTTTCTCAAGGGCACATTTTACATGAAAGGAAATAATGAAAGAACAGGAGTGTCAGAGCTTCCCTCCCTCCAATGAAATTACTGTTGCACATGCTTTATGCTCTGCAGTATAGGCCAATGAATCACTTAGTACCCACCTCAGCTGTAGGAGTCAGGATGATGTAACTGCCCCTATCTCGTGATGGTTCAATGCTGCTCTCAGGGAAAACATGAATGATGTGAGGGTGCTGGAAAAAGAAGCACATTTCTTTTGGACTATGAACATAAAGCAGGCCATTTAGCCCAGCTGTTCCCTGCTATCTACCTTTGCCTTAAAGCAACACTGAGGATGGAGAATGGTGCGGCTGCACTCCCACCTCACCAGTTGTGTACGCAGCAAGAGCATTCACATTTGTGCTACCACTGGACACGGCATGCTTGTTTCTTTTAGTGCTCAATCTCTTCTTGCTGAATGTTCCCCAAGTGCTTGACCCCTTTGGATGCCTTCTTTGCTTGACAGGCAGCAGCTGGCAATTGCGGAGTCTCACAAGGCTCTGCATGGTTGTTTCAAGGGCGGATGGGGAAACATGTGGCTGTGTGTCCACGTGCACTGCTTGGATGGGTGCAGGAACAGGTGACTGTGTAACTGAACAGCAAGGAGAGGGTACCGCAGGTGGGGAAAGTGGAGCTTTGAACAGGCAGGCGTATGTATGGTCCATCAGATCATTAGGCCAGGGGTGAAACGCTCAGGATCCATGGATTGTGGCACGCGACTGATGTCCAGCGCATGGTCACCTCCATCCGAAGGTGCTTCTGGGCAATTGTTGGGCAAATTAATTGGCTCCATCTCATCAGCCAGTCCTTGTGTTTATGGCGCATGCACAGAAAAAGGCACTCCCCTTCCGCTCCGCTGCTCCCCCCCGACCTCCCTTCCCTCCTCCCTCCTGACCTCCACCCCCATCCCTCCTCCCTCCCTTCCTTCCTCCTTCCCTCCCTCCCTTCCCCCCTGTCCCTCCCTCCCTTCCCCCCTGTCCCTCCCTCCCTTCCTTCCTCCTTCCCTCCCTCCCTTCCCCCCTCCCTTTCCCCCCTCCCTTCCTTCCCCCCCTCCCTTCCCTCCCTTGAAATGTTTTCAGACCAACTTAACAACAGGGACTGGAGCACATGCGGTGCCCCAGACAATGTAAATATTTTCAGAGCAACTTACCTTGGAATAATCTCCTCTGTCTAATAAAAATGAAGCAAATGCCCGACGAAACCTCTCCTCCTTCCATTTTCAAAAACTCGTGCCGAAGCTTTCGGAAGATTGACGCACATGCGCACACGGTCTCAGGCCCTCTGCGCATGCGCTGCGGTCCGGATTGCCAGGACCAGTTTGCGCATGCGCAGAGGCCAACCTGGCGTGTTCCCCGAGGAAGATGATGTTACGCGATGACGTCATCTGCGCATGCGCAAACTGGTCCAGGCAATCCGGACCGCAGCGCATGCGCAGAGGGCCTGAGACCGTGTGCGCATGTGCGCACCGCGGCGCATCCTGATGACGTAGCGTTGTCATCAATCACTTTGATTAAATAATGTGATGTGGTTGGGTTTTGGCTATCATTAACAAACATTAACTGATGTATTGCAGATTGTATGTTTTCCCATTTATGTGCAAATTATGGCCATTACTGTATCTCAGTCCTATTGAAATAATCCTGGCCTGTTAAAATGCATATTGTGAATACTCACAGATTTCCTATGGGGTTGGTCATGGACAGTTTGGAGTCGGGAGCATGGTTGTGATATTTGGACTTATCCCTTTAAGGCCCCTGTTCAGGTACTCCCTGAATATCCAGGTAATCATATCAACTTGTGAGGTCACTCAGAGGATATTGTAATTCCTTGTAGTTAGAAGGGTTTGGTTTGAAATGACTATTTCCATCTCTTTTTAACATTGGGTTGTATCTGTAACCATGTCTGACCCTTTGAAGTGATCATTGTGTTCAATTGGTAGATATCCATTCACCAAAATCAGGAAGCAGGACACATTCTCTAATCTACAACTGTTTTATTCTCAATCCACAATTCAATACAAATACCAGTTTCGACTCTTCACTTCTGGACTGACTCCCTGTCCAGAAGTAACTAGGGGAAAAAATCCAGCCCTTAAATACAAGCTTCAATGAGCATCACTTGCTCTCTATTAACACTGAAGTAAGTCCTGGTTAATTAGGGACCAGAATTTTCAATATCTTCAGCTGGATTGTGGCATCTGGAATGTAACAGATACATACGAGATGTCCATGTGGATTTTTTTTAATCGTTCATGGGATGTGGGCATCACTGGCTCGGCCAGCATTTATTTCCCATCCCTAATTGCCCTTGAGAAGGTGGGAAGGTGGTGGTGAGCTGCCTTCTTGAACTGCTGCAGTCCATGTGGTGTAGGTACACCCACAGTGCTGTTAGGAAGGGATGTTGACCCAGTGACAGTGAAGGAACGGTGATATAGTTCCAAGTCAGGATGGTGTGTGGCTTGGAGGGGAATTTGCAGGTGGTGGTGTTCCCATGCATCTGCTGCCCTTGTCCTTCCAGATGATAGAGATTGTGGTGGTACACATGAGCTGGAAGGACTCCTCCTTTCTCAGCCCATGACCTCGCACTGACTCCGGGAACGTTGACATGTGGGAGCACAGATCCTGCTGCTGCTCCAGGTAGAGCCTCCTTTCTTGTAAATCCTGAAGCCCTGTATCTGTGCCCAGCTGAGCAGGGCTGTGTCTGCCCTCCATCCTCCGACGTAACTGCCCACAACTGCCTCTGCCACTGACACCTCCTCCTGCACACGAGTGCTGTGCTCCCTATAAACCGCGCACAAGGACATGTAAGATATGACGGTATTGGCCTCAGCTCTGACGTTGCTGTGCTTGGCCCGGTGATGGTGAGGGAGTCGATCTAATTGCCTCAGCGTCTGCACCTGTGGGAGACACAAGAAGAGATCATGAGAACAAGCCTTGGAGAGCAGAAGCCTCTGCAGTGCTGAAGCTTCCCGATGCAACTCATTGTTCGGTATTCTGTTGGACAGGGTGGAGTGCAATGCACCATCTTAATGATTGCATTGTACTATCCAATCACCATCGCCACCATAGATGCCATTTCACCTTGCCCCGACTTCCTCGTGTCCGTGACCCTGACATTGTCCATGTCTCCCTCCTCCATCATGGTGATAACGTGCAGGTAGGGAACCCCTCCTCCTGTCTGGGCCCTCTTGGGGACATTACAAGCTGTTTCTCCGGCAAGGACAAAAGAGAGTAAGATAAGGCACTGCTGGTCTCTATGGCCAGTGTCAGCTGCTCCTATTCATTAGAAGCTGCATGTACTAGTGCTGACAGGTCCTCAGCAGCACTATGGCTCTGAGCCATTCTGATCGGTCAGTGGACACATACACCTCACATGTTCAGGAGCAGCGTGCACCCTGAAGCTCCTCAGCTGGTGCGTCTGCTGGAGGCTGAATACCCAGAGGCCTGTCCAGATGGTTCGGCATTGCACTCACCTTACCAAAGCAAATCAGGTCATTAAACCTCTTCCTACACTGAACCCAGTTTCTGCGCACCACACACTCTGTCTTCTGACTGTGTTAGCCATCTCCATCCAGGCCTCCTTGGTTCAGATGAATGGCCTCCTCATGCCACCCTCCGGGAAGAGGACCTCCCTCCTCTCCCTCACCACTTTGAGGAGAACCTTCAGGTCTGCATCTGTGAATCGAGGGACTGCCCTGCCTCAGGTTCCAGGCCTCTGCCTCTCCTGAGACATCTTTCAAATAGAAGGTTAAGCAATGAAATGGCAGCCACAGTAATGAAAGCCATAGTCTGATTAAATTGGGCCCGTACTTGCACCGTTCTGCCTCCATTCCCATCCCCGCAGCTGCTAATTGGCCGCTAACCCTGTCTCCAAGCCAATTCAGGGGGTAACCCAATGAAAATCAGGGCTGGTGACAGTTTCCCCCTTGGTGGGTTTGGGTCCCAGACACAGTCCCAATGTCTGTTGCACGCCCCCGAAAGGAAAATCATGCCCGTTAACTGTGTTTCTCTCACCATAGATGCTGCCTGGCCTACTGAGTATTCCCACCATTTTCTGTTTTTATTTCAGATTTTTAGCATCCGCAGTATTTTGCTTTTACTTTCCTTGTTATTATCACAATGGTATTCCTGTTTGAGGGGCTATTTTTCATTTTTTTTATCCTGCATGGAAAAGCCCCAGAAATTGAAAGAAATATAGTTATAAAGGCTTAGGAATGTTTGGAATCCACTGTAGAGGATTTCCCCACAGACTCCACATCATCAACACCACTGCTCAACTGACTTGGAGGAAGTGTGACTGAGTCACGTCAAAAGAATTTCATTGTTCAGCTGTGGCTCAGTTGATAGCACTCTGCTCTCTGAGTCAGAAGATTATGGGTTCATAGTTTTCCCACCACCCCCCCCCACCCACCCCCGGTGGAGTTCTCTCTACGCTGGAGTCCTCCCCCTTTACATCAGGGACCTGGGGTGGAGGGTGCTGCACAGCTCAGTCCCATGCAGGTTCACAGACTCCCAGGCCACCTGTAATTTCTGCGGCTTGGACGAGTCTGTGTTCCATGTATATCTGGAGTCTAAGAGGTTGCAGCCCCTCTTTGAGTATTTGAAGGGCCTGCTCCTTACGTTTTGGTTGCACTTCAGCCCCACGCTCCTGATCTTTGGGCACCCGGTGCCGGGGGCTGGGCTGGGGGGGGTGCGGGTTGATCCAGGAGGAGGGTCTGCTCGTCGGTCTGCTCCTGGGCCTGGCCAAGGTGGCAATTCACAGGTCCAGGTTGCGGTATGTTGTGGGGTCCGTCCGCCCTGATTGCCTGCCCCTCTTCCACGGTTATGTTCGCACCCGGGTGTCCCTGGAGAAGGAGCATGCGGTGTCCGCCGGTTCGCTTGAGGCCTTCCGCGACTGGTGGGCACCGCTGGGGCTGGGGTGCATCATTGATGCCGAGAATGGCATTTTAATTTGCGTATTTGTTTTATTTATTCGATTTTAATAAAGCTGTTTTATGAAATGTACATAAGGGGGCCTGAGGAATAAAGGCCCCCTCGACATAAAATACATAAAAGGGGCCTGCGGTATAAAGGCCACCTTATAAGAACAAAAAAGGAAAAAAAGGTGTTAGATACAGAGTAAAGCTCCCTCTAAAAAAAAATGGGGTTAGATATAGTGTAAAGCTCCCTCTATACTGTCCCATCAAACACTCCCAGGACAAGTACACCACGGGGTTAGATACAGAGTAAAGCTCCCTAAAGAAAATGAAGAAAACAAGAAAAAAAAGATTTTTAAAAATGGTTCATCGTCCCACTCCAGAGACCTGAGCACAAAATTTAGGCTGACACTCCCAGTGCCGTACCAAGGGAGTACTGCACTTTTTGGAGGTGCTGTCTTTTGATGAGACATTGAACCGAAGCCCTGTCGGCCCTCTCAGGTGAAAGATCCCACAGAGGAGCAAGGATAGTTCTCACCAGTGTCAGGACAACATTTATCCTTCAACCAACACCACTAAAGAAGAGATTATCTGATCACGTATATCATTGCTGTTTGTGGGAGTTTGCTGTGCACAAATTGGTTGCCACATTTCCTACATTACTACACTTCAGAAGTAATTCAGTGAATATAAAGTGCTTTGGGACATGCTGTGTTGTGGAATGTCCCTATACAACTGCAGTTCCTTCTTATTTCAGTGCTTTTCTCACAGGACTCTCCTGCAACCAACAACGGCAGTGTGCATTCATATAGCACTTTCACGTACTAAAACTTCCCAAGGCACTTCACAGGAGCATTTTCAAACAAAGATTTGACAGGGTGGAGACTGGGATTTGATATCAGTGAAGTTTGGGATTAAACGCTGCATTGGTTTAATTCTACCATTGCAGCACCAGCTGCTAATATGCAGTCAACTAAAAAAAAAAGCAAACATACGCTTATGCACTCAGTTATTAGCAAGGAAACAAATTTTGGTCTAAATCCAAACATATTTACAACATATACTTCAAAGAGTTCAAACTGGGAAAACCAAGAAGATAGCAACACTCACCAATGAAGTGACAAAGTAGTGAATGCACTCCTGAAAGTATTTTAAATACTTGACTTTGTAACATGCCCAGCCTAATCCTTGGATATATTACTCACTAATTATTGCACTATGTGTTCATTATCCCTTAAATGTAGTTTCACTTAATGCAAAAATGCCTCTGATGGGCAGACTGCTTTTCTGAACAGGTCTGATGACTGTTGACAGGTCTATGCTCAATGTTTTCGCAAGACATTCCCGTTGTCTGCCATTTTTAGCGGGGGTGTTTGCCCCTTCAAGATTAATGGGTTAATACATGTTCTAAAATGGCAGACAGAAGAATATCACAGAAACCTGTTACATTTTCACTTGTAGCTAATCACTGACAGTATTTTCTGAAGTATGGCTGTTATTGCCTGCCTAATATTATGCATTGGCTTGGCCATGTGAGCCGCATGGAAGATGGCAGGATCCCCAAAGACACATTGTACAGCGAGCTCGCCACTGGTATCAGACCCACCGGCCGTCCATGTCTCCGCTTTAAAGACTCTGCAAACGCGACATGAAATCCTGTGACATTGATCACAAGTCATGGGAGTCAGTTGCCAGCGTTCGCCAGAGCTGGCGGGCAGCCATAAAGGCGGGGCTAAAGAGTGGCGAGTCGAAGAGACTTAGCAGTTGGCAGGAAAAAAGACAAAAGCGCAAGGAGAGAGCCAACTGTGTAACAGCCCCGACAACCAATTTTATCTGCAGCACCTGCGGAAGAGCCTGTCACTCTAGAATTGGCCTTTATAGCCACTCCAGGCGCTGCTCCACAAACCACTGACCACCTCCAGGCGCTTACCCATTGTCTCTCGAGATAAGGAGGCCAAAGAAGAGAATATTATGCATTAACATTCTTTCATTTTCTTTCTTTTTAAAAGTTTACGGGCCGGATCTTGTTAGAGTGAGGCATCTAGCGCCATGTATCATTAGTTAGACTTTTCCAGTATCCTTCAGCTCGCAATTATTTTGTGTTGTAACTCGCTGGCACTCTGAGCTTATAACAGCGTGGCAAGGGCAACGGGGCATCTGGGACTTTAGTGAATGAAGGGACCAACATTGTATTTCTTTAACTAATCAGAGTTAATGATTGAGAAAGAAAGAGGTACAATAGAGAAGGAAGTAGGATGAATTGAAGTTAAATCAGGTATAGAAAGAGAAATAAAGAGAGGGAAAGAAAGGTTTAGAGAGAGTGAGAGAAATAAGGAACACAATGGAAAGTAAGAAAAAGTTTTTAAAAATTAACTTTTCTTTTAAATTTCTCGCAACAACTTACTACATGCAGGAAGGAGATTCCACAGTTTAAATTGTTCTCTTCCTGAGCTAGAGAGGTTGATTGGCATTGTTTTAGCAAAAAAGGAAGTATTCGTAAGGGCTGGAAGGCTAGAAACAGACGAATCCCTTGAGGAATATAAAGACAGTAGGAAGGAACTTAAGCAAGGAGTTAGGAGGGCTAAAAGGGCTTATGAGAAGTCATTGGCAAACAGGATTAAGGAAAACCCAAGGCTTTTTATACGTATATAAAGAGCAAGAGGGTAGCCAGGGAAAGGGTTGGCCCACTCAAGGACAGAGAAGGGAATCTATGTGTGGAGCCAGAGGAAATGGGCGAGGTGCTAAATGAGTACTTTGCATCAGTATTCACCAAAGAGAAGGACTTGGTGGATGATGAGCATAGGGAGGGGAGTGTAGATAGTCTCAGTCATCTCATTATCAAAAAGGAGGAGGTGTTGGGTGTCTTGCAAAGGATTAAGGTAGATAAGTCCCCAGGGCCTGATGGGATCTACCCCAGAATACTGAGGGAGGCAAGGGAAGAAATTGCTGGGGCCTTGACAGAAATCTTTGCATCCTCATTGGCTACAGGTGAGGTCCCAGAGGACTGGAGAATAGCCAATGTTGTTTCTTTTTTTAAGAAGGGTAGCAAGGATCATCCAGGAAATTATAGGCCGGTGAGCCTTACGTCAGTGGTAGGGAAATTATTAGAGAGGATTCTTCGGGACAGGATTTACTCCCATTTGGAAACAAATGGACTTATTAGCGAGAGGCAGCATGGTTTTATGAAGGGGAGGTCGTGTCTCACTAATTTGATTGAGTTTTTTGAGGAAGTGGCAAAGATGATTGATGAAGGAAGGGCAGTGGATGTTATCTATATGGACTTCAGTAAAGCCTTTGACAAAGTCCCTCATGGCAGACTGATACAAAAGGTGAAGTCACATGGGATTAGAGGGGAGCTGGCAAGATGGATACAGAACTGGCTCAGTCATAGAAGACAGAGGGTAGCAGTGGAAGGGTGCTTTTCTGAATGGAAGGATGTGACTAGTGGTGTTCCGCAGGGATCAGTGCTGGGACCTTTGCTGTTTGTAGTATATATAAATGATTTGGAGGAAAATGTAGCTGGTCTGATTAGTAAGTTTGCGGACGACACAAAGGTTGGTGGAATTGCGGACAGTGATGAGGATTGTCAGAGGATACAGCAGGAAATAGATCGGTTGGAGACTTGGGCGGAGAAATGGCAGACGGAGTTTAATTCGGACAAATGTGAGGTAATGCATTTTGGAAGGTCTAATGCAGGTGGGAAGTATACAGTAAATGGCAGAACCCTTAGGAGTATTGACAGGCAGAGAGATCTGGACGTACAGGTCCACAGGTCACTGAAAGTGGCAACACAGGTGGATAAGGTAGTCAAGAAGGCATATGGCATGCTTGCCTTCATCGGTCGGGGCATAGAGTATAAAAATAGGCAATTCCTGCTGCAGCTGTACAGAACTTTAGTTAGGCCACACTTAGAATATTGCATGCAATTCTGGTCGCCACACTACCAAAAGGACATGGAGGCTTTGGAGAGGGTACAGAAGAGGTTTACCAGGATGTTGCCTGTTCTGGAGGGCATTAGCTATGAGGAGAGGTTGGATAAACTCGGATTGTTTTCACTGGAACGACGGAGGTGGAGGGGCGACATGATAGAGGTTTACAAAGTTATAAGCGGCATGGACAGAGTGGATAGTCAAAAGCTTTTTCCCAGGGTGGAAGAGTCAGTTACTAGGGGACATAGTTTTAAGGTGAGAGGGGCAAAGTTTAGAGGGGATGTGCGAGGCAAGTACTTTACACAGAGGGTGGTGAGTGCCTGGAACTTGTTGCCGGGGGAGGTGGTGGAAGCAGGTACCATAGAGACGTTTAAGAGGCATCTTGACAAATACATGAATAGGATGGAATAGAGGGATACGGACCCCAGAAGTGCAGAAGGTTTTAGTTTAGGCAGGCATCAAGATCAGCGCAGGCTTGGAGGGCCTAATGGCCTGTTCCTGTGCTGTACTGTTTCGTTCTTTGTAAATGTCACATCCTTAAAAGGGCTCTTATACTCCTAATGACCAGACCTAACTTTCTGTGGTGAGTTTGTTGGACAATTAATGTGCAAATCCAGCAAGTTCTTTAAAAAGGGAGAGTCTAAGGGTGAGATGAAGCTTGTGCGAAGCAAAAAGTATAGCATAAATCGAACAGCAAATTCTGGAGATTCACAACTCACAGTGTAGCTCCGCTTCCCCTGATCTTGCTGGCTGATTTGCGCATTAATAACAGCGTACATGGTTAAACAGACCATTATTTTCCCCCAAGATCCAGTCCATTGTTGCACTTTGCATTGCGGAGGGCAAACAGATGCATTGTAACAAGTTAGAAGCAGACTCCCTTTGATTGCTCTGAAAGGCTGATTACAGTTAACATGCTTATATAAGTGTAAACATTGCTGCAGCTAACTGAATAAAGGGGCTAAATGACCAACCACAAGTTTAATTAGCTGCTGTTTCAAATTAATAATTGACATTTTAAACGCTGAAAGCGGGATTGCCGTAGTATTTAATCCTCGGAGTAATATGGTTCATTCTCCATTACACCCCATCTTGTGAAACCTTCAATAGATCAATTTACAGTGCTGGTAAATTTTTTCAACTACAGCTGACCTTAGCCGAGTCTAACTGCCTCACCTTTGCGGCAGATGTTAATATTAGTTTTTTTTGTGCCATGCAGGAGGTAGCAGTGGTTAGGGTTTTTCCTTGCGACAGATAGCATCAGCATATGCAATCTACTATTTAAATTGTCATCTCGAGTTTGTTCGCTAATTAACTGCTACCAAACGTTCATAACAAATCAGTGCAGGCTGAATGCACACAAGTGTCCCTTGCTGCATATCCCCAGAGGGTTGTCACTTCAAGTTGGAGCCTGTCTCCTCCTTTGTTATTTTATTTTCCTTCACGGTTTTAATGGCCTCATCCACCAAACCAACACATCCCCCCCTCCCCTCCCCCCACAATCCCTGCCCACCCCCATCCTTCCACAAAATGAGTTGTTCAATGTATCAAGGGACCTGATGCTTTGACACTTTACTCGACAGACATAAAATTTGATTTATCATCTGTCGCACTAGTCCATCGGCTCTGCACAGCTCTCAGCTCAACATTCGTTTCTTTAAATGCCCTTTCCCCAATGTCTGTTGCAGTCACTACGAACAGGATCGGAATGCGCTGCGGAGGAAGGAATGGGAAAGACGGAACCAGGAAGTCCATCAAGATGAGGATCTGTTTGCTTCAAGTTTTAATCTGTTCAGTGAACCCTACAAGGTAGCCTGGTCCAAATGCGTTAAAAGTTGTTTCAGCTTAACTTTAGTGTTGCATCAAGAGGTGATTAACTCTATTTTAGCACGTTTGCACATTAAGAGGAAAAAAATTACAGTGATAAGAATTTTACTACTCAGAATTATGCCATTAATCAATTTGCAGTAATTACTGTTAAATTCAGGCAATGTGGAAGAAAATTACCACATCTACATTTCCCAAATTTGAGTTACAAAATTGGCTTTGAATAAAATTCTTTTTGTGATCACCAAAATTGTGACATTTTTCAATTGGAGTAAAAACCAAGAAAGCAAGAACCTGGGATGTGAGGCCGTCATGGTCCCAGCTCTGAAGTAGATGAACGGGGAGACACTCAGCCGGGTGTTCAGGGATGGCAGGTATCTTAAGGTGCAAACAATACCTCCTTCCTCGATAATGCACAGAGGGAAAGCAATTGTATTTAAAGTGTCAGTTAATTAACGGCTTCACCTGTAGACGAGGGGGATAAACTGTGGACTGGGTATAAACCCATGTTGATCAGTGTCTGAAGTTGCCAGCAATATTTCTGTCATTAAATTTGTGGAGCTTCCCCAACATTCGGGAAGAAGATTTTATGAGGAAGATCTGTCTTTGGGGGAGGGAGGAAGAGTCCTAGCAAATCAAAGGTGGTGGCAATTGGTGGGGCAGGGGGGGAAATCTAAAAGCAGGGACATCTAGGGCGGGATCTTGTTCTCCCCCAGGCGTCAGATTCCGTGGCAGGGTGTGGGGGTCCGGGAGATGGCTCCGGATGAGGCCTGCCACAGACCTCGATGTCGGGTGGGCCTGGCCCAATCCTGGCAGTGGCGAGGCTCCGTGGTGGCCATGGGCGATGGGACCACAGTTTAAATATTCAAATCAATAAAATGAATGAATTAACATGCACATACCTGCGATCTTGAGGGCCCACCGCGATCTTCGGCGTGGCGGCCAGCGCTTCCGCTGCCTTCAAATCCCCGTCCAGGGAAAGGTGGCGCCACCTTGGTGGGGAGGGCGGAGGAGGTGAGATTATCAGTGTGGGGGGATGGGATCAAATAAATGTGATGGTGGGAAGGGTTGAACTGTAAACTTTGTTCAGTTTTGGGACCAAAGGGCAAATAGTTAATGTAATTGTTATTGGGGGGGGGGCGGGGAAGGGGTGTTAAAAATTTATTTATTTAATTTTGGGCAGGGGTGGGGTGTCTATCTTAAAAATTTAAACTAGGCAGCAGGGCTGGCTGCCCCTCAAAAATGGTGCCAGTGCCTGTGCACAGGCAGCTGACGCCATTGCTGGGGATGGACAGCCTGCCCCTTCCACGAGATTGTGGGGGGCTGGCTGCCCCGGCTATTTAAATGAGCTGCCCCGCTTAAGAACACGGTGGTTCTTTGGCATGGGCTGCCATTTATGAGCTTGCTGCCGATCTCTTAAACTCCAGCCCCTAGAGTGCAGATCCACACATTTATCACTCTTCATGGTCAGAAGCTAGCCTCTCAAAACTGATTGGAAGTGAAGATTCTGCAGGGAACCAATCTATTGGCTCCCGTATTGGAAGCTACCGATAAAAGCTCCTTTGCACTGACAGAAGTAGCATTCTTAATTCCACAGGAAGTGAAGGCCTGAAAGTGCAATAAGAAATAAAAGAAAGATCAATCTTTTATATCTAGATCAACTTGTTTGACTGGTGTAGGATAGTCATTTACCTATACTTACCAGTCATTCACCAAAATGCCCAAATAGTAGCTTTCGTGTGTGTATAACAAGGTGTCCAATTTTCCTGCCCGTATGTGTTTAACTGCTGAAAGCCAAGTGTAGTTACATTTCCATTATCTGACAGCCCGAACCAACCTTTTCTGGTTCCAATGCAATCTAGTCCAGTTATCCAGATTTAAGATGCTGTATTCCTTGTAAGTGGGTAAGTACCACTGAACTATTTTTGCAATGTGACTGTGTTATTTGCAGCACAGCTCATATGATCTTTTGATCAATAGAAATAAAATGGCAAAAATGGCATTTTATTGATTACAATACGACAGTTGTATTGTACGTCCCAGGGCCGATTAATGCACACATCTACAAATTTATTTTAAATTGTTTTTTTCCTAACAAGTACAATTTATGTAGCCAAGTGTTTGATGTTTAACTCCCACCTCCAAATCCTGAGCGGTGGTATTCCCACACTTAAAAGAGGTAGAAAAAAATCAAAAGCTGGTTCACTGGGTATGCAATCTTCAAAGGGAATTGTGCTTTTGGCAACTGTCGAGAGGACTAAATGAATGACCTTTAAAAGTTTGGCTTGATATCCTTTGGCATTATCAGTAACATGGCAGCAATGGTCTCTGTCATGGCTCTGGGATAGTCTGTTTCAAACAGTTGGTCGCACCCAAATTAACTTTTTTTATTTGGGGCTCAGGTTGCTGTTTATGCACCAGTTTTTATTTACTGCCCATTCATGGTTGAGGGGGACCTCTCCAACATAGCAAAATATTTTAACAGCTGAGTAGCTCCTATGGTTATTTCAAAGGGCATTAAGAGTCAACTGCACTGTGTGGGACTGGAGTCACGTGTGTGCCAGATTGGGTAAGGGTGGCATCCTACTCCATCCCTAATGGCGTATTGGTGAACCAGTTGGGTTTTTACAACAACCCTAACCTCACAAATGATCATATTTATTAATTTTTGCCTTATTTGTTCAATACCATAACCATTACGCAATATGCAAAAAGCAAGCAAACCTATCTGAAGTCATGTGGTGAATAAATGATTCTCGGTCAGCATAGCTGAACGGGGATCAAATGTAGTATAAGGATTTTTTGTTGTGCTTTTAAAATAATTACTGTTTAGTTTTGTATGCCATCTAATTTCTTACAGACCAGCAAGGGTGATGCTCTTTCCAATCGTGTGCAGAGTACATTAGGGAACTATGACGAAATGAAGGATCTGTTAACGAACCGTTCGAACCAGAGTCACCTTGTGGGGATCCCCAAGTCTTTGCTTCCACAGACCCCTGTCGAGAAAATGGAGCAGAGCTTCTTCACCGAGCCAAGAACCAAAATGGCGCCATCCCACCAAAGCAGTAGTCATTCCTCGTCCTGCATGCCTCCACCTTCCTCTTCTCTGTTGTTGAGTTCAACGTTGTTACATGGCCACCAGAGCAACAAGAAATCCCGGATGGACTGGTCTCGCAATGGTCATGGCTCTGGGAGTGGACACAGTGTGCAATCTAATAGCCAGCCCAGCAATCAGCAGAGCAGAGGAAAGCATCCTGTCACACATGAACAAGCCCAGGACAGGTACAATGACCTATATAACAGTCAGACTGAGTTGCACAAAGGTGATCACCAGGCTGGCATGGATGAGTGCATTAAGTTGCAGTCATCTAGTCCCAATACCACTTCACGTTCCAAAAGACACAGCCACTCCAAGTCCGCTAGTGGGGATCATTCCTACAAAGACAGCTGCCACGTAAAGTCTCCTGACGGTGATGCTGCTTCCCATGCTTCTGGATCCCCAGCCCCTTCTACATCCCTGATACCCTGTAGCAGTGCACTTTCCACTCAGAATTTCCCTCCAGGACTTTATTCCAAGTCAAGCATGGTACAGCAGAAGCCCACTGCTTATGTAAGACCTATGGATGGGCAGGACCAAGCTCCTATAGAGTCACCTGAGCTGAAACCACTAATGGAAATTGAGGATGTTTTTAGCAGCCAGTTGTTTGGAAGCCTCTTGGATGGAAAGCCTAGCACAGCAAGTGCCAAATGCAAGTTACCAAAACTGACAATCCCCCAACCTGGTGAGGTAAGTGGACCCCCTTCATTTTCAAATCTAAGAAAAAAGCACAGATGAAATCAGAACGTTAGCTCCATGTTATGATTTTTTTTCAAGCAGCAGAATATACTGTGATACAGTGAGGTTTGTGTCATATGCTGTATATAGATGCATGGAAGCCAATTTCATGTCAGAAGTCAACCATGCTATATCAGAAATGGTTACAGTAAAGAATGATAATGCTTGTGAATGTGGAGTTGTGCTTAATGGACCCAAAATAGATTTAAATCTATTAAATCTATTAAATTTACTTGAAAGCACAGAGACTAATAATTACTCAGATTGGACCTGTTGAAAAGTCATTTGTACTAAATGCTATGAAAGCTACCTGCTTGTGCTGTTGTCTACATAACATGGTAACACTAGGAACAGGAGTAAGGCATTCAGCCCCTTAGGCCTGCTCTGCCATTCAAGTAGATCATGGTTAATCTGCACCTTAATTCCATTTTCTTGCCTTTGCTCCATATCCCTTACCTAACAAAAACTAACCATGGGAACAATGTGTACACTTCAAAGTAAACATTGGCTGTGAGGTACTTTGGAAATCCTAAGAATGCGAAGGGCAGTTTATAAATGCATTTTTTTTCTTCCGTTAGTAGTTTTCCAACCTCTCAGTTAAAGTCAAAAGTAGCAATGTTGGTGTAGCCAACAATATCAAGCACAATCTTCATTTTATTTTATCAAATTAATTTTTAGAACAAATTCTCCACAGCAATGACAACTCTTCAAAAAAGCACTTCGTTCTCTGTAAAGTGCATTGGGACATCCTGAGGTCATAAAAGGTGCTATATAAATGCAAGTTCCTTATTTTCTCTTTCTTTGAGACGAAAGTGGC
Organism: Heterodontus francisci; assembly: GCF_036365525.1. Taxonomy (NCBI): domain Eukaryota; kingdom Metazoa; phylum Chordata; class Chondrichthyes; order Heterodontiformes; family Heterodontidae; genus Heterodontus; species Heterodontus francisci. The sequence continues at coordinate 12,272,405 of NC_090385.1, forward strand.
TTTGAGTTGATTGCAGTTAATGGTTACAAGCGTTCCTGAATCAGGTGCCCACTGGCAGACAACACGGAGAGTGCAAAGCACTTGATGGAAACTAACCAACCCCTCCTGCTAAATTGTCAGCTCTTACCCTTTGTTATAATATGTCAATCCCTCAAATCCAATTGCATACTGAAATCCCGGTCCATAAAAAAACTTGTGAAGAATCTTAATGCTTCTTTAGCAGCTTTGTAAACTGCAAACGCTACTTGGGTAAAATTATCTGGAATAACTCAAGAAATCATAAAGTGACCTCTTCATATTAAAAGATGACAGCGTGAGACATGTTACAGAGTAGAAGTGCTCTTCCCTGCAATGGTTCAGCCATTTGGACCAAACGTTAATTCCACTCTTATGAGCCCTTGCTCTTGCCCTGAGTGTTGTGGTTTGCATATCGACTGGTACTATGTCTCAGTGCAATTAAAGGGCGAACAATGCTTCTCTGTCTGTAGCAGAGTGCTAGCCTCCTCACTTTTGCTCTGGCCAACAAAACTAGGACTTGGAACTCAAGATGGATGAGCTGTTGCCTCGGCAGTTACATGAACTGCTTGTGTGGTTACTTCACGCTTAGTGCTATATTTTACAGAATGTGCTGTGTTAGTTACCCTAACTCTGCTGGTTTTAATTCACCGCTTTGAAATGGGATGTAATATTCTTGAGCATTGTAAACATCAACAGCTCTATCGTAAACAGAAACATATTTGACAGCAAAGTGTCAGCCGCTGCTTACTGGAGTAATCCTACTTTATAACACTGTCAGGGAATTCAATTTCCTGTTATTCATTCTGGGTAGGGAAATACCATTGTAGATTCAGTGACATCATTATTTAAGCATTGATTACAGGAATATTTGCTCACACGGGAGCTGGTGTTAATTGGTTCAAAACAAACCAATATAAATGAACAATTTTTTTTTGCAAAATTGCCTACAATAATGAACATTTGAATGATGCCAAGTTAGAAAGAAAGAACTTGCATTTATATAGCTCCTTTTATGACCTTAGGATTTCCTAAAGCGCCTTGCAGCCAATGGCGTACTTTTAAAGTGCAGTCACAGTTTTAATCTAGGAAACATGGAAGTTTGAGCACAGCAAGGTCCCACAAGCATCAATAAGATAAATGACCAGATAATTTGTTTGTGTTGTTTGAGGGATAAATATTGACCAGGACACTGGGATGAACTCCTTTACTTTCCTTCAAATAGTGCCGTGTCCATCTGAGAGGACAGACAAGGACCTTGGTTTAATGTCTCATTAGAAAAATGGCACCTCGACAGTGCAGCACTCCATCATGACTGCACTGGGAGTGCCAGCCTAGATTTCATGATCAGGTCTTTGGAGTGGGGCTTGAAACTACAACCTGAACTGAGAGTGGTACCTACTAGGTCCAGGAGAGCACTTAAATGCTAAGCATCACTAGCACTGGATGATGTGTTGAAAGAGTAATCAGTTTAAACTGGTGGGAGGTTTTGTCTGCCAGTGCACATTATCCCAGTGATGCTGCCCTTGATAATCCATTCATAAAATGATTTTCCCTGAATTCATGTTTTTTTGCCTCACTCAGATTACATGACTCCTGGTTCTTAAGACATGTCTAATGATGATGTTGCAGGTGTCACAACTCTCTCGGGCAGGCTCGATGGGCAAAATAACAATTTCCTGCTCATCATTTTCATACGTTCGAATGTTCCTACTATGCATTATTCTTGGGCAGATTTCCCCGCGAGATCCCAAGCTCTGAAAAATCAGCTCCCACAGCAATGGGTCACCACCCGTTACAAACAAAACTGCCCACCTAATATCAGAGCTGTTGTGGAATGTTTACGTGCGACTATTTTTGTAGACTTGTTCATGCATGTTTGAGGTAAAAAGTGTCAGTTATTTTATATGCTGGAACTGGAGGAAGTGAGGGTCCTTAACAAAAGATACATAGAGGGTAGAAGTTGTGTTTACTCCGGGCTGGTGAGGCTTTGCAGGTAGGCCTGACTGACAGGTAGGAGTAATGTGAAACTCTTCCTCAGTAGGCTGTGGATGCTGGAGGACAATTGAAGCTTTCAAGACTGAGATCAATAGATTTTTGTTAGGTAAGGGTATAAAGGGATTATGGAGCTAAGGCAGGAAAATGGAGTTGAGGTACAGATCTACCATGGTCTAACTGAGTGGCAGAGCAAGCCCAAAGTGCTGAATATCCAACTCCTGTTCCTTATCTTCCCATGTTACTGTTACTTGAACAGATTCAGTCACGATTCCCAGTTTAAATGCAATAACGAATTGACCTTTCACTTATGAATCAGTATTCTGCGAAAAGTTTTATGCCTGCACATAGAGAGATCATTATTCCTGGCCAGAAATGAGATGAATGGGGAATTCCTCTGTCAATCACTTCTTTAAGTGCCTGGGATTGATCTTATGCACGTAATTCTGTATTAAGTAGCTATCCTCCACTGACTGCATTTACTGGAGAAATTACCCTGCTTCTTTCAGGAGAACTTGCTGTCGTTTTGGTCATGAGTTCTGTCAAAATTAGGTTAACAAAGAAGAAATCCTATTTGTTTTTTTTTACTTTTGCACATTTGTTTTATTCTTTAGCCAGGTTAAAACCATGATTTGTAATAGGTAGACACTCTTTTAAACTAGACTCTGTAGACTGTTCACTGTGGCTGGCTGTTTAAATAGACTCCGCTTGCTGAGTCAATAGACTTTGTTCGCTGTAAAATAGGTTGTTTAGTGTGAGTCCAGCCAGAAGTCCTGCCCCCAGCTTCCATCTCATTGTCTGATACAGTGGTCTTAATAGACAGTCTGGTGTTGTACAGCACATTTAGGGCTAGATATTCGCCTTGAGTGGTGGCACAAAGCAGATGGTATTCAATTAGCATTCAGTTATGCACCCTGCCGATATTCGCTCTCTGTCAGGTGGCCAATTCAATACCATCTGCTTTGTGTGGGCGCTCGAGACGAATTTCGACCTCTTAGAAATGATAAACTCGTCCCCTGGTGACCTGAGCCAGAACTGCAGGAAAGGGGAACAACAGGGCACCCTAGTGGTGAAAAACTGCACGGTTTTCAAAGCGGGCAACTTCCACACAAACACAGACGGCACAACAGCATTCGATCGCAAACAGCTGGCAGCAGATCATGCTGGTGAGTAAACTGTCAATATTAACCACTTCTCCATTTCTCTGCTTTCCTTGCAGCATATAATATCGACAATGAAATGCCCCCTAGGGTGCCAGTTATATAAAAAACAAACCTGTGGCATTTCAAAATTAGGTTGAAGTGAAGAAAAGCCGTGTTTGGCTGATTTTTTTTTTGTGCATTTATTTTTTTTATGTCTGGCTAAAAGCAAAACTTGTCAAAATCCCGTGTTACTGCCGGTCTTGAATACTAAATAAGCGAACCTGTTGGATTGGGATTGGGCATGAAATCCATCAACTTGGATTATTATTTTCTGATGCTGGAAATTCAGAAGCCTGTTGAAAAAATAAAGTATAAAAGATGCAGTTGGAAATTCTTTGGTTTGAAGACAGATTATTAAGGGGGAGGCCCACGAGCTGTTCGAGGTTTCAGCCCTGCCTCAATGAGTAGCAGCACTCTGGCCTCTGAGTCAGAAGGTTGTGGGTTCATGTCCAACTGTATTAGGCTTGTGTACAAAATATAGGTCAATGCTGTGAGTGCAATACTGAGGGAGTGCTGCACTGTTGGGGCAGTCTTTCAGATGGGATGTTGAAATTTAGGCCCTGTCTGCCTTTTCAGTTGTTGTAAAAGATCCTATCACTGTTTTGAAGAGCAAGGGAGACCTCCCTGGTGTCCTGGTCAACCTCAACCAACATCACAAAAAACAGATTATCTGGTCGTTATCACATTGCTGTTTGTGGGCCCTTGCTGTGCACTTCTTGCTTTACAGCACATTACAAAAGTACTTCATTGGCTGTAAAGCACTTTGGGGCATCCTGAGGTCATGAAGGCGGCTATATAAATGCAAATTATTTCTTTTTCTCAGTTGTTTAAGCTTTATTGATCACACACAAGAGGAGGAGAATACACTCTCAATATTGCAATCAGCAATTGCGAAAACAGTTCATGTTCTGACAGTTTTAAAAAGCAGATAATGTGTCGACTGATTTCCTGCTGTTTGTCAAAGCGACACACAGATTAGTCTATGAAACAAGAGTGTAGTTATTGGTAGATTAATATCTACAATTTGTATATAGTGCTTTTCAAAATGCATAACAGTTTAGGCAGTGAAGGGAAACAATATGTAATTATTAGTCCCCAAGGATTCACTTGCTGAGCAATTGTGTTAATAGGGTGTAAAATATGCAAATAACTTTACAGCTAGGCCCATAACTAAGGGAAAGGGGTATTTACAGAGAGGCTGGTGTGTTTGTAACATGCCATCTCAGGAAATCATACAATGTACTATTTATATCACTGAAAACTTGTACATGATTGCAGATGGTGTTTAGTTGGAAGAAAATGAAAAAGTTTATTATTATGTACGGTTTTTACCAGTTTGTGCTGCAGATGTTACTGTTTATTTTTACTTTGGGAGAAAATATGCTGCCAAACATTTTTCCCGCCTCGGTACATTTTGTCAATATTAATTCTTGAATTCCAAATAAACACCAGGCGTATTAAAGCTAGATTGCATATTGACAAAGTAAGCAGGAAGAATATTTTGGTCACTTTGGGATTTTTGTCATTTGCAAATCAACAGAAAGTTTGCACAAAATTTTGGGATTAAAAAAATAGTGATATATGAAAATGGTCGCAAGGTTTCCTAGTTTAGGGCTAAATGTGCATTCACTTAAAGAAGGATGTGGTGGGGGAGGCCCTCTTAAAATTGGTCTCGCAGTAGGGGAGAGGATCTGGAAACTGTATGTTCCTGGTAAAAATCAATTATGGGAGCTCCAAAGTGTACAGAAAAAGAAAATCATCTGATAAGTGTGTACATTAGGGATGTTCAGGGTACACTGACAAAAAATTAGGAATGTGTCTGTTCACATCATTTAATAACAAATTAGCAAACATATGCGAATTTGTTCATAAATAGTGTTCACAAATTATGTTTTAAATAATGGACTGTTTAGTCATTATCACATTGATGTTTGTCGGAACTTGCTCTGCACAAATTGGCTGCTGTGTTTTCTACATTACAACAGTGACTGCACTTCAAAAGTGCTCCAAGGGTTGTGAAGCTTTTTGGGACGTCCTGAGTAAAGGCCTGCTCAAGTCACGCAAAAAAAAACCTGACCTGAACCTGATGGAACCACATCGGACCCGAGCCCCGACCCAGCCCGAGTCCCTCCATTTTCCCCCCGAGCCAACCCAAGCCTGACCCATGCACCGCAACGTTCCGTTTACTTACCTTCTGACTCCCAGTCTTCAGTAAGCTGCAGCATGAACGTGATGATGTCATAGAGATACTCACACGCTCACTGAGCAGACTCAGAGTTTCCCTGCTTGACGTCCTGGACTCAGCTCAAGTAAGTTTTTAACCTTTAACACTTGCCTTGCTGTGTGTGTCCGACCCGGCCCCAGCCCGACTCAGACCCGAGTCCGAAGGCTGGACCCGGAAGAGTGGCCAGACATGATCCGAACCTGACACGTCGTCGGGTCCCGTCAGGTTCGGGTCGGGCAGCAGGCCTTTAGTCCTGAGGTCATGAAAGGCACTATAGAAATGCAACTTCCTTCTTTTATGTATTTATGGCAATAATCCAGGGTATGGTTAAGTAATCTTACCTATTAGTACAATCTGAGGAGGACCAGCCCTGTAGCTGTGGGTTGCTCTGATAACTCTACAAGCCAGTGCCCCACCAGGGACAACATCAGACAGATTATCATTTTATAAGGGGTGCAAGAGCAGAGAGACCTGGAGGTGTTTGTTCCCAAATCTTTCAAGGTGGTAGGACAGGTTAACAAAACAGTTTTAAAGCATATGGGATCCTGGGCTTTATAAATAGAGACATTGAATACAAAATCAAAGAAGTTATGCTAAACTTATATGAAACACTAATACGGCTCCAGCTGGAGTATTGTGTCCAGTGCTGAGCACCACACTTTCAGAAGGATGTGAAGGCTTTGCGAAGGGTACAGAAGAGTACCGAAGTACTAGAATGGGTCCAGGAATGAGGGACATCAGCTGTTATGGATAGACTGGAGAAGCTGGGTTTGTTCTCCTTCGAGCAGAAGAGGCTAAGAGAAGATTTGATCGTGATGTTTAAAATTATGAATGGTTTAGATAGAGTAAATAAAGGGAAATGGTTTCCAATGACTAAAGGATTGAAAACCAGAGGGAACAGATTTAATGTGATTGACAATTTTTTTAAACAATGGGTGGTTAGGATTCGCCTGACAGGGCAGTACAAACAGATTCAATAGTAGCCTTCAAAAGGGAATTGGATAAATATTTGAAGAAAAAAGTTGCAGACATATGGGAAAGAGGTGGTGAGTCGGACTCACTGGATGCTGTTTGGAAGAGCCGGCATAGACTCAATGGGTCGAATGGCCTCCTGCTGTGGAGTTAGGTCACAGATCAGTCATGCTCTCATTGAATGGCAGGGCAGACTTCAGGTACCAAATGGCCTACTCCTGTCCCTATGTTGCTGTGCCGTACAATTCTATGATACTAGGTTAGCAAGGTTGGGTACGCAATTTCATCTGATTAAACTCCAGGTGTAACCCCACACACGCTAGGGATCCCTAGGCCCTGACTTCTACCCTCCTGTGTCTAATACCGCTGAACTCGGTGAAGTAAGATATGTAACTATGGAGGAAGGGAACACACTCCATTTCAGGGAAACAAAATCTCTTCTGTGCACATTTCTCAGTTGCTTAGTTTGGAGATTCCCATTCCTCAACATTGTTATGACCAAAGCAGGAGAAATGCGCTGTTAATGCAGTCCCACTACTCCATAGGTCACAGCATATCAATAAAGTTTTCCTCCTACCGATGAATAGACAAATTAAACACTCTATTTGTCTCCCAGAATAAAGCACACCAACCAGGATTCTTTAAACAACAACATTAACTATTTATTAGAAAATAAATAATAAATCTTAACTACTAAGAAGACATCTATATATATGAAAAGCTTCTTAATTCCTTAACCCTCATGCACACACACATACATTAAAAAAAACAGTTAACTGGGAAAAAAGGATTTTGGTTTACAGCTGTTTCTTAGGAATAGAAGGAATAATAAAAATAAATCAGTTTGTCATGTTCTGGTAGGATGATTTCGGTATGGTGATGTATCAGTTACCAAGTGAAATCTCTCCAGGCGAGGTTGAGGAACAGTCTTTGATGGGTAGGCGTTCAAGGCAGTTCGACTGCAGCAGGCGTCATCCAGGTCTTTCAGCAAGGGTGTAGCAACAGGTCTGCTGATGACTCACAGCAGCAACGCAGCAGTAGAAGCTTTGTTCAGGTTCCAGGATTTCCCAAAACACAGGAGGCAACAGGAACCACACTGGATGAAGGAATTCTTTAGAGACAGGGGGTAATAGAACTGGCAGGATTTCTTTTCAAGAGATGCAGATTTCCTTTACAGAAAGAGGTCTTTTTCTCTAGTCTCCAGGCAGGTCAGGTCTAAGTTTCAAATGCCTGCTCTTTGTCCAACTCACTGGTCTTTAAATGACCAAAGTGAAAGCTAAAAGCCTGCTGGAGCCAATCACGTGACCAGACACAGTGTCGCCTCTGTCATTCAAAGTGTTGCTTTGAGGAGGTCAAACCTCTGGCTGGCTTCCTTGAAACTGCTTGCTTTCCCATTCTTCTATACAAAGTCAACATCCAAAAATTCCAGCTATTTGCAGGTGTCCAAGTCCACTGAAAAATCCTTTTTTCAGTTTTTAAAACACACAGAAGTCTAAGATTTTAGTGCAGAAATAAAACCTCTTGTCAAAACATGGTGTTGGATTTCAGCAGATATGGGACTAAAACTGGCTGGCATTTTTAAACATAATCTTCATTAATGAAAGAGATGCAAATCTGCTATTTTGGATTTATGTAGTCTTGTCTTTTCCTTTTGCTGATGTGTGATATACTGACGAATTAAATAGGTGGATTTTCGAGAGATTGTTCGACGAGTAAAGAACAAGGTCTGTCCAGTTCACATTTATTCATCTGGGCAGTTGCATGATGCAGCAATAACAACAACAATTTGTATTTATATAGTGCCTTAACATAGTAAAACATCCCAAGGCACCTCACAGGAACATTTAAACAAAATTTGACACTGGAGCTACATAAGGAGATATTCAAGCAGATGTAGGTTTTAAGGAGTGTGTTAAAGGAAGAAAGCAAGATAGAGAGTTGGAGAGGTTTACAGATGGAATTCCAGAGCTTAAGGCCCAAGTCACTGAAGGCACGGCTGCTAATGGTGGAGCCATTAAAATTGGGGATGCTCAAGAGGCCAGAATTAGATGAGTGCAGATATCTTGGAGGTTTTGGTGTTGGAGGAGGTTACATAAATAGAAAGGGGCAAAGCCATGGAGGAATTTGAAAGTAAGGATAAGAAATTTAAAATCAAGGCATTGCTTAACCGCGAGCCAAGGTTATGTCAGTGAGCACAGAAGTGATGGGTGAACCGGACTTGGTGCAAGTTATGACATGGAACAGCACTGCTTTGGACAACCTCAAGTTTACAGAAGGTGGAACATGGGAAGGTGGCCAGGAGTGCGTTGGAATAGTCAGGCCTAGAGGTAACAAAGGCATGGGTGAGGGTTTCATCAGCAATTATCTAGTTGTTGAGTAATCACAGCGATCAATCTCTATCAATGGGTTTACAACAGAGCCAGACATGAGGTGAGGAAAACCCCAGTGGTACAGAGCTGGAGAGCTTTGGGAAACATATAGGTCCAAAGCCACCTGCTCCTCTCAAACATGCCACACACTTCATTGTACATGATCTTGGATGAGCCCTGAATGTTTCATGATACATTTATCTGCCCTGTCATAAAAAAACTCGATTAGTTTAAAATGAAAAGTGAAGGTTTAAAAAGGGCAAAGCTAATGGATAGAACCCCCCACCAATATATGTTAAATAAATATTCAAATGTCACTGCACCTTTGGATATTGTTAAGCTTGGCATGCAGTTGATGTCTCACTTTCAGTGACAACAAGAATTGCAAACAAATCAAAACACACACTCAGCGAAGGTCTTCTAAGTCAGTGTTGTTGAGTCATTGACAGGAATATTTTTACTGGGAACAGAGACAGACTGGCGGGCTTACAAGTAACTCATGCAGCTGCCAAATAATAAACTGTGTGGGTACAGAGTGTGCTGTACCAAGATACTGTTCGAATAGTGACTGAACTAGGAAGTGGACACAAGAACTCGGTGAAATCAGATATACCCTGTTTGCATTAAGAGTCACACTGTTTTATGTTGATGAATCTCTGTTGTGATGTGATGTGTGTCTCCATTCACAAGACAAGCTGAAGTATCCGGGTATATGGAACACCAATTGACAATGCATTACTTAACATGACATGGTTACCAGTGCTCAGAAAAGTGGAGCTGCTAAGTAAAACCATGTAAACCTGATTGGTTATCCAAATTCATCTATACTCGTCTCGGAAAGATTTCAAAAATCCCAACAGCCTTCTTGACTTGTTGAATCAAAGCATGGCATTGAACAGTAAGTGACTATATTTCAGCAACTTTTTTTTTGTGAAATGATATTTTTAAAATGTTTTTTAAAGAGCATTTTATCTCCTGGTTTTCTTCCACTCTTTTCCCCTTCCCTCCCCCCCACCAGCTGGTCATTTTATACTGAGCATAGACTCTCCATCAAGTTCCAGGATTAGGCAGTGACAAGTTTCTCTAGAGCTTTCCCAGTCAGCTGGAAGGAGGCCTACTAGAGGGAGCTACATAGTGTTTGTCAAGTCTTCCCTTCTCTGAGGATCTGACACTCAATCCAGCCGTTTCACTGCTCCTGCACTAAATGGAATGTCTCCATCAGTACAGGAGGTCTGTCCTTTTCATTATTAGGAGGTACACCAACACAGCTTGCATTTATATAGCAACTTTCATGAAGTAAAACTTCCCAAGGTGCTTCACAAGAATGTTATTAAACATAAAATTTGACACCGAGCCACAGAAGGAGATATTAGGTCAGGCGGTCAAAAGCTTGATCAAAAAGGTAAGTGTTAAGGAGTCTCTTGAAGGAGAGAGGTAGAGAGGCGGAGAGGTTTAGGAAGGGAATTCCAGAGCTTAGGGCCTAAACAGCTGAAAACACAGCACCCAATGGCGCAGCAAAGATAATCATGGATGCTCAAGAGGCCAGAATTGGAGGAGTGCAGATATCTTGGGGAATTGTGGGGCTGGCGGAGGTTACAGAGGTGGGAAGGGGCGAGGCCATGGAAGGAGCTGAAAACATTGATGAGAATTTTAAAATCGAGGCATTGCCGGACCGGGAGCCAATGTAGGTCAATGAGCAAAGGGATGATGGGTGAGCGGGACTTGGTGCAAATTATGATACCAGGAGATTCTAATATTTCATTATTTCCTGAGCACAGCACACTTCAGCAGTAAAGCACTTACTGCAGCCACAAACTGTGCTTGACTAGGAAAAGCTGCCCTCAGGAGACATCTTGATTTGTTTAATTAGTGTAAGACCTTTATGTCCATTTAACTAGGCAGAGGAGTGTGTTTCGCATGCCATGGGAACATTAGGAACTGCTGTAGGCCACTCAGCCCCTTATGCCATTCACATTGGCTGATCAGTATCTCAACTCCATCTCCTCACTGTTCTTCCCCTTGATCACTTAATACTCTAACCTATCAGCAATAAGAATTCTAGGTTTCCTACTACTGTTTGTGTGGAAAGGTGTTTCCTGATTTCGCTCCTGAATGGCCTAGTTTTAATCTTAATATTATGTCCACTTGTTCAGAGGAAATAATTTTTCTGTATCTACCCTATCAAATCCTTTTCAACATTTGAAACACCTCGATCTGGTTTCCTCTCAATCTCCAATACCAAAGGGAATACAAGACCAGTGTTTGCAACTTGTCCTTATAATTTAACCCTCGACGTCCTGGTATCATTCTGAAATATGTCCCTTTTTTATTTTTTTCTCCTCCTTTCAATAACATACAAGGTAGCTTTTGTTGAAAGCATAGGCATGAGTGGCTGGGCGGTAGGGGCTTGCTTTATTTGCTGGAGCTGCCATTTCTATCCCCCTCTTGCGTATGCACGTACTAAAGGGACATGGGAAGGTCATCTGAACCATCAAACCATCCATCCAGACATGACGGAGCCATGCTCCCTTGTTACACTGTCTGCTGGGAGAAGCTAAAAGGAAAAAAAAAATCTGTGGTTAATTTAGGAAAAACATTGGGAAATTCCTCCCCGATTCCTGAGGATGATCAAGCAAAGCTCCAGGGGTCTGCATTAACTCACCAGTTCACAATTTCCAACTACCTCACAGTATAACCTTTTTGAATTTGAAGCACTGTGTCCTCTCTCAGGAACTGGCCAGGCTCTCCTTTAAGATAATTGGCAAAAGAAACCAGAGGAGAGATGAGTAGAATTGTTTTTACACAGTGAGTTTTTAATTTTCTGGAATGCACAGCCTTAAAAGGTGCAGAAGGCAGATTCAATTGTAGGTTTCAGGACTGTGAGGAATGATCAGAGATGGGAGTGGGTCTTATTGGATAGCACTTTCAAAAAGCCAGCAAAGGCATGATAGGCCGAGTGGACTCCTTCTGTGCTAGATTATTTATGAATTCCGGGTTTCCTTAAAACCTGACCTCTTGGAACAACTCTGGTTATGAGTAACATAGTCACTAAGCAGAAACTGAACCCCATTGTATGAGATCTTTGCCTATGTCCACACTGTTGTCTGTTGTGGCCACTCTCTTGAAAGACATAGCAAAAGAGCAATAGCACCATGTTCCCAAGTGTGAATTACACTCATCTCCATATGGTTATAATATGAGATAAATACTTCCATAATACCCTACTCCCAGATGAGATGGTATTGAATATAATTGTACCCTTCACAGTTAAATCTGGAGAGTTTTCTGGTTGTGACTTGTGTTAAATGCGTCTATAATCACCCTGCAATCACAGTAAGTATTGATTAAATACACATTCCTACATCATTTTAGTGCATAACTGTCCACTACACATCCATTGCATTGACGATAAGGAATTGATAGCACCATAATAGTATTGATCTGGCATTGAAGAGCACACAGGCATATTTATCCTTGTTTGGTACAGCACATCTCCAGTACAATCATCTGCATCTGGAAATTCCTCAGTGCTATTTCTGGGCACTTGTATATTGGGCATGTGTGACAGTCTTTAAGGGCGGTAGATGCAGATTCAATAGTAACTTTCAGAAGGGAATAAATAGGATGAATACATGAAAAAGAGAAAAAAAAATTGCAGGACCACAGGGAACCAGCAGGGTGAGTGGGACTGATTGGATAGCATTTTTTCAAAAAGCCAGCACAGGCTCGATGGGTGAATGGCTTACTCTTGTGCTGTAGGATTTTAATTTTGACTTGGCACTTTAGCGAATCGGCAACCCATTTTACATCTCTCCAAATTTACATTGTTGTTGAGGTCAGTGGGAATGAAAATGGGAAAAGAGGTATAACAAGAAACTCCTCTGGGGTCTCCCAACTGACACTCTTTCCCAAGGTCAGAATGATTCCCATTGTCTGCAATGCTAGCAGAGGTGTTAACATATTTAAAATAAAGCAATTAATGTCTAGAGCAATGGGTAGATAATAAATTATCAATGTTAAGTTTTGACCTGCTCGTCGCACCAATGTTAATTCCTAGGCTCTAATTTTAATGGTTTGGAGTTTTCAGATAATCAGCTGAAAATAATTCTGTAATTTTTCCCTTGTTCTGCTCACATTATTGCAACTCAGTCTCGCCTCAGAGTCAGAAGGTCATAGGATCAAGGCCTACTCCAGGTCCTGAGCACTTAATCCAAGCTGATCCTTTAGCGCAGCCCTAGGAGAACGCTACAACAAGAGGCCATTTTTCCGATGAGTCATTACACAGACTATCCTTCTGTTTGTTCAGGCAGATCTTATTTGAAGAAAGAAAGACTTGTACTTCTGTAGTGGCTTTCATGACCTCAGGACATCCTGAGGTGCTTTACAGCCAATGAAGCATGCTTTTGCAGTGCAGTCACTGTTGCAATGTAGGAAACACAGCAGCCAATTTGTGCACAGCAAGCTCCCATGATAAGATAAATATTGGCCAGGACACTACGGATGACTCCCCTTTAAAACAGTGCCATGAAATCTTCACGTTCACCTGAGAGAAGAGTCAGGGCCTTTGTTTAAGGTGTCACTTAAAAGGCAGCACTTCTAACAGTGCTATAGTTTTTCAGTACTGCATTGGTGCATCAGCCTGAATTATGTACTTAAGTCACTGGAGTGGGCCTTGAGCCTATGATCACGCTAATACAGAGGAACAAACATTACCTCTGAGCCACAGATGCTCTTTAAAACACAGCAACTTTATCTGGTGCCCTGACTAGCATTCCTACCTCAACTAACACAATGCCTTGCATTTATGTAGCAGCCTTCACCTAGTACAACATCCTAAGGCACTTCACAGGAGCAATTATCAAACACAGTTTGACACCAAGCTACATAAGGAGATATTGGGAAAGGTGAGTAAAAGTTTGGTCAGAGGGTAGGGTTATGGAGCATCATACACCTTATTTGCTGTCCGTGGGACTCTGTGGGCCAGTTGGCTGCTACTTCTGCGGACTTCACAGTGACCACACTGCAAAAGCACCTCATAGGTAAGATCTATCTTCCATAAATTCACCATAAACTTGGGAGCTCATCTAAACCTCTGCTGCCCATATTCTAACTCACGCCAGGTCCCCTTCATCCATCACCCCTTTGCCTGCTGGTCTACATTGGCTCTCATTCCACCAACCCCTCAAATTTAAAATTCTCATTCTTGATTTCAAGTCCCCCTATGGCCTGACCCCTTCCTATCTCTGTAACCTCCTCTAGCCCCACAATGCTCCGAGACTTCTGCACTCCACCAATTCCGACCTCTTATGTGACCCCGCATTCCTTCACCCCATTATTGGTGGCCGTGCCTTCAGTGCCACAGGCCCTAAGATCTGGAATTCTCTTCTTAAAACTTTCTGCCCCTCTCCCCTGCTTTAAAACACTCCTCAAAACACATCTCTTTGACCAAACCTTTAGTCACCTGACCTAATATCTCCTTTTTTGACTTGGCATCAATTTTTGTCTGATTACATTCCTGTGAATTGCCTTAGGGAGGTTTTGCTACATTAAAGGTGCCACGAAAATGAAAGTTGTTGTATATGTGAGTTGACCTGCCAGTTTAGTGTAATTACTCACCTAGATCATCTTGACTGGACTCCATTGCTACAGCGAATCATTGCTTAGACTGAACAGTTTGTGTGAAGCTGTTCTGAATGTGACTTCTCAAATCGCAGTGAGATGCAAGAAACATTGCCATACAGTGTGCTAACATCTCGACAGTTGCCACAGAACCACAGGGTATAAATATAGTTACAGAAGAAGATCGTTCAGTGCTTCCTTGGGTGACAGTAAAGTGTACTCAAACATTCTTCCGAAAAGTTAACTACATAATAAAAAAAAAATCAGAAGGCTCAAGAAATGCTGCAACTTGATTAAAAAGACCCTCAGACTCCCTTGTTTAAATATAAGTTGTTGTTGTTTCCAGAAGGGCTTGAAGCTGTCGCCAATTTGCACTCTGGCTGTGCTGTCTGCTCACACGTAGTAACTCGCTGTGTCTCTGCGTGAGAATGCCACTCCAACACTGTGTTCTAAACCACAAGCAAAACCTCTCAGGCCTTGAAATGATACATTGGGGGTCCGAATGCTTCACAAATTTGTCTCAGATTCTTATCAAAGATGGTAGTGGCCATGTTCAACAATTTATGAATAACATTCGAGCCTCTGCTAAAGTAATGAGAAGAGGAACGTGAGACTTCACAGCATGAAAGGGATGAATGTCCTTAGGGAGTTTTCAGTTCATCTTCCATAACCTCTGGGAAAACTCCCAAAAAACTGCCTTCAAGTTTTACCAAGGTTCGTTCTCTGAAGTTACGACGAATGAAGGGGGGGAGCTCTCTAAATGTTCGTAGCCTCATTTCCCAGGTTGTAATTTCGGTTCCCCTTTTTTGGGTTAAATGTCAAAACTGGCCAAAGCAGCTCTTCAGAAAGGAGACACAACGCTTTCTTTTTAAATGTGTTTTCAAGACGTGGCTGACTCTGATAAGGGCAACGCCATGTACAGTTGGTAGCACTCTTGCCTTTGAGTCAGGAGGTTGTGGATTCAAGTCCTGCTCCAAAAACTACAGCAAAGCTCAAGGCTGATACTATGTTGCAGCACTGAGGGAGTGTTGCGCTGTCAGAGATGCTGCCTTTTGGATGAGACATTAAACTGAGGCTCCATCTGCCCTGTTAGGTGGGCATAAAAGATCCCATGGTGCTATTTTGAAGAAGAGCTGTGTAATTATTCCTGGTGTCCTGGTCAATATTTATCCCTCAGTCAACATCACAAAAACAGATTATCTGATCATTATCGCATTGCTATTTGTGGGAGCTTGCTGTGCACAGATTGACAGTTGCAGTTCCTACATTACAACAGTGACTACACTTCAAAAAGTACTTCATTGGCTGTAAAACACTTTGATACGTCCGGTGGTCATGAAAGGTGCTATGTAAATGCAAGTCTTTCTTTCATATTTATTGTCCATCCCAAGTTACTCTGAGAAGTTGGTGATGGGCCTCCTTCTATCCAGCTTATTCTGACAAGGCACTTCAGAGGGCATTCAGAGTCAACCACAAATTATGGGTCTGCAGTTGCTGGTCGTGTTGGCAAGTTTCCTAAAGGATATTACTGAACCCATTGGGATTTTTAACAACAATCCAGCAGCTTTCAATGTTAAGTTATCAGGTGCCAGCCCACAAATTCTCATATTCGTTTTCACAACTTGTCATGCTAAGATTTGAACTCATGGACATTTGACTGTTGTACCCCTGCTTAAATAATAGTTGTGGTACCTCGGTGCTCTACAGAAGAAGCAAGTCTACATAACTCGTTGGGTTTTATCCATTACGGTCCCTAATTCTGGGACTTGCACGTGTGATCTGCTCTGTTTCTGAGCATGTGGAATTGTGATAGCTTCCTGTCACACCTAGCGTTCAGTGGTTTAAACCAATCATTCCCAACTCAGTGACAATATTCAGAATAAACAAGCTTCCTGATGCCTGTTTGGAGATTTCAGAAAGCAGGGCCCACAACACCATGTGAAATGCTTGGTACATTGACATGGAAGTGTGCTTTATACTAGGTGCAGTAGGATGCTGATCTTCAGGTTTGGTATTCAACCTTTCCCAGCCGCAATTCCACACTGGGGACCAAGCACTGGAAGGGCATTCCAGTTTGGTTGAATGCCATCTCCACCAAGCATTCACTGCAAATTCCAGCAATTGTCCCTGTGAAGACCATCAGTCTCCTTTGCCCCAATCCCTTGGTTAGTCTTGTGTACGCCAATCCATGGGCAGGCTGTTTTAAGCTGTGTTTTTGTGATTTAATACAGATGGCATCATATTCTGTTCCCTCCTCTGCTTACAGCAGTGTAGCCTAAACATCCACTCGCTCCACCACTGGTGTATCATGGCTGCAGTGTCTGCTGTTTACAGGTTGCGCTGCAGCAAACCACTGAGGCTTCTTCGGCAGCACGTCCCATACCTGTGACCTCCAGCAACCTGGTATGACCAGGGCTGCAGGTGCGTGGGAACACTTATCACCTCCAAGTTCCCTTCCAAGTCTCACACACTATCCTGACTTGGAAATATATTGCCATTCCTTCATAGTCGCTGGGTTAAAATCCTGGATCTCCTTCATTAACAGCATGGGAGCACTTCCATCATGTTGACCATAGCAGTTTGAGAAAGAAAGACTGGATTTATATAGCACCTGTCACAACCTCAGGACATCCCTAAGTGCTTTACAGCCAATTAAATACTTCAGAAGTGTAGTCACTGTTGTAAAGTAACAACAATAAAACTTATCTTTATATAACACCTTTACATAATAAAATGTCCCAAAGCGCTTTAAAGGAACATTATAAAGCAAAACTAGATACTGAGCCATATCAGGAGATATTAAGGTAAATGGCCAAAAGCTTGATCAAAGAGGTAGGTTTTAAGACACACGTTAAAGGAAAAAAGAGAGACAGAGAGGGTTTAGGAGGGATTTTCAGACCTTAGGGCCTAGGCAACTGGAGGCACAGCCGCCAATGATGGAGCAAGTAAAATCAGGGATCCGCGAGGCCAGAATTAGATGAACGCTGATATCACGGAGAGTTGTGAGGTTGGAGGGGCCTACAGAGATGGGAAGGGGCAAGACCATGGGGGGGATTTGAAAATAAGGATGAGAATTTCAATATTGAGGCACTGCTTACCTGGGAGCCATTGCAGGGGTGAACTTGACGGTGCGAGTTTGGTACAGAAGGAGGCCATTCAGCCCATCGAGTCCATGACCTTCAATTTACGGAGGGTAGAATGGAAGGAAATCGGCAGCCTATTTGTGCAAAAGAAGCAAGTGATGACTAAAAACAAGAGGGAGAAATTAGAATATGAGAGTAAACTAGCAAGAAATATAAAAACAGATGGTAAGACCATCTACAAGTATATAAAAAGGAAGACAGTATCTAAAGTAAACGTTGGTCCCTTTAGAGAATGAGATGGTAGAATTAACAATGGGAAACAAGGAAATCACAGACACTTTGAACAAGTATTTTGTATCTGTCTTCATGGCAGAAGACAGTAAAAGCATGCCAAGAATAGTAGAAATTCAAGGGGCAAAAGAGAGAGAGGAACTTGAAACAATCACTATCGCTAGAGAAAAAGTACTCGGAAAACTAATGGGACAAAAGGCTGGCAAGTCCCCTGGACCTGATGGCCTGCATCCTATGGTCTTAAAAGAAGTAGCGGCAGAGATAGTGGATGCATTGGTTGTTATCTTCCAGAATTCCCTAGATTCTGGAAAGGTCCGAGCGAATTGGAAAAACACAAATGTAACACAAATGTAACACCTCTGTTCAAGAAAAGCGCGAGACAGAAAGCAGGAAACTATAGGCCAGTTAGCATAACATATTCATTGTTAAGGAAGTAGTAACAGGACATTTAGAAAATCATCAAAAAATCAAGCAGAGTCAATGTGGTTTTGTAAAAGGGAAATCATGTTTGACAAGTTAGTTCTTTGAGGATGTAACAAGCAGGGTGGATAAAGGGGAACCAGTAGATGTAGTGTATTTGGATTTACAAAAGGCATTCGATAAGGTTCCACATAAAATGTTACTGCACAAGATAAGAGCTCATGGTGTTGGGGCTGATATATTAGCCTGGATCAGTGCTGGGGCCTCAACTATTTACAATCTATATTAATTACTTGAATAAAGGGACAGAGTGTGTTATAGATAAATTTGCTGACAATACAAAGGTAGGTAGAAAGCAAGTTGTGAAGAGGACACAAAGAGCCTGCAAAGGCATATAGATAGGGTGAGTGAGCGGACAAAAATTTGGCAGATGGAGTATCGTGTGGTAAAAGTGTCAGGTTGTCCACTTTGGTACAAAGAAAAGCAAAGCAGAATATTATTTAAGTGGAGACTACAGCATGCTGCGGTATAGAGGGACCTGGGTGTCCTCGTACATGAATCACAAAAAGTCAACATGCAGGTACAGCAAGTAATTAGGAAGGCAAATGGAATGTTGGCCTTTATTGCAATGGGGATGGAGTATAAAAGTAGGGAAGTCTTGCTACAACTGTACAGGGCATTGGTGAAACCACACCGAGAATACCATGTATAGTTTTCGTCACTTTATTTAAGGAGCGATATACTTTCATTGGAAACAATTCAGGGAAAGTTCACTAGGTTGATTCCTGGGATGAAGGGGTTGTCTTATGAGGAAAGGTTGAGTAGGTTGGGCCTATACTCATTGGAGTTTAGAGGAATGGGAGGCGATCTTATTGAAATATAAGATTCTGAGGGGGCTTGACGGGGTAGATGCTGAGAGGATGTTTCCCTTCGTGGGAGAATCTAGAACTAGGGGTCACAGTTTTAAAATAAGGGGTATCCCTTTTAAGATGGAGGTGAGGAAGAATTTCTTTTTTCAGAGGGTCTTAAGTCTTTGGAATTCTCTTCCCCAGAGAGTAGTGGAGGCTGGATCATTGAATATATTCAAGGCTGAGCTAGACAGATTTTTGATCTAAAAGGGAGTCGAGAGTTATGAGGGGAAGGCAGGAAAGTGGAATCAAGGCCACAATCAGATCAACCTTGATCTTATTGACTGGCGGAGCATGCTCAAGGGGCTGAATGGCCTGCTCGCTCCTATTTCCTATGATCTTGAGGTTTACCATCACCACCTTCTCTCGTAGCTCGGGATGGGCAATAAATACCGGCCTTGCCAGAAATGCCCACATCCAAGAATGAACAGCTTTTTGGACTGCTTGAAGCTACTACTGCTGTGCAATGTGAAGCACTGCAGCCCATATTCCACTACAGTTTAAATAGAGCATATTGGCACTCATCATTTTTCACAATATTCCACGTACCATATGTGTTTATTTAAAAGACAATATCGCTTACACGCAGCTTCAGTATTATTTGCATTATTACAGTAATCAATAGCAGTCATGTGAAGCCTTTTCCCTCTGGCTGCTATGGGGTAATTCTTGTGCACTGGTATAACAGGCCACCTGGAATTTCGTTAACCCAATGTTAGTGCTGGAAATGGCTCTTCAAATTAATAAATAAAAAACACAGTCTCTGGGCAATGGGACATCAAAAGGGAGAATGCACCAGTATGAGCATCAGCAACAGTCCAAATCAAAAACAACACCAAGCCATCCAGGAATGTGCATTGAGTTACTACATCATATATTATGCAAAGAATATGTGCAGCAAGACGCACTTTGTAGCTTTCAAGCACAATAACTCCAGTTAGAGTTGGCGACATCGTGTAATATCCTTATTTTGAAAACATAAAACTTCAGGGGGTCCTAAAAGATCAGTTGGCTGCCCCAGCCATTGCCAGTTAATCCTTTTATTCTATAAAAAAAGAATCTGCCTTTGAAATTGCTCCAGGATGCTTTAGGTTTGTGTGTCATTCTTGGCATGGGATTGATTCAGCCGCTTGCTCTTTTGCCAGGAGGCAAGAATCAAATTTCTACTGTGTGGGCCAGATTTTAATGCAGCAAGTTCCATCTCAACTTGGAGAGCGTTGCCTCGCTCCGCATGGGGCACGAGGTGGGGAGGTTTTGGTTGAGATGGTAATCTAAGCTGTCAAAAATTCATAACCAGTGTGGGATTATTTAAAGTCATGCCATAGGCTGCCAAAGGAATCAGATTACACAAAGTGTAGGTTGCATTACTAGTTGTGCATGTTTAATGGTGTGAATCAGTGCAAGGATTGATCTGCCGTACTGATCTCATTTCATGTCACATGTTTAAGACGCACATTCAAAATATTAGTCCCGGTAATAAATAAGTGGGGAAACGCTGTTGGAAAGTTTCAATTGCTTTTGTAGACATAGTAAAGCGTTTGAAAAAGGAAGAAAGGCATGTCTACCTTATCAGAAACGTCTCAAAGCACTTCCCTTAAAACCAATGTGTATGAAGTGCAGTGACTGACTGTTGTTAATTAGGTAGACCCTGCAGTCAGTTTGTACACAGCAAGTTCCCCATCACTACTGCTCTGGAATAGATTATGGGTTAAGTCTTGGAGTGAGGCTTCAAATCACAACATTTTGGCTTTAGAGGTGAGAGCATAGCAACTGAGTTTTAGCAAACCTATCCCTGGATTAAAAATTTTACAAAAATAAATACTTTATACGAAAATACAACAGTTGCTATTGAGGTGCTAGAAATTGGGAAGTAGCTGCTCCTGTTCAATTTGCCTTTCAATAAAAGTGAGGACAAGATCAACAACAAATAATTACATTTATATAGTGCATTTACCATAGTAAAATGTCCCAACGTGCTTCATAGGAGTGTAATCAAGCGACATTTGACACTATGGCGGAGATTTTATTCGGGAATCGGGGTCTCAACCTCCCGCAAAAGTGCCACTGAGAAACCAGCATTGTGCCTTCTGTGGGAGTATAGCCTAATCAAGTGCCAATTAGGCATTTAACTGGAAAGTGGCAGGCCTTCCAAAGGATCAAGGAACCCGTTGACGCAAGCCCTGCCCTCTGAGAGCTGCTGGCCAATCAGAGGCCGGCAGCTCTTTAACTGAGCAGAGGCGATGGCTGCTGCTGGTGGAGGACCCACCCGAGGCCCTGGACACAGGCCATGGGTAGATCAGGGTGGGAAGGGTCTTGCGGGGAGGGGTTCCTAGGGGGGTTGTAGGGGGGTAAGCAGCAAGGGCAGGAGGGTGCCTTTTAACAAGAGACCACCCCCTCCCCAGAGCTGTCAAGCAACCCACATGGTTTTTCTTGCCGTGCTTCCAATGCAGTGACAGGCCTGTCCGCTGCTTGGCTAATTGTGGCAGTGGCAGGATGAGGCCCTTAATTGGACCCTTAAGGGCTTCTATTGGTGGCAGGGCAGGAAGGCCGTTCACAGGCCCTCCTGGCCAGGACTTAATTTCGGCAGAGGCAGGAAGGTGGTGGCTATCTCCGCCACCATCCCACCTGAGTAAGTGCTCTCCCCGCCTCCAAACCCGCTACGTAAGGAGGGGTATTAGGACAGGTGACCAAAAGCTTGGTCAAAGAGGTAAGTTTTAAAGAGTGTCGTAATGGAGGAGTGAGAGGTGCATGGAGAGGTTTAGGGAGGTAATTCTAGAGCTTAGGGCCTAGGCAGCTGAAGGCGCAGCCACCAGTGGTGGAGCGATGAAAATTGGAGATGCACAAGAGGCCACAATTGGAAGAGCGCGGAGATCTGAGTGAATTGTGAGGCTGGAGGAGGCGACAGGGTTAGGGAGGGGTGAGGCCTTGGAGGTATTTGAAAACAAGGATGAGAATTTTAAAACTGTTGGACCGGGAGTCACTGTAACTGTCCAATATCCAGTGCTGACAGTTTGTGCAAGAGTATCGATTACCAACTGATATAGTGAGGATGCGAATTGTTATTTAACTAGTTGCACCTTATTCATTCTGAACTGCCACTGAATACAACATTAAAGTAAAATATCCAAACCTTCAAAATAGGTTACAATAAAGAATTTCACTGAAGTTCACGAATGATTTTCACCAGTTGATTGTCAAGTGAGAAATAAATGCATTTGTTATTGGACTAGGCCAGGCTGGATTTAGCATAGGCTGGGGACAGGTCAGATTGGATGGGCTTCCAAAGGTCAGATTACAAATGGAGCAGGGTTGTATCTATGGATCCTAGACATCCAGGGAGATTTACGCGTTGACTGCTGAGATTAGGGCTGTGCCCTGGATTTAGCTTTTAGCAACGCTGTACATTTTGGGTTAGGGTTACCACTCTGGTCGGATGTATTCCTGGAGGTTTTATCACATGACCCCCCCCCCCCCACCCAGCTCTCAGTGCCCAGCTGATCAAAAAGAATTTAGTTCCCCATCTCACAACATTGTTCTAACAACTAAGCAAAAATGTTCAGAAGAGAATGAGTAAAACCCAATTTTTTTTGAAGTCCAGATGATTTTTCTCCTGGGGTTGCTGACTGAAGTATCCAGGATATTAATCTTTAACTCCTGGAGACTTCGGGACAATCCTGGGGGGATGGGGACAACCTCACTCAGGGTCGAAAAGACCACTTCATGTATGGAAGAGCTAACCTGTAAGATGTCTAGCAGGGAAACCCAAGCCTTGTTTTTAACCTGGAGTGAGAGGTGAGCAATAGGTATGAGGGGAAAGCCAGTTTAACTTCCTGGCCTTCTTACCACTGGGCAGGCCCTACCCTTGCTCAAACCCAGCATGAATACAGTGAGGCTGGTGTGTGGGTGGAGTAGGGTGTTTGCAGCAGGTGACCGCCACTGGGGGACCAGTGGGCATGGTTTCCTGTGGAGTGGGAAGGGAAGGTTGGGAGCTAGGATTGTGATCACGACTGGTGACCAACAAAGTAAGAAAGCTGGAGTAGGAATATACCTGCTCCTCCCAGTCCACAAGGAAACCCTAAAAAAAAATCAAGTTTTCATCTCTGCGCCTGTTGCTCCTTGGCACCCAGTGTTCACGATGAGGCTGGTACTGGGAGACCAATGCACAGCAGGATGTTAAAATTGTGTTCAGGTCTGAATGGCATCATCGGGATCAAGTCAATGAAGCTGGTAATAGCCTAGTAATATGGCACAGGGTTTGAGTTTGCCTTGCACAAGGTGAGTAGCACTGTTCCAAAATTTTATGGCCCTCGCATGCCCCATTTTCGTCACGCGAAGTGGGGAGGTTAAAATCAAGCCTCCAAATGGAATCTAAAATCCAAATGAGGCTGATTTGGTTGGTTCTCAAAAGCCCATACTTTGATTTGGAGCTAGCCTTTTCTTTTAAAGCAAAGCACATGGGCACTGAGGAAAAGATTGTCTCTCTAGATACATACACTTCCTGTATCCCATCCTAGATTTATCTATCATCAAGGTTGCTATCTGTGGCACAACATGTTTATTTAAATAGTGGTTTTGTTTTAGCTTATTTGGTGAAACTAGAAGCAACCAATTCTTGGTGGTCCAGTATTTTCCCTGGTGGGAGGGAAGGTGGCATTCTGATGGCAGAAAATACATCTGTTTGTTAACATCCTAACGCCATAGTGCAGGGTTGCATCCAAGATCCTAGACATGCAAGGAGATTTACATAAAAACAAGAAATGCTGGAACCACTCAGCAGGTCTGGCAGCATCTGTGGAAAGAGAAGCAGAGTTAACGTTTCGGGTCAGTGACCCTTCTTTGGAACTGCATGTTCGGAGATTTACATGTTGGCTGCTGGCACTCGGGCTATGCCCTGGATTTAACTTTCAGCAACACTGCATTTTGGAGTCTTAAGGCTGTTTACAAACTATGTTTGAATCGTCACGATTGAGGGTTGTAACTCCTGTGGTAAGCACACCATCCTTGTCATCTAATCAATCAGTGTAGCAGGCAATGGTGGATATGTAGGAAATCGATTGGTTACTGGGCCCATGTCCCCTTTAAATGAATAGTTCCATTAAAGGAGTGCCTTTTGTGTGGTGTTGCAGCAGTAAAGTATCAGCTGTGGCTCAGTTGGCAGCTTCTTTCATCTCTGACTTTGAAGGGTGTGGGTTCAAATCCCATTTCAGTGACTTGAGTGCCACACTGTTGGAGGTGCTGTCTTTTGGCCGAGATATTAAACCGAGGCCCTGATCTGCCCTCTCAGTAAAGATCATCTGGCACTATTTTGAAGAAAAGCAGGGTAGTTCTTCCCAGTGATAACAAAAATAAAAAATGCTCGAAATACTCAGCAGGTAAGGCAGCATCTGTGGAGAGAGAAACAGTGATAACGTTTCAAGTTGATGACCTTTCATCAGAACTGTTTTCCCTTGTTCACCTTCATTGTTTTCTATTTCCCTTCCCGTGCTTGATCAGGTATCTACCAGTTTTGGTGAAAGATCACTGACCTGAAACATTAACTTTGGGCTGAATTTTACAGACCCCCTGATGGCGGGGACCCTGAAAATGCCTCCGGGAGAGGATCGCCACGCACTCCGATGCCGGGAGGGCCTGGCCCGATGTTGCCAGCGGCGGTGAGGCCTCATGGTGTAAAGCCTGGCTACCCGACCCGAACCCAACCAAACCCAACTACATATGTCGGGTCGGGTCTGTATTCTGCGTCCAGCATTCGGGGTCGGGTCGGGCTGGACTGTACTGTTTTGTTTTGTATTGTTTTAATTTATGATTTTTTTCTGTTTCATTAATATGTTTGTTATTTTCGGGTCGGGTCAGGCATTTAAAAAAATTATAGGACTCTGGCCCAGGTCGGGTTCGGGTTGGCTGTTGTTGGGTTGGGCCCAGGTCGGGTTTTAATTTTATACCCGAGCCAGGCTTTATCGTGGTAGTCCCCCCTGCTGCTCGGCGACGGGACCACCGTTTAAATATTTAAATGCATTAATATCAATGAATTCATTATATTTGCTTTCTCGCCGTCTGTCCCGGTGCGAACTTCCTGCTGCTGGCTGGCACTGCCGCGCTTTGGCTTCCTGTCTGGGGAAACGAGGCAGAACACTGGTTGGGAGGGGAGAGGAGGTAAGTTTCTTAGTGGGTGGGCTGGGAGAATGGGGCCATTGATGTAGGGGATGGTGGGAAGGGTTTTAAGGTTAAAGATTATGCACTTTGGAGGGGATAGGGCAAGTAATTAACTTAATTGCTTTTGGGGGGGGGTGCGGGCAAAATAAATGTATTTAGTTATTTTTATTCACTGTTTCTTTAAATATTTAAATTGAAAGGTAAGGCTCAAAGACCTTTAAAAATGGCATCAGCACCTGGGCACAGGCAGCTAAGGCCATTGCTGGGGACAGACAGCTCACTCCCTCCATGTGATCGGGCGAGGGGGGGTGCGGGCTGCCCCAGCTATTTAAATAAGCCGCCGCTCTGAGGATTGCGGCGACTCTGCGACATGCGGCCGGCCGCCATTGTTTTCGCCCGCCGCGAATTTCGGTGGCGGGAGTATACGTATCGGGCCTTTTTTTTCTGTCTCCCCAGATGTTGGCCTGGCCTGCTGAATATTTGCAGCTTTTTCTGTTTTTATTTCAGCTTTCCAGCATCTGCAGTATTTTCCTTATGTATTATTTCTTACCAGTGTCCAAGATAATATTTACCCCTCAATTAAAATCACTAAATTATTAGATTTAACTAGCAGAATATCTGGTTATTATCACATTCTGGCAGCTTGCTGTGTACAAATTGGCTGCTGTGACCACACTTCAGAAGCACCTCATTGGCTGTAAAGTGCTTTGAGACATCTTGTGGTTGTGAAAGGTGCTATCGAAATGCAAGTATTTATTTATTTAACATACTTAAAGCCAGTTTCATGATTTCATGAATGATTACAGTAGAATGTAACGTTTGGCGCTTTTCTTGGAGGCAGAGAGTATGCTGACGAGTAAAAACGGTAATTCTGATGCAAGCACGATGGGCTGAAAGTCCTCCTTCTGTGCTGAACCATGTTATGATTCATGGCCAAGCACAGTGGTTTCATTCGCCCATTAAGTCCTTCCTTGTTTTAGCGGTAAATGGCTCTAACCAGGTACACTTCAGAAGGATTTTGCTGTCAGTGTTATAAACTAAGGCAAATAAAGTCCCAAGGAGCTGGTGGCAATAGCTGTGTCTGTCGCTTTGACGTGCCAGTGGATTCAAGTGCAGCATTTATAGGCTTTGTGTGAAAGCTGATGGATCGATGGGCAACCTATGCTGAATGCAAATGAATTCAGGGCAGACTGTGGAGTAGATCAGAATAACAATTTAGTTATTTTGTCAGAGGGAGGGGTGCAGGGACAAGGAAGATGTAGGTGGATTTAGTGAAAAGCACTATCAACTGACAGCAAACAAAAATTGATTAGGAATTAGGACAAGCCACCTTGATCTGAATCACTGACCCATAGATTATTTGCTCCTCTCAACACCACCGTTTAAAAAGATCTTTTGGGTTTAGTTGGTACTCATGGCGTTTCAAGGCTTGAGTATTAAGGGTAGTCACCAGTAAAAATGAAAGGCAGTATATGTCTGATGTAGCTCTTAACGGCACCAGAAACACTTCTTATTTTGTTCATCGTTTTATGCTGTGGGTCGGAATATCAAACGACATTGCATTTTCCAAGCATGTAACATGCCACATTTCTGCTTGTGTTCACTGAGATGTTAGTTATTGATGGAGGAAATATTGCAGTGAGAACAGTGGAGATTAAGGGGTAATTTGTAGACGTGCTTAAAATTTTGAAGGGGCGGGACAGAACAGATCTGCTGCACTGGTTGAAAGGAGTTAATTTTAACTTCGGTTTCTGGTGTAACACAGGCAGTATAGAATTAGCTGCCTGAATCCATACTGTCTTTTCCTTATTTAAAATAAATAGGTTAACATCTGCTCCCACATAGCTGACAGAGGAGCATCATGCCAATGCTTTACGTGTTCATCCACCAATATCTCCAACAGTAACTTCAAGCCTAGCACTTTCTTGCATTCTGCAGGCCTCGTGCATTGCTTCCTAATTTTTGATCTCTTTGTGACAGTGATGGGACAGTGTCAATGGCTCCATTTATCCACATGCTTTTCCACAATGGGAATGTTAGTACACAACAAAAAAAAGTTGCATTTAAATAGTGCCTTTCATGAAGTAAAACATCGCCTCAGAGACTAACATTGACATCAGGCCATGCAAGCAGATATTAGGATGGGTGACGGGAAGCTTGGTCAAAGTGTAGGTTTTAAGGAGGGTCTTAAAGAAGGAGAAAGAAGTAGAGAAGTGAGGAAGTTTAGGAAGGGAATTCCTGATGGTTAAAGACATGATCATTAGTGGTGGAGTGAAGGAAGTGAGACAATAGGCCAGAGTTAGAGGACCACATAGGTACTCCCTATCTCTGTAACCTCCTCCAGCCCCACAACCCTCTGAAATTTCTGCGCTCCTTCAATTCAGGCCTTTTGCGCTTCCATGATTTAATCACTCCATCATTGTTGGCCATACTTTCAGCCATCTGGGCTCTATGCTTGGAAATTCCTTCCTAAACACCTCTCTACTCAAGACCTGCTCAGGTCAGGGAAAAAAAACTGACCCAAGCCCAACAGAACCACATCAGACCCGAGCCCGAGCCGGCCCGAGTCCCTTCATTTTTTCCCGCGCCCGACCCGACCCGACCCAAGCCTGAACCGACCACCGGAATGTTCACTTTACCTACCTTCCGATTCCGAATCTGCAGGAAGCTGCAGCATGAGCGTGATGACGTCATAGAGACGCTCACTCGCTCATTGCGCAGACTCAGAGTTTCCCTCCTTGACGTCCCGGACTCCCAGCTCAGGTAGGCTTTTCAACTTTTAATACCTACTGAACTCAACTTCTCAGCAGAGCAATACTTACTGTGTGTGTTTGTCCCAGAACCAGCCCGATCCGACCCGACCCGAGCCCAAAAGCCGGACGTGGAACAGCGACCTGACCGGAACCCAACACATGTCGTCAGGTCCCATCGGGTTGGGGTCGGGTAGCAGGCCTTTACTCTCTACCTCCCTTTAAGATGGTCTTTAAAACCTACCTCTTGTCACCTGTCCTAATACATCCTTATGAGGCTTGGTGACAAATTTTGTTTGACAATACTCCTGTGAAGCACCTTGTGGGTGCTTTGCTACCTTAAAGGTGCTATATAAATACAAGTTGTTTTTGTTGTTCTTGGAGGGTTGTGGGCTCGAGGGGGTTACAGAATAAGGTTCTGATGTGAAAGGGCTTTTAAATTCAGCTTGCATAAATCTTCAAAAAACACCTGGATTGTTATGAGCAGCTCATGTGAAGATAATCTGTAGTCATTAGCGAAATGTTTAGTAATAGGAAGTCAGTACAACTGATGACCAAGTGTTTTAAATGAGCTTTATTCAATTGACTGAGAAGGCTTAGTAGCTTAAGAGTGTTGCAAAGTAATACGCAGAGTGGCGTGCTATTAAGTCTTTAAGTCATTTTAATTTATATCAGATGCCATATGCAGTTGCAAATATCTTTGGTGGTTTGCAATAACATACCCACTGTGCAATTCCACATTTATGTCAAAAGGGAGCATGACCCAGTATGCAAATATGATACTGAAGTGTCAAAATCACATTCACAATGCTTCATGTCAGCTCTGCTTTGCAAGGAGCCCTTTGAATGGATCATACTAGAATGCTGTGACCCAAATTTAAAACCATTAGTGAATTCTTTTCTCAGCCATCACAGAGAGAGGACGCTCCTCCAGAAGAATAGGCAGTGCCTACAGAAATTTAATTACGTGGATTTTAAAATAAACAACTTCTGCAGGAAGTGCTACAAATGACTGCTTGTGATTATGGTCGCAAAACGAGCTTAACCTGCGTGATTAATATTGTAACTTAAACATACTGCAATACTGTAAACACTTTTTGTTAATTAATTATGCTAGACCACTAAATTGCTGGTGGATCATGCTTTAAGTAGCCTATCTAGACAAACAGAAGGGTCTTTCAAAATTCAAAGCAGAACAAAAGATCTTTTGACAATAGTGGGTAATAGTTTGAAATGTTATTTAAAAGGGACACCTTTTCACTGCAGGGGTAGGGCAGTGGGATATAGCAAGGAAGTGGAATTAATCAGACAGCCTTTCTAAGAGCTGGCATGAGGAACTGAGTGGCCTTCTGTGCTATAAGACTTCATGATTCTATGCAGTAGGGAAGGAGTGCTGTGTCGTCGAAGGCACAGCTTTTTGTTGAGATGTCAAGTGGGATCTTACTTGGCTTCCACGTTTGACTATATTAACTGCACTTCAGAGAGTAGTGCCTTGATTGGAAAACACATTGGGATGACCTGAAGCCTTGACGAGATGCTTTAGAAATTGCAAATTCTTCCTTTCAAGTTGTTTTGTTACTTATTAGTATGTTTCCATATAACTGAACCACAAAAGGTGGAATTTTATGCTGGCGGTGGGTTGTCGACATCAGGGGAAACCGGAGACGGTGGCTGCTGCCGTAGCTGCAGCGACCGGACACCGAGGAGTGGCGCTGAAACCAGGCTCAAGGTAGGTCAGGGCGGCAGGGGTCTCAGATTGTGTGGTCATGAGGGAGGTGCGGGAGGGGGGTCGGCAACAGGGCAGGGGGGGGGGTGGCCTCAAGCGGGCCCCCTTCTTCCCAATGCTGGGTCCCTCTGTTTAGGCACTGAGTGCTTTTGAACGAGAGAACCCAACACTGCTCCCCGCCCCATTCCGCACCCCCCCCCCCACCACCCCACCCCGAGCCAAGACGTAGCCCGCACGGTTTTTGGTGTCGTTCTTCCTGTGTGGCGACAGGGGCGCCCACAGCACGGGTAATTGCGGCTGCGATGGGAAGAGGACCTTAATTTGGGATTAATTACCCAGTTAAGGGCTTCACTTGATGGCAGGGTGGGAAGGCTGTTCACAGACCTTTCTGCCGCAGACTAAAGTTTGTTGGAGGTGGGATGGTGGCGGGGTCCCCCACCACCACCATCTCACCCAATTTTAAGCTCTCCCCAACTCCTAACCTGCCGTGGGGGGAGAGCATAAAATTCCACCTAAAGGCTTTTCTTTTGAAACAAACAATTCAATTCTTGTGTGATAGCTGGAACTCTGGCCAATCTCCTTTCTAATGTTTTTGTAAATTATTCGAGAACTCAGCAGGGAACAAAGCTGTGTAATGCTAGCGAGGCCTACTAGTACCCACCCCTATAACTGGTGTAGTGGTTACATTACTGAGCTCATAATTTAGTGAGCTGTGCCTAATATGACCATGTTTACAAGAAGTCCAGTGTATCTGAGTTCAAATCCCACTGTGCCAGGTTGTGCATTTGAAGTCAGTTTTTCCTAATTCTGGGAAAAAATAAGTTGCTATCAGTACAAAAGTGACCATGAAGCTGTTGAATTGTTCTTAAAAACCCAACTAGTTCACTAATGTCCTTAAGGGAAGGAAACCTTTTGTCCTTCCCCAATCTGGTTCTATATGTGACTGTTGTACCTTACGCATGTGGTTGACTCTTAACTGCATTCTGAAGTGGCCTAGCAAGGCACTCAGTTTTGCCAAAGCTGGGCAGCTAAGGATGGACAATATGATGGCCACGTCCCAAGAATGAATGTTTTACAGAAGGCCTGGAGTGCCCCTATGACTGTAGTCACGTTCCAGCCCTGCTAGTGCCGAAAGTGGAATTTGAGCTCACTGCATACAATGGGCAGAAGAAGTTCTAGTCGACTTCACTGTCTGCAAGTAAATCCCACCGATAGGATGAGTGGCACTTGTAGCTTTATCACTGATATTGGTGGATGAATTTTCCATGTAATCGTCAGTTTTTATCATGGTTCAGCATGTCAGCTGCTGTTGGGAAAAACTGGCCCCTGCACAAACCACAGGACATGCAAAGGCTTGAAGCACGATCCTCATCCAGGCCTTCTCATCCAGTCCTCACTGCTCCTTCTGTTTGTGGCCAATTCAGAGAAGTCTAACCTCAGACTGATAGTGTATGTTTGTTGGTCCATAATGCTATGGAGTCTCTTGCCTGGACTTATATTTGTAATGTAATCTGTGCTAACTTTGCATTCTCCCAGAGAATTCAACTTCAGATGTTGAAACCAATCCATCAAAATCTGCTCAAACTTGGCCACAACAGGCTCGGTCCAAGGATCTCATGGGCACATATTTGCTAATTCAAGTTTAAAATCTCCCCCTAAAAGGTGTATTATAGCTTTATTATATCGCAAGGTTATAAATGTGACAGAAGCCACAGAGGAATAAAGCCAAAGTGAATCCCAATCACAGAGAGACAACTGCAGCTAAGGGGACCAGAACTGTAGTAACTTTCTGATAACAGACTGCATGGCCGAACGAATAACTGAAAGTCAGATCATCGAAAGAAGGACAGCCCCCAAGTAAGCAAACCCTTGTGCAAACAGGAGGTAGTGAGGGAATAGTCCAGTCTGTTTACATTGCTGTGGTTTCCCCAAGACAAGTGGCATGCACTGTGGAATGTAGCGGGAATAAGGGTAGCACATTTATATAAACAGCAAAGTGAGCTCACACAAGCAGCCTGATCCACACTGCCCCTTCAAAACTCCGAAACCCAGCAAAGCCAGTAGCAGCAATCTTCACATTTCTCCTTTTTCACATTGGTAGACCTGTCTGAACTGAAGCTGGGGCAAAACCAGGGCACTGCAGTTAGTTAGAACAATACCCTTTCACCTCTGGGATTGCTTTGTAAATCCATTCCATACTGGTTTGAGACTCTTCCCCTCTCTTGGTTATAAGGCTCCTAAGGGAAATAAGTTAAGGCTTTGTCTCAATCTCCTAATTGAGGGGTGATCTAATTGAGTGATTAAAATGATTCCAAAGGGGAAATACAGAGAAACTATTTTCCTCTGGTGGGGAAAAATCAAGACCTTATCAACATAAGGTCTTGCTCCGTACTGGACTGGGAACATCAGCCTAGAATTTGCATTCAAGTCTTTAGGGTAGGACTTGAACTGACAACCTTGGGACTTAAAAATAGGATAGGTGTCCTAGGCTCAACCATCTTCAGCTGCTTCAGCAATGACCTTCCTTCAATCATAACGTCAGAAGTGGGAATGTTCGCTGATGATTGCGCAATCTTCAGCGCCATTCGCAACTCCTCAGATACTGAAGCAGTCTGTGTAGAAATGCAGCAAAACCGGACAATATCCAGGCTTGGGCTGATAAGTGGCAAGTAACATTCATGCCACACAAGTGCTAGGCAATGACTATCTCAAGCAAGAGAGAATCTAACGATCTCCCCTTGACATTCAGTGGCATTACAATTGCTGAATCCCTCCCCTATCAACATCCTGGGGGTTGCCATTGACCAGAAACTGAACTGGAAAGCCATATAAATACCATGGCTACAAGAGCAGGTCAGAGGCTAGGAATCCTGTGGCGAGTAACTCACCTCCTGACTCGCCAAAGCCTGACCACCATCTACAGGGCACAAGTCAGGAGTGTGATGGAATACTCTCCACTTGCCTGAATGGGTGAAGCTCCAACAACAGTCAAGAAGCTTAACACCATCCAGGATAAAGCAGCCCGATTGATTGGCACCCCATCCACAAACATTCACTCCCACCACCACTGACGCACAGTGGCAGCAGTGTGTACCATCTACAAGATGCACTGCAGCAATGCACCAAAGCTCCTTAGAGAGCACCTCCCAAACCTGCGGCCTCTACCACCTAGAAGGACAAGGGCAGCAGATGCATGGGAACACCACCCACCTGCAAGTTCCCCTCCAAGCCACACACCATACT
Organism: Heterodontus francisci; assembly: GCF_036365525.1. NCBI lineage: Eukaryota > Metazoa > Chordata > Chondrichthyes > Heterodontiformes > Heterodontidae > Heterodontus > Heterodontus francisci. The sequence continues at coordinate 12,305,372 of NC_090385.1, forward strand.
GACTTGGAACTATATCACCATTCCTTCACTGTCGCAGGGTCAAAATCCTAGAACTCCATTCCTAACAGCACTGTCGGTATACCTACACCACATGGACTGCAACAGTTCAAGAAGGCAGCTCACCTCCACCTTCTCAAGGGCATTTAGGGATGGGCAATAAATGCTGTCTTAGCCAGAAATGCCCGCTTCCCATGAACAAAGTAATAACAAAAGAGCTACCCACTAAGCCACAGCTAACACCTAACAGCACACAATTCACCTGCAACTGCACCACATCATGTTCAGTTGCTCCTGGAAAAGACTGACAGAACACATTGCTCTTGATTTATTGGTTTTTGAAGCTCTTGATGAAGCCCCATATTCAAGGATCTCCGGCAAATTATTTTCCATTCACTGTTAAAATTAAAGGATAGATGCTTCAGGCAAATATAATAATGATTTTTGTTTCGTGATATGTACAATAAATGTTGGTTGCATAGCAGCCATGCTTTACATTGTATTATAAAATTACATAGAATTTACAGCACAGAACTGGTCTGTGTTCACACGAACCTCCTCCCTACCCCAGTTCATTTCACCCCATCAACATATCCTTCTCCTTCATGTACTCATCCAGCATTCCCTGAAATGTATTTATTCTATTCGCCCGAACTATTCCATGTTGATGGTGAGTTCCACATTCTCACCACTCTCTGGATAAAGAAGTTTCTCCTGAATTACCTATTGGATTTATTAGTGAATACCTTATATTTCTAACACCTAATTTTGGTCTCCCCGCAAAAGTGGAAACATCTTCTTTATGTCTCCTGCAGCAAACCCTTTCATAATTTAAAGATCTCTATCAGGTCACCCCTCAACTGTCTCCTTTCTGGAGAAATGAGCCCCAGCCTGTTCAGTCGTTGAGATCTTTTAAATTCATAGCTGAATTTTTCAATTGCTTTAGAGTTTATTGATATGACAGTGCTACATGTCTGGGGTCACTGCAACATTCCCATTAACTGGAGGAGCATGGTCAATGATGCAAGGAATAATGGAAAACAAAGAGTGTCACTCAATAAATAAATACAACCGATTGCCTGCGGTCTACCAGAGGAAGAGGACATGCTGAACAAATGGTGAGGCAGGTTACAGCAATTTGATGTTTGAAAGGACTGAGTCTGAAGTACAGGTTCAACAACAACAACAACTTGCATTTATATAGGGCATTTAATGTAATAAAACTTCCCAAAGTTCTTCGCAGGAACATTATAAAGCGGAATTTGACACTGAGCCACATAAGATGATATTAGGGCTGATGACCAAAAAGCATGGCCAGAGGTAGGTTCTTCCAGAGTGCCTTAAAGGAGGAAAGCAAGGCGGAGAGGCGTAGGAAGGGTATTCCAGAGCTTAGGGTCTAGGCAGCTGAAGATATGCTGCCGAGGGTAGAGTAATTAAAATCAATTGAAGGCGTGGCCACCAATGTAACAAGCAGTGTGGATAAAGGGTAGTGCATTTGGATTTCCAAAAGGCATTCGTTAAGGTGCCACATAAAAGGTTACTACACAATACACATGTCGCCGTTCCTTCACTGTCGCTGGGTCAAAATTCTGGAACTCCCTTCCTAACAGCACTGTGGGTGTACCTACCCCACGTGAACTGCAACGGTTCAAGAAGGCAGCTCACCACCACCTTCTCAAGGGCAATTAGAGATGGGCAATAAATGTTGGCCTGGCCAGCGATGCCCACATCCCATGAATGAATAAAAAAAAACAAGGTGCTGGGGGTCATATATTAGCATGGATAGAGGATTGGCTAACTAATAGGAAACAAAGAGTTGGGATAAATGGGGCATTTTCAGGTTAGCAAACTGTAACCAGTGGAGTGCCACAGGGATCAGTGTTGGGGCCTCAACTATTTACAATTTATATTAATGACTTGGATGAAGATCCCGAGTGTATTGTAGCCAAATTTGCAAATGATCCAAAGATAGGAAAGCGAGTTGTGAGGAGGATGCAAAGTGTCTGCAGAGAGATATAGATAGGCAGAAATTTGGCAGATGTAGTGTAATGTGGGAAAATGTGAAGTTGTCCACTTTGGTGGTGAGAATAGAAAATCAGAATATTATTTACATGGAGAGAAACTGCAGAATGCTGTGGTGCAGAGGGATCTGGGTGTCCTTGTACATGATTAAGAAGGCAAATGGAATGGTGGCATTTATTGCAAGAGGGATGGAGTATTAAAGTAGGGAAGTCTTACTACAACTGTGCAGGGCATTGGTGAGACTGCACATAGAGTACTGTGTACAGTTTTGGTCTCTCTACTTAAGGAGGGATATACTTGCATTGGAAACAATTCAGAGAAGATTCACTGGGCAGATTCCTCAGATGAAGGGATTGTCTTATGAGGAAAGATTGAGCATGTTGGGCATATACTCATTGGAGTTTAGAAGAATGAGGGGTGAATTTATTGAAACATATAAGATTCTGAGGGGGTTCGACAGGGTAGAGGCTGAGAGGATATTTCCACTCATGGGGGAATCTAGAACTAGGGGCACAGTTTCAAAATAAGGGGTCTCCCTTTTAAGCCAGAGATGAGGAGGAATTTATTGTCTCAGAAGGTCATTAATCTTTGGAATTCTCTTCCTCAGAGAGGAGTGGAGGCTGGGTCATTGAATATATTCAAGGCTGAGTGAGACAGAGTTTTGATCTAGAAGGGAATTAAGGGTTAAGGGGGCAGGCAAGAAACTGGAGGCAAGGCCACAATCAGATCAACCACAATCTTATTGAATGGCAGAGCAGGCTGGATGGGCCTAATGGCCTACATTTGCTCCTATTTCTGACCTTATGTTCAATGATGGAGCGATTCAAATTGTGGATGCTCAAGATGCCCGAATTAGATGAGCACAGATATCCCAGAGAGTTGTTGAGCTGCAAGAGTTATAGAGATAGGGAGAGGCCAGGCCATGGAGGGATTTGAAAACAAGGAAGAGAATTTTAAAATTGAGGCGTTGCTTGACTGGGAGCCAGTGTAGGTCAGCGAGTACAGGGGTGATGGATGAACAGGGTTTGGTACGAGTTAGGACACAACAAAAGAGTTTTGGATGTCCTCAAGTTTATGGAGGGTAGAATGTGGGAGGCTGGCCAACAGTGCATTGGAAGAGTCAAGGCTAAAGGTAACAAAGGCATGGATGAGGGCAGGCTACAAACTTACTATCAGGTTTATGTATCCTAATAATAATTGCATACTCCCAAAGAGCAAAACCGTGAAGTTTAAATATCTTTTAATTCTGGCTTTGTTTAAGCAAAGATTAAGTCACATCACTCAACATGCCTTTTGAAAATGAAAAAGAGCCTGAGTGTGCTTTTTGCAACGACCCAATTCTCGGGTGAGGCTTTGTTTCCCAAGGGGCACATGCCAGGAAATTTGGCACGATAATTTTCATGCACGGGAAGCCTGTGGGGGTGGGTTGGGGATGGTGTGAGAGAAAGCACACCTGCTCAGGTTCTCCTACCAGATGAATCTCTTTGTCAGTGTTTGTAACATTTACAATTTTTATGCTTGTGCAACGTTCCTCTGCCCTGCTAATGCAATGGAAGTCGCGAGGGACGTCATGCAGATGATGGAGTGGGTTTCAAGTACTCTCGCCTGTTGTTAATGGCCTCACAAAGAGTTTGGTAGCCTCAGTGCCCTGTTAATGTCGGTGATGCGGCCGGTTCCATTTTGAAGAGGGTCCTATCACCAGGAGTCCAAAGCACCCACCTGAGATGGGCTCCTTTTAATATGGAAATCAAGGCCCAAAAACAATCCAAGGACTCCCAACTGATTCGGGACCTCCTGCGGCCTTGAAAAGCAATGTACAAAAGCAAGTTCTTTCTGTCTTTCTAAGGCCAGTCTGACCAGCTAGTGCCATTGCCAACCAAAAGCAAAATAGAGTCATAGAGTTATTCAGCACAGTTATTGCTTTATACTACAGATGCTGGAAATACTCAGCAGGTCAGGCGGCATCTGTGGAGAGAGAAACAGAGTTAACGTTTCAGGTCGATGAAAGGAATTTTGTACAGTATCAGTGACCAAGTTTTCTACGGGCACAATTTGGTTTCAAATTTTGTACAGAGAGCAAATTTAGTCTCAGTTTATTGAGTATTCAGACGAGAAGAGCACCATTCACAATTGTTACCTGATAACCTTTTAAACTGAATGAGCAAGTTTTTAGGGGTTTAGAATTTTGAACTGAAGCTTGCAATGAACGTGCAGCCTTGAAGGAAAGAACCTGCATTGCTGTAGCGCCTTTCACATTCTCGGGAAGCCCCAAAGTGCTTCACTGCCATTGGAGTAATTTGGAAGAGTTGCAGCACAGGGAAAGTTAACAGGGAGGTTATGGGGCTGGCGTTATTCTATTCTCAGGCCAGCTTTTGTTTTTGCCTACAGTAATCATCACGACAGAAGAACTAAACTGTAATGTAATCACTGCAAGTTTATCGAGCAAACATCAATAGTTGGTTACTGGGCGCAATACATTCAGTGCATATTGTATTTCCATTACAGCTTAAATGTGTTAAAAAGTGGTTTCTTATGTTCTCATTCTCATTGTGGTGAAGAATGTTCTCCATTTCCTCTTCGTTTAACAGTCAAAGTCTCACCTCATCAGTATACTCATTCTATTCTCTCTTTCTGTGGCGCGGTCTGCATTTGCCTTCTATTTTTGTTCTCCCCAGTGTTAGTAGAATCTTGTGAAGCACAAAATCTAGGATGACACTGCAGTGCAGTGCTGAGGGAGTGCTGCACTGCCGGAGGTGCCGTCTTTCAGATGAGATGTTAAACCAAGGCCCTGTCTGCTCTCTCAGGTGGATGTAAAAGATCCTATGGAACAATTCAAAGAAGAGAAAGGGAGTTCTCCCCAGTGTCCTGGCCAACCAATATTACTTGAACAGATTATCTGGTCGTTATCACATCATGGTTTGTGGGAGCTTGCTGTGCGTAAATTGGTTGTCCTGTTTCCTGCATTACAACAGTGATTACACTTCACTAAAATACTTCATTGGCTGTAAAGCACTTTAGGATTCTCTGAGATCATGAAATGCACGATATAAATACAAAATAAATCCCCCCACCCCCACCACATAAACCCAGTCTGAAATCCACAGGCACTGAATTGAATGGAGCTCGAACCTTAGACATTCCTGCCACTCACACAGGAAACATTCGATAGTTTTGTGGAATCTATCTTTCTTTCTATGTTAATTTTATGCAGAGGGAAACATTGACACTTCACAAGGTTTTCTACCAGCTGGGACATTTTAGTTATAGGCACAGTTTTTTTTCTTGAGCGTGGAGAGTGTGTCATGTTAGTAGTGGGACAAGGATTGATGTTCCTATGTGTGAAAAGTTAGCGATGAATGTAATCACCGTGAACATCTAATAAAACAAACTAAAAGAAAAAAGAAAGACTTGCATTTATATAGCACCTTTCATGATCACTGGATGTCTCCAACCACTTTACAGCCAATGAAGTACTTTTTGAAGTGTAATGTTGTAATGGAGGAAACATGGCCACCTGTACACACACAGCAAACTCCCACAAACGGCAATGTGACAATGACCAGATAATCTGGTTTTTTTTGTGATGTTGATTGAGGGATAAGTATTGGCCAGGACACCAGGGACAGTTCTAAAATAAAAGCAAAATACTGCGGATGCTGGAAATGTGAAATAAAAACAGAGTGCTGGAAATACTCAGCAGGTCAGGCAGCGTCTGTGGAGAGAGTAACAGAGTTAACATTTCAGGTTGATGACCTTTCATCAGAATGACATCCATTATAATGAATGCTCACAGACCTGAAATGTTAACTCTGATTCTCTCTTCACAGATGCTGCCAGGCCATCTGAGTATTTCCAGCACTTTCTGTTTTTCATTTTAGACCAGAGACAGCTCCCTTGCTCTTCTGCAAAATAGTGCTGTGCGATCTTTTATATACATCCGAGCAAGTAGATGGGGGCCACAATTTAACATCTCATCCAAAAGGCGGCACCGCTGCAAGTGCAGCATTCCCTCACCTCCGTACAGCACGGGACTGATCAATCTTGATTTTTATGCTTAAGATCTAGAGTGAGAGTTGAACCCAGAACCTTGTAACTCCGAGGCAAGAGTATTACTAATTGAGCTACAGCTGAGAGCCCACTCATGTTTTTGCACTCATAGTGATGTGTGTGCCTACTGGATGTGTCAGCCACAAAGGGACTGAAAACAGGCAGGGTTATGCCTTTGGATGAGATGAAGCAGGGCTAGGAGGAAGCTTGTGTGGAACATCAATGCTGGCATAGACTAGTTGGGCCGAATGGCCTGTTTCCATGTTAAAAATAAAATTTTAAAAATTCTATCTACGTCTCCACATTACATGTGATCTGCCTTGAGAATACCTGAAAGGAAAAGCATTGTGTTCCCCAATGCATCAACCAGCACCTTAATGATCAGCCATGTGCACATTTCAGAAAATAAGTGGATATTCATATTGAGCCAAGAGATGACAATGTCATCTTTCAGCTTTGGCCAATTACACAAATGCTCCCATGTCGGGGAAAAACTGACAGTGTGCATGTTGTGTGGCAGCAAGGCCTCAGAGTGTTACAGGTTTTGGAAATTGTGCGAAAGCCCATGGGTCATTTGCCAACTACTTCCAGAAGCTACAAGATCTATTAAGTGAATACTACAGGGAAAGACAAGGAAAGGAACATTTAGAAAAAAACTGCAATGCTCAAGGAGCGACCTTCCAATTGATTTTTTTCTCCTGTTGATAACACAGTTGCCCCGTTATGTACATTTCTGCGATACCCTTGCATTGCACTTAGAATGAACTTATAACTCTCCTTGCCCAACATTAACTGGGTTTCCTCGCATGAACTTTAATGAATTAATTATAGAAAACTTTTTCATACTGTTGAAGTTAATATATATATATATATACGTATAGAGAGAGAGAGAGAGAGTTAAATGGTTTGTTGGACGGTTGAGTAATGGATGTCAGACTGAATGGTGCATGATTCCCATAAGCTGTTTGCTTCTGACAATAAAAGTCTCAAGCAAATATACATAAACACAGTTAATCATCATGTGTAGGGTGTGTACTTTTTGTCCCTAAACCTTACTGCTCTTGTCATAATGCTTGGTCATGCTTGTAAATCACTTTGTCAACACCTCTCATTCAATTTTGTGATGTAGTTGCAGACTTCACTCACTAGGCGGCTCTGCCGGGTGAGTTTCTGAAGTACATCGCCCAACTCAGTTGCCATCTTGTATACAGGGAAAAACTCTTATACTCATCAACAAATGGAAGGGCACACCAATGGGAATTTTCTAGTTTTTCTGTTAAAATCAGCTAGGGGAGATTTTCCAAGAGATTACCTATGCATACCATCAGCATGAACTGGAAATTCTCAGCAGCGAGCTCACAGTTTTCTAATGTGGTGTGTGAGTTAACTGGCCAGTGGTACGGCTTGGAGAGTAATCTTGTTATGTACAGGGCCTGTAGTTATGAAATATCCCATTTCTTGAAGACTCCTCTACTGATTTTCGGTTGTTATACTGTTTGTCCTACATCCAGTACTGGATGATCAGACATTTCCTCCAACTAAATATTGGGTAAACCATTACATTGCCCAACTCAGCTCATCTGCTGCTGAAAGCCTCATTCATGCCTTTGTTACTGCTAAACTTGAATATTCTAATGCGCTCCTGGCCGGCCTCCCATTTTCTACCTTCCGTAGACTTAAGGTCATCCAAAACTGTGCTGCCCATGTCCTAACCAGCACCAAGACCCATTCATCTATCATCCGTCTGCCCATTGATCTACATTAGCTCCCAGTTAAGCAATGCCTCAATTTTAAAATTCTCATCCTTGCTTTCAAATCCCCTAATTGGCCTCGCCCCTCCCTATCTCTGCAATCTCCTCCAGCCCTGCAACCTCCAAGACATTTGTGCTTCTGGCCCCTTGCACATCCCTGATTTTAATTGCTCCATTGGTGGCTGTGACTTCAGCTGTGAAGGCCCTAAGCTCTGAAATTCCCTGCTTAAGTTTTAGAGACTGTTTCAAATAGCTAGAATATGTTAACTGCCTTGCGCATAGCACACACTTCCTGTAATTTTCCGTTTACTTCCTAATGGCCAGAGCTTGCAACAACCTAGCACAGTGGCAATCAGAAACGTTGGCATACTAATTTATAATTAGAAATGTTGATACAAAAAAGTGTGACCAAAAAATTGCACTTTGTGTTTATAAATATATATGCTTGAGATTTTTGCGGTGTTGCTATAGTAGTCTGAGGGACATAGCATCGGGAGTGGCCAATCATCCCCTTGAGCAGCTGCACCATTCAGTTAGATCATGGCTAATCTGTACATCAACTCCATTTACCTACCTTTGCTCGTTATCCCTTGATAGCCTTACCTAATAAAGATCTATCAGTTTCAGTTATGTAAGCTCCACTTGTTTCCCCCATCATCCACAGTCGTTTGGAAGACAGAGTTCCAGATTTCTGCTATCCTTTGTGTGAAGAAGTGCTTCCTGATTCCCACCCTGGCACAACTCTTGTTAAAAGGATTCGATAGAGTAGATGCATAGAAACTATTTCCTAATCTTAAAATATTTTAAACATGAACCAAAAGCTTATGGGGACTGTGTGGCATTCAGTCCACAATGAAAGAAACAAAGACTACATCAAATGATTCACTCAGCTCTTCATATATGGTGTTAATAGTCCTTGTGAAACGTTAAACTTTAATAGCTTTGGATATACACATGAAAGAAGCAAACTGTAAATAGCGTATGAAAGCATGATTCATAAAGTTTTAACACAATACAGTTCAAGTTCCTAGACTTCAACATAACCGCCACATTTTGTGACGTTTCATTCAGTCTGATTTTCCAGCTGTTCATCTTTTCTTCCACTGTCATCATTTTCAGTTTGTTTCAGCATCATTAACACAGCATTGACAACAATGTTAACAGCATTAACTTTAAAGAAACTTTATGATTGATGCTTTGAAATACCATTTACAGTTTTCTGCTATTGTGTGCAAATCCAAAGTTATTAAAATTTAAAGTTGCACAAGGACTTTATAAACACCCTGTACATAAACTCGGCAACATAACTCTTAACAGTATTGAAGAACTTCTGAAATAAATTCCCCTGTCACACTTCGTTGCTTTAAAACGTAATATCTTTTGGGCATTATTTTTTGATGCGTGGCACAGAAATATGCATGAATGGCATCTGAGGTACGACAGACATGTCTTGATACCTGTAGTAACAGAACTGCAGTGGCATTGCTCATAGTCAGACTGACAATCTGCTGTTTTATGGGAACAAGTTGTGATGGAGCAAGTGTGACAGGAAGTAAATAGAATACTTACACTCTGAGACCCAAGGATCTACGTAAGAACAATTAGCCTCCAATTGACCTGGTGAGCATCAGAGTTAAACCTGATGGCCTTGCTATATTACAAACATCTGCATTTTAACATTGGAACAATGCACTAAGTGAGGTCGAGACCAATTTTAAAAATTTGGTGCAAAGTGGGTGGTTTGGGGGAGAATTGGGCTGACAGTCCATGCTGGAGCTGCGGAAGGGGAGGAAGTGGTTTTGAAAGGGGCTCTATATATTTCTGTGGGGCCAGAAGGAGAAGAATGTTAAAAAAAAATGAAGACAATTGGTTTTGGGACTGTTTTTCAAGCAGCCTCTGGTAGTCCCTTTAAGGACCACTCATCAGTCTACTCAATGCCCGAACAAATGGGCAGCACATCGGCAGCACTCAGTTTGCCTGTTTGCACCCGAAAATTGCAAACAGATCTGCATATTAAATGTGACTTACTGGCTTAAAGAGGTGAGCTCTTGTTCCAAGATGGTGGCAAATCTGCGTACTTCCATGGGAGGGTAAACTGAATTTCAGGCATGGGTGAAAACTCAAGCCCAATGATTAGGATTCCTGCTCTGCTGGTGCAGGTCCTAAGTTGACCATCACATTTCGAAGTATAAGTTCTGTCAATGGAGTGGTCCATTGTGTTACCAGTGACTTAATGCAGTGACTGGTAATGTCCAGAAAATGGCACACATGAGATTTTTAGAAAGAGTGCTTATGTTATGCCAAACTGTAAGAGCAGTTTTACACAAGTTTATTGAGAAGGCAGTCCTTTGATAATACTTTGATATCATTACTCAATGATCATGATTCAGATGTGTCTGCAGTTTGCCAATGTAACCTTTCCTTGAATTCCCCCAATATTAGAAACGTAGAAACATAGAAATAGGAGCAGGAGTAGGCCATTCGGCCCTTCGAGCCTGCTTCGCTATTCATTATGATCATGGCTGATCATCCAACTCAGTAGCCTGTTCCGGCTTTCGCCCTATACCCTTTGATCCCATATTGTCTGAAAAGGGTTGGGGAGGAAGAAAATAACAAGGTTCACACAAGGTGAACAGGCATAATATCAGGGAATCACTGAGCAGCATAGCACTGAAGGAACTTCAGCACTTATTTGGCCTATTGAGCCAGCACTCTTTTGAAGAGCAATCCAGTTAGTTCCACTCCTCTGGTCTCTTTCCCCAAACCCCTGCAACATTTTCTCCTTCAAGTATTTATCCAATTCCCTTTTGAAAGCTACTATGGAATCTGTAACCACCACCCTATCAGGCAGCGTATTCCAAATCCTAACCACTCGTTTTGTATAAATATATTCCCTGAAGTCGCCTTTTCCAAGGCATTTTAAATCAGTGCCGTCTGGTTACTGAATCCTAAGCCATTGGAAACAGTTTCTCTTTATTTACTCTATCTAAACCCTTCCCAATTTTAAACACTGCTATCAAATCTGCTCTTAGCCTTCTCTGCTTTAAGGAGAACAAACCCAGCTTCTTCATTCTATCCATGTAACTGTAATCCTTCATATCTGAAAACATTCTAGTTACTCGCTTCTGCACCCTTTCCAAAGCCTTCACATCCTTCCTAAAGTGTGGTGTCCAGAATCCATTATAATATTACCCAACCTTTACTCCAGTCCTGCTTCAGTATTGCCCACAGGCGCATCTGGATGACAAGCTCTCAACAATCAGAGGTGCACCGTGTAAGGTGGCTGCTGCTTATTTTTTATTGTGTCTCCTCACATCTTCCATCAAGGAGCCAGGTGTCTCGCAGAGAAGGTTTGGAGGCTGTTAGCTTAATTACTCTTCTGGGATGTCGTACCTACAACAGCAGTGAGGCCACACAAACAGTAATTCCTTACAGCTTGGGCAGCTGATAATGATGTTATACATGTTGAGACGAACAAGGCGAGGTATAAATTTAACTTGCTGTGAGTATGGAACTCATAAAGCGGAAGCAAGATGAGAACTGTAGCAGGGCTTAGCGTGGCCAGCTGTGTCTAATTTACACATCTTTAGTTCCTGCCAGATCTTAACATTGGATCAACATTTTAATGCATTTTTACATTTAATTTTACATGCTTTGCTTTCTGGAGTTATTGACCAACTGCATTGCAAATTTTTGTTGTTAATTCATGGGATGTGAGTGTCGCTGGAAAGGCCAGCATTAATTGCCCATCCCTACTTATCCTTGAGAAGGTGGTGGTGAGCCGCCGCCTTTAACCGCTGTTGTCTGTGTGGTGTTGGAACACCCACAGTGCTGTTAGGTAAGGAGTTCCAGGATTTTGACCTAGTAACGATAAAGGAAAAGTGATAGCTTTCCAGATCAGGATAGTTTGTCACGTAAAGGGTGACTTGCAGGTGGTGGTGTTCCCATGCGTCTGCTGCCCTTGTTTTTCTAGATGGCAGAGGTCATGGGTTTGGGAAGTGCTGTCGAAGGAGCCTTGGGGTGAGTTACCATAGTACATCTTGTAGGTAGTACATATGGTGTGCTGGAGGAGGAGTGAATGAATTTGTAATGTGGTGGATGGGGTGCTGATCAAGCAAGCTGCTTTGTCCTAGATGGTGTTGAGCTTCATGAGTGTTGTTGTAGCTGCACTCATCCAGGCAAGTGGGGAGTATGCCTTGACATTCCTGACTTATGCCTTGTAGATGGTGGACAGGCTTTGGGGAATCAGGAGGTGGGTTGCTCGCCACAGAATTCCCAGCCTCTAGCCTGCTGTCATAGCCACAGCATTTATGTGGCTGGTCGAGTTCAGTTTCTGGTCAATGGTAGCCCCAGGATGTTGATTGTGTGGGATTCAGCAATGGTTATCCCATTGAATGTCAAGGGCAGATCATTAGATTCCCTGCTGCTGGAGATGGTCATTGCGTTGCACTTGTGTGGCACAAATGTTACTTGCCACTTATCAGCCCATGCTTGAATGTTGTCCAGGTCTTGCTGCATTTCTACACAGTATCTGAGGAGTCGCAAATGGTGCTGAACACTGTACAATCATCAACGAACGTCCCCACTTCAGACCTTATGTTGGAGGGAAGGTTATTGATGAAGCAGTTGAAGATGGTTGGGCCTAGGACACTCCCCTGAGGAACTCTTGCAGTGATATCCTGTGGTTGAGATGATTGGCCTCCAACAACAACAACCACAACCATCTTCCTTTGTGCTAGGTATGACTGCAGCCAGTGAAGAGGTTTCCCCCGATTCCCATTGACTCCAGTTTTGCTAGGGCTCCTTGATGCCATACTCAGTCAAATGCTGCCTTGATGTCAAGAGCAGTCATTCTCACCTCACCTCTGGAGTTCAGCTCTTTAGTCCATGTTTGCACCAAGACTGTAATGAGGTCTGGAGCTGAGTGGCCCTGGCGGAACCCAAACTGAGCATCGTTGAGCAGGTTACTGATGAGCAAGTGCCACTTGATAGTACTGTCAATGACACCTACCATCACATTGCTGATTGAGAGTAGACTGCTGGGATGGTAATTGCTTGAATTGGACTTTCCTGCTTTTTTTGGACAGGACATATCTTCCACTTTGTTGTATTGTTATAGGTATACTGGAACAGGTCAGTTGGCACCTTATTTTTAGGTATTCCTGATGATGCTGCTGGCATACTCTCCTAAACTTCTCATTGAACCAGGGTTGGTCCCCTGGCTTGATGGTAATGGTAGCGTGGGGGGATATGCTGGGCCATGAGGTTACAGATTGTGGTTGAATACAATTCTGCTGCTGCTGATGGTCCACAGTGTCTCATGGATGCCCAGTTTTGAGCTGCTAAATCTGTTCTAAATATATCCCAATTAGCACGGTGGTAATGCCACACAGAACACGTTGGAGGGTATCCTCAATATGAAGATGGCACTTTGTCTCCACAAGTGGTCACTCCTATCAATACTGTCATGGACAGATGTATCTGCGACAGTTAGATTGGTGAGGATGAAGTCAAGTAGGCTTTTCCCTTGTGTTGGTTCCTTCACCGCCTGCCGCAAGGCCAGTCTGACAGATATGTCCTTCAGGACTTGGCCAGCTTGGTCAGTAGTGGTGCCACCAAGGCATTCTTGGTGATGGACATTGAAGACCCCATCCAGAGTATATTCTGTTCCCTTGCTACCCTCAGTACTTCTTCTAAGTGGTGCTCAACATGGAGGAACACTGGTTCATCAGCTGAGGTGGGGGCAGTAGGTGATAATCAGCAGGGGGTTTCCTTATCCATTTTTGATCTGATACCATGAGACTTCATGGGACCCGGAATCATTGTTGAGGATTCCCAGGGCTCTTTCCTTCTGACTGTATACTGCAGTGCTGCCATCTCTGGTGGGACAGGACATATCCACAAATGGTGATGGAGGAGTCTGGGACATTGGCTGATTCTGTGAGCACCTCCACTGTTAGTGAGGAGGACTTTGCAGGGTTGACTGGGCTGTTTCTGCCTTTATCATAGAGTCATAATGGCACAGAAATAGGCCATTTGGCCAATCATGTCAAAAGACTAGGTCAATGTCAGAGGTCCATCTAGTTTATTATGAATACAGTTTTTTGTGGCATTTTTGATAATACTGAGTGGCTTGTTAGGTGATTTCAGATCCAACCACATTGTTGTGGGTCTGGAGTCACATATAGGCTAGAACAGATAAAGACGATAGATTCTCTTCCCTAATGGGCATCAGCACACCAGGTGGGTTTTTACAACAATCTGGTAGCTTCATGGCCACCAATACTGAGAGTAGTTTTTTATTCCAAATGTATTTGATTAATTAAATTTAAACTTCCCATGTGCAGTGGTGGGATTTGAACTCAAGTCTGTAGCTCAAGACTGAATTTCCTCATCAAGTAACGTAAGCACTATGCTATCATACAGCCTTTGACACAGTCGATCACACCATCCTCCTGCAACACCTCTCCACTGTCATCCAGCTGCTTGGAACTACACTCGCCTGTTTCCATTCTTATCTATCTAATCGTAGCCAGAGAATCACCATCCATGGCTTCTTTTCCCATTCCTGCACTGTTACCTCTGGTGTCCTCCAAGGATCTGTTCTTGGCCCCCTCCTCTATTTCTCATGTACATGCTGCCTCTCGCGACATCATCCGAAAATACGACGTCAGTTTTCACATGTACACTGACGACACCCAGCTCTACCTCAGCACCACCTCTCTCAAACCCTCCACTGCCTCTAAATTGTCAGACTGTTTGTCTGACATCCACTACTGGATGAGCAGAAATTTCGTCTAATTAAATATTGGGATGACCAAAGGCATTGTTTTGGTCCCTGCCACAAACTCCGCACCATGGCCACTGATTCTGTCTCTCTCCCTGGTAAATGTTTTGGGCTGAACTAGACCGTTCACAATTTCTGTGTCATATTTGACCCTGAGATGAGCTTTCAATCACATACCCATGTCCTCACTAGGACCACCTATTTCCAACTCCATAACATTGCCCGTCTCTGCCCCGTCTCAGCTCTTCTGCTGCTGAAGCCCTCATCCATACCTTTGTTATCTCCAGACTTGACTATTTTAATGCAGTCCTGCTGGTCTCCAACATTCTACCTTCCGTAAACTTCAGGCCATCCAAAACTCTGCTGTCTGTGTACTAACTCGTGCCAAGTCCCATTCACTCATTACCCCTGTGCTCAGTGACCCACTTTGGCTCCCAATTAAACAACCTCGATTTTAAAATTCTCATTGATTTCAAATTCCTCCATGGCCTTGCCCCTCTCTATCTTTGTAATCTCCTCTAGCCCCACAACCCTCTGAGATATCTGTGCTCCTCTAATAGCATCCCCAATTTTAATTGCTCCACCATTGGTGGCTGTGCCTTCAGTTGCCTAGGCCCTAAAGAATTACCTCCTTAAGCCTCTCTGCCTCTCTGTCTCTCTTTCCTCCTGTGAGATGCCCCTTAAAACCTATGTCTTTGACCAAGCTTTTGGTCATTTGCCCCAGTATCGCCTTATGTGGCTTGGTGACATCATTTCAGCTATGAAGAGAGACTGAAAAGGCTAGGGTTGTTTTCCTTAGAGCAGAGAAGGCTGAGGGGAGATTATGATTGAGGTATGCAAAATTTTGAGGGGCATTGATAGGTTAGATAGGAAGAAACTTTTTCCCTTAGCGGAGGTGTCAATAACCAGGGGGCATAGATTTAAGATAACGGGCAGGAGGTTTAGAGGGGATTTGAGGAAAATTTTTTTCACCCAGAGGGTGGTTGGAATCTGGTATGCACTGCCTGATGGGGTGGTAGAGGCAGGAACCCTCACAACATTTAAGAAGTATTTAGATGAGCACTTGAAACACCATAGCATAGAAGGCTATGGGCCAAGTGCTGGAAAATGGGATTAGAACATTTCGGTGCTTGATGGCTGGCACAGACACGATGGGCCGAAGGGCCTGTTTCTGTGCTGTATAACTCTGTGACTGACTGAAGTGCCTTGGGATGTTATATTCCATTAAAGGTGCTATATAAATTCAAGTTGTTGTTGTCATACCCCTATGCAGAGATCCGCTTCCTTCATGAGCTGCAAAATTGTTACCTGCCTGTAAAAAGTAAAACAAAGATTTGTGAGGTCTTTACAACATCTTAATGCTTTTATTAGTACAAAATTATTTGAAAATTGGAATTGCCTGGTATCAGCAAGTAAGCAAGCAGATTCCTTTCTGGGTTTGCTGCCATTCGCATTTACAAACCCAGCTTTAATAACACGAGCTGGCCATTTATTGGAAGCCGAACTCACAATGAAATGTGTCCCTTCGCCTCTGTTTTTAGAACCTTTTGATTTCCAGGCTAACTATAAGATTCTCAAATGAGGCCTCAAATTTAAATGCTTTCCTCTTGCCCCCACTCCCTAAATCCCAACTGGCAAGAAAGAGGGGGGGGGTGAGAGGTTAAAATTTGAAACAACCCTGTGTCTGATCTGGGCTTTTCCCGGGAAGTGGGTTCGCAGAACCACAAATTATGAAAACTGTAAATTAACTCTCATCGGCGCTTTGTGTTAGTTAGACATCAGCCCCTGTGCAGATTACATAGGAACTTCTGCCAGCATCTGTGTGTTGTTAATGGTATCTCTTAAATGACAGAATATATAATAACAATATACTTGCAAGCACTTGATGTCCTGGCTGTACAGAACAACTCTACAGTTGTTAGAAATTAGTTCCAAACATGCAGATTAACCACTGTGTGTAGTTTTGAATGAGCCAAGCCCACAACAAGCTCGACCAGCACAGCGTGTTACTTCAGCTGTGACTTGGTGTGTTACTCCAGGACTCTAGGAATTAAAGATCAACCTCCTGAAAAAGCAGAGGGGCCTTAATAAAATGGTCCGCTTTCTTTCATTTCCTTTGCACACTTTTCTTTAATGGTTTTTAAAATATGGGAGATGGTGGGTTAGTCAAGAAACATCCAATCAGGTAACAAGGAGTCTGTTTGTTTTCTGATTGGCTGTGAGAAGGCCGGGGGTGGGGGGCGGGCACCGCAAGGATGTACATGTTGTCTGACCAGTACCAGAAGTGTGAAGGCAGGGTTGAGGAGTGAAATGTGATAAAACCTCTCGGAATACATCCAAACAGAATTGGCAACCACAGTGTTCCGTCATCAAATACCCGTCCCATGGAGCCTCAGATCAATCAGAGTGGAATTGTTGCTTGGTGAGGGAACTGGGGAGATCAAAAAATTTATTGGGAGGTTCAGGCACCAGATCAAAAGCAACCAGCGTTTTGTAGCAGGCTTTTTTCCCCTTTCTCCACAGGGAGCAGAGGAGAGCTGGAGGTGGAACATTACATATCAGTGAAATTTAAAAGGGATGGGGACAATTAAAGGGAAAGCATCTCTATTCAGTTTACCAAAGCTGGTGAGGAGAAGGTGACAGACACACACTGACGGGTAAAGAAACCCAATCTGTTGACATGCGCCTGCAGGCAAGGGACAAAACAGCCTGACAGATAGGTTGGTGGCTGCTGAAGTTCATATAATTTTATAACATTATAGATCTATATTAAGTACATTTTTGTAAATCTTTGTGCTTTATTTGTGGCAGATTGTGTTAATATGGGATTAATGGAGTTAGCTGAACAAATAAAAGCATCCCTTTAGCTTAAGGAAGAAGAAATAACTTTTATTTAAATAGCACCTTTCATGACCCCAGGATGTCCCAAAGTGGTTTACAACCAATAAAGTACCCGTGAAGTGCTGTTGCTGTTGTAATGTAGAGAAACAAGACAGCAATTTGCATACATCAAGCTCCCACCAACAGCAATGTAATAATGAACAGATAATCTATTTTATTGATGCTGGGTGAGTGATAAATATTTACCAGGACACCAGAGAGAACTTCCCTCCTCTATCCTCCTGAGAGAGAAGGTGAGGCCTCAGTCTCATCCAAAGGACAGCATAGTACTGCACTGGGAGTATTAGGCTGGATTATACGCTCACAGGGTGCAACTTGAAACCATAACCCAAAGACTCAAAGACACTGTGCCACAGCAGACACCACTAGTACAGGGTGAGGAAATTAGGGAGGTAATGTTCTGACATTGAGCTCCTAGTGGAGAGCCCCTGCTGCAGGGAGCACTTAATGAAATCCGAAATCTGGGCACGATTTGCCTTTCATGATGAGATAATGGTGCGCTGCTGAGCCCAAATTTCAACGACATGCTTCCAGACATCTCCCTGCCATGGGCATTCTGTCAGAAAATGAGAAAAGGAGAAAACAGACAGTTGGCTGGCGGATATCTAATGGCGACCATTAAAGCAGGAACACTCTGTTCTGGACTGAGGCTCAAGTAAGTTTTCTCAAGCAAATCAATGCCAGTTAATCTTTCAGTGTCAGACGAGTGAGTTTTGTAGTGGTGATAAATGCCTTTGCAGGAAAGTTGTAATTCTGGAATGTGAGCCTGTGCTCTGACAGCTACAGATGGGGCCAATTACTGCCAGAAAAACCTATCCTTCCGTGAGTCTGTGGAGAATCTAAGATCACAGCATGTCAACAAAACAAAAAAAAATAGAAAGTTTGGCGAGGTTCACACCGAGACTAACACCTGCTTTGTGAAAGTCCGTGTTTGATGTGAGGCTCAGCAAGATCCAGGCAGACTCTGCACAGAATAACTCCAAATGAAGACATTCTTTCCACATTTTACTTGCCAGGAATTTGAAAGCTGACAAGAGAAATTTTATTTGGTGTGTGTTTGGTGCAGGAACCTACATTAAATGGAATGCAAATGATATTACAATAAAGGGTATAAAACATTAAAATATTTCTGCCTTGTGAAGATGTCCCCTGCCAAGAATGGTATTTTTTAGAAGCCAGGGTACCATGTGGCTCTTGTTTTGAAAACTGTGCAGAATTAGGACATAATAGAACTCTTTAATTATGTGAACTCAAGAGTAGCTAAATCAAGTGCCTATTTTTCCTCCATTGACCTTCTCAGGTTTACTTTTAAAATAGTGGTTTGTGAAGATCAATCATTTAAAAAAAATAATATTGAATTGCACAACCACAACTGACCTTCGCTCATATGGGTAAAGAATAATCCAGCCTGTTTTATGCAGGAAAATGATCTGTCCAGCTGGAGTGAGTTACTGTCTGTAATGGGGATTGTGAAGTTGTCAGGTATCACCTGAACCCTTCAATTACTTGGAAGTGGTAACTCTACTCTGCTGCACTACTTTCTTATGTCATTTAGGCATGTTATTTTTCTGCTTCACAACACTTGTGATTTTAATCCAGAAAAGTCCACTATTATCTGCAATGGATAAAGAAAGAACTCGCATTTATATAACGTCTTTCATGACCTCAGGACCATCAATCCACAGACAACAAAATACTTTTGAAGAGTAGTCATTGTTGTAATATAGGAAACATGGTCGGCAATTTGTGCACAGCAAGGCCCCACACACAGCAATGTGATAATGACCATATATCTATGTCTCCTTAATAAATCACCATTTTAAATTATATTAAATATATTATAATATTTTGCATTACCATATACTCTGTTGTAGTGCTTTATTCAAACACAGGCTTGCTTTGCTCAGGGGAACACAGTGTGGTTTTGTACTTACAGTATCCTCATAAAGCATTGCACCAGGTTGATCTTCTCCCAGCTCACAAGATGATCAGAGTCTTTGGAGTATTACTAATTGAAGATTAAATTGCGCTTTGGCTTCTCATGACTTATCCTGCTGCACTAAGTACAGATTCACAGACTTGCAAATGCACAAATCCAGTCCATTCAATCAAATAATTATAGGATTCTTGCACCTCTTTACTGATAGTATATTGGAGTGTTGCCATGGCCTCTTATATGCTAAGTTGTACACACACCCCAAAAGTCGCTAGAACTAAACTTGAAATAAAATCATATTGTTTATACACTGATGCAATTGTATGCCTTTGGTGATGTAATGGGCTTTTCTTTATTGGAAGAAACTGCAATTATATTTGTCTGGCAATGAATCTGAATGTATGCTGTGAGATATTACTGCAGGAACATTCGTCTGATATTCCTCTCTTGTTGCTTTAGCAGAGGCATTAAACGAGTTTATAGTAAGTTATAGATTAAAATAGTGGAGAGAGAAATTTTAAATGAACGTATTAGCATTCCTATGCTAGTGTCCCTAATTGTCAGCCTTGGCTTAGTCTCATCTCTTGAGTTATAAGGTTCTAGGTTCAAGTTCCACTCCAGAGACATAAGCACATCATCTAGGCTGATGCTTCAGTGCAATACTTAGGAAGTTCTGCACTCTTGGAGGTGCTGTCCTTTGGATGAGACAGAGGCCTTGTTTGACCTCTAGCTAGGGGTAAAAGATCGCATGCAGTATTTCGAGAAAGTGCAAGGGAGTTCTTCCCGGTGTCCTGGCCAATATTTATCCCCAACCAACATCACTAAAAAAAAAATTATCTGGCCATTATTCCATTTTGTGGGAGCTTGCTGTGCACAAATTGGCTTCGGCAACAGTTTCATAACATATTTCAGTGGCTGTAAAATGTTTTGGGACGTCCTGAAGTTGTGAAAGATACTGAGTAAATGCAAGTCTTTCTTTATCCCATGGTGGAATGTCACGCTCAGTGCGAATGGGAAGTACAGAATGGTATAACCCTAGTCTGCTCCACCTGCCTAAAGACTCCCCTTGTCATTATGCATAATTCTCATTGAACATCCCAAAACATTTGACGTTACATTGAACCATTTTTACTGAGTTGTTAAAAAATAAAAGCTGCCAACACATCTTTTTACTGGGCATTAATTATCATTCATTGACAAATGAAGAAGAAATGGTGTTGCATTTACTACACCTCAGGAGTACTTTTTTGAATAGAAGTATTGATCAATGTACAGTCGTTCCGATAGAGCCTTCAGCAAGGCGATATTCTGCTCAAATAAGTTAATGAAAATATTCGTGAAGTTTTATCTTGGGCTTTATTTGGTTTAGAATGTGGGTAGGTTTCCTGTGGTGCATATTATTTGGTGAAACAGCACATGATTAAAGGGCTGACAACAGTTGCAAGTCGGGCAGTGTGTTTTCCTTCAAATAAAATAAACTTTTGATATAAGCAGCAACCTCAAGCCTATCAGGAAACATCCCCAGTAGGGATTCATTTTGTTATATTGTTGCTATCGTTCTGTTAGTAACTCAGGTCCTGCAGGCAGAAAATGCCTTAGTCTCTTTTTTTCTTCTTTTCTCCTGCTGTAAAAATTCTCTCTTTCCTTCTCGGAGGCCCAGCGACTCGTGCTGGGTTGCGGTCCCATAGTGAGAGGCACCTCTCCCGTACTTCAGCCAAGTGGCTACCCTTCATATGTTGGCCTTCTAGGCAATGAGAGGCTGCGAGCTATTCGGCTACAAGGGGAATCACGGCCAGGCTTCACTCTGTCCTCACTCGGCACACCTGTATTTTCATCACAAAACACTGGCTAACAATCTGAAGTGGTTACCCTGGCTTCCCTTTTCACCTCCCTCCCTCTCCTTCCCAAAAAATCTAGGGCTGATTCGAATCAGGATATCAGGCAGGTTGGGGAGAGGGGGCATCCTGTTTTACATTTCTCCCAATCTTATTTCCACTAACGTCAATGGGGAGAGAGGTAAAACATGCTGTTACACCATCACACAGAGTCTAGATCTGCCCCTGCCCTCAGTGTGTTTCATGCAGCTATTAGCTCTGCAATTAAAATGATTGCCTGAGGCTAGTGAGCATCAAGTGCTGTCCCCCATGTTCACACTGCTCGAGGATAGCTAGCTGCTAACAGTTAGTAAGCCAGGGCCTGCATACATCAAAGCATAATTTCAGCAGTCTCTCTAAAGTGTGGACGTCACAGATTAGCAATGGACCTAATGTTTCAGTGATTCATATTCTGGTGTAATTATATGGTCCAGTGAAAGTGATTACATCTCTGCTTCCATCTCCGATTGAAAAGTTTTGGCTTGATGGTGGCTTCATAATTTACAACCTCGGCATAATAGGCCAGTCTCGTGGAAAGAAAAAAAAGATAGATGATGCTGGCAAGGTTTCGTAGATTTATTAAATTTCTATCAAATAAAGAAAAAAAAAGTCTGCTGCACTTGGAAATGGTCTGAATTTTTTTTAATCAAAATTCATGAGCCTCAGAGTTTGGTTCAGTAGGTTAGAGAGAGGTTTGAATCAAAAAATGATGAAAAAAATAAAGAGCCTGTTTGAGGTAATTTTTCAACGCCAGCTTTTAATTGGCTGTTAAATCAAATGCTTATCTGCTTTCCTGCAGATATCACATTATATAAAATACTATTAGTGTTGCTTGCACTGTAACTGATATGCTGAATAACTAGTTACGGGCACATGACAGACCTTACTGCTTTGGTCAGTTGCAGAAATATTAAATGTACTTCAGCAGAAGTAGAATGAATTCTTCAAAACGAGAAGCTTAGTTAATTAACACGCCCAATCGAAGGTTTCCACAGATCTAGGATCAATGTAACAGTTGATCTGCAAGCTCGCTGAGACATGAGGGCTATGGGGAAAGAGCAGCAGAGTGGGAGTATTTGGATAGCTCTTTCAAAGAGCCAGCACCAGCGCAATGGGCTGAATGGCCTCCTTCTGTGCTGTATTATTCTATGATTAAGCTCTGGCTACTTATGCTGTTCAATCTATTCTCGGTAGCCTGATGACAGACCCCTACAGCTAAATAGCAATATAAAAGGTGAATTATTTGATGAATGTGTAAGTAAAATGATTATAGTAAAATTAGTGCCTTGATTGAAAAGGATGGACAGTTCTATCTAGCTGTCAATTTTCATTTTTTTTGTATTGATTTTTGCTTTAATTTTCTTGTGTTTATTTTCCCTCTGACCTTTATTTTACAACAGAACATGTCTTATGTGGAAATAAAAATAGCTGAGTTCTATCTGCAAAATCACCTCAAATCAGCTGTACATTCACTATTTAAAAGAGTTTTGCAGAGGAGTATTAGAAATTTGGAACTCTCCCCCTCCTCCCTTACATAAGGGTATGAAGGGATATGCAGCAAAGGCAGGAAAATGGAGCTGAAGTACTGATCAGCCGTGATCTAATTGAGTGGCGGAATAGGCTTGAGGGGTGGATTGGCCTTTTCCTGTTTCCATCATAGATGCTTTTGAATAGAAGCTAGATAAGCACATGAGTAGGAAAGGAATAGATATGTTGATGTGGTGAAATGAAGTAGAGTGGGAGGAGGCTCGTTTGGTGCATAAACACTGCCATAGACCAGTTGGGCTGTATAGTCTGTTTCTGTGCTGTTAATTCTTTGTAATATATTCCTGTCTGCGTTCAGAAAAATATTAACGATATACTGGCTTAGTTTGAGATCCAAAGGTTTTGTGGGTTAAAGGGCATAATGGCCTTGAGATTACTGTTGGTATGAGCAAACAAATGAAAAAGATGAAAGTTTCAGTAGACTTCCACCTATTAAATGCCTGCAGGCTTGTAAAGTTACAGTTGTTTAGTTTAGAGATACAGCACTGAAACAGACCCTTCAGCCCACCGAGTCTGTGCTGACCATCAACCACCCATTTATACTAATTCTACACTAATCCCATATTCCTACCACATCCCCACCTGTCCCTATATTTCCCTACCACCTACCTATACTAGGGGCAATTGCTAATGGCCAATTTACCTATCAACCTGCAAGTCTTTGGTATGTGGGAGGAAACCCATGCAGACACAGGGAGAACTTGCAAACTTCACATAGGCAGTACCCAGAATTGAACCGGGGTCGCTGTGAGGCTGCGGTGCTAACCACTGCGCCACTGTGCCACACAACAATTTACTAGCTAACTCTAACTTGGATTACCAATGGGATGACATTCCTCTGTGTGGTATTTTAGCACAGGCCTATAGAGTAGAGGGACATCAGGCAAATTTGTGACATAGCTATTTTGTAATAGTTGTGGCTCAGCTGGTTGCCCTCTTGCTCCAAAGTGAGAAGGTTGTAGGTTCAAGCCCCACTCAAGGAGTTGAATGTGAAAGTTTGTGGCTTTATGAATAGAAAATCATGTTTGATGAACCTGTTGGAGTTTTTGAGGATGATACAAACAGAATTGATAAAGGGGAGTTGGTGGACGTGGTATACTTGGATTTTCAGAAGGCTTTTGATAAAAGACCCCCACAGGAGATTGGTTAGCAAAATTAAAGCACATGGGATAGGAGGTAATAAACTGGCATGGATTAAGGATTGGTTAACAGGCAGAAAACAGAGAGTAGGAATAAATGTGTCATTCTCGCGTTGGCAGGCTGAGACTTGTTGGGTATTGCAGGGATCAGTGCTTGGGCCCCAGCTGTTGACAATATATATCGATTTAAATGTGGGGACCAAATGTAGTATTTCCAAGTTCACAGATGACGCAAAACTAGGTCGGAATGTGTGTTGTGAGGAAGATGCAAAGTGGCTTCAAGGGGATTTGCACAGTCTTAGTGAGTGGGCAAGAATGTGGCAGATGGAATATAATATGGAAAAATATGAGGTTATCCACTTTGGTAGGAGGAATAGATGTGTTGAGTATTTCTTAAATGATAAGAGATTATAAAGTGTAGATGTACAAAGGGACCTGGGTGTCTTTGTCAATAAGTCACTGAAAGGTAACATGCAGGTGCAGCAAGCAATTAAGAAGGCTAATGGTATGTTAGACTTTATTGCAAGAGGATTTGAGTACAGGAGTAGTGAAGTCTTGCTTCAATTGTATAGAACCTTGGTTAGACCGCACCTGCAGTACTGTGTGCAGTTTTGGTCCCCTTACCTTAGGAAGGATATTATTTCCATAGAGGGAGTGCAAAGAAGGTTCACCAGACTTGTTCCTGGGATGGTGGGACTGTCTCATGAGAAAGATTGGGGAAACTGGGCCTGTATTCTCTAGAGTTTCGAAGAATGCGGGGTGATCTTATTGAAATGCAGCTAAGATGTTTCCCCTGGTTGGGGAGTCTAGAACCAGGGGACACAATTTCAAAATAAGGGAGAAAGAGATGAGGAGAAATTTCTTTACTCAGAGGGTTGTGAATCTTTGGAATTCTCTACCCAAGAGGGCTGTGGAAGCTCAGTCATTGAGTGTGTTGAAAACAGAGATTGACAGATTTCTAAATACAAATGACAAAAGGGGATATGAGAATAGTGTGGGAAAAAAGGCATTGAAATGGAAGATCAGCCATGATCATATTGAATGGCAGAGCCATTGGGTCGATGGGCTGAATGGCCTACTCCTGCTCCTATGTTCCTATGTTTAGGCTGACACTCCAGTGCAGAGCTGAGGTGATGCTATCTTTTGGACAAGACTATAAACCAAGGCCAAATCAGCCCTCTTAGTAAAAGATCACGTGGCACATTCGTATTAGATTCTCAATTGAGGCACGAAGGTTAGAATCCCAAAATCATCTGGCATTAGAGAGGTGAGTTTTACCGGTTTCTGCTGGGTTGCCTATGAGAGCGAGGGGAGTGCTGCTTTCACATAAACCAGACTGACACTCCCAGTGTAGTTCTGAGCGAATGCAGCACTGTCAGAGGTGCTGTCTTTCAGATGATATTAAACTGAGGCGCTGTTTGCCCTCTCAGGTGGACATAGAAGATCCCATGGCACAATTTCAGAGAAAAAGCTTGGGAGTTTGCCCTGGTATCCTGGCCAATAGAAAGTTTACGCACAGAAAGAGGCCGCTTGGCCCATCGTGTCTGTGCCAGCCGATAAACCTTCCACTCATCCTAATCCCACCTTCCAGCATTTGGTCCATAGCCCTGCAGCTTAAGGCACTTGAGGTGCATATCCAGACTTCTGAATGAGTTGAGGGTTGCTGCCTCAACTACCCTTTCAGGCAGTGAGTTCTGGACTCCCAACACCCTCTGGGTGAAAACTCTTTTCCTCATCTCCCATCTAATCTTTCTACCTATCACAGGATTAAGGAAAATCCCAAGGCTTTTTATACGTATATAAAGAGCAAGAGGGTAACGAGGGAAAGGGTTGGCCCACTCAAGGACAGAGAAGGGAACCTATGTGTGGAGCCAGAGGAAATGGGCGAGCTACGAAATGAGTACTTTGCATCAGTATTCACCAAAGAAGACTTGATGGATGATGAGCCGAGGGAAGGGAGTGTAGATAGTCTCAGTCATCTCATTATCAAAAAGGAAGTGGTGTTGGGTGTCTTGCAAAGCATTAAAGAAGAAAAGTCCCCAGGGCCTGATGGGATCTACCCCAGAATACTGAGGGAGGCAAGGGAAGAAATTGCTGGGGCCTTGACAGAAATCTTTGCATCCTCATTGGCTACAGGTGAGGTCCCAGAGGACTGGAGAATAGCCAATGTTGTTCCTTTGTTTAAGAAGGGTAGCAAGGATCATCCAGGAAATTATAGGCCGGTGAGCCTTACATCAGTGGTAGGGAAACTGTTAGAGAGGATTCTTCGGGACCGGATTTACTCCCATTTGGAAACAAACAAACTTATTAGCAAGAGGCAGCATGGTTTTGTGAAGGGGAGGTCGTGTCTCACTAATTCGATTGAGTTTTTTGAGGAAGTGACGAAGATGATTGATGAAGGAAAGGCAGTGGATGTTATGTATATGGATTTCAGTAAAACCTTTGACAAAGTCCCTCATGGCAGACTGGTACAAAAGGTGAAGTCACACGGGATCAGAGGTGAGCTGGCAAGATGGATACAGAACTGGCTTGGTCATAGAAGACAGAGGGTAGCAGTGGAAGGGTGCTTTTCTGAATGGAGGGATGTGACTAGTGGTGTTCCGCAGGGATCAGTGCTGGGACCTTTGCTGTTTGTAGTATATATAAATGATTTGGAGGAAAATGTAGTTGGTCTGATTAGTAAGTTTGCGGATGACACAAAGGTTGGTGGAGTTGCAGATAGTGATGAGGATTGTCAGAGGATACAGCAGGATATAGATTGGTTGGAGACTTGGGCGGAGAAATGGCAGATGGAGATTAATCCGGACAAATGTGAGGTAATGCATTTTGGAAGGTCTAATGCAGGTGGGAAGTATACAGTAAATGGCAGAACCCTTAGGAGTATTGACAGGCAGAGAGATCTGGGCGTACAGGTCTACAGGTTACTGAAAGTGGCAATGCAGGTGGATAAGGTAGTCAAGAAGGCATATGGCATGCTTGCCTTCATCGGTCAGGGCATAGAGTATAAAAATTGGCAAGTCATGCTGCAGCTGTACAGAACTTTAGGTAGGCCATGCTTAGAATATTGCGTGCAATTCTGGTTACCACACTACCAGAAGGATGTGGAGGCTTTGGAGAGGGTACAGAAGAGGTTTACCAGGATGTTGCCTGGTCTGGAGGGCATTAGCTATGAGGAGAGGTTGGATAAACTCGGATTGTTTTCACTGGAACGACGGAGGTGGAGGGGCGACATGATAGAGGTTTACAAAGTTATGAGCGGCATGGACAGAGTGGATAGTCAAAAGCTTTTTCCCAGGGTGGAAGAGTCAGTTACTAGGGGACATAGGTTTAAGGTGAGAGGGGCAAAGTTTAGAGGGGATGTGCGAGGCAAGTTCTTTACACAGAGGGTGGTGAGTGCCTGGAACTTGCTGCCGGGATAGGTGGTGGAAGCAGGTACGATAGCGATGTTTAAGATGTATCTTGACAAATACATGAATAGAATGGGAATAGAGGGATACGGTCCCCGGAAGTGCTGAAGGTTTTAGTTTAGGCAGGCATCAAGATCGGCGCAGGCTTGGAGGGCCGAATGGCCTGTTCCTGTGCTGTACTGTTCTTTGTAAATGTATGCCTCCTAGTCACTGACCTCTCTGCTCAGGTGAATAGACCCTTCACCTCCACTCTGTCCAGGCCCCTCACAATTATGTACATTTCAATCAGATCTCCCCTCAGCCTTTTCTGTTCCAATAAGAACAACCCCAGCCTATCCAGTCTTTCCTCATAGCTGCATTTTTCCAGTCTTTGCAACATCCTCGTAAATCTCCTCTGTACCCTCTCGAGTGCAATTACATCCTTTCTGTAATGAGGTGACCAGAACTGCACACAGTACTCAAGTTGTGGCCTAACCAATGTTATACAGTTCCAGCATAACCTTCCTGCTCTTATATTCTATACCTTGGATAATAAAGGAAAGGATTCCATATGCCTTCTTAACCAACTTATCGACCTGTCCTGCTACCTTCAGGGATCTGTGGACATTCACCCAAGGTCCCTCACTTCCTCTGCACCTCTCAGTATTTTCCCATTAATCGTGCCTTGTTTGACCTTCCCAAATGCATCACTTCACATTTCTCCGGGTTGAATTCCATTTGCCACTTTTCTGCCCATCTGACCAGACCATCAATATCTTCCTGCAGCCTACAGTTATCCTTTTCACTATCTACCACACGGCCAATCTTTGTGTCATTGCAAACTTCTTGATCACAGTTGCATCCAAGTCATTAATATACACCACAAAAAGCAGGGGACCCAGTACTGAGCCCTGCAGAACGCCACTGAAAACAGTCCTCCAGCCACAAAAACACCAGTCAACAATTACCCTTTGTTTCCTGCCACTGAGCCAATTTTGTATCCACCTTGCTGTATTTCCCTGGATCCCATGGGATTTTATTTTTTTAACCAGTCTGCCATGTGGGACCTTGTCAAAAGCCTTGCTAAAATCCATGTGGATCACATCAACTGCACTACCCTCATCTCTCTTCCTTGTTACTGCTTCAAATAATTCGATTAAGTTGATCAGACAAGATCTTCCCTAACAAATCCATGCTGACTATCCTTGATTAACCTGTGCCTTTCTAAGTGACAGTTTATACTGTCTCTCAGAATAGATTCCAATAATTTGCCCATTACTGAGATTAGCCTGACTGGCCTGTAATTATTCGGTCTACCCCTCATTTCCTTTTTTAACAGAGGTACAATGTTAGCAGTCTTCCAATCCTCCGACACCACACCTACATCCAGTGAGGACTGGAAAATGATGGTCAGACCTTCCACTATTTTCTCTCTTGTTTCTTTTAACAGCCTGGGTACATTTCATCCAGCCCCGGTGATTTATCAACTTTCAAGGATGTTAATCCCATTAATACATCCTCCCTCCTTATGTTGATCACATCTAATACCTCACAGCCCTCTTCTGTAGCTACAATATCAGCATCGTCCCTCTCATTTGTGAAGACAGAGGCAAAGTATTCGTTAAGAACCATACCAATATTTTCCGGCCCCCTACACATAGGTTACCTTTTTGGTCTTCTATGGGTGGGCTCTTCTCTTTCCCTAATTAAATAAAAGCAAAATACTGTGGATGCTGGAAATCTGAAATAAAAACAAAAAGTGCTGGAAAATACTCAGCAGGTCTGGCAGCATCTGTGGAGAGAGAAGCAGAGTTAACGTTTCAGGTCAGTCATCCCAAAGAAGGCACCTCCAACAGTGCAGCCCTCCTTCAACATTGCTCTGGGAGTGGCAGCCTGGGTTATGTGATACCTGCGCTCCAATCCAGCAGAGACCGATGTCGATGATACTGGGATTCTAACCTTGGTTCCCTGGTTGAGAATCTATTACCATAACACTGTAGCTTCTGGTGCCCTCAGTTGCTCTGTGTTTCAGTAGTATTACATTAGTAAGATGTCTTATGTATTATAGAAATTCTGAAATATTAATATTCTTTCCACTGGTTCAAAGAAGAGTGCAGGGGGGCAAGCCAGGAGCAGCACTAGGCATACCTCAAAATGAGGTGTCAATCTGGTGAAGCTTTCCTAATTTCCTTTTTGATTTCACCCCTCCACTTTCTAAGATAGAGTGGATAGGAAGGAACTACTTCCATTAGAGGTTAGTAACCAGCAGACATAAATTTAAAGTAATTGTTAGAAGGATTTGGGGGGTTAGTTGAGGATACAGGAACCATCCTGGAGCTCCCACATAGCACAGGAAGTACACTCTGGAGGTTGAAACAACCCTGCTATACCTTTATTTATTAGTTGATCCTTTGCTACCACTAAAAAAAAGAAACATTACCAATACTAAAACAGCTTAGAACTATTAATAAAACCTTACTAGTACTGATAAATCCTACTACTAATCAATACAGTCCATTAGTTAAAATAAACCTTACTCAAAAAAAGATAATACTCACCAGCTACTCACTTGTTCCTTATTATTGACTTAATTTTTTTTCATAATTAATTAATTTTTTTCTTAATTTATAGTTCCCCTCCTCACCGAACTCCCTCACTTACCAACCTCCCTTCTTCATACTCTGTGTCCTCCAACAACACTCAATGGAGACCTCAATTAACATCACAAAACAGATTATCTGGTCACTATCACATTGCTTTTTGTGGGAGTTTGCTGTGTCCAATTTGGCTACCGTGTTTCCTATATTACAACAGTGACTACATTTTTAAAAACCTGCTTCATTGGCTGTAAATTGCTTTGAGATATCTTGTGGCTCTGAAGGGTGCTTTATAAATGCAGGTTTTCTTTTTATCCACTGATGTCATCAACAATCATTTCTAGGCTGTTTACTTTGTGGCACAGCAGTATTGAGAGAATAGATTTAGAGCAAAATCACTTCATGCTATTACCATGGAGTGAAACAGAGACTTATCCCCTGTATAGGGTACAATCAAGATGTCTATCATTCTAATGCCTACACTGTGTTAATGAGAACAGATCTGTGTCGGGACAAGCATTCAATGGTGGCGTCAAATAGATTAATACTGCACTTGAGGAAATTCTACTGATCAGTGATTTATTTGCATGATTGTGACAAACTCATGATAGAATGAAATATTAGGATTTTCAGTCAAACCCTGTTGCTACTGCATTTTGATTTCCAGTTGTTTTCTTAATCGAAAGTCCTTCCAGTGAATTTCCAAGGTGAAATATTGATCTGATCTACTTTTTCAATTCTGCGACTCTGTCCAATTACTGCATGGGCCTAACTGCACACCAGGTTTGTGAAATCAGTTTGCAATGTAAATGGATCTCCTTGGGCCGACTATGGTGAGTGCTCGGCAGAACAGGACAGGAAGAAAGACTTGCATTTATATGGCGTCTTTCATGATCAGGATGCCCCAAAGTGCTTTAGAGCCAATGAAGTGTAGTCACTGCTGTAATGTAGGAAACGCGGAAGCCTTTTTGTGCACAACAAGATCCCACGAGCAGTAATGAATCAAATGGCCAGATAATCCCCTGCTCTTCTTCAAAGTAGTGGCTGCGAGATTGTTTACGTCCCCCCAAGAGAGTAGATGGGGCCTCAGTTTAATGTCTCATCCCAAAGAAGGCACCTCCAACAATGCAGCCCTCCTTCAACACTGCTCTGGGAGTGGCAGCCTGGGTTATGTGATACCTGCGCTCCAATCCAGCAGAGACCGATGCCGATGATACTGGGATTCTAACCGTGGTTCCTTGGTTGAGAATCTATTCCCATAACACTAACTTCTGGTGCCCTCAGTTGCTCTGTTTTTCAATGGTATTACATTAGTAAGATCAGTGTCTTATGTATTATAGCAATTCGGAAATATTAATGTTCTTTCCACTGGTTCAATGAAGAGTGCAGGAGGGCATGCCAGAGCCTCAAAATGAGGTGTCAATCTGGTGAAGCTGCAACCCAGGACTACTAATGTGTCAAACAGTGTACACAGCATGCAAAAGACAGAGCTAAGCAATCCCATAACCAACAGATCAGATCTAAGCTCTACAGTCCTGCCACATCCAGTCGTGAATGGTGGTGGACAATTAAACAATTAACTGGAGGAGGTGGCTCCACAAATAGCCCAGCATATCAGTGCAAAAGACAAGGCTGAAGCATTTGCAACAATCTTCAGCCACAAGTGCCGAGTTGATGATCCATCTCAGCCTCCTCCTGAAGTCCCCAGCATCACAGATGTCAGTCTTCAGCCAATTCAATTCACTCCATTTGATATCAAGAAACGACTGAAGGCACTGGATACTGCAAAGGCTATGGGACATGGCAACATTCCAGCAATAGTACTGAAGACCTGTGCTCCAGAACTTGCTGCACCCCTAGCCAAGCTGTTCCAGTACAGCTACAATACTGGCATCTACCCGGCAATGTGGAAAATTGTCCAGGTATGTCCTTTACACAAAGAAAAGCAGGACAAATCCAACCCGGCCAATTACCACCCCATCAGTCTACTCTCAATCATCAGTAAAGTGATGGAAGGTGTCGTCGACAGTGCTATCAAGCAGCACTTGCTTAGCAATAACTTGCTCAGTGACGCTCAGTTTGGGTTCCGCCAGGGCCACTCAGCTCCTGACCTCATTACAGCCTTGGTTCAAGCATGAACAAAAGAGCTCAACTCAAGAGGTGAGGTGAGAGTGACTGCCCTTGACATCAAGGCAGCATTTGACTGAGTATGCCATCAAGGAGCCCGAGCAAAACTGGAGTCAATGGGAATCGGGGAGAAAATTCTCTGCTGGTTGGAGTCAAATCTAGTGCAAAGGAAGATGGTTGTGGCTGTTGGGGGTCAATCATCTCAACTCCAGGACATCAGTGCAGGAATTTCTCAGGGTCGTGTCCTGGGCCCATCCATCTTCAGCTGCTTCATCAATGACCTTCCTTCAATCATAAGGTCAGAAGTGGGGATGTTCATTGATGATTGCACAATGTTCAGCACCATTCGTGACTCCTCAGATACTGAAGCAGTCCGTGTAGAAATGCAGCAAGACCTGGACAATATCCAGGCTTGGCTGATAAGTGGCAAGTAACATTCATGCCACACAAGTGCCAGGCAATGACCATCTCAAATAAGAGAGAATCTAACCATCACCCCTTGACATTCAATGGCATTACCATTGCTGAATCCCCCACTATCAACATCCTGGGGGTTACCATTGACCAGAAACTGAACTGGAGTAGCCATATAAATACCGTGGCTACAAGAGCAGGTCAGAGGCTAGGAATCCTGCAATGTGTAACTCACCTCCTGACTCCCCAAAGCCTGTCCACCATCTACAAGGCACAAGTCAAGGGTGTGATGGAATACTCTCCACTTGCCTGGATGGGTGCAGCTCCAGTAATGCTCAAGAAGCTCGACACAATCCAGGACAAAGCAGCCCACTTGATTGGTACCTTATCCGCAAACATTCACTCCCTCCACCATCGACGCACAGTGGCAGCAGTGTGTACCATCGACAAGATGCACTACAGCAACACACCAGTGCTCCTTAGACAGCACCTTCCAAACCCGCGACCTCTACCACCTGGAAGGATAAGGGCAGTAGATGCATGGGAACACCACCACCTGCACGTTCCCCTCCAATTCACACACTGTTCTGACTTGGAACGATATCACCGTTCCTTCACTGTCACTGGGTCAAAATCCTGGAACTCCCTTCCTGACAGCAATGTAGGTGTACCTACCCCACATGGACTGCAGCGGTTCAAGAAGGCAGCTCACCTCCACCTTCTCAAGGGCAATTAGGGATGGGCAATTTATGCTGGCCTAGCCCGTGACGCCCACATCCCATGAATGAATAAAAAAACTGGAGCTTAATCAATCCAAACTCAGGAATAATGACATTGATGAAAGTCAAATTTCATGTGAAGTTTATACCAATTAAATGGAACTAGCTGATGTCCTGTGGCATTGCTCATGGTAATCTGAAGGTGGCGGAGGGAGGGTGTATGGCTAATTCCGTTGCTGCTGGCAGTTTCTTTAGATTGGCAGCTGGTTGGCTCCTTTCATCACCGAGAGGCCAGGTAATCTGATCAGAAAATCTTGCAGGAAACAACTCTCTTTCTTTCCCTTTTTTTTAGGTTGCTCAGTTATGATTTTTTGGTGTTTAATACAGAGTCTAAAATATGACCAATGAGCAAATCTTCGATCTCTGTAATGCATCAGCAGTCTTGTGGATTGCATTTACTTCCTTTGCGGGTCACACATACGTCCTGTAGCACTTACCTGCCATATTTTGTTGCGAACAGCCCTATTTTGTTATAATGTATTATTGGGTGAAATTAGTGGATGCCATTGGTGTGAAATGGGCTCATAGTAAGTCAGCAGTCACAGTTCCTTTTCCAATGAAACACTGAGCCTCTGTTGAGATCTTAGCAGAGAACAATGTTATCTCCTAAAATTTCTGATGCACCATAATAACGCTAGTGTATATATGCATATGTGAGTGCCGTACATATGTTTGTGTTAGTGTGCAAGTGTGGAGTGTCTGTGTCTATGTATATTTGTGTGTGGCATGTGTGTGCACATGCAATCTGTTTCTGTACATGTGCATGTGTGTACATAAGTGCAGGTGTGTGTATGTGTGCATGTAAATCAGGGATAGATAGATGTTAAGCCAACTCCACAATGTCATTCACCCTGCATTGTAATGTATCTTTTTCCTCAAGTACTTTGCTGTGACTATTAGGTGCTTCCTCTGCACTGTTGGGAATAATTGAACATTAATGTTCTTAACTTTCTCCATTGCTATCATTATTTTACTGTCATCCCTTTTTACTTTCAGTAAGTGGTGGCTGGAACCATAGTGTTATGGTGTCATTAAAGCTCTGTGCAGAAGTAACCATCCCATAATATGGAGGATGCTGTATTGCTGCTTCTATTCATGTAATGCAAATTACAATCTCTGTTCATGTCAGTTCAATTTGCTAATCATGACTCATTTTCTATGTGGAAAAAAGGAAAACAAATTGAGCATTAATGTAAATTACATCAACGTTAAACTCCAGAGAAAATGAAAAATGATTTTGAAAGATTCCTTGTAGAACAGACTGTAAGTGCATCGCGAATGGCCATCTGGGTTTTTAAATGTACAGCTGTGGTCAGGTAAATGAGTTCAAAATATGGGTCATTTATGAAGTCCTCTTTGTACATGAGAACATATGGGTCACTTTATAAACGGTGTCTTGCATGGTACACTTACACTATAAAATCGCAACTGAAGTTATATATTTGTGGCATATTGTGTACCTGGAATAACTATTAAAACCTAGTGACCATTTTTAAGTAAGATCTCAATGATAAAATAAACTGAATACTTTGGAACAACTTTTTGAACCTCACCTATGTGAGGTTCTCTTCTGCCCCTTGTGCCCGACATCCCCTACAATTGGGCTTTGTTGATGAGGCTCTCAAGTCAGCCAAACAGATTCGACAATTGAAAACTAGGGTTAACACGTATCCTGGCGCTACATTGCACAGTATCTCAGAACACTAACCAATTTACAGGTGTCAGCCATGGCTCATTGGGTAACACTCTTGCTTCTGAGTCAGAAGGTTATGGCTTCATGTCTCACTCTAGGGGCTTGTGCGCAAAATTTAAGGTTGACACTCCCTGTGGAGTACTGAGTGAGTACTGCAGTGTCAGAAGTGCCATCTTTCAGATGAAATGTTAAACTGAGGCCCCGTCTGCCTTCTCAGATGGATGTAAAAGATCCCATAGCACTATTTCAAAGAATTGCAAGAGAGTTCTCCCCAATGTCCTGAACAATATTTATCCCTCAATCAACAGCATAACGACAGGTTATCTGGTCATTATCACATGGCTATTTGTCAGAGTTTGCTGTGTGCCTATTGGCTCCTACATTACAACAGTTACTACACTCCAAAAGTACTTCATTGGCTGTAACGCAATTTGGGACGTCCTGCGGATGTGAAAGGCTCTATATAAACACAAATGTTAAACACACTAGGCTGCCCGACATAAGCATTTTGCTTTTAAAAAGGGGTTGTGAGTACAGGTGTAGTTCTGCAATCCTGCTTTCCCAAGGGGTGGGAGATATGACTGCAACAGTGTGGTCCCTTTTCATCAGCTTCTCTGGGAGTGCATGATCATCATTTAGGGGCAATTTTAAGTTTGGGTGAGAATATAAAATGGATGCTGTCAGATCAGCCACCTGTTACACATCTCCCCAATTTCCTTTCCATTAGAAGCTAGTGGAAATCTGATAGCCCCCATTTTACACTCTTGCCCTAAGTCGGAGTGACCCTCACCAAAGCAAAATACTGCAGATGCTGGAAATCTGAAATAAAAACAGAAAATGCTGGAGATATTCAGAAAGTCAGGCAGAACGTGTGGAGAAAGGAACAGAATTAACGTTTCAGGTCGATGACCCTTCATCAGAACCAGAACAGTGAAAGGTCATCGACCTGAAACATTAACTCTATTTTTCTCTCCACTGATGCTGCCTGACCTGCTGAGTATTTAGAGTCACCTTCATTTTATTTAAAGCCCACTAGTTGTGTTGTTTTTCTGAAATTCAACAAAAGCAGTAGCTTTTAGCTTGGTTGTCATTCGCTTTTATATTAGTGTTCTGGTGACATTTTGTTGGTACCAAAATAGAACATTGAAGTGATTTCCAATGTTCTCGCGCTTTACTGAATTCCGGCCTACACACTAACAGTATGTGTCTGAATGCTGATTAGGAGGCTTGATATCACCATCACCATCAGCAACAGGCCTATGGCTGGTAACATTTATTGCCCATCGTTTGATCACTGTAGAGACAGAGGACATTCTTTTTTTTATACCACATATACAGCCTCCTTTTCGAATTGCTTATTATCCTTACATATGCTATTGTTCTGGGGAAGGCCCTAAATGGATCTGACCATAGCTGAAGAAACTGTAGCGTAAGTTATTCACTGCCCCCCCCCCCCCCCCCACCCCCCGCTTCGTCCCTTTCTGGCTGTCGAGCTGTAAATGTAAGAACGTAGCCCCCTTGGTGAACTGACAAAGCCTGCTTTTGTTCTGTTTTCATTAAATCGCCAGTTGTTAATGGACAGCAGAGTAATATCATGTGTCGCTACAGTGTTGACTCTCTGGAGTGTCTGCACTACTGGGACTCAAAGTTGTAGGACCTGGAGTAATAAAACACCCTGTTTGCATTGGCTTCCCTCTCCACTGTCCCCTGACTGCATTGCAACTACATGGCTGGTGTCCTGTTCCCCTTTGGACATGACTTTATCTGTGTCCATGATGGTGTTATCATTTAAACAATGAAATTAATGGTGATATGTTTTTCTCTACCTCAAGTCAACACAAAGAATCTTAGAGCAGAGAAGAAGTCCATTCAGCCTATCATGCCTGTGCCTGCTCTTTGTAAGAGCTATCAAATTAGTTCCACTCCCCCTCTCCACCCCTGCTGCTATCGACTCTCAGGAAGACCTTGATATCCTTCCTAAGTTTTGGTAGGCAGAATTGAAAGCAATTATCCAGCTGAGGCCTAATCAGTGTTCTATGAAGATTTAGCATAACTTCCTTGCTTTTGCACACTGTGCCTCTGTTCATAAAGACCAAAATCCTGTATGCTTTTTAAAAGCCTTCTCAGCTTGGCCTGTTGTTAATTGACTATTAATTGTGTTTAGTTGCACGCGGGGGGTGGGCATTAACTGGTGATTCACTTGAGTCTCTATGATTAGACGCAGACTGAAACGGTGGTTGTGTTCGGAGTTGTACGCTTATAATCTGTAACTCTGTAAATAAATCTGTAAATGTGTTAAGATTGGCTCCTGTTCTATCCTTCACCAACTGGCTTTCTGGAGAAGAAGACCTGTTGCCCTCAAAGATTTGTGTACGCACACCCCCCATCTCTCTCTTCCCACACCCACTTTAAAATTATACCAGTTAGCTTATATTGCCTCTCCCCATTCTACCTACAAAGATGCACCACTTCACAGTTTTCTGCGTTAAATTTCATCTGCCACATATCTGCCCATTGGAAAGTTGAAATAACATTAGAACAAATCTGTCAATCCATACCTACTTATCCTGTTCAAAAAGGGAGCAAAGGATAGACCGAATAATTACAGGCCAGTCAGTCTAATCTCAGCAGTGGGCAAATTATTGGAATCTATTCTGAGAGACAGGATAAACTGTCACTTAGAAAGGCACAGGTTAATCAAGGATAGTCAGCATGGATTTGTTAAGGGAAGATCTTGTCTGACCAACTTGATCTAATTTTTTGAAGAAGTAACAAGGAAGATAGATGAGGGTAGTGTGGTTGATGTGATCTACATGGATTTTAGCAAGGCTTTTGACAAGGTCCCACATGGCAGACTGGTTAAAAAAATAAAATCCCATGGGATCTGGGGAAATGCAGCAAGGTGGATACAAAATTGGCTCAGTGGCAGGAAACAAAGGGCAATTGTTGACAGCTGTTTTAGCAATTGGAGGACTGTTTCCGGTGGCGTTCAGCAGGGCTCAGTACTGGGTCCCCTGCTTTTTGTGGTGTATATTAACGATTTGGACGTAAATGTAGGGGGCATGATCAAGAAGTTTGCAGATGACACAAAGATTGGCCATGTGGTAGATAGTGAGGAGGATAGCTGTAGGTTACAGGAAGATATTGATGGTCTGGTCAGATGGGCAGAAAAGTGGCAAATGGAATTCAACTTGGAGAAGTGTGAGGTGATGCATTTGGGGAGGTCAAACAAGGCAAAGGAATACACGATTAATGGGAAAATACTGAGAAGTGTAGAGGAAGTGAGGGACCTTGGAGTGAATGTCCACAGTACCCTGAAGGTAGCAGGACAGGTTGATAAAGTGGTTGAGAAGATATATGGAATCCTTTCCTTTATTTGCAAGGTATAGAATATAAGAGCAGGAAGGTTATGCTGGAACTGTATAACTCATTGGTTAGGCCACAACTTGAGTACTGTATGCAGTTCTGGTCACCTCATTACAGAAAGGATGTAATTGCACTAGAGAGGGTACAGAGGAGATTTATGAGGATGTTGCAAGGACTGGAAAAATGCAGCTATGAGGAAAGATTGGATAGGCTGGGGTTGTTCTCCTTGGAACAGAGAAGGCTGAGGGGAGATCTGATTGAAATGTACAAAATTTTGAGAGGCCTGGATAGAGTGGAGGTGAAGGGCCTCTTCACCTTAGCAGGGAGATCAGTGATGAGGGAGCATAGATTTAAAGTGATTGATAGAAAAATTAGAGGGGAGTTGAGGAAAAACCTTTTCACCCAGAGGGTGGTGATGGTCTGGAACTCACTGCCGAAAGGGTAGTTGAGGCAGAGACCCTCAACTCATTCAAAAGAAGTCTCGATATGCACCTCAAGTGCCGTAAGCTGCAGGGCTATGGACCAAATGCTGGAAGGTGGGATTAGAATAGGTGGATCTTTTTTCGGCCGGCACAGACATGATGGACCAAGTGGCCTCTTTCTGTACCTTAAACCTGCTATGATTTTATAATACCTTGGACAGTGCAAAGGCCATGGTACTGACCATGCAAAACTATACAGTGGGACAACCCAGTCCCCAGTCTGTCACAAGACTTCCCGTCACAGAAATTGCATCTGTGATTGTTAAACTTACATTATATCTTAACAAGAAAAATAATCCCCAGGCAGCCTGCAATGACACTGTATCTCCATTACAGCCACCCATCTTTCACATTCTGTTTTAAAAAAATAAAGAACCTCAGAGTGTCCCAAATCACTTTACAGCAAATGAAGTATGCTAGAAGTATAGGGAAGGTGGTTGTGTAGTGGTAATGTGGCTGAGAGTGTGAGCTAGAGTAAAGCCTGGCAACCCGACCCGAACCCGTGTGTAGACTCGAGTCTTGACAGAGATCATTTTATATTTTTTTATATAAATACTGTATATGTTACAATAATTAATCACTCGGGACCTTCCTGGTCTCTGCATCTCAGCTGCTCACTGGATAAACTTGCAGCAAGTATTTCAACCTGTAAAGCAGAAGTCTAGGTAATATATAATATTTTCTGAGCCTTTGGGCAATTGCTGTGTTTATTTTAAGCAATACAGATACTGGTACAGTGTGGCACAACCTGTCTGGCCACAACTCCATGGGTTTCTGTTTACCTCATGACCAAACAATCACTGACTTTGTGGCTCCAATCTTCATCTTTTTAAACAACCCTTCAAGTCCAATTATACTATTTGTGTCCAACCCAGGGCCGGCCTGACCCGACCCGACCCGAACCCGACACATGTCGTTGGGTCCTGTCGGTGGCAGGCCTTTACTGGGAGTATCAGCTTTGATTTTTGTGCTCAAGTCCTAGAGTGGGACTTGAACTCGCACCTTCTGAATCAGAGAGGGAAGAATGCTACCAACTGCACCAGGACAAAATGATGTGGGAAACTTTAAGTTAAAATGCAGCGAGAATTGAGTCAAGATGACCCTCTTGAATCAAAGTGAAATCTTTTAGGTGGCCCTGGTATAAATTGGAGCATCAGCCGATCAGCTTTCGCAAGAAAAATGAAGTTTTTGATCAGGGCCTGTTGCCTTCATGAAATTTGCACTGCACATTTCAGGCTGTTCCTTTAGTTTGACAATTTTCCTATGTTTTCAACAGAAATGGAAAATTTGTATTGGAAAGGAAACGTGAAAGAAGCCCTGACACAAGATTAAAATGAAACAAATGATCTCATTGCGTGTGTTTAGATTCTAGGGTGGAAACAAAATGGATTGCTGCTGGTGACTAATGTCCTTGGTTTATCACACCACCGTGTTTAGCTGTTCTTTGATGTCAGTTTGATGTCCTGCATTTTCTTGCAAGCATGTTGAGAGGGTCTCACTATTAATGGGAGTACTTGACACGTATGGCAAATTGCTCAGCAATCCAGCGAATGGAGTCTAGCAAGGGCAGTCTCTCTGCAGTGTTTTATATGAAATGTCAATTATTAGTCACCATGTGCTGTGGTTCTGTCGTGATGAGCAGAAAAAGGGCCGTCACTTCTGAGTATGCTGATACTAAATCAAAGCAGATGTCAATTTTCTAACCTATAAATAAGGGGGAAAAATTAAGTTTTTTAATTACGCAAATTACTTCTGCTGCAGTGAATTTTTTGTCATGTTATTTTTGCTGCATAGACTCAAGAGCCTCTTCAGTGCCTTCCTCACACACCCAGCTGGAAAAAAGAAAGTGTGAACTCCTCCTTTTTGTATTGCCCACATCCTAACTCACACCAAGACCCGTTCACCAATCCCCCCTGTGCTTGCTGATCTACATTAACAACACCTTGATTTTAAAATTCAAATCCTTGTTTTCAAATTCCTTCATGGCCTTGCCGTTCCCTATCTCCTACCTCCTGCAGCCCCACACCCTCCGGGATATCTGCTCTCATCCAATCCTGGCCTTTTGAGCATCCCTGATTTTAATCGCTCCACCATTGTTGGCCATGCATTCAGCTGCCTGGGCCCTAAGCTCTGGAATTCCCTCCCTAAACCTCACTGACTCTCTACTAGTCTCTCTTTTCCTTTATGATGCTCTTTAAAACCTACCAATTTGATCAAGCTTTTGGTTGCCTGTCCGAATATCTCCTTATTTGGCTCGCGGTTGAACTTTGTTTGCTAATGTTCCTTGAGACATTTTACTATGTTAAATGTGCTATACAAATTTCAGTTGTTGTTTTTGTTTTCATTTTCATTTTCCAACCTAAACAGTTTGGGATCCTGCCCATTCTCAGTATTGAAATCTTTCTACTCTTAGAAACCGATCAAATCAGTCTGTTTAATTTGCTCTGGCATTGGAGGTGAGTTGACGTATATGTGTGTTTATATTGCACAGTGAGATCCCAATGTTGGAACATAGAACATAGAACATTACAGCGCAGTACAGGCCCTTCGGCCCTCGATGTTGCGCCGACCTGTGAAACCGTCTGACCTACACTATTCCATTTTCATCCATATGTCTATCCAATGACCACTTAAATGCCCTTAAAGTTGGTGAGTTGTTCTCACTTTGTAATGGAAACTTTTTGAAAAAAAAGCTACGAAGTAAAACCTTTGGGCACATCTGCTTTCAATCTGTTTCTATTTTCCCTGGATTAAGATTAATGTTGTCAGGGTAGGAAATTTTAATGGGAAATATTGTGTCTGCTTTTAAGGTTCGGTGCTTAGTGACAATTTCAGCAGTTGCTGTTTGTGGCAATCCGCAGCCTGTGTTAGAAAGACAATACCCCTGCACTGGTGTGAACATGTGTGTGCAATGGCGTGACTGCGTGTATGTATGTTTGGCCGTGGAATGAATTTAATTTGGGTTACTAAACTCTTAACTGCTACAGAATCAGTTTATCAGTCAGTTTAGGGCTTCTCATCTGAATTGATCCAACCTAGAGATTATGGACCAACTCAAGGGAACAGATGCAGTGTTTTAGTCATTTTAAGATAGAGCAAAATGAACAACTGGAAAAATAACTTGCAGAACCTGAAAGTTGTCCGACAGCCAACATAGCTCTCTGTTCTATAATTATTGTTAACATTTATAATGGTGCAGCAAGAAGACGGTTTCAAATGGTGAAATAATTATAAGACCAATTGGGGAAAGAAGCTATCAGTGAGTGGATAAAGAGGGCAAGTAAACTGTGGGTTTTTGCAGATTCGTGACCTGCCTGCATCAGTTCTGTTGGTGATGGGTAGCAGGCAAACTTAGTGTTGCCACCTCATAACCCTGATTGAAGCATGTGGCTGAGTGGGCTCCTCACTGCTGACATCATCTGCACCTCTGCCAGCTGCCACTGCGCCCAACAGGGGGATGAACAGCGTTGTGCTGAGAGCACGTGGTGGAGCTCGTCGTTCTTCTTAAAGGCAGTCGGTCCCTCTTAAAGTGAAGCTGCACTGAATAATCTTGCTGGAATTTAAAACATGGAAAATGGAACAAGGGCAGTGAGAGGGTTTCAGGGTGACGGATAGGGCACTGGAGGCATTCGTGGTGGGCAGAAGGAGAGATGTCGTGCTTCTGCAGTGCGCCAGAGACCCTCAAGGACCACCTCAGAAGTGAAGCGGAGCGGGAAGGTTAATTCCCGGCGTCTGAACCCGAGGACCTGGCAGCAGTGCCACAGGACGTCTAATGACCTCATGTGGGTGGTCAAGGTCAGTGAATGTATCTTCACGTGACGTCTCCTATCCACAACACCACCAACCTCTCGCACTGTTTAAAGTACCACACCCCCATCATGCACCCATCAACAGTCCCTGATACTCAGGATTAACACCTAAAATCCAGATGCTCCACCTCACCCTCACACACCTACCATTGCTTCCAGCCTCAGACCCACCCCTTGCTACCTTCTAATACCTCCAGCTATTCAGCTACGCAGGCACATCACCCAAACACATTGCTACACAATCACTGACATTCTGCCTTCTCACTTGCAGGACAAGGTGGCAGACAATAGAAGAGAGCAGGGCAGAACTGGCAGGAGACAAGTACACCTGCATCTCGTGAGCTCTAAGGAAGAGGTTGTTCTCTGCATCCCAGGGCTGACTGCTAAGGGCCCGTAGCATCCAACATCACTGAGAACTTTGAGGATGATTGTATGTTCCTGCTTTATGTCCCTTATCAACTCCCACTCATCCTGCTATCTGGCATGATGAGCAAGCTGTTGATGGTGTGATTGTAGGCCTCTTGCTTCCCACCCCACTTCCCTCGCCCTAACCCTCCCCTTCTCAGCTCCTGCTTTCACACACTCAAGAACTACCCCTTGCTCAGCCACAGCAACCCAAGGATGAAAGAGAGCAACAGCACAGCACTGATGGAGAGGCCCTGTCACTTGAGCCAATGCCTGCAGTCATCAGTTCAGATACTGGTCCTGCACGCACCTTGGAGGCTAATGTAGAATTGGGTTCTGCATATGGTGAGTCATCTGGGCACAAGCAGGCTGCAGGGATAAAGGATGTTTTTTTGGCCAGCTCACCAGATAGTGAGGTCACAGATGAGTACTGCTGCAGAGGTCTCAGATGAGGACCTCAATGAAGTGGCACACAGGAGAGTGCTGATTGGGCATGCATACCAAGATGCTGGGTGCATTAGATGGCCTGCCAGGCAGCCGCCTGCCACTATCACAGAGCATGGAAGAGTCTGGCTCCAAATTGGCAGAGGGCATGATGTAGAGCTTGCCCTGTCTGCAGCCTCTGCTCCATCTCACTGCCATGTTGCAGACCCAGAGGCACTGACAGGTAGCCT
Source organism: Heterodontus francisci (assembly GCF_036365525.1). Classification (NCBI taxonomy): domain Eukaryota; kingdom Metazoa; phylum Chordata; class Chondrichthyes; order Heterodontiformes; family Heterodontidae; genus Heterodontus; species Heterodontus francisci. The sequence continues at coordinate 12,349,103 of NC_090385.1, forward strand.
ACTCCTCTTCCAATCCTGTGAGAATGCAGCAACACTCTCTGGCAAATCCAAAAACTCACCATAACACCTCCAAAAACACTCCACAGTGCTTCCAGACACTTTTGCAATAGCAGTAGTTCTTAAAAATGACGTCACCTGCAATTTGGATGCGTGGTCCTTTAAGGAACGCTGGTGCAGGGCTTATCTTGCAGCTTAGCGCTTGTTGTTTGATGAATGTTGCTCGAATTTGTAACCTGGACCTACATGGTCCAAGTTAGGCATCCGGGAGTTGGATCAGCCAGTTGGGTTGTGTGGCGTCATCTTGGAACTCCATCACAGGCTTCTGGTACATGCTGGGGACACCGGCGCAGGTGCCCTTCTCAAGATGGCATGCCATGCAGGCCACGCTGGGAGTGGCTGACACTGCAGCATGTCCAAGCAAGATGGTGCAAGGTACGGAGATGACATTTTTGCCCCAACATTAGTAAATTCATGCTGAATCAATTTGAAATATACTGCTAATGCCAAACCAGGGCTTGGCTTCATTTCGTCTCACTGCTAATCGGAAGATCATTCAAAGTCAATTTCTTGAATTTAAAATAGTACCTTAAAATTCAGGAAAAAAATCTCAAGATGCTTTGCCCAATGAAAAACGGTGCTGAAGCAAGGAGGGAAGATTAGGAGGGGAAAAAAGCTTGGTCAATGAGATAGCTTTCAAGAAGGTTCTTAAATGAGGAGAGGGTGGTGGCGAGATTCTGGGAGAGAATTCCAGAGTCTGACGCCTGTGTGGCCTGAAGTGCGACTGGTAATGGTGGATTGGAGGGATTGAAAGGAAGCATAAGGGGCCAGTGTTAAAGACCCTGACAATTGTAGCATCATTCGGGTACAGGCTGTCTGTCTGCTAAATTCATCATCATTGTGCCCGTTTTTATGCCAGTTTAATTTATGTTCCAATATTCCAACAGACTCACCTTATAACTTCTGCATGGGCTTCTTTTTCAAAATGATTACCAAATGTCGAAAAGCCGATCAACCAAAAGTGACACAAAGCAGCAGAAACTCATTTCAGAGCATTTTGAGACCCCTGCTTTACTGCACTTTAAGCTGAATTTAAACCGTCATTCAGTCCTGCAACAGTATTACGGTTGCAAGAAGCTCAATTGCAAAACAATTCTAAAATGAAAGCTTTAATTCCAGTTCAGCGACTATCCCCACTTAAAACGTCTCAGGGAGCACATCACTTATGCATTTCTTCAGGTGAATGCAATTGATTTCAGCAAAACAAACCAAAAGATTCTATCTTGCAAGGGAATGGAGGGAGTGGATATTCGGGTGGATGTATCACATGGTTTTAAGGTATCAACTGCAGCAATCAAATTAAAACATTTGCACAATGCTGGACGAGAGAAAAACAGAAAAAATCCTCATTCCAATTTTCACTCAGTGCTTACATGTTTTCATGGTAACATTTGCTGGCAAAATAAAAGCCACTTCAAGATCTTGTCAGTCCCCTCAGATCATCATGCTATCGAGTTACCTGGTTCTGGGATGGCAGCCATGGTGCACAAACACACTGTTTTGGGGGACTTTCAAGTTAGGCATCAAACAGTTCCTGACTGTCAGCCATTTCAGACCAGCTACTGGATGGTAAAAAAGATGCTAAATTATGAGACGCATGTATGAACTTATCCTACAGTGACTCATGAGCCACAAACTTTAAAGCATTACTACAATTTTAAAGATAGGTGATGCAGATCACTGATAATGGCACCACTCATTATAGTGCCTTGCCCCAGTCAAGGGGACCATTTTTTTTTAGAGATACAGCACTGAAACGGGCCCTTCGGCCCACCGAGTCTGTGCCGACCAACAACCACCCATTTATACGAACCCTACAGTAATCCCATATTCCCTACGACCTACCTACACTAGGGGCAATTTACAACGGCCAATTTACCTATCACCTGCAAGTCTTTGACTGTGGGAGGAATCCAGAGCACCCGACGAAAACCCACGCAGTCACAGGGAGAACTTGCAAACTCCGCACAGGCAGTACCCAGAATCGAACCCGGGTCCCTGGAGCTGTGAGGCTGCGGTGCTAACCACTGCACTGCCCAGATGTGTTCTAATAGGAATTGAAATTTAACTATCATTGTTATCAGTTGACTGTCCTCTGAGCTGCTCTGCCTATCCTTCGCACCTCTTTATTCGCCATGCCGGATGGTAATTCTGTGACAGTTTCCGTATCCAGTACAAATTGAATATTGCGCTTAATTCTAGGCTGGAACTCTCTCTTTCCATGTTTTGGTTCCCAGAATAATAATTCTGAAGTCGGTTCCTTTTTTGCCCTGAAGGAAGGGCCAGCGAGTTTCAGTCTCCCATGTTTCGTTACAGTTGTTATTTCTATCTAAGTCTCCATCTGATATCTCATTGGAGATATAGGGACAGAGTTTCCGCTTTGGGTGCAATTTGTGATTCCTGTGCAATTTGTGCTCAAAATTGCACCCGTTTTGAGAAACTTTTCTTTTTCCCGTGTTTCCATTCAAGCACATTGGCATATCAGCAAACACAAAATCTGCCACAACCCAGTGCAATCGGGCAGACTTTCAAGGCATAAATTTTAAAGGATAATTTTGCTTTCAAAAATATTGCTAGGTATATTTAAGCGTGGTGATTTGGTGCATTTTGTGTAATATAACTGAAAATGGGTTTATCACAAAAAATAAACATTTTTAATCACAGTGTCAATCCACCACCTATGAGTAACCCGATTTTAAATTATTGAAAATGACTTTTGAAAAATATATGGAACCATTTGCTAGTTATATTGGGGTACGGTTGTTTGTTGCTTAGGCATTTAAAGTAATATATTCAAAAGTTTTTAAACATGCCTATTAGTTTCCTTGCATGCTTAAGAGCCAGCTTAAGTTTAAGAGCTTCCTCAAAAGCCCATAAACAGGCGCAATTAATGGAAACTTCCGATGGTTACTAATTTGATCTGGAGGCTTGGCCAGTTTTGCGTGCAGGGTCGGCTTCTTGCTCCATGTTTTTTAAACTGGCACAAAAGATCGTGGAAACTTGATTTGCGCTAGATATGTTTTGCGCTTAAAGTTCTGCAATCTCAAGCACTGTTAATGCTGATTACGGCTGACTTTTTACACTGACAGCTCCTAGCTGTGGTCTTTCCAAGTGACACATAAGGCTTTTTTCAATAGTCTTGTAGAAACACAAAAAATCTACGGCACAGAAGGAGGCCATCCGCCCATCGTGTCTGTGCCAGCCGAGAAAGATCAATTTAACCTAACTTGTGTACGTGCAATCTCATTACTTTTCCAGCCTCTTAGGAAATATCTGAACGTCAGCACCATATCTCAACAGTGACGCCACTGTGCTTTTGAAGATCTTGATCTTATCTTTCTTGACTAGCTGTTTGTCTTTCCAGACTCTCTTTGTCTGATTGCAGGCTGACCAGACCTCACCTACTCCAGAGGTAAGATCCTTTCATGATCCCAGGATGTCAAGGCACAGACAAAATTTACTAAAATGATACCAGGGATAAGGGACTTCTGTTATGTGGAGAGACTGGAGAAGCTTGGATTGTTTCCCATACAGCAGATAAAGTCAACTTACCCTATCAGCATATCCTTCCATTCCTTTCTTCCCCCTAAATGCATCTATGCTATTCACTTCAATTAGTCCATGTGATAGCGAGTTCTACATTTTCACCACTCTGTGGGGAAAGAAATTTCACTTGAATTCTTATTGGAAAAACGACTTACATTTATATCGCAACTTTCACAACTTCAGGATGTCCCAAAGAGCTTTTATAGCCAATGGAGCACTTTTGAAATGTAATCACTATTGTAATGTCGGAAATGTGGCAACCAATCTATGCATAGTAAGGTTCCACAAACAGCAATGTGTTAATATTCAGAAAATCTGTTGTGGCAATGTTGATTGTGGGGTAAATATTGGCCAGGACAATTGGACAAATAATTTGGATTCATTTTCTTCATCGTCCCTAATTTTAGACTCTTCCACAGGTGGAAACATGTTCTCTACATCTACCATGTTGAACCACTTCATGACATTAAAGGCCTGTATGGGTTACGATACGCAAAGCAAGTTGAACAGTACTAAACGACTCTGTGACTGAACAGCACTGACATATTCAGTTAGTCTACCCTCGGCTAAAATCAAATTGCTTCTTAACTGACATGTACGCTTACATTTACATAGCTGGCTGAAAACTCATAGCCAGAATTTAAATTGGAAAACAGATAATTAGGATAAGCGGAGATAGTTATTCTGCCAATACATGGTATAATTAGAATTCATGGGAAGAGTTACTGCTGAGGCTAATTAGAATAGTGGGATGAATCAAGTCATAGTGAATGAATGTTCTGTACAAATGAATATGATTAAAAATTATTCTCTATCTGATGTGCATTGCCTGTTTAAATGTAACGTTAAATCAGTGTTGATGTGAATTGTTTAACAACTGAAAGATTCCATAGGCGCACACGCAATGATATGAAAATTTACAGCGTGTCTTGTGTCTCATAAACCTGATTGATAAGTATTTTTTTCCCCTCTGGTAATGTTTTAATTCAGTGTAAGGACACATGAACACAGGAATAACTTAATCAGATGAGTCATTGGGCTGTTGTGACTCATTCTGGGCAAGGCCGTGACTTCACATTGAGCATACAAAACAAAGGCCAGCCATGTCACAAGAACATTGCGGACATTTGTAGTGCACGCATAACAACTTGAGAATTGAAAACATTTATCTACTTACTACTTGATCTTTTTTGAGATTTATAAATAGCACTTCCGACTAAACTGCTCATGAATTGAATCCAGAGGCCTGGGTGCTGACTAGGCCTGGTCTTCAACTTACTCAAAAAATTCAGTTAGATTTTTTTTAAATGTCTGCAGTTACTCAAACTTAATTGAATTTATATGGTGCTCTTGACATAGCAAAGCATCTCAAACCTTATCAAACAAAATTTGACACCGACCCATTATTAGAAAAGTTAACTAAAAGAAAGAGGTAGGTTTTAAAGAGCATTTTAAAGGAGGGAAGAGAGGCAGAGAGGTTTAGGGAGGGAATTCCAGAGCTTAGAGCCCAGGCAGCTGAAGGCACGGCCGCCAATGGTGGAGTGATTAAAATCGATGCGAAATGTTACAATTCTTAAATGGTTGGTTATTTCAAACTATTTAAATATTGGTATGGAACTGTAATGACAGCCATCTGTTTTCATTGTAGAATGTGACCTTTGGCCCCTGCCGAGCACATGCTTAGTGGTCACATGATATGCATGGACTTCAAGGCCTTGAAAAAGAAATGAACTGAGACAGAAAGACACAATATTTATTTTCTTTATTTAGATTTTCTTATTTCAGGGTAGATATTTATTTGTTCCCAGTTATCCCTCCCCACCACCCCTCTGATATTCTAGACTGCACAACTATAATGCTTGAGGGAGTAATGTACATCCAAGCCTCTGTCACTCTACACTGTTAAATCCCTCCATGGCCTCGCCCCTCCCTATCTCTGTAATTTCCTCCAGCGCAATAGGACTCCAAGATCTCTTTATTCCTCCAATTCTGGCCTCTTTCGCATCCCAATTTTAATTGCTCCGCCATTGGCAGGCGAGCCTTCAGCTGGCTAGGGCGGAAGCTCTGGAATTCCCTCCCTCAACCACTCCACCTCTCCTCCTTTGAGAAACTCCTTCAAACCTATTGCTTTAACCAATCTTTTAGTCTATTGATCTAATTTCTCTTTAGGTGGATCAGTGTCAAGTTTTGTTTGCTAACGTGCCTAGTATGTTTTACTACATTAAAGGCACTATATTAATGCAAGGTGTTGTTGAGCTGTCCAAAAGCAGATCCCTGTATCCTGAGGAGAGTTGTGGGTACTTGCCAGCTGTATGAAGGACTCTGTGAATAGAGAGCGCTGACTGGTGTTCCACTATGGTGCAGTATTTAAATATCCCCAGTTCTTTGCAGCGCCATATTTATTGTTAAAATCTATTTCTAAATAAAACTTTGAACATTATTATTAGCAATAGAAACTACTCCTCATCCTGGTCAGTATAATATCTAGTTAACGAGTGGCCCAGATTCCTAACTTGGCTGTGATAATCTTTGTATACTGTATGCTTGAAATGCCAATTTGTAAATCCTTTTTTTTAACCAGTGCTCTATTGTCGAGTCACATCACTTATTATATGTTCACTGAAGCACACTGCAGTATATTCATAACAAAATTAGATATACATCTATATAGACATTATTGAAAAGTTGCAATATAGTTACACTAGTTATCTTTCTATGGAGCCTGACCTAATTTGCTTTAGTGCTTTAACTCAGTTATGTCAATGTGTGTTCGTTGAAGCATTTCAGAAATTAATATTTGATGCAATTACAAAAAAGCCATCACATGGTAACAGCTGAGGATGGGACAGAAAGAGCCACAACTCATTTGTGTCTGATATTAATCTTTTCTGACTGCCTGTGAAAGAATCTGAGGAACGTTACTGCCATCGGTGAGATATTGGGGTGGATCTTGACCTTGTATGATTAATATTTCCATTCTTCCCATTGAAATCCACAGAAATAATAAGGGGGAGAAGTGTGAAACAGGCTGCAAACTCACTTACACCCATTTTACACTATCATCCAAATTCAGGGCCTACCCCAATTTTGTTTATTCTAGAGGAGGGGACAACTAGTGGGGAATTGTATATGTTGTGTAGTACGGTGCACTGTCAAACTGCCTAGGGGGATGGAGCTAACACACTGAATATGAACGGAGTTGAGTTGGAGGGGAGGTTAACAAAATATGTTTAATAACTTGTGCCCTGGTTGGGAGTGTCTGATTCCTGGTGGTTCAACCGGGATAGGGCAGGAGAGGAAATCTGAACTTTGATACTTGGAGGGAGGATTGCCTTCTTTTGATCCAGTTTTGGGTTGAATCCAATCCTTGGGTTGTTTATGGTGGATGAATGTTAATTCCTAGGCCGATGACTTCTCAGACTGTTTTGAAGGTTGATAAAGGTTCTCAACTCTGGTTGGAAGTATTCTGGAACTTTTGTCAATTGCCCTGCCCCTGCACTTCTGCCATTGGCCACCCTGATGTGCCCTGCCTTTCTTTGCCAATTAGAAAGTGAACAGATTACCCATTACCTTGTTGGATGAAACTTGACTCTCACAAAATAGGCTTTTTTTCCCGATCTCCAAAATTTGTATTTCCCCAGGAGATTGATCTTTTCTTCCGGGAGGCTCCAGGATAATCCTGGAGGGCTAGCAACCCTAAGCTCCACAGATAAATATGCCTCTAATTAAATGTTTCAGCAAAGGGCTGTCAAGAGGAAATGAAGTGCAAGGTCAAGGAAGGGACTCTTTTCAAACTGCTGCTATCAAATTCTTGCAATGTGATTCTCACATGATCAGATGACACATATTACTATCTCGTGAACTGTTTTTCTATATGTGTTATCAGAGAAATTGTAAGATGGAATAATCATCCTGAATTATTCCTAATTACATAGAATATGCAGCACAGATACAGGCCATTTAGCCCAATCAGTCCATACTGGTATTCTGAGCATTTCCTATGCACTTGAGCCTCCTCGCTCCATTTCTCATCTAATGTTATCAGCATAACGTTCTACTCCCTTCTTCCTCATCTGCATGTTCAGTTTCCCCTTATATGTATCTATGCTATTCACTACAACTACACCCTGTCGTAGTGAGTTCCACATTCTCACCACTCTCTGGATGAAGAAGTTTCTTCTGAATTCCCTATTGGATTTCTTGGTGATTATCTTATCTTGATGGCCTGTAGTTTTGCTTTAATTCCTTGACATTAATCTAGCTTTCCAGTGTCTTCGTTGAAAGAACAAAGGGATGTAACTGTAAATATAGAAATATTGTACTTGTAAATATTTTCCAACTTGACCTGTGGTTGGCCGAAAGGTACTATTTCCTACCAGAGTCCCACATTCCTACAATTTAATTTCCATTTGGAAAGTGGTACCATGTGTTCTTCAAGGGCTTGGATGCCAAACTATCTGCTGGCTCTGGTCTGAGAATTTGCAGACAGTACTTTGGAACAGGGTCCATTAGGCTTATAAAAACATTTGGCTGTCAACTCAAGCCCTCATGTCTTAATTAACTCTTTGTTGTCTATTGATCAAGCAACTCTGCACCTTTCAGATGAAACATTCAACTGAGCCCCCATCTTCTCTGTCAAGTGACCATAAATGATGCCATACAACTATTTCGAAGAAGAGCAGGGGCGTGATCCCTGGTCCTCTGTCCAACTTTTCTCCCTCAATCAACATCACAAAAAACAGAATATCTGGTCATTATCACATTGCTAATTATGGACACTTGCTGTACACAAATTAGCTCCCATGTTTTCCTACATTACAACAGTGACTACATTTCAGAAGAACCTCATTGGCTGTAAAGGGTGTTCTGAGGTGTTATTTAAATGCAAGTTCCTTCTTCTTTCTCTGCACCAAAGTCACAATTATTTTTTAAATAAAATATGAGTGGGCTGTAAAGATACATGCACTGTCTTGAGTGGCACAGTGTTACGTGGATCAAAGGAAGATTCCCAACTGTGTGTTCAGTTAGTTAATTTACTTAGTCACTTAGAATATTGCGTGCAATTCTGGTCGCCACACTATCAGAAGGACGTGGAGGCTTTGGAGAGGGTACAGAAGAGGTTTACCAGGATGTTGCCTGGTCTGGAGGGCATTAGCTATGAGGAGAGGTTGGATAAACTCGGATTGTTTTCAATGGAACGATGGAGGTGGAGGGGCGACGTGATAGAGGTTTACAAAGTTATGAGCGGCATGGACAGAGTGGACAGTCAGAAGCTTTTTCCCAGGGTGGAAGAGTCAGTTACTAGGGGACATAGGTTTTAAGGTGAGAGGGGCAAAGTTTAGAGGGGATGTGCGAGGCAAGTTCTTTACACAGAGGGTGGTGAGTGCCTGGAACCTGCTGCCGGGGTAGGTGGTGGAAGCAGGTACGATAGCGACGTTTAGGCAGGCATCAAGATCGGCGCAGGCTTGGAGGGCCGAATGGCCTGTTCCTGTGCTGTACTGTTCTTTGTTCTTTGTTAATCACAGTCAGATATGCAGAGGGAGCAAAGAGCTAGGCTCAGTAACTCCAGGTTCAGAATGAGGAAAGACTCATCCAGGGATTCCTCTACTGACTGCAATTATGTATTCCCCACTACAAAGTGTGTGTATTTTTGCATTGGAAGAGGGCAGGATAAAGCACAGCTGTGATGCAGTGCATGGTTGAATATCATATGCTAATACTCACTACCTAGGAATGCAGGTGACTAATAGCTGTTTCTCTGAGGGATGCAGGAGTGCTACTGATCACTGTAGGTTTGTACTCCAGGTGAGGCAGAAAAGGACTGGGTGTGATTATTCCACGTTTCCATTTAATGTGAAGCTGTCAGGTGCTGAGAGGCTGTCCGCTCTGGCTGTAGAGTCTTGAACATGGGGTCAGAGTCTCAGGATAGGGAGTCAGCCATTTAGGACTGAGATGAGGAGAAGGTTCTTCACTCAGCATGTTGTGAATCTTTGGAATTCTATACCCCAGAGGGCTGTGGATGCTCAGTCATTGAGTACATTCAAGATTGAGATCGATAGATTTTTGGACAATAAAGGAGGTGAGGGATATGGAGATAGGGCAAGAAAATGGAGTTGAGGTGGATCAGCCATGATATTGTTGAATGGTGAAGCATGCTCAGGGGGCCTAAGGCCTACCTCTGCTCCTATTTCTTAATTTCAACAAAGCAAATTAAAAATAATAGGATATATCTTAAGGCCATTCAATTATAATTAGAAAGAGGTTACTCTGAGCTTTTTTTTTATTGTGGCTGTTGTTTCTAGTCCATCCCTAATTGCCCTTGAGAAGGTGGTGGTGGGCTTCCTTCTTGAACCGCTGCAGTCCATCTGGTGTAGGTACTCCTACAGTGCTTTTAGGGAGGGAATTCCAGGATTCTAACCAAGGTGTGGGACTCGGAGGGGGAACTTGGAGGTGATGGTTCCCATGCGCCTGCTGCTCTTGTCCTTCTAAGTGGCGGAGGTCACAGATTTGGGAGGTGCTGCCTGAAGAAGCCTTGGCATGTTGCTGCAATGTGTCCTGCATTTGGTACACACTGCAGTCACGGCGCATTGATGGTGGAGGGGGTGAATGTTTAAGCCAGTGGACCGGGATACCAACCAAGCAGACTACTTTGTCCTGGATAATGTCCGCCCCTTTCTCTACACTGGCTTGTACCCTTCACAGGCTTTTGAAGGTCGTTGGCAATATACAGTGTAATATTCTGTCAGATTAATTTTGACTGATTTCTGATCAGGAGCTAAAGATTTGGAGCCAGAAATAGTTGTGCACATTTCAGGTCTGTCTGAATGTTGGAAGAAAAACACAGTTTTTAATCCCCCTTGAGCTAGGACATTTTCAAGATAAATAAGTGGGAAACCATTATGAATAGAAGTGAATCAGCAAATGGCTGAGCTCATACAGGTAGTTCAAACTAAATGAATTTATCGATCTTTGAAGCTGAAGGTAGAGGTTTACTCTTTGCAGGGGAATTTACTGCTTTTAACTGCAGAAACCAGTATTGTCCCAGATCACCTGTACCCAAAGGCAGTACAGTCATGGGATAATATTGCCTTTCTTTGGAAAGCACCCATTCCAAACCACTTACTGTCACCATCAGATATCTATGTAAGGGCCCTTTCACAGATATGAAACAGCAACAGTATTGCCTATTCTCTGACTGTGTGGATAGTTTTACATTCAAGGGCTAAAATTAAAATCCTCATCTTAGAGTCATAGCCATAGAGTTATACAGCACAGAAACAGGCCCATCGTGTCTGTGCCAGCCATCAAGCACCTAACTGTTCTAATTCCATTTTCCAGCACTTGGCCCGTAGCCTTGTATGCTATGGCATTTCAAGTGCTCATCTAAATATTTCTTAAATGTTGTGAGGGTTCCTGCCTCTACCACCTCTTCAGGCAGTGAGTTCCAGATTCCAACCACCCTCTGGGTGAAAAAGTTTTCCTCAAATCCCCTCTAAACCTCCTGCCCCTTACCTTAAATCTATACCCCCATGTTATTGACCCCTCTGCGAAGGGAAAAAGTTTCTTCCTATCTCACCTTCAATGCCGCTCATAATTTTGTATACCTCAATCATGTCCCCCCTCAGCCTTCTCTGCTCTAAGGAAAACAGCCCTAGCCTTTTCTGTCCCTCTTCATAACTGAAATGCTCCAGCCTAGGCAATATCCTGGTGAATCTCCTCTGCACCCTCTCCAGTGCAATCACATCCTTCCTATAGTGTGGTGCCCACTTCTATCAAGTGTTGGAATAGTGGAGAAAGTAGCAGGAAATGGTTAACCTATGGAACAACATCATTCAAACAGATTGCTTGGTATTAATCACACTGCTGTTTGTGGGAGCTTGCTGTGTGTAAATTGGCTGCTGCATTTCCTACATTACAACAGTGACTGCACTTCAGAAGTACTTCATTGGCTGTAAAGCACTTTGAGATGTCCTGGTATTGTGTAAGGCACTATATAAATACAAATCTTTCCTTGTTCTTTTCATTGCGAGAGACAGGGGACTGGTTTTGTTCCCAGCCTGACGTCGGGTTTCATGGCGGGGGTTGGGGGTGGGGGGGGGCCAGAAAATCGGAGCGGCTGCGGCCAACACGGAACCCGATGCCGGGATTGCCAGGCCCAAACTTCTCGGTGGTGGAGAAGTTCTGAGGTAGCCCCTCCTCCGCTCCGCGCCAGGACCTGACTTAGCATATTTAAATAGCACATTTGCATGCATTAAAATATAAACAGCAGCGATTTGACCTTCAGTTTCCAATCCTTAGCGTGATGTGCAGCACTCATGCGCCTTCACTTTCCCTTCCAGGGAAAGCGGGCGCCACCAGGGAAGAGGAAAACTCTGCACTCTGATGGGTGGTGGGGGGGGAAGGGTGAACTCTGCACTCTGATGGGTGAGTGGGGGGGGAGGGGTGAACTCTGCACTCTGATGGGTGGGGGGAAGGGGTGAACTCTGCACTCTGATGGGCTGTGGGGAGGAAGGGGTGAACTCTGCACTCTGATGGGTGGGGGGAAGGGGTGAACTCTGCAGTCTGGTGGGTGGCGGGGAGGAAGGGGTGAACTCTGCACTCTGATGGGTGGGGGGGAAGGGGTGAACTCTGCACTCTGATGGGTGGGGGGAAGGGGTGAACTCTGCACTCTGATGGGTGGGGGGAAGGGGTGAACTCTGCACTCTGATGGGTGGGGGGGAAGGGGTGAACTCTGCACTCTGGGTGGGGGGAAGGGGTGAACTCTGCACTCTGATGGGTGGGGTGAAGGGGTGAACTCTGCACTCTGATGGGCGGTGGGGAGGAAGGGGTGAACTCTGCACTCTGATGGGTGGGGGGAAGGGGTGAACTCTGCACTCTGGTGGGTGGCGGGGAGGAAGGGGTGAACTCTGCACTCTGATAGGTGGGGGGGAAGGGGTGAACTCTGCACTCTGATGGGTGGGGGGAAGGGGTGAACTCTCACTCTGATGGGTGGGGGGAAGGGGTGAACTCTGCACTCTGATGGGTGGGGGGGAAGGGGTGAACTCTGCACTCTGGGTGGGGGGATGGGGTGAACTCTGCACTCTGATGGGTGGGGGGAAGGGGTGAACTCTGCACTCTGATGGGTGGGGTGAAGGGGTGAACTCTGCACTCTGATGGGTGGGGGGAAGGGGTGAACTCTGCACTCTGATGGGTGGGGGGGAAGGGGTGAACTCTGCAGTCTGATGGGTGGGGGGGAGGAAGGGGTGAATTCTGCACTCTGATGGGTGGGGGGGAGGAAGGGGTGAACTCTGCAGTCTGATGGGTGGGGGGGACGAAGGGGGGAACTCTGCACTCTGATGGGTGGGGGGGAGGAAGGGGTGAATTCTGCACTCTGATGGGGGGGGGGGGGGAGGGGTGAATTCTGCACTTTGCTGAACTGTCTGCAGGACTGGCACCTTTTAAAAATGGCACAAGCACCTGCTTCCACATCATTGACACCATGAATGGCGTCGCTAATGCTGCCCCCGCCAGGTGATTGGTGGGGGTGGAGTGGGGGGAGGGGCAGCTGCCATGAGTATGTAAAGTGGCTGCCCGCTGGTGAATCGGGGCAGCATGATGGTACGGGTTCCAAGGAGGATGGCTGCCATTTTCCACGCGGTGTGACTACAAAGTCCAGCCCAGTGTTTAGTAATGTGGGTCCTCTGGCTTTTCATGATTTGTCTGGTGTCTGCCACAATGTGATGGAAGTATTAAAATCCTTTGTCTGCAGCTGTGCATTAAGAAGTTTGAATGATATGTAAGTGTTAAGTCGCAGTTGTCATGTAATCAATTACTGGACTGAGCGGTGATGAAGAAGTATAATGCTACCTCTGAGGTGTTCCCTGCAAATGTCATCCAAATACATCTGTGAGAAAACCATTCTGTTTACATTGTGTATATAACGATAATCATACTAAATATTGGGCAAAGTTCAGGCTGTTCCAAACCTCTGGCTTAATTTCTAATTGCCTCAACCTCTAAGGGGCTGACTGTGCCCCTTTCAGCCAACATCACTGATTTAATAACCAAGAGTTCAATAAAGGCCATCTGCTATCTCCTGAGGTAGTTCATCCATCCTGGCAGCTGACTCAGTTATGGCATTGCTGAGTGTGAATTGCCTGACTCCAGGTACATCAATGTAAATCCTTAAGACGCTCAAGGCATAAGCATATTTCCAAGTGGTTTCCCTCATCTCCAGGCTTTGAATTTAAAGTTTGGTTTCAGAAATGACAGTTCTTCCCCTCGTGGCTGTGACTCTCATTCAGAAAGAAGCAGAGAAACAATCAGTAGAGATGGGGCCTCGCTTATCTTCTTTGGCCTCCTTGTCTCGAGCGACAATGGGTAAGCGCCTGGAGGTGGTCAGTGGTTTGTGAAGCAGCTCCTGGAGTGGCTATAAAGGCCAATTCTAGAGTGACGGACTCTTCCGCAGGCGCTGCAGATAAAATTGGTTGTCGGGGCTGTTACACAGTTGGCTCTCTCCTTGCATTTCTGTCTTTTTTTTCCTGCCAACTGCTAAGTCTCTTCGACTCGCCACACTTTAGCCCCGCCTTTATGGCTGTCCACCAGCTCTGGCGATCACAGGCAACTGACTCTCACGACTTGTGATCAATGTCACAGGACCTCATGTCACGTTTGCAGATGTCTTTAAAGCGGAGACATGGACGACCGGTGGGTCTGATACCAGTGACGAGCTCGCTGTACAATGTGTCCTTGGGGATCCTGCCATCTTCCATGCGGCTTACATGGCCAAGCCATCTCAAGCGCCGCTGGCTCAGTAGGGTATATATGCTGGTGATGTTGGCCGCCTTGAGGACTTCTGAGTTGGAGATACGGTCCTGCCACCTGATGCCAAGGATTCTCCGGATGCAGCGAAAATGGAATGAGTTGAGACGTTGCTCTTGGCTGACATACATGGTCCAGGCCTGCTGACAAGATCAAAGGCTTTGGTGAGATCTATGAAAGCAACGTAGAGGGGCATCTGTTGTTCGCAGCATTTCTCCTGTAGCTGGCGAAGGGAGAACAGCATGTCTATGGTGGATCTCTCTGCTCGAAAGCAGCACTGTGCCTCAGGGTAGACGTGCTCAGCCAGCTTCTGGAGTCTGTTTAAAATGACTCGAGCGAAGACTTTCCCCACTATGCTGAGCAGGGAGATTCCACGGTAGTTGTTGCAGTCACCGCGGTCACCCTTGTTCTTATAGAGGGTGATGGTATTGGCATCGTGCATGTCCTGTGGTACTGCTCCCTCATCCCAGCACAGGCAAAGCAGTTCATGGAGTGCTGAGAGTATAGCAGGCTTGGCACTCTTGATTATTTCAGGGGTAATGCCATCCTTCCCAGGGGCTAGAAAATCAATGGCATCACTGAGTTCCGATTTTGTTGGCTGTTCGTCCAGCTCATCCATGACTGGCAGAGACTGGGCTGCATCAGACACATCGAAAAGTCACATCAGAGTGATGCCACAATCAACAGAGAGAGCAGGGAAACAGAGAGCCGCCAGGGCGAGTATACAGGGAAGCTTTTAATTTAATTTAAATCAAACATAGCATCAAACGTCACAGACAAGCAGGTAGGCAATTGGTTTGGAAAGAAGCTACCTGTTTGGTGAGTATCTGGTAAGCGATTATGGTCCATTCTAATCCTAACATTTATAATAGTACAGGAACTAGTGGTAAGCTTAATAAAATATATTAAAAAAGGAAAATAAAATAAATAATTGAATAAAATAATAGTTAATTAAGACACATTAAGGATGGCAGGACAGGTGATGTGTCATGGCTGCAGCATGTGGAAGCTCCAGGATGTGATCCAGGACGAACACGTCTGCAGTAAGTGTTTGAGGCTCGAAGAGCTTCAGCTCAGAATCATTGAACTGGAGTTCGAGCTGCAGACATTGCGACACATCTGGGCGTGGGAAAGTTACCTGGACATTTTGTACCAGGAGGAGGTCACACTCCTTAGGATAGGGCCTTCTGATTTGGTCAGGGACAGGAGAGTGTGGCTGCAGCTGAGGCAGGTAAGGGGACCCAGAGGACAGGAGTGCAGGAGCCTCAGCCTTTGCGATTGTCCAACAGGTTTGAGGTTCTTTCAACTTGTTTGGATGAGAGTAGGGGCTTCAGGGTGGATGAGCAACCTGACAATGGCACAATGGTACAGGAAACGATTCAAGTGGAGGGAGAAAAAATGAATGTAATCGTCATAGGGGACAGTATAGTTAGGGGGATTGACACTGTTCTCTGCAGCAAAGTCCAGACGGCTGTGTTGCCTGCCCGGTGCCAGTGTTCGGGACACCTGCTCAGGGCAGGAGAGGAGCTTACACTGAGAAGGGCAGGATCCAGTCGTCATGGTCCATGTAGATATCAATAACATAGGCAGGACAAGGAAAGAGGTTCTGCATAGTCAGCAGGAGGAACTAGGCGCCAGATTACGAAGCAGAACCTCAAAGGTAATAATCTCTGGAGTATTACTTGAGCCACGTGCAAATTGGCATAGGGAAAATAAGATTAGAGAAATTAATGTGTGGTGCAAAGACTGGTGTGGTAGAAGTGCGGCACAGTGGCACAGTGGTTAGCACCGCAGCCTCACAGCTCCAGCTTCGGTTCTGGGTCCTGCCTGTGCGGAGTTTGCAAGTCCTCCCTGTGACCGTGTGGTTTTCCGCCGGGTGCTCTGGTTTCCTCCCACAGCCAAAGACTTGCAGGTTTGATAGGTAAATTGGCCATTGTAAATTGCCCCTAGTGTAGGTGGGTGGTAGGAGAATTAAGGGAAGTTGGGGATGTGGTAAGAAATATGGGATTAATGTAGGATTAGTATAAAATGGGCGGCTGATGGTCGGCACAGACTCGGTGGGCCAAAGGGCCTGTTTCAGTGCTGTATCACTCTATGACTATAAGTGGGTTCTGGTTCATGAGGCGCTGACACCAGTACTGGAAAAGTGGTGGCTGTACTCTTGGGACGGTCTGCACCTGAACTGTGCTGGGGCCGGTGTGCCAGCGAGCCACGTAACTAGAGAAGTAGAGAGGGTTTTATACTGAATAGTGGAGGCAAGGGATCAACTTTGGGAGGATATGGTAAATCAAGGAGTAGAGACAAGGCAAGAGAGAAAGGTATTAATATGGGAAATGATAAACAGACTGTGACAGGAAGGGACAGGGCGTACAAATCTAAGAGTAAATCAACAGATAAGGCTAGAGGTTACAAAAATAATAAAAGGACAAAACTGAAGGCTGCATATCTGAATGCACGTAGCATTCGAAACAAAACAGATGAACTGAGAGCACAAATAGAAATAGATAGCCATTACAGAGACACGGCAGCAGGATGACATAGATTGGGACCTGAATATTGAAGGGTACATGGCATGTAGGAAGGACATGAAGCTAGGAAAAGATGGAGGGATAGCTCTGTTAATTAAAGATGGTATTAGCGCAATAGAGAGGGATGGCCTAAGTTCAGGAGACCAGGATGTAGGAGCAGTTTGGGTAGAGATGAGAAATCATAAAGGCAAGAAGTCACTTGTGGGAGTAGTGTACAGGCCACCTAACATTAACCACACTGTAGGACGGAGTATAAAAGAAGAAATAATGGCAGCTTGTCAGAAAGGTACAGTGATAATTATGGGGGATTTTAACCTACACATAGACTGGAAAAATCAGATGGGCAGAGGAAGCCTCGATGAGGAGTACATAGAATGTTTTCGGGATAATTTCTTGGAACAATACATTCTGGATCCAACCAGAGAGCAGGCTATACTAGACCTGGGTATTGTGCATTGAGATAGGATTAATTAATGACCTCATGGTTAAGGCGCCCTGAGGTAGCAGAGATCATAATATGATTGAAATTTACATTTAGTTTGAGGGAGAGAAGAATGGGTCCAAGACTAGTATTGTAAACTTAAATAAGGGTAATTATGAGGGCATGAAAGTAGAGCTAGCTAAAGTGAAGTGGCAAATCAGGTTAAGGGATAGGTCAATAGAGATGCAGTGGCAGACATTTAAGGGGATATTTCAGAAAACACAGAATAGATACATTTCAACAAGAAAGAAAAATTCCAAGGGTGGGACCTGCCATCCGTGGTTAACTAAAACAGTTAAAGATAGTATCAAACTTAAAGAAAAAGTCTATATTTGTGCAAAGATGGGAGGCAGGTCAGAAGATTGGGCAGAATATAAAATACAGCACAGAATTACTAAATAATTGATAAGGAAGGTAAAATTAGAGTATGAGAGAAAGCTAGCTAGAAATATAAAGACAGTAAGAGTTTCTATAGATATTTAAAAAAGAAAAGAGTTAACAAAGTGAGTGTTGGTCCTATAAAAAGTGAGTTTGGGAATTAGTAATGGATAATAAGGAGATGGCAGATGAATTGAACAGATATTTTGCATCGGTCTTCACTATTGAGGATGCAAATAACATCCCAGTATTAGCTGTAAGTCAGGAAATGGAAGGGAGGGAGGAACTCGAGAAATTTACAATCACCAGGGAAGTGGTACTGAATAAATTGTTGGAGCTGTGGGCTGACAAGTCTTCGGGTCCTGATGGACTTCATCCGAGGGTGTTAAAAGAAGTGGCTAGAGAAATAGTTGATGCGTTAGTTTTAATTTTCCAAAATTCCCTAGGTTCGGGAAAGGTTCCATCAGATTGGTATTTATTCAAAAAGGGAAGGAGACAGAAAGCAGGAAACTACAGGCCAGTTAGCTTAACATCTGTCTTGGGGTTTAGAAAAATTCAAGGTAATCAGGCAGAGTCAACATGGATTTGTGAAAAGGAAATCATGTTTCACCAATTTATTGGAGTTCTTTGAGGGAGTTGTGCTGTGGATAAAGGGGATCTGATGGATGCATTGCACTTAGATTTCCAGAAAGCATTTGATAAGGTTCCACATAAGATTATTGCAGAAAATAAAAGCGTAGGGGGTAACATATTGGCATGGATAGAAGATTGGCTAGCTGACAGGATACAGAGAGGAGGGTCATTATATGGGTCATTTTCTGGTTGGCAAGATGTAACGAGTGGTGTGTCACAGGGATCTGTGCTGGGGCCTCAACTTTTTACAATTTATATAAATGACTTCGATGAAGGGACCGAAGTATGGATTTAGTATGGTTGCTAAATTTGCTAATGACACAAAGATAGGTCGGAAAGTAACTTGTGAAGAGAACATAAGGGGGCTGCAAAGGGATATAGATAGGTTAAGTGAGTAGCATTCATTTCCTAAATAAGTCAGGAAGTGGAAGGGAGGGAGGAACTCAAGAAAATTATAATCAAGAAAATTATAAATTATAAAGACCTGGAAAATGGACTATAATGTGGGAAAGTGGGAAATTGTCCACTTTGGCCGGAAGAATAAAAAAGAAGCATATTATCTAAATGGTGAGAGATTGCAGAGCTCTGAGATGCAGAGGAATCTGGGTGTCCTAGTGCATGAATCGCAAAAGGTTAGTATGCAGGTACAGCACGTAATTAGGAAAGCTAATAGAATGTTATCGTTTATCGCGAGTGGAATTGAATACAAAAGTAGGGAGGTTATGCTTCAGCTATACAGGGCATTGGTGAGACCATATCTGGAGTACTGTGTACAGTACTGGACTCCTTATTTAAGGAAGGATGTAAATGCTTTTGAGGCAGAACAGAGAAGGCTAATACCTGGAATGGGCGGGCTGTCTTACGAGGACAGATTGGACAGGCTAGGCTTGTATCTGCTGGAATTTAGAAGAGTATGAGACAACTTGATTGAAACATATAAGATCCTGAGGGGTCCTGACAGGGTGGATGCGGAAAGGATGTTTCCTCCTGTGGGAGAATCTAAAACGAGGGGTCACTGTTTAAAAATAAGGGGCCGCCCATTTAAGAGAGATGAAAAATCTTTTCTCTCAGAAGGTCGTGAGTCTTTGGAATTCTCTTCCTCAAAAGGCGATGGAAGCAGAGTCTTTGAATATTTTTAAGGCAGAGGTAGATAGATTCTTGATAAGCAAGGGGGTGGAAGGTTATCGAGGGTAGGTGGAAATGTGGAGTAATCAGTTCATCCATGAACTTACTGAATGGTGGAGCAGGCTCGAAGGGCTGGGTGGCCTACTCCTGCTCCTAATTCGTATGTTCGTATGCACCTAAAACAGGGCTCACCCACTGCCAATGGCTACTGGAGAGTCACCAAATTTTGGCCTTACACATATGGTATTGTGTCTTAGGTTTGTCAAGCACAGTACAAATAACAGAAAATGGTTAAACTATACATTACTGCTTACAGTATTAGTGGGAAAACACTGCAGACTAACTTAAGACAATTAAAACAGAGGGCAGGAGAAATCTCTTCACACACAGAATTGTGAGGCTGTGGAATTCCTTGCAGGGTTATAGGTTGAAGCAGAAACTGTCAACATTCAAGATTAGATTAGTTTTGATAGTGGCTGAAGAAAGCGGGGATGAAGGAATATGGGAATAGGGTGGGTAAACCTGAGGGTAAATTGTAACATGGACCAATTGGGTTTGTTTCAATGTTATAATTTCCTTGTGTGTGGGAGGAGGTTCGTGTGGAGCATAAACACCAGCATAGACCTGTTGGGCCATATAATGTAAATTCTATGTAATTCTGTTTATGTCTGTTTATAACATTTTGCAGATTTGACTGATGCAGTCTTTGGCAGGATCGATAGCTTCACCTTCTTTCCTAGTCAACAGCTTGATAAAGCTGCCCAATTTCAGTACACTGTATATTTGGTTGCCGATTGTATGGTTTTGTTGCTATGCCTTGGATAAAGTACTGTCATTTGGGGGAGATGCACAACTGAGGTCTCGTCTGCCCTCTCAGGAGGTTGTCAAAGATCCCATGGCACTATTCGAAGAAGAGCAAGGGGGTTCTCCCTGGTGGCTAGGCCAATATTTATCCCTCAACCAACATCAGTAAAAACAGGTTAACTGGTCACTGCCTCGTTGGTTTTTGTGGAAATTTGCCTTCTGAAAATTGGCTGCTGTGTTTCCTACATTACAACTCTGACTACACTTCAAAAGTACTTCATTGAATGTAAAGTGCTCTTAGAAAATTCTGAAGATGTGCAAGACATTATACAAATGCTAAGCCCTTCTTTATGTCAACAATAGGTGCAAAATGGATTTGTAGGGATGATATCAGAACTACCAGAAAAAATAAAACAGGATGGACTCTTTTCTCTAGAAAAGAGAAGGCTCAGTGGAAGCATCTGATCGGGCAGATGTGGAGAATATGTTTCCATTTGAGGCCAAACTAAGTACCGTAAATATAAGATAGTCACTGATAAATCCATCAGGGAATTCAGGAGAAACTTCTTTACCCAGCGAGTGATGAGAATGTGGAACTCCCTATCACATGGAGTGAGTGAAGCGACCAGCATAGATGCATAGACTTTTAAGCCGCAATTTTACCAGCCCTTTGGAGATGTGCTGGGCGGCAGGACAGGTGGTAAAATGGTAGCAGAAGGCATCAGCGGGGAAGCCCGACATGTTCCTGCCATCATGGGATATTACCAGCGGTGGGAACGGCAGCAGCTTGGCTACCCGCCAACCGGAGGATGCCACGTGGCGAGTCTGCCAACTACATCCAGGCAGCCACCCAGCGGCTTCCCAGCAGGCATCTTTCTGAAGGCTCCATGGCCCATGGAGGGGCCCACAGGTGGCAATGGCTGCCCCCGAGGTCGCCGCTAGAGGTGTCATCCCTCTGATCACCGGGGCCTGCCTGCCTGGCCCCAGTACATAACAAAAATTTTCCACGAACGTGCAAGGGCACCTCAACGTGGCTCTCTGATTAGGCCGGCAGCTCAGAGATTCAGGCTGCCATCCTTAATGTGGTGGTGGTCCTGGCGGCAGCCTCTTAATTGGCTGCCACTGATAAAATTGCCACCAGGGCCCAGTTGTTCTCAACGTGGGCTAAGGGCCTGCATATTGACCCTGTGGCGGGACCCACAACGTGCCAATAAAATTCCGGCCATTGAGACGTAGTGTCATTATGACGCAGTAGGAGGTCATTCAGCCCATTGAGTCCATGTCAGCTTTCTGTACTGCAATCCAGTCTATCCCATTCCCCTGCTCTATTCCCGTAACCCTGCAAGTTTATTTCTTTCAAGTGCCCATCCAATTTCCTTTTGAAATCATTGATTGTTGCCACTTCCATCACCCTCATAGGCAGCGAGTTCCAGGTCATTACCACTCACAGCGTAAAAAGTTCTTCCTTATGTTTCTCTTGCCCAGAACCTTACATTTGTGTCCCTTACTACTTGTACCATTAGCTAATGGGAATAGCTTTTCTTTGTCTATCTTATCTAAACCTATCATAATCTTGTACAACTCTATCAAATCTCTCCTCAATTTTCTTTGTTCTAAAGAGAACACCACAGCTTCTCCAAGCTAACCTTGAGGCTAAAATCCCTCATCCCTGGAACCATTCTGGTAAATCTCCTCTTCACTCTCATTCGGGCCCTTACATCCTTCCTCGAGTGTGGTGACTGGAACTGGATGGGGCAATACTCAACTTGGGGCCTAACCAGAGCTTTACAAAGTTCAATATAACTTCCCTGATTTTGTACTCAGTGCCTCCATTTATAAAGCCCAAGGTCCCATATGCTTTGCTAACCACTCTCTCAATATGTCCTGCCACCTTCAAAGATCTATGCACATGAACCCAGATTCCTCTGGACCTGCACACTCTTTAGAACTGTGTCATTAAGTCTATATTGCCTCTCCCTATTCCTCCTGCCAAAATGCATCACTTCACACTTCTCTGTGTTAAAATCCATCTGTATCTTGTCTGCCCATTCTGCTAGCCTATCTATGTTGCACTCGATTGGTATCCTCACTGCCTACCACATCTCCAAGTTTGATATCATTGGCAACCTTTGAAATTTTACTCTGTATTCCAATATCCAAATCATTTATATGTAGATGTCAAAAAAGCACTGATTCGAGCACTGATCCTTGGGGACCACCACTGGGTACCATCCTCCAGTCTATCTGTCCTGGCTTTCCTTAATTTGCTCAGACTTTTCCAAGTGCCTGTTAATGTTACTGTTTCTAAAACCTTACTCTGATGTTAAACTGACCGATCTGTAGTTACTAGGAATGTCCTTACACGGTTTCTTGAATAAGGTGTCACATTTGCCACTCTCTTATCCTCTGACACCTCCCCCACATCTAAGCAAGATTGGAAGATTATGGCAAGCTCCTCCACTATCTCCACTCCCACTATCCTTAGCAATCTGGGATGCAAGCCATCCGAGCCAGGTGACTTATCCACTCGAAGCATAGCCAGCCTTTCCAATACATTCTGCCTATCAATTTTTACCCTGCCTCTACTCTCTCCACTTCTATCAGTAATTGGTCAGCATCCCCTTCCTTAGTAAACACCAATACAAAGTATACAATACAAATACAAAGTATTCTAGCCTTGACCTGTGCCTCTAAACATATATTACCTTCTTTGTCCCTATTGGGCCCCACCCCACCTCTTAGTACCCGCTTACAATTTATTTGCTATAGAAGATTTTTGGGTTCCTTTATATGTCAACTGCCTTTAAGGGAAAGCAAGATAAAAACATGGAGAAGGGAATAGAAGGTTATGCTGATAGAGTTAGCTGAAAAGGGATAGGATGAGGCTATTGTGAAGCACAAACACTGGCATGGGCCAGTTGGGCTGAATGGCCTGTTTCTGTGCTGTGCATTATATGTGATTCCATGTAAATTTGTTGTGTCAACAGTCATGATGTAATTGTGGGCTTTGGCCACTAGGTGGTTCTGTGAAACGACTTTCTGAAATCTCCCTCTCCAAACCCCTCACCATCTTTAAATACATAAAAACAAAACTTACAGTCATCAAGTATTACGCACATTGTTGTTGCGATTGGGAATGTACAGCCTGTAAAGGTAGTGGAAGCGGATTCAATAGGAACTTTCAAAGGAGAATTGGATAAATACTTGAAGGGGAAAACTTTGCAGGGTTATCTGGAAAGAGCAAGGGATGTGGAACTAATTGGATCGTCCTAACAAAGAGCCAGCAGAGGCACAATGGGCCCAATGGTCTCCTTCTATACTGTAAGATTCTACGATTCTGTGATTTCCCCCAAGTAGCTGGCATAGTGACCAAGCTTGGCTTGCTGATCCTGCTGAACCTTTATTCAACTTGCAATCTTTAATGGACAAGCTAATTCATGGTCCAGCTGTCAATTCACCAGCTGACCCAACCAGCACTTTATGTCGAGATAAGCAGTTCCCAAAAGGAGTGTTGGCTGCTGTCTCCCCAGGTTCATGTTAATCATTTTTAATTTTGACTAATTGCCTTTTCGTTGCCCCTGCACCGATAATCATCAGTGGAGTTGTTTTCTCCAGTGTGTTTCTTCTAAATGACCTGTGTGATTTACATCAAGGCCAGTGGTTTTCGAGCAGCTGCATAGATAATAAATGCAGTTATGGTCCCAGTGTGCATCGACCATTCTGTACCATTGATTAGAGGGATGGGTCGACGCACAATTTGTAATCACGGCACCAAGATAGATGGCGATCACTAAAGTGGATCGAGCGCTACAGGAAATTATTGATCCGTGCCACAGATTTGCAGATTCTGTTGTCTTCTGGGCATCTTCCGATGTAAACACTGCACAGTGTGTCCATCAAAGTGGGGCGGAGGCATGTAAAAGTAAAATTTTGTTTTCATTTTGAAAGCATTCCAGAGATCAGCAGTCCCGAGAGCTTCTGGTGAAATAAACTGCTTGAACTCAGTGTAAAACATTGCATAGCGATGTGCGCAAAAAACATTGATAAAAACATTAAATCAGTGTAATTACATTCTCTCTGAGCTGTTTGATAAGTTGCTGTGATATGTGTTCACAATTATCTTCACATACTGTACTTTATACCAGTGCTGCAAGGCAATGTATTAGTGCAATGCAAAGCTATAACTCAGATTAAATGCTTATCCTTAATTCCTGTATGATTTATTTCCCAGCACATGTAAATATAACGTAGTGTCATAATATAATGCTTCATTTTTAGTGTCAGGCTTGATAGAAAAAGTTAAATGGCACATAATATGTACCCTTTCACACAGTCCCAGCTGAAACTTTTGTCTTATGGAGCAGGTGCAAGATCGAGTCGGGTTAAAATGTAAGGATTTGGAGGGACCTGATCAAATCTTTGGAGTTTACAGAACAGACATTACAAAACAATGATATTAATTTCTCAAATTTTATGTTTGAAATGTTATTTATTATCTGCATGCAACTCACTCAATGCAGCCCAGCCTCTACCAGTCATGGATGAGCTGGACATACAGCCAACCAAATCGGAACTCAGTGATGCCATTGATTCCCTAGCCAGCGGAAAAGCCCCTGGGAAGGACAGCATTACCCCTGAAATAATCAAGAGTGCCAAGCCTGCTATACTCTCAGCACTACATGAACTGCTATGCCTGTGCTGGGACGAGGGAGCAGTACCCCAGGACATGCGCGATGCCAACATCATCACCCTCTATAAAAACAAAGGTGACCGCGGTGACTGCAACAACTACCGTGGAATCTCCCTGCTCAGCATAGTGGGGAAAGTCTTTGCTCGAGTCGCTCTGAACAGGCTCCAGAAGCTGGCCGAGCGCGTCTACCCTGAGGCACAGTGTGGCTTTCGTGCAGAGAGATCGACTATTGACATGCTGTTCTCCCTTCGTCAGATACAGGAGAAATGCCGTGAACAACAGATGCCCCTCTACATTGCTTTCATTGATCTCACCAAAGCCTTTGACCTCGTCAGCAGACGTGGTCTCTTCAGACTACTAGAAAAGATCGGATGTCCACCAAAGCTACTAAGTATCATCACCTCATTCCATGACAATATGAAAGGCACAATTCAACATGGTGGCTCCTCATCAGAGCCCTTTCCTATCCTGAGTGGTGTGAAACAGGGCTGTGTTCTCGCACCCACACTTTTTGGGATTTTCTTCTCCCTGCTGCTTTCACATGCGTTCAAATCCTCTGAAGAAGGAATTTTCCTCCACACAAGATCAGGGGGCAGGTTGTTCAACCTTGCCCGTCTAAGAGCGAAGTCCAAAGTACGGAAAGTCCTCATCAGAGAACTCCTCTTTGCTGACGATGCTGCTTTAACATCTCACACTGAAGAATGCCTGCAGAGTCTCATCGACAGGTTTGCGTCTGCCTGCAATGAATTTGGCCTAACTATCAGCCTCAAGAAAACGAACATCATGGGGCAGGATGTCAGAAATGCTCCATCCATCAATATTGGCGACCACGCTCTGGAAGTGGTTCAAGAGTTCACCTACCTAGGCTCAACTATCACCAGTAACCTGTCTCTAGATGCAGAAATCAACAAGCGCATGGGTAAGGCTTCCACTGCTATGTTCAGACTGGCCAAGAGAGTGTGGGAAAATGGCGCACTGACACGGAACACAAAAGTCCGAGTGTATCAGGCCTGTGTCCTCAGTACCTTGCTCTACGGCAGCGAGGCCTGGACAACGTATGCCAGTCAAGAGCGACGTCTCAATTCATTCCATCTTCGCTGCCTTCGGAGAATACTTGGCATCAGGTGGCAGGACTATATCTCCAACACAGAAGTCCTTGAAGCGGCCAACATCCCCAGCTTATACACACTACTGAGTCAGCGGCGCTTGAGATGGCTTGGCCATGTGAGCCGCATGGAAGATGGCAGGATCCCCAAAGACACATTGTACAGCGAGCTCGCCACTGGTATCAGACCCACCGGCCGTCCATGTCTCCGTTATAAAGACGTCTGCAAACGCGACATGAAATCGTGTGACATTGATCACAAGTCGTGGGAGTCAGTTGCCAGCATTCGCCAGAGCTGGCGGGCAGCCATAAAGACAGGGCTAAATTGTGGCGAGTCGAAGAGACTTAGTAGTTGGCAGGAAAAAAGACAGAGGCGCAAGGGGAGAGCCAACTGTGCAACAGCCCCAACAAACAAATTTCTCTGCAGCACCTGTGGAAGAGCCTGTTACTCCAGAATTGGCCTTTATAGCCACTCCAGGCGCTGCTTCACAAACCACTGACCACCTCCAGGCGCGTATCCATTGTCTCTCGAGATAAGGAGGCCCAAAAGAAAAAAGAATCTGCATGCAACTCACTATACTTTTATCAAGACAAGATGTTCTTGAGAGGGTGCAGAGGAGATTTACCAGAATGGTTCCAGGGATGGGGAATTTTAGTTACAAGGTTAGGTTGGAAAAGCTGGGGCTGTCCTCCTTGGAGCAAAGAAGTTTTAGGGAAGATTTAATGGAGGTTTACAAGGTTAAGACAGGTTTAGATAAGTTAGACAAGGAAAAACTGTTCCCATGAACTAATGGTGCAAGGACTAGGGGACACAGATTGAAGGTTTTGGTGAAGAGATGCAGGGGGAATATGAGGAAGCAGTTTTTACGCAGTGGGTGATAATGACCTGGAACTTGCTGCCCACGAGAGTGGTGGAAGTTGAATGGCCACTTGAAGGGAATAAACTTGCAGGTCTGTGGGGATCAAGCAGGCTGGGGGACTGACTGGATAGCTCTGTGGAGAGCTGGCATGGACTCGATGGGCCAAATGGCCTCCTTCTGTGCTGTAAATGACTATAACTATGACTACACCTGTGACCAATGATGTGCCTATATGTTACAACTGTGCAAAAGGATTAGGAAGCAATTTGACAGGAGCAGGGCAAATGGTGGTGGTCTTTGGGGAGGAGATGGGTGGATTTACTGCAAACTGGCACCCTCGGAGCTGCACCCACAGCAGCACAGCATCTCTGTTCTTCAAGGAGCGATGAGCCTCAACTAGTATCAAGCCCCCTATTCCTTGCCCATTTCCACTTCCAGCCATTTAATGATAGGAGGAGTCAAGTGGAAATCTCCTGAGTGGAGAAATGACAGGGAGAGCTAACATAATTGACCTTGTCCATTTTCAAGCTGCTTAAGAGGGCCATTCGGGGCATCTTATCTATTCATTCTGAGGAATGATGTGTAGCATGGGGAAGAGCAAAATTAAATTAAAAAGAATCTTTTAAAAAAGGAGAGAAACTAAAACAAATGCCAAATGCTGTGGTAACCACATGATCAAGTGAGAGGAGTATCCTAATCCTCTGTCACAACATTGATCTTTCAAAAACCCCCCACTTTGAGTCATATTATTTTTATATTGCATGGCATCTTTTTAGAAAATTAGATCTATTCAAAATTTATAAGACACTCAAGACTTCAAATGGATATTTCAGCTTCACTTAAGTCAATTTTGATGCAGGTATTTGAGTGGTTTGTGACAGAAAATCAAGTTGAAATAGAGTTGTTTAGTTAGAACGGAGAACATCATGGGATGATTTGATATGTGATTCTAAATGATCTCTGGGTCAAACTATCGCCGAGCTAAAAATTGCACAGAGAACGGCACACTTCAGATAATAGGGGGTGTGAGGTCCACTCGCAGAAACGATTGGTGTTCCTGAACCCAACAGAATATCTAGTGTAAAGTCTAACAATTTGTGATGATCCCTATTTATAAAACCTAGGATTCTATATGTATTTTTTACAGTTTTGGTGCAGTCGAATCTGTTTCTAGTTCCTATAGTTTGAGGTCTTTTGTTATCATTTTTAGCATTCATTTGACTTGAGCACATAACTTCGGCTGACACTTCAGGGCCGTACCAAGGGAGTACTGCATTCTTGAGGTGCCGTGTTTTGGATGTGATGTTAAACTGAGGCCCTGCCTGCCCCCTCAGGTGGCTGTAAAAGATTCTACGGCACTGTTGCAAAGAAGAGCAGAGGAGTTTTCTCTAGTATCCTGACCACTGTTTATCCCTCAACCCACATCACTACATTAAATGATCTGGTTGTGATCTCAGTGCTGTTTATGGGATCTAGTTGTGTGCAAATTGGGTTTCCTACATTAGAACAGTGACTGCACTTCAAAAGCACTTCAAAGGCTGCAAAGAGCTTTGGGACATCCTGAAGTCATGAACGTTGCTATATGAATGCAAGTCTGTCTTTTATTTAGATAGGGAAAACCATTGAAAAAGTGGTTACGATAGACAACAGTTGCGACACCTTGAATGAATCAGAGTTGGCCATGGAAGTGCGACTTCTCGACTGGGGTTCTTGCTTTTCTGTGGGCGATGTGAACAGGTTGGGAATCTGTGCAGTGCACATCTCCTCAGCAATGGATGGATATTCTCTTCAATATAACTGAAGTTTTGGTGGCCAGTTTACAGGATACAATGCTGCCTTCAGGCTTGTGAGAACATATGGTGGCCAGCACTGACAGGATGCATGTAATTTGTTAAATCAAACCTGACTGGAAAGCTCATTATGAAGGAACTAATAGGTCTGTAGTTACTTAAAACTCCATAATTTAAAGCAAGGCAGGTGTTGATCATCTAGGTGATTTGAGTGGGGAAAATTTCGAATAGCTTTTTGGATTTTTTGGGAAGAATAACAGCAAGGTTATCAGGGCTCATTTTACTAAGGAGCAAATCGGATAGCAACTTCTGGTGTCTGCATATGCACAGTTCAATGCGGAAATCAAAGTTGCTGTCTGAGTTGCCCTGCTCCTCCACGAGCTGCACCCCTCCACATAACGCTGAGAGAGTCGGCATTAAAATTCATGTCAGGGCATTTCTTTTTATTCTATCATGAAATGTGGGCATCGCTGGCAAGGGCACCATTTGTTGCTCATCCCTATTTGCTCTTGAGAAGGTGGTGATGGTCCACCTTCTTGAACCGCAGCAGTCCATGTGGGATAGGTGTACCCATAGTGCACACTGTTAGGAAGGGAGTTCCAGGATTTTGACCCAGCAACAGTGAAGGAACAGCGATATAGTTCCAAGTCAGGATGGTGTGTGACTTAGAGGGGAATTTGCAGGTGGTGGTGTTCCCATGCATCTGCTGATCTTGTCCTTCTAGGTGGTAGAGGTCACGGGTTTGGAAGGTGCTGTCGAAGGAGTCTTGGGAGTTGCTGCAGTGCATCTTGTAGATGGTACACACTGCTGCCACTGTGTGGGAGTGAATGATTAAGTTGATGGATGGTGTGGGGGGCTGCTGATCAGGTGGGCTATTTTGGCCTGGATGATCTCAAGTTTCAATTGAGTGTTGTTGGAGCTGCACCCATCCAGGCAAGTGGAAAGTATTCCATCACACTCCTGACTTGTGCCTTGTAGATGGTGGACAGGTCAGGAGGTGAGTTACTCACTGCAGAATTCCCAGTCACTGACCTACTCTTGTAGCCATGGTATTTATATAACTGGTCCAGTTAATTTTCTGGTCAATGGTAACATCCAGGGTGTTGATAGTGGGGGATTCAGTTATGGTAATGAATGTCAAGGGGATATGGTGAGATTCCCTCTTGTTGGAGATGGTCCTTGCCTGGCACTTGTGTGGTGCAAATGTTACTTGCCACTTATGAGCCCAAGACTGAATGTTGCATGAAGTTCTTATACTTGCCCACTAGTTACCCATGAAACACTCCTGAAAAAGTGAGGGCTAGTCTCTTCAAGTATGTATGATTTTTTAATATTGTGAGAAGACTTAATATCTCTAATCAACCTCTCTGGCACTTAAAATTTATTTTTAAAAGTATGGAGTCTTATTCTTGCAGATTTTAAATTAAAAACTTTCTTTTTGCTTTTCATTTGACTTTTATCTCTTCTCTCTCTGAATCACAACTTTCTTTCACTCTTTATTTTGCTTTATTTTGCACTGAATTAAATATTCCAATTGACACTTCCTGTTTTAGACTTTGCATGTCTCAATGAGAATTCTTGAATCTGATTGGCTGTAGAGATACATGGTTGCTTTCCCAGTTCACACAGATCCTATACCTCCTGTTGAGGGCACTGGCCTGTTTCAGACTCACAATGACTTTAAGTTGCCATGCAAAAATCCACCAAAACATCTGTTGCCAGTTGTAAACGTAATGAATGGGAAACATTGCTCCTATGCCACTGACCGTAAACTCCAGGCCATTGCGTGCACTGTGCCCTATCTAGGTAAAGAAAGAACAAAGAAAGAATTGCATTTATATACTGTCTTCCTCAACCTTAGAGGATCTCAAAGCGCTTTACAGCCAATGAAGTGGTTTTGAAGAGCAGTCACTATAGTAATGCAGGAAACCCGGCAGCCAATTTGAGCATAGCAAGCTCCCACAAAGTGGAATGCTGATGACAGTCACAATGTGCCATTTCTGAAGACCTCATACATAAAAATTTATAAAGAATGAAAATGAAAATAAGTATTGTGCTCAATACCACGGAATGCTCCATTCTGAGTCTGAAAGGGAATGGAAGGTGAAATCTTTCTCTTGTTTCGATCTTTCTGAGAGGTATGCAAGGACAGCTGCTGTCAGCTAGCACCTGAGATCATCACGCAATGTATGGGAAATATCCACACTTCCGCTCTGCCTTCTAGTCCGTGTCTTGGTCAGGACATCCAGAACAGGCCATGGGAATAGTTACAGCATTAAAATCTCATCGGCAGCCTGGCGTCACACTGTGCCATGTCTGGTTACACCAGTGCCTGGTGCCAACAATTGTTCCATTTATTTTAAGGTAGTGCCAGCAGTTTGGGAATCGCTCCTTCACATTTGAACTGCTGTAGCTCTCCACTGCCTTTTGCAGAGAAGCATCCAAGTCACAGCATGTTACGTGTGTAATGCATTTTGTTTGACTTGATGTGACTCACAGAAAATTAGTTTGCTGAGTTCTTGTTGCACAGTTCCAACGGATTATGGCTCAAACTCTCTGTGGCTGCTTTACAATGGCTTTAAGCATCACTTGTGGCTTTCAAGGCCCTTATTTTCCATTGAGCTCGGACTGTGTTCAGTCATGTAGTTGGCAGAAGGTGATGTAATTTCCAAAGCAGAGCCTTGTTTCAACTCCTGGAGACATTTCAGTATAAATATTGTTATCCAGAAAGTACATGGAGCTCACATATTGCTGGGTTATCTGTGAATTTACATCTTCTTTCAATCAACAACCAGGAATAATTAAATGCTTCAAGCTTTTGACTTTGCATAAGGTTTTACAGTCGCTGGCACTTCTCAATATCACTCACTGCTAATTTTACTGGTTATGGGTCAACCCTCTCTCTAACCTTTGACCATGTTTTTCTTCATTCGTTCTTGGGGATGTGGATGTGACTGGCAAAGCCAACATTTATTGCCCATCCCTAGTTGATTTGAGATATTGGTGGTGGGACAACTGAGTATTCCCATTTCAGAGGGCAGTTAACAGGCATGCACAATGGTGAGGGACCGACAATACATACAGGCCCACATTGGTTGAGGACAACAAGTTTCCTTCCCTCGAAGACATGAATGAGCCAGTTGGGTTTTTACAATAAACCAAAAGCTTCTACATCAATTTTTACTGACAGCAGCTTTTAATATTTGAACTGAATTCAAATTCTTAAACTGCCACAATGGGATTAGAACTTACATTATTTACTAGTCTAGTAATGTAACCACTGCACTACCATACCTTGATGTGCTGTAACACATCATTCTAATGCATATTTCTGTGGTGCATGGCTCAGTTGGTATCACTTGTGCCTCTGGGTCAGAATGTTTATGAGTTTAAATCCCACTCCAGGACTTGAGCATAGAAGTCTCGGCTGATGCTCCAGTGCAGTTCTGAGAGAGTACTGTATTGTCAGAAGCGCTGTCTTTTGGATGCGATGCTAAACCAGGGCTTCGTCTGCCCTCTGAAGTGGCTGTAGAAGATTGCATGACACTTTCGAAGAAGAGCAGGGGGCATAATCCTTGGTCAATATTTATCCCTCAATCAACATCACCAAAACAGAGTGTTCGGTTGTTATTCCATTGCTGTTTGGGGGAATTTGCTGTGTGCATATTGGCTGCAACAGTGACTACACCTCAAAAGTACTTCATTGGGTGTAAAGCACTTTGGGATGTCCTGCGGTTGTGAAAAGCACTATATAAATCCAAGTCTTTCTTTTTCTTTCATGCATTTGCGAGAGAAATAGACTGCCTTTGTTGCACACTATGCAAATCCCTTAACAATCTTGCTTATAATTAATATTCCCATCACTGAAAGTTATAATGATTCACATGAGCATATTACTTGGGTAGAGGTTGCAGATACTGCAACAGAGCTGTTTGATCTGACTATATCTGATTAATCTGTAGTAATTGCATTCATCACGAAACTGCGATACTGTCAAATAGTATAATCCTTCCTTTATAGGCTGTTGGTAGTAGTCAGGTTTTTGTGCAGATTCTACCCTGACCGGTTTACATTAAATAGTATGTATAGCACAGAAACAGGCCATTCAGCCCAACTGGTCCATGCTGGTGTTGATGCTCCACATGGGCCTCTTCCCACCTTACTTCATCTAATCCTATCAGCATATCTTTCTATTCATTTCTTCCTCATGGGCCTATCTAGCTTCCCCTTAAATGCATCTAAGATATTAGCCTCAGCCACACCACATGAAAAGAAAAAAAAAACTTGTATTTCGATAGTGCCTTTCACCACCACAGGATGTCCCAAAGCACCCCACAGCCAATGAAATACTTTTGAAGTGTAGTCACAGCAAGTTCTCACAAACAGAAATACGATAATGACTAGAAAATCTGTTTTAGTGATGTTAATTGAGGGATAAATATTGGCCAGGACACTGGGGAGAACTCCCCTGTTCTTCTTTGAAATAGTGCAGTGGGATTTTCCACTTGCATTTTAATGGGCAGACATGGCTTCTGTCTGAACTTCTTATCCAAAAGAAGGCACCTCCAACCATGCAGTAGCTCCTCAGTACTGCACCAGAAGATCAACCTAGATTTTTACACTCAACTCTCTGGCATGGTATTTGAACCCACAACCTTCCAAATCAGATACAAGAGTGCAGCCAACTAATCCACAGCTGATATGGTAACAGGACTCACATTCTAACCACTATCAGAATATCCGTGTTGGTTTGAGCGAGGCTAAGTAAAGAATGAGAGACTTTTCTAAACCTTGGCTGACTCCATTCCCCTTTACCACCCGGTACTGGTGAATTTGTCAAATCTTTTCATTTGGTACTGATTCCATAATTGTGCAAAAGGCGATTTGCAAATATTTATAGACTTCCTTAACACAACACTATTGAATTACCGGTATATTTTTTCAATTATTTTTTGGGGATTGGTGAACTGGAAAATTCAGTGCTTCAGGCCATGTCTGGACTCCTGTCTCCTTGTGTACGAGAGTCCAATTACTGCAGAGGAGATTTTTTTTTTTGGAATAACGATTTCCTCTGGGCAGAGGTGAGATCAGTTTTCTTTCAGCCTGAAACAAAAGCAAAATACTGCAGATGCTGGAACTCTGCTAAGCTGGGTGGGTTGAATAACCCCCTCTCGATTGTACAGTTTTATAGTCCTAGCAGTTTTCCATATCAGAAAGAAAATTAATCTTTGTCTGTGCAGATGACTAACCAACCTCATAATAACCAGATTCACCCTCTCCTCTGAGCTCTAATGCTTTTCCCTAGGGATTCAATAGGGTAGATACGAAGAAAGGAGTGGGAGGGCATCATCTTAAACTTGGAGCTAGATCATTTAGGAATAAAATCAGAAAGCACTTCTGCACACAAAGAGAAGTGGAAATCTCAAACACTCTACCCCCACCCCCTCACCAAAAGGTTGTGGTGTGATGGAATATAGGTTTAATAGGCTTAATTAGGTAGAATTTAGATATAGTTAATATATTATACCTTTTAGAATTAAAGATTGAATAAATGGTCAGTTTTCAAGACTCACTGAAATTCCCCTTTAAAAAGGTAGAGTTAGAAATTTCAAGGTATTTCAAGGTCCGTGTTACAATAGAATGTGAAGCAGAAACATCTTTTAAGTTGGGAAATCCATTTCAGCATCTCTGTTGCCAGGGACTTGGAAGATAAACACATAGTGAAACATCCTGTGTGACATCAGTAAGAGGTAGCAATAAACTTAATTGATAAGGTTGGTAGGTGATATCGACAGATCTACTCAAAAGGTTGTCACAAGGTACCATAAAAACACAATTATAGATAATAAAACAATAAATGGAATAGTACTTACAGGAACAAGAGGTCAAGTAAACACAATTATAAACATTTTGACCAGATAAATGCTCACAACTTCAAGAGCAGGGGAATTTCAACAAAACATTAGGTGGAAATGTTAGTGATGATACTACCAAATATGGATCTTAAAATCAGGAAAAAAACACACAGAAAAGTAACACCGACATGCCAAAAGGTCAGATGATGCCTTAGAAATAGTGTACACATGATGGTTTCTGGAGCAAAAATTAGAAATGTTGAATCCTCAACAATACTTCTCACCCTATGGCTTACTTGGGGAATTTAAGCTAAAAGTTTACTTTAAATTTTGGTGGATATTCTAAGATATTTTGCTGTAACATTAGCAAGGTTAAACTTTTGGATTCTATGTTAGAAATACGATTATGTGTTACATTTCTTGGTAATATTTGATATTGTGATATACTTGTCCACTTAAAAGTGTATTGCATGTTAAATTCTTTAATAAATATATAAAAGTTAATAAATTGTCTCATGTAGCATTCTGTATACAACTACAAGAACCCCCTCTCTGTGTCTCTTTAGGTGGAGAGATACGTATTGAAGAGAGTTTCCTAGACCCTGATAATATCTGGGATATTTATGACTTAGCCATAATTATTTTTTTTAAAAAGGCTATCCGAAAGATGGTAATATTCTCTGTTAGTTTTCTTTCTTTGTGGGAAAAGTAGATCAATTCTTTGGACCCAAATAAGTGTCTATAGGAATTTGTCTGGTTTGAACTTAATTAAAGGAGATACATAGGGATGTACTCCTGATTTTGCTTAGTCCCTATAAGGGGTTAAAGTCATAAATCACTTCAGTGGATGCTGGAAGGGGGAGGGTGTGTCAATTAAAATTTTAAAAACTGATATTGATGGATTTTTATTAGGAAAGGGTATCCAGGAATAGGGAGCAAAGGTGGAAAAAATGGCACTAGGGGTATAGACCACCAGTGATCTATTGGAATGGTGGAAAAGTCTCAAGGGGCTGAATGGCCTCCTCCTGTTCCTATGAGCTGGATTTTCCCAGTTGGGTCATGATTCCGATGTTGGCCTCAATTCGGGTTTGGGAACCTGGACGTGGCCGTGGCAGAGGGGTTGGGCACGTTCTTCCCAGAGGCGGTTAGTTAAGAAGCTGCCTCCGGGAGCCCCATCCAATCAAGGACAATGGGTGGATCAGGGGAGTGGGAGGCCCAATAGGAGTGCCCGCAGCAATGTCTGGCCGGCAGCCTCACCGGGGAAGGTGGCGCTGCTGAGACAGGTAGGGGAGCATGAGAGTGCATCAACATGGATGTGCTCTCTGACACCTTCTGCAAATGTTAGATTGAGGAGACTCACAGCAAGTATGGGTGTGGAGGGGGATCCCTCTACAGGGCAGGTTTTGGCCACAGTGGTGGGCTTTTGTCTCGGTGGCGCCTTTGTTGGGGCATGAACCTCCTGATCCGATGGTCCCCTAGCCTTCCACTGGGAGGCTGCCTCTGGAGAGCTGGCGTGTCTGCAGGGGCACCCCTCGCCAGCAGGAAGATCCCATCTCCATCAGAAAATTGTCCCAAATTGGGACCTTAAGTGGCATAATTGGCAGCCTGCCTCGTTGGAGCGGGCTGATGACTTTCTTCCCTGCCCCCTCCTGGTAAGCTACCCCAGCAGCAGGAATGAGATGGGGAGCCATCACATCGCAGCTCCCCCGATTTTCCCAGCCACCCTGCCTCTTAACTTGACTTCACGCGGCCGGGAAAATTCAGCCCTAGGTTTCTAACGCATATACTTTGTAGGTAGGGGTAGCTGAAGGCTTGATGCTCCTGTTACTATAGCATCAACTAGAGTTGCATTAAAGTGAGGGTTATCAACCCTCCCGGACTATCCAGGAGTCTGCAGGAATTGAGGAGGATCCTCCTGGTCACTGCTGTGAGCCAATCCAAGTGAGAAAGCATAGGAGCATTAAAACAAGTATTGTGTGGTTTCTTTCATTGTCTTTGAACACTTTTGTCTCGTAGTTATAAAAATTTTGGGAGTTGGGAAAAAGGCTGCTTGACTGGACAGAGAGTCAGGGGGTCATGTGATGAAACCTCCAGGAATAATGTCCAACCAGAGTTGGCACCCTAACTGAAGCTTATGCTGTCAGCTTTTCTGATGGTTTTATTTACTGGACATCCATGTAGAGTGAAACAGACTGTGTAACATGGCTTTGTAGCTGTGATGCCTCACACAGTCGAGTTCCCAGTCTCACATTGCCATTTGGGAAAGTGCAGAGCAGAGACCACAGAACAGGATGCAACATCAAAGGGAGCTCAGGGTTTTCTTGGAGGAGTGGGCCAGCTGGAATCGCAGACTTTCTGGCCAACCTCTTTGGGGATATTATGTGGCACAGTTGAGGGGAAAGGGGTAGATGATAGCTTATTAAACCCATATCATTCCCTGAGAGTGGATGTGACCCATTTACTCAGGTACCAACCCCAGTACCAAAGGGTTTCATTTTAATCGCTCCACCATTGGTGGTTGTGCCTTCAGTTGCCTAGGCCCTAAGCTCTGGAATGCCCTCCCTAGATCTCCCTCACTCTCTACCTCATGCTCCTCCTTGAGGACATTCTTCAAAATCTACCTCTTTGACCAAGTTTTTGTCATCTGACCCAATATCTCCTTAGGTGGCACTGTGTCATATTTTGTTTTATAATGCTCCTGTCAAGCGCCTTGGGACATTTTATTCTGTTAAAGATGCCATATAGATATAAGTTGTTGCTGTTGTAAAACACGCAAAAGCAAGTTGGCCGCCCGTCTTACATCTCTCCATTGAAACAAAGGGCAATAAAGATCGGGGAAGAGATGTAAAATGCACTGCTGCCTCGCTATTGTCCATTTTACTGTGTTGCACAAAGCCAAGATCGCACAAATGCAGTGAGTAGGATTGGGCACAAGGTCAGGTTGTCTCTGGTTGCCATAATGTTCTATTGTACCGGCCTCTATACCAATCCCAGATACCTCTTCTAAACGTTGATAGCTGGGGATCGGCCGAGTGATGCTGCAGATTGATGCTGCAGCACTCTACCACATGTAATGATAAACGGGCAGGACACACATCAGGCAGAGACACTGAGAGTCTAGATATCTGAAGCCCAGGTCAGACAACAACCAATCATTACCTCAATGTTTGCTGTCTTACTTGAAGGGACATACTTAAACATTTAAAGCAACTTTTAAAAATACGTAAAACACCATTGCCTGTAGCATCCATCTAAAGATAAGGCTAAATAACCAAAGAAGCTTCTCTCTCTTTACATTTCAAACACATTGACCCAAATATTGATCTCCATTACCACTGTGTACGTAGAAGATGCTTTACTGGGAAATCAACCAGCAGGCATATAACTAATCTCTTCTAAAGTTCTAACTTTATACTTCTGTAAAGTCACCGAGCCCAAATGTGTATCTTGATCCAGTGCCCATTGATTGATCTTACAAGTTTAATTAGGGTTTCTTTTAATATAAAGATTGAGAAAATTATGAAGGCTTTTGATGCAGAAAATAAGGAGGAACTGTTTCCATTGAGAGAGAGAGAGGTCAGTAATCAGAGGGCACAGATTTAAGCTGATAGGCAGACTGCTGAAAATGTTTCTTTTTATACAGCAAGTTGTGTGATCTGGAATGCACTACCTGATAGGGAGGTAGAAGCAGATTCAATAGTAACTTTCAAAAGGGAATTGGATAAATACGGGGGAAGAGCAGGAGTAATAAGACTAATTGGATAGCTCTTTCAAAGAGCTGGCAGAGGCAAGATGGAGCGAATGGTTCCATGATTCTATGAGATGACTCAACAGTTTATTGTGTGGGGTGTTAGTGTCATGGGAAGCTGTTCTGTATTGCATGTTATCAAGTTGCTGCGTTGTTGAGTTGCATGGACTCAGACCAGCAGTTGTGGGCAGAATAAAACGGGAATGAACAGTGGTCAAAGTGTTTGCTTTTGATAGTAACAATAATTTTCAAGCTACAGATTGTGGAAAGGAAGAAGGAAAGAAGGCAAAGAGGGCAGACAGGGCTTCGATTTAATGCCTCATCTGAAAAGTCATCTCCAACATCTCCTACACCACTCCCTCAGTAGTGCATAGGAAGATAGGGTTGTTGGAGAGAAACTATTTTCACTCTTTGGGGAGCCTAGCCCAAAAATTAGAGCCAGACCTTTCAGGAGTGAAATTAGAAAACAGTTATTCACACAAAGGGTGGTAGAAGCTTGGAACTCTCTTCCGCAAACGACAATTGATGCTAGTTCAATTGTTTATTTTAAATTGTTAACCAAAGGTATTCAGGGATATGGGTCAAAGGCAGGTGTCTGGAGTTAGGTCCCAGATCAGCCATGATCTCATTGAATGGTGGAGCAGGTTCAAGGAGCTAAATAGCCTCCTCCTATTCCTATGGAGTGTCAGCTTAGATTATGTGCTCAAGTCTATAGTGGGACTTGAAACCCACAACCTTGATGATTCAGAGTGCCACCACTGAGCCAAAGCTGACTCAAATACAAAAGTATTTTGTACATGAGTGCAACTTGTGATCCCAGTAGCCAAGGTACCATTGGTTACAGAGATAAGCCACCATAAATAAACCAGTCCATGCATGCAGTGTATCTCAAAATAAGCCCAGTTACCACACAGATAATACGTGCACATTTCACAATGTTATCTATCCCTGCTCATGCAGGCTGCAGGGAATTTAGTTTCAGGGGTATGGTAATATAGTGGTTATGTTACTGGACTAGTAATCTGGAACTGTGGTTTAGTGATCCAGAGAAGTGAGTTCCAGTCCCACCACAGCAGCTGGGGAATTTAAATTCAGTTAATGAAATAAATCTGGATTAAACAGCTAGTATTAGTAATCATGAAACTACTGGCTTGTCATAAAAACCCATCTAGTTCTTTAGGGAAGGAAATCTGCCATCCTTACCTGGTCTGGCCTATATGTGACTCCAGACTCAGCAATATGGTTGGCTCTTAACTGCCCTCTGAAATGGCCAGGCAAGCTGCTCAAGGGTAATGAAGGATGGGCAATAAATGCTGGCCTTGCCGGTGACCCCACATGGTGCAAATGAATTTTAAAAATTGTTTAGTAACTCACCTTTCCCACATGACGACTTGGATGAAATGCCTGCCCTGCAGCCTACTTCCCCACTTGTTGGTCTACAGTGACTATAACAACCAACAGTCCAGGTAAAATCCTCAAAGGAAATGCAGCAACAGTAGACAACAGACCTTTCAACAACAAGAAAAGCTACAGAACCAAGGTGTGCACATAGTTTGCAGTCTGCCAAGAGGGAGCTTAGGGATTCTTCCTCACGTTTGAATTTTTTGCCTCATTCTGATATAGATGAAAATATAAAGTAAGTGAGAATGTTTTTTGAGAAGCAATATGCACTTGCCTGTTGTCTCTTGATGGCATCTATTGATCTTGAGCAAAGTAGCCGAATTGCTGATGAGCTGAGGCTAATTCACTCCAACTTATTTAATTAACCCCATACTGTTTGTGTCTGTGTGAGGTATGCAGTGGGGGCAAATAACAGACTCAACGCATAGTCAGAAGATTGTGAGTTTAAGGCCCACTACAGAGGTTCAGTAAGTAGCCTGAGTTAACACTTTAACGCAATAACAAGGGGGTGCTGCATTACTGGAGGGGCTGCCTTTCAGATGAGACATTAGTCCGAGGCTCCCGCTGCCTGTTGTTAAGGTTTAGACAATTAGAAACATTCTCATTGCACTATTCAGAGAAGAGCAGGAATCTCTCCCAATGTCTTGCCCACAACTCCTCCCTCAATCACGACATAAGACAAATTAACAGCTATTTATCTCATTGCTGTTTGTGGGAGCTTACTGCAGGCAAATATTAGCTCCTGCAAATTGCCTACATAGCAACAGTGACTACATTTCAAGAGTAATTATTGGATGGGATGCCCTGAGAATGTGAAAAGTACCACATGAATGCAAAATCTTTCTCTCCCTGAATATACCTACTTTGACATTTTATATCACAGAAAGAATAAGTCTCTATATTCTCCCTTTATTTGAATGAGAACATGATGTACCATTGTACTGATG
This sequence comes from Heterodontus francisci, assembly GCF_036365525.1. Lineage (NCBI taxonomy): Eukaryota > Metazoa > Chordata > Chondrichthyes > Heterodontiformes > Heterodontidae > Heterodontus > Heterodontus francisci. The sequence continues at coordinate 12,389,851 of NC_090385.1, forward strand.
GGAGAGGTTTGTACTAGTGAAATGAGCAAGCGAGTTAAAAAAGATCACCTCTGCCCTTGATAATTCATATGATTTAAGAACCGAGGTTGATTTATTTGATGAGTGAATTGAGTTCAGTAAATTCCCTTGATTTCAGTGAACTGGATGTTACTAAAACGCCAAGCTGTGTAGAACTGTATGTACTCCTCACCCCAAATAAAAACTGCATATTCCTTAGCAACTGCTAACATAAGAAAATAAGTCATAGAATGGGTACAGCGCCGAAGGAGGCCATTCAGCCCGTCATTTTCGTGCTGGCTGTCTGCAAGAGCAACTCAGCTAGTCCAATTTTCCCTGCCTTTTCTCTGTGACCCTGCAAATATTTTCTCTTCAGGTAATTATCCAATGTCCAATACGATAGTGTTACAGCCCAACACAGTATTAAGTATAGAACATGTATTATTGAACTGTGTTAATCAATTGTGACAGATCATTGGTAGTGATTAATGATTAAAAGGTCAAAATATCCTGCACAAAAACCATATATGGTCCTCTTCTTTTTTTGAAGGTTGCCCAATTTTTGACTAAGAGTAAACATTCCCACAGTTCTGAAAGGTCTGTCCTGCTGCTGTGACACTTCAGCACCAGACTGTCATCTCGGAGGTCTGAGTCTCCACCAACAGTTACGCTCGAGCATTTCCAAGGTCTCATGCCTGTCTGTGTTGCTAGGTTGCCTGGGGGAAGGAATCTGGGATGGAGAGTGCACCAGCCCAGCTATCTTGCCTTTTGTGTTGAACCTGGTGAAAATGGAGAAAAGACAGACTTCTGATATATTCAAGTCAGCAATATAAAGGTGGAATTTTGCTGTGTTTATTCATCTTTGTAATAATCAGCTGCAAGGAGAAAACTTGCATTTATATAACACCTTATCATGTCCTCAGGATCTTTACAAAGCACTTCACAACCACTTACAGGTGAAGCAGGACTAAGAAAAGGTGGATGCACAATTGATTGAAACTAACATTTATCTGAATGCTACTATTTAGAAACATTCCCAATTGAAATTATGAATCTTTCCAAGTACTAGTCTTGACTTTATCAGGTCTTAACTGGTAAAGTGAAATCACTCTTACTTGTGACAGGCATTAGCCATTTATTGAATCTTACAGCTGTTGACCTGTTTGTGACTTAATGACTTATTGTCATATTTGAATTTTATCATAAGACCTCGTCCTGATTTACACACAGATAATTGGGCTGATAAAGGGAGAGTGTTGCTTTGTGTCTGTGGTTTTTCAGCCTTTGTGATTCTACTGTTAGTTTACAGTCTTGTTACTTTAAATCTTGGCACTTAAGTGAGATGTTACTGGGTGAGAGTAGCCTTATGATTTTGCTAATAAGTCACTTATCAACATTAAAGGACAACATAATACAGCCAAGAGCTGAAAGCGCAAATCTTCGTGGTGAATGGGATGCTGACCTTAACTGTGGAAAAAGATGTCATGTAAATTAAGGAAACAAATTTTTATGAATTCTCCATAAATTTCTGAAAGGGTTGTAGTTATCCCTCCACGAAATTCATATTAATTACCTTCTACACAATTAATTCAAAAAGAGTTCTGAGTTATTCCTGATGCAGTTTAGAAATGAAAACTAAATTAATGTTGATGTTCATGCTGTGGTAACAATGTCCTTTAGAATGCATAAAAGTACAATAAATGCCTAACTGGCCTTGAGTAATTCATGGTGCTTGGTGAGGCTCCATTGAGACATGTCTCACAACCCACATTCTCTCTTTCATTGTGATTATATCAGTAAAATGATCATTTATAACAGAAAAGGAAACTTGGAGCCTGATTTTAAGCTGGGGGGCGGGGAGGAGGGGGTGAATGCAGGGCCTGAAGCAGCCATCTCACCTGACAATTACAGAGGAAACAAAGACAGTCGATATAAACTTAAGTGCCACATCTTAAAAATTGGGGTTGGTGCCCCACTTGAAAGAATAATTTGCTTTTATATTGCACCTTTCACAACCTCAGGACATCCCAAAGCTCCTTGCAGACAGCCAGGTACTTTATGACGTATCGTCACTGTTGTAATGTAGGAAACATGACAGCCTATTTGTGCACAGCAAACCCCCTCAAACAGTGATGAACTAAATGACCAGATAATCTATTTTAGTACCATGGGATCTTTTATGTTCACCTGAGAGGGAAGATGGACCTTAGTTTCACATCTCACTTGAATGATGGCACCTCTGGCAGTGCAGCTCTGCCTCGGTAATGCTAGAAGTATCAGCCTAGATTTTGAGTTCAGGTATCGTGGAGCAGGACTCGAAGCAGAAGCAAGGGTGCTACTCCATGACACTTAAACACAAAATCTAGGCTGATACTTCTAGAGGGTGGGGTGGGGAATTATGTCAAGGTCAATGAATGGGAATTGCAATTGAGGTGGGATCCAACCCCTACACCAGGAGACTGAAGGATAATGGTAGGTACTGGGGTGGAGAGGTTCCCAAACAGATGCCGGTGTGGGAGGTAGAGAGAGAGAGAGGGTCAAGGTGAGAGAGCCCTGAGGTTTACTTCCTGCTCCCCAAAAGAATCAAAATTTTTACCGATCTCGACCTCTTCTGACTGTCTCCCGCTGTGGTTTCTCTGGTGGTTTTGACATCAGATGGGCCTTTCCCTGAGTTGCCGTGAAAATCATCTCACGGTACCAATGACATGATAGGGCCGCAATCTTTATGTTTAAATGAAATCCCTGTCTCGCTTGCTTGCAGTGGGAGCCTCGACCAACTTCAAAATGGATGAAGATAAGGTGGTGCCAGACAAGATCAAAGCATCTCTAGGCTTGGCCTGATCTTAAATCCTTCGCCAATGCACCATTCCTGCTATGTAGAGGGGTTGTTAAGATTTCGAAACCATGATCTCAAGAATTACTCGAGGCTAATTTACAGCATTATTTATACAACCTTGAGAACAGTTAACACTGTTCAGGTTAATTCAATCTTGCACTGTAATGTAAGTCATAAACTTTACAAGAAGAAAAGGATAATCAGTAAAAATATCCTGCTGCAGCTTTTCATGGGTTCGTGCTGATTTAATTGAGCAAAATGACCTCCTCGATTCAGTTCAGAATCGGAGGAATGCAGAGTTTTCAAAGGGCTGGAGGGCCGGATGAGTTTACAAAGACAGGGAGGGGCAAGATCTAGAAAAATTCAAACATGAGGTGAAAATTTAAAATTTGATTCATTGGAGGATCGGGAGCCGATATAAGTTTCCGAACATAATGGTGATGAGTGTTTGGGACTTGGTGCTGAATAGAACACGGGCAGCAGAGTTTTAGCTATGCATAAGTTTTGGAGGGCAGAGCATGGGAAGCTGCTCAGGAGAGTATTGAAATAGTCGATACTGGAGATGACAAAGGCACGGGTGAGGGTTTCAGCAGTAGATGGGCTGAGGCAGGGGCAATATTACAGAAGTGAAAGCAGATTGTGATGGAGAGGACATGGGATCAGAAGCTCAGCTAGGGTCAAATAGGCCGCTGAGGTTGTACACAATTTGATTCAACATGAGATGATGGCTGAGAATAAGATGGAATTTGCAAGCGCAAATTTCCTCAACCATTTTAAAAGTGCAAATATAACACCCGTCAAACCTCCTCAGGGCTAATTTGCATAGCTTCACTATTCAAATAGATAAAAGCTTCTTGGTTTAATGCAATTTTCAGTGATCTTTTAAGGATAAATATTGGCCAGGACATCAGAGAAGGTGGTGAAGCCAGCCAAGTACGCGAGGGAGAAAGGAATAGGACATGGTGGTAGGGTTAGGTGAAGTAAGGTGGGAGAAGGCTTATGTGGAGCATAAATACCAGCATAGAGCAGTTAGCCCTAATGGTCTGCTCAATGCTGTACATGCAATATAATTCTAGGTAACTTAACAAATGTCTTTGCTTAGCATTGTGCATTTATCAGCCAAATTCCTTTCTGGATCTGCTTTGGTAGCTAAAAGAGCTTTAAAGTGCCATAAAGACTTAAAATAAAATGTTAATTAAAGCCATTTAAATTAGATTTAAATTTAATGCTCATAACAATTTGCCTCTTGTTAAAGGTGATTACATTCTCCCATATTTCTCCCAGCAGCACCATCCTTTAAGTTGGTATTGAGAGCGAAGGGAAAGAGGAGGGGTGCAGGGAATGGGGGTTCATATCTCCATTGAATTGCTCTTCTTTGGCAAGCCTACTTAATATACCCTCTGAATTCAGTTCTGATGAGGCAGTCATCGTTGGTATAGTTATTAGTAATTCCATGTAGTCAAGAGCAAGATCACTAGGGAAGTCGAAATACATCCCCAGTTGATGCTGGCCAGTTAATTGGGAGAGGAAGCTCATTGAGAAGCTTTAGTGACCCCCTAGAAAGTCATTCAGCTAGCAACTTGTCACTTGCAGTCAAGAGATACTCATCAGGGAATCTGCAATGATTTCCCTCATTACTGTTCAGTCAGCAGTTATGGCAATGAAAAGAATTCATAATTTCGAGTGAATTCCTTGTACATGGGATGTGAATGATTGAATTGCCTTCTCCGTGATGCTAACCATCCAAGCAAGTAACTGGAGACACCAATATTAAACTGGCGACAAAGACTCACCGTATGTCCAGGCTGAGATGCGAACATATGAAGCTGATTCGTCAAGTCTTCTGCATCCCATAATGTCTGGTTAAGCAATGCCTCAATTTTAAAATTCTCATCCTTGTTTTCAAATCGCTCCATCACCTCACCGCTACCTATCTCTGTAACCTCCTGCAGTCCTACAACCCTCGGAGATCTCTGCGCACCTCCAAATCTGGCCTCTTGAGAGTCCCCAATTTTAATTGCTCCACCATTGGCGGCTATGCCTTCAGCTGCCAGGGCCCTAAGCTCTGGAATTCCCTCCCTAAACCTCTCCACCTTTCTACCTCTCTCTCTTTTAAAAGACTTCTTAAAACCTACTTCTTTGGCCAAGCTTTTGCTTAATGCATTTTGGGAGGTGTAACAACACAAGGGAATACACAATAAATTGGAGGATACTGAGTAATGTGGAGGAGCAGAGGGTCCTTGGTATGCATGTTCACAGATCCTTAAAGGTAGCAGGTCATCGACAAGGTGGCTAAGAAGGCATTTGGCATGCTTTCCTTTATTAGCATAGAAAATAAAAAGGCTATGCTAGAACTGTATACAACACTAGTTAGACCACAGCTTGAGTACTTTGTGAAGTTCTAGTCACCATATTACAGGAAAGATGGAATTGCACTGGAGAAGGTGCAGAGGAGATTTACAAGGATGTTGCCAGGACTGGAAAATTTTATCTCTGAGGAAAGATTGTATAGGATGGGATTGTTTTCCTTGGAACAAGGTGGCTGAGGGGGTGACTTAATTGAGGTATACAAAATAATGAGGGGCCTGGATAGAGTAAATAAGGACGACTGATTTACCTTGGCAGAGGGGTCAAAAACCAAAGGGCATAGATTTAAAGTAGTTGATAGAAGGATTAAAGGGGAGATGAGGAAACATTTTTTCACCCAGAGTGTGGAAGGGACTTGGAACTCACTGCCTGAAAGGGTGGTAGAGGCAGAAACTCTCACCACCTTTAAAAAGTACTTGGATGTCTACTTGAAGAGCCGTGACCTGCAGGATCTATGTAGGCATATAAATAATAAAAGGGTGTTAAAAGGAGGAGTGGGGCCTATTAGGGACCAGAAAAGGGATTTTCAGATGGAAGTAGAGGGCATAGCTGAGGAATTAAATGAATACTTTGCATCTGTCTTTACCAAGGAAGAAGATGCAACCAAGGCAATATTGAAAGAGGAGGTAAGTCAGACACTTGAGGGGTTTAACATTGATAAAGAGGAAGTATTAGATGGGCTGTCTGTACTTCAAGTGGATAAGGTACCAGGACCAGATGAGATGCATCCAAGAATACTGAGGGAAGTGAGGGTGAAAATCGCAGAGGCACTGGCCATAATTTTTCAATCTTCCTTAGACTTGGGGGTGGTGCCAGAGGACTATAGAATTGCCAACCTTACACCCTCATTCAAAAAAGGGTGTAAAGATAAGCCCAGCAACTATAGGCCAGTCAGTTTAACTTCGGTGGTGGGAAAACTTCTAGCAAAAATAATTCAGGACAAAATCAATAGACACATGGAGAAATGCAAGTTAATTAAGGAAAGCCAGCATGGATTTTTAAAGTGAAAATCATGTTTAACTAACTTGTTGGAGTTTTTTGAGGAGGTAACAGAGAGGGTTGATGAGAGCAATGTTGTTGATGTGATGTACATGGAATTTCAAAAGGTGTTTGATACAGTGCCACACAACAGACTTGTGAGAAAACTTATAGCTCATGGAATAAAAGGGATGGTAGCAACATGGATACAGAATTGGCTGAGTGACAGGAAACAAAGAGTAGTGGTTAATGGATATTTTTCGGACTGGAGGAAAGTTTGTAGTGGAGTTCCCCAGGGATCAGTGTTGGGATCCTTGCTTTTCCTGATATAGATTAATGACCTAGGTGTACAGGGCACAATTTAAAAGTTTGCAGATAATCTGAAACTTGGAAGCATTGTAAACTGTGAGGATAGTGTGGAACTTCAAAAGAACATAGACAAGTTGGTGGAATGGGCAGACAGGTGGCAGATGAAGTTCAATGCAGAGAAATGTGAAGTGATTCATTTTGGTAGGAAGAACATGGAGTGACACTGAAATAAAGGGTACAATTCAAAAGGGGGTGCAAGAGCAGAGGGACCTAGGTGTATATTTGCATAAGTCATTAAAGGTGGCAGGACAGGTTGAGAGAGAGGTTAATAAAGCATACAGTATCCTGGGCTTTATTAATAGGGGCATAGAGTACAAGAGCAAAGAAGTTATGTTGAACTTGTATAAGACACAAGTTCAACCTCAGTTGGAGTATTGCGTCCAGTTCTGGGCGCTGCACTTTAGGAAAGACGTGAGGGCATTAGAGTACAGAAAAGATTCACGAGAATGGTTCCAGGGATGAGGAAATTCAGTTATGGAGATAGATTGGAGAAGTTGAGATTGTTTTCCTTGGGAGAAGAGAAGGCTGAGAGGTGATATGATAGAGGTATTCAAAATCCTGAAGGGTCGGGACAGAGTAGATAGAGAGAAACTGTTCCCACTCGAGAGAGGATCGAGAACGAGAAGGCTCAGATTTAAAGTATTTGGTAAGAGAAACAAAAGTGACATGAGGAAAAACCTTTTCATGCAGCGAGTGGTTAAGGTCTGGAAATGCGCTGCCTGAGAACGTGGTGGAGGCAGGTTCAATTGAAGCATTCAAAAGGGAATTAGACTGTTATATGAAAAGGAAGAATGTGCAGGGTTATGGGAAGAAGGCAGGGGAGTGGAACTGAGGGAATTGCTCTTTCAGAGAGCCAGTGCGGACATGATGGGCCGAATGGCCTCCTTCTGCACCATAACGATTCTGTGATTCTGGGTAATGGACCAAGTGAAGGAAGGTGGAATTAGGCAGGGTAGCTCTTCATTAACTGGCATGGGCTGAATGGGCTCCTTAAATTTTCTATGATTTCTATGATTTTATCTACCTAATATTTCAGTATGTGGCTCAGTGTCATACTTTGATTTATAGCACTACTGTGAAGCACCTTGCGGCATTTTATTATGTAAAAGGTGCTATATAAATACAAGTTTCTGTTGTTGTTTTTGAGTATCATGACTTAAACACCCTTCTGCCCCCCTCTCTTTCCTGCTCTTTGCTCCACCCCACCCTCCGCAGCCGAACCCTGCAGCCATCTGGAAGAGGCAAAAAAATTATAAAAACCCGGGGTCAATAAGGAAAAAAAACTCGAGATTTGATCAAGTGCACTCCTATATTGGTTTGGTATGAACTTTATTTATTTCAAATCTTGCTTAAATACCGGAAGTGCATCTACGATAAACACATGATGACCAGTTAATCCCATGGGCCAATGATCCTGGCACATATGCTGGGGCTAGGCCTATTGGTGACCATTCACTCTGCCAAAGTATGAAATGCCATTTAATTTCATATAGGCAGCACCTGTAGGGATGCATCTCAGGCACCTGCCAATCCAATGAGGCAATAAACAGTGGCGTATAGTGCCAGGCCTGGGCAGGGCTTCTAGATCCCCCTCCAGCCCCCATTGCCCAAAAGAAGAAAAGTGCCACGCGAGGGATAAATGTTATCCTGTAATCCTTTTCATTCTTCAGGAGCTCAGCACATGATCCGACAAGGTAGGCCGCTGTTGAAGAGGGATTTCTTTCTCAACACACCAGTTTCTGAAGGTGAATCAAGTCTCTCAGAAAGACCTTTGTCTCTATCCCCTCAGCATCACTGGCATTGAGAGAGGTGCTGGCTCGTATAGGCCGCTTGGAAATTCCCAGCCCCATCATCACACCCTGTCAGAGTTAGGGCACGAGTGTGCACAACAGTAGCGACTGTGAGCCTCCAAAATGTTCAAGCTGCTAAGAAGGAGATGACCAATCACAGTCGAAAATGGTTTCCATCAGTAATAATTTATGTATAAAAATTATGAAAAGATACTTTTTAAAAGCTACCCAGGCGATGACACTCAAAGAGAATGGGTTTCCAGCTGTATGTCATTACTGTTTTGAATTGAGTAATTGGGCAGCCTGAAGCAAGGAATGCACAAACACACACGGTTGCTACAATTTCCTTTCAGCTGGTCTTTAAAGTTGCATAGTTTATTAAGCTCCTCAGACCAGATTGTCATTGTTTAGTGCCTTAACAAGAAGGGAAAACGCCTCATGATCCAGAGAGAAAATGAATCCTCAACCAAGTCGGATGCATTGACTGAAAACCTTGTAGTATTGTCACAAGGCATTCTCTTAGAAAGGTGCTGTGACTGATTGGAAACCACAAGAGTTGCCCGTCAGTTCATGGTCTGGAGAATCACTTATTGTTTTGAATCAGGTGGTAAATCCTCCAAAATGATTGCCAAGAAACAGCCCTCCAAAGAAGTTACAAGGCAGGTCAAAGGCACATCCAAAAACTGTAGAACTTGGCAGGAGATCTGATAAAGGCTCAACACTGAAAAAAGAACTGAGCAAAAACTGGCTTTTAATCATCACACATAGAAGTTTATGGGCCGTTAAGACATCAAAGTGTTGACTTGGTTGGTAGAAACAATGTTTGCACTGAGAAAAGGCATGAACTCGCTCAGCACATTCCATCTTATGTAATGTTGTGCTATGTAATTTAATGGCAGGAGAGTTTAGTTTGTGTCATGAGCTGGAAGACTGCAGTAGTTTTGGTTGAAGACAGTTAGCTGCCTTGCGTGTTCCTGCACATGGGACGAGCTCTCCATGATGACTGTTTAAAGCACTCTTTGCCCTGGTAGTCCACGTTAGCCAATTGCTGCTGAGCCTTCCGACTCTATCTCAGTTTAATCTGTCGGTCCTTGGTTGGATAAGAGACTTTTCACCAGAAACGTGCAGAGGGCAGAAACAATGGCATGTAGCCACGGGTGAGACGAAGTAAATGAGTGAAGGCTGTATTGGTACACATTTATCAAAACATTTTATCATCGTATCCTTTGCTCAGCTCCTTAACAGTGATCTGTAGAAAGTATTTGGAACATGTGGTGATGTAGCAGTAGGAAAATGCCAAGCATTACAACAGCAAGTTATACCTTATATCCAATGTTTATTTTGTACAAGTCTGTGTTTTATTTCCGAGCGGTTCAATGTTGCTGTGATGGGTAGGTACATGTGCTCCATATCTACTAGAGGAAACTGTAGTTTTCCTGGCTGTGGCAATGAAGAAAAACAATTTAGATTTATATAACATCTTTAATGTAATAAAACATCCCAAGGTGCTTCACAGGAGTATTATAAAACAAAATATGATACTGATCCACATGAGGAGATACTCGGTCAGATGACCAAAAGTTTGGTTGAAGAAGTAGGTTTTAAGGAGCATCTTAAAGGAAGAAAGTGAGATAGAGAGGTGGAGAGGTTTAGGAAGGGAATTCCAGAGCTTCGGGCCGAGGCAGCTGAAGGCACGGCCACCAATGGTGGAATGATTAAAATTGGACATGCTCGGCATGGACTCGAAGACTTGAATGGTCTCCTTCTGTGCCATAAATAATTCTAAATGACTCTGACTCAAGAGGCCAGAATTAGATGAGCGCAGATATCTTGGAGGGTTGTGGGGTTGGAGGAGTTTGCAGAGATAGAGAGGGGTGAGGCCGTGGAGGGATTTGAAAACAAGGATGTGAATTTTAAAATCACAATGTTGCTTAACTGGGAGCCAATGGTAGGTCAGTGAGCACAGGGGTGATAGGTGACCAGGAGGTGGTGCGAGTAAGGACATGGGCAATAAGAGTTTTGGATGACCTCAAGTTTACAGAGGGTAGAATGTGGGAGATCAACCAGGAGTGCATTGGAATAGTCAATCTAGAGGTAACAAAGGCATGAATGAGGGCTTCAGCAGCAGATGAGCTGAGGCAGGGTCGAAGTCAGGTGATGTTACGAAGGTGGAAATAGTTCTTAGTGATGGTGTAAATATGCGGTTAGAAGCACTGTGAAAGCTCTCTGAATTGGGAATGGCGTGTTAGTGAGGTTGGCCCGGTTTATCAGTCATAGGCCACAATCCTGGCAATTACGTGGGGTTTCCATCTGCTGGTGGATCAGGCCTTAGGGTGTGAGATTGGGCCTTCTCCCTCCATAAGTGGGTATCAGCCTGCCTTTTAGCCGTTTGCCTCAGGGACTGGCATCATCCCTCTGCTCCTTGGCAATCACTGGGACTCAGCAGAATTGGCAGCGGATCACAGGAAATCTGGCATGATTGCCAGGTCCCACCTTGCCACCATCATTTTAGAGGCGACGGGAAAGGAGGAGGAGATGGTGGTTGTTATTGGAACTGGGAGGTAAACTTCCCTGGCTGATTCTCCTGATGCCACTGTACCAGCCAATTGGGGGGGGGGGGGGGGGGGGTGGAGCCAGGGGGTGGGGGGATGGGCGGTGGTGGTGGTGGGGCAGTGCAGCAGAGGCAAATCCAGGTCTATATGTCACAGCTTTAAGGGATGTTGAACTCTGGCTAATGCCTGAGTTGTCCCATTTGGATATCTGGAATGGGTCAGTGACAAAACAAAACTTCAGGGAAGATGTGACCTGCAGAAAACAATAATAACTTACATTTATATAGTGCCTATAAATATGGTGCTTCACAGGAGCATTGCCAGACAAAATTTAACATGAAGCCATATAAGGAGATATTAGGACAGATGACCTAATGACCTTGATCAAAGAGGTTGGTTTTGTGGAGCCTCTTAGAGGAGGAAAGGTGGAGAAACGGAACGGTTTAGGGAGGGAATTCCAGAGCTTAGGGCCCAGGCAGTTGAAGATACGGTCTCCAGTAGTGCAAGGAAGGAAAGCAGGGATGCACAAGGGGAAATATGCTGATTTTTTTTTCTACTGACATTATGAGTTCTATAAATTAGAGGTTTTGTTTAATGCATTGCTGAGTGTAGTTACTCTAATTTCCACAAACATAATCCTCTTCCCTATTACGCATAAGAGATCATATTTTTGAAATGTTTTGACCGGGCCTCACAGATGCTGGCTTTTATGTAGTCTGCTTCTGAAAAGGAACCGTGCTTTGCATGGCAGTTTGCCTTCTTTATTAGCTTTGTTACACACTGCTAATGCTTTCTCTCTCAGTCATGGGGTGGCTTCTGTCCATTGCTGAGTAGTGTTGAAAATCTGTTTGGTACAAGGGCCAAGGTAGTTGTGTCTGTGCGATGTCTTTTACTGTTGGGTCTGGTGTCAGCTGTGGCTCAGTTGGTCGCTCACTCCTCTTTGAGTCAGCATCTTGTGGCATCAAGTCCCACTCCAGAAACATGAGTGCAAAATTCAGGCTGCACATTACAGTACTGAGGGAGTGCTGCATCGATGAAGGTGTTGTCTTTTGGATGCGATCCCATGATACTATTTCAAAGAAGAGCAGGGGAGTTCTCTCTTGTGCCCTGAGCATTATTCATCGCTCAAACAACATCGTTAGAATGGATGCTCTGTTCATTATCACATTGCTGTTTGTGCAGCCTTGCTGTGTGCAAATTGGTGGTCATATTTTCTACATTACAACAGTGTCTACACTTCAAAAATTACTTCATTGGCTGTAAAGAGCTTTAGGATGTCCTGAGTTTGTGTCTGGTGCTATATAAATGCAAGTCTTTCTTTGCTATGTGCGGGCATTGGTTCTGTGATGGAATTGGCTGAAGGAAAAGATTCCTTTGAGCTGATCAACAAGAAATCGTGAATGGTTTGGATAGAGTAAATCAGCAGAAACTGTTTCCAGAGGCAAGAGTAATGATATGATAATCATAGAATAGTACCACACAGAGCACACCATTGAGTAGGACCAGCTCTCTCGAAGAACAATTCAGATAGTCCCAGTCCCTCAGTCTTTCCCCATATCCCTAAATTTTTTCTTCTCCAAATATTTATCCAATTCCCCTTTGAAGGCTACTGCGGAATGTGTAAACGCCATGCTGTCCGGTAATGTGTTCCCGATCCTAACCATTTGTTGTGTAAAAAACTTTTTCCTCGTGTTTCCTCTGGTTCTTTTGCTAATCACCTTAAATCTGTGCCCTCTGGATATTGACTCCTTAGCCATTGGAAACATCCTCTTTATTTACACTATCTAAACTCTTCATGATTTTGAACACCTCTATCAAATCTCCTCTCAATCTTCTCTAAGGAGAACAACCTCAGCTTCTCCAGTCTATCCACGTAACTGCAATGCTTCATCCCTGGGACCATTCTAGTAAATCTCCTCTGTACCTTCACATGCTTTCTAAAGTGTGGTGCCCAGCATTGAACACAATATTCCAGGTGGGGATGAACTTGTGTTTTATCGAGGTTTAGCACAACTTCCTGGCTTTGTACTTTATGCCTCTATTTACAAAGCTCAGGATCTCATATGTTTTGTTAACTGTTTTGTTCACCTGTCTTGTCACCTTCACAGATTTGTGCACAAACCCCCAGGTCTTTTCCCTCCAACTTGAAAATTGTACTGTTTAGCATCTATTGTGTCTCTTCATTCTTCCTACAAAAATTTAATACTTCATTCTTTTCTGTACTGAATTTCATCTGCCAAGTGTCCGCCCATTCCACTGGCCTGTCTATGTCCTCTTGAAGTCTATTACTATCCTCCTCACTGTTTGCTACATTTCCAAGTTTCAGGCTATTTGCAAATTTCCAAATTGTTCCCTGTACCCCAAATTCATATCAATAAAGTATATCAAAAGCAGTAGTTGTCCTAGTACTGAACCCTGGGGAACTCCAGTGTAACCTCCCTTCAGTCTGTAAAACACAACTCTCTGTTTTCTATCTCTGAGCCAGTTTTGTATCGATGCTGCTGCTGCCCCTTTTATCCCACGAGATTCAATTTTGCTCACAAGGCTAATTATGTGGTACTTTATCAAACACCTTTTGAAAGTCCATGTACACATCATTGTCTGCAATGCCCTCATCTACCCACTCTTTTTTTACATTCATTCATGGGATTTGAGCATCGCTGGCAAGGGCAGCATTTATTGCCCGTCCGTAATTGCCCTTGAGAAGGTGGTGGTGAGCCGCCTTCTTGAACCGCTGCAGTCTATGGAGTGTAGGTACACCCACGGTGCTGTTGGGAAGGGAGTTCCAGGATTTTGACCCAGCAACAGTGAAGGAACAGTGATATAGTTCCAAATCAGGATGGTGTGTGGCTTGGAGGGGAACTTGCAGGTGGTGGTGTTCCCACGCATTCACTGCCCTTGTCCTACTAGGTGGTAGAGATTTGGAAGGTGCTGTCGAAGGAGCCTTGATGAGTTGCTGCAGTGCATCTTGTAGATGGTACACACTGCTGCCACTGTGCGTCGGTGGTGGAGGGAGTGAATGTTTGTAGATGGGGTGCCAAAAAAGCGGGCTGCTTTGTCCTGGATGGTGTCGAGCTGCTTGAGTGTTGTTGGAGCTGCACCCATCCAGGCAAGTGGAGAGTATTCCATCACACTCCTGACTTGTGCCTTGTAGATGGTGGACAGGCTTTGGGGAGTCAGAAAATGAGTTATTTGCTGCACAATTACCAGCCTCTGACCTGCTCTTGTAGCCACGGTATTTATGTCGCTTGTCCAGATAAGTTATTGGTCAATGGTAAACCCCCAGGATGTTACCTCATAAAAAAGCTCAATCAAGTTAGTCAAACACACCACCTTAAGCAGTCACTCCCTCCAACACTGATGCACAGTGACAGCAATGTGTATCATATAAAAGATGCACTGCAGCAACTCAGCACACCTTCATCGACAGCACTTTTCAAACCCACGAGCTCTTCCACCTAGAAGTTCAAGGGCAGCAGACGCATCGGAACAGCACCACCTGCAAATTGCCCTCCAAGTCACACACCATCCTGACTTGGAACCATATCTCCGTTCCTTCATTGTTGCTGGATCAAAATCCTGGAACTCCCTCCTTAACAGCAGTGTGGGTGAACCTGCACCAGATGGACTGCAGTGGTTCAAGAGGGCGCTTAGGGATGGGCAACAAATGTTGGCCTTGCCAATGATGCCCACATCCCATAAAAAAATACAAAAAAAATTTGGCCTAACAAATCCATGCTGACTCTCCTTTATTAGTCCATGCTTGTCTAAGTGGCTGTAATTTTCTCCTGGATTATTGATTCTAAAAACTTCCCCACCACCAATGCTAAACTGACTGGAGTGTGATTGCCAGGTTTATCTTTCTCCCCTTTTGTCTAACATTTATAATCCTCCAGTCCTCTTACCTGTGTATCTAAGGATTGGAAGATTGTGGCCAGCATCTTAACAATTTCTAGCCTTACTTTCCTCAACAACCTAGGATGTATCCCATCTGGGCCAGGTGACATACCCACTTTAAAAAAAAAAGACTCGCTTTGATATAGCGCTTTTCATGACCACTGGATGTCTCAAAGTGCTTTGCAACCAATGCACTCCTTTTGAATGGTAATCATTGTTGTAATGTAGGAGCTGCAATATAAGTACTGCCAGCCTTTCTAGTCCCTCCTCTTTACCAATTTTTATCTCATCCAGTATCTTGGCAACCTCCTTGTTTACCATGGCTTTGGCAAAGTCTTCTTCCTCAGTAAACACCGAAGCAAAGTACTCATTTAGTACCTCAGCCGTGCCTTCTGCCTCCGCGCCTCCAGCGGTGGTCCCTAATTGGCCCTACCGCTGTTCTGACAACCCTGTTATTGTTAATATGTCAAAGAAGAACTTTGGATTTCCTTTTATATTAGCCAGAGGACATGGATTTAAGATAATGGGTACAAGATCCAGAAGTGAGATGAGATTTTTTTTAACGCAGCCAGTTGTTGTGACCTGGAATGCGCTACCTGAAAAAATGGTGGAAACAGGTTCAATCGTAACTTTCGAAAGGGAATTGGATAAATACTTGAAGGGGAGAAAATTGCAGAGCTATGGGGAAAGATTGGGGGGAGTGGGTGTAATTGGATAGTTCTTTCAAAGAACCAGCAGAGGCACTATGGATCCAATGACCTCCTTAGGCGCTGTAAGATTTTTTAAGTGAGCAGTCTACCCTGTAAAATAATATTTGTGAAAAAGAAAGATTGATATTTTGAAATGGCTGGCTGGGAAATAAAAGCCTAAAACAGGAACACAGCAGGGATGAAGGTGCCAAGGCTTCATAAATGGGGAAAATAACATACATTATTGAACTGCTAGGAAAAGCACACTGGCTGTTGTCAACTCTGAATAATGCCTATTTATTAAACCTATTCAGTAACTCAGGCCTCCCACTTTGACACACAGTTTATCAGTCTTTTCATTCAAGAAGGCCCTTAAAATTAGTTTCATTGATCTGAGAGACCCATTAGATACCCTTGGCTGCTGAATACCATATCACTTTGCTTTATTTATCTTGAGCTTTTTTTTTGCTTATAATTCCTGTTTTCTTAAGCACATGTCCAGAATAAATGAAGGGAGGGCAGACTGCCAAGATTTCTGTGCGGACTTTCCGCCGGAGCATCCCTGCTCTCCATATATCAATGTCTCTTCTGGTCTGTATCTGATGGGGGCCAGTAATGGATTGTCTCCTGAGGTAGAGATGGCTGGGTAGGGGTCACGGGTGTGGAAAATGCAGGGTGCAGGATAACGTATACAGATTGCAACATGGATTGAAATAATAAGATTTGGCCTAGGCCCTGGGAATGCCATTGGGTTAGCAGTTGCTTGGAATGCAATAAAATGATCATTTTCACAGCTATTCCCACCTCACTGTTTGCACTCACATTAATAAGAATCATCACTGTTATTTACAAATCTCCATGCAAGTGACTTAAAGTGGCACTAGTCCATTGAAATGGACTGTTTGGGAAATCGTTCACTCAGTACTCTGCACTTATTTGATCGTGTGTGTCGTGATTGAAAGGGATGCCTAATGATCACTTAAATGTCATTGCAACAAAGTCATGGAAACAGAAGCCTATTATAAGCATATCTATTTATCCACATCACTATCTATCTATCATATCTATATATAAAACATAATGGGGGTAATTTTGCCTTTGTATGATAGTTTAAAACAGGTGATAGTGAGTCAGCAACCAGCTTCACATCTCTCCCCATTGAAGACAATGCAAGTAAAAAATGGGGAGAGAATTGATAAAGAACTGCATGTTTCTTACATTATAACAACGACTACACTTCAGAAGTACATCATTGGCTTTGAAGCGCTTTGGGGCATCTTGAGGTGAAAGGCGCTATATAAATGCAAGTCTTTCTTTGTTTCTTTGACAGTGCCACACAAAGTCAAGATCGACCCCATAATGCTTTAAAGCTGATTTCTCCATGAAGCTTGTTGCTCAGGTTTTTCTAAAATTCTTTCATGGGATGTGAGCATCGCTGGCAAGGCCAGTATTTGTTGCCCATCCTTAACTATCCATGAGAAGGTGATGGTGAGCTGCCTTCTTGAACCGCTGCAATCCATCTTCTGTAGGTACGCCAAAAGTGCTGTTAGGGAGGTGGTTTCAGGTTTTTGACCCAGCAACAGTGAAGGAACAGCGATATAGTTCCAAGTCAGGATGCTGTGTGACTTGGAGGGGAACTTGCAGGTGGTGGTATTCCCATGCATCGCTGCCCTTACCCTTCTAGGTGGTAGAGGTCATGGATTTGGAAGGTTCTGTCAAAGGAGGCTTAACGAGTTGCTGCAGTGCATCCTGTAGATGGTACACACTGCTGCTACTGTGCAGTAATGGTGAAGGGAGTGAATGTTGAAGGTGGTGGATGGGGTGCCGATCAAACGGGCTGTTTTGTCCTGGATGGTGTCGAGCTTCTTGAGCGTTGTTGGAGCTGCACCCATCCAGGCAAGTGGAGAGTATTCCATCACACTCCTGACTTGTGCCTTGTAGATGGTGGACAGGCTTTGGGGAGACAGGAGGTGAGTTACTCGCTGCAGAATTCCCAGCCTCTGATTTGCTCTTGTAGCCACGGTATTTATATGTCTGGTCCAGTTAAGTTTCTGGTCAATGGTAACCACAGGATGTTGATGGTGTAGCTTAATTGTGGCTCCATTAGGTGCTGCAGTGAATGGTGATGGGGGATGAAGCAGCAATAATCCCACCCTAGTTCAATCCTTCCATGCAGAATTCTAGACCGTAGATGAATTAATGGAGCTTCATCAGTCTGTGACATTACTCGAGTTACTGATGTTACACAGAGTTGTGTAATCATACAACAATGTCATTTGCTACTGATTGTGTGTCTGGTGAAAAGTCTTCTCTCGTGTTAGATGCACAGTGGCGCAGTGGTTAGCACCGCAGCCTCACAGCTCCAGCGACCCGGGTTCAATTCTGGGTATTGCCTGTGTGGAGTTTGCAAGTTCTCCCTGTGTCTGCGTGGGTTTCCTCCGGGTGCTCCGGTTTCCTCCCACAGCCAAAGACTTGCAGGTTGATAGGTTAATTGGCCATTATAAATTGCCCCTAGTATAGGTAGGTGGTAGGGAAATATAGGGACAGGTAGGGATGTGGTAGGAATATGGGATTAGTGCAGGATTAGTATAAATGGGTGGTTGATGGTTGGCACAGACTCAGTGGGCCGAAGGGCCTGTTTCAGTGCTATATCTCTAAAAAAAACCATAAAAGTTAAGGGGTGAAAGATCTCAGGCTCAAACTCAAGCCTATGCCATGTCAGCCACCAGGTCTTTCAGCAAAACACTTCAATACACAAAGGGTGGTAGAAGTTTGGAACAAACCAGTTGATTTTGAGTCAACTTTTCATTTTAAATCTGGGATTGATAGATTTTTGTTTACCAAAGGTAATAAGGGATACGGAGCAAAGGCAGGTATATGGAGTTAGGTCCCAGATCAATCATAATCTCATAGAATGGCAGAATAAGTGCAAGGGGCTGAATGGCCTCCTCCTGTTCCAATATGCTTAATGGCTGGGATGGTAATAGTTGATGTCACTTTTGACCTCAGCACCTCTGGGCTAGGAAGGAGAATAAAATCATGCTGCCCCTGATTGCAACCCTGAGATCCTTTTGAAGAATGCATCAGGTGAGGGCAGGAACTGGCTCAAATGTGATGCCCCTGTAGTGGAGTAGCCAAACGCCACTTATTGCTCCAGAAACTCCAAACGTTTTAGAGAAGTCCAACAATGGCCCTATGAATGAAATTGTCTTCTTGCTTCCTCTTCTAAAACGGCTCCTCAGCTCCGTTCCAAAAGTCTAGGCCACACTGAGGGATTCTGCTGGCTCTTTCAAACTTGCCTCTCTCAACTGTTGCACAGACTGTTGCCAGCATCATCTGCTTAGGACCATAGTCCCTCTAGGTTTTGCCTTAAGCCCATGGCCAAATAAATGGAGGAAGGGGACATACCCCTGAACAGTTCCTTCTCTCCTCATATATCAGTGTCTCTTTCTGGTCCGCATTTGATGAAGGTCAGTGGTAGGTCATCCACATTAGCTGCAGCGAGTAACACTGGCAAAGGCTGCGTTTGCTGACAACGCTACCACTAGGTGGCACTGCAGTGGCACATGCACATGGCAGCAAGTGCCACTATAACATCACAGTCTGCGACTTCAGGCAGCTGCCAGGACTAAAGATGGTGCTGCTCAAATAATCACAGGAAGGCAACCTGACCTAAACACATGGCAGCACACAATGGCGGAAGGGAGAAAGCGAGCGAGCGGGCCGGGGACGGGGGAGGAGCGGACTAGGCCGGGGACGGGGGGGGGGGGGGGGGTGGTGCGGTGCGGAGCGGCCGAAAAAGTGGAGCGGCCGGAGAGAGCAGCGAGGGTGGGGGGTGCGGAGCAGCCAGAGTGAGCAGCGAGGGGGGGAGCGGAGTGGCCGAAAGAGTGGAGCGGCCGGAGAGAGCATTGGGCGGGGGAGGGGGGTGGTGGTGGAGGGTAGTGGAGCAGCCGGCGAGAGCAGCCAGGAGGGGAGCGGAGCTTGACGCAAGTGCACACCTTGGCGCAGCCTGGTGGCGTCAGTGGCCGACTGCGTTGTCAGCAATCACTTTGATAAAATAATGTGTAAAGTCCATTTAAGTCCATTGAAGAGAATTCGCTTTAGTTGTAGATGATTTGAATCCCTTGTTCCAACGATTCCCTTCAGCAGAAAGATGCCCCAATTGATTAGTTTGGAGTGATGCAAACTTTAGATATTAAGGGCTGGAGATTCCGCTAGGGGCACAATTGGGAAAATGCGCTGGAAATGGTATCAGCTTTGCCAAGGTGAAGTTACACACAAGTTGCCACTCAAACTCATTTGTAAGCCCAAACATAAAATCTCCCATTAATCAGCCCAACTGAGCAGCACAATCAAACGTAATCCTTTATGGATTGGAACAGGGTCAATGGTGCCTCACAAGAATGGAATTACACTAATTTACACTGAAAATGTGTCCAAGTAATTCCTGCAGCTGAAGAAACTGGCCATTCAGCTGCTCAGTTGACTGCTAGTTACAGGTCTCATGTACCAAGGGCTGATCAATTGACTGAATTTGAACTCATTTAAAGTGAGTTGAAAGCCATTTAAAGTAAATCTGGCATCCAGCTGAGAAATAGATATGAGTGAGGCTTCAATTAACTGCTGGTCACTGCAGCTGTAGGTCATTAATGATGGATTAATCGTGACCACAGGTGCCTGTGCACCCAAACTTCTGGTGCAATGTGATGAATACTCATCGAATGGACACAATTGGTGAAGTGTCATCATGCCAACCTGGGGGTGTGGCCAGTTTTGTGGGCAGCATCTGCTTCAGGTGAATTGACTGTTGAGCCAGTGTAAAAGACCACAGGATCTCAAGTGTAAATGGCCATGGGCGCAACACAGCTATGTTTTAACATTTTAAATTCCATGATCTTTTGGGCTATTTTAGTCAATTGCATCTAGATTGTGCTGCGATCTGGCCTGAAACCGAACAGAAACTCCAGGCCTAAGTATGAAAGACTGGGGAGGCGAGAGAACAGTCTGTAAAAAGTTATTGGAGAAAATAATTGAGGAGCACAGCAGCAAGCCACAGAGTTGTTCAAAGGACCAGCTGCAAGAGAGTTGCATACAGCTTAGAAGAGAAAGTCTTGGATTTCTGCAGTGTCAGCCACAGCCTTTGGACATTCCAAAGTGTCATAAAGCCAATTAAGAATTTTTGGAATGTAGTCACTGTTATAATGTAACAAACACAGCAGCCAATTTGCACACAGAACAGTCCCACAAAGAGCAGTGAGATCCATGACCAGATAATCTGTTTTAGTGATAAATATTGGACAAGACTCCAGGGTGAATTCCTTTAATCCTCTTCAGTTAATTAAGTAGGAACTATTATGTCCACCCACAGGGATAGGCACCAACATGTTGCATCACAGATGTTTGACAAAACTATTGACTCAGCCACAGACATGCAGGGAATTAATCTGTATATAAAGTGTCTAGCCAACCTAATACCATCAAAACACAGTCCGATTTAAAACACATTTGTCCCTATTTAGTGAGTACCTGCCATTGTTTTTGCTTGCACCAGTAGTCAGTGTCTGCCCACATACTTGATGTAGCAATGCGGAGAATCCGGACAGATGTCCATTTGTCAAGTGTGATCGTGATCTCTTTCTCTCTCCTGCCGCTCTCTCTCTCCCTCTCTGTGTCAATCCCTATCCCCTCTCTGTATCCATCTTTCTCTCCTCTCTCTCCCTCTCTGTGTCCATCTCTCTCCCCACTCTCTCCCCTCTGTGTTCCTCTTCCTCCCGTCTCTCTCTCCTCCCTTGGTGTCCATCCATCTCCCCCTTCTCTCTCCCCCTCCTCCATTCTCTCCCCTCTCTGTGTTCATCCCTGTCCTCCCACTCTCTCTCCCCTCTCCCTCCCTCTCTTCTCTCTCCCTCTCCCCTCACTCTCTCTCTCTTCCTCTTTCTCTCTGTTCCTCTCTCTCTCTCTCCCTCTCTCTGAGAGTCGCATAGAGCGGGAATTCTCCCCAGAGCTGCTTTGTGACTGATCAGTTTAAAAAAAAAATCACAGCCTCAGTTTCAATTTCACAGCTGACAGGTGCTGGGAGTGGGAACAGCAGTTTCCAAACTCAGGACAGATTCATGTTTTTCGGAGGTCTTTTTCAAAAAAGATTGGAACCCGCCAGCAAAACCCGAACGTGTCTTGAGTTTGGAAGCTGCTGTTCCCGTTCTAAGAGCCTGTTAGCTATGAAACTGAAACAGAGGCTGTGAATTTTTCTAATGTCGAACTGGCCTGGAAAGAAGTCAATGGGAAATTTCTCATTCCTGACGTTACCAGTCACGGATTCAAAATTTTTACCACGGACACTGATGTCCATGTTCAGATATGTTGCTGACCCCTGTCCACCCATGAGAGCCTTGGTTTAAAATATCATCCAAAAAGCAGCACCTTTAACAGTGCAGCACTCCCTCAGTTCTACACTGATAGTGTCAGTCTAGATTTTGTGGTCAAGTCTCTGGAATGGGATTTAAACCCGCAACCTTCTAACTCGGACAAGAGTGCTACCTACTGAGCCAAGACTGACAGCAGTCAAAAGTTCAGAAATACTTCTTTACAAAGTTTTATTAACCACAGCGATGATCTAACAGAACTATTTCTGAACTGGCAGTCATTGCAGTTATTGAGCCAGGGGATGGCCTCATGTAAATGGCAAAAAATCTTTGTGGCTGCAGTTGACCGATAGGATCCCTCTGTACTGCACTGAAGTGTCAACCTAGATTATGAGCTCAAGTCTCTGGAGTGGGATGTGAACCACTGAGCTGCTGCAGACATTCAAAGATAAAAGAATGCTGAAGAGGATGGAAAAATACAAAGTATAATGCCAAAGAAATCTTGTTCACGTAATGCTATGACAAAGGCAATCAAAATCCAAACAGAAAATAAATCTGGCGGTGAGTTAAAAGTGATTATCCAAACACATAATTTTATTGATGCAAGAGCTTCACTCTTGCATTTTTACAACATTCTCAGTACTGCTCAACTGATCCTGTTAGTCAATGAGGCAATATGTATTTTTCAAAGAAAGAAAGAAGGCTTGCACTTAAATAGCACCTTTCACGACACCAGGACACCCAAGGTGCTTTATAACCAATATACTGCTTTTGAATTGTTAAGACGTAGGAAACACAGCAGTCAATTTGTGCACAGCAAGCTCCCACAACCTGCAATGTGATCATGAGAAGATTATCTGTTTTTAGTAGTATTGGTTGAGGAAAAAATATTGACCAGGAGACTGGGAAGACCTTGTCTGCTCATCTTCAGAATAGTGCTGTGAGATCTTTCACCCCCATCTGAGAGGGCAGACAGGGGCCCCAGATTCATTGTCTCATCTGAAAGCCGGCTTGTCCAACAGTGTAGCACTCCCTCAGTACGGGCACTGGGGATGCCAGGGTAGATGATGTGCTCAAGTCTCTGGAGTGTAGGTCTGAATCCATGACCTTGGTATCAGTCAACAGTGAAATACAAAATTTAAACGAATTGAGAATAGCACCCATGTCCTGAAAGAGTTGGGAATCAATATTTGGTTGTGAAGAAAGAGGGAAATGCAGTAAATATTCTGCACAATTCAGTTACATGCTGCAGAAAGTAAAAGGAATCTAGTAGTTTTCTTGCAGTACTGAGGTTTATACTTCTAATACCTTTTCAGTGAGGCCCCTCAGCATGGAGTATTCACTAGACAGCAGTAAACTCAGTTAGAGCTGAGATAAATGTGCAACGATTAATTTAGGTTTACAGTTCAAAAAGAAATGCACCGTCTTGTATTTGTTACACAAAGCTACTGATACAAAAGATGGAATTTTTAAGCTGTGATGCAATCTGCAGGCTTTGATTTTATTGACGGACTGCTTGAAGTTCTGTCTTGTGTTTTATAATATCGGTTGCACCCCCTCGATTGCCTTTTGTTCATTATTATACAGTATCGCAGACAGGTAGAAAGGAGCACAGATGGCTGGAAGTGGTCTTCTCATCTTTATCATTAATGTAGCCTTCTCTCTTCTCAAAAACTGCACAGCCAGTTTCCATGGAGACAAGACATTAAGCTGCCACCCTCCAGCAAACAGGAAGTTTACAGGATTTCAAAGCCCTGTCTGTGATGAGTGTTTACAAAGTCTCTGTGTTGTCAGTCTGTCTAAAGCTGCGAGTAATTATCTCCTTCCCTGTACAGCTAACAACTGATAACCTTGTTGACTAACACAGTTCTGGTCATGGGTACGAGGGAATCTTGCCTCAGACCATATTTACTCAAGCGTCTCTTCATTTCAATTTCATAGGAATTAAGGCTTCTTTTTTTAGTTGAACTGCACCATGATCAAAAGTGCCTTGAGTTTCAGCGGAATCCAAATAGAATAGCTCATTCTTTCCAAATGGTGCTGTACCTCAAGACTCAAATGATCTTGTATAGAATTTAACCTCTGTAGTGGAAGCAGTGCTACGTGACCTACAAACAGCCCAGTCATCTCCGCTGAATATGGTATTGGTATCTCTGTGTACCTATGTACATATCACTTCTTGATGGGAAGTTGTAGCCAGGGATATGTGAACAGCTTGACCCAAACTGCATTGACCTTTTTCTACACCTCACATTCTGACTGCTCTTGTAACCTACCTGGCTCATGAATAACTTAACTATTCACTAATAATCTTACTTGTCCAGTACTACTACTTACTCAGTTGAAAACTATGAGCTTTTTTTTAAACAGATGCAAGATGGCAACTGGGTTGGGAGAGAAACTAGAGAAAGTTGCTTGCCAGTGCCACCTAGTGATCAGAGGCTGCAACTACATGGTGACAGTTGACATAGCAAAACTGAATGGCAAATGTTGATTTAGAAACTTGCAATGAAAAAGTTGACAGGAAACCATGGCCAAACATTGTGAGAACAGATTTGTGGACAAGTGCTTGCTGTACACAAGATTTTTAATAATGCAGTTCGATATATACAGTCCCTGAGCTGTAAAAACAAGGATGGTGCATGCTGACTTGGCTAATTGCAGCAGTAGCAGCTTTATGATTGGCTCAGCTCCTGGAGAATTGGAGTAGCCACCCTGGATTCCCACTCCTGATCACTGTCCAGTAGTACTTGCTAGAAAATGTGCCTGTGCATTGGTTGAGAGCATCTCTTCACTCAATGCTCACCACAGTGAAATCGCATGCAAATGCAGTCTCGGCTCACAGTTGAAGAATGGCCATTTACACAGGGCAGTGGAGGAATGCAGAGTGTGTATAGAACCCTAATCCAGCATGATGAGAAGGGCAGAAATGAGGAGAAAAATCAGAAGGTGGGGTTGCCCCAATCACACAATGCATCCTGATATTTTACACATTTCAATGTTTCATACCACTGGTGTGATCACTTTGATTACACTGCAGCTCAAACTGAACAGGAGTTAATTCAATTTCAAAGCAAGTTTTTTCTTTATGGGATGTGGGTGTTACTGGCAGTCCAACATTTGTTGCCCATCACTAATTGCCCTTGAACTGAGTGGCTCACAAGTCCTTTTCAAAGGACAGTTAAGAGTCAACCACATTGCTGTGGGTCTGGAGTCACATGTAGGTAAGGACAGCAGATTTCCTACTCTAAAGGGCACTCGTGAACCGGGTGAGTTTTTATGACAATTGATGATCGTCATGGCACCATTGCTAAGACTAACTTTCAATTGCAGATTTAAAAAAATTAATTAATTGAATTTATGAATTAATATGCTGCACTGGTGGGATTTGAATCCATGTCAGCAGGGCGTTAGCCTGGGTCTTTGGATAACTAGTCCAGTGACATTACCACAACACCACCATCACCCCCAATATAATTGCATCATGTAAGAATGTAAGAACATAAGAAATAGGAGCAGGAGTAAGCTATACAGCCCCTGGAGTCTGCCCCACCATTCTGTAGCTAATCTTTTACCTCAACTTCACTTTCCCTCCCTATCTTGATATCCCATTTATATAACACATTGAACATAGTAAAATGTCACAAGGTGCTTCAAAGGAGTGATTATCAATCAAATTGTGACACTGAGACAGAGATATTGGGGAGATATTGAAGCTTGTTCCCAGAGATGGGTTTGGAGGAGCATCTTAAAGGAGGAGAGAGAGGTAAAGGGGCAGGGAATTTTAGGGAGAGAATTCCAGAGCTGAGGGCCTAGTCAGTTGTAGGCATGGCCACCAATGATGGAGTGATTAAAATTAGGGATGCTCAATAGGCCAGAGTTTGAGGAGTGCAGATATTCTGGAGGATTCTGGGGCTGGAAGCGTTTACAGAGATAAGGAGGGGTGAGGCCATAGAGGGATTTGAAAATGAGGATGTGCCAGTTTTTTGTCGCGGCTAGTGTTTTCAGATGAAGACTTGTATTTATGAATGATTCTGAGGGTGATCTTGGCACATTAGAGGCAGGGAACTCTGGGAGCTGCAGTGTGAAAGGAGCATTATACATTAATACTCTACGAAATTTGATATACGGGTACAAGTTACAGCTAATTACAGTCTATCCTTTCCAGTATCAGCATGATTCCAACAATAACCCTGTCACAGTGGCGGAAGAGGCTATGTGTGAAATAGGTTGAACTTTTGTGTTTAGGAGCTGTAAAGATGAATCAGCGATGTAGCTAGCTGTCTAAGGCTCATTCTTCAGGAGGCAGGCTTGACCTCTGGGAACACATAACAAGATATTGCAAGTAACACACTCAGTGATTCATAGGATGAACTTGCATTTCTATAGCACCTTTCTCTACCTCAGAACATTCCAAAGATCTTTACAGCCAATAAAGCATTTTTGAAGTATGACCACCTGTTATAAAATAACAACCAATTTGTGCACCAGAAGCTCCCACAAACAGCAATGACAGTATTGCCAACAGTGCAGCATTCCCTCAGTACTGCATTAGGCGCGTTACCCTAGATTATGCACTCAGGCCTCTGGAGTGAGGCTTAAACCCACAACCTCTGACTCAGAGATGAGTGCACTATCCACTGAGCCAAGGCTGACACATTTATGTAGCAGGCTTGTGATTTCCCAGGCGATGGTCTGTGCCAGGAGCGAGTTTTAGTAAAGTTTATTTGTGTGTCTCTATAAATGAGAGGAGAAGGATGATCGGCTAGAAATTACACATTATTAGTAGATAAACGTTTAATGTGTTCCTGGGATATTCCTTTGTCAGTTTAAGAGATGTTGACATGTTTATTTAAAGTAGGCTAACCCTCTGATAAAATTGTTGACAGAAGAATATCATATAAATGTGTTAAGCATTTGGAGGCCAATATCACCACAGCACAGTCTGATCTGTCTGGAGCCTACAAGACACTGAGCCCAGTCAGACTCCAGTTAATTTTAAGTGACATGCGCTACCGATAGGTATGGATCTTCACTTCTGTCTCCCTAGATTGGAGAATCGAAAATCAGAAAATCAGTACAAACGTAGTAGCTTCTGTCTTAGCTCAGTATATGTGTTTTCTCATATTAATTCCCTCTGATTTAAGCCTCTGTAATAACCATTGTGGTATGATGGGATCGTTTCAGTTTTTTTAACTGGTCATTCATGGCATATCCCACTCACGAAGGTTCTATAAGTCTGGCTCTCATTGTGGCTCCAAAAGGCACTTCCCCCGACAGTGCTGACGGTGGATAAAGCACTACAAGCACTTCAAACCTTCGAGTTGGGCGATGAGTGAGTGGAGTCCATGGGACTACGAAGTCAAGGTTATCAGTCAGACACAGGTGCTTCTTCCCAGCAGCTGAGAACTGACAGACGACAGAGAGACAAAGTAAACCTGTTCCCTGGAACAATTTGAATCTATGCCTATTGTTGCTGTGAACAAATGTTCCATAAGATTTTCGAGCTAATAGACAATAGCATGAAAGGATAGGACATGCAAAGAATTTTTTTATTTATTTAGAGATACAGCCTTTATAGCCACTCCAGGCGCTGCTTCACAAACCACTGACCACCTCCAGGCGCGTATCCATTGTCTCTTGAGATAAGGAGGCCCAAAAGAAAAGAAAGAAGAAGCACTGAAACAGGCCCTTATGCCCACCGAGTCTGTGCTGACCAACAACCACCCATTTATACTAATCCTACATGAATCCCATATTCCCTACAACATCCCCACCATTCTCCTACCACCTACCTACAGTAGGGGCAATTTACAATGGCCAATTTACCTATCAACCTGCAAGTCTTTGGCTGTGGGAGGAAACCGGAGCACCCAGCGGAAACCCACGCGGTCACAGGGAGAACTTGCAAAGTTCCGCACGGGCAGTACCCAGAACTGAACCCAGGTCGCTGGAGCTGTGAGGTTGCGGTGCCAACCACTGCGCCACTGTGCCGCCCTAGATTACTTTGGGCAACTGCGATAGCAACCTTCTTCTCATTGATAATATCCTGTGCTCTATTTGGAAAGAGAGACTTACATTCCTATATCACCTTTCACAACCTCAGGGTGTTGCAAAGCAGCCAGCGTAGTTTTTAAGTGCAGTCACTGTTGTAATGTGGGAAATGTGGCAGCTAATTTACCCACGGCAAGACCCCACAAATAGCAATGAGATAATGATCATATAATCTGTTTGATGATTAAAGGAAAAATATTGGCCAGGACGATAAGGAGAACTTCCCTGCAAAATAGTGGTATGAGATCTTTTATATTTGCCTGAGAGGACAGACAGGGCCTTGGTTTGACATCTAGTCAGAAAGGCAGCACCTCCAACAGTACAGTACACCTTCCATATCAGCCTAAATTATGTACCCAAGTCTTGAGAGTGGGACTTGAATCAACAACCTTCTGAGTCACAGTTGGCACTCTGGCTGGTGACCTATGTCAAATATTCAGATCCCTTCATGGCCTTGCCCTGCCCTATCTCTGTAACTTTCTCTACCCCTACAATCATCCAAGAACTCTCTTCCAATTCTGGCCTCTTGTACCTCATTGATTTCCTTCCCACCACAATTGGAAACTGTGCCTTCTGCTGCCTAGACCCTCAGCTCTGGAATTCTGTTCTCAAACTTCTCCACCTCCCTTTCCTCCTTTAAGACATTCCTTAAAGTCTACCTTTTTGATCAAGATTTCGGGCATTTGCCCTAAAATTCCGTAATGTGGTTCGGTGAAATCTTTTTATCTGAAACAACTTGGGACATTTTACTACGTTAAAGATCCATATCAATGCAAGTTGTCATTGGTGCTTTGTTTGGAGCTGGTAAATAAGTATAAGAAAGAAAAGCATCTGATTAACAAATGGTCAGGGTTTGCACTGTAATAATGAGGAGAGTTTGGACATGGCAGCAGAGAGAAGCTGACTTTGGCATCTGTAACTTGCAGTTCATTAATTCAAAAGGAGATTTTGTGTTGTTGCAGCCACTGCACAATAATTCTGTGAAATTCTGTCCACCAGATAATCCTGTTATTTAACTGAATGCTCCTCATAACTTTGCAGTGTGTAGTACTTGGAGTTGTCACACCAGAAACCTTCAAGTAGAATTTCTGTAGGATACCATAAATAGTACTGAACCCTAGTCCCTATCACAATCAGCTCTACAGCAACCTTGGGATTTTAAAATTGAGTTCATATAAACTTAAATTGATTTTTACTTTGCAGAGAAAGAAAAGCATTTACAGTAATCCAAAATAAACACACTTTTGAGTTTCTTTTAGAACGGTTTCTTTGTGCACTGTATGAATAAGACTTAAAGGAGTAGATGCCAATATCAGGCGTAAAGCAGGAGCAAAGCATAAAGGCCAATCTATGCAGGCATTGGTCCCATTGCTAAATTCATGGGGCTCTTCTCTCCGGCGACCCAGGCGGACATTTACGGCATTTTCTCTTTAAATTTAACTTCATGAGAATTTTTGTTTAGGGGGTTGAAATGTCATTCTTGCAGTTATCTCACGGTAGTGATCCTACAAGCACACTTATTGATTTCTGATGCTCCCGTTAAAAGTACATGATAATGAGATCGCTTCACATATTGTATATTGGCGATTAATAGGGATTGTTGTGTGTATCTTGGGTTACGTCTTGCAAAACTTCAATCAATAAACTTTTAGGGAAACTATATTGAGCTCTGCAATCTTAAATGCAGATCATGGTCTGAAATAGACAAGAATTGACTTTGACTTGGAGATCACAGTCAGTTGTCTGGTAACATATTACATTAACCTCAAACGTTTATCTCCGAGTATCTATAAAAGGAATTTAATCTGAGGTAAATTTGCTGATCATCAGTAAACACGAATCAATGGAAAGGTTTAATGTTCGAGTAGTATTATATATGAAATACGATCAAACTGGGAGATGTTCCTTCCAGGTGGGCATGTCAGTCTTGGCTCAGTTAATAATACTCTTGCTGTTGAATTAGGAGATAGTGGGTTCAAGTCCCACTTCAGAGATTTGAGTCCTATAATTTAGGCTGACACTCCCCAGTGTAGTACTAAGGGAGTGCTGTGCTGTTGGATGGTACTGTCTTTCAGACAAGATGTTAAACTGAGGTCCCATCTGTTCCCTTGGATGGACAAAGAAGAGCAGGAGAGTTCTCCTGGCCAATATTTAACTTGAGGTCCTAGTTTGAAACATTATGCTATTAATGTTGTGGTGACTTCTTCAAATTCCAACAGTGACTACACTTCGAAAGTTATTAATTGGCTGTAAAGTGCTTTGGGACATCCTGAGCACGTGAAAGGCGCTATGTAAAATTTAATGGTTTTTTTCTTCATGTGAGTTGCTAATATTATGCACATTATCTGGGATATTCATAGTACTCAGTGTTGGTTGGTTGCTGTGCTGCTCCATTGAGAATATACGCATGAGAATTTGCCCTTTTTAGGAAGTTGGGATTTAATTTGTTTCACCAGAGAGCTGAATTATTGGGCCCACCAAGGGGAAGAATGGAGGCAGCCAGGGCCCAAAAGTACCGATGCTGGCTGGAGTGCTTGTTTACTGACCCCATTCCCGGTGCCGGCCATTTTTGCTGAGGTAGGTTCAGGCCAGCAGAGCTACCCACCCTCACGAGGCAGGCAGCCAATTTGGTTCATTAAGAGCCTTGTTAACCACAGTTAAAGGCCAACTGGGATTTTCCAATTGGCCTTGAGTTTCCCGACCTGACAGGAGGTTCTCCAGGGCAGGCCTAAAAGCTGTCCCTGCCTGCCTCAGTGTGGGTATAACCAAAGGCTCCCCTAAGGAGGGAGTTTGCCCCCAACAGTGGTAGCTTGGCTGCTGAATCTTTTTTATTTAAAGATTTTAAATAAGTTGAAGCGCCCTCTCAGTTACTTACCCTCTACTGCAGCCTGCTGCCGCTCTCAAGCTGGAAGGCCTCTGATTGGCTCTGCAGCTTCGAGAGCCCCCACGTCACTCTTAATTGGACAGGGAACCTATCTCCATGCCAATTAAGGGGCACCTCCGTAAAACTCACAATGAATGACCGTTTCCTCCTGGGGGCAGATTTGAGACTCGGAAATAGCCCTGAATCCTGTTTTTCATCCCGTGTGGAAAATCTAGCCTGTGTTTTCAATTTTCATTGCATGAATGTAAAACAGTTCTTGTACAAGATGCAATATTAGGGGTGATTCGCTCTCCAAACAGGTTCTCTAGGTAAGGTGCACTAGTCAGGAAATCACCTGCTCACCAGCCCTGATATTCCATCTAAATAAATTCTCATGGTAGGTCAGGAGCTGCAGTCCTGACCAACCCTCACTGTGAGTGTCACGTTGTGCTGGGAGCATCCATTGTGTAACCAGATCTGACTATAGTCAGCTCGAAGATTTGGTGGAACATAATGGCATTTGGTGCAAACTGTTTTTTGGATTGTAATATTGTTACTTTTGTATGATAGGAAAAGTAATGGGATGTCTAGTTTGTCCATCCATTTGATGGCCTCCAGAGATGCTGGGTAGAGAAAACAAGAACATAAGAAATAGGAACAGGAGTAGAACATACAGCCCCTCGAGCCTGCTCCACCGTTCAATACGATCATAGCTGATCTTCTGCCTCAACTCCACTTTCCTGCCTGCTCCCCATATCCCTT
This sequence comes from Heterodontus francisci, assembly GCF_036365525.1. Classification (NCBI taxonomy): domain Eukaryota; kingdom Metazoa; phylum Chordata; class Chondrichthyes; order Heterodontiformes; family Heterodontidae; genus Heterodontus; species Heterodontus francisci. The sequence goes on from NC_090385.1 coordinate 12,421,364, forward strand.
GATTCCCTGAGAGATCTAGAATCTCTCTATCTCAGTAGTAAATATATTCGATGATGGAGCATCCACAACCATCTGGGGTAGAGAATTCCAAAGATTCACAGCACTTTGAATGAAGAAACGAGATGCCTTCCACGACAGATCTTAGTGGGCAGGTTGATGTGATGTGTTCCGTAATCTGGGACTCAGGGACACAATCGCACTTTGGCTCGGGTCATCCCTCATCTTCCACTTGTGCAGCAGGTGGCCGCCTCGTCCATGCGCAGCGCAGATTCGTTTGAGCGCTGTCCACAGTCTTCAAGGGAGGTTGAAGCCAGGGACCTCTGCTGCTGGGTCAACGGTGAGGTTTTTTTTAATGTTCCATGCGTTGCACAATTCCGTCCATCTGAATAATGGGCTGATACCAGCGTATGAATATTAGCTGCTGTCTCCCAGAATGGCTGTTGCAATTTTAAGCATTTTCTTGGTAGGATTTTCAAGTCTTTGTGAATGGGGAGGTGGATATTGCTCGTGACTTTTCTCATATCATGGAGAATGGTAACATCATGGTGAATGGCAGGCAGAGCAATGTGGGACATCATCAGGAACCACTCAGTTGGAGTGGACTTAGTGTTTGTAATGACTTGACAACTTTGATTTAGGCCATCGTATTGGGAGCATAGGAATAGGAGGAGGCCATTCAGTCCCTTGAGCTTGCTCTGTCATTCAGTGGTATCATAGTTGATCTGTATCTCAACTCCAATTTCCCACCATGGTTCCATAATCCTCAATACCCTGGTCTGACGAAAAAAAGCTAGAAATCTCAGTTTTGAAATTTTCATTTGAGCACCCCCCAAGTCCCCAACCTCAATGACTTTTTGGGGAGAGAGTTCCAGATTTCCACTACCCTTTGTATGAAGAAGTGCTTCCTGACATCACCCCTGAACCATGATGCAATAAATATTATTATTTGTATTATCTTTAAGAACTTTTCCGCTCATCCCTATTCCCTACTTTCTTGCCTTGTTGCCACCATGTTTTGCCTTATCAGGGAAATAAGCTATCCTCCGTGACCTTGTTTCTGTCTGCATTCAGTAGCTTCACGTATATGAAAGCATTAGTGTTGCTTAATTTATTGACTAGAATGAATCTAGTCAACTGAAGTGAATTATTCACTAGTCTATTATGTTTTCATGTGTCGCCCAGCATATTGACTAATTCTTAACAGTCATTTTTCCTTGTCACATGATGGGAACTGATCTCAGTATCTCTGGTAATTATTGAATTTCACGAACTCCAGTGCTCATATAAAACCAGAACTCCTAAATCTAACTGAGCCTCAAAAGAGGAGACAGCCATATAGCTGATTCATAAGGCCACAATTGACATTATCAGACAACTGCACGTGTTAAACTTTCCACCAATCTCATCCTTTTAACTTTGCTTTTTATGACACTGTGTAACTCTCATTAAGGTAAGACAGATTGCTCATAATTTATTATATATTGGTGTTTATGAGCTCAAAAGGACACAACAAAAAGTAGCATTGTTTGATCTCAGATGAATAAGTGTCCACCGCAGTTGTAGACTTCATTCTATAATTGAAGTACTTCGCCAGAAGACAATGCCATGTGTGCGGGAACATTGACTTGTGAAGAATTTAATTCTATCGCTTATTTCACTGGATGATTTTGCAAAGCTGTTGCCTAATTTCTGAATTGTAGCAGCTAGTTAACTAATTATGGTAGAGTTTACAGTGAAGAAGGAGGCCATTTTTTTTCCATGCAAAACTGAAGCTGTCTTCTCTCATTAAATTTCACAATCATTTCCTCAACTACTTTTCAAATGCTTGTCCAGTTCCTTTTTAAAAACATGTTCTAGCTTGTGCCTCAATAGTCACTTGTAGTCGAGGACTCCATGTTCTAATACGCCCCTGTGTGTAAACATTTCCATTAACAAAGGTATAATCCTAAGGCTACAGCCCCTGCTCGCCCTATTGTCATGTTACAGATGATTGGCAGTAATTTGGGCACTGGGGATATTGCATCCAACTTGTGGTCAGGATGTTTTTCTATCTATTAATTATTTTATTTAGCATGTGTTCCCTCTTTTGGTTCTTTCACCCCCATACCAATTATTTTACACATCCATATTGAACTGTAGCAGACACCTGCTGGCCCAATCACTGAAAAGATCAAAATCTTTCCGAATCTGACCACATTGTTCCCATTTTCCACTTCCTGAGACTTCTGTATCTGTAGAGAGGCTTGAAGGTTGTGTTTGTTTATGTTTTCCCTGGTCACTTACATATTTGCAAACCAGTAAACATCCCAAGATTGACCCCTCATCACACGGCTTGTAACCTTTTCCCAGCATGAAAAGTTTCCATTCATAGCTTTCCTGTTTCAATTTTAAAATACATTTTCAATCAAGTGTCTTGTTTTATCCTCTTGCCATCATCATCAATCACAAATGTGGATTCTTGCCAAAACCTTTTTGAAAATCAAGTATATATCAACTGTGTTTGCCTTATTCCTCATGTCAATAGTACCTTTGATAAACACCAACACATGACTTCCTCCTATCTCTGTTTCAACAGAGCCACACAGACCAGGATGTCCCGTGTTTGGCATTCTCTCTGTGCTAATTTAATTGATCTCAGTGAGGGTGGGGGTGGAGGTTACTGCTGTTGGCTTAGCATCTCCGGCTTTGGGAAAGGGAAAACGTTGCTCAAGGTTCTCCCTGATTGCTTTCCAATAAACTCCTGATGAAGTGTGTGAATGTGTGTGTCTTGTATGAGTGTGAGTGTGTGTTTCTGTATGTGTGCATGAGGTGTGTGTTTGAGTATGTGTGTGTGTGCATCTGTGTGTGTGTGTGATTGTGTCTAAGTGTGAGTGTGAGCATGTGTGAGTATGTGTATGTGAATGAGTGTGAATTTGTGTCAGCATGTGAGTGTATGTGTTTCGGGTGAGAACAGCACAGTTCTTGGCTGTCATGCGTCCTCACGTTTGAACAGACTGCGAACATTTAATGACTAGCCGAGGTGGCATTGTGGATATGTTACAGAACTAGCAATCTAAAAGAATGTGAGTTCATAATTCAACCATGAGAAGTTGAAATTTGTTTCTAAATCTATATATAAAAATCAGTAAAAATGACTGTAAATCTGTCAGACTGTTGCAAAAACCCCAGCTGGTTCACTAATGCCCTTTAGGGAAGGAAACCTGCTGTTCTTACCCAGTCTAGCATATATATGACTCCAGTCCTACACCATTGTGGTTTACTCTAAAGTGTCCGAGCGAACCATTCGGTTGTGTCACTGTATTCTCAGGACAACTATGGGCAATAAATATCAGCCTTGTCTGTGATGGCCACATCCAGAGAATTAATAAGAATTTAAAAAGCACAGTGGGGGCGGCACAGTGGCGCAGTGGTTAGCATCGCAGCCTCACAGCTCTAGCGACCTGGGTTTGGTTCTGGGTACTGCCTGTGCGGAGTTTGCAAGTTCTCCCTGTGACCGCGTGGGTTTCCGTCGGGTGCTCCGGTTTCCTCCCACAGCCAAAGACTTGCAGGTTGCTAGGTGAATTGGCCATTGTAAATTGCCCCTAGAGTAGGTAGGTGGTAGGATAATTGAGGGAAGGTGGGGATGTGGTAGGGAATATGGGGTTAATGTAGGATTTGTATAAGTGGGTGGCTGTTGGTCGGCACAGACTCAGTGGGCCGAAGGGCCTTTTCAGTGCTGTATCTCTCGATGACTCGATGACACACAAAGAAGAGTTACTGAGGCAATGTAGGGGTCCCACCAGCCAAGGGAACCATCCCTTTGGCATGAGGTGGCATTTTCAGAAGAGGAGGAAAGCATTTTTCTTTTGAACAATGCAAAGTGGGTGTGTGACAGCTCTTCTTCCTAACTCCATGAGGATTGGCAGTCCAGATTTTTCAAGCTAAGAAACCACAGTATCATCAACGAATGTAAATAACGCTAAACCCGCAGAAACCAAACATGGCACCCAATGAATGAGGCGCTTGGTGTGCCTTTAAATAAAGCATAAAGCTTTTCCTAAAGTCTACTTGCTGTCATTAGACGGACATGAAATCTGTAATGTGAGGGATGGTATTGAAAAGTAGGCCCAGGTTATTTTGGTAGGCGCTAGTTTTATTCTGATTACATTCGCAAAAAAAAATGGTGATTTACTGATTGTGCCAATGAGGTGTTTGAGTAATTTTTTTTCTTATTCTCTCACTCAGGTCAGCCTTTCCAACGAGACCAGCTGCGTGGAAGAAATACTCCGGGTTGGTATTTTTCTTTTCTATCGTAACTCTACCATTGGGATTGTGGGAAAAAGCAGATGCGTGTTTGAAAGAAAAACAACAAAATAAAAACAGCATGGCCATTGTTAGGGGGAGGCCTGGGAAGCGGGTTAGTCATCTACTGACAGAAAGGCAAGGTGTATGGATGAGTCAGTAAAGTGCCCTAATCATAGCCATGCTACTGGGCTAACATACTGCCTTACAACCCTTTTTGGCACAGGTCCCAGAGAGAATTCTTTTTACATCATGGGCTGGCAGTCTTTCATTTTCATTGTGGGTATTTAAGGGGAAAAATGTTCCAGCCAGCTAGAAATTTGAAATGGCTCCACTGATGATGATCTTAACATACATTGTGTAAAGTTTAAACGTAATGTGGCAGCTTTAATTTAGCTTTGGAAATACAACGTGGAGCCATCTCACTGATGAGTGAAGCTGTGATGTTGATGGTGGTTGTTAGGACTGACAGATTAATAGGAAAATAACCCCAATCCCCATAGCTCTGAACATCACAACATTGAAGATATGAAACACATGTGAAGGTTCAGACTCTCAGCATTAAAGAATAATACTATTAACATTGTGTTAATAACATCTAACATATTGGTGGACTCAGCTTACAGGCACAGGAGGAGGTCATTTAGTCCCTCAAGCCTGTTTCACTATTCAGTGAGATCATGGCTGATTTGTGACCTAACTCCACATACCCACATCTGCCCCAAATCCCTTAATACCTTTGTTGAACAGAAGTCGATCAATCTCAGAGTTAAAATTAACAATTGACCCAGCGTGAACTGCCATTTTTGGAAGAGAGTTCCAAACTTCCAACACCCTTTATGTGTAGAAGTGTTTCTTAACTTCACTCTGGTTGGGTTCTGACTTTAGATTATGTCCTCTAGTTCTGGACTCCCCAACCAATGGAAATAGTTTCTCTCTATCTTCCCTATCTGTTCTTCTTAATACCTTAAACACTTGTATCAAATCACCCCTTAATCTTTAAATGCTTGGGAATACAACCCGAGTTTGTGCAATCTCTCCTCATGACTTAACCCTTGGAGTTCAGTTATCTTTATAGTAAATCTATGCTGCACTCTTTTCCAAGGCCAATATATCCTTCCTACGGTGTTGTGCACAGATGGTATTTCAGGTGTGGTCTAACCAGGGTTTTCTATACCTGAAGCATGACTTCTAACCCTTTGTATTCTTGTCCTCTGGATGTAAAGGTCCATTTTCCATTAGCTTTTTCAATTATTTTCTGCACGTGTTCGTGACCCCTCAATGATCTATATATATGGACCCCTTAGTCTCTTTGGACCTCCATTGCTTCTAGCTTTGCACCATTTAGAAATTACTCTGTTTTATTCTTTTTAAGTCCAAAATGGATGACCTCACACTTGTCTATATTGAAATCCATTTGCCACAAGTTTTATCCATTCACTTAATCTATTACTAACTGTTTATAATTTTATGTTTCCACACTGCTTACAATGCTGTCTGTCTTTGTGTTATCTGCAAACTTGAATATGTGACTCTCTATCCTGTCATCTAAGTCATTAATAAATACAGTGAATAGTTGAAGATCCAGTACAGATCCCTATGGGACACCACAAGTCACATCCTGCCGATTAGAGTATCTACTCATTATCCCTACTCTCTGTTTCCTGCCACTCAGCCAATTTCTTAACCAGGTCAATAACTTGTCATCAATTCCATGAACTTCAGCTTTAACTAACAGTCTCTAATGAAGGACTTTATCAAATGTCTTCTGGAAGTCCATATAAATAACATCTATAGACATTCCCCTGTCCACTACTTCAGTCAACTCTTCAAAAAATTCAATCAGGTTCATCAGGCATGACCTACCCTTTAGAAATCCATGCTGGCTCTCTCCGAACAGCTTGCAATGTATACTTTTATTTGTTCACTATCCGAGGAAATAAATTGCCATTATTTAATAAATATATCTAAACTTCGGTTTAATATATTGACCAGAATTATATGCAATAACAACAACTTGTATCTATAATAGCACCTTTAATGTGGTGAAACATTTCAAGATGCTTCACAGGAACATTATCAAAGTTTGATATTGAGTCACACAAACAGATATTGGGACAAGTGACCAAAAGCTTGGTCAAGGAGGTAGGTTTTAAGGAGCGACTTAAAGGAGAAGAGAGAGGCAGAGTAATTTAGGGAGGGATTTACAGAGCTTAGGGCCCAGACAGTTGAGTACATGGCCACCAGTGTTGGAGCAAAGGAAACTGTGGATGTACACGAGGCCAGAATTACAGGAGTGCCGAGCTGGAGGGGGTTGAAGAAATAGAGGGGGGAAAGGCCATGGAGGGATTTTAACACAAGATTTGGAAAAACCAGGAGCCAATGTAGGTCAACGAGTACAGGGATGATTGGATACATGTTGTATTATCAAACACAAAGAAATCCTGAAGAAGTAAAATTAAATAACAAAGTTGGCAACTTCAATGGATTTGTAAAATGGACATGCAGATCTTACTGGGAATTGTATCTATTATTGTATCGTCATACACCTAAACTCTGTCTCTATACTTTTGCGATTGTTACCGAGCAACCCATAATCCAGGGAAGCTATGGCTGGAATTTTACGTTTGGCGGGAGGCCCTGCCCACCGGCCGGAAGGTCAGGGGCAATCCCGCCTCCGCCGGGCCTGGGGAGCCAGACCGGGATTTTTCGCTCCCTGGGCTCTTTATTGGTCTTCAGCAGGACTTCGACCTCCTTGAGGCAGGAAGTCCCGCCGAAAGGAGCTGCCGGCCAATCAGAGGGCCAGCAGCGCCACCAGAACCAAGAGGAAGGATGGCTCCAGAACTCCGTTAAGCTTTTAGGGCCTCGCCGGGGAAAATCGGCTGGGCACCGGCGAGGCAAGGCGGGGGGGCGGAGGGTGTCAGGTGGAGGTGGGGGGGGGGGTCGTTTTGTGCATTGAGGACAGTTTGGGCTTCGGGGCGGCCCTCTGTGGGGCACATGGCGCCTGATCAGGAGGGTCCCCCGCCCCCAACCTCCCACTCAATTTTACGCCCCCCGCCCGCCACCAGCCCACTCGTTGAGGGGCTGTAAAATCCAGTCTATGCATCAGGTAAACTAACTTACCAACTGATAAATGCATAAGAAGAAAAAGATTGCATCAATGGTGTTGAACTAGCCAAGGATGAGGCTTAAGGAATACATATGAACAGACAAGTTAGGAGCAGGAATAAGCCACTCAGCCCTTCGAGCCTGCTTCATTGTTCAATAAGTTCATGGCTGAACTGATTACTCCACATTTCCACCTATCCCCGATAACCTTCCACCCCCTTGCTTATCAAGAATCTATCTACCTGTGCCTTAAAACTATTCAAAGACTCTTTGTAACCTTGACGTTTTGTGTTCAGTCAATGCAATGCAACAATTAACAAAGTCAATAGAATGTTTTTAAGATAATAGCAAACAAACCAGAGGGGAAATCAGGACACATTTTTTAAGTGCAGTGAGTTATTATAATCTGGAATGTACTGCCTGAAAAGGCGGTGGAAGCAGATTCAATAATAACCTTCAAAAGAAAGTTAGATAAATACTTGAAAAGAAAAAAATTGCAGGGCTATGGGGAAAGAGCCGCACAGGGAGACTAATTGGTTAGCTCTTTCAAAGAGTTGACACAGCACGATGGGCTGAATAGCCTCCTTTGTATGCTATATGATTCTAACTACATAGCCAAAAACAGCAGAATGTAAGTCAGCAGAAGTCCTAATCTAACTGCCAGAGACAGTGCAAAGAATCTCAGGGCTTACCCAAGTGATGAAGATGAGCGTTATGAGGAAAGAGTGAAGAAACTTGGTTTTTCTACCTGGAAAAAATAGGTGTCTTGAGATGCTATCTCACTTTGAAATATAAGATAGCTAAGTGACTAGAAAAGTTAGATCCAGAATATTACTTTAAATCAAATTAGCAAACTAGGACTATAGGACAAACTGTTTCAAGATAAATGTAGGACTGACATCAGGCCATTCTTTCCCTCACAAAGACTGATCACTGTATGGGATAGACTTGCAGATAATGGAACTGAGTTCCCGGGAATATCTTTAAGAAACAATTGGATGTTACAATAGGGGGATTTTAGGATCTCTCCGGATGAGTGAGTTTAGATGGGCTGAATGGCCCTTCTCTTTTTTTTATTCATTCATGGGATGTGGGCATCACTGGCAAAAGCCCAGCATTTATTGCCCATTCCTAATTGCCCTTGAGAAGGTGGTGGTGAGCCACCTTCTTGAGCCTCTGCAGTCCATGCGGTGCATGTACACCCACAATGCTGTTAGGCAGAGATTATGTTAATGATCCTAGATTGCAGATTTCACTTATATCCTGAGATTTATTTGGAAAATATAGAGTGCAACCAAAATTTATACATTTGTTTTGGCTGCACATCATACTGAAAAAAATCTGATTATTATCTTGAACTAAACTGCCATTCACAGAGTAATGCACCTATGAATATGAGTCATGTTCACAGCTCATAAAGACACAGTTTGTACATGGTTCTTGACTGATTTGCAATCTTTTGCCTGAGTTTGGAACCTCTCATGTCACGAAGCAATAGGGCAAATTAAAATCAACAGGAAATTGAATGAAAGCAGGGACTGGCTGCTTTAGATGGCAATCAACAGAAACACGAGCACTTTGTTAAGCAGTTCATATGGCTAAACACTGCCAACTGTTCTCTGCAATGCTGTTTTCTTTCAAAGGCATTCCCTTCGAGTTGTTCTCACACCTATCATCATTTTTGCAATACTTTACACTTTCCTGACAAGACATTTCTTGCAGTAGTCTTGCCATGCTATGCCAGGACAAAATAAAATTTCTAGGCAGAAAGAAAGAGACAGAAAGCCAGGCGGTTGTTGCAAGTGGGATTTCGGAAAATCTTCAGTAATTAGAAATCCTACCACTTTTTCAACATCTCCCAACAAAACGGCCTTTAATCCATGCACTTATGGATGATAGTAGAAATTCTGTAGAATTTATTAGGTAACAGCATCAGTGACTCTGCTTTACCATCAGCTCTGCCCTTGAAAATTAAGATTTGTTTTTTTTTCCCCCCCATTTTGCTTTCTAAAGCATGAAAATGATGCTGCAGATTTCCAACCTACAAGCTCTTAACAGGCTTGTGTGAAATTTCTCTCTCCACTATTTTAACGGAGGTGTTAATCTCATTCAGGTTAATGCTCCAACTAAAATATCTAGGAGAGGAATGTCAGACAAACATGTTATGCATTCACAATGTAATCCCAGTATCTTTATTTAGTGTCAATCTTCCACTATGTCAGACAAACTATTGTTCAGATATCCTTTGCAGCAATTGTCAGTGGAATACAAGTTATTTTCGACCAAATGCTGTTTATTTTTAACTTGATGTGACATTATAGGATGGTTAATCTCATTGGGTAATTTGAAGTAAGCTACAACTATTCTTTATCTATCGAGATGATTTTTTTTTAAAAGCCTAAAACGGTCTCATTTCAGTCTAGTGTTGCAGGTTCCAATTTCAAATTGCTTTTGGTACTCGCATCCCTTAAGTGTCTCAGTACCTCTATTTTAATAGGCAAATGAATTCCCAACAAACATAATTTGGTTATGGTGAGGCTGGAACAAGATGAGCCATTAGGCTCAGCGAATAGTTTACCAATGAATATATTTAGGACTGTGCGATTAAATACAGACAGGGGACTGTGCAAACAGCTGGACTATTATACTCTGCATCTACAGAGAGAAATTGAGACCGGTGAGTGATGGTGCAAGGGATGAAAAATGGGAACACAGCCAGCTCAAAGGAGGGCTAGTCACCTTGACTCAGATGGTCTAAAACCTGGCTGTTTAATAGTATCTGGAAGTTCGATCAGGAAAGATTGAACAGGCTGGGGCTCTTTCCTTTTGAAAAGAGAAAATTGAGATGTGACCAAACAATTAAGATTTTGAAGGGGATTGATAGGGTAGCCATAGAGAGATGTGGTTGAGGAGATCAAAACTAAGGGTCATAAATGTAAGATAGTCACCAATGTGGAACTTGCTCCCACAGGGAGTAGATGAGGTGAATGGATTAGATATATTTAAGGGGAAGTTAGATAAGTGCTCAAGGGAGAAAGGAATAGAAGGATAGCTGACAGGGTGAAATGAAGTAGGGAGGGAGGAGGCTCGTGTGGAGCATAAACACCAGCGTAGACCAGTTGGGCCAAATGGCCTGTTTCTCTGCTGTAAGTTCTATGTAATTGTATTTATTTGGTTCTGTGCATTAGGTTTCCCTAGCAGAGCACAGAATGCTCATATAATCTGTACAAAGGCTGTTTTGTTGGCGCCTGCAGGGAGCACTGGTTGAGAACTCATGCGCCCAGTGCCTCCAATTTTCTATCCATCAGTTCCAATGGATCTCAGTGCCTGTGTCTCCTCTGTGAACATACTCCCTGCCTTGGGGTTGGGGAGGGGGATGTTCCCCTTCTGGGAGTCAGCCCTACAACAAAAGACCAAACATTGATAGACAAACGGTTGCCACCGATGCTTTCATTCTGTGTCAGAGCAGAGTTCAGAAGTTCATTTGAGCTTCATAGCATTCGAAAGCATAGCCCGGGCAGTTTCCGAATGACTGTGCAGGCCTGAGATTGAATTCAGCATCACTGACAGCTAGTTATCTTTCTTAAGAATGCATGGTGTTTGAATTACATTACAAACAATAACCTTAGCTTTTGATTTACTTTTCAGTGATAGGTACAGTGCATGCACACATGATATGACTGAAAGGGCAATGAAGCTGATTGGGCTGTTAGGCCAAAGACTATCTGCCACCTCACAATTGATGTTCTGGTGTTGTCAAGATGCCCTCTCACCACTTGCAGCACAAGGACTGCATTACACAGATATAAAAGGCCTTTTTTTCTCTTTTTAAGTTAAACAAAACAGAAACATTTATATTGTTCCTTCCTGTACCTCAGGATATCCCAAAACACTTTACAACCAATTAATTGGTTTGTTTTTGAAGTGTCGTCACTGTTTTAATGTAGGAAGTGTGACAGCCAATTTGTACACAGCAACCGTCCACAGTCTGATCATGGCCAGATTTTAGAGATGTTGGTTGAAGGATAAATTTGATCAGGACAGCAGGAAGAAGCCTCCTGTTCTTCTTCAAAATAGTGCAATGAGATGTTTTACTGTTACAACCAGGTGAGAAAGAGGTTTAGGGTTCCCTTTTCAGCCTTCACCTGGTCTTACCATAACAGGGTTTAATTTTAAACACACCGTGTTTTTCGTTCCCCTTTGGTGAATCCTTGTTCACCGCTTTCCAATTATAAGGCAAAGAAACCAGCACAAACAGGCTTTCTTAGGTTTAAAGAAGAAAAGTTGAAATTTATTAAACTTAAACTGTAATTCGGTTAATGCCTACGGACACAGGACGCGCCCACGCTAGCAGGCATATATGATACACACCTGCAAATAGAGACAGAAAAGAGCAGAAGAAAAATAAAGTGGAAAAGTTTGAGGCAATATCTGAAGAGTTTTTGTTACAGTTCTTCGAGCTCACTGTAGAGTCCTTGATTGTAGGTAGATCTTGCTTTTCGTTGGGGCCCAGTATTCTTCTTAAACCTTGTTCACTGTAGGAGACTTTTCTCTCTTGGGGTTCATGTGTCTTCAGTGGATTCAGAGACTTGTGAGAATGAGATGGGAGCAGACAGGAGAGATCTTCTCAGTCCAGTAGCAAGCAGACACTCTGAATTCAAGCTGTGTGTACAATCGAGAAAAACCCAGGTTGCTAAGCAGGTTAGTCATGTCACCTTAGCAGTCTCTGGAATGCTCCTCTTACACATAATATCTGGTCCACTGTGGGTTGAATGTGTCAGGGAATGGTCCATTATCCTTCCAATCACCATCTGTTAATATGCAAATGTCTTTTCCAGCCACGGCTGATCTGTTTAACAAGTCCTTTCTTCACTCTAGTAACAGTTTAAATCAATGTTCATGACAAAATTAATGCGCCTCATTCTTGGTAGGTGGAGGCCAAGTATGACACCTCCACATGCAGCGGAATGAAATACGATTTGAGAAAAGGCGCATGTCATTAAAAGGGTCGAGAAAAAATATAAGATACAGAAAAAACCCATGCATTTCTCTCATTCATTCACAAATCCTAAAACTCATTAAAATCGCCCCTTTTTTGCCATCCCAATGAACATGTGGTTCTTTTTTGGGGAGTTTCTCTTCTGTTTGCCCATTTCCATGGCTGTCTAAGGTCTTTGTTCCTGCTGAGGTAATTTTTTTTTCAGGAGAGTCAGTGGTGAAGAATAGGAAGAAAGGAAAAGGAGGTGGGGTAGCTTTGTTAATAAAGGAAGGGATCAGTGCAGTTGTGCGTAATGATATAGGTGTAATAGATCATGATGTAGAATCAGTTTGGGTGAAAATAAGGAATAGCAAGGGAAAGAAATCATGGGTGGGAGTGGTCTATAGGCCCCTGAGGAGTAGCCTCTCTGTAGGTCAAAGTATTAATCAGGAAATAATGGAGGTATGTAAGAAGGGCACTGCAATTATCATGGGTGATTTTAATCTGCATATAGACTGGACAAATCAAATTGGCAAGGGTAACATGGAAGACGAATTTGTAGAGTGCATTAGGGATTGTTTCTTAGAACAATATGTTGCAGAGCCTACCCGGGAACAGGCTATTTTAGACTTGGTAATGTGTAATGAGGTAGGATTAGTAAGAGATCTCGTAGTTAAGGATTCTCTAGGGGGAAGCGATCATAACATGGTAGAATTTCAAATTCAGTTTGAAGGTGAGCAACTCTGTTCTCAAACCAGTGTCTTCAACTTAAACAAGGGCAATTACAGAGGTATGAAGAAAGAGTTGTCTAAAGCGGGCTGGGAAAATAGACTAAAGGGAAAGTCAGTAGATGAGCAGTGGCAGACTTTTAAGCAGATATTTCATAACACTCAGCAAACATTTATTCTGGTCAGGAGGAAGGACGCGATGAGAATGATGAACTACTCGTGGACAACGAAGGAAGTTGAGGAGAGTATCACATCAAAAACAAAGGCGTACAAAGCGGCGAAAGCTAGTGGTAGGCCAGAGGATTGGGAGTTTTTTCAAAACCAGCAGCGGATGACTAAAGAACTAATGAAGAGGGAGAAAATTGATTGAGAGTAAATTGGCAAGAAATATAAAAACAAACAGTAAGAGCTTCTACGGGCATATAAAAAGGAAGAGAGTAGCTAAAGTAAGTGTGGGACCCTTAGAGGATGAGATGGGGAATTATTAACAGGGAACAGGGAAATGGCAGATAATTTAAACCAAAATTTTGCATCGGTCTTCACGGTGGAGGACACTATAAACATTCCAACAATAATAGATGAGCAAGGTGTAAATGGGAGGGAGGAACTTGTAACAATCTCTATCACAAAGGCAAAGGTGCTTGACAAGCTGATGGGACTAAAGGCAGACAAGTCGCTAGGACCTGATGGCCTGCATCCAAGAGTTTTGAAAAAAAGTGGCTGCAGAGATAGTGGAGGCATTGGTCATAATATACCAAAACTCACTGGGTACCAGTGGATTGGAAAACTGCTAATGTGACGCCCCTATTCAAGAAAGGAGGGAGACAGAAAGCAGGAAACTATAGACCAGTTAGCTGAACATCAGTCATTGGGAAAATGTTAAGAGTCCATTATTAAGGAAGAAATAGCAGGACATTTAGGAAAACATAATGCAATCAAACAGAGTTAACATGGTTTTATGAATGGGAAATTGTGTTTGACAAATTTGTTAGAGTTCCTTGAGGATACAGCAAACAGAATGGATAAAGGGGAATGAGTAGATGTAGTGTATTTGGATTTTCAGAAGGCATTCGATAAAGTGCCACATAAAAGGTTATTGCACAAAATAAAAGCTCAGGGTATTGGGGATAATGTGTTGGCATAGATTGGCTAACACACAGAAGGCAGAGAGTTGGGATTAATGGGTCTTTTTCAGGTTGGAAAGCCGTAACTAGTGGGGTGCCACAAGGATCGGTCCTAGGGCCTCAACTATTTACTTTATATATAAATGACTTGGAGGAAGGGACAGAGTGTAGTGTAGCCAAATTTGCTGATAATACAAAAATAGTTGGGAAGGCATGTTGTGATGAGGACACCAAAGAATCTGCAAAGGAATATTGATAGGTTAAGTGAGTGGGCAAAAACTTGGCAGATGGAGTTCAATGTGGGAAAGTGTGAGCTCATGCACTTTGGTAGGAAGAATAAAAAGGCAGATTATTATTTAGATGGAGAAAGACTACAAAATACTGCAGTACAGAGGGATCTGGGTGTTCTTGTACATGAAACACAAAAAGTTATCATGCAGGCACAGCAAGTAATTACGAAGGCAAATGGAATTTTGGCCTTTATTGCTATGGAGTTGGAGTATAAAAATAGGGAAGTCTTGTTACAACTGTACAGGGTGTTGGTGAGGCCACACCTGGAGTACTGCGTACAGTTTTGGTCCCCGTATTTAAGGAAGGATATACTGGCATTGGAGGCAGTTCAGCAAAGGTTCACTAGGCTGATTCCTGGGATGAAGGGGTTGTCTTATCAAGAACGGCTAAACCGGTTAGACCTCTAGTCATTGGAGTTTAGAAGAATGAGAGGTGATCTTACTGAAACATAAGATTCTAAGAGGGCTTGACAGGATAGATGTTGAGAATATGTTTCCACTGGTGGGGGAATCTCGAATTAGGGGACATAGTTACACAATATGGGGTCACACATTTAAAACTGAGATGCGAAGGAATTTCTTTTCTCAGAGGGTGGTGAATCTCTGGAATTCCCTACCCCAGACAGTTGTGGAGGCTAGGTCACTAATTGTATTTAAGGAGGAGGTAGAGGGATTTTTGAAATCTTGGGGAGTCAAGGGTTATACAGAGCAGGCCCGAAAGAGGAGTTGAGGCCTGGTACAGATCAGCCATGATTTTATTGAATGGCAGGACAGGCTTGAGGGGCTGAATGGCCTACTCCTGCTCTTATTTCTTATGTTCTTATGTAGTGGGCGGTTCTATCCTGAACTCTTTTTCAGTGCTTTACTGAGTCATGCAAAGGCATTTGACTTTGGGGGATGGATGTTCTTTTTTCTGACCGAGGGGCACGATTCTTTGCTAATCTCCCCTTTGTTCCAGAGGACAGTCCTGCCTGCAGGTACTTGTGCAGACTCGACTGCACTCTCCTGTGGCACTTTGACTAGGTGAGGCATCACCCTCACAGCTTCTCTGCCCCCTAGATGTCTTTCTTTGTCTCTGCAGGTTCCTGTAAATGCTGTTAGCAACTCTGGTGAGGTTCTTCCAGTGTCTGTGTTTCGTAGGAGGGTGTGGGGTCTAACTTTCCACATTTTTCGGAGTTGGATGACTGGACAGTAAGGGTTTTTATCCAGGATTCCTCCCAGACCTCCTTTAACCTGCCCTCTTGGTCACTTTTTCTCCTTCCCTTTCTAAACTTTTGCCAGCGTTGTGCCTGCATGTCCTTTTTGTTCTCGGCGGGGGGTCCCTTACAGTTCACCAGCCCTCTGCTGGAGGGTCCTCCTAACACTGGTACAGGACTTAGGGGTGCAGGTTTCACTGTCGGTTGGGGTTTCCCCTCAACCTGGCAATGTGGCAACTCCTGCAGTACTCCACCACATTGTTGTGGAGTTTTGGCCAGTCAAATGCTATCTTATGCAGGCTTTTGTCTTCCGTATATCGGCATGTACAGCCCTGTAGTCTCATGGGCCTTTCTTAATATTTCTCTCTGGTACCTCTGCGGCACCACTTACTGGTGAACTACTATCCACTCCTTGCTCTCAGGTCTGTGAGGAGAACTCCATTTCCTCATCAGTATCTGATTCTTTAAATAGTAGCACTCAGGGACTCCCTCTGCTTCACTTTCAGACTGGGCAGCCTGTGCCAACTCTTGCAATACTGGGTCGGCTCACTGAGCCTCAGCTAGGGAAATCCATTTAATTCATTCCCTGGGTCTCCTAACTTTCCAAATAAAGTCTCAGACAGACAGACCTGGTCATCTGCCTGCAGTACCAATTCAGTCTCTTCTGGGGGAGCTGGTTTCATCATGGCCTGATCCACTACACATTCAGGGAAACTGCAGGGGTCCGTCACCTGCCACTGCCCTGTCTCTCTGACCTCCTGCCGTCTTTCTTTCACTACTGGGGGGGATCCTACCACCTTCACCCCCGACAGATCATTAGCTAGGAGCAGGTCAACTCTGTCCACAGGCAAACTAGGGACAATCCCTACGGTCAGCGGTCCCGAAACTAGATCGCACTCCAGGTGCACCCAGTGTACTGGTACAGGCATGCACTACCCTCCAATACCATTCACCACCATTCTGGTGTTCACTGTACTCTCTGGGGGAAAGGTCAGGCCTTTTCCCAGTAAAAGGGATCTATTGGCCCCTGTGTCCCTGAGAATTATTATGGGCTTGCTTGCCCCACTCGAGGGTTATGGGGTTACTCTCCATTCAGACACAAAACCCTGATAACCTTGAGGAATCCTATTAACTTTTCCTGCCCTTGCAGTGGTAAGCTTCCTTGGTCTCACTCTTACTGCAGTTGAAGCCACAGCTTGTTCTGCTGTGCTTTCCATCAGGTTCATATCTTCACTGAGCGGGTGTGCCCTGATTAACCTTACAGGTTTTCCCTTTAGTTTCCAGCAGTCAGCTTATAAATGCCCTGCTTTATTAAAGTGGAAGCACACAGGTCTCCGGGTCTCACTCTTGCTCACAGTACCTTCCTTTTTGGCTAGAGGAGGGTCCCCTGTGTCTCTTGCTTTCCTTTCTCTCCCAGAACTGCTTGGGCTCCTCTCACCTTCCCACCCTTTGTCCTTTTCGGATTTATGGGGGTGACCAGGAAAGGTTCTCCCCTGGGAAACCGACTTATAAATTAAAGCAAACTCATCGGCCAGAACGGCTGCTTGACAGGCTCTCTGGACCCATTGCTCCTCTACATGGGTCTTTATGGAAAGTGGGAGAGAGTGTTTAAATTCCTCTAACAGAATTACTTCTCTGAAATTCTGATAGCTGAGCTGTACCTCAGCCACTGGTCAAAAGCCAGCTGCTTACTTCTTTCAAACTCCAGATAAGTTTGATTAGCTTGCTTCTTGAGGGTTCTTAACTTTTGGCGTAGGCTTCAGGAACTAATTCATATGCCCTGAGGATAATTTGATGAACTCTCATCTGGCAACAGGGAATAAACCTCATGGGCTTTTCCAGTTAGCTTGCTTTGTAGTAAAAGAGACCACGTCTCAGCTGGCCATTTTAGCTGCCTTGCCAGTTTCTCAAAGGACGCAAAAAATCTTCTAAATCTTTCTCATTGAATTTTGGAATTAGTTGAGCTAGTTTTAACAATTTTGTACCCAGCCTTGAATTACGCTCCTCCATATTGACCATGCTTTCACTGGGGTTGCTCTGTTGGCCCCTAGTTAACTCAAGCCGCTTCAGCTCTCTTTCTTTGCAATCTTTCTAACATATTCTTTCTCTCTCCCTCTCCTGCCTTTCATTTTCTTCACGTTCCTTTTGGAAGGCCCTTTCTTTCTCCCTCTCTCGTTCCTCAAATTCAAGTTTCCTCTGTTCCAAGGCTTCTGCTAACAATACCATGTCGGAGTCTGCTTCTAACCCTGTTTCTGCTTCAAATTCAAGAGAAAAATGGTTGGCCACTAGCCTTAGGAGTTCAGACTTCCTAGCTTTGCCATGTACAGTGATCGCAAAATGCTCAGCCATTTATCTTAACTCTTCCATAGACAGTGCTTTTAACTTATCCCGAGTTACTTCAGCCTGGCTTAGGGAGCTACTAGCTTCATTTGCAGACATGTTAATACTCAATCACACACAACCACAAGAAAACCTGTATTGAAATCTTGCTCTTTTTTGATTGGGAACAATTTGGCTTCCCACTCCAATTTCTTGTCTGTATGTGGGTCAATCCCGGACGCTAGCACCCACATTTCGGTTATGACCAGGTGAGAAAGATGTCTCGGGGTCCCTCTCAGCCTTCACCTGATCTTACTGTAACAGGGTTTAATTTTAAACACAGTGTTTTTAGCTCCCCCTTAGTGAAGCCTTGTTCACTGCTTTGCAATTATAAGGCAAAGAAACCAGCACAAACAGGCTTTCTTAGGTTTAAAGAAGAAAAGTTGAAATGGATTAAACTTAAACTCTAATTCGGTTAATGCCTACGGATACGACGCACCCACGCTAGCATGCATATGCGATACACACCTGCAAATAGAGACAGAAAAGAGCAGAAGAAAAATAAAGTGGAAAAGTTTGAGGCAATATCTGAAGAGTTTTTGTTACAGTTCTTCGAGCTCACTGCAGAGTCCTTGATTGTAGGTAGATCTTGCTTTTCGTTGGGGCCCAGTATTATTCTTAAACCTTGTTCACTGTAGGAGATTTTTCTCTCTTGGGGTTCATGTGTCTTCAGTGGATTCAGAGACTTGTGAGACTGAGATGGGAGCAGACAGGAGAGATCTCAGTTCAGGACCAAACATACTTTCCCAGTTCAAACTGTTTGTACAATTCAGAAAAACCCAGGTTGCAAAGTAGGTTAGTCATGTGACTAACTGGTTTGACCACGTCTTGGATTGTATCATCTTAGCAGTCTCTGGAATGCTCCTCTTACACACAATACCTGGGGTTCAAGGTCTGTTGTGGGTTGAATGTGTCAGGAAATGGTCCTTTGTCCTTCCAATCGCCATCTGTTAATATGCAAATGTCTTTTCCAGCCACGGCTGATCTGTTTAACAAGTCCTTTCTTCACTCTACTAACAGTTTAAATCAATGTTCATGTCAAAATTAATGTGCCTCATTCTCGGGCTAGCGTGACACCCATCAAAGAGAGCAAACAGGAGTCTCAGTTTAACATCTTATCCAAAGGTCAGCATCACTGACAGTGCAGCACTCCCTCAGTTATGCCAATGGGTACTGTACATTACCAGTGGGTGAATGCAGTCCTCTACCAGCTATTTTAATGGGCAAGCATATTAAGCACTTGTCCCGTAATATCAGCGAGCGTGGTGTCTAGGCTTATGCACTCCGTAATTATGCAGATTTTGCAGGACTTTGTGGACTATGGAACCAACTGTTCATGCCTAATAAAGAGCATAGTTTGGGTCATCATCTTAGATGACAAATGTTCAAAATGGGGAATGAAATACTTCAAATACTTGGCAGATACCCTTTAGGTACAGTTTTATGGTCATTCTGCCAAGGAAGTTTCATGGTCTTAGAGAGAATCTGGGAAACCATCATGTGTAGTCAAATTTATCTGAAATTATTGCAGGTTGTAATTACACAGCTTATAGATCTCAGCCTTTGGGTAGTTGGACCTCTAGTTGAAGCCTATTGCAGGACCTTTGAGATCGGGAGATAGGAATGGGGAGCAGAGCAGGAGCTCTAAACATCCTTAAGGGCATCTGTAATTGATGCCCCGTGGTATATGCATGAAGGGCGAAAGGAAAGATCACTCACTGCTGTACAGCACTTCCTTTCCTCTGATGAATATCACCTCCACACACTGCCTTTGGATATACTTGTGATAAAGTGAGAGTGTCGGTCATTTCATATTGAATATAAAGACATCAAGGATTGTGGCGCACTTTGAATATAATATGGAAAGAATAAGTCAGATGAATTATACAAGGCAAGTTCATAAGAATGAAAGACACTTATTTGGAATATTAAGCCTATGAAGTCTGTGCCAAATAGTGCTATTTTCAAGCCTTAATAATTGTAAAAATCCCTAGGTACTTCAAAACTGAAAAGCAGGCCCTTCTCAATCTGCTCTTCATGACTCAACTCATTCTGAACGTTACATTAACATCAGGTTGAAAATACCTCAGGTGCTGTATTGGCGATTGCTTTTTGGTGCAGGCATAAAGCATTAGCAGTGTGGGTGTACATGTTGTGCATTTCAAATGATTATACAGACGTCATTGGAAACCGGGTAACGTGTCCACTGGCAGTCAATCATGCAGACCTGACAGTCGTGTAGACAGCTGTGGGAAGAGGTGATGTAAAATAACTGTATCCAAGCAACGCGGCATTTAGTCAGCAGGAATGACTAACATCTCTGCCTAAATGAATGAATCCTATATATATATATATACATACACACAATATTTATATATCTTAAGCATTTTATGAACAGCGCCTGTGCTTTTTTTTGTTGAAGCAATTACACAGGACATGGGAGGGAGATGCTCGGGGCTTTGGGAACATGTCACAGTCGTATTAATTAGCCTTCATTCCTGCTGTGTTGATTTTTTTTGTAAGCCAGATAACACATGCTGTTGGGTACCTCAGAAATTCCTGACTGGAATCGGGTTGCTTTCATGGAATTTCATACTCGTTACAATGCTTCCGGCTCTGAGAGCCAGTCTTGTGTCGGTGCAGACTTGCAGGAGCCAGCTGGAGAAAACACAAGGACATCACTGAGAAAAGCAGATTGTTTTTTCAAGCAATGAACAGCATGTTCTTGTCGTGACAACTCTGAGCTAAAGAGCGATAAAAAAAACAGCACTTTGAAAGCACAACACTGCAGATGTGTTAACCACTCCAGCTGTTAGCTTTTTTGAAGTCCATAACTACTTAGAGTCACATCTCTCATACCTTTGCAAAAAGCGGTGCTGAATCCTATCAGATACATATTCAGGTTGCCTGATTTCTATCTACCACCCTAAGCACACCACCCCCCACAATGTCATCTCCCCTACCCCGTCGCTGCTTAATGTAGCATAGGGTTCTTACAGCCCAACTGGAATCCAGCCAAACTGAAACTAGAAAGATATGCAGACTGAGACTTGTTGCCAGATTTTTAACAAAACAGTTCAGAATGGTGTGGGAGGGTTACAGGCCCCCGAGTCCCATAGCTTGTGTATTTGGATCTTCCTCGACTGATATTCAAAGGCACCTGCATTGACGAGGTGAGTATTGGCAAGTTTCTGACAGGGCTCTGACATGGAGCAATGTGACCTGTACACTGGCTGTGTGCTGGGTTGGGGAAGTGTTGGGGGAGCAAGGATTGGGAAGGGAGGGCAGAAGGTAAGGTTAGCAACTCTGGCTGGACATATTCCTCGAGATTTCATTACACACTGTGATTGCACTGGAGAGGGTACAGAGGAGGTTCACCAGGATGTTGCCTGGACTGGAGCATTTCAGCTATGAAGAGAGACTGGATAGGCTAGGGCTGTTTTCCTTAGAGCAGAGAAGGCTGAGAGCAGACCTGATAGAGGTATACAAAATTATGAGGGGCATAGATAGGATAGATAGGAAGAAATTTTTCCCTTAGCGGAGGTGTCAATAACCAGAGGACATAGCTTTTAGGTAAGGGGCAGGAGGCTTAGAGGGGATTTGAGGAATAATTTTTTTTCACCCAGAGGGTGGTTGGAATCTGGAACACACTACCTGAAGAGTTGGTAGAGGCAGGAACCCTCACAACATTTAAGAAGTATCTAGATGAGCACTTGAAACTCCATAGCATACAAGGCTATGGGCCAAGTGCTGGAAAAAGGGATTAGAATAGATAGGTGCTTGATGGCCGGCACAGACACGATGGCCGAAGGGCCTGTTTCTGTGCTGTAAAACGCTATGACTCTATGAAATGATCTCCGGTCTCTGACCATTCTACGCAGTGAAATGGTGGAGTGAAGAAAATAAGGGATGCACAAGATGCTAGAATTGGAGGGGGTGTGTTGTAGAGGGCATTGGTGAGGGCACATCTGGAGTACTGTGTGCAATTTGGTCTCCTTACCTAAGGAAGATCATGCTTGCTCTAGTGCAGCAAAGGTTCACTAGATTGGTGACTTTTCATCAGAACTGATGAAAGGTCATTGACCTGAAATGTTGACTTCTGTTTCTCTCTCTGGGTGGCACAGTGGCGCAGTGGTTAGCACCGCAGCCTCACAGCTCCAGGGACCCGGGTTCGATTCCGGGTACTGCCTGTGCGGAGTTTGCAAGTTCTCCCTCTGTCTGCGTGGGTTTTCGCCGGGTGCTCCGGTTTCCTCCCACATCCAAAAGACTTGCAGGTGATAGGTAAATTGGCCATTGTAAATTGCCCCTAGTGTAGGGAGGTGATAGGGAATATGGGATTACTGTAGGGTTAGTATAAATGGGTGGTTGTTGGTCGGCACAGACTCGGTGGGCCGAAGGGCCTGTTTCAGTGCTGTATCTCTAAATAAAATAAAAAAATAAATAAATAGATGCTGCCAGACCTGCTGAGTTTTCCAGCATTTCCTGTTTTTATTTCAGATTTCCAGCATCCGCAGTATGTTGCTTTTGGAATTTCAATAGACTGTTTCTTGGGATGAGGGGGATGTCCTATGAGGAGAGATTGAGTAGACTAGGCCTATATTCCCTCGAGTTTAAAAGAATGAGAGGTGATCTCATTGAAACAGATAAAATTCCTAAGGAGCTCGACAAGGTAGATGCTGAAAAGATGTTTCCCCTGGTTGGGGAATCTAGAACACAGAGTCACAGTCTCAGAATAAGGGGCCAGCCATTTAGGACCGAAATGAGTAGAAATTCCTTCACTCAAAGGCTTGTGAATCTTTGGAATTCTATACCCCAGAGAGCTGTGGATGCTCAGTCATTGAGTGCATTCAAGTCAGAGATCGAGAGATTTTTGGATACGAAGGGAATTAAGAGATACAGAGATAGTGAGAGGGTGAAGTTGAGGTAGATGATCAGCCATGATCTAATTGAATGTCAGAGCAGGCTTGAAGGGCCAAATGGCCTTCTCTAGCTGCTGTTTCTTCTCTTCTTATGTTATTTATCCCTCAACCAATGCCTAAAAACAGATTATTTAGAATTTATCACATTGATGTTTGTGAGACCTTGCTGTGACCAAATTGGCCGCTGCATTTCCTACATGACAACAGCGACTGCATTTCAAAAGGACTTCTTTGGCTGTGTTAAACTTTGGGACATCCTGAGGATGTAAAAGGCGCTATATAAATGCAGGTTCGTTCATTCTTTCTTTCTCCATATAGCATCTGTCGTTGAGTGAGCAATTTCTCTTCCAAATGATGAAAAGTGCCGCACTTACGCAGTGAGCAATGAGACAGAAGGAGGGAGGCATTACATAGGGCTGGATTTTATCAAGCTCACGAGTAGGGCTCCCTAGCCGGGGTAGTGGGGGGCGCGCTGCTGGAAGATGGTTCCAGCAGTGGTCCGCCACAGAGGCTGACGCTGAGAGGGCCCAGTCCAATCTTCCCTGCAGCGGCGAGGCTCTGTGGCAGTCCCCTCCCCCCCGCCGCTGGGCGACGGGACCTGGAGTTAAATATTTAAATTACTGATATGCATAAATTTAAATCAAATTACCTTAAATCTTCTGGGCCTGCCGCTATCTTCGGCGCGACGGCCGCACTCCTTCAGTTCCCTGTCCGGGGAAAGTCGGCGTGAGGAGGGAGGAGTTTAGATTTTCAGTGCGGGGGTTGGGGGGGGGAGGCGGTGGGTGGGCAGGGTCAAATAAACGTAATGGGTGTAGGGGATGATGGGAAGGATGAACTTTAAACTTTGTGCTGTCTGGGGTGGAAAGGTCAGATTTAAAAGGTAAGTGTTTTTGGGGGAAAAGGCAAATAGTTAATGTAATTGTTATTGGGGGCTGGGGAAATGCAGGGTTAGAGATTTATTTGATAACTTTTTGTGGTGGATACTTCTTTAAAATTGTAAATATGCTGGCAAGGCTGGCTGTCCTTTAAAAACGGCGCCAGGGCCTGCGCACAGGCAGCTGACACCATTGAGGGCCACGGACAGCCCGCCCCCTCCACATGATTGGGGTTGGGGGGGTGGGGGTGGGTTGCCCCGGCTATTTAAATGAGCCGCCACATGGGAGATCGCGCGGGCCACCATTATTTGAGCTCACCACCGAGATTGGCGGGGGACTGGGCGGGGGGAGGGAGGGCTCCTAAAATCCAGCCCATAGTGTCTTCTGAATGTGTGATTGTAAATGCCAATCCTGCATATGCCCTTACTACATTCAGAATTGATCTGTGGAGAAAAAATACTAAATTTAAAGCCTTTTAATTTTTGTGATGTGAACATGGTAAATAAGTCAATTGAATTTGAAATTGCTTTTCTTTAACCTTTTACTTTCCAACCATCCATTTTGATCTCATTGGCATGTTGCAGTGGAGGTCACTCTCTTTGAGGAAAACCAAACTGTGGTGACATAAGAAGCCCCAACAGGTTCTTGCTGTTTTACAGCAGTAAAATACTAAACCAAATTTCTTTTGGGCCTCCTTATCTCGAGAGACAATGGATACGCGCCTGGAGGTGGTCAGTGGTTTGTGAAGCAGCACCTGGAGTGGCTATAAAGGCCAATTCTGGAGTGACAGGCTCTTCCACAGGTGCTGCAGAGAAATTTGTTTGTTGGGGCTGTTGCACAGTTGGCTCTCCCCTTGCGCCTCTGTCTTTTTTCCTGCCAACTACTAAGTCTCTTCGACTCGCCACAATTTAGCCCTGTCTTTATGGCTGCCCGCCAGCTCTGGCGAATGCTGGCAACTGACTCCCACGACTTGTGATCAATGTCACACGATTTCATGTCACGTTTGCAGACGTCTTTATAACGGAGACATGGACGGCCGGTGGGTCTGATACCAGTGGCGAGCTCGCTGTACAATGTGTCTTTGGGGATCCTGCCATCTTCCATGCGGCTCACATGGCCAAGCCATCTCAAGCGCCGCTGACTCAGTAGTGTGTATAAGCTGGGGGTGTTGGCCGCTTCAAGGACTTCTGTGTTGGAGATATAGTCCTGCCACCTGATGCCAAGTATTCTCCGAAGGCAGCGAAGATGGAATGAATTGAGACGTCGCTCTTGGCTGGCATACGTTGTCCAGGCCTCGCTGCCGTAGAGCAAGGTACTGAGGACACAGGCCTGATACACTCGGACTTTTGTGTTCCGTGTCAGTGCGCCATTTTCCCACACTCTCTTGGCCAGTCTGGCTCAGTGGGCAGCACTCTTGTTTCTGAGTCAGAAGGTTGTGGGTTTAACTTCCACTTCTGAGACTTGACCATATAATCTAGGCTGACACTCTAATGCAAGTACTGAGCGAGGTGTTTTATTTAATGCAATTTTAAACTAAGGCTTTGTTGGCCCTCTCTGGTAGAAGTAAAAAATTCCATAGCACTATTTTGAAGAAGAGCAGGGGAGTTCTCCTGGTGTCCCGGCCGATATTTATTTCTCAGCCAACGTCACTGAAACAGATTATCTGGCCATTATTGCATTGCTGTTTGTGGGAGCTTGCTGCGTTTCCTACATTACAACAGTGACTACACTTCAAAAGTACTTCATTGACTGCGAACCGCATCGGCATATCCTGAGGTTGTGAAAGGTCCTACATGAATGCAAGTTCTTTCTTTAAGCATCCTCCGCATTCTGAGGGAGTCCAGCTAAGCTTGAAACCACACTGTGTTTATTCACAACAAAATGGTCTCTCACTCTCATGCCATATAAAGTCACATGACTTGTGCTGTCGTACCAGTTTATGTTTCCCCCAAGTCAATGTTGTGTCTGTTGTTCAGCGCACATGACGACCCCTCCTTAAAACTGAACAAAATCTTTGTTCTTTCTATGAGAGAAGCTTTAATTAAGTAAACCTTAGAGTGTTATATTTTGGCCTTTGGCCATGCCAGGCTTCCTCATTTAGCTTCTTGGGGCCAAGGAACCTCCAGAAAAATACCAGCATACAATGTTGTCCTTTGTCCTAGGGACAGGCAATGAAAGCCAACAACAGCCACGTCCCAAGAATGAATAATAAACAAAAAAAAACTCCTTACCATTTCCTCAGGACATACTAAGGTGCTCCACGTACAATGGCTTACTTTTGAAATGTAGTGACTATAGTTATGCAGACAAAATACTGCAGCCAATTTGCACAGAGCAAGATCCCTTTGCTGCCAAGAATGGTTGGGGCAGTAGATAAAAGTTCGAAGCAGAGGAAGATGAAAGACTATGGGAAGACCATGGGGCAGTGAAATTAGTTAGCCCTGCTAGAGAGCCGACATAGCCTTGATAGTCCAGTTGGCCTCTTGTAAAGTCCTATGGTTCTGTTGTTCTTAGAGCACGGAATGATATGCTGCAGGGAGCAGCCAACAAACAATAAATGATAGTTGTAGCAATGTCAATTGTGGTAGAAATCTACTAGGATTAGGTGTGATAGAATGAATTCACCCTGATCAGGATGGAATGGGTTTCTACTCCAGGCCTTTTTTTAGTCTTCAAAATGGCATGTGGATTCTGCCTTCTAATGGCCCTCAAGATTATAAACTGATTCCTAAAGCAGCAAAAATTCAAAATAGTTATGGTTCTGCAGACCAGTGTGAGAAACCTCTGACAGCAATTAGATTTTAATTAACTGGAGAATGTGTTTGTTTTGACCACCTCTCCCCCTTACCTCCAAGGCTACCTCAACACTGGTGTTAAAGGGTGCATCACAACTGTGCTGCAGTGCCCAGAATACTTGTGATTAACACCCTGGGACCTCAGCTAGTCTTTTAAATAAAGTGTAGTAACGCTTCTCCAGGGTTAGGCTAAATGGCCTTAACTGTAAACTGCCAATTTTTTTATTAATGAAATCAAGCCATACAGATGTTCAAAGAGCAGAAATCTATTTTGTAATAAATTCAATTTGCATTTTAAATTAGGAGTAATTAGCATAATTCATTTGTTATTTCTAATCGCAGTGTAGTTTTGGTTGTGCAAAGACATGATTTACAATTTTTGAATTATAGGAAAAGTATATGTTCTAGTTCGTATAATTTCCATACGCTAAGGTGTGATTTGCATAATCCATTGATAAATAACCCCCAGTACCTTAGTAAGATATAACGACGAAAGACTTTCATTTATATAGCGCCTTTAGGATCCTGCATTTGTACACATTTAAATAGAAAGCCAGGAGTCTGGCCTAAAGTGAGAGCCAATAATGTCTGGATTACATTTTGAAGGATAATAATAGCAGTGAAAGAGCAGAGCTAACAGAGTCAGCTGAAGTCAAAGCCTGTAAGGATGCAGGGTTAGAGAAACATTTATTTAAATGTAATAGCAGCAGCAAAGCTGGAGGAGCGCAGAAGGAAGGTGGGAGATCAGCCAGGAGAGCGTTGGAATAATCAAGTCCGGAGATATCAAAAGTGTGGATGAGTGTTCCAGCAGCAGATGGGCTGACAGGTGATGTCTGGGAGGTATCCTAACTCAGACCGAGTTCCATTCACCCATCTTCCCTGTGCTCGCAGAGCTACATTAGCTCCCAGTCTGACAGCACTCAATTTTAAAATTCTCATCTGTGTTTTCAAATCTCTGGAAACCCCTTCCTTAAACCTCCCAGTCTCTATCCCTCTTTCCTCCTTGAAGACGCTCCTTAAAAACTATCTTTTTAACCAAGTTTTGGTCATCTTCCCTAATATCGCCTTGTGTGGCTCGGTGCCAAATTTTATTTGATAGTGCTCCTGCAAAGCCCCTTGGGATATTTTACTATGGTAAAGGTGCTATATAAATGAAGATTGCTGTTGTTGACCAGAACCAATGCATACATGAATAGTATATGAATATTATTATGCACTATTATAGCATGGAGCACCACCCATATTGTAGACCTAATAATGATGTCCAACCAGATGTTGAATCTTCTGTTCATGCAGCAGTATTCTGCTGAATTATGTCCAAACCAGTAAACATCCCTGTTCAGCGACTCTAGTGTAAAAAAAATGAGACTGAAGGCTGATTGAGGCCAGTTAGCAGTGTGCACGTAATCCTGGTCCCACTGGGTGGTCCTTGGAAAACTTCTCCTCCCTTGTATGTGACCCTTGATAAACTACTGTAAATAAATGGCTTGTTATTCCTTCCTGGCCCGAGAGGAGAAAGGACAAACCATTCATCATCTGGTACTTTTGAAATTGTTTCATATCTAATGTGCTTTATGGCAAATGGTCAGGCATAGAAAAATAGTTTTTCTTATTTTCTCCTTAAAATGATTTTGTATTAAAGTTCAACCCGATCCAGGCTCAGTCAAACTTGTGGAGTTGGATTAAGGGGAGACTTGCCATAAACTGAGCAATTCCTTTTATTTTCAATTTACTTTGTCTTTTGGCCATTATTCACAACACAGGCATACGCATGTGACGTGCTACATGCACAGATGAAGTGCATTCTTGGATGCACATAAACTGTGTTCCTGAGCACACACAAAGTGGGGTAAATCTTGACTTTGTGAGACTGTGTAAAAAGTGTGCTAATGAGTCGCCAGCCCGTGGGTAATAGAAGTGAACATTGGGAGAGATGCCAAACAGGCTGCTGACTCGTTATTGTTTACAGTATCGCACAAAGACGAGATCTACCTGAGCATGCACAAAGTGTGTTCCTGAGCGTACACAAATTGTGTTTTTGAGCGTGCACCAACAACTATGCCCAATTATGTGCAAACTGAACTGTTGGTGTGCCACGACTTTATAATATATACATATGATCTTTTACATCAGGGGTCAGCAACCTGTGGCTCCGGAGCCCAATGCAGCTTATTAACATCTCACTAGTGGTTCCCAACCTTTTCCAGTTGGATCACATTAACATGAAAAAAGCTTAAAAAAATTAAGTCAAGAAAAGTAAGAGCCGAGTTTTTATTGTAGGGATAAAAGGTTAAACATTATGCTACACTTTGCGGTTTCAAATGATTATTTTAATGAAAAACATCATGGTGCTCTAAATAAACCTGTTTGAGTGGTATAGTTACACCATGGTTATAGATAGATAGTGCCTTTGGGTCGAGGAACAGGTTTTATAGCTGTGATCATTATTGCTTCTAATATAGCTGAGAAGATAATGTATTCTGAATGTGCAATTCGAAGCTGCATTTTTATCATAAGAATCAATAGTCGAAAAAATTGTCTTAATTCTATGCATCTTAAGTTAAAGTTTGTTTTAAAGATGACTTTACTGACAAAATTATGCTAAAAAAATCCGTTTATCACAAGATCTGTGATAAAGACACAGACAAAAAGCATTCTTTCAGTTTTATATGTATATTTCTTATTACTTTTTTTATTCAAAGTGGAAACATGCTGTTTTCCATTAAATTAATATGGTTCGCTATTTTTACATTTTCTTTTCGAAAATGCTTATACATAATTCATGCAAATTGACGCACAAAACCTGAACATGCATATCCTGGAGATACGAAGAAAAAGATCAAAAAAGGACACAATAAAGTCAAAAAATACAATAATTCAGAGTTAGTTCTGTTTTAATTTTGATTTTTTCCGATTGATGCATAAATTCAACACATGTATTTTATTTATTATATATATATAATTTATGCATTCTACCAGAGACACTTGGCAATTAACCATGTATTTGGTTTAGAAATGCCAAATTTTCATCTTGCAGCTCCCAATAGATGTATTCAAAGTTTTTTTAAAAGGCTCGTCAGGTTAAAAAAACGTTGCCGACCCCTATGCTGGAATGTCAAGAAAGGAGGGCGACAAGTGTGTGATGGAATGGAGAGATAGCATGTCCAAGAAGTGTGGTGCGCTTAAGATCGCATTGAGTGGGAGAGAGATTCATGCCGTTTGGCGATGATACTGAACCAAATCACTGGAGTCATGAGATAAACTTTACAATGCTGATAATGCAACCTTACACCGTTCAGGTGATTGATATCACCAAATGGTGATTACAGAGCAAAAATTAACCTCCCTATGCCACTATAAAGGAAACTGTCAGATTTGTTACAGTAAGGCTCAATGGGGAAAGACCACAGTGTAAGGTCCCCCCACCAAGCTGAACTGAGGGGCTGGATCCATGGGAAACCCCTCGAACTGTATCGGGAAAATTTTCATTTGCTGTAAAATGTAAAAATGTATCTGGCACGACAATGAAATGGAAGGGTTGTGAGGCAACTCATGATTGTATAGAAGGAAACGGACCGCCCTTGCACTGTTTGTATTTTTTGACTTGGTGCTGTTTGAAACTGTTTGGTCATGTATTTTTTCCAGATTTTTATGAATAAAGTATATTTTAGAAATAAAATTTAAAAAAATTGAATGACTTCAAGCTTATTCACTGTGGTGTGGCTTATAAATATTCCAAAGTAGAGCCGGGAGATTGAAATGTATGTTCCAGTGATCCAGTTTGACCTTCAGTGATATACAGTACTGTGACTGTTTCCTCAGTGAAAGATGGAGTGTGGTCGCCCACTTTGGTCACTGTCATTGTTTCCCCTGGGCTGGGTTTTTAAGCAAGCCTGTTTTCCTTCAATCGTAAAGGCTCTTTGTTTAACCCCTTCACAGGCCTGCTGTGATTTATGCCACTGCTTTGAGAACAGCATTGTGTTCAGCCTAGTTTGGTTATCTTTTGAATGAGACAGTTATGGATGAGAGGGTGTGTGTTTATTGTAGATTTTAGTCCACAAGGGAATGTTTTGGCATGAAGAGAAAGAAACAACTGAATCCTAAGCTACTAATACGTAGGCAAGGATTTATCTTTGAGTTGGCTATTTTCCATTAAGTTGTTGGTATGTATAACCTGATTCATTTTTAAATAGGATTTTAAAATTTGCTGACTGACTGTGATTCTCTGCGATTTTACCAACTCTGGTCAGTGAGTTTCCAGGACTGAAAAAAATAACTCCATTAACTTTTAGCATCAATCTTAGTGGCATTAGTCACCTGATGTAAGAGAGTAACCAAGTAAATGGATTTCCGGCCTTTCCCCCTCTGAACTGGATGGTCAGGAGGACCAAGGAGAAGATAAATTGAGTCAGTAAGACTTTAATTTGTATAACATGCTCCGCACCCACAGGATGTCCCAAAAATGCATTACAGCCAAGACGTTATTTGGGGGAGTGTGGTCACTTGTGTTTTGTGGACAAACAAAGCAACCAATTGGTAGCCAGCAAGATCCCACCAACAGGAAATAAAATAAAGACCCAATGAATCCATTTTGGTGCCATTGGTTAAGAGAGAAATGTTGGCCAGAGTACTCTCTTGCTCTGTTTCACGTTATTCCATGGGATCTTTAACAGCCACCAGAACAGGGGCCTACATTTAGTATCTCACCTGAAAGATGGCGCGTCCAACAAAGCAGCCTTTCCTTAGTACTGCACGGAAGAATCAGCCTAGGTTGTGTGCTCAGGACATGGATGGGCCTTGATCTCACAAAATTTACTCAGAGGCAACTGAGTCAAATTGACAGTTGCAAGTATGGCAGGCGTGTCTCACGTCTGCTCTTCACCTGGTTGCACAGCTGCACTGTGATCAAGACACCAGTAGGCGAATAACCAAACTGGAGACTAGAGACCACTTACGACACCTAAGTGGCTTGACATTCCAATACATGAATACTGCACTAACTGCAGTATTTGTTGAGTTGCTTTGTGTATCACGACGCTTTTCAAACTGGAAGCAGAAAAACATTGGAAAATGCTGAGAGAAATTCAGCTAGTCTAAGTTCATAGCCAGTTCTTTATTTATCTTCACACAGTTGGATTTGATATTAGACTGAAGCCATTAGGCTAGCAATCACCATTATGTTGTCTGCACTGTACCTGCCAAATCGTTCAATCTTACCAATGCAGAGCTTAGCATAGAAATGCAGTGCCTTTAAAGCCAGGCTTTCTTAGGTGTTAGGTGAGTTGATCGAATAGTCGGAAACATGTTTAATAACACTAAACAAAGGCTGTGACAGAGCTCAGTAGAAACTGTCTTATAAGAACAAAGCGATTTTGGATTCTGGAGACCGTATATCATTAGCCTGCAGCTACACACAGCAGAGGACTGTGCAGTTCTCGCCCACACATCTAATGGAGCATTGAGTAGAGAGTATCTCATTTATGCAAAGTGCCTGTGACAGCTTAGTGTCCCATATCATCAGCACATTTAGAAGAAATGGGATATAGCTTTTAGTTAAATTTCTCTTTTTTAATTGCTGTACTTTTGAAGTAAAAGAAGTTACAACTGCAAGAAGGAATAACTTATCACTAGTACTTCATACATACAAAATGAACACAGTGCAAATAGCAAAAATTTAATGGTAAGGTTTGGTTTTGCATTTCAATTCATGTCCTCACATTAATATTGTAAGGGTGCTTTGAGCAGTGAGATGTTTACTGGAGACTGTTTTAATGGTACAATAATACGTGGTTGACACACTGTGAAATGGGTCACAAATTGATTTGTGAAATTGTTTTTTTTATTTGATGCAGGAGATGACACATTCGTGGCCTCCTCCCCTAACAGCCATACACACACCTGGCAAGGCTGAACCAACCAAGTTCCCAATTCCAAGCAAGGTAGGGACCTGTTACCGAAGCCAAACTTAATCTAACAGACTTTACCAGGAGTGGGAAATGTTTAAAAGAAAATGCCTTTTGACAGTACCTAGGTTTTAAAATTGAAAAAAATGTAGTTCTAGCTTCACAGCAGGCTACAATATGGAGGTTTTATATGAAAACCAGTGTCTTCCATTTAGAATCCTTGTTTTGAATCTTTTTAGTATTGAGGAGTAGCTACACAATGTGCACCAAAGGAATTCAAAGAATTGCACAGTATTTACAGAAACAGGCCATTCGGCCCTACTGATCATGCTGGTGTGTCTGTTCCACACAAGCCTCTTCGCATCCCACTTCATCCCACCCTATCAGGATATCTTTCTAATAGGAGGTTTCAGAGATAGGACTTACAGAAGAATGAAGCTGTTAACACATCAGAGGTATTTCTGTGTGAAATGGACTATCTGGTTCTATATGTCACTTTAGGGTAAATTTTGGAAGACTCTGATCCCAGAACACAGTGTTGCTTGACAGAAGTGTAGATCTGAGATTTGGGCATAGAGATCACCCCACTCACTGTGCATCTGATCTTTTAGCCATTCTTCTTAATGACTGAACAAAAAAAGTCATGAGCATTGCAAATTAGGCACGCTGACTGCCACACCCATTTCCACGATGCTCACATTCAGTAAGACACTTTGAAGACTTTTCCCAACATCTGAAAATTACGTGAATGCGGTACAGTAGTACCACATCATTGCCAG
Organism: Heterodontus francisci; assembly: GCF_036365525.1. Classification (NCBI taxonomy): domain Eukaryota; kingdom Metazoa; phylum Chordata; class Chondrichthyes; order Heterodontiformes; family Heterodontidae; genus Heterodontus; species Heterodontus francisci. The sequence continues at coordinate 12,454,719 of NC_090385.1, forward strand.
TTAGTAGAGTGTTACAGATTGACTGAACAACTCGCTTTACTAGTAAGACCCTCAAGATTTGTGAAATAGACCTTCATCCCACTTTTTTTTTCAAATTTGTATTTTAGTGCGAGAGTATCGGTTCAGCTCAATGAGTCATGGTTCAACACCTCAATTTTAAAACTCTCATCCTTGTTTTCAAATCCCTCAATGGTCTCTCCTGACTCTACCACTGTAGTCTATTCCAGCCCTAGAACCCTGCAAGATCTCTGCACTCCTTCAATTCTGGCCCCTTGTGCATTCCCCATTTCCTTTGCCATGCCTACAGTCATATAGACCATAAGCTCTGGAATTCCCCTCAACATTTCCTGCTCTCTACCCTTCTCACCTCCTTTTACACACTCCTTAAAATCTACTTTAAGCTCGGTGTCAAACTATGTCTGATACCATTGCTCTGAAGCGCTTTGGGATGTTTTGCTACATTAAAGATGCTATATAAATGCAATTTTTTTGTTGTTCCAGAACCTAAGCGTGTGATGTAGACTGACAGTCTCAGTCAATGTGTATCACTTCATTAACCGGGAAGAGCTTGATAATATTGCTTTGAGAAACCAAAGAGAAAATAAAATGTCCCACTGACCTGTTGGAAGAATTCTTCTGAAGTTAAAGCTGTGTATAGATAGGTTCTTTTCAAACTGAAACTGAATCATGTCTTAACTGAACTAGACTGACTGAAGCTGCCATTAACTGTAACAGCAGTGCTGAGTGGTGCATTGTCAGAGGCCCTGCCAGCTTGTTTAGGCACATAGGAATATAGGAACAAGAGGGGCTGATCAATGACCTAACTCCACATACCTGCCTTTGCCCCATATCCCTTAATAACTTTGGTTAACAAAAATCTATCAATTTCAGATTTAAAATTAACAATTGATCTAGCATCAATTGCTGTTTGCAGAAAAGAGTTCTAAACTTCTACTACTCTTTGTGTGAAATGTGTTTCCTAATTTCACTCCTGAAAGGTCTGGCTCTAATTTTTTGATTATGTTTCCAGCCCAATGAGCAGAAATAGATTTTCCCAATCTACCCTATCTGTTCCCATTAATATTTTGAAAACTTTGATCAAATCACTCCTTAACCTTCTAAATTCCAGGGACAACCACCCTAGTTGGTGTAATCTCTTCTTGATATTTAACCCTTGGAGTCCAGGTATAACTCTAGTAAATCTACACTGCATTCCCTCCAAGTCCAATATATACTTCCTAAGGTGTGGCGTCCAGAGCTGCTCGCAGTGCTCCCTATGTGATCTAACCAGGGCTTTGTATAGTGTTACGGTCAAGTGAGGAGGGGTTGAAGGGCTTCCCTCTTTTCTCTTTCCTTGTTTGACCTCAACAGGTTTAATTCTTTCTGAAAGTGAATGTACTGGCCAATTCAGTAGATGTTTGATTACTTACTTGCTATGATCATAACAAGGACCAATCAGACAGGTTTTCTTGAGTTAACAAGGAAAGAGGTCAACTTTATTGTACCTAAACCAAGCTAATAAAAATAATAACACTGCAACTTTTACTCTCGCACACACTCTGGAGCTTTACACACACAACCAAAAGGTTACAGAATGGGGAAAGGTAGATTGGTTGAGTTAGAGTCCATAAAATAAGGTATATAGTTTGTGAAGTTTGGTGATTCGGCTGGCTTCTATCTGAATTCAGTGGTCCTGAGGCTTTTAGTTTAAAGAGGTAGGAGGTGTGATCAGTAAGTTTGCAGATGACACGAACATTTTTGGTGTTGTAAATAGCGAGGAAGAAAGCCTTAAATTGCAGGACGATATTGATGGGCTGGTAAGATGGGCAGAGCAGTGGCAAATGGAATTTAATCCTGAGAAGTGTGAGGTGATGCATTTTGGGAGGATTAACAAGGCAACAGAATATACAATGGCTGGTAGGATCCTAGGAAGTACAGAGGGTCAGAGGGACCCTGGTGTACTTGTCCATAGATCACTGAAGGCAACAGCACAGGTAAATAAGGTGGTTAGGAAGGCATATGGGATACTTGCCTTTATTAGCCGAGGCATAGAATATAAGAGCAGGGAGGTTATGATGGAGCTGTATAAAATGCTAGTTAGGCCACAGCTGGAGTACTGTGTACAGTTCTGGGCACCACACTATAGGAAGGATGTGATTGCACTGGAGAGGGTGCAGAGGAGATTCACCAGGATGTTGCCTGGGCTGGGGCATTTCAGGAATGAAGAGAGGCTGAAAAGGCTATGGTTGTTTTCCTTAGAACAGTGAATGCTGAAGGGGGACATGATTGAGGTATACAAAATTATGAGGAGCATTGCTGGTTAGATAGGAAGAGACTTTTTCTCTTAGCAGATGGGTCAATAACCAGGGGGCATAGATTTAAGGTAAGGGGCAAGAGGTTTAGAGGGGATTTGAGGAAAACTTTTTTCACCCAGAAGGTGGTTGGAATCTGGAACGCACTGCCTGAAGGGGTGGTAGAGGCAGGTACCCTCACAACATTTAAGATGTATTTAGATGAGCACTTGAAACGCCATAGCATACAAGGCTACGGGCCAAGTGCTGGAAAATGGGATTAGAATAGATAGGTGCTTGATGGCCGGCATGGACACGATGGGCCGAAGTGCCTAGTTCTGTGCTATATGTCTATGACTGGTTCGGTGAGTCTCTTGGAGACAGTGATGTGAATGATTTTCTCCAACAGGGTTTCTGATTGTAGCCGGAGTATGCAAAGGTGATCAGTCAACAGGCAGGATTTGAAAGCTTTCAAACTGGAATGGAGAGAGAGAGAGAGAGAGAGACCCCCACTTAGGGTCTGTTCATGTCAGAGCCCAAAATCTTCTCCTTTGCTGCAGCGAAGAACACAAGTTTAAAACCACAGATGGGGAGGGGGTTTGTCATATGACAGTCACTCAGTCATTCAAACATAGCAGTTAGCAGTATTTCACTGCTTGCTGAGAGAACAGGTAATTCCTTTAAACTTCCTGGGTCCTGGTTCTTGCTGGCATATTAGCAGACATTTCGTCTCTCTCCTCACAGTCCTTTGCAATGTAGGATACACTGTAGCAAACTAGGTGATCATCTGAAGCTGAAAGAATGACTTTGCCAGCAGCTTGTCTTTTTAAAAATGTTCTTCTTTAATTTCTTCCAAAAAAAGAAGTCAGATCTCCAGTCAGTGGGCCAAAGAAAATTATCATTCAACAAAACACATTGGCGTAACAATAGGTAGATGTAAAGGATTGCGTGGCTCTATCTAAAGTAGAGCAGGGAGTTCTCCTTGTGTCCTAGTCAATAAACCTCAACCAAAACCAGATTAACTCTTAATTATGGAATGACACCAGCATTTAGAGAGTTAAAGTATGAGTACAGATTGCATATATTTTTATCTTGCAATCCCTTGAATATAGGAGATTGAGGTGTGATCTGATCGGGGAGTTTAAAATGCTAAAACAATTTGATAGAATAGATATGGAGAAACTATTTTCTATGGTAGGGGAATCAAGAGGAAGGGAAAATATGTTAAGATTAGAGCTAGACCAATTAGGAAAAAAAAATCATAAATGACTTCCTCAGAGAAACGGCAGTATAAATTTGGAACTCTCTCTACCAAAAGGCTGTGGTTGCTGGGGTCCAATTAGAGCTATCAAGACTGACATAGATATGTATTCTTTTAGGTAAGGATGTCAAGTGATATGGAGCAAAGTTGGGAAAATTGAATATTCATACAGATCAGCCATCCTGTAATTCAATGACAGAGCTGGTCCAAAGGGCTGAATGGCCTCCTCCTGTTCCTGTGTTCCTATGTCATTTTTGTTTGTGGTATCTTGCTGCATGCAAAAATGGCTAGTGTATTTATCTACGTAACAACCGTCACTGTCCCTCTAGATCATTTATTGTATGTGAATGCTTTGAGATTAAAAGAAAGAAATAGTTGCATTGTCTATAGCGTCTTTCATGACCGCAGGATGTCCCAAAGCATTTTACAGCCAATGAAGTACTTTCGAAGTATAGTCACTGTTGTAATGTGGGAAACGTGGCAGCCAATTTGCGCACAGCAAACTCCATAAACAATGCAATAATGAGATAAATGTGTTTTTAGTGACATTGGTTGAGTGATAAATATTGGCCAGGAAGTTGGGGAAAACTCACCTGCTCTTTGCAATAGTGCCATGGGATCTTTTATATCCACTTTAAAGGACAGACGGAGCCTTGTTTTAATGTCTCATCCAAAAGACGGCACCTTCGACAGTGTGACACTCTTCTGTACCGCACTTGGAGTGTCAGATTTTATGCTCTACCCCTGGAGTGTCCCTGAGGTGAGATTTTTACCCACTGAGCCACAACTAGTACCTCATGGCTGAGATGTTTCTGAAATATGATAGGTTGCTACATAAACACATCTTTGTTTATATATTAAAATTATATCTTTTAAGTTACTGTGTACTCTGCTACCGAGATTCATTATGTTTTATTTTGTACTGGAACCTGACGCCATAGATTGGGTTCAACCAATCAATGTCACAGGCCAATTAGGTATTGTTGTCCCCTATTGGGCAGTTTCAGGAACAGATCTTTTATTTCTTGAACAGCACTGCATAGGAATCCATATGTGTGCAAGTATCTCGAAGTGGTTCGCTGGCTGGCGCAGTGATCACAGCATATAGCAGGCCAAGAATTATCTAAAGTACCGGGGCACTTGGTCACAACACTCCCACCAGCTCAGACTGGCATGTGCCTGAATTAGTACTGGCATGGAATCCGGCCATGAACTCAGCCAATGAGTTAAGCCAATGCTACGACAAAAGCAAAATACTGCAGATGCTGGAAATCTGAAATAAAATCAGGAAATACTGGAAATTCACAGTGGGTCTGGCAGCATCTGTGGAGAGAGAAACAGAGTTAAATGGGCTGGATTTTAAGCAGCCCTCGATGTCGGGATCCGTGGCAGGGGCAGCCTGAAGATGGCCCTGGATGAGGCCCACCATGGACTTCAACGCCGGCAGGGCCTGGCCCGATATTACCAGCAGCGGAAAGGCCTCGTGGTAGCCACCACCACCCACCCCACCACCCCCCCCCCCGCCCCCCCACCCCCGGCAGCTTGGCGACAGGACTGCAATATAATTATTTAAATAAATTAAAATACCTGAATTCATTAATTTCACGTCGCCTCCTGATGTCCCGTCGCGATCTTCACCCAGGCGGCCGGTACTGCCACCCCTTCAGATCCCCAGCCGGTGAAACGAGGCAGAACACTGGTTGGTGGGGTGGGGGTGGGGGGGGTAAGTTTATCATAGAGCGGTGAGGGGGATGGAGTCAAATTAGCATCATGAGTATAAGGGATGGTGGGAAATTAGAAATGTAATAGGTTTTAAGCAAGTGAAAGGGCCGCTGGAGGTGGCGGAAATGGTAGATGATGACCCGTTGAACACGGAGGCTGGTGGGTTCTGCTATTGTGGTTCTGGGAGGGAGGGAAAGGGGTGAGAGCAGAAGTTCTGGAAATGGGATGGGCACAGTCGAGGGCCCTGTCAACCACCGTGAGGGGGAATCCTCTGGTAAGGAAAAAGGAAGACATATCAGAAGCACTGGAATAGAAGATTATATCATCTGAATGGCTAATGCTATGTTGCTAAGCATAATCTGGCTGTCTTTTTATAGCAAGGAGTTTTAACCAGTTTTGGGATAAATGAGACTTCGATTTGTCACAATTAAAAGGAATATGGAAATTCCTTGCATAATATACATGATGCCTGCCCTTTATAGAAATAGGCACGGTATTAAATGTTTCAAAGAGGTATTGTTAGGGTGACATAACGTGTGATATTCTTTCATCAGCAGTATTCTGTCATCCTGATCTTACATTCATTCTGTTAGAATTGTATGTTTAGTTCTAACTCGACCAAGTAATTATCTGACACAAACAGTGCAACACAATGCCATTGTGTTCTGCTTAATTGCTTTTGTATTATCAGTCATTAATTTCTGCAATCGTTACATGTTAAAGCTAAATGAGTAAATTCTTACCTCTCCTTGGCTTGCATTGTGTGGTTCAGAAACGTGCTCTGATGTGTCTCATGTTCTTTGTTTGTAGGACTCTCAGCATCTAACCTCCGGGTACAATGGGCAAAGTAGGTCACCTTTTACTCTTGTCTTTAAAGACAATTTAATGCTCTGTCTGTAATTAAACTTAATATTGGAATGTTAATTACATGGTGTCAACTCTTAGAAGATGGAAGAATAATTTCCCCATGATAAAGTATTATGTGTTGTGGCATGTTAATAGTAGAATTTCAATGGGAGCGGTTACAGCTGTAGATAGGTTCTTGTGTAAAAATAACAAAGATATGACACTCCAAATGCCTACTTCTTTTCAGAGCGCTGTGATGTTCAAGGAAAGCCTCCGACAAAGTCAGCACCACAGAAATCGTAAGTACCACTGGTTTGAATTTTGAAAAAGCTCACACGCTTTCTCTTTGGCTGGAACTGAAGCTGGTTGAAAGTATGAAGGTCATGTCAGTATATTTAGAGGTATCAAAGATTGACTAGGGCTTATGATCCTGATTCAAGAAGTCAATTTATTGTTTTCATAGTTAGGCCCCTTTGGTAAGACCGTCGCAGCTGATCCCAGAGAAACCCAAGCTGCAAGCCACAATTCAAAGTGTTACAAAGTTTTTACAGTACATAACAGGCCTTGCAGCCAACTGGTCCATGCGAGTGTTTACCATATCCTTCTATTCCCCTCTCCCTCATGTGCTTCCCCTTAAATGCATCTTCGCTATTCACCTCAACTACTCCCTGTGGTAGTGAGTTCCACTATCTCACCACTCTGTGGGTAAAGAGGTGTCTCCTGAATTTCATTTTGGATTTATTAGTGACTATTTTATATTACAGCCCCGAGTTCTGATCTTGCCCATAAGTGGAAAAATCATCTATACGTCTACTGTATCAAACCCTCTCATAATCTTGGAAGACCCCTTTTGAGTTACGATGTTAAGCAGCTTCAGATGCACACATGAAAATTGCAAGCTGAAAATGATAGTGCATAGGAAGCAATTAAAGATGCTTAAAAAGGGAACAGTAATGAGATAAACAGAGACGTGGAAAAGAAATGAGATGTGGACATGGGATGAAAATGAAGGTTAGGATTATTCATGAGCTATTACATTAATGGGGTTAAATGACAGGGGCTTTCACACAAGTGCGGAGTTTATATATCAAAGCTGAGGTGCTTTAACTTCAATCCAGTTACTCATCATTATCAAAATCATATTAAAAAGGCAAATAGAAATTGAAATGGTGACCCTTTCTTTGCAAACGAGCAAAGGATTCCAACCTGCTGGTTGACAGTCTAAAGGACCACCTGTCTATTGGCTACCATCCTGTTATTCTGTTCTCTGAATGCTGAAATTAATTCAGAATCTCTTGCACCCTGCCTATCATTGCCTGATCTAAACAGATCCAAATTAGTGTCCTAAACACATCCCAAATAACCCAGAGCAGGCGGAATAGTGGAACAGGAGTAGCCATTCAGCCTCTTGAGTTTGTTCCATTATTCAATTAAATCAATTTATCTGTATCCTAACTCCATTTATCCACCATCCTTCCAATACCCTTACCCATCAAAATCCATCAATCTCCGTTTTGAAATTTTCAATTGACCCCCAGCCTCAACAGCTTTTTGGTGGCGAGAGTTCCAGATTTTTACTACCTTTTGTGTGAAGAAGTGCTTCCTGACATCACCCTTGAATGGCCTGGTTCCAATTTTAAGGTTATGCCCTCTTGTTCTGGACTAACCCACCCACACCCCTCCCCCGTCCACCAGAGGAAATGAAAGAACGAAAGACTTGCATTTATATATTGCCTTTTATGACCGCAGGACATCCCAAAGCACTTTTCAGCCAATGGAGTACTTTTGAACTGTAGTCACTGTTGTAATGTTGGAAAAGTTTCTCTCTAGCTATACATCAATCCTTTTGGAGCGGGTACAAGGCTGAAATTAATTTAGAAGCAGTACAAAAGGATCTTAACATGGGGGATATTTTATGCTCTTTACCATGGTGGATTTGGAGGTGGGGAGAGCATAAAATCGGGCTCCTGCCTCCACCAAAATTTAGTCCGGAGCGGGAAGGACTGTGAATGGTCCTTCTGCCCCGCCACCAATTAAGGCTTTTAACTGGGTAATTAATTCCCAGTTAAGCGCCTCTTCCCACTGCAGCTGCAATTAGCTGTCAGCGGGCAGCCCCGTCGCCACATGAGAAGCACGGCACGAAAAAACCATGCTGGCTGCTTTCCAGCTCGGGGGTGGGGGGGTGGGGTTCCTCATTAAAAGGCACTTACATTCCCCCTCCCCCATGTCCCCCACCCCGCGAGAGCCCTCCCGCCCTGACCTACCTGTGGCCTGGGTCCAGCACTGCTCCCGGGCCTCGGGTATTTGCTCCACCGGCAGCAGCCACTGACTCTGCGGTGGCACTGCTCAGTGGAACGGCAGCTCTCTGACATGGGGAGTTCTGACGCCGATGTCCTTCATCCTGTGGACGATCCGCCAGTGTCCACTTAAGTGCCTGATTGGCGCTAGATTTGGCGGGCCTTCTGGAGAAGAGGTGACGCGTGGTTCTTGGTGTTGCTTTTTTCGCACTTCGAGACCCCCGTCACCAACATAAAATCCCAACCATGGGTTCCCCTCTGATAAAACAAGTTAATTTTAAAGGTTATGGTGCCACAGTAATGCCACTGCCTGCTGATGTAATGTGTTATATGCAGCCAACTGCAAACCTAAAGTAAACTTGCTTAGATTCACATGCAGCCAGGCCTGATTTTTTTCATTTGGATCACCCCCCCCCCCCACCACCCTTACCGAATCTGTCAAAACTGCTTTGGTACCAGATGATTACTGAAAGATTCAGCACCCCACAGTGATGTGCAGACTTGAAGAACTGTCCCCAGGAAAGTAAACCTTAAACATATAAAACGGTAAAGCTGTAACATTAGCCTGAATCGATCTGAGGCTGTACAGTACAGGAACCTAACTAGGAGTGAGCATGGCTCAAAGTTCCTTCATCATCTAACGAACTACTTTCTGAGTAAGTTGCTCGAGCTTTCTAACTTTAAACAATAGTTAAGCAAAATTGAAGACTGTCAGCATATTTCAAATGGTGATAATTTCATTGGCTCCTCGTCCACCAGCGCCTCGATTTTAAAATTCTCATCGACATGTTCAAATCCCTTCATGGTCTCACCTCTCCATATATCTGTAACCTCCTCCAGCCCAACAAGCTTCTGAGATCTCTGCTCTCTTCGAACCTGTCCTAATATCTTCTTTGGCTCAATGTCAATTTTTTGTCTGATCTGCTCCTGTGAAGCACCTTGGGACTTTTTAAATTATGTTAAAAGCACAATAAAGAACATAAGAAATAGGAGCCGGAGTAGGCCATATGGTCCCTCGAGCCAGTAAGATCACGGCTGAACTTCTACATTGAATCTACTTTCCCACCTTATTGTCTTGATTACTGTTGGCACCCAAAATTCTATCAATCCCAGTCTCCAATATACTCATCAACTGATCATCCACAGCTCTCTGGGGTAGAGAATTCCACAATGGTAAATATCCACAATGCTCTGAGTGAAGAAGTTTCACCTCATCTCAGTCCTAAATGGCCAACCCCCTATCCTGAGACAATGCCCCCTAGGTCTTGACGCTCCAGCCAGGGGGAAACAGCCTCTCAGCACCTATATAAGTAAGTTATCGTTGTGTTCTGCTGCACTTACTGGGACAGTACTGGTAGCACCAGCCCTAGTTATGTCGAGCACTAGCATTGTTGCATGATGGAATGTGGTGGAGCTCAGTCCTGGTGCGTTTAGACACTTGCAGAATATTACATACTGCAGCCACAGTACACCTGTGGAGGAATGCAGGGGTGGAGGGGGAGAGTCAATCAGTGAACTTCTCTGTCCTGCATGGTGTTAAGCTTTTTGAGTCTCCGTGATCCCTGCTCCTTTCCAATTCTGGCCTCTTGCGCATCCTCTATTTTCATCACTCCATCATTGGCGGCTGTGCCTTCAGATGCTCGGGCCTCAAATTCTGGAATTCCCTCCCTAAACCTCTCGAACTCTCTCTCCTCCTTTATGACGCTACTTAAAATCTAAACCTTTACCAGAGCTTTTGGTCACCTGTCCTGATTTCTCCTTATGTGGCTCATGTCAGATTTTGTCTGATATAACTCCCATGAAAGGACCTTGGGATGTTACTTAAGGCACTACATAAATGCAAGTTGTTATTGTTGTGGCTGCACCTTTCCAGGTGATTGGGGAGTATTGCTTTGCATGCTGACTTGATGTGACGAATACCATGACGTCACACATCTTGGGTAGAAGTTTTGCAACATTTGAATAACCATCACCTACCGAAATATAAACCACTGATTTTTCTTTGTTATTCCACTTTTGCCTGCTACCTACTTAGAGTTTGTGAGTTTCTAAACCCTGAAGTTACATCGTAGAGTCAGTTTAGGAACATAGGAACAGGAGTAGGCCATTCAGCCCATCGAGCCTACCCCGCCATTCAATACTGATCATCCACTTCAATGCTTTTTTCCCACACTATTCTCATATCACCTTATGTCATTTGGAAATCTGTCAATCTCTGCTTTAAACATACTCAATGACTGAGCTTCCACAGCCCTCTGGGGTAGAGAATTGCAAAGATTCACAACTCTCTGAGTAACACCCTCTTGGGCGGCACAGTGGCGCAGTGGTTAGCACCGCAGCCTCACAGCTCCAGCGACCCAGGTTCAATTCTGGGTACTGTCTGTGTGGAGTTTGCAAGTTCTCCCTGTGTCTGCGTGGGTTTTCGCCGGGTACTCCAGTTTCCTCCCACAGCCAAAGACTTGCAGGTTGATAGGTAAATTGGTCATTATAAATTGCCCCTAGTGTAGGTAGGTGGTAGGAGAATGTAGGGACAGGTGGGGATGTGGTAGGGATGTAGGATTAGTATAAATGGGTGGTTGATGGCCGGCACAGACTCGGTGGGCTGAAGGGCCTGTTTCAGTGCTGTATCCCTAACTAAATAAATGAAGAAATTTCTCCTCATCTCTGTCCCAAGTGGCTTCCCCCTTATTTTGAAATTGTGTCCCCTGGTTCTAGACTCCCCAACCAGGGGAAACATCAGCTGCATCTACCCTGTCTATCCCTTTAGTATTTTGTAGGTTTCAATGAGATCACCCCGCATTCTTCAAAAATCAAGAGAATACAGCCCCAGTTTCCCCACTCTCTCTTCATAGGACAGTCCCACCATCCCAGGAACAAGTCTGGTGAGCCTTCGTTGCACTACCTCTATGGCAATTATATCCTTCCTAAGGTAAGGGAACCAAAACTGCACACAGTACTGCAGGTGCGGTCCAACCAAGGTTCTATACAATTAAAGCAAGACTTCACTACTCCTGTACTCAAATCCTCTTGCGATAAAGGCTAACATACCGTGAGCCTTCTTAATTGCTTGCTGCAACTGTATGCTAGCTTTCAGAGACGTATTGGCGCGGGTCTTCTAAATTGCCCCTCTCCAATTTTTAATTGATTACGGAAATGTTGTCCAGTTTATTTTAGATGAGGTAGCACCACCACTAAAATAGTGGTGAAAGGATTTTCTTAGGCAATCAACAACAGCAACTTGTATTTCTATAGCAACTTTAGCATAATAAAACATCTCAAAGCACTTCCCATGGGCGTTATAAAACAAAATATGACATTAGGACAGATTACCAAAAGCTTTTTTAAAAATTCATTCATGGTATGTGAGCATTGCTGGCAAGGTTAACATTTATTACCCATCCCTAATTGCCCTTCTTGAACCACTGCAGTCCATGTGGTGTAGGTAATCCCACAGTGCTATAAGGGAGTTCCAGGATTTTGACCTTGTGACAGTGAAGGAATGGCGATATATTTCCAAGTCATGATGTTCCCATGCATCTGCTGCCCTTGTCCTTCTAGGTGTTAGAGGTTGCGGGTCTGGAACATGCTTTCGAAGAAAGCTTGGTGAGTTGCTGCAGTGCAGTACACACTGCTGCCAATGCGTCGATGGTGGAGGGAGTGAATGTTTTCGGTGGTAAATGGAGTGCTGATCAAGTGGGTTGCTTTGTCCTGGATGGTGTCGAGCTTCTTGAGTGTTGTTGAAGCTGCACTCATCCAGGCAAGTGGAGAGTATTCCATCACACTCCTGACTTGTGCCTTGTAGATGGTGGACAGGCTTTGCAGAGTTCGGAGGTGAGTTACTCACTGCAGGATTCCCAGCCTCTAGCCTGCTCTTGTAGCAACAGTATTTATATGGTTTGTCCAGTTCATCTTCTGGTCAATAATAATTCCCCAGGATGTTGATAGTGGGGGATTCAGTGATTGTAATGCCACTGAACATCAAGGGGAGATGGTTTGATTCTCTCTTGTTTGACATGGTTATTGTCTGGCACTTGTATGGCTCAAATGTTACTTGCCAATTATCAGCCCAAGCCTGGATGTTGTGTAGGTCTTGCTGTGTACAAGTACGGTTTCAGTTTCTGAGGAGTCGCGAATGGTACTGAACATTGTGCAATCATCAACGAACGTCCCTACTTCGACCTTATGATGGAGGGAAGATCATTGATGAAGCAGCTGAAGATGGTTGGGCCTAGGACACTGCCCTGAGGAACTCCTGCAATGATGGCCTGCGGCTGAGATGATTGACCTCCAACAACCACAACCATTTCCTTTGTGCTTGATATGACTCCAATCAGTGAAGAGTTCTTGCCCTGATTCTCATTGACTTCAGTTTTGCTAGGGCTCCTTGATGCCGTACCCGGTCAAATGCTGCCGTGGTGTCAAGGGCAGTCACTCTCACCTGATGTTGCTCTGGTGGAATTAGATTTGCTCCAGTAAATTAAACACGAGCAATATGAAGTTGAAAGAGGCATAACAAAACCAAATAACAAGAGCAAATTTCCACAATGTTGTGATACATGTTAGTGCTTTATAGTTGGATTGAGTGTAAAACCAGGCTCCAGAGTGTTGATGTTTTGTGCCAACATGGTTTAATCACGAGGTGTCACACTGGAGAGTTGGAAAATGATTGTGGATTGATAGTAATACAAATCCACCAGTGTAATCAGGGTCATGCGCTAATTAATACAGCTGACATACCAAACAGGGATATTGTTGGGGTGGATTTTTAACTTGCTGCATGGGCTTCAAACTGGAATTGTGAATTCGCTGCCTGTTATAGATACTGCTTAATTTTCAGTGCAGTCCAAATCTCCTCTAGCTGTTTCAGCCCATCTGCCACTGAAAACCCTCATCCATGCCTTTGTCACGTCCAGATTCAACTATTGCAATGCACTTCGGTCCGGCCTCCCATTCTTCACCCTCCATAAAGTTCTGCTCATCCAGAACTCTGCCATCCGTACCCTGATTTGCACCAGCTCCCTCTCACCCATCACTCCTTTCCTTGCTGACCTGTATTGGCTCTCTGTCCCTCAGTGCCTCCATTTTAAATTGCACATCATTGTGTTAAAAACCCCTTCATGGCCTTGCCCCCACCCTATCTCTGTAACCTCCGCCAGAGACCTGCAGTTCCATCGAATGCTCCGTTTCTCAGGCTCTGACCTCTTGCACATCCTCTCCGCAATCCCCTCCCCCTAGCAATATGGCCCACCACTGGTGTCCGTGCCTTCAACTGCCTAGGCCATAAGCTCTGGAATTTGGCCCCGAAACCTCTCCACCTCTTGATCTCCCTCTCCTCCTTTAAGGACCTCCTTAATACCTACCCCTGTGACCAAGCATTCTCTCAGCCCTCCTAAGATCTCCTCCATTGGCTCAGTCTCCATTTTTGTTTGATCACACCTTGGAATTCTGCTCTGTGCTAAAGGTGCTATGTCAATACCAGTTGTTGTTGTTGTAGTTCAGAGCATGGCCTGTCAGCTCCCAGATGCTCATGCCTTTTTCCCTTTGTAGTTGTGATGCATTTAGTGGAGTCAAACATTAAATAGAACATTAAGTACAACATTAGCATGAAAGCCAGAGTGTAATCAGTAATTTCTTATTTCAAACAGAATCACTATACACATGATTACTTGTCTTTTTATAAAGTAAACTGAGCCTAGAATAGCTATGACGACAGTGAACACAGAACGAGAGAGACTGTAACAATAAACTTTGATTTGAATGGCTTTGATAATGAGAATTTCTTTTTATGAAGATCTGTGTTGGCTGTTGAGACCATTCAGAACAAAGGTTGTAAAAATTCCTGGCAGACTTGCTCCATCTGCCACCACCATCATTATTCTGATTAGACTGGGACCTGATTGTGTCAGAATTGTTAATAGCAGTATCTTGGCTGAATACAGTGACAGTACTGTTCCCAACCAGAATGGGAATGAGTGGGTGATTCCCCTGTCAGTAAGGCCTGGAGGCTGTTCTGCTGTAAGTGACTGCGATTGATTTTAGGCATATAATTTGTATTATGTAACTATCCTCCACTCATTGCCCAGTGCTGGAGAACAAATCCTGCATTTATCGGGAGAAGGTTCTGTAGTTTCCGTCTTGGGTTCTGTTTGCTGTAGTTCATAGAGGCTCTTTTTAAATAGACCATGCAAATGGGCTTTGTTTGCTGAGTAAGTAAACTGTTTGGTGTGAACCCTGCTGTAAGTCCCCCCACCACCCCCCCCCCCCCCCCATCCCGCCTCCAACTCAATGGCTGACATAGCAGTGTCAATAGACACTCGGCAATATCTCACACTCACCAGCTGGAGTATTCTGTCCAATTCCAGGCAGCACACTTTCAGAAGGATGTCAAGGCTTTAGAGAGGGGACAGAAGAGATTTACTAGAATGGTTCCAGAGATCAGGGATTACAGTTACATGGATAGTCTGGAGAAGCTGGGGTTGTTCTCCACTGGAGCAGAAAAGGCTAAAAGGAGATTTGATAAAGGTGATAAATATCATGAAGGGTTTAGATAGAGTAAATAAAGAGAAACTGTTTACAATGGCTGGAGAGTCGATAACTAGAGGGCACAGCTTTATGGTGATTGGCAAAAGAACCAGAGTCGACATGAGGGAAAAAAAATTTACACAATGAGTGGTTAGGTTTTGGAATGCATTTCCCGATCGGGTGGTGGAAACAGATTCAATAGTAGCTTTCAAAAGGGAATTCGATAAATACTTCAAGGAAAAAAAGCTGCAGGGCTATGGGGAAAGAGTGGGGTAGTGCGACTAACTGAATTGCTCTTTGAAAGAGACTGTGCAGACTTGATGGGCAGAATGGCCTCCTCCTGTGCTGAGTGCTCGTGCCACATGCTAGTGGAAATGGGGTCCTGAGGCGACCATTGGGATTCTCTGCATGTAAATGGGAGAGAGAAAGAACTTGCATTCATATAGCACCTATCCTGACCTCAGGACATCCTAAAGCACTGTACAGCCATTGACGACCTGTTGAAGTGTAGTCAGTGTTGTATTGTAAGAGGGTAAATTCAATGATGATACACTACTATTATGAGACTTCATTCAGTGAGATAGTTCCGGGATTAGCCCGATAGTATTAAGGGACCTCACCATGAACAGCACATTTACTGATCCGGGAATGAACAGATCCTTAGTGATCCCAGGAATAAACAGCGCATTTACTGATCAAGCATACAATTTGATCCTCGGAATGAATGGTTTATTTTTCCAGGCCCCAGCAATTCGTTCCCAAATATGGTAATTAGGGGATAGTTTTCAAAAACATTGAGCAAAAGTGTGTTCCTCTTTTAAATGGAAAAAAAATCAATAGCCACATCCATTGTAGGTTCCAAAACACTGGAAAAATATTCAAACTTTACTGTAAAAATTTCTGTAGGGATAATCCCAGAGCCCACTCACCTTAGAAACTCAGTCTTATGCTTTTATTTCTTTAGTCGTCTTTTAAACATGCATCTACTTAAAGCAATTTTGATATACCCACAGTTTGTTGAATACTCATGTCCTACTGCACTCTCAGTTTAATGAGAGCTTCATATCAGCTGACATATTTTCTTCCACTTGCTCCATAGCAATGCTGGATGTAAGAAACATTAGATCGTCATTGGTGTTTAGAATAGCTATGATGGTTGACGGGATAGTTCAACTTTAAAGACCAAACTTCTTGTATGTTTGATCCCAAAGTGATCGATTGTGTAGTCTTGGTGCCGATTTTGAAAATGTAAAATTACTTGTTGGATCAGAAGCTCATAAGCAATGCACCAAGGCTCCTTCAACAGCATCTTCCAAACCCACGACCTCTACCACCTAGAAGGACAAGGGCAGCAGTTGCATGGGAACACCACCACCTGTGAGTTCCCCTCCAAGTCACACAGCATCCTGACTTGGAACTATATCGCCATTCCTTCACTGTCACTGGGTCAAAATCCTGGAACTCTCTTCCATACAGCACTGTGGGTGTAACTACCCCACATGGACTGCATGGCTCACCACCACCTTCTCAAGGGCAATTAGGGATGGACAATAAATGCTGGAATAGCCAGCGATGCCCACATCCCATGAATGAATAAAAAAAAACTCTGTGCTACTATAGACTTCTGGGGCTGGCTGCAGCCAATCTCTGCCCTCCCTCTTGCTGAACTTCCCAGTGTAGACAAGGAGCCTGAAAAACTCATTTAAATGGCTAAAACAGTCTTCAGGGTTAAGTAAGAAAGCACTTGGCTCTCTCAGAGCACTTTTGTTTCTCTAAGTCAGAAAGTTGTGGGTTCAAGTCCCACTCCAGACATTTGAGTGTGAATTCGAGACTGACAATCCAGTTCTGAGGGAGTGCCACATTTTTGGAGGTGCTGTCTTTTGGATGAGAGAAGAGCAAGAGAGTTCTCCTTGGTGTCCTGGCCCATGCTTATCCCTCAAATAACATCGCTAAAACAGATTATCTGGTCATTATCTCACTTCTTTTGTGGGAGCTAGTACTGCCATGTTTCCTACATTACAACTTCATTGACTGTAAACCACTTTGGGACATCATGTGGTCATGAAAGCCGCTTGTGGAGATGCAAGTTCTTTCTTTCTACTTTATAATTGATGTACAGACTGGGATATGTGGTGGCAGTACACCAAACCAAACTGTAGCATGTGGTAGTCCTGTCATGCCAAACGCGTCCATGGATTCTGCAAGATCAGAAAGGGTGTTGGTTCAGCACCTTATTCAACAGTCACAAAAAACTTAAAAATCACTCTCCCTCTTTAGTTTTCCTTGGAGCAATATCAGTGGCCATTTTGTACTTGGACTAAGTTACATCTCATTTCCTTGTCTGCCAATGTCTGAGAGACTGAGGAACAACTGAAGTTGATGGCCCAGATTGACCTTTAGCACTGATTAAAATTCCCAGTTGTTTCCATGGCAACAGTATCTAGAAAATTAGATCTTTGAAGAGGCAGGAGGAAACTTAAAACTCTGTGAGCAGCAATGAACTCTGCAAGAGGGGCTCTTTTCAATTGGCAATGACATCTCCCTAATTGAAATAATCTGGTTCTTTGCCTGAGAGAGACCTTTTTTTCTTGCCATGATGGTTTTTTTTAAAAAAACAGTAACCGATCGCCCTTGATTAGAAGTAAAGCACACTTGTTGCCATGAATTTTAAATCAGTTTAGGCATGCAGTCTAAAGCACTGATGTACTGACTGAGATATGAGATGGCCATGTGCCAAGCCAAGCATTTGGAGAGAAAACTCCAAAGACTGATGCTGCAGGCTACACGTACAATCACATTGGTATCGGGGTCCAAATGGTGGCTGGCTTTAAATCACGGACTACCCATTACAAGCCCTGTAGGAGACTGCACTAAGGACTTTTTTTTTTAAGAAGCACTAGTTCTTAATCCAAGGGTTTGTTGTAGCAATTCACTACTTAACTCGATCAGGAGCCTGTAGCCGTGCAACGATACACTAACACGTGTCTTTCATAAGGAACCAGCGAGGACTTTTAACCTATGCTGGAAGTCGACAAGTTTGAAATGGAGTGCTGCTTGCAGTCCAGATTGTTATCTCTCCTTTCCGTCTGAACAAACTTAAACTCGCACCCTTCATTTTTATGACTTCTAATGCGATCTCCTTCAAAATGAATTCAATTACGCTCGTGAGTTACGAGGAACATTAGGCATTATGACTTAAAAGAGCCACTGCAACATTTGTCAAAGTGGCCCTCAGTGCACAGTTTTGCCAGATATTAAGAATAACGTATGACCTTTTACCTTTACTGAGATAAATGCTGGAATCATGGAGAATATCTAATGACGGTGTGTTTCTGTTGCAGGGCTGGATGTCAGCCCTTGCTCGGCATGAATTTTCACCCAGTAATTTTATTGGACAGAAAATCTTAGGGGGGGGGGGCGCGGGGTGGTGGGCGGAGGGACCACAATGCACTCTCAGGTAGTTGAAACTCAATGGCAAGAGAGAAATTTGATAAAAAATATGCCTGGCGTATTTTTTTTTAATACAAATATTCTGTTTCCTTATTCCATTCGTTCTGTCCTTGTTCTTCAATTGTGTGGTGTTTCATAGTCTTTGGGGGTTAATTTTAGCTTTGGCCAATCATGTATATTAAACAATATATGATTGCTTGGCCATCTTCCCTTCAGTTGACTTCAATAGGACGGAAAACTCGGCCTGGTGTAATACAAGTGGCCAATCAGGTACGGCCATTTTACAACATTGCTCAAAGTTAAACCCTCCTCTTTCTTTGTCTAAAATGAATATTTTCTTATTATTGTTTATCATGTCTTTCTTCGTCCATTGTACTCTCACATTATTTTCCTCAGGTTGTTTTTCCTTTATTTTGAAAATTTGATGTTTTTTTCCTTCACCTTTCAAGGTTCTTGTTTCTTTCCCACTTCTACTCACCAGCTGCCACTAAGATTAATATCAAAGAAGGAAGGTTTCAGCCCATTGTGTTTGTGCTTTATTTAAAAACATTTTATCAGATTATTCTGCAATTCAGTTCTTTTTATTGCTTAAATTTGTTGTAGACGGCAACAAACGAGGATGAAGCAAAAATAAATGCATCAATGCGCAAAGGAACATGGCTGTGGTTGTTGGAGGCCAATCATCTGAGCTCCAGGACATCACTGCTGGAGTTCCTCAGGGTAGTGTCCTAGGCCCAACCATCTTCAGCTGCTTCATCAATGACCTCCCTTCAATCATAAGGGTCAGAAGTGGGGATGTTCGCTGATGATTGCACAATCTTCAGCACCATTCGCGACTCCTCAAATACTGAAGCAGTCTGTGTAGAAATGCAGCAAGACCTGGACAATATCCAGGCTTGGGCTTTTTTTTTTCTTTCATGGGATGTGGGCGTCGCAGGCCAGGCCAGCATTTATTGCCCATCCCTAATTGCCCTTGAACTGAGTGGCTTGCTAGTAATGGCAAGTAATATTTGTGCCACACAGGTGCCAGACAATGACCATCTACAACAAGAGAGAATCTAACCATCCACCCTTGACATTCAATGGCATTACCATCGCTGAATCCCCCACTATCAACATCCTAAGGGCTACCATTGACCAGAAACTGAACTGGAGTAGCCATAGAAATACCATGGCTACAAGAGCAGGTCAGAGGCTAGGAATCCTGCGGCGAGTAACTCACCTCCAGACTCCCCAAAGCCTGTCCACCATCTACAAGGCACAAGTCAGATGGAATACTCTCCACTTGCCTGGATGGGTGCAGCTCCAACAACACTTAAAAAGCTCGACACCATCCAGGACAAAGCAGCCCGTATGATTGGCACACCATTCACAAACATTCACTCCCTCCACCACCGATGCACAGTGGCAGCAGTGTGTACAGTCTGCAGCAACGCACCAAGGCTCCTTAGACAGCACCTTCCAAATCCACGACCTCTACCACCTCGAAGGACAAGGGCAGCAAATGCATGGGAACATCACCACCTGCAAGTTCCCCTCCAAGTCACACACCATCCTGACTTGGAACGATATCGCTGTTCCTTTACTGTCGCTGGGTCAAAATCCTGGAACTCCCTTCCTAATAGCACTGTGGGTGTACCTACCTCACATGGACTGCAGCAGTTCCAGAAGGTAGCTCACTACCACCTTCTCAAGGGCAATTAGGGATGGCAATAAATGCTGGCATAGCCAGTGATGCCCACTTCCCATGAATGAATCATCTTTGAGGTGCCGGAACTTAGCACCTCTCCCAGTCTGCAGTTTCTGGCTGTGCTCAGAGCTGCAGGATTTCTGCTCCTACCCCTGCTGAAAGCAACAACAACAACAACAACTTGCATTTATATTCTTCTCTTCTTTGGCCTCCTTGTCTCGAGAGACAATGGGTAAGCGCCTGGAGTTGGTCAGTGGTTTGTGGAGCAGCGCCTGGAGTGGCTATAAAGGCCAATTCTAGAGTGACAGACTCTTCCGCAGGTGCTGCAGATAAAATTGGTTGTCGGGACTGTTACACAGTTGGCTCTCCCCTTGCACTTCTGTCTTTTTTCCTGCCAACTGCTAAGTCTCTTCGACTCGCCACTCTTTAGCCCCGCCTTTATGGCTGTCCGCCAGCTCTGGCGATCACTGGCAACTGACTCCCACAACGTGTGGTCAATGTCACAGGACTTCATGTCGCGTGTGCAGACGTCTTTAAAGCGGAGACATGGATGGCCGGTGGGTCTGATAACAGTGACAAGCTCGCTGTACGATGTGTTCTTGGGGATCCTGCCATCTTCCATGCGGCTCACATGGCCAAGCCATCTCAAGCACCGCTGGCTCAGTAGGGTGTATATGCTGGGGATGTTGGCCTCCTCGAGGACTTCTGTGTTGGAGATACAGTCCTGCCACCTGATGCCAAGTATTCTCCGGAGGCAGCGAAGATGGAACGAGTTGAGACGTCGCTCTTGGCTGACATGCGTTGTCCAGGCCTCGCTGCCATAGAGCAAGGTACTGAGGACACAGGCTTGATACACCCGGACTTTTGTGTTCCGTGTCAGTGCGCTATTTTCCCACACTCTCTTGGCCACTCTGGACATACCAGCAGATGCCTTTCCCATGCACTTGTTGATTTCTGCATTGAGAGACAGGTTGCTGGTGATAGTTGAGCCACTTCCAGAGCGTCGTCGCCGATATTGATGGATGGAGCATTTCTGACGTCCTGTCCCATGCTCGTTTTCTTGAGGCTGATGGTTAGGCTAAATTCATTACAGGCAGCCACAATCCTATTGATGAGTATCTGCAGACACGCTTCTGTGTGAGATGTTAATGCAGCATCGTCAGCAAAGAGGAGTTCCCTGATGAGGACTTTCAGTACTTTGGTCTTCGCTCTTAGACGGGCAAGGTTGAACAACCTGCCACCTGATCTTGTGTGGAGGAAAATTCCTTCTTCTGAAGACTTGAACGCATGTGAGAGCAGCAGGGAGAAGAAGATCCCAAACAGTGTAGGTGCGAGAACACAGCCCTGTTTCAAGCCACTCAGGATAGGAAAGGGGTCTGATGAGACACGGCTATGCTGAATTGTGCCTTTCATATTGTCATGGAATGAGGTGATGATACTGAGTAGCTTTGGTGGACATCCGATCTTTTCTGGTAGTCTGAAGAGACCACTCCTGCTGACGAGGTCAAAGACTTTGGTGAGATCTATGAAAGTAATGTAGAGGGGCATCTGTTGCTCGAGGCATTTCTCCTGTAGCCAGCGAAAGGGGAACAGCATGTCAATGGTGGATCTCTCTGCTCGAAAGCTACACTGTGCCTCAGGGTAGACGCGCTCAGCCAGCTTCTGTAGTCTGTTTAAAATGACTCGAGCGAAGACTTTCCCCACTATGCTGAGCAGGGAGATTCCACGGTAGTTGTTGCAGTCACCGCGGTCACCCTTGTTCTTCTAGAGGGTGATGATATTGGCATCGCGCATGTCCTGTGGTACTGCTCCCTCATCCCAGCACAGGCAAAGAAGTTCATGGAGTGCTGAGAGTATAGCAGGCTTGGCACTCTTGATTATTTCAGAGGTAATGCCATCCTTTCCAGGGGCTTTTCCACTGGCTAGAGAATCAATGGCATCAATGAGGTCCGATTTTGTTGGCTGTTCGCCCAGCTCATCCATGACTGACAGAGACTGGGCTGCATTGAGGGCGGTATCAGCGACAACAGTGGCGCAGTGGTTAGCACCGTAGCCTCACAGCTCCAGCGACCCGGGTTCAATTCTGGGTACTGCCTGTGTGGAGTTTGCAAGTTCTCCCTGTGTCTGCGTGGGTTTTCTCCGGGTGCTCCGGTTTCCTCCCACAAGCCAAAAGACTTGCAGGTTGGTAGGTAAATTGGCCATTATAAATTGCCCCTAGTATAGGTAGGTGGTAGGGAAATATAGGGACAGGTGGGGATGTGGTAGGAATATGGGATTAGTGTAGGATTAGTATAAATGGGTGGTTGATGGTCGGCACAGACTCGGTGGGCCGAAGGGCCTGTTTCAGTGCTGTATCTCTAAACTAAACTAAACTAAACATTTTCCCTGGAGTTCAGTTCTAGGTAGTGCTCCACCCAACGGTCCATTTGCTTGCGTTGGGCAGTGATCGTTACCCCTGATTTAGACTTGAGAGGGGGCGATCTTCTTTATGGTTGGCCCAAAAGCTCTCTTACTGTCATCATACATTCCTCTGATGTTTCTGGTGTTGGAGACCAGCTGAATATGGCTGCATAGGTGTTGCCAGTAGTCATTTGTGCGGCACCTGGCTGTTCTTTGTGCAGTGCTTCTGGCTACTTTAAGTGCTACGGATGTTAGCTCGCTGGGGGCTTTCTTGTATTTCAACAGTGCAATGTGCTTAGCGGCTATGACAGGTTCCAGCTCTTCAAAGTGAGATTGAAACCAGTCTGCATTCTGCTTCACACGTTTGCCAAAGGTGGTCATTGCTGAGTCATGGATGGCGTCTCTGATGTGGGCCCACTTCATCTCTGCATCCCCTGCAGGAGTGTTTTGAAGGGCTTTTTCAAGTGAATTTAGAAACTTATGTAACAGCTATGGATAAGAAATTCTGTTACTGTTGATGCGCGGGCGGCCTTTCTGCTTGGAGTGATGTAGCTTATTTGGTTTGAGGCTAACCTTGCTGCACACCAGGGAGTGGTTGGTGTCGCAGTCGGCATTCTGGAAGCTGCGTGTGATTTGGACACTGTTTATCGAGGCTTGCCTTGTGATGCTGAGGTCCATCTGGTGCCAACGACGTGATCTTGGGTGTCTCCATGAAACCTGGATGTAGGACTTAGATTGAAAGAACAACTTGGTGATGCAGAGGTTATGATAGGTACACAACTCCAGCAGTCTCTGTCCATTCTCATTCATACTTCCAATGCCATAGCGCCCAAGGCAGGAGGGCCATGAGTCATGGTCGGCCCCAACCCTGGCGTTGAAGTCCCCCAGCAGGAACAAATGTTCGGTATTGGGAATGCTACTAATGATATTATGGAGTTCCTCGTAGAACTGGTCTTTAACTTCAGGTGCGGAGCAGAGTGTTGGAGCAGAGGTGCTGAGTAGGTGTACTGGGCCAGAGGCGGTGAGCATTCGGATGGACAGTATGCGTTCCGAGCCATTTGAAGGTTGCTCTGTCATGCTGAGCAAAGAGTTTCTGATGGTGAAGCCCACTCCATGCTGTCTTGGTTCTTCAGGATCCCTACCCTGCCAGTAGAAGGTGTAGTCTTGCTCTCTTAGTGATCCGCTCGCAGGGAGGCGTGTCTCCTGAAGTGCTGCAATGTCCACTTTAAGTCTACTGAGCTTGTTGTTAATGATGGCGGTCTTCCGAGAGTCGTTGATTTTTATAAGATATTCCGACAGGCCAGGATACATGGTTCTGACGTTCCAGCTTGCAAAATGAAGGGCTGGTACCTTCTTTCCTTTTTTTGTCGTGCTATTTGGTGCGGTGTTACAGTCCATTTGTTGGGCAACGACCTTGAGCTCCAAGCACCCATTGAAGCAGGTGCACTGTGGCGGGACAGAACCTTTCTGACCGGGGGCTGCCCGGTTTGAGGCGGGCGGTAACTGTCCAGTGAGATGCGATGACCTCTCCCACCGACAAAGGCAACCCGTGGTGCCCAATCTCTACGCCAATTGAGCTGGACTTATAACCCATAACTGTTGCCGTCCATGTTGTTTTGGTCGCTGTGAAGCGACTATGGAGTGACCTCTCCATGGCGCATGCCAGGGCGGAATGTATCGAGGTTGCGACTTGCCCAAGCGTCAAAACCCCCCTCTCAGCCTTCCTAGTGGGGTCCAAAGGAGTGCAGAGCATGACGTTTGACACCGGAATGGCTGCAGGAACTGCCAAAAGCATGCCAAAGGTGACACATGACCGCCTTCGGGGTTCCGCTCCGGATTTTCTGTTAGGGTTTACTCCCTTAGCCTGGGTCACTCCCAAGACGCCCACAAGACAGTGGGGTTGTTAGCTCCTATCCCTAAGCAGGGGCCCTAACAAGTAAACTGTGCGATTTCATGGAGGTAGAGGAAAGGGGGAAGGGGGTGCGGGGGGGCAAGGGGGAGAGGGGGGTGCGAAGGGGAGGGGGGAACGGGGTGCGAGGGGGGAGAGGGTTCGAGGGGGGAGGGGCTGCGGTGTTACGGGAATGCGGGGGGAAGGCGGTGCAGTGGGGTGTGAGGGGGGAAGGCGGTGCAATGGGGGGAAGGTGGTGCGAGGACGGCCTCCTCGATGTCGGCGTCCTCCAGGCTGACGCTGCGCTCCTGGTCGCCATCCAGAGGTTTAGGACCTAGGAAACGCGCCGTGGCCGGTGTTGGGATCCTGGCTCGCAATCTGCTGCCTGGCGAGGAAAGCCGGTGCCTGGCGAGGAAAGCCGGTGCCTTGCCGCCCTGCGGGGCCATCCGATTGATGTAAAATCTTAGCCATCGACCCATTTTCCTCCACTGGGAGCTGAGCATATTACTACAGCAAAGTAATAAATGGAGGCAGATAATCATTTCATTGACTATTTTATGCTGTAAATGGTTAACCATTGTGAGTTTTGCACTGTACTTTCATTTGTTAAACTTGCATTTATATAGCACACCTTTAACATAGTAAGATGACCCAAGGCACTGCACAGCAGCATTATCAGACAAAATTTGACACCGAGCCACATAAGGAGATATTAGAGCAGGTGAGCAAAAGCTTGGTCAAAGAGGTCGGTTTTAAGAAGCATCTTAAAGGAGGAGAGAGATGTGGGGAGGTTTAGGGAGGGATTTTCAGAGCTTAGGCCTAAGCAGCTGAAAGCACAGCCATCAATGGTGGAACGATTAAAATCGGGAATATGCAAGAGGCCAGAATTGGAGGAGAGCAGAGATCTTGGAGGGTTGTGGAGCTGGAGGAGTTTACGCGGCGTGGTGGGGGGGGAGGGGCAAGGCCAGAGTCTAAGGATAAGAACTTTAAAATCAACATCTTGCAGGTCCGGGAGCCAATGTAGGTCAGTGAGCACGGGAGATGACAGGTGAACAGAACCTGCTTTGAGATAGGATACGGGCAGCAGTGTTTTGGATGAGCTTAAGTTTATGCAGGGTGAAAGTTGGGAGACCGACCTGAACAGCATTGGAATCGTCAAGTCTAGAGGTAACAAAAGCATGGATGAGGAAACGTGCTGCAAACTCTGTTCAGAATGGGAATGGAGCACTCTAAACCTGTGTCTCTGCAGCTCACAGTACTAAAATGCCCAGGAATAGTAAACGCAATCCCCCTCCCAGGTTGAACCTGAGGCATCTCAACCTCCTGGCTGCTGTTTCCACTGGCAGCCAGAAGGCCCTGGCATTGGCAATCAGGGTGCAAAGGCCTGCAGCTCTGCTCCTGTTTCCTCCCGAATATTGAGGGGCAAGTGATTGGGCCTGTACTTGGAATCTACCCGAGTCATGCAGATGGCACAAGAAGGGAGCACTGTGCTTGTTGAGCACTCATTAGGCATCCAGAGAGGAAAGTCTTCTCTAGTATCTCAGCAATGGCTCCATCAGTCCTATTCGTTCTTGGTCCTTGTTCTACAACAGCAAATACCTGAGGGAAACGGCCTTCTGTGCAGACCCAATGTGCCGAATGGCCTACTGCCATGCTGTAATTTCCCTAGCTTTATGAAGTTAATTTATCACTTATGCAGTGAGTGGTTGCACCTGGAATGCTCTGCCCGAGTGTATGGTGGAGGCAGATTCAATCATGGCTTTCAAAGTGTATTGGATAATTATCTGAAGACACAAAATTTGCAGGGTCAAGTGGAAAAGGTAGGGGAGTGGGACTAGCTGAGTTGCTCTTGCGGAGAGTTGGCACTGCGACAATGGGCTGAATGGCCTCCTTCTGAGCTGTAACCATTCTATGATTCCACCAATTGAAGCTAACAGAAAACAGAGCAAAGACATACATCTGTGTTACATCTCAGAGTATAAGTGACTGAGATATCATTTAACATCAAAAGGCTTGTGCACCATGTTTGATCTACTTTACCAGCATACTCATCTTCTGAGCAAAAGTTACATAACCAAGAAAAACTCCAAAATGTCTCTTTGTTCACATCTCCACTATTCAACTCTGATGAATAACCACCCCCTCCCAGCAAGACAATAACTCTTGGAGGACTTGACAATTTCAGTCTATCCTTATGTTTAACTTTCAACTCATCTGGCACTTGCGTCATTAAAAGCAAGTGAATATAATTAGCTCGGCTTATTTTCCAAATACAGTGAAGAAAACCTGTTTTAACTCAATTGGATGTGTTGTATAGTCTGGCTTTTAGCAATGATCTGCTTGTAGATTTAATGAATTTCCGACTGCTAACCAATTTTCGGGCTTTCAGTGAGTTGCTTATCAAAACATCTTCAATCTAAGATCAGTACATGTAGCTTAAAGCCAGGTGGAGTATAGAAAATACACTCTGATAAACTTCAATAAAGTGCCAGGTTCCCACTCAACTAAAAACATGTTGCATGTTAATCCAAAGAAGTTGAAGACTCTGGTTTTAGAAAAGTGTTGAAGTGAAACCAACAGCAACATGTAGTTAAGCCTCAATGTGCCAATAATAACCTAAAATATCCAGGTCAATACTTAACCCTCAATCAACACCTAAAATCAGATGATCTGGTCATTATCACATTGCTGTTTGTGGGATCTTTCTGTGCTTAAATTGGCTGTCATGTTTCCTACATCATAACGATGACAATATTTCAAAAGTACTTCATTGGCTGTAAAATGCTTTGGAATGTTCTGAGGCAGTGTAAGAAGGTGCTGACGCAATAGAAATGCAACTCTTCCTTTCTGTCATTCGTTGATAATAGTTCCTCACCTGAATTAGAAACTTTGTAGGTGATTGTACCTGAAATCAGAGCACGAATGCTAAAGGTGTCAAATTCGTGGATAAGAGGAATAAAACTCTCAGACCTGAACGCAGTAATGAAACAAAGCGAATACCAGCCATTTGAGGCAGAAGAAAGGCTGTCTGAGATGGAATATGCGTGTTACTAAGTTCACATGTGAGTTGGGGGACCTGGGAGCGAGGGGCTACCTGTTGTTACCTGTACAAAGTTGGACCGTATGGTTCTGATATGTACTGAGGGAAACCTACATAACTGGTTCAACTCGGCAGAGATGGAGCAGGTCAGGGCTTAAAAGTAAGAACTTGCATTTATATAGCGCCTTTCACAATCTCAGGATGTTCCAAGGCATCTTTTAAAGTGTGGTCTCTTTTATAATATAGGCAACGCAACAGCGAATTTGTGCATAGAAAGCTGTCACAAAGCAATATGCTAATGTGTCAATCGTGTGCTTTAGTGATGTTGGTTGCGGGACAGATATTTGCTGGATTTTGGTGAGAACTCCCTGCTTTTCTGTCAAAAACCAGAGAGGACAGACAGGATCCGAAAGTAGACACCTCCAACAGTGCAACACTCCCGTAGTACAGCAGTGAAATGTCAGCCTTGTCCTTAAAACTCTGGAGTGGGACTTGAGCCCACAACCTTCTGACTCAGAGGCAAGAGTGCTACCAGCTGCGCTTAATATTTGTCACTTAGCAGTCTCAAGTGGGAAATGCCAAGCCAACATGTGGATCAACAGAAATCTGTCCGCCCCATTACACAGAATTACATTGAATGTACAGCACAGAAACAGGCTATTCGGTCCAACAACTCCATACTGGTGTTTATGCTCCACCCAAGCCTCCTACCCTTCTTCATCTCGCCCTATCAACATAATCTTTCTTCCTCATATGTTTACCTAGTTTCCCTCAAATGCAACTATTCTATTCACCTCAACTACTCTTTGTGGTTGTGAGTTCCACTCTCCGGTTAAAGAACTTTCTCCTGAATTCACTATTGGATTTATAAGTGACTATCTTATATCTATGGCGCCTAGTTCTGGTGGGCCCTGGCAAGTAGAAACATCTTCTCTACATCTACTCTATCCCTTTCACAATCTCCCAGTCACCTCCCAGTCTCTTTTCTAGAGATAAGAGCCCCAACCTGTCAGTCTTTCCTGATCGGTATAACCTCACAGTTCTGGTATCATCCTTTAAATCTTTCATCCCTCAGCTTTACTCGGGGAAAGTGCTCATCACTTCCACACACAAGGCACAATCACACTATTGTGGGTCAAACTTCACTTATTTAAACTCCTGAGGGAGATGAGTAACTGCAAATCAGGTTTCCAAGAAGATAAGAGCTCAGCAAAAAATTTTTTTGCTGACCCTTAAGATAATGAAGTGAATTTCATGGCCATGAATCTAACATTACAACCGATTATATCCAACCTTAATCATCTGCCTTTCACTTGTGACATTTCCAGAGTGATATCAACACAGGGATCTAATTATGTTCCGTTGAGTATTTGAACTTTGATTTGGCAAGCATTAAAAAGACCCACCAAATTAATTTCTAACTCGAGATGAATGTTTCTGAGTAGCGTTTGGCAGGGAATTGTAAGAAGATCTGATCAATTGTTTTGCAAGGAGTTGGCAGCATCACAACCTGTGGACAATGGAGGGACCCAGCTATTGGATTGAAGTGCTGGACAAGTGATTTCATACTCTTCTGTGTAAAGGACTCACTGTAAGTGTGAATAGGCTGGGACAGGCCACGGCTGACTTCACTTTTGAAATGCGGTGTGGATATTGACACCACTGTGTCAGCCAATGAGTTGGAGGCAGAGTTGGACATGTGGTTTTAATTCATGAACTACAGCAAATAGAGTCTGTTTACTCATGACAGAAACTACAGCAACACCTCCCTATAAAAGCAGGTTTATTTCTCCATCAGTATGTAGTGAGTGGGGTTAGTTATATAATAGAAGTGGTGTGTGTAATATCAATTCCACTCGCTTACAGCAGTGTGATCTCCAGGCATGGTTGATGAGGGATTTACTCAATTATCTCAATTCTGGCATGGACTTCTTGGTGTCACTATATGTCTAAAGAGCACTGTCAATGGCTCAAAATTGTACAAATTGCTTTTTACTGGTGAACGGCAACAGATATAACAGGGCTGATTTTAACCGTCAGCGGTGGCAGGGATTGGGAGGTGGAAGATCACTCGCACAATCTTCCATTCCATTGATTTGAAAATCAGACAGAGGGTAACAGCAGGTGTTTGCTCTGCTAGATGTCTATCTTCTGCCATTGCCAAAGGTTAAAATTGGCCCTGATGTGTTAGTAAGTCGACTTAGTAAAATTAGAACCAGGCCATTTAGGGGGAATATGAGGAACCACCTTTTCACACAAAGGGTAGTAGAAATCTGAAATTCTCTCTCCAAAAGTCTGTTAATGCTGGGGGACAATGGGAGCTTTCAAGATTGAAATCAATAGATTATTGTCGGGTGAAGGTTTCAAAGTGTACGGAATGAAGGCAAGAAATGGAGTTATAGTACAGATCAGCCATGATCTAATTAAACGGCAGAACAGGCTTGAGGGGCTGAATGGCCAACTCTTGTTCCTATGTACTAGTACAGAAAAAGGATGACAGACGGGTTGCAATCTGCTTCTCTCGTGAGATCCTGTGAGACCCTTTTCGTGGACCCCAGTTTGAACAACCTGCTTGTTGACCCAACAAGTTAAAATGGCTGGTGAGGTCTAGTATGTGAGAAAAATAAAGTAGGGACAGGCCAAATACTGGGAAATATTGAGCAATATTGGTGGAGGAGTGGCTGATATCTTTAAAGAGATTCCTTTGGCAGCTATTTTAAAAGTCATGTTAACCTGCTCTTTGCCCAAAGCCCCACAAATATTCTTTTCAAGTCTATTTCCCATTCCTTTTTGCAAGTTATTATTTAACTTGCTTCCATCACTCTTTCAGGCTGTGCATTCCTGGATTCTTACTTAATAAGTACTTGTACTCAAAGGGTTAAAAGCCTCTGTTGGTGGCCCAGAAAGATGGCAAAACCATTGGCAGGAATGTTTGTAAAAGAGGTCATTCAGCATGAACTTGCATAGTTACAAACTGCTGCGCTGATATAGTCTTAAAATCCCTCAGAGAAATCAGGGATTGCTTATTTAAAATACGAAAGTCTGCAAAATGGTATAGGTTGGACATATCACCTCATGTGAACTGTTTGTAGCACGTTATTAATGCTTTTTGCATCGCGTTTAAAGTTTGATGTGCCTTTTGTAAACCACCATCTAAGGTTGGAAATTACTGTTGGTGATACTAATGCATGAACAAAGCTTTGATGAGAGACTTCAGTTATGTAGAGAGACCAGAGAAGCTAGGATTGTTCTCCTTAGAGCAGAGATTGTTAGGGGCAGACTTAATAGCGGTATTCGAAATGATGAGGGGTTTTGATTGAGTAAATGAGAAGAAACTGTTTCCTATGACAGGAGGGTTGGTAACCAGAGAACACAGATTTAAGATAGTTGGCAAAAGGCCAAGAGGGGAGATGGGGAGATATTTTTTATGCAGTGAGTTGCTCTTATATGTAAAAGAAAGAAAGACTTGCATTTATATAGCACCTTTTACAACATTAGCAAGTCCCAAATGCTTTACAGTCAATGAGTACTTTTTGAGGTATAGTCACTGTTGGAATGTAGGAACTGCGGTGGCCAATTTGCACACAGCAAGCCCCCACAAAAAGCAGTGTGATAATAATCTGTTTGTTTATTGATGTTAATTGAAGAATAAATATTGGCCAGGACAGTGGGGAGACCTTTCCTGCTGTTCTTCTGTCCTCTCAGGTGGATATAAAAGATCCCATGCCACTCGTGGAAGAAAAACAGGGGAGTTCTCCCCAGTGTCTGAACCAACATTTATTCCTCAACCCACAGCTAAGAAGCATTATTTGATCATTTGTCTCATTTCTGTTTGTGGGAGCTTGCTGTGCACAAATTGACTGCTGTGTTTCCTAAATTACAAAACGATTACACTTCAGAAGTACTTCATTGGCTATGAAGCACTTTGGGTGCGCTGAGATCGTGAAAGGCGCTATATAAATGCAAGTAACATCTTTCTTTTCAAAACACTGCAGCGGGATTTTTAGGTTCGCCTGTGAGGGAAGACTGGACTTCGGTTTAACGCCTCCGACAGTACACCACACCCTCAGTGCTGCACTGGGAGTGTCGGACTGGGCTTTGTGTGCAAGTTGTTTTCCTGGTCTAACGCTGTGTGCCATGAACTTTTGTAGTTGATGTGATTTCAAGCCTTTGGAGATCGGCAAGCTGATCTCTGAGGCAGCAATGTCTGCACTGCCGCCTGACTGGAGCTGAGATATGTTAGGAGTTGGCAGAATGCGACCAGAGCATCAGTAGAAGGCTCCTGGGGAAGGATTGCGTGTGTTCGGCAAGAGGTAAATAAGTGAGGCGTCAGAGGAAGGAAAAACATAAACATACGCAGTCATTTCAAGTAATAAATTGATTAAAAAACCCAGCTGGTTAAAATTCACAGCTAATTACACATTGTATTCAACAACATTGAAGGATAATATTTATATATTAAATAAAAGGCAGATAAGGCCAGAGGTACAATGTGTTTTTCAGTTCAATCTGATCAGTAATTAAGGGGGATGCAATGCATTACAATGTTTTCAATAGATTTTTTAAATGAATTTCTGAATTATTATAAAAATGCAAAATAGTAAACTGGACATTTCCACATTTCAAACAACATTATAATATTTTTCTGTTCATGGTCACTAATTGTAAATTAGTTCTGCTTTAGTAATGGACATCAAGGTTTGGGGGCTACAGGCATAACTTGCTGAACAACTGGCATCTTTAATAGCTTTGGGATAATGATGAGTGGCTCCTGGATGAAAAGATGGACACACTGAAAGAGATGATGGAGTAGATTCATGGCCTTGCTCATATTTCGATAATTCCCTCATTCCACCACCCTCAACGCAGGGATTGCGGATCGGAGAATTGAGGATGTGCTATCATAGCTTCATCTTTGGTCCAGACTCTCTGTGAGAAAGTCTTCTCAGGTTCATGCAACCACCTCTTAAATTCCTCTGTGTGTGTTTTGTTTTGACTTGAGATGTTAACTTATTGGGGAACAACAACTGTTAGTAATTCTGCCTTTGCCTGGTTCCAGTTCTTTTCTCCCTTTTCCTTTCATTATATCATTTGCTTTTGGTTTTCTTGTTCGATGACTCTAATTTTCTGGGTTGGGTGGCCTTCATGATAATGAAGGAGAGTGGTTGAGAAATGGATCTGCTTACTCCCAGCACCAAGCAGTCCAGGTGCACTTGCCATTTCCAGCAAGTTGCTGAATTGCCTGTAGGATCCTGTGGGCAGAACAAGAGCCAAAGTTTTACGCCCCTCCCCCTCCTCCTCCCGCCCCTCCCCTGCAGGAGCGGGCTGGTGGTAGGAGGGGGTGGGGAGTTGGGGGGGGGTGGGGGTGGTGGTCATAACATTGTGTGGGAGGTGGGGGCTGCCATTCTCAACGCCTTCCCGCCCACTCTGCAAATTTTCAAGAGGCTGCGACAGCGAGAAACAGCCCGCTGTCCTAGGCCAATCAAGGCCCTTAAGTGGCCAATTAACTGCCACTTAAGGGACTGCTCCCGCCGTCGCTGGTATTTTACCAGCGGTAGGTGGACGGCTGAGGCCGACCTTGTGGACTGGGGAGGCCCTCCTGATCAGGTACCCTGTAACCTACGGAGGGCTCCCCCCATGGCCCAACCGCCCCCACTACACAAGACTTCCCCCTGCCACCCACCAACTGACCCCCCCCACCATAAAGGTCCGGCCCCGGTCTCAGTATGTCCACCACTCAGTTCGAATAAGGAGCAAAATGGGCACTGCCAACTGTATGCCTGAAGCCTAATGAGCATTTGCTGCCATATCATTGTGACACCATTTGTCTTGCACAAGTGAGGTTGCCCAGATAATGCCATCTCTACTGATTGCTTTACTTCTGAAAGGAAAAAGAAAAGGA
The DNA here is from genome assembly GCF_036365525.1 of Heterodontus francisci. Lineage (NCBI taxonomy): Eukaryota > Metazoa > Chordata > Chondrichthyes > Heterodontiformes > Heterodontidae > Heterodontus > Heterodontus francisci. The sequence continues at coordinate 12,488,028 of NC_090385.1, forward strand.
GTTGTATTTATACAGTGCTATTCACCACCCCAGGACATCCCAAGGAACTTCACAAACAAAATCAGGAGCAACATGATGCCAATTCTGCACCGGCGCTCTTGCCAAGTGAGGCTCTGAGCTAAGAGAGGAGCTTTGGAAAAATTTATCCAACTTGTTTTTTTTTTAAACCCATCTGCTTTGCTCCAGACCTTTGACCAATCACCTTGAGAATTGATTCCATCCCAAAAGTGCAAAAACCGTACATTTCATGAGTTGAACAAGAGGACGGTTTTGAAAGTATTCCCAGTTCCCTGGTACTTTCATTACAAAGGCCAAGAAATAATAAGATATACACCAGCATGTATTTGCAGAAGCACTGCATGCATCTGCATTCGTTGTTTTGTTGTTATTACTTAAGCATCTTGGCTGAGTTTGCTCTCCCCGCATTTAGTGATTTTGATCTTGCACTCCCTCCCCACCCCACTCCCTCCGAAGTGCCATTGTTCAATTCTCCATCAGTCAAGCCAGCTGGATGCTCAAAGACTGACTTGGTCCGATTCCTGTCTAGTGGAAATGAACGTGTCCTCCAAATGGTGGCAACCCTCACTGCCCCAGCTGGCAAAGGGAAGCTACCTTCTGGGAAAGTGAGGACCTGCAATGCATTATGCCACAGGATGTTGGCACACTGTGCCCATATGGCTGCCAAGGCCTACTTTTAATATTATTTGTCAAGCATTTGTAAGTGGAGTACATCCATTAATGCCAGACAACATAATACCATCTCTCTCAAATAGCCGCAACAGAGTAAACACTTACAAATGTCTCAATATCTATTGACAACGTTGTTTAAAAGGGGAATTGGATACGTATTTGAAGAGGGAGAATATAAAAGAATGTCCCAAAGCGCTTTACAGCCAACTAAGTGCTTTTGAAGTGTAGTCACTGCTATAATGTAGGAAATGCAGCAGCCAATTTACACACACCAAGATCCCGCAAACAGCAATGTGATCATGACCACATCATCTGTTACAGTGATGTTGATGGAGGCATAAATATTGACCAGGACACCAGGGATAATTCCCCCGCTATTCTTCAAAATAGTGCCAGGGGATCTTTTACATCCAACTGAGAGGACTAGTTTGATGTTTAATCTGAAAGATGGCTCCTCTGACATTGCAGCATTCTCTCAGTACTGGATTGGGAGTGTCAACAACAACAACACATGTTTATATAGCACCTTTAATATAGTAAATCATCCCAAGGCGCTTCAGAGGAATGTTTTCAAACAAAATTTGACACAGCCACATAAAGAAATATTAGGGCAAATGACCAAGAGCTTGGTCAAAGAACTAGGTTTTAAGGAGCGTCTTAAAGGAAGAGAATGAGGCAGAGAGGTAAAGAGGTTCAGGGAGGAAATTGCAGAGCTTAGGGCCTAGGCATCTGAAGGCACGGCCACCAATGTTGCAATGATTAAAATTGGGAATATTCAAGAGGCTGGAATTGGGGGAACACAGAAATCTTGGAGGGTCGTTCAGCTGGAGGAGGTTACAGAGGTAGGGAGGGGCGAGGCTATGGAAGGATTTCAAAACAAGCATAAGGATTTTAAAATCAGTGCATTTCTTGAACCACTGAAGCCCATGTGGTGTAGCTACACCCACAGTGCAGTTAGAAAAGGAGCTCCAGGATTTTGGAAGATGGAAGATATGAATCCAGCCAGGAATGCATTGGAATAATCAAATCCAGAGGTAACAAAGGCATGGATGAGGATTTCAGCAGCAAGAGGCCACGCCAGAGTCAAGAAATGTTAAGGAGGTAGACTTAGGTAGCTTTAATGATGGTGCAGATATGTCATCAGAAACTCATCTCAGGGTCAAGTATGACACCAAGTATCCAACCAGTCTGGTTCAGCCTGAGACGGTTGCCAGGGAGAAGGGCTGGAGTTGCCGGCGAGGGAACTGAGCTTGTGGCAGTGACCAGTCAGCCTGAATCATGTCCTCAAGTCTCTGAAGTGGAACTTGAAGCCAAGACATTCTGACTCAAAAACAAGAGTGCTACCCACTGAGCCACAGCTGAGTAGGAGTCAGGAAGTTGATAGTGCCAGGTAAAATCAAGCAAGCTGCAGTGCATTCTCAGCCCAAAGTCAGCCTTGGGAGGCCTGATGCACATAGCGTTTAGGTTTCATTTAAATGCGCCTGTTGAGCTGTGGGGGTCTTGCTGGATCTGAGTGGGGCAGGAAATTGGGTCACGCGGAACCAGTTGACAGTCAGAGCCTGGGGAGTGGCTGTGGGAGGAGGAGGTGATCCTGGAGTGGCTGGGGGAGGCGGAAGCCATCCTGGAGTGGCTGGGGGGGGGGAAGGGCGAAAGCCATCCTGGAGTGGCTGGGGGAAAAGGAAGCAATCCTGGAGTGGCTGGGGTAGGGGGAAGCGATCCTGGAGTGGCTGGGGGAGGGGGAAGCAATCCTGGAGTGGCTGGGGGAGGCAGAAGCGATCCTGGAGTGGCTGGGGGAGGGGGAAGCAATCCTGGAGTGGCTGGGGGAGGGGGAAGCAATCCTGGAGTGGCTGGGGGAGGGGGAAGCAATCCTGGAGTGGCTGGGGGAAGGGCAGCACACAGGCCAGAGAAAGGCCGCTGTCCTGGGCCCACGATAAATAAAAACTAAAATGATTTCCCAGGTCCTTAGTTGAGGGGCCTCCAGTGCGCCCTTTCCAGAGCTGCTGTTTAAGCCACTTAATACCTGGTACAATTAGACCATAACTCGAACCATCGGCAACTGCCTGCTTTATGCCGGCAAGCTGCTCACCCATTTACAGACCCACCTGAAAATTATGTCAGGTGGGCCTTGAGCGTCAGTGGGCAAGGCCAAGGTGACCTCCATTTTAAACTGCCCCCCATTCCCCACCCTCTGTCTTTCAGGTGAGAAGCAGACAGCATGAACTGAAAGTCTCCCCCTAATTTCCATGGTTCTATCAAAATAAACCCTCGACCTCTCACATGTTTTGTCCAGTTTTATTTTGTTGTTTAAAAAAAATCGCTTGCTTATTTGAACAGAAGAAAAATAATATAGTTTATGGCATCAGAGAAGTAAATTGCTGTAACAATATCTGGACTTTTTGTACATTGTTCTCACATAGCCCTTGTGTGGGAATTAATACAAAGCAGGAATTGTACAAAAACCAGGTGTGCGACACCGTCCTGACACACAGTCAAGTTTAGCAGTCCCATGTGAACCAAGCATTACTTTAACAAGAAGCAATCAAGTGCTGGACTTTGGGTTCATTTAACATCTCATTTTTGAAAAAGGAAATAGTCTGCAGATATTCGTGTAAGGCTTTTTTACTAAGTGGACTATAGGGGCTTTTTTGTTCTCTCCCAAGGCTGTTACTTTGAGCGCACTTTTAACTTGAGAAGGCCTTCGCAGGAGACCCTTCCACACACAGGCAAAGCTGGGCTTTCGCAAATTCCCCACTGGTAAATCACAGGGGCTGAGTGAAATGGGAGAGGAGCCATTGTGAAGCTGTCAAGCTGAGGCAAGTTAAATGGGCTGAAGTGATAGCTCATGTTAACACTCGGTAGTCATTGCCAGGCAAACAAAGAGCCAGTGGAGGACAGTTAAAAGGCAATTTGGCTCTGATGGGTGGTCGATTTTAAAAACACTAGAAAAGAATGAGAAATAAAGGGGATGGACAGTCCTGCCACTCGTGATTGAACGCACAGAATCTGGACCCTTCTTTTTAAATTGACAGGGCTTCTTTGAGTGTGACCTCAACAAGCGGAGTGAATAGAATTATTTCTCCCTGTAAATACAATGGGGCCAGGTGTCGCTGGGAGGTCCAGAATGGTTGCATTTTACCACACAATGTTAACATTGGCAGGTCTAAAGAGGAAAGCCTCCTTTTTGCCGCTCCAGCTATCACTAATTTCTTCCACCCACCCCTCTTCTTTTATCTCTCACTGCAGGCAGGCGTATTACACGGTAGGGAGGGGTAGCCAGGCATAAACACTGAAAGGGTAGAGAGCAGGACAGGTGGGATATTCAAGGGAGCTCCCTAATGCAATGGCCACACTATAATGCGAGAAAACTCCCCGTCAGTTGTCAGCTCCTCCTAATTCAAGACTGTAGGGTCAATGGTAGAGACGGTAGTAGACAAATGGACAGAAGACTTTGCCCTGAAAAAGATAACTGAGATTATAACTGTAAAAAATTTAGGTTTCAGCAAAGATGTTTCTGAGGGTAATGATATTTTCAGTCGCTCCATGTTTAGAAACAATTTCTTTTGGTGTTTCATCCTACATGGGAAATAATAGGAAATAAGAGGCAGCTAATTAAATGCTCTTGCCGATCGCGAGGTGGCAGCTAAATAATCACGGGATTACCTTAGCTGCTTTAAACTGTAATTACACTAATTGCTTTTGGCGCCAGAAAGGATCCATAGCAGGCAAGTTACTTGTGTTATTCCAGCGACAAGGTAGAGCTGCTGGGATTCTTGGCCAGAGTTGCTCTGACACAGGGGGCAGAGAGAGATGGTTCCAAGCCTTCAATCCTCTCTCTCATCAGTCACAGCGAAGGCAGTGCTTATCGACCTGCTCCTCACAGGATGAAAGCACACAGCCAGGCTGTGATCTGAAGTAACTGCAGTTCAGTTGATTTTTGCAACCTTAATCTCCTGTTAATTGCTTCATAATGAGTGGCACTTCAGCCTCAATCCTACCTTATGTAATTGAATTAGAAATCCCCCCTCTTTAATCCAATCCTTTCCCCTGCTGTGTAAAGGCTGTATGAACACTTGATTAGTTTACAAACAAATTCATGCTTCTGTGCTGTCTGCTTTATTTGCTGGCAGATTCATTGTGAAATTGGGTGTGTGTGTTTTTTTTCTCTTTATTTAAACGGTAAACAGTTAGTGCAGCTGAAATCAGAAACAAGACCAGATAAAATTGTCAGGCTTTAATGCAGATGTTAGATTTGTGTTATCAGGTGCTTGATATCACAGCACGTAACAGCAGAAAGAAAGTCTCAATTTTCACGACCATAGGACGTCCCAAAGCGCTTTACAGCCAATGAAGTGCTTTTGAAGTGAAGTCACTATTGTAATGTAGGAAATGTGACAGCCAGTTTGTGCACAGCAAGCTCCCACAAGCAGCAATGTGATGATGACCAGACAATCTGTTTTTGTGTTGTTGATTAAGGGATAAATAATGGCCAGCATACAGGGGATAACTCCCTGTTCTGCAAAATAGTACCACAGGATCTTTTATGGCTGGCTAAGAGGACAGAGGGGGACTTAGCTTAATGTCTCATCTGAAAGTCGGCACCTCCAACAGTGTACCACTCCCTCAGCATTGCATTGGAGTGTCAGCCTTGATTTTTGTGATTATCTTGGAGTAGGACTTGAATCCACAACCTTCTGAGTCAGTGCCACCCACAGAGCCACTGCTAACACCAGGCAAGGGTTGAGGAGGGAATTTTAAACTGACAAGCCCAGCAGCAAGCTGGAAGGATGGGGTCAGCCCCTATTTTGCATTGTGGAGAATAAAACCAGGTAGGGGTTCAGAGCCAAACCTGACTGTCTTTGCAGGGGAGGCTGGGAAGTGATTCAAACACACTGTCAAATCAAAGGGTTTTGAGGAAGGCTTTGAAGCATCGAGGGAACTATTAGGGCAAAGAATCTGAGAGGAGCAGTTTGTTAACTGGGCAGGAGCAAATTTACAACAGAATTGCAACTGAGTGAGTGAGATCCACACACCAGACACTAATGGAACCAACCATCTCTAAGGATAATGTCAATGGAGCTTCATCATTGCTGTGTCAAAACCCTGATACTCCCTGCCTAAGCACTGTGGGAGCACCTTCACCACACAAGACTGCAGTGGTCCAAGATTAAGGCCCACCACCACCACATTGTCTCAAGGGCAATTAGCAATAGGAAATAAATCTTGACCTTGCCAGTGATGTTCACATCTCGAGAATGAATTTTTAAAAATCCCACCTCTTCAAATTTTCATCCACTGTTCCCTTGAAAGATGCAACGCTCTTTGCCTCAGCTACTACCAATGTCAAAGTATTCCACACACCAACAACTCTGTAAAGGATCTCTTATCGATCTCCTGCTTTTCTTTTGAGTAGTTTGTAGACCATTCAACATGTCAATCTGTGCGATCGGAGCAGCTGTTCTTTATTTCCCATCCTTTCTCTATTTTTCCATGCTTTTAATAAAATGCACATTTGTCTCCCAGTTTTCAGCTCTGAAGAGAGTATTACCTGAAACTGCCCTTTTTCTCTTACCTGCTGTTGTCTGCTTTTTATAAAAAAAAGTTCTGTGGTGCAGTCATCACTGGCAACACTTATTTATTGCTACCCTGAGCTTCCACAATGAAGGTGAAGGTGCTCCCACAATGGTATTAGTTAGGGAATTCCAAAACATTGACCATATCTTGACAAGGGACACTGGGGAAAACGTCCCTGTTCTTTTTTGAAATTGAACTCCAGGATCTATTATGTCCAACTGAGAGGGCAGACGGGGCCCTAGTTTAATGTCTCATCCCAAAGACAGCACCTCTGACAATGCAGCACTCCCTCAGTACTACACTGAGAGAATCAGCCTAGATTTTTGTGCTGAAGTCCTTGGAGTGAGATTCCAACCCATGACCTTCTGGCTCAGATAACTGTGCAACCCAGTGAGCCACAGCTGACACATTAACAATAAGCTGCTTGTATCACACATGCATGCTTACAGTTAAACATGAAAACAGGAAATGCTGGAAAACACTCAGCAGGCCTGGCAGCAACTGCAGAGATAGAAACAGAGTTAGTGTTTCAGGTCAATGACCTTTCATCAGAACAGTTATGATTAATACACTATAATTATATAATTAATACTTGTCCTAAAGTAACTTTAGACAGGAGATATAACAGATCTGGTCAGATGAGAAACTAAATGCAAACAATTGCTAGGACCTGGCTTCCTGTGTCATCCTATTATCAAGGATCTAGTGATGATCAGAGCTGTTGTACAAAGGTCACTTAGAACTGTCTGGAGTACCTGTTTGTCCATGATCCTTATGCAAGCCAGATACTTAATCACTGATCGTGGTTAGTAAATAGCCGAGGACATTTATTCCCGACATTTTATTCAATTAAACAGGGACTAAACCTCCATCGTCGTCTTGTCAAGTTTTCAAGGCAAGCGTTCCCATTTCAGTCTGTTCCTCTTGGACTAGGGACATCGGAACAGGAATAGGCCATTCAGCCCCTCGAACCTGTCGCGCCATTCAGCTAAAGTATGACTGATCTGTATCTCAACTCCAGTTACCCATCTTGGTTCCATATCCTTTGATACCTTCACTTAATAAAAAAAACTACCAATTTCAGTATTGAAATTTTCAATTGACCCCTGGCCTCAACAGCTTTTCAGGAGAGAGAGCTCTAGATTTCCCCTTCCCTTTGTGTGAGGAAGTGCTTCCTAACATCAACCTTAATTTTAAGGTTACGCCACCTTGTTCTGGAGTCCCACACCAGAGGAAATAGTTTCTCTCAATCCACCCTATCAATACCTTCAATCATGTTAAACACCTGAATTGGATCACACTTTAATCTTCTGCACCCAAGGCTTCCTTCCTTGCTCTGTGTCTACGAATAACAGAGTTACTGCAGCCTGGGATTCTGGGTTATGTTGCACAAGGTCACAATGGGCCGATATGCTTTGAGCTGATTGAACCAAGCTCCAGCTCCTGCAAATTGTGTTGAATGCAGCAACTGATCAGGGATAAATAACTTGCCTTCCTCTGTATGTTTGGGGCCTAGGGACATAGGCCTCATCTGTGTTAACCAGAGGACACGGATCTAAGGTAATTGGAAAAGGTAATTGGACAAAGAACTAGAGGGAAGATGAGGAGATGTTTTCTTCTTTTACACAGTGTGTTTTTAGGAATTGGAATTTACTGCCTGAAAGTGTGGATTCAGTAGTAACTTTCAAAAGGGAATTGGTCACTTGAAGAGAAACAATTTGCAGTGCTCTGGGGAAAGGGCAGGGGAGTGGGACTAATTGGATAGCTTTTTAAAAGAGTCAGCACAAGCTCGATGGGCTAATTGGCCTCATTCTCTGCTGTAGTCTCTAAAACAATTTTAGCACATGATGATTTATTGTTAACTTTTATCTTGCAGGATGCTGGAGGATGACCTGAAGCTCAGCAGTGATGAGGATGACAGTGAACAGGTAAACAGAACAACAACTCACATTTATATAACACCTTTCATTTAGTAAAATGTTCCAAGACACTTCACACGAGCGTCATCAGACAGAAATTTGACACCGAGCCACATAAAGAGATATTCGGTCAGGGGACCAAAAGCTTGGTCAAAGAGGTAGGTTTTCATGTCTCTTAAAAGAGGAGAGAGAGGTAGAGAGGCAGAGAGGTTTAGGGAAGGAATCCCAGAGCTTAGGGTCTAGGCAGCTGAAGGCATGGCTGCCATTGGTGGAGCAATTAAAATCGGGGAAGCTCAAGGGGCCAGAGTTGGAAGAACGCAGATATCTCAAAGGCTTGTAGCACTGGAGGAGATTACAGGGAACACTCTCGTACCAGTATATATGAATTTCTTTTCTTTTTCTGTTTTGTTTTCAACCATGCCCTGAAGAGGGAGGCCCCAAATTCACAGTGAAAATCGATGATTTGATATTGAATCATAAGCGAAGGCTGTTGCTTTGGTGACCTACCCTTTGATCTGGAAGATTTTCCAGGGGCTTGGGGGAACACCACAGATCTGATCATTCAGCAAAGCAACTACGCTCACCCTTCTCCACGCTACAGGGAGGAGAGTCTCAGTCAGAATCTTGACACTGGGGCTCTGAAAGACATACAATTAACCAGAGGGTGATTTACCAACATTTGAACAATGATGAACAATCAAAGATCCTGTGCTCCATCCCACACAAATTGCAATAGCTTATGCATCACAATACACATGCTCCCCACTGCACTAAAAACCATGTGATCTCCTGGGAGAGAAAAGAAAGACTTGCATTTATATAGCCCCTTTCACTACTACAGGATGTTCCAAAGACCTTTACAGCCAATGGAAAACTTGTGAAGTGTAGGCACAGTTGGGAGATAAGAGGCTAGAAAACAGATAGATATATAGTCCCAGTTAGGGAGAAATATCTGGGAAATTCCTCTCTGATTCCCCCGAGACCATCAAAACTAGTCCAGGTGATCACTCTAGCCCTGATAATTCCATTCAGTACCTATCTTTTGTATGAGGTGATCTCCACCCCAACCAGAAACAGGTCCAGCTGTCACTTGAAGCAATCCTGAGAATCAATATATACCACAAGAGCTGACACATATTCCAGAGGACCACGATTCTCTGGGAAAAGAACCACCTCCTGACATCTAACCTAGATATGGCCTTACACAACTTAAAATTGGGATCCCTGGCCTTCCTTGACCTACATACCCCTAACCTATTGAGTTGGAAGTGTAGCTGCATGAGAAGTTTGAGAGGAACAGTATTCCAGGTATGTCTCGATCTCCTCGCTTTCTATAATTCCTGCTGATGGCTCTTGGTTTTACAGAATATTCCATTTTTAATTGGCGGTTGTTAAATTCTACAAAAATAAAGGCACTTAACCTTTCTCTTCATAAAAGTAGAGGAAATGTCACCCAGTGACTTAATTCCATATAATTAAGAGCGAAACACAGAAGGTATACCCTGCTATCACTGGGCTTTATTGTACATGACATTTACAATGGCTACAGGAACCCTATTAAATGCACATTCCTCTTTTATTTATTTGCAAGTTAGTCTAGAGCCTCAAATGATACGAAATCAAAGGGTAGGCCTGGAATCAATTTTTGTTTATTACATAGAAGCTGTTATTGATGCTCACTGCCTTGAAACAGTTGTCTGGGCACAAGGCTTTGTCCAGTTATCTTAATACAAATGCACACAGAAAGACAGAACTGTGCTCAGTACAACTGGCTCACAATGCATCATCTCGAAAGAGTATCCAATAAATATCAATCAAATACATATTTGAGGGTTACACATATTTCACTTGGTGAGCCTCAGGAACTTCAGGATTTGGAATGAGATACAATACCCAAGGTACATTGGAGATAACTGTCAGCTTTGAAGATCTGAGGAGGAGATAAATCAATGTAATTATAGTCAGCATCTGCTCTTACAATTTACTATAATTCATGTTGAGCTTGCTGCCTTCCTCTCACTTTAATGAATGTGGCAACTGAAGGAAACCTTTAAGCATCGCCTTTTTAAATGTATATGTGCCATGTCATTAGCCTAACAGAATAAAGCTCTGGGCACAGAACACTAGTGTTCTGACGTGCACAGAAATGGCATCCTCAGCTAATCTCCTAACTGGAAAATGATTGGACTTGACATCAACATAAAATTCATAAAGGAGAAATATATCAGGGTTTTATTCACCATTTAATGGTCTGGATGACATGTTATCTTTCCCATGTATGTGAAGTTTACTTTAGGTTACTTAAGAGTTTGAGTTAAAAGAGGTAAGAAATTACGATCTAAACATTGTGGAGTCTGACCTATGCTGATCTGAAACTCTAAATTGCCTTTGATTGATTTGAACTAATGTCACAAAAGTTAATAATCTTTGGGTTCTCCTACTGGGACCAGCATGTTTCACAGTTTATATCCTGACACAAATTTTAGAGTCTCTGATTATACTTCGGGCCATAGTGGGTCATGTTTCAACTGGATACCAGGGATTTATCTATGTCCCTCATACCTGACAGTGCATTTCTATAGCGCCTTTCACGACCTCAGGACGTCCCAAAGCTCTTTACAGCAACTAAAGTACTTTTGAAGTGTAGTCAGTGTTGTAATGTAGGAACCGTGGCAGCCAATTTGTGCACAGCAAGCTCCCACAAATAGCAATGTGATAATGACCAGATAATCCATTTTTAATGATGTTAATTAAGGAATAAATGTTAGCCAGGACACCAGGGGTAACTCCCCTGCTTTTCTTCAAAATAGTGCCATGGGATCTTTTACGTCCACCTGAGAGGGCAGACAGGGCTTCAGTGTAACAAACATCTGAAAGATGGCTCATCTGACAATGCAACACTGGAGTGTCAGCCTTGGTTTTTGTACCCACGTCTCTGGAGTGGGACTTGAATCCACAGACTTTTGACTCAGAGGCAAGATTCAAACCCAGACTAGGGAACCTGGCATTTAGCAATGGTGTGATTCTGGTGAATCTGTGCTACATATGCTCAGAGAGATAAAATGGCCATCCTTTTTGTCCCAGAGTTTTCAGCTGCAGTGTTTTGTATGTGTCATTCTTGACCCCTCATTTGAGGTGAGTCCTCATCATCATTATGAGGCACCTCCTTGTATCTATCCACACTGGTTACATGTTGATATATTTGACAATGTCAAGTCATCTCATATACATGACAAGAAAATTTGGAAGTGAAATTGAGGACACGCTTATGCAGCTCAAATGACACATTCATCTGGAGCACTGACTTGCCACAAGCCATCAACATGGTGACACTTTAACATATATTGGCCCCATAATTAACCCATACTGTGTTCAGTTCTGGGCACTGAACCTCAACACAGATTCACCAGAATGATACTGGTGCAAAATGCATGAAATTATGAGGCCAATTTGAACAAACCAAGCTTGTATTCCCTCGAGTATAGAAGGTTAAGGGGTGATAAATGAGGTGTTGAAGTTAATTGAAGAATTTGATAGGGTAGATAAAGATAAATTATTTCCTCTGGTGGGAGCAGTCAAAACAAGGGGATAGCACCTTGAAATTGGAGCCAGGCTATTCAGGGCTGATGTCAAGAAGCACTTCTTGTAGGTAAATGGAGTTGACATACAGATCAAGCCATAATCTAATTGAATAGCGGTACAAGTTTGAGGGGATGAACGGCCTCCTCCTGTTCTTTGTCCCTTCCTATGGATGCTTATTACCCAGCCGTTCATGGCATTGAGTAGCAATACCCTTGTCTTGCTTCACCAATGTTGCAACACTGGAACTCACTGCTCCTCGAAGAGACTAGAGATAAACTAGAGTTGCAATGGGACCTTTTTGAAAAGTGTTTAAATAAATAATGTTCTTGTAATATATCTTCATATGTACTGAGTTTAATTTGACGCCAGTGCAACCAGCTACCAATGCAGGTGTGTCTTTCACACCCATTCACAATGCAAACACGCAAGACTCATTGGGGCTGGCAGACGAGGGATACTCAATAATTTAAAAAAAGAAATAAGAACAAGGAATGCTGGAAATACTCAGCAGGTCTGGCAGCATCTGTGCAGAGAGAAACAGAGTTAACGTTTCAGATCAGAGACCCTTCTTCACAACTGACAAATATTTGAAATGTAAAAGATTTTTCGCAAGTAAAGCGGGGGCTGGGGCATGAGATAACAAAGGTGAAGGTGTTGATAGGACAAGGTCACAGAGAATAACTGACCAGAAGGTCATGGAACAAAGGCAAATGGTATGTTAATGGTGTGCTGAAAGATAAAGTGTTAGCACAGACAGGGTGTGAATGACTGTAAAGCACAGAGCACTCCAAGCACAAACATAAAAAAACACAATAAAAAAACCAAAACAGTGGGTAAGCACAGTGAAAACAAACTAAACAAACTGAAAAACCTAAAATAAAATAACCAAATAAAAAAGGGAAAATAAAAAATAAAAAATAACTAAGCATAAAAAGGGGGACCCGTCATGCTCTGAAATTATTGAACTCAATATTTAGTCCGGCAGGCTGTAGTGTGCCTAATCGGTAAATGAGTTGCTGTTCCTCGAGCTTGCGTAGATGTTCGTTGGAACACTGCAGCAATCGCAGGACAGAGATGTGAGCATGAGAACAGGGAAAAAACTCTTTCCACGGCACCTTCCCCTGCAATCGCAGGAGGTGTAATACCTGCCCATTTATCTCCTCTCTCCTCACTATCCAAGGCCCCAAATGCTCCTTTCAGGTGAAGCAGCGATTTACTTGTAATTCTTTCAATTTAGTATCCTGTATTCGCTGCGCACAATGTGGTCTCTTCTACATTGGGGAGACCAAACACAGATTGGGTGACCGCATTGCGGAACACCTCCACTCAGTCTGCAAGCAGGACCCCGAGCTTTTGATTGCTGGCCAATCTGGAAAATCCAGACAGTATGTGAAGAGTGCCCTGAATTGGCCCTTTAATTGGCTACCCGGTGCTGGTGGGCAGGTAGATGTCACCACCCCACCCTCCCCCCTACCCCCCAAAAGCTGCCTCCCTGAAAATAGACCAGAGGAGGGAACATGCTGGCAGACCGGCATGCCGGCCGGTCGTGAGAAATTGCCAGCCCAACTGCCTCCAAACCCACCTCCGCCTCGCGATGAAAATTCAACCCTAGGAGTCTGGTTGCCTTAATGTTGGTTTGAGTGCATTCTGATATGTTCACACTCTTAGCTGTCTATGTTACACTGCCATTGTTTTGTATCACTTCTTTCTGTGTGTGTTTACAGTTTGTGGGTTTATTTTATGGTAGGTTTAGTGTGAAAAGCGGGTGGCTTATTTAGAGTAAGAATACTGGAATTGTTAGATGAAAGAAAACACCCAGCTCCATCTATTTTGCCTTCTGCCATCCTGGCAGTCACATGATACAAGGATAGCGGAGTTGTTGACTAATCATAGCAGTAAATCTCTAGCAACAACAACAACATATATTTATATAGCACCATTAATGCACAAAAACGTCCCAAGGCGCTTCCCAGAAGCGTTAGATAGCAAATTTTGACAGAGAGCCACATAAGGTGATGTTAGGGCAGATGGCCAAAACCTTGGTCAAAGAAGTAGGTTTTACGCAATATCTTAAAGGAAGAAAGGGGTAGAGGGAATTCCAGAGCTTAGGGCCTCGGCAGTTATCCTCACCTTTTAAGATATAAGTACTTGATCATAGTCACATGATATGGTCAGAATGTGACTTTCAACTTTGTGTAGATAAAGCAAAAGTGTATTTAAAATGATATAAATGTTCCAATTTGTCATAATTCCCAGTCATAAACTTATTTATTTAAATTAAAAAATGGAAAATCAAGTACTGCAGGTTCATCATTCTCTGACTAGCACTCCTTGCTAGTGACAGTCATTGCTGGAAATACCCAAGAGGGGACTCAACCCTATAATTCACCCAGGTTTACAAATACCACTGCCTCCAAGAGTAACCTCAGCTTGAGGTGGTAGGGAAATATAGGGACAGGTGGGGATGTGGTAGGAATATGGGATTAGTGTAGGATTAGTATAAATGGGTGGTTGATGGTCGGCACAGACTCGGTGGGCCGAAGGGCCTGTTTCAGTGCTGTATCTCTAAAACTAAAACTAAATCCCGAGAATCAATTTCTTTTAATGTTTTGCTACGTTAAAGTAAGTTGTCAACTCCCTGACAGTAGACTAGAGGCACATTACTCCACAAGTCTCAAAAGAATTGATGAAAGCCAAGAATGGGCCCACACACTTTATTCTCCATTCATAAATGAGAACATTTGTGGCATTCTGCTCCATCAGTAGAGGGATGAAGTGCAAATCTCTACAACTGATTAGAGTAGCAGATCGATAACAAGTGGGCAAAAGTGATGTTCCAGGTGGAAAAGGAATCAACTTCTACCAGTAAGTTGTTCATCACAGCAAACAAATTAAGAGACAAGTGTACTTGATTAATTAAATATTGATTGGACACAGTGTTACTGTTGTGATCTACATCCTCAATGCTATTTGAGGGTGAATGTTAATAGAATGCCTAAGCAAAAAGTGTCTGCCCTTTGAGTGCATGGTTTTGTGTCAAGTTGCTTCCACTGAGTGAGTTCAGGTGGAAAATCCACCAAACACGCTTTGAGTTCTACAAGATGAGGGACAGTTCTTCCAATGAGTGATTGCAGGAAGTTAGTTCTGCTCTTGATATGATAATAGCAAAGGAAACAAGAGCATTAAGCTTACACTTTGATCAAATTTTTGCACAACTATGAAATGCAACAATGCCCAGGGGAGTTGTCAATAACAACTTGCATTTATATCGCACCTTTAATGTAGAAAAAATGCCCAAGGTGCTTCACAGGAGCAATTACCAAACAAAATTTCACACTGAGGCGCATAAGGAGATATTAGGACAAGTGGCCAAAAGCTTGGTCAAAGAGATGGGTTTTAAGGAGCATCTCAAAGGAGGAGATGAAAGTAGAGAGGCTTAGCAAGGAAGCTGAAGGCATGATGGTGGTGATGGAGTAAGAGAAGTGCTGGATGCTCACATGGCCAGTATTAGAGGAGTGCAGATATCTTGGAGGGTTGGAGGAGATTGCAGAGATAGGGAGGGTTGAGGCCATGGAGGGATTTGAACATGAGGGTGAGAAGTTTAAAATTGAGGTGTTGCTGGACCAGAACAAGGTAGGTCAGCGAGCACAGGGTGGTGGGTGAACAGGATTTGGTGTGAGCTAGGATATGGGCAGCAGAGTTTTGGATTAGCTCAAGTTTCCACAGGATGGGAGGCCAGCTGGAGAGCATTGGACTCGTTGAATCCAGAGGTAACAAAGGTGTGGATGAGGGTTTCAGCAGCAGATGAGTTCAAGGAGGGGCAGAGAGGGGCCATATTGGAAGTAGGCTGTCTTGGTGATGGAGAGGATATGGGAGGATAAGTTCACCTCTTGGTCAGATAGGATGCCAATCACCTTTCCGTCTAAGCTGCACACAGGCGCGGCTACACAGCAACCAGGAAGTTACCGCTCAGGTTGTTCACCATTTGTCCCCTTTAAAACATGGAACGTGTGCAGCCGCACAAAAAAAAATTTAAAGGTACCTTGCACTGAATTGAACAAGCTACACGCAACAAAAAAAAATTGAAGGCGTTGTTGATGCCAAAGTTATTAACAGTCTGGTTCAGCCTGAGACTGTGGCCAGAGAACAGAATGGAGTCAGCGACTAGGGAATGGAGTTTGTCGTGGGAGGCCAAACACAATGGCTTCGGTCTCCCAATATTTAATTGGAGGAAATTTCTGCTCATCCAGTGTTGCATGTTGGACAAATAGTGTGACGATTCAGAGGCAGTGGAGAGATTGGGAGAGGTGGTGTTGAGGTGTGTTTTCGCGTGATGCTGCCAAGGGGCAACATGAGATGAGAAATGGGCAACTTGAACCTTTAAAAATGAGCCACAGACTTGTGCAGTTTATGGGAAATTAAACTTCTGTAGATCACAGGCTGACTTTATCTTCCATTTTCTATTTATTTGGCTCTGCCCCACAGAGAAATAGCATTTCCCAATCTTAAAAATCGAAAGGAAACATCAAACTTAAAATCATGGCACAACGCCAGATTGGCAGTGACGATTATCAGTTGAACAGCTTTGCCAGCAATTAAACCTTAATCTCTATTTTACCTTCAGTACTAGTACTGGAATAGTCCACTAGGCCTACAAGGATATCCGCATTTCAAGCATTCGATTGAGGCTGTACACTGTAGAACACTTTCCTTGTGGTGTAATTTGTTGCTGCTCTTCACTTGCAGCCCCACTCAATATCCTTCAATATTTCAAGGTATTAACTCCCTACTGCTTCTCCTCCATTTCCAGTTTCCTCCTCTTTATCCTTGTAAAGATACAATAGCTACTCTTCAACAATCACATGAATATAAATGGAAAAGAAAGGTCAACTAATGAAAGCCATGTACTCTTTACATGGCTCAGAATAATGCAAGGTACAAGAAGACCTTGATTGACTTTTCCATTTTTTTTCATGATTTACTCATCACAGGTTCAAGAAAAAATGATGGAATGGATTTCAACAATGTGACTTTAGGCCCACAAAGACTGAGCAGTGCAAAATCATCACTTGCATTACAAAAAAACAAACAAAAAGCACAACATTTTTTGACATGTGATAGACAGGATCTTCTTGAATATATATTTGTGTGCCTTGATTGAACATTTGACTTGGGCTGCAGGATAATGGCAAAGGTGATTGCGGAGGCTTTTTATTATCTGATGGGTTAGATTTAGTGATCAAAGTACAATCATTACAGTACAAACTAAGTGACGATTGAATAAAGGAGATGGTTAAACAACCTTGAGCTTCATTTAGCAGAAGGAAGTCCCTTGATATTAGTCTTCTAAAAAAATCTAAAATGTGACAGGTTAATTGCACTTAGGTAAACTACTGTATAAAATCTATCTAGCAGTATGGCAGTTTCATGAAATAAATAGTGCTTTCTGAATTGCAGTAAGGATTTCTGGCTGTTAAAATGATTTGATAGACTATGTTTTTAGAGGCATTGAGCCGGCATGCCTCCCGGCTGTGTTGCTTAGCAACATTTTAATTCAAGAAGGATCAAAAAGACAAAATCCCTATGGAGTTGAAAACAGAAATAAGTCTGCAGTTGACAGATGATATGAGTTGTTATATAATATACTGTGAAGATCACTGAGTTCTTTCATGAATGATAAATGGACTGTACACAGATCAATGGGTTCCGCAATAAACTGAAACCATGGTCCATATCTGAGACAGCACAGGTTGCGTAGTAGGGAAGGCACTAAGAGATTTAGTCATTGAGACAATTTGTGTGTGTTTTACCATTACAAAGTGTGAGGAGAAATAACTACCAACATTTTACTATCTCTTGACAATTTCCTTTTTTAATAGAGATCTACCGAAAACCACATCTAACCGCTCAGTCGCTTTTACAAACGTACTAACATACGAATTAGGAGCAGGAGTATGCCACTCGGCCCTTTGAGCCTGCTCCACCATTCAATAAGTTCATGGCTGAACTGATTACTCCACATTTCCACCTACCCCTGATACCTTCCACACCCTTGCTTATCAAGAATCTATCTACCTCTGCCTTTAAAATATTCGAAGACTCTGCTTCCACCATCTTTTGAGGAAGAGAATTCCAAAGACTCATGACCCTCTGAGAGAAAAAATTTCTCCTCATCTCTGTCTTAAATGGGCGGCCCCTTATTTTTAAACCGTGACCCCTAGTTCTAGATTCTCCCACAAGGGGAAATATCCTTTCCACATCCACCCTGTCAAGACCCCTCAGGATCTTATATGTTTCAATCAAGTCGCCTTTTCCTCTTCTAAATTCCAGCGGATGCAAGCCTAGCCTGTCCAATCTTTCCTCGTAAGACAGTCTGACCATTCCAGGTATTAGTCTAGTAAACCTTCTCTGTACTGCCTCCAAAGCATTTACATCCTTCCTTAAATAAGGAGATCAGTACTGTACGCTGTACTCCAGATGTGGTCTCACCAATGCCCTGTATAGCTGAAGCATAGCCTTCCTACTTTTGCATTTAATTCCCCTCGCAATAGACAATAACATTCCATTAGCTTCCCTGAAATCTAAAAGAGGTCGGTTACCAGGGGACACAGATTTAAGGTGATTGGTAGAAGGATTAGAGAGGACATGAGGAGAAACCTTTTCACCCAGAGGGTGGTGGGTGTCTGGAATTCACTGCCAGAATCTGTGGTGGTGGCAGAGACCCTCAATTCTTTTAAAAGGTACCTGGACATGCACCTATGGTGCTGTAACCTGCAGGGCTATGGACCAGGTGCTGGAAGGTGGGATTAGTTTGGGTGGATAGCTTATTTGGCTGATGCAGACACGATGGGCTGAATAGCCTCCTTCTGTGCTGTATTTAGTTCTATGTTCTAATTACGTGCTGTACCTGCATACTAACCTTTAGCGATTCATGCAACTTCAACTTGAAATCAGCCTTTCCTTTCGAAACATTGCCACAATCCCCTCAGTGAAGATATTGCAATAAAGTTGCCGTTCAGCCATGTCTGGTGTGGCTTCAAAGCAGGATCATTCCAAAAATGACATGAGCAAATGTGCAATTTATAGGTTTCTTTGGCTTTCCTAAAGCAAATTCTAAAACAGTCCAAGAGTTTGTCTATTTTCATCAAGTTGCAAATTCATAGCTTGGATTTCACACACGCATGTCAAATGATCTTGTTTTAGTATTTTTAATTTATTTGATTAAAGCAACTGGAATGGTATCAGATGTCTCGCATTCCTAGCCTAGAAGTTGCTGGAGCAGGGTATTATTTGAATTTTTTTTTTACCTCACTCTAAGATTACACCACAGTTGCACTGGAAATTGCTGCAAATGCAAGCTGGTAACAGTGTGGTGAGGGCAATGGGGCATCTGGGACCTTGGTGAAGATCAGGGCCAACGGTTTATCTCCTTAACCAATGAAACAAAAGGATAGAGAAAAAAACAGACCAATCGACAGAGAAGGCAATTAGAGACAAGGAATTAGAGACAAGGAAGAGAAACAAAGGGAGAGAAAGAAAGAGAGTGGATGAAGAGAGAGAAAAGACCCAGAAATGCAAAAGTAAGAAAAAAAATTCAATTTAAACTTAAAAAAAAAATCTCTCAGAACAATTTACAACCTGCGGGAGTGAGTCTCCATAGTTTCCCTCCAAGGTTGAGTGTCATGTCAGGACCATAAGTCACATCATTAACAGATTTCTTATGACTTTAATAACCAGCACTAATTGGCTGCAGTGAGATTCATTTGGATGAATGGAGAAAATCCAGCAATTTTTTGACATGCAATAAATTTCAATGGAGAGGCCCATAGTGAGGTTGCAGTTTTCTTTTGGTTTTGGGGAGGCTAATGGAAGAGCAGCACCAATCATCCAGGAATTTGTAAAGAATTGGAGCTCACGTCGTGTCTTTTCCTCACCACAATGCAGGGATTTTAATAAACTAATATTAGCATGCACTATGAATGCAGAGTTACTGTTCCAGCAATTTTTGGGCCATTAAGGTCATCCCTCTTATGTCTTTGTGTTGGGAAAAGGCATCCTCAAAGGATAAAGCCACCAAGTTAAATCCAAAAACACTTTACATACAATCTCTGACAAACGCACCCAAACAGAATGTAAGGTTACTAATTCATGAGGAGCGAGCCTAAGTCCCTGATCTTCAATTGAGATGCAAAGTCATTCTTTATGCCTGTGATCTCCAAAAAGAAGTTTCTAAATTTAGTATTTTTAATTGATATATCTTTTTCAATTAATTCCTTTTACATTTGCATAATTGGTCACCAATGGTCATAACGAGGGATCATAACTATAAGATAGGCACGAATAAATACAATATGGCATTCAGAAGAAATTTCATTAACTGGAGAATGTTTAGAACGTGGAAGTCATTACCGCAAGAAGTAGAGATGAATAGCATAGAAGAATTTAAGGGGAAGATAGATAAGCCCATAAGGGAGAAAGGAATAAAAAGTTATGTTGATAGGGTGAGATAAAGAGGAAAATGGGAGGGGGCATAAACACTGGCATAGATCAGTTGGGCAAAATGGCATGTTTCTGTGCTGTAACTGCTATAATTCTATGAAAACATTTACCTTGCTTGCTTGAAAATTGACTAATAATATTTTCTAGTAGCAGCCAGGCTTAATTACTGTGATTTAAAAATTGTGTTCTCTGAACACCAGATCCACTTTGCTAAAAGTCAAAAGGATCGTACTTTGTCTTGACACTATTTTGAGCCCGTTATGCACTAATTTGCTGACATAAGGACTGTGACTACACGTTTTTTATTCATTCATGGGATGTGGACGGCGCTGGCCAGGCCAGCATTTATTGCCCATCCCTAATTGCCCTTGAGAAGGTGGTGGTGAGCTGCCTTCTTGAACCTCTGCAGTTCATGTGAGGTAGGTACACCCACAGTGCTGTTAGGAAGGGAGTTCCAGGATTTTGACCCAGTGACAGTGAAGGAACGGCGATATAGTTCCAAGTCAGGATGGTGTGTGACTTGGAGAGCAACTTGCAGGTGGTGGTGTTCCCATGCATTTGCTGCCCTTGTCCTTCTAGTTGGTAGAGGTCGCAGGTTTGGAAGGTGCTGTCGAAGGAGCCTTAGTGCATTGCTGCAGTGCATCTTGTAGATGGTACACACTGCTGCCACTGTGTGTCAGTGGTGGAGGAAGTGAATGTTTGTAGATGGGGTGCCAGTCAAGCAGGCTGCTTTGTCCTGGATGGCGTCGAGCTTCTTGAGTGTTGTCGTGTTACTTCAAAAGTAACTAATGGGAGATCACAATATAATTGGAGGCTCTTTCTTGATTTGCTTTTGTGTGAATATTAACTTTGAATTTACAAGGGTTTAGAAAATAAACCTTCTGAAATGCAAATACTTTCTCATGCCCAGTTTAATGTACAATTTCTGCTCGCTATATATCATAGCAAAAGGGGGACTGGTAAACCAATATTGTGAAATCAATTGGCGCATCATCAAAACTACGGTAAGGGTAACAGCCTCTGAAAGAGAGCAGAAAATTACTGGAAATACTCAGCAGGCCAAGCAGTATCTGTGAAGAGAGAAACAGGGTTAACGTTTCAGGTCGTTGATCTTTCATCAGAACTGGCAAGAGTTAGAAGTGTAATCACAAGAAGGGAAACAGGGATGATGGTGAAGAAGGTAAAAGATAAACAGAAATCCCATTAGAGAGCAGAGCAGAGCTTCCTCCAGGTGGGCATTCCTGGAGGTGAAGTGGCAGTGAATTAAACACGAAAACAAAAGCAGGATACTGTGGATTCTGAAAGATCCTCATTTGCAGATTTAATTTGTTTTTTTTTTAACGCTGGCATGTTTACAGCTGCTTTTAGCAGGTGTAACAAAAAACAGTGGAAACGTTTATTTGTAGCCATGCTCATTCCCGCCCCTCTCCCCTTGCCCGCTAAACATATTAATGAGTTAGTTTTATGCCAGAATGCCTCTTCTTCGCAGGTAGGTTGGAGCTGTAATATATCCCTTGCATCATTATTAATAAAGTATCTGAAAATAACCCACTGCTCCAAAATAAAACAGCAGACGGAAAGCACCAAATATAATTTATGTTGCCGTGGCCATTTTAAAATCTGAGTCCCACAATATTTGACTTAAATTGAAAGAAAGAACCTACATTTATATAGAGCCTTTCATGACCTAAGGACATCCCAAAACACTTTGCAGTCAATGAAGTAATTTTTTGAAGTGTCGTCACTGCTGTAATGTAGGAAATGCTGCAGTCAATTTGTGCATGGCAAGATCCCACAAACACCAATATAATAAAAGATCATCTGTTTTAGTGATATTGGTTGAGGGATAAATATTGGCAAAGACTGTCCTGTTCTTCTTCAAAATAGTGCTACATCTACCTGAAAGGGCAGACAGGGCCTCGGTTTAATATCACTTCCAAAAGATGGCACCTCTGATAGTGCAGTGCTCCTTCAGTACTAGCACTGGAGTGTCAGCCTAGATTTTGAACCGACAACCCTCTGACTTATAGGCAAAAATACTACCAGCTGAGCCACCGTTGAAACCTACATGCAAGTTTTGAGATTACAATTGACGTGACTATTTGTAGCTGAAATAATTGCTCACTAATATTCTTCATCTGTCTGTGTTGGCACGCACACGTGCACATGAAGCACTGAATCAGATCCTTCTCAAACACCTTTTCACTGTGGTACTGTTGGCAAAGTCCTCTTGCTGAGGCTGGGTGTCAGGATTCACCCAGTCTCATTGGTTTTACAGTTGGTCCGATGCCACCTGTGCTAGATCCATACTTGGGGACCCCATGGCTTTCCTGCTGGTACCCTTTGATATATAAAAAAAAACTATGGGCCTAGAAATCTGTTGATGTCTCGCCTGTTTTACAGGTATGTAAAATGAACACCTAAGTGTTCAATATGGTGGGCAACATGTGCGCATGTCCATTCCACACCTTTGCCTGCCATATTGGTAAATCTAAAGCATAGCCTTCCAGGGCCAGCACCTGAAACAGGATGTTTGCCCCTTTTTTTTTGTACAAGGAAGTAGTCTAATTGCTGTTCCAGGATCCCTTGCTGAAATTGGACTGCCTTGAAAGCAACCAGTAGTGGGTCTGCTGCACTCAGGATAAATATGCCTAACCAGTGGTCCTTGCTCTAATGAATGGCAGAACAGGCTTGAGGGGCTGAATGGCCAACTCTTGTTGCTATGTTCCTAACCCACAATTCCAGCTAGCCTCCGTTATAGCATCTGTTGGAAAGGGAAGGGGCAGAGACTGCCAGGTGTGCCTTTAAGCAGAATCTATAGATGGTACAAACAGTGTCAACTGATGCATTTTTGATTAGAAAGCTGCTAACTGCCGTTCCAATCTTCCACTAACAAGATCACCACAAAGCACCGCACAAAACAATGCCTCAGCTTGAATGACATGGCAAGCAAAATACAGAGTCCGAGGCTATTACTGGAACTATAATTGGGTAATTTCTGCTCTTCAGTCTAAGATGTTTTGATTCTTTTCGGCCATTCTTGTCCCACTTGTGAAGTGACTGTCATGGTGTGTGAGATAATAGGAGAGCAGCTCCAAGTGGTCAGCTTTATCACTGGCTAATTACTGCGCAACATTTAACTACTACCATCATGAGCTGTGCAGTAAACATTAAGCAGCAAGCAAGGTTCTTAATGAATTGAGCTTTCTGGAATCACCCCGCACACAAACCCCGCCTGGTAATTCCGTATCAATATAACAAGGACTGTTGTTTCCGTAAGTTCCAACAAATGTCCTCCCGCTAAGCAGCGCATCTCTGCTTGTGTTGTGTTGATCTCTTTTCTGTTTCAGCTATTGCGATTATATCAGACTGCAGAGCTGAATTTTGAATGCATTACTCTGATCGTAATGCAGTAGAATGAAAAAGGAAAGAAAGACTTACATTTATATAGCACTCAGCATGTGTCAAAGTGCTTTACAGCCAATAAAGTACTTTTTTGAAATGTAGTCACTGTTGCAATATGGGAAACGCGACAGCTGATTTGCACACACAATGATCCCACAAACAGCAATCTGATAATGACCATATTATCTGTTTTTGTGATGTTGATTAAGGGATAAATATTGTCCAGGACACCAGAGATAATTCCCTTAACCATCTTCAAAATAATGCCATGGGATCTTTATGTCCACTTGAGAGAACAGATGAGGCCCTTGGTTTAACATCTCGCTCAAAAAACAGCACCTCTCTCCAAAAGTGTAGCATTCACCAAGAACTGCACTGACGAAGCAGCTTTGATTTTTGTCCTTAGGTCCTAAAGGGGGACGTAAACCCACCACTACCAAATTCAGAGGCAAGAGTGCTACCAACTGAGCCATCAATGACACTGTTGAACAGTTGGTTGGTCCTTTTCCAATAAATCC
This sequence comes from Heterodontus francisci, assembly GCF_036365525.1. Taxonomy (NCBI): domain Eukaryota; kingdom Metazoa; phylum Chordata; class Chondrichthyes; order Heterodontiformes; family Heterodontidae; genus Heterodontus; species Heterodontus francisci. The sequence goes on from NC_090385.1 coordinate 12,512,212, forward strand.
AATGAGAAAAGCACAGAAGCAACTGGGATGTTCAGTTGGTTTAACAGTGATCTTTAAAAGAGGTTAAATGTCATGCTTCTTCTGATTATCCTGTGCTTGAGAGCATGTTGGTCTACTTCTAAGTGCTGAAGCACTAAATTGCAAAAGCAGTCTCAACAACTGCATCTTTGTATTGTTTCTCTCCAGCTAATTCTTTTATTTGTACCTGCAGGCAGAGAAAACCAAGTTTCGACCCATTGCTGTAAAGTAAGTTTTTAAAAAATAACTTTTATTTTATGTCGCTCTATTTTTCTACTTGTGATCAATAAACAAATGCTGAAGTATTTATTATGTTTGGTTGGGGGATTATTTATGTTCTTTAAGCTATTCAGGTAAGTGATTATGAAAGCATGACTTTGCAATCCACCCATTACTACCTGGGGGGCAAATGTTTTGTGCTAGTCATAAATTATCCAATTTGATTCCAGTACAACTTGTGCTTTGTTTCAAGTAACACTGTTGCAGCAAATTTACCCAGCGGCCGCAGCAAATCTGAAAGTGATTGTGTTGCTCTCTTTAAACGAGCTGTAACGAGAATAAAAATAATCATCTTCAGGGCCCCTATAAGTAAATATGCAAGTAGAGGCTGTGTCAGTGGCTCGGTGTTAATTTGACGATACTTCTAATACCCAGTAAATGGCTCTAATCTTGTTAGAAATTCTATCTGGTGGTAACCTAACGCTTGCTCACACCCGTTTGAAACACAGGATGCCACAGTGAGAATGGGCCAGGTTTAAAATGACTACAGGACCTCTTCACCTACACCTCTCTGTCAATAATAATGATGATGATGTGTACTTTGGCAGATTAATGAATGAGAAACTAACTGCCCTAGCACTGAAGTTAGCCTTCACACTGTGCACATGAATTAAATAACAGAAGATTCCCACCCCTGCAAATATATTTAAACAGATCCAAGCTGACACTCAGTATTAATAAGTCAGTGGGAGGGGCTTCATGGGGCATTTATATATAAGATATTAATATATAAGATATTAATATGGATTAGCTGGTCCCCTGTGCCATTGTAGGAGACCAGTCAGCAGTTAACACAGCTGGAATCTTAAACTGGCCTGTCCTTTAATGGGTTTGGGTACTCCCTGAGGGAAGTAGTGGAAATAGGTGCCGAGGTCAGTTAAAGGTCAATTATTGTTGTTGTTGGAAGTGTCTTTAGATTGGCAGCCTTTTGTCTCCTTCCCAGTTTATATCAAGGCCGGAAAAAACAACCAGAAATTACTGGGTTCCCTGCTCTTTATGTCGACATTTTTAAAGGCTTTTCAGTTGTGATTGATTGCAGCTTTATTCTATCTGGAGTGACATCCTGAGTGTAAAAGACAATCTCAATAGTTTGAAGTTCTGATTCAAAGCCTCGTGTTTGCACATCGCAAGACTCCTGCAGGCGACAAATGCCGATTTCATATCAATATATTTACATTTAAAAGAGGTCCTCTGGTTTAATTCTGGTTATTTTGATGTTGTGCAACAGTGCAAAACTGGTGATAACAGATGGCGAGCCCGTTTTATATCAGTCCCTACTTGCATTACCACTGACTTCAATATATTTGTCCATTTCATGGGTATAATATGATGACAAACACACATCACAAAGTCAATATTACTGTCTCTCTGCCCTTTGTCCATATCTTGCTATGGTAGTTCGGGTGTTATGTTGCTCAACTTTGGCTGATGGCTGTGACAAATTTAATTGGAATCACACAGACCTCAGCATTAAAGATTCAAGTATTTTTATTGTCAATAAGCATCTGGATTAAAGCAAGTGCAGCACCAAGAATAAAAGGTTGCTTGTTGGACAGGAAACAAAGAGTAGGGTTAAATGGATGTTAGAGGCGGCGTACTCCACAGGTCAGTTCAGTTCCACTTTGGCTGTCAGGATAAGCAGATCCACAGGTCCCTGAAGGGGGCAGGACAGGTAGATAGTGTGGTGGAGAAGGCATATGGAATGCTTTCCTTCATTGGCCGAGGTATAGAATACAAAAGCAGGGATGTAATGCTGGAACTGTATAAAACACTGGTTAGGCCACAGCTGGTGTATTGCGTACAGTTCTGGTCACCACATTACAAGAAGGACATAATTGCTCTGGAGAGAGTACAGAGGAGATTTATAAGACTGTTGCCAGGGCTTGGAGGTTGCAGCAATGAGGAACGATTGGATTGGTTAAGGTTGTTTTCCTTCGAACAGAGGAGGCTGAGGATTAATTGAGGTGTACAAAATTATGAGGGGCCTAGATCGAGTAGACAGGAAGGACCTGTTTTCTCCAGCAGAGGGGTCAATTACCAAGGGGCACAGAATTAAGGTGATTGGTAGAATGATTAGAGGGGACATGAGGAAAAGCTTTTGCACCCAGAGGGCGGTGGGTGTCTGGAATTCACTGCCCGGATTGGTGGTGGAGGCAGAAACCCTCAATTCTTTTCAAACATACCTGGACATGCACCTGAAGTGCTGTAACCTGCAAGGCTACAGACCAGGTGCTGGAAGGTGGGATTAAATTGGGCGGCTAGTTTGGAGGCTGAATGGCCTCCTTCTGTGCCATAACCTTTCTATGATTTGAACTTGGGCTTAGGGAACACCATCTTGAAATTTGCTGAAATGCAAAAGTAGGAGGATCGGCAGATAATCAGGAGGACTGTAGGAGAATTTAGGAAGACTTATACAGCTTATTGGAATGGGCAAGCAGGGGCAGATGCAATTTAATGTGAAGAAGTGTGAAGTAGGCACCTTGGAAGAAATGGGAGCATATCACCATTGAAAAGACACTGAAGGATGTCGATGAACAGAGAGACCTAGGGGTTCAAGCATATAATTCCCTTAAAGTGGAAGTGCAGGGAAATAAAGCCATTAAAAATGGCCAATAGCATTTTGTTTTCTTAAAAATAGAATATAAGAGTAAAGAAGTAATGATAAATCTGTACCAAATATTGGTTAGGCAGCAGTTACGTGCAACATAGAATATTGTTGGGGTGGGATATTATAATTATGAGGAGTGACTGGAGATTTTGGGACTATTTCCACTGAATCAGAGAAAGCCAAGAGGAGATTTACCAAAGGTTTTTAAAATTATGAAGCATTTTTCTAGATGGAGTGATGAAAGACTTTTTCCTCCGGTTGGGGAGTCAGTGAGGAGGGTCATCAATAGGAGAGTGAGGAGATAAGTTAGGAGCAATTTCCTTAGGCAGAGGGTAGTCAGAGGATGGAATGCTGTGGCACAGTAAGTAATTAGGGCAATGTTTATGGAAAAATTGGGATAAGCATTTGAAGGTACAGAGTGGGGTAATGGAAATAGTTTCAACTTGCTTTAGCAAAGGGCTGGCATAAACACAATGGGCTGAATGGCTTGATTCTACACTTCTATTACATTACAGTGTAAGATAGAGAGAATCCCATTCATGTAGGATTAGCCAAGCTATCATGAAAAAGAACTTCCTTTAATGAGGTTACATTTCAAACATTGCTGTTTTATTAAATACATAAATAGTTAATAAAGTTGCTCAATATAGTTTGGCTGATTCCCAAGGTCCAGGGACTACTCGTGGGTCAATTAAACTTTAATCTGGAGCTCAGTTTTGAAAATATCATGACATGTGCCTAGTTGCCAGGTTACAGAATAGATGCATTCTGTATTTGGAGCCTATTGATGCCACAGAGTCTAAGCTGTTTGAGACCTAGCTATTGCTGATTGGACGCAACTGACATAATGACAAGCCAATAAAATAATTCCAGTTTACAACTTTAAACAGCACACGGGAGAGAATGAATGAATGAAATTAAAGCTATCACTGCTACTGCCTAGTATAGTTGTAGGCGATTTTAATGAGACCAGGTTGGGAATTCCGCAGTGTTGTATGTAGTATAGGCTGTGGGTTCGTACATGATTGACTGCCTAGTGAGTCCCTCATCTTAAAAAGAAAGAAAGAACTTGAATTTACATAAGCGCCTTACAATCTCTGGACCTCCTAAAGTGCTTTACAGCCAATTAAATGCTTTTGAAGTGTAGTCACTGTGCTAATGTAGGAGACCTGGCAGCTAATTTGCAGACAGCAAGCTCCCACAGCCGCATTGAAATAAATAATCAGATATTATGATTTAGATGTTGATGAGAGATAAGGACATTGGGGAGAACTCACTGCTCTTCTTCGAATATTACCGTGAGATCTTTCACATCCATCTGAGAAGACAGACAAGACCTCAGTTTAATGTCTCATCCAAAAGAAGGCACCTTTCACAGTGCAACACCCCCTCACTACACTAAATGCCAGCCTAATTTTGTGCTCGAGTGTCTGGAGTGCAACAGAACCTTCAGACTCAGAGCAAGGGAGTGCCTATCTCTGTAACCTCCTCCAGCCCTACAAGCCTTCGGGATCTCTGCGCTCCTCCAATCCCCAAGTCCTTTCTCTCCACAATTGGTGGCCTTGCCTTCAGCTGCCTGGGCCTTAAGCTCCAGAATTCCCTCTCTAAACCTGTCCACCTCTCTACCTCCCTTTCCTCCTTTAAGAAGCTCCTTAAAACCTTAGTCGAAGCTTTTGGTCACCTGTGTTAATCTCCTTACGTGCCTCGGTGTCAAATTTTGTTTGATCACATTGCTGTGAAGCGCTTGGGATGTTTTACTCCATTAAATGTGCTATATAAATGCAAGCTGTTGTTGTTGCAACTCACTGAGTCATGCCTGACAATTCTTTTACTCAGATTTGTCTTTAGAAAAGAAGAGCTTGCATTTATATAGTGCTTTTCATGGCCACCCCGGACATCCCAAAGTGCTTTACAATCAATGAAGTACTTTTGAAGTGCAGTCACTGTTGCAGGAAACATGGCAGCCAATTTGCACACAGCAAGCTCCCACAAACAGCAATGTGATAATGACCAGATTATCTGTTCTTGTGATATTGATTGATGGATATATATTGCCCAGGACACCAGGGAGAACTCCCCTGCTCTTCTTCAAAATTGGAACATTGAACTGTCAACCTTGATTTTTGCTGAAGACCTGGAGTGGGAATTCAATCCAAAACTTTATAACTCAAAGGCAAGAGTGTCATCAACTGATCCAAAAATGACACTAGAGGAGGAGCCAGGGAGAAGGCAGAAACCTTCTTCATGGAGAAGGAGGACAAGAAAGAGTTCAGACACATTTCCACGGAGGCACAGCCATCAGGCAGAGTCAGGCACAGCCATGATAAAGGACGGAAGGGAATATTAAAGGACGGGTTAACCTGAGCCACTGTCACACATCAGCCACATTCTGGATGTCCAGTAAAAGACAGCTTTAGTGATCTACATGATCACCTGCCGGCCATTTTATCCAGCGCATGGTTTGTGCTGTGGAGAGAACAGAGGGAATCTAATATAATTTAATATGAAAATAGAAAAAAACCCCACAAAATTATTGATGAATCTATTCTGCTAAATGAATGGGAATTGAGTGAGTTATGATCAGGCTATAGGTTCGAACTACATTCTCTGACATGACTACATATGAACATACGAATTAGGAGCAGGAGTAAGCCACTTGGCCCTTTGAGCCTGCTCCGCCATTCAATAAGATCATGGCTGAACTGATTGTAACCTCAGCTCCACATTCCTGCCTACCCCCGATAACCTTACATCCCCTTGCTTATCAAGAATCTATCTCTGCCTTAAAATTATCTAAAGACTCTGCTTCCACTGCCTTTTGAGGAAGAGAGTTGCAAAGACTCACGACCCTCTAAGAGAGAAAAAATTCTCCTCACTTCTGTCTTAAATGGGCTACCCTTTATTTTTAAATTGTGACCCCTAGTTCTTGATTTTCCCACAAGGGGAAACATTCTTTCCACATCCACTCTGTCAAGACCCCTCAGGATCTTATATGTTTCAATCAAGTCGCCTCTTACTCTTCTAAACTCCAGCAGATACAAGCCTAGCCTGTCCAACCTTTCCTCATAAGACAATCCGTCCATTCTAGGTATTAGTCTAGTAAACCTTCTCTGAACTGCTTCCAATGCATTTACATCCTTCCTTAAATAAGGAGACCAGTACTGTACACAGTGCTGCAGATGTGGTCTCACCAATGCCCTGTATAACTGAAGCATAATCTCACTACTTTTGTATTTAATTCCCCTCACGATAAACAATAAAATTCTATTAGTTTTCTTAATTACTTGCTGAACCTGCATATTAACTTCTTGTGATTCATGCACTAGGACACCCAGATCCCTCTGCTTCTCAGAGCTCTGCAATCTCTCACCATTTAAATAATATGCTTCATTTTTATTCTTTCTGCCAAAATGGACATTTTCACATTTGCCAGATCTTTACCCACTCACTTAACCTATCTATATCCCTTTGTAGCCTCCTTATGTCCTCTTCACAACTTACTTTCCTACCTATCTTTGTGTCATCAGCAAATTTAGCAACCGTACCTTCAGTCCGTTCTTCTAAGTCAATTATATAAATTGTAAAAAGTTGAGGCCCCAGTACAGATTCCTGTGGCACACCACTCGTTACATCTTGCCAATCAGAAAATGACCCATTTATGCCTACTCTCTGTTTCCTGTTAGCTAGCCAATCTTCTTTCCATGCCATTATGTTACCCCCTACACCATGAGCTTTTATTTTCTGCAATAACCTTTGATGTGGCACCTTATCAAATGCCTTCTGGAAATCTAAGTACAGTAAATCCACCGGTTCCCCTTTATCCACAGCACATGTTACTTCTTCCAAGAACTCCAATAAATTGGGTAAACATGATTTCCTTTGCACAAAACCATGTTGATTACCTTGAATTTTTCTACATGCCCTGCTATAATGTCTTTAATAATAGCTTCTAACATTTTCCCAAAGAATGATATTAAGCTAACTGGCCTGTCGTTTCCTGCTTTCTGTCTCCCTCCCTTTATGAATAACATTTGCTACTTTCCAATTTAATGCAAGCTTCCCCAATTTTGGAAAATCACTAGCCACTTCTTTTCACACCCTAGGATGAAGTCCATCAGGACCCGGGGACTTGTCAGCCCACAGCTCCAATAGTTTTCTCAGTACCACTTCCCTGGTTGTAATTTTCTCGAGTTCCTCCCTCCCTTCCATTTCCTGATTTACAGCTATTTCTGAGACGTTACTTGTATCCTCTCTAGTAAGGACCGATGCGAAATACCTGTTCAACTCATCTGCCATCTCCTTATTTTCCCTTATTAATTCTCCAGACTCACTTGCTATTGGACCAATGCTCACTTTGTGAACTCTTTTCTAATTATCTATAGAAACTCTTACCATCTGTTTTTGTATTTCTAGCTAGCTTTCTCTCGTACTCTAACTTTTCCCTTCTTATCAATCTTTTAGTCATTCTTTGCTGTTTTTTATATTCTGTCCAGTCTTCTGACCTGCCACCCATCTTTGTGCAATTATGTGCTTTTTCTTTAAGTTTGATACCCTTGGAATTTTTCTTTTTCGTTGGAATGTATCTATTCTGTGTATTCTGAAATATCCCCTTAAATGTCTGCCACTGCATCTCTATTGACAGCAACTTCTGGATTTCCACTTTTAACTGTGCATGTGAGGACTCTAGAAGGGGCTGTCAGTTTCAGAGGCGTAATGATGATGAATGCTGACAGATTCACTGTCATTACTATTGCAAAATTGGAGCCATTATACAGTGATATACCATAACCCACAGCATCATGCCATTGTATTTCTGTTTCTTTCCTTCATTGCTCCAAAATTTTTACGTCCCATAAATTTTTGTGCTATTATACCTTACAAATTAGCCAGTTTTTTTTTGAAATGACACCAACCTCAACTTGCATTTATTTAGCGCCTTTAGTGTAGAAAAAATTTCCTTCAAGATGCTTCAGAGAGATGTGATCAGCAGGAAAGAAACACTGAGCATATCGAAGGAGATACTAGGAGGTGGTCACCATATTCTTGGTCAGAGAGGGGGTTCAAAGAGTCAGAGAGAGTCTTATAGAAAGAGAGGGAGATGGTGGGATTTAGAGAGGGAATTGTAGAAATGTGGCCTCAGTGGCTGAAGATATAATCACCGACGAAACCATGAAGGGGAGGGAGAATGCACAAGATGCTAGATTTGTAGGCAATGGAGTTTTGTGGAGTTTTAGGGCTGGAGGAGCTCACTGAGATGGGGAGTAACGAGGCTATGTTGGGATTGAAACATGAGGGTGGAAGCTTTAAATTATAGGTGTTAGGAGGAACTGGGAGCCAGAGTGGGTCAGCAAGGGTGACAGGTGAGTGAGACTTGACAAAGGTTAGGATGCAGGCGGCAGAGTTTTGGATGAGACGGAGTTCACGGACTATGGAAGTTGAGTTTTGCAATAGTCGAGTCTTCTGCACAATCCCTGAATTAACTGCCGAAGATGTGCTGTCCTTGTACATTATCCATCATGTCATCTGGTGCTGACTGCAGTTTATGTTCTGATATCTGAGTGCTGTATGAATATTGAAGGTTAATCTGAAAGGAATCATGGAAAAATCTCATTAGCAGTAAATGCAGCAGTGAAAACACTTGACAGAATTGCCGCTGGAAATGAATAAAAACCGATGCTTCAAATTTTTCAGTACTAACCATATGTGTAATATCACACATATTAATGAAGAAAAATTGTTATTAGGCCATATGTGATATTAAATTTTTACAAATGTAATTTGGCCAACAGCCATATGTACTCATAAAAATTCATTGGAAACTACTGCACTTTTTGACATTTGCCAGAACCAAGTAAATAGTCACTTTTGTTGCTGAGAAATGAGGTCTCAGTTTTTACACAGTCGGATAACAACAAGAAGGAAAAATATGCATTTCTATAGCAATTTTCATAGCCTCAGGACATCCCAATGAAGTACTTTTAAAATGTAGTCACTGTTGTAATGTAGGAAACATGGCAGCCAATTTGAGCACAGCAAGATCCCGCAAATGGCAGTGCGATAAGTCATATATTTTTGGTGTTGGCTGAGGGATAAATATTGGCCGGGACGTTGGGGAGAACTCCCCTGCTCTTTTATGCATCTTGAGAGGACTGATGGGGCCTTGGCTTTAATGTCTCACCTGAAAGCCAGCACTGCCAATAGTGCAACACAGCCTCATACCACACTGGTGTGACTGCCTAGATTTTGGGCTAAAGTCCCTGTAGTAGAGCTTGAAGAGACAAGCGTGCTACCCATTCAGCTACGACTAACTGTTAACGATGGGCAGTATTTCACAATGTGTAACACAGGCTCATTATTTCACTAATTTTGAATTTATTTCTGGATAATGGCAGAAGATTCTTTAATGTGGAAGTGCACTTTGGTCTGATCCTCCTGTGTTATCATTTGGATTTATGCAAGTGATGACGTTTGGCCTATTGTTTCAAGGCTTTGGTTCACTTTTCTCTCTGTTTTGCCAACGCTGAAATCATAGCTGTTGAAAGATAAAGGGGGGGATTTCATGCTTTCCCCCTCAGCGAGTTTGGAGGTAAGGAGAGCATTTACCCAGTTAAATCCGTGGCAAGAGGGGTAGTGAACGGCCTTTGCACCTTCCCACCCCGCCGCTGATTGAGGCCCTTAAGTGTGCAATTAATGCCCAATTCAGGGCCTCATCCTGCCGCCATCAGAATTAACCCAGCAACGGGCGGGCCCGTTGCCACGTGGGGAGCATGGGGGGTGGGGGGTGGGGGGGTGATGGGGGGTCTCTCATTAAAAGGCACTGAGTGCCTTATCGAGGGACCCAGTATCGGGAAGGGGGTCCCACTGAGAGCGACCGCCCTGTCCTTGCTGCTGACCCACATACATACCCCTCCCCGTGACCCCCACCCTGCAAGGCCCCTCCCGCCCTGACCTACCTGTGGCCTAGCTCCAGCGCCACTCCTTAGCCTCAGATGGATGCTCCACTGGCAGCAGCTGCCACCTCTGTGGTGGCACTGCTCAGTGAAAGAGCTCCCAGCCTCTGATTGGCTGGCAGCTCACTGAGGGCGGGACTTCTGTTGTCGGGTTCCTTGATCCCGTCGGAGGCCCCACTGTCCACTTAAGTGCCTAATTGACACTAGGTTTGGTGGGCCTCCCACAGAAGAAGCGACGCAGGGGTTGTGGTGTCACTTTTTCCAGACATCGAGACCCCCGTCACCAGCATAAAATCCCAGTTGTGGGATCTGTCCCACTGGCAGAACAATCTTTACCTTGAATGTTTATTTTAAGGGAAATCCTTAGCTTTACAAAAATACGCTTGACTATTAAACTTCATTTCATTTTCTTTGCATTCCTATTCACAACCAGAAGTACAGAAATGGCAAGAAAAATGTATCTATTATGCAATTATGCCTATTAAGCAAATATCATTAAAAGTTCATGTACTAAGTGTGGCTAGTCATGATCTGAGCTGTAAATTTAAAAACTGAAGTTTTAACCTTTCTCTAACAGCAGGTTTTCATTACTTGATAAATGCGGATTCAAATAGCCCAGCGACCCCATGAGAAATGTCTATGGTATGGCAACTGCAGAAATGATGTCAATCCTTTAAACAATCTTAACAGCCATACTTCACCTATTTGTAAAAAGCTAATTGCTCTCACTCGCAAAAGGGTCACTTGGTTAACTGCATGCAAATAAACTCTTGACTAGTGTTTCTGCTCAAAGTGCTCATATCTGTAGGATCATATGATGAATGACTGGCTCCATTGGTTAACAACCATAAAGCAACAAGTCCAATCAAAACTGATCCTGCAAACTATCAGTTCTTCCATTAGGAGGCAGATGGAATGAATCAGTGACTAGGTGAATGCCCCATTAAGTTGATGCGTCCATTGATCAATGACTTGCTTTATGCTGAAACTTAACGTTTACGTCCCATTATTTAAATCTTCTGCTGCCTCTGTGAGTTTGGGTAATAAAGGCCCTTCAATGTGTTTTATCTCACACTTCCAGAATACTGACCCCAACATCTTCCCATTACAGCATCGAGTAGACTCTTAAATCAGGCCAATCTGAACAATCTTTCAGTCAACTTGTTCCAGCTTCTGTGTTTCTTTGCTATTTGTTCTTGGGCTGTGGCCAATGTTGGCAAGGCTGTATTGATTGCCTAGACCCTGATACACTGAGAAGCTGGTAGAGGACATTCTCCTTGAGCTGTTGAAGTCCTTGGGCTGGAGGCTTTGCTGCTGACTCAAAACAGAGAGAAGAGGAAGGTTGCAGTGGTGGCCAGAATCTCAGGAGTGGAGAGCAACAGGCTGGAACACTGAGCTGAAGAAGATTACAGAAGGAGGGGAGAGGCTATGCAGGCAGGAATCTGCATCCATGCCTTTGTCAATTCCACTCAGCCATGCACAGAAGAAATCTCTTGATGTATCTGCTGTTGGATTTACCACGACTCCCACCGTCTGGCCTCTACCTACTCACTGTGATGTAGCAGGCACCCTAAGGGTTAAATGCATCCATTTGTATGAAACTTATTAATACCAGTTGGTGTCACACCCACCATCAACTCCAGGTAGTTACAGTTGAAGGCACAACTTTCCAAGTTATTAATATCTCCTTTACCTATACTAACCCCACTCATTCCCCTGAGCACGCCTCACATTGAAAGATGTTAAATGAGCAGCACAGGAAAAAAATATTGTGTCATGCTTCCTGAATAGTACAGAGACATGTAGCTGCTGCAGCTCTAACCTGATGATGTACAATAGTTGTGAACCATTAAAAATAATCTTGCATTTCATTGGAAAGGATAATATTAGGGGTCATTCCTTCAAACACACACCTGGAACTCAGTTCTTGATACCTACCAAAGATTACATCAATGTTGTTGGAACAGAAGCCTCAATTATTCCACAGAGAGCATAAAATAATTCATTCTGCAATTTCCTCAGGCAGATTTCTTGATTTAGATGTATGCATGCTATTAAAGGCCCTTGACATTGCGGTGTCAATTAATGTTGTTCTGACAACTGAACTTGGGATGTAGTCAATTTATTAACAAAAGGAGCTCTCAGATATCCTCCTACAGATTAAATTAATTTCTACCTTTATTCTGCTTTGTTTTGTACTACATTTTGAGAAGTGATTATGCAAAGGAGAATTTATGGCAGAAAGTGTGCTGTGAAAAGTGATTGGTTTCCAGATACGTTAACCTAGAAACAAATTGCAAATCCTTGACTCTCGAGCATTACAACAATGACCACACTTCAAAAGTAATTCAATGGCTGTAAAGCACTTTGGAATGTCCTGCGGTCATGAGCGGTGCTATAGAAATGCAAGTTTTTCTTGAGAAAACTGAATTTTTGCAGACTCGATGGTTCAAATTTGTCATCACTTATCCAAACAGGTAGAAGCTTCACACTTTTATCTCACTTTTGTAGTACTTGCTAACTGCACTTCATCTATTAATTTGAATGGATGGAAAATCATGGGCTGATGCCATAGAATTACATAGAATTTATAGCATAGCAACAGGCCATTCTGCCCATAGATCTATGCCGATGTTTATGCTCCACAGAGCCCTCGCCCAGTCCATTTACTTCATCATGACATAATCCTTCTATTCCTTTCTCCCTCATGTAACTACTGACCAGAGAGTTGTTGGAATGCGAAACTCACTGACATCAGTAAAAGTGACTATAAATTGTCATTAAAAAACAACTGTTTCATTAATGTCCTTTAGGGTAGGAAAACTACCATCCTTATCCAGTCTGGCCCATATGTGACTCCAGTCTTGAACTGGGAGGTTACACCTATCGGGAAGGATGAAACAGAATGGTGCCATTTTCTCTAGGAAAGAGATGGTTGAGGGGTGACCTCATAGAGGTCGTTAAGATTATGAAAGGTCTTGATAGGATGGATGCAGCGAAAATGTTCCTGCTCATGGGGGAGACTAAAACTAGAAGCCATAAATATAAGATAATCACTAATAAATCTAATCAGGGATTCAGCAGAAGCTTTTTTACTCAGTGAGTGTTTCGAATGTGGAACGCACTGCCACAAGGAGTAGTTCAGGCGAATAGCATAGTTGAGAAGCTAGATAAGCACATAAGGGAGAAAGGAATGGTTGATTATACTGAGGAAGAGGGGTTAGAGGAGGCTCGTGCAGAGCATATATGTCAGCATTGACCAGTTGGGCTGAATTGCCTGTTTCTTCTGTACCTTCTATGTAATCCCATGTAGTTTCACACCAACAGGATTAAATCTCAATCAGTTGAGGAAAACTAGGGATGGGCAATAAGTGATAGCTTTGCCAGCGGCACCCATATCCTGTGAATGAATTTTATTTAAAAGACCATGCTCTTCGTGGCAGTGCCACAGTTATCGGTTGCTGCCTAACTTCCCACTCAAACATGTACTCTACAACAGGCTTTAACAGCATGCTGCAAAAGTTGAGAAATGGATATATTAAGGAAATTTACTTCAAATTGTTTCCAGAGTTGTAATATAGCAAGTCAGTAATCAAATTGTACCTCATAACACGGGCTGTAAAGAATGTGATTAGCGGCGACAGTAAAGATTGCAAGCTGAATTATCATTTGATGGCTTCGTCACACACATTTTCATATGGCAAGATATAAGTGCCCCAAGGTCATCACTAGCAAGTAAATTAGCATATCAGGGAGTTAGGCTTACACAGAATGAATTATGGTATAGATGTGATGTTTCGAAGCATCTGTGCATCACAGGCAATGCAAGATCAATTATTTATACACCTACTGAAGTGTGTCTTAGAGAGATTTCCTTCAGTTATTCCGAGCACATAATTGCCAGACTTTTGCATTAGCATTCAACACCAGTGTGTAGGTGAGAGATTCTAACACTGGTTACATCTATAATAATATATTACAACTCTTGATATAATGTTTAATAAACATTCATTGACTTGGAGCTGAAGTGCAAGCTAATATTTTCCTCTGTGTTTTGGTTTGCAGAATGATACTAATCTCAGGCCTTGAAGCCTAACAGAATACACAGTTAACTCCCCTGTATTGTACATCTGTGCCAGTCAAATAGATCATATTTGGAGGCCCTTACAATAAGTAAGCATAAAAGTTAAATAATGGATAAATTTAGGAGAGACAAGTTATATAACAGAGAGACAAAGTGGAGAAAGAGGAATATAAAAATTCCCCAATCAGTAATGAACAATTGAACAAAGAAGCATCCAGCACAGCAGGAGGCCATTTAAACCATCATGCCCATGCTGGCTCTTTGAAAGAGCTATCCAAATAATCTCATTTCACCCATTCTTTCCCCATAGCCCTGCAATTTCTTTTTCAACTTTATATTCAATTCCCTTTTGAAAGTTACTATTGAATCTGCTTCCATCACCCTATCAGGCAGCACATTCCAGCTCATCATAACTCGCTGTGTTAAACAACAGTACTCCCCATCTTTCCCCCCGACCCTGTCACGACCCACCCCTAGTTCTTTTGTGAATTATCTTAAAAGTGACGGACAAAGTATGGAGATGCATTGTTTAGACAAGGAAGGGTCAGCAGAATTGTTTATAGGCCAAGGGATCCATGTCTAAATTAGATGCCGGTCCCTTAAAAAAAAAGTTTAGATTTAAACGATCATTTCCGAACCCGACCCTGTCATTGTGTACTCTCACCTGCCAGAATTGCAAATGCGGACAAACGATTTATAAAATCATAACATGGAAATTCCTGTTCGGCACTCCCAGTGGGTCAGGCTGCTTTAATCTATGCTCTCCCTTGAGAAAAGAAGAATTGGATTTGGAAGACTAGAAATTATGATCGACTAGATTCATGTACGAATGCTCAGTGCAGCCGTATTACATTCCCTTGTGTGTTGTTCTTATGTGCGGATTAACCTCTATGAAAAGTAATGCAAATAGGTATAGAGTGTGAGCATGTTAATTCGCCTATCAGAGGCTGTACACAGTGAAGTCATAAACAGGATCAATCATATAACCACGAGTGTGATTGGAGAGGTTTAAACTAAATTGGTAGGGGGATGGGCATCAGCAAATAGAAGTAGAAAAGAGGAAGAAGGTGCATACTGTGAGAGTATTGGACTGTACTAGGGAATGGAGTAGTTCCATGTTAGATAGGAGCAGACTGAGAAGGGCTATGAAGAAATAGCAGTATGGGAATATGATATAGTGGCAACATGGAAAGGTGACTTAAAAATGATGAGGACTGAGTGCTTAATATCCAAGGATATAAAGGGCTGGATTTTACCAGCCCCCCGATAACAGGGGTCGTTGTGGGTGGGCCTGGAAAATGCCTCCAGGAACCAAAGAATGACAAGAAACAGAACAATGGGTTATTTTTTAAGGAAGAGATGCTTCTGGTATAGGCTAGGTACATTCCAACAAGGACAAAAGGTAGGGGAACCAAAAACAGGGCTCCTTAGATGGCGAGGGAGATAAAGAGTATAATGAAACAAAAAAAAGAAAATATATGATGCATGTCAGGTGAATTCTTCAAGTGAGAACCAGGCCAAATACAATAAGTTGAGAGGGGGATGAAAAGGAAAATAAGATTGGCAAAAAGAGAATATGAGAATAGATTGGCAGTCAACATGAAAGGGAACCCAAAAATCTTCTACTGCAGGGCAAATAGTAAGTGGGTAGTAAGAGATGGAGTGGGGCCTATTAGGGACAAAGAGGGTAATATATGCTTAGAGGCACAGGGCAGGGCAATTAATGAGTACTTTGTGTCAGTGTTTACTAAGGAAGAAGAATCTGACAAAATATCGGTACAAGCGGAGAGAGTAGAGGTAATGGATAGGGTAAAAATTGAGAGGGAGGAGGTACTGGAAAGGCCGGCTATGCTTAGGGTAGATGAGTCACCTGCTCTGGATGGCTTGCAGCCCAACTTGCTGAAAGAAGTGGGGCAAATCATGCTTGACTAATCTAATTGAATTTTTTCAAGTGACAGAGAAGGTTGATGAAGCAAATGTGGTGAATGTTGTCCATATGGATTTTAAGAAAGTGTTTGATAAAGTATCTCATAAAAGGCTGGTTAACAAAAGTTGAGGCTCATGGAGTAGGAGGGTCAGTGTCCAATTGGATAAAAAATTGGCGTAAGGACAGAAAATAGCAAGTCGTGGTAAATGGAGAATGGGAGACAGTGATGTTCCCAAGAGACAGTGCTAGGACCACTGCTTTTTTGCTATATATAAATGACTTGGAACTTGGAATACAGAGTAGAATTTCAAAATTTGCTGATACCAAACTTGGAGGAGTGGAAAACAGTGAGGATGATATGAACTGTCTGCAACAGGACATAGATAGGCTAGCAGAATGGGCAGACAAGTGGCAAATGGAATTTAATACAGGCAAGTGTGAGGTGATAAATTTTGGCAGAAGGAATAGAGTGAGGCAATATATACTTAATGGCACAGTTCTAAAGAATGTGCAGGAACAGAGGGACCTGGGGATGCAGGTACATCGATCTTTGAAGGTGGTCGGACATATTGAGAGAGTGGTTAGTAAAGCACATGGTATCTTGGGCTTCATAAATAGAGGCATTGAGTACAAAAGCAGGGACGTTATGCTGAACCTTTATAAAGCATTGGTTAGGCCCCAACTAGAGTATTGCATCCATGTCTGGTCATCATGCTTTAGGAAGGATATGAGGGTCCTTGAGAGGGTTCAGAGGAGATTTACCAGAATAGTTCCAGGGATGGAGGGTTTTAGTTATATGATTAGGTTGGAAAAGCTGGGTTTGTTCTCCTTAGAAGTAAGGAGATTGAGGGGTGATTTGATAGAAGTGTACAAGATTATGAAAGGCTTAGATACGTTAGACAAGGAAAAACTGTTCCCATTAACTGATGGTACAAGGAATAGGGGACACAGATTGAAGGTTTTGGGCAAGAGATGAAGGGGGAATGTGAGGAAAAACTTTTTTTACAAGTGATAATGACCTGGAGCTCGCTGCCCAAAAGGGTGGTGGAAGCGGAGACAATCAATGATTTCTAAAGGAAATTGGATGGGTACTTGAAGGAAATAAACTTGCAGGGCGCGGGGATCGAGTGGAGGAATGAGACTGAATCTATCACTCTGCGGAGAGCTGGCATGGCCTCCTTCTATGCTGTAAATGACTCTATGAACCCGATGTACCATTTCATTAGTAAACCCCTGTGAATGGCAAACATAAGTCATATGACCCTACTATGATCGGGAGACAATTGGACAGTTCAACGTACTATCATGAGGGCGGTCAGTATCTTGCCTTTTCTTTTGCTCTGCTCGCTCTTGAGCAAGGGAAAGATAAAAGAATGGAATGGAGGTAAAGCTCACCCAGTGTTCACGGAATTGGTGAAAGACCTCTACTCAATCTGTCTGAATAGAGCAGCAGCATCTCCCTAGCAGTTTTGTTACCTCTCACCCTCCAGCTACACAAAGCAGGGAAAATTCACAAAGCCTGGATTTAGCAGCAAGATGCAGGCAGCGAGAAGACCATTGTTGGGTCAGGAGGCAAGAAGGTTGCAATCTCCAGTGTCAGACTGCCAGTAGAACTGGCAACATCCCATGAGGGTGAGGCCCATTGGGAAGCTGGGGATAGTGAGAGGTGGCTACAATACTTGAACCATTTGTGAGAGCAGGAATCTCAGGGCTGGATCACATCCAGCTAGGAGACCACAACAAAGGCTCGAAAATACCTTTGTTGTGGCCGAGGGACAGATTCTTCTGTGTAACTCGTGTCTTCTTTACCAAGAACCATATGCGTATCTTAATCAGTATCGAGGCTTAAGTTTTGTTTATCTTAACCATATGTGATTATAACTAATACCATCTTTCATCAGTTGCTTTTGAAACCAGTCTGTCCACAGGCTATATAATGAATACATGGAAATAGCTGCTTATATGTGATTAAGTACAACAAGATGGTTCGCTGCAAAGGAAGTAAGCACATCAAGTGTGAGGTTCAACAAAATAAGTTGCAGCTTTTTCAGCAGCTATTTTACAACTTGTTTCATTTTTTGATTTTTTTTGCACAGAATTAGCAGTAAAAGTTATAGTTTTCCCCTTTAAAGTCGTACGTGCAATATTCAGAAGATAAATACAGATGTGGAAGGCATTCAGCAAATCTTAGTTCCTCCTTCCTGAAGGACCAACAGTCCTTATTGTATCATTAGGGGGAGGCGGTGGCGTAGTAGTATTGTCACTGGACTAGTAGCCCAACGACCCAGGGTATTGCTCTGGGGACATGGGTTCAAATCCCACCACAGCAGAAGGTGGAATTTGAATTCAATTAATAAAATCTGGAATTAAAAAGCTAGTCTAATGATGGCCATGAAACCATTGTTGATTGTTGTAAAAACCCATCTGGTTCACTAATGTCCTTTAGGGAAGGAAATCTGCTGTCCTTGCCTAGTCTGGCCTACATGTGACTCCAGACCCACAGCAATGTGGTTGACTCTGAAATGGCCTAGAAAGCCACTCAATTGTATCTAACCACTACAAAGTCAATAAAAAGGAATGAAACCGGACGGACCACCCGGCATCGACCGAGGGCACCGGAAGCGACAACGGCAAACCCAGCCCTGTTGATCCTGCAAAGTCCTCTTACTAACATCTGGGGGCTTGTGCCAAAGTTGGGAGAGCTGTCCCACAGACTAGTCAAGCAACAGCCTGACATTGTCAGACTCACGGAATCATACCTTACAAACAATGTCCCAGACACTGCCATCACCATCCCTGGGTATGTCCTGTCCCACCGGCAGGACAGACCCAGCAGAAGTGGCGGCACAGTGGTATACAGTAGGGAGGTAGTTGCCCTGGGAGTCCTCAACATCGACTCTGGACCCCATGAAGTCTCATGGCATCAGGTCAAACATGGGCAAGGAAACCTCCTGCTAATTACCACCTACCGCCCTCCCTCAGCTGATGAGTCATTACTCCTCCATGTTGAACAGCACTTGGAGGAAGTACTGAGGGTGGCGAGGGCACAGAATGTACTCTGGGTGGGGGACTTCAATGTCCATCACCAAGAGTGGCTCGGTAGCACCACTACTGACCGAGCTGGCCGAGTCCTAAAGGACATAGCTGCTAGACTGGGTATGCGGCAGGTGGTGAGGGAACCAAAAAGAAGGAAAAACATACTTGACCTCGTCCTCACCCACCTGCCTGCTGCAGATGCATCTGTGCATGACAGCATGGGTAGGATTGACCACCGCACAGTCCTTGTGGAGACGAAGTCCTGCCTTCACATTGAGGATACCGTCCATCGTGTTGTGTGACACTACCACCCTGCTAAATGGGATAGATTTCGAACAAATCGAGCAATGCAAAACTGGGCATCCATGAGGCGCTGTGGGCCATCAACAGCAGCAGAATTGTACTCGACCACAATCTGTTAGCTCATGGCCCGGCATATTACCATCAAGCCAGGAGACCAACCCTGGTTCAATGAAGAGTGCAGGAGGGCATGCCAGGAGCAGCACCAGGCATACCTCAAAATGAGGTGTCAACCTGTGTAGCTACAACCCAGGACTATCTGCGTGCCAAACTGCATAAGCAGCATGCGATATACAGAGCTAAGCGATCCCATAACCAACGGATCAGATCTAAGCTCTGTAGTCCTGCCAAATCCAGCCGTGAATGGTGGTGGACAATGAAACAACTAATTGGAGGAGGCGGCTCCACAAATATCCCCATCCTCAATGATGGGGGAGCCCAGCACATCAGTGCGAAAGATAAGGCTGAAGCATTTGCAACAATCTTCAGCCAGACGTGCCGAATTGATGATCCATCTCGGCCTCCTCCTGAATTTCCCAGCATCACAGATGCCAGACTTCAGCCAATTCGATTCACTCCGTGTGATATCAAGAAACGACTGAAGGCACTGGATACTGCAAAGGCTATGGGCCCTGACATTATTCCGGCAACAGTACTGAAGACCTGTGTTCCAGTACAGCTACAACACTGGCATCTACCCGACAATGTGGAAGATTGCCCAGGTATGTCCTGTACCCAAAAAGCAGGATAAGTCCAACCCGGCCAATTACCGCTCCATCAGCCCACTCTCAATCATCAGTAAAGTGATGGAAGGTGTCATCAACAGTGCCATCAAGCGGCACTTGCTTAGCAATAACCTGCTGAGTGACACTCAGTTTGGGTTCCGCTAGGGCCACTCAGCTCCTGACCTCATTACGGCCTTGGTTCAAACATGGACAAAAGAGCTGAACTCAAGAGGTGAGGTGAGAGTGACTGCCCTTGACTTCAAGGCAGCATTTGACCGAGTATGGCATCAAGGAGTCATACCTAGTGCAAAGGAAGATGGTTGTGGTTGTTGGAGGTCAATCATCTGAGCTCCAGGACATCACTGCAGGAGTTCCTCAGGGTAGTGTCCTAGGCCCAACCATCTTCAGCTGTTTCATCAATGACCTTCCTTCAATCATAAGGTCAGAAGTGGGGATGTTTGCTGATGATTGCACAACGTTCAGCACCATTCGTGACTCCTCAGATACTGAAGCAGTCGTGTAGAAATGCAGCAAGACCTGGACAATATCCAGGCTTGGGCTGAGAAGTGGCAAGTAACATTCGCGCCACACAAGTGCCAGGCAATGACCATCTCCAACAAGAGAGAATCTAACCATCTCCCCTTGACATTCAATGGTATTACCATTGCTGAATCCCCCACTATCAACATCCTAGGGGCTACCATTGACCAGAAATTGAAATGGAATAGCCATATAAATACCGTGGCTACAAGAGCAGGTCAGAGGCTAGGAATCCTGAGGCGAGTAACTCATCTCCTGCCTCCCCAAAGCCTGTCCACCATCTATAAAGCACAAGGCAGGAGTGTGGTGGAATACTCTCCACTTGCCTGGATGGGTGCAGCTCCAACAACACTCAAGAAGCTCGACACCATCCAGTACAAAGCAGCCCGCTTGATTGACACCCCATCTACAAACATTCACTCCCTCCACCACCGAAGCAGTTTCAGGAGTGTGTACCATTTCCAAGATGCACTGCAGCAATGCACCAAGGTTCCTTAGACAGCACCTTCCAAACCTGCAACCTCTACCAACTAGAAGGACAAGAGCAGCAAATGCATGGGAGCACCACCACCTGCAAGTTCCCTTCCAAGTCACACACCATCCTGACTTGGAACTATATCGCCGTTCCTTCACTGTCGCTGGGTCAAAATCCTGGAACTCCCTTCCTAACAGATTGTGGGTGTACCTACCCCAAATGGACTGCAGCGGTTCAAGAAGGCAGCTCACCACCACCTTCTCAAGTGCAATTAGGGATGGGCAATAAATGCTGGCCTTTCCAGTGACGCCCACATCCCATGAATGAATAAAAAATATCATCTAACTGTTTGTTAAATAATTACAGTGCCTTTGTTTCCATTACTGTCCCATGGAAACTCATTGCATGGGCTGATGACCCTGCGTAAGAGATCTGACAGTATTAAATAATGTAACCATTAATAACTTGTAACAATTAATAATGTGCAACGATTAATCAATAATATGAAACAGTCATGAGTATGTAATAATTAGCAAGATTAAATAATCAATAACATGTAACAATCATGTAATAATCAACATAATTTTTATCCATTCACAGAATGTGGGTATTGCCAGAATTTATTACCCATCCCTAATTGCCCTTAAGATGGTGGCGGTGAGCCACCTTCTCAAATACAACTGAGTGACTTGCTCGGCCATTTCAGAGGGCAGTTAAGAGTCAGCCACATTGCTGTGGGTCTGGAGTCACATAGAGGCCAGACTGAGTAAGGGTGGCAGATTTCCTTCCCTGAAAAGTATTAGTGAACCACATGGCTTTTTACACCATCCGGTGGTTTCACAGTTACCATTACTGGCACTAGCTTCCTATTCCAGATTTATTTAATTGGCTAATTTTAAATTCCCAGCTGCCCTCGTGGGTTTGAGCTCATGTCTCTGGATCATTTGTCCAGGCTGCTGATGTCCAGTTACATAATTACTATGCCCTCATAACATGAATGACATGAAAAAATATAATTAATATGGAACAATCGGTATCATGAAACATGTAACAATTTATAACATGAATCAATCAATACATGAATATATATATATATATAATTTCGCAATCAATAATATGAAATAATATTGTTGGTATATAACAATCCATATCATTCAACTACCACTAACGTCACAATCAATAACCCTCACCTTTTGCTGAAACTGAGACAAAAAAACTGCCATTTTTAACTTAGCTAATTTTGAAATATTTCTCTCTCAGTTATGTGGGATACTTTCCTGAGCCTTGTTCACTGCTGGAGCTGAAGACAACTACCTGCCCTGTGAAGTTGTCTGACTGCAGTGAAGGAACTAAGTGGCTCAGCAATATGATTCCTGAATTATCAAAATAACTTGCACAAGGTTTGTGTCGAGGTCAGCTTTACTGCTGTATTGAGGTGTTTCATATTTTGTTAAATTAAGTTCAGCAGCATCGTAAGGGGGAGCCTTCAGAACTTGTTAAAATTATGTACATGGTGTTTCTGGATTCATTATGTTAAAGAAGTAAATTTTACGTCATTGTGAAGTCACCCTTGCAGAGCTTGTGATGCTTTTTACTGTGTCTTTACATCATCCTCCCTAAAATCCTGGCTGTAGGAATGTCCAGCATCATTGCCATCAGACACCAGTTTCTTCAGTTTGTGGAGATTGATGCTTCAGTCCATTCGCCAATCGGAGGTCCTATGATAATTGAATGTGTTCGTGGTTCAATGTAATAGGCCTGAGCTGGCCCACTGCATGACCTTAACTTCTGTAATACATTAGAAATGCAGCCTTATAGCGAAGACTCAATATCACAAAAACAGATCATCTGGTCATTATCTCAGTGCTGTTTGTGGGAGCTTGTTGAATCCAATTATGCCACAAAGACATAATTTTAACAAGTGATGAAGGCTTTCCCTTAGTGTGCCACTGAATTTACTTTAATAAAATATGAAACACGTTAATGTTGCACTAAAACTGACCTTGATGTAAACCTGGGGCGAGTTACCTTGGTAATTCAGGAATCATATCACTCAGCTGCTTAGTTTCTTCATTGCAGTGAGGCAACCTCACCAGGCAAAGTGGTATCTTGAGAGTACTCCAGAGTCAGCTGTCGAGGTCAACAGGATTTGCAGAGCTCTTGATTTTACATAGAAACACAGAAAATAGGAACACGAGTAGGCCATTCAGCCCTTCGAGCCTGCTCCGCCATTCATTATGATCATGGCTGATCATCCAACTCAGTAACCTGTTCCGCCTTTCCCCCCATATCCTTTGATCCCTTTCGCCCCAAGAGCTGTATCTAACTCATTCTTGAAAACATACAATTTTTTGGCCTCAATTGCTCTCTGTGGTAGCTAATTCCACAGGCTCACCACTCTCTGGGTGAAGTAATTTCTCCTCATCTCAGTCCTGTATCCTTAGACTATGACCCCTGGTTCTGAACTCCCCCACCATCGGGAACATCCTTCCTGCATCTACCCTGTCAAGTGCTGTTAGAATTTTATAGGTTTCTATGAGATCCCCCCTCACTCTTCTGAACTCCAGCGAATATAATCCTAACCGACTCAATCTCTCCTCATACATCAGTCCCGCCATCCCAGGAATCAGTCTGGTAAACCTTCGCTGCACTCCCTCTATAGCAAGAACATCCTTCCTCAGATAAGGAGACCAAAACTGCACACAATATTCCAGGTGTGGCCTCACCAAGGCCCTGTATAATTGCAGCAAGACATCCCTGCTCCTATATTCGAGTCCTCTCGCTTTGAAGGCCAACATACCATTTGCCTTTTTTACCGCCTGTTGCACCTGCATGCTTACCTTCAGCGACTGGTGTACAGGACACCCAGGTCTCGCTGCATATTTCCCTCTATCAGTTTATAACCGTTCAGATAATAATCTGCCTTTCTGTCTTTGCTACCAAAGTGGAAAACCTCACATTTATCCACATTATACTGCATCTGCCATGCATTTGCCCACTCACTCAACTTGTCCAAATCATCCTGAAGCCTCTCTGCATCCTCCTCACAACTCACCCTCTCACCCAGTTTTGTGTCATCTGCAAATTTGGAGATATTACATTTAATTCCCTCATCTAAATCATTAATATATATTGTGACTAGCTGGGGTCCTAGCACCAATCCCAGCAGTACCCCACTACTCACTGCCTGCCATTCGGAAAAAGACCAGTTTATTCCTACTTTGTTTCCTGTCCGCCAACCAATTTTCTATCCATTGCAATACACTACCCCCAATCCCATGCCCTTAAGTTTTACACGGCTAATCTCTTACGTGGGACTTTGTTGAAAGCCTTCTGAAAGTCCAAATAAACCACATCCACTGGCTGTCCCTCATCAACTCTACAAGTTACATCCTCGAAGAATTCTAGTAGATTTGTCAAGCATGATTTCCCTTTCGTAAATCCACTGTTCTCCAAATGCTCTGCTATAAAATCTTCGATAATGGACTCTAGAATTTTCCCCACTACCGACATCAGGCTGACTGGTCTAGTGATTCGTTTTACCAGCAGAAAATTGGGAGTCCAGCAAATTGGACATGTTGACTCATCTATGTTTTGATCTGGCTCCTGTTGAACATCTCAGTGGATCTCCACATAGTTTACCCTAATAGCTACATAGAATTACGTAGAAACTCCAGCACTGAAACGGGCTGTTTGCTTGTGTTTATCCTCCACATGAGCACTACTCTTAATCCCATGTCTCTCCCTGTTTCCGTATCCCTTTATAACCCTTTCCTTCAACCACCTGTCAAACCAATTCTTCAATGTTGATGTGGTCTCTGCTTTAATCGCCGACTCAGGCTATGCTTTCCACAGCCTCAAAACACTGTGAGAAAGATTCTCCAGCTCCCTGAAGCACTAAGAAATTATCATTGTAATATTGTAGCATGGAATTCAGTGAGTTACAATACCATATAAAGAATGAAAACCAACCTGAATCCTTCAACTGTTACAAATTTCAAGCAAAGAAGCCATTGTTTTTTGGGGTGGGGGAAATTGCAAAGTTGGTGAGACAACTTGTAGGACAGGAAGGTATAGGGCAGTAAAGATTTATTTTGTTAAAGAAAAGGGTCATATGTTACTTTACTGATGCCCATTAATCTGTCAGACAGACAGGGATTTGGCAGGAGAAAGAAGCATGGCCAGGAATTTGGCAGCAGTTTGCGAGCACAGCTGTCTCACTTGTGGGTGTTGGTATTTTAGGACTTGGCAAAGGAGCATATGCAAAGAATGGCACTTTTATATTGGAGCACTTATTCAACATGGACTTACAAAGTAAAGCCGAATAAATTGGTAATCTACTGTGATTACCCTAGAGTACAACATCATAACTACATGGCTTTCCCCATTTCTTTCATAATTAGTGCTTATTTCACACGTGGCCTTTCCTTACGGAAGTTTTTATTTCAAGTGGAGTGTTAGGTGGGGGACAGTTACGGTGATGCTGGTGGATGTGCAGACTTTCGCTATGCTACAGTGTTGCCATCTGTTCTCACACAAAGACATGTGGGAAAATCCTGCAAAATAATACATTGCGTATGTTAGAATGTACTGCATATGAAGAAACTCCTCCTTAGTAGTGAAATAATGGAGTGGATATTGTTGTAACTCTGCACTCCTCTAATTCTGGGCTCTTGCATATCCCTACTTTTAATCACTGCACAATTGGCAGCCATGCCTGCGGATGCCTAGGACTGGCTCTGATTTTATGATTAGGCCCCCTTGTTCGTGTTTCCCCCATCAGGGGAAATAGTTTCTCTGCCTCTATCATATTGAATCCTTTAAACCTGTGAAACAGCTGGATCAGATCTCCCTTCAATCTCCTAAACTCAAGGGAATACAAGTCAAATTTATGCAATCTGTCCTCAAAATTTAACTGGCTGAGCCTTGGTAACATTCTGGTGATGCAGTTGATGATGCACATTAGCTACTTCCAGTATGATTTTATTCCTTCCACAATGGGTTTGCTGATTAATCCCAACTAAACTCTTCGTTTCTCTCATTACACGTAGCCGTTTTGTTGGCCACTTGCATAAGCTTCACCCAGTTCTTTTGACCCAAATTAATTAAAAATATAAACCCTAAAACCAAGGCCTAGTTCTAGAGTGGACCTAGCAGAAATCTTGCAGTAGGGCAGCCTGCCTGTGTGTGCTGGAGTGGATGGAGACCCAAAGCAAATGGAAAGCAAGTAATTCTGAAAATATTTTTTTCTTGACTGAGAAATGGGAACATAGGAATCACTAGACAAAGAAAGCCCAAGGTCATTCTCTTTCTACCATTCTAGTAGCCATATGACACAATGATAATGGAGTTGTTGACCAATTGTAGGGATCAAATCGCCATCAATTGGTATATAACAGACCTAGCTCAGAAGGATGGATAAGAGCAAAGAGTGTTTGCTTACTTCTCAGCATAAACGTTAGAGTATTCTATGTCACAGGCACTAAGAAACCTACCTGGGTAGAGCTGCATTTATGAAAATGTAACCAAGGCTACTGCTTGCTTAGGTAGTAGCCTGCAATATAATTGAGATATGTTTTCTCTCTGTTGGTTAATTAGATCAGAGAGTATTGTCTTCACTTAGACATAAGTGTAATGGTTAACACAATGGAATCAATCTCACCCTTTACACAACTTTGGTTCTATAATTTCATATATTTAAAAGCATTGAAAATGTTTTTATTTTTACATGCACATAAAACACTGGGTCTTGGCTCAGCTGTTTTATTCTTAAATTCCAGAGATATTCTGAGCTTTGAGTAATTACTGCCATGTTCTTATTTAAATACCAAACTGTTGTCAGTATAACATCAGTTACTAATGTAACATGCTTTGAATTGGACAAGTGCCAATTTAGCAACATGATGCTTTTATGCCATTGTGTTGTGTTTGGATTACAAAAGGTTGGTGCTCTCGTGTTAAGACCATGTCATGCTGCTCCAGGTTCATGGGCCCTCTTTCTCCTCGTTCTGCAAAACCTACAACTCCAGTACAGGAACCAGATTTCACTTGTGGGACACAACAGAACCAGGGGCCATAATTAGAAGATTATCACTAATAAATCCAACTAGGAATTCAGGAGAAACTTCTTTACCCAGAGAATTGTTAGAATGTGGAACTTCCTACCGCAAGGTGTAGTTGAGGCAAATAGCTTAGATGCATTTAAGGAGAAGATGGATAAGTACATGATGGAGAAAGGAATAGAAAGTTATGGTGATAGGGTAAGATGAAGAGGGGTGGGAGGAGGCTCATGTGGTGCCTCAACACTGACATTGACCAAATGGGCTGAATGGCCTGTTTCTGTGCTGTAAAATTCTAATGCTAAATGTCCTCAGTTTGGTGTTAAACTAGCCACTTCTGCTCGGACAATTGCCTGGGGTTGAATTTAACTTTCACGACCTGGTGGAAACTGGCGATGGTAAATCGGCCACCCGTTGATGGCCAGAATAAATATATTATTTAACCTGCAGTCTACTTGATGTGGGACTTTACAGAACTCGTTCTGAGAATCTTATCTTCACAACTGTCAAGAAAACTGCAAGCTTCCATCATTCAATCATGGGATATGGGCATCACTGTTTCGGACAGCATTTGTTGCCCATCCCTAATTGACCTTGAGAAGGTAGTGGTGAGCGGCATTCTTGAACTGCTGCAGTCTGTGTGGGATTTTGTAGCAGTCTGATACAACTGAATGGCTTGCCAGGCCATTTCAGAGGTTAGTTAAGAGTCAACCACATTGCTGTGGGTTTGGAGTCACATGTAAGCCAGACCAGGTAAGGATAGCAGATTTCCTTCCCTAAAGGACATTAGTGAACCAGATGGATTTTTACAACAATCAACAATGGTTTCATGGCCACCATTAGACGAGCTTTTAATCCCAGATTTATTCATTGAACCTTCTGCCATGGTGGGTTTTGAACCCATGTCCCCAGAGCAATACCCTGGGTCTTTGTGTTACTAGTCCAGTGACAGTAGTGGCGCAGTGGTTAGCACTGCAGCCTCACAGCTCCAGGGACCCGGGTTCGATTCTGGGCACTGCCTGTGTGGAGTTTGCAAGTTCTCCCTGTGTCTGCGTGGGTTTTCTCCGGGTGCTCCGGTTTCCTCCCACAAGCCAAAAGACTTGCAGGTTGGTAGGTAAATTGGCCATTATAAATTGTCACTAGTATAGGTAGGTGGTAGGGAAATATAGGGACAGATGGGGATGTTTGGTAGGAATATGGGATTAGTGTAGGATTAGTATAAATGGGTGGTTGCTGGTCGGCACAGACTCGGTGGGCCGAAGGGCCTGTTTCAGTGCTGTATCTCTAATCTAATCTAATCTAATCTAATCTAGTACCACTACGCCACCACCTCCCCTCATGTCCCAATTTTCACTGAAAACGGTAGTTTTGAGCCTCATTTTTCACTGCACACACCATTTAGCAAATCTCCACAAAGCCTAGTCTAACCTGAAACCTGAAAGCTCCTGTGGCCTCACACGGCAGCCTGCAGTCCCTGTTCCTCCAGTGTTATTTTATTCATTCTTGGAATGTGAGTCTTGCCAGCAAGACCACCATTTGCGAGCCATCGCTAGATTACCCAAGAAGGTGGTGGCGAGCCTTCTTCTGAATGGCTTGCTAGCCCATCTCAGAGGGCAGTTAAGAGTCAACCACGTTGGTGTGGGACTGGAGTCACATATAGGCCGGACCGGGTAAGGACAGCAGATTTCCTTCCCTAAAGGACAATAGCGATGTAATTGGGTTTTTAGCAGCAATCCAGCTGCTTCATGGTCACTTTTACTGAGACCAGCTTTTTGAAAAATGGAATTAGAATTCTCAAACTACCATGGTGGGATTTGAACACGTTTTCATTCTGGATTGTTAGCCTAGGTCTCTGGAATGCCAGTGCAGTAACTTAGCCACTACACTACTAGACCTGATTTTTAGCCCCCAACTGCTTTTCTTCAGGGTGTTAAAATGCTTTAATACTTTGGTAACTCACTGAAACATTTACAGGGCTGCCTTTAGGCTTTTCTTAAAGTTCCTTTATTTGCAATATTATCATCCATCACCATCTGGCTTCACTTTACCCCTACAGACATTACCATTGGAATAAGCTCCACTGCTGGTATATGTGCTGAGGGAACACTGTTGCATTAAAGTCGGTGATTCTGACTCCCAAGAATCCCAATACATCAGTGTTATTGCAGCTACTTTCTCGAGGTGGATAGTGAACAGATTCCTCCAGTGCGCAGTGGTCCTTGGGAATACATAGCTGATCACCATTGCAGGTATCAGATGCCAGTACTTGTAACACACACCAGCACTGTGATTGTTCAACACTGGCTCATGATAGTGAGTGGACAACCTGAACAAGAAATAAAGAACTTGCATTTATATCATGCTTTTTATGAGCTCAGGACATCCCAAAGTGCTTTTCAACCCATGAAGTATTTGGCATTGAAGTTGCTAGCTAATCATTAGAATTTTTTTATATTTATTTGTTCTATGGAGGTAGGTGATACTGGCCAGCCAGTATGTATTGCCCATCCTCTGTGAGGCAACAAGATACAACATCATATTGTGCCAACCACATGGTGTGGGGCTGGGGTTACATATAGGCCAGACTGGGTAAGGCTGGCAGGATTCCTTCCAGCAAAGGGAACTATTTTTTTCACCAACCGGACAGCTTTCATGGTTACTTTCCATGTGCTAGTCTGCCAATTATCAGATTTATTGAAAACTTGTCACAGTGGAATTTGAACTCATGATCTCTAAGATGCTAGTCCAACACCAACCATCACTAGGCCACTGTACCATTCAAAACTCGATCCTGCTGACATACACTAGAGGATTATCAAACCCCGATACACAATGACACAAAACCGCAATCGCTTTATCACACTTATGTTTTATCAGCCTCTGCCTATCACAAATCCTACTGTTCCTCATCTATCCCCTATCTCTTATCTTGCTCTGCTCATATCAGAAGATAATAACTGTAAGACCTACATGAGCAAAGACTCTCTCAGCCATTAGTGCAGGCCAATAAGTAATTAATTGTAGCAGCTTGACTGCTAAACAAATGCTAATTACAGGGCTCAGTGAGGCCCATCCAGCAAGTTTTTGTTTGCTGTTGAAATATAGAAGCTATTAGGACTGTAAAACTTCCTTTACACCTGATGGTGAGCTGCAGTGATTGTGCCTGAAAACTGATTAACTGTGCATAGACTATCAGTTTTGCTCAAGCTCTAAAACACTTCTCATAGACACTCCTCTTCGTTAATCAGGGATTAACCAGCATTTCTGGTGATGCAGCAGAAAGAAGAGAAAGACTTGCATTTATATAGCGCCTTTCACAACCTCAGGACATCGCCATGTCACTTTGCTTTTGAAGTGTCATCACTGCCTCAATGTAGCAAACATGGCAGTCAATTTGCAGACAGCAAGGTCCCACAAATGATAATGTGATAATGACCATTTTTTTTTAGTGATGTTTGTTGAGGAGTGAATATTGGGCCAGGAGAATGACCCCAATCTCCTTCGAAATACGGGCCATGGAATTTTTTACCCCCACCTGAGGGTGCAGATGAGGCCTCAGTTTAACATCGTACCCAAAAGATGGCACCTTCAACATTGCAGCACTCCCTCATTGTTGCCCTGGACGTGCCAGCCGAGATTCCATGTTCGTGACTCTGGAGTGGGTCTTGAACCCACAACCCTTTTGGCTGAGAAGAGAGCAGCCACCCACTGAGCCCCAGCTGACACACAAACACCAGGATGGCACAAATTGGGCGAAAACGGGCCGCACGTCACGGAGCTGTCGCGATATTATGCGCGGCAGCTCATTTAAATAGCCGGGTGGGCCACCACCCCCCCCCCCGCCACCACGATCACATGGAGAGGGCTGACAGTCCACTTCCGGCACCATTTTCAAAGGGCTTCCAGCCCTACCGTTAAATTTAAATATTTAAAGAGACATTGAATGAAAAAAATTAAAACATTTATTTTGCCCTTCTCCAATCTCCCAATAATCATTGAATTAATTACTTGCCCTCTCCCCCACCAAAACATTTACCTTGTCCACCTGACCTTCCCCCTCAAAGGGCATAAACTTTAAGCTACAACCCTTTCCACCATTCCCTACACCAACGATATGACTTTGACCCGCTCTTCCACACTGCACTGAGAAACTTACCTCCTCTGCCCCTCCCCGCCAGTGTTCCGCCTCGGTTCCCCAGACAGGGATCCGAAGGCACGGGAGTGCCGGCCAGCAGCACGAAGATCGCACCAGGACAGATGGCGGGAACGTGAATATAATTAATTTAATTCTTTTACTTGATTTTAATATTTAAATGGCAGTCCCGTTGCTGAGTGGCGGGGGAGGGGAGGTGGCGCCACGGGCCTCGCCACCATCAGCAATATCGGACTGGGCCCTCCCGGCGTTGGGGTGTGTGGCGGCCCTCTCCCGGAGGCATTTTCCGGCCACCCCTGGCACGACCCCCGACATCAGGGGGTCTGTAAAATTCAGCCCCATGTCTTCAAGCAGTGGGCTTCCCACACCATCTGAAAGAGTTTTTATTGAATGATTCTATTGCCTCTCTCTGTCACCGCTTGCATTGTTTTTATAAGATCAGTTGGACAGATAAATATCTGCCATAAATTTCATCTCAATGGGATAATGTTCAACCTTTCATAATCCCCATCACAACTTTCATTACAGCTGAACACTGGTAATTGAAAGAGTCTATTAAGACAGGTGCTGATAATGGTTCCACCAGCTAGTTCAGGCAGTGCATTGGAGATGAATAACTGCAAGGTGACAGCTGAGTGACATATTGTTCACAGTCAAAAGACAGCAATGATAAATCTGATTATTTGTGTAGTTATTTACCTGGAACTGCATAGAATTACATAGGATTTACAGCACAGAAACAGGCCATTCAGCCCAGTTGACCTCTGCTGGTGTTTATGCTCCACACGAACCTCCTCCCACCCTACTTCATCTCACCCCATCAGCATAACTTTTCTCCCTCATGTACATATCCAGTTTCCTCTTAAGTGCCTCTGTACTATTCACTTCAACTACTCCCTGTGGTAGCGAGTTCCACATTTTCACCACTCTCAGGGTAAAGAAGTTTCTTCTGAATTCCCGATTGGAGTGACTATCTTATATTTATGGCCTGAGTTTTGGACTCCCACACAGGTAGAAACATAGGGCAGAATTTTCAAATCGCATTGGAGGTGGGATTGGAGGCGGGAGGGCTGGGTATTTGCGTTGCAGAGTGGCATGCCAGGTTGCCGGCATGTTCCTGCCTCTGGCCCATTTTGGTAGAGGCAGAGTCAGGGGTTGGGGGGTGGTTGTGGTGATGCCTCCCTGCCCGGAAGTAGCAGGAAGCCTATTAAGGCAATTAAAGGGCCAATTAAGGCCAATGTTCTGAGGTCCACTGGAATTTTGCAGTCAGCTGGCTGGCCCCGCGTGGTGAGCGAAGCCTGACTGATGCATTGAGGCTGCCTCCCACTGGGGTGGACCAGGGGAGGGCCAGCACTCCAGCATTGTTTTAAACCCCACACCCCTGCCAAAGCAGCCAACATACTGAGATGGCCGGAGCAGTGGCCACTGGCTGACTTGTGGAGAGGTTTCCCCTCCACAATGGCAGTCAGGCTGCTATGACCACTTTTATTTTTAACGTTTTAAAAAGCCTTCTTTCTCCTCCTTGCATCATCACCTCCCACCTGTGATGGTGGGGCTGCTGATGGTCAGTGTTGGACGGCCTCCTATTGCCCTGCACCCTCAGGAGCCTGCCCACTGTCTTTAATTGAGTAGGGCTCCCAGAGGCAGCCACTTAATTGGTCGCCTCCTCAAAAATCGCTCTCTGTGTCCTGACACCAGCATGTGTGGGTACCTGACCCACATTTCCTCCCCATGGTAATGCAATGAGGGCTTTAAGATGCATGAGGGCTGTAAATTGCATTGCGAACTCTAAGACGAATTGGGGATTGTAAGAAAGAGTGAGAACTCTAAGATGCCATGTCCAGCCTACTGTTTATTTTAGTAGTCACCTGCTGTGCAAAACCCACATGTCAACCCTTGCACCGTATTAAAACAGCTCTTAGGGATCTGTGTTACACAAGGATGTTTAGTCACTGAGTATATGCAAGATACAGGTCGATAGATTTTTGGGTGCTAATGGATTAAGGGATATGGGAATCGTGCAGGAAGGAGGGGTTGATGTAGAAGGTTAGTCAGGATCTTGTTGAATGGCAGAGCTGGCTCGAAGGGCCAAATGGCCAACGCCAGCTCCTATTTCTTATGTACTTGGTATTTTGGCAGATTCTGTACTCAGTCTTGTCAAAAAAATAAACTGTTTGCATTTGGTATTACCAGTAGTATTCCCATCAAGAAAATCTAATTGGATTGACTCCCTTTCAAATGTTTCATTACAAGTCATTTGACGCTCACAGTTAAAGTGGAGATATCCTGTCTTGCGCTGTGGATCGAACATTCTGATATTCTGACATTTATTCGTGAGTGTAATTATTTCAGTTCTGTCCTGCCTAACTGGTTCTTGGCTTGTGCACAATGTGGGGTCATTTTATGCTCTCCTCTGCACCGAGGTTGGAGCAGGGAGAGCATATAATCGGGTGGGATGGTGGTGTGGGGAACCCCGCCCCCTTCCCACCTACACCCAAATTAAATCCAGGACAGGAAGGCCAGTGAACGGCCTCATCCTGCCGCCACTAGAATCAGCCCAGTGGCGGGCAGGCCTGTCACTGCACGGGGAGCACGCCAAGCAAACCCTTGCCGGTTGCTTACCGGCACAGAGCTTCACTTGATAGGATCTTTACTTAAAAACAGAGAAGGGTATAAAGTGACAGTGGTAATATCCCATCTCCAGTATCTTTTTAAAAAAAAGGGCTCAGTATTATTACAGTAGTAATCGTAGAATCATACTGGGGTACAGCACAGAAGGAGGCCATTTGGCCCATTGTGCCTGTGTCAGCTCTTTGGAAGGGTTATCCAATTAGTCCCACTCCCCTGTTGTTTTCCCCGTAGCCCTGTAATTTTTTTTTACCTTCAAGTACTTGTCCAATTCTCTTTTGAAATTTGCTATTGAATCTGCTTCTGTCACCCTTTCAGGCAGTGCATTCCAGAACACAACAAAACACTGAGTTCAAAAAAAATCCTTATGTCGCCTCTGGTTCTTTTGCTAATCAACTTAACTCTGTGTCCTCTGGTTATCTAATCTTCTGCCACTGGAAAAGGTTTCTCCTTATTTACTGTAGTGGAGGGGAAAATGACCTGACGGGATGTTTCTAGCCCTGCTCAGTGCTTCCTGGAGGACTGACCAAGAAGCAATGTTGACCTGTCGGAGCTGGACAATCCCATCTCTGAAGCGAGGATTATAGAACAGACGTGTAGGGCAGAAAGGAGAAAATTCTAAAAAATTGAATTGTTGGAAATTGCAAAAAAAAAACTAGCACGGAGGGGCTGTAGTTGAACAATTCTATGAACCAATTTTATTTTGATTGTTTTCCATAAATACGACCTGGGGACAGTGACTAGAGACATCCAAATGAAGATTACTAACAGGATACTATCATATTCATGGTTGGAAACCTTTTTTTGGTATTTCTAATGTATGTTTCACAGGAGCATGCTGCCAATTTGAGTGATGCCTCAAGGTGTACTGTCAAGCAATAGAAGGATGAAACATTGGCCAACACCGTTGTATCGGGCTGGAGGGACTGAAGGCCCCATAACTAGCAACGCTGAGACAATTACCTCCAAGGATCGATAAAAATTGTTTGAACATCATCACAGTCTTAAAAAAAAAAGCCCTGAAATCACACTGTGGGATGTCAGTTGTACAAACACTTAGGATGTATGGCTTACTGTTCTTTCATCAGAGGTGGTTGGCCATTTAGCTTACTACCTATGCTGAAGTGATGGAGTGAGGAATTTCAGAGGAGCGTGGAGCCAGGGTTTCAAGCTTCAAAGTCTTGAACACAAAATCCAGGCTGACACCTGCAATGCAGTACTGAGAATACACTGTTGGAGATGCTATCTTTCAGATAAAATGTTAAACTGAGGCTTTATCTGTCTTCTCAGGAGACCATACTAAAATCCTCGGCCATTATTTTGAAGAAGAGCAGTGTCCTAGCCAATATTTATTCCTTAACCAACATCACTAAAAACAGATTATATGATCATTATCACATTGCTTTTTGTGGGAGCTTCCTGTGTGCAAATTGGTTGCCACGTTTCCCAGTTCGGAAAAAATGTTGCATTCATATAGCGCCTTTCACAACCATAGGCATCCCAAAGTGCTGTCCTGCCAATGAAGTACTTTTTAGGTGTAGTTGCTGTTTGTAATGTAGGAATGAACATCTAAGCATCGAAGGTCAGGATCCTTGCATATTAAAATGGACAGACTGCCTGAACCAGGAGGATGATTTGTCCCTTTTAAAAATGTTAGTGGTCAGGCGCTAATGAGGCATTAAGCCTTCTGACTCTATCTTGACGCTATCAGCGTCTCATTAACATAGATATGGCCCAGGTAAAATCGGTTCTAGTGTGCAGCGGGAGCACCAGCGGGGAAAACCTCCCCTCACGATCCCTCCAAATGTTTCTCGCCACTTACTATGAGACATGCATATGGTGAAAATGTCAACAACAACAAATACTTGCCTTTATATGGTGCCTCTAACAATGTAGTAAAAACATACCAATCATTTCACAGGAGCGTCATCGGGCAAAATTTGACTCTGAGCCACTTAAGGAGGAATTGGGACAAGTGATCAAATGTTTGGTCAAAGAGGTTGGTTTCAAGGAGTGTCTTAAAGGAAGAGAGAAAGAGGCGGAGAGTCTTAGGGAGTTCCAGAGTTTAGAGCCTTGGCAGCTGATGTGATACTTGCTGCACTATGTGTATGGGCAAAGTCCTAGATTTTGTTATTAAGAAGCATGAGTAGAGGCCCAGCGGTCACAGCAAATGTCGAATGGAGTGGTTTCTCATCTTTGTGTTCAAAACCCACCATGGCCTCCACCACTCTATCTCTGTAACCTCCTCCAGCCCTATAACCTTCCAAGAATTCTGCACTCCTCCAATTCTGACCTCTTGCGCATTCTTGATTTTCAGTGCTCCACCATGGTGGCCGTGCCTTCAGTTGCCTAGGCTCTAAGCTCTGGAATCCCCTCTCTGAACATCTCTGCCTCTCCACCTCTCTTTCCTCCTTTAAGACACTCCTTAAAACGTACCTCTTTGAGCAAGCTTCTGGTCAGCTGCCCTATTATCTCCATATATGGCTTGGTCTCAAATTTTGTCTGATAACATTCCTGTGAAGCATCTTGAGGTGTCTTACTATGTTAAAGGTGCTATATAAATACAAGCTATTGTTGTCACTTTAGAAAGACAAAGTGGTCAGGTGATGTGAAGCCTGTGTTTCAGTAACTAGCAGTAAGATATGATAAATGCCTTCACAAATGAGGCTGAGCTCATAACTCATCAGCAATTAAGTCCCATGTGAGTTATGTTGAACTCACAAGTAAAGTTATTATTCATATCTCACTGCCAGCCATGCCAAATACCACACATTCACAGAATATATTGTAAATTACTGTCTTCACAACAATTGAAAACAGATCAAAATATATTTCCCCAGTTCTAAGGCCATATATGCACATTAATGAAATACTAAAACTGGACCAGTTGAACAGATATCTCCTCAAATAACCATTTTCCCTTTGAATATTATTGGCAGTTTTGCTTGTACCTGAAAGATATTCTTGAAATTTAACTTCTCCTGAGACTGTCAAAATCCATGGAAGGTCATCAGCCTATCAAAATTTTAAGCATTTTTCATCCCTGTTCAGCTTCTTTTACGATACATTATTTAACGGAGCAGCTTTGATTAACAGTTGTAAGCCACCTAGAGCATCTGATAGTTTTACCTATTGCCAAATTCCGTAATATATGTGTGTGCGCGTGCTTGTGTGGTATGCTCATCCAGTTCATTTAAGGCCCTCTAAAGTAAGAGGATAAGAAATAGGAGCTGCAGTCGGCCATTCGGCCCTTTGAGCCTGCTCCGCCATTCAACAAAATCATGGCTGATCTTCCACCTCAACTCCACCTTCTCGCACTACCTGCATTTCCCTCAATTCCTTTCACACCCAAAAATCTATCGATCTCTGTCCTGAATATAATTAAGCCACTGAAACGTTTGGTCGGTGATTTGCAAACTACTCATTCAACCTGTTCCAATAATTTTTACTTTTGAAATATCCAAGACCTACCAACCAAAGCCCAGTACCAGAGGCCCAACATCTTAGGAAAGACTGGAGAAACATCAGTGTTTTAACCTGGAAAGGGAGGTATCTGAGAGGTGATCTTACAGTGGTATGCAAGATAGTTGAAGAGTATGGAAAGTGTTAACCCAGATTATTGACCTAGATTTTTGCTAACAGAATAAACAGTGAGGATAATTGTGCTTGCTGTTATTTAAGCATAAATGGTACAGTAATTACAGGTGAGGGTGGGGGGAGATGCACAGTTAAACACTAATGCTCAAAACTTACCAATCGCACCTCTGCTGTTAGCTTCACGAAAATGGCATCTTACTGCCTGCCTGACCATGGAAATGCATTGAATGGTGGGAAGCTGCTGTATTTGCATAGCAGTTAGCAGAACTAAATTCGTCACAGAAAGTTAAGTCTTGCCACTGCAAGCACAAGTACCTTTTCACTGATCTAATAACTGTAAATTACTGCTAATCAACCTCTTTGGCACTGAAAATTAACTATTGAAAGGTGGAGTATCAGGTCAGAATCGTTGGTGGTTTTCAAAATGTCAAATTTCACATTCAGATGTTTTTTCTTTTCCTTTATGTCTCTAGCTCTTTCTCTCCCTCCCTTTCTTAATCCAATCTTTCTTTCCCCCTCTCTAGCAACTTGCCACACAAGATTTTTAAAAGTGTAAACAATCTAACTGACTGAGCAGCTGCTGTTAAATGCCTGGCTGCAGCAAAATCTGATTCATTTCTTCAAATTAAATTGCAAGAGTACAGCAAGGGGACAGGGGTTGAAACAAATAAAAGGCAAAGTTAAAAATCGTATCTCAATGTTCTTCACACAAAGTGGGTAACTCTAACTTTCATCGCTTGCTGATAAAAGAAAATGTGATAGCAAATTGTCAGCTCATTTTACACCTGGCTTGATTTTCTTCTGAGAGTGTTCAATAGAATTAGAATAAGGGAGGTGAAAACACTTGAATTATTTAAGAATTGGATACTGTACTGATGAAATGTCTGACTAAATGAATTAAGTCGTGCTGAATGGCCTTTCTATCCCATAATTATCTTGTGAAAAGCAGATTAACTGACCTTTCATCCAGTTGCTGTTAGTTGGGTTCTGTGGAGTGCTGATTGGCCATTGTGTTCACCAGTGTAACAGCAGTTACTGCACTCCCAACTAAATCGTTGTAAGCATGGCACTGTTGTGAGATTAATAAGGCTGTACATCAAGGCATTCCCCATTTTCCATCCCTCAACCATTGGCATCGTGCCGTCAGCTGCCTAGACCCTAAGCTCTGGAATTCCCTCCCTAAACCTCTCCACCTCTCCAACCCTTTCTCCTACTTTAAGACGCTCCTTAAAACCACTCTTTGACCAAGCTTTTGATCACCTGTCCTAACATTTGCTGAAGTGGCTTGGTGTCAGATTTTGTTTGATAATGCTCCTGTGTCCTCATCGAGACATTTTACTATGTTAAGGACGCTGCATAAATGCATGTTGCTATTAATGTCCTCCTCTCAAAAGAAAGTGGTCTGTTTGTTAAATATGTGTACAGTACTTGACTGGGGACATTAAATGCACGCTGAAAAATTATATTATTCAAAATGTTGCTGTGCAAGCACCACCCAGTCAAGCACGGCCTATATTAAACCTATAGTGGGAGTGCTGTGGGCTTCTGGTATGCATGCTTTGAAGTTACAGATCTAAAGTCACTGATATTTACAGAAGAATTTTATTGTGTAACTATTACACCGGAAGATATTTATCTCAACAAAAAGATTAAATGGATAATGACAGTTGTGCATCTGGTATATGATCCCATTCTTCACATCCTGTAGCCTCAAGGCGTTCCAGCATTAAAAATGTACATTTAGTCATGACCTCTTCACACGGTTTTTGAGATGCTTCTTAGCATCCATGGGGCAACTTTTTTAAAGTGCAAATTAGGACTGAGATGAAATAGAATTCTCACACATCCTAAGCTATTTGGATTCTGCAATTCTTTCCACTATTTCTTTCCTGGAATGCTGTGAAAAGGATGGAAGCTCAAGAAATACTTTCCACACACAACAGTCAAATCCTATTAAGGCACATCAAGCAATGATTCATAGAAATCTAGTCCTGGCTTCAGCTTTGAAGCAGTTCTAAAATATATAAACTATAATTGTGTTTAGCAGCTTTGGTAGTGAGACTCAGCATTGACAGTCATGAGTGTGTTTGAACTGCACTGTAGTCAGTGTAAAGGATACGCCTATCTTTTGTTATATCAGCACCATGCCTTTGCAAGAGGAGCAGGGAATTCAATGAGTGCTTTCTCCTTGGGTTTTCTTCTTGACACTTCACCCTACTCCCTACCATAATTTCCCTGCTGCCGATAATTAATTCTGCGCTGTTTGATATTGTTTCTCCACTGGTTTATACAGAATGCCCAGTCCAGCATTTTAGAGGATTCATTTGTGTTTGAGCAGGTCACAGCTCATTCCCGGGCTTGCTTTCTCAAAAAAAAGTAGTTAAAAACAATTGGATGTGTTTCTGCTTTTGCCTTCTAATTGTTCCATGAATTTATTTTTTGGACTGGCAGAAGGAGTAAAATGAAAGCACTTATTCACCTGAATATTTTTTTCTCCCTCAGCATATATTGACATGGCTTTCAGATGGTGCAGCCAAACTGAGCCACCAGGATGGATAATGCTGGCCATTGTGCAGGAGCTAACGTGGTCTCCACAGCAATTCTCCTTGGAACTGATGGAAGACACACTGTCGTTGGCTGGGTTGCAAAGCCATATGTTACAGTGTGGTTCTAGCGAGCATTTAAACGAAAGAGAAAAATAAACTTGCCATTTGTAGAACTGGTGTTGACATAGGTAGATAAAGGCAAATTTATTGCATGGCAGTGGGAATATGGAATTTGTCAGGAAATTGCAATTCCAACCAGATCTACTTCTCAGACAGCTGACACGAATCAGTCTTATCCAGATGTTCTGCCAGATGTGTGGCCTGTTGCAGTGAAACCAAAGTGGCAAATAAGAGCGGCCAATGGAAAATGTTCAACAGATGTATACATTTTTAACATTAATTTTAGTGAAATCCTGAGACGAGATTCATAGATTCTTACAGCACAGAAGGACATTTGGCCCAACATGCCCATATCGGCTCTTTGAAAGAGCTTTCCAATTAGACCCACTCTCCCTGCTCTTTCCCCATAACCCAGCATTTCTTTTTCCATTTCAAGTACCTATCCAATTCCCTTTTGAAAGATACAACTGAATTTTCCTTTCATCATCCTTGAAGGCAGTGCATTGCAGAACATAACAGATTTAGGGATTTGTTTTCATTCCTATTACAGGGATTATCAAGGCAACAATATGAAATGGCACTGCAGAATTTCTGACGGAGTTGAATTGCCCCACTCACCACCTCCTCACACAGATTGTACATTTTCAGTATTCCATATACTTGGAAATTTATTCTCACTATCTGTTGACTCTGCAAAGGTGCTGAAATTAAGCACACACTTAAGAAAAAATACATGGCTGGAATTTTACGCCACTCCAACGATCCGGATGGTGGAGGGGTGGGGGGAGATGGTGGGGTGGGGTGTGGCAAGGCAAAAATGGAGCAGGAGGCTCCGGGAGGCTTTCCTGACCCGCATAGGGCAGTGGGGGGGAACGGCCTGCCCACCCCAGGCCAGTCAAGGCCCTTAAGTGGCCAATTAACGGCCACTTAAGAGCCTTCGCTCGCCTTCACGCGGATGTTACGCGTGGCAAGCGGGTGTCCTGGAGCCACAAAAAGCCGCGTGTTAAAAGCAGGCGGCTCTGACAGCCTGGAGGGGGGTCCTCATGATTGGGGACCCTGTGCCCGACGAGGGCCGCCTCGACTGACCCAACCACCCCCCGTCCCCCCAATCGACCACCCTTGCCTTGCCGGGGCTCGACCGATTACCCCCGGCGAGGCAACAAAAACTTACTTGCCTTCCCGGCACCCCGACATCTTCTGTGCACGCTGGGCCCCAGTCCCAGCAGTGGCCACCGCTCCCGGTGATGAGGCTGGGACGAAGAGCTGCCAGCCAATCAGCAGTCCGGCAGCTCAGTGAGGTGGGACTTCCTCCCTGAAGCGGGTGGAAATCCCGCCTCGGAACAATTAAAGCCTGGGGACCTGTAAAATACGGAATGGATCCCCAGGCGAGGCGGAAGCGGGTTTGCCACCAACTTTTATGTCGGAGGTCAGCTCCCATCCACCCATTGTAAAATTCCGGCCCATTTATCTGAAATTCCCCTCTCCGCAATTTTAGTAGAGGCTGTAACTCATTTGAAATACTGGGGTTAATGGCTTTGATAAAAATGTGGGATAGGAATTTCTGATGAATGGATTAAATGCTTCCCTGCCAGTGTAATTTCAGGGCCTTGTAGCAATGGAATAAGGGAGCATTGTCTGATGAAAACTATCCCAATGAGTGACATTCTGCTACACAGCCTGTGTCACAAATAGACTGGTGTTCAATAGGTTTGCGCTCATTGGGTGGAATCTTACCGATCCTGCATGTGCGGGCTTTAAGACGGGTCCTGGAGGAATTTCTGAGAAAGATGTATCAGTTCAGTGGTCCGACATGTTCCCACCTCCCGGGCAATCTTCCCAGAGGGGGGGTCAGCACCTGCAGAGGTTACCTGCTTGGCAGTGGTAGGTAGCCAATCTGCATAATTAAATTCTCACTTGTCGGCTGATTGGAGCTGCCCCCGGGATCTTCCCAATGATGGATCCCCCACCCCCCACCCCACTGAGGGGCAGCCTGCTGGCAGCTGGCATGGGGGGCCCGCGAGGCCCACCGTTTTACCAACCCACCCAAGCCGCAGCCCTCAATGGGCCACAGCTGCTACCGCCGGTCATCCTGTGGAAGGGTTTCCCCTCTACAGAGGTGGCTTCGCAGCTGTGGTCAGAGATTTTTGTTTATTTAAATCTAACTTCTTCAGAGGGTGCTTCAAGATGGAGGTGACCTCGCGTTCCCCTCCAGCAGTGG
Organism: Heterodontus francisci; assembly: GCF_036365525.1. Classification (NCBI taxonomy): domain Eukaryota; kingdom Metazoa; phylum Chordata; class Chondrichthyes; order Heterodontiformes; family Heterodontidae; genus Heterodontus; species Heterodontus francisci. Next base: position 12,554,475 of record NC_090385.1, read on the forward strand.
CAGTGCCGATCCTTCAAAGGCTGAAGGCCCTCTGATTGTGTCTGCAGCCTGGGACCAGCTTGCCATCCTTAATTGGATGACAGACCTGGTGGTGGCCTCTTAATTACATCTCATAGGCGGGAGCCCCGACAGTCAGAGTGGGGGTCAGGTTCTGGAAATGGTCCGACTTACCCTTATAGCCTAAGGGCAGAAGATACTGCCCATTGTCATTTTCTCATTCTATACTGGTTGTTTAAATCAAGCATAATGTGAAGTAGGTTTCATGGAGTCATTGCAATTATCTTGCAATGTTAAAGCAGTGTTAAACATTTGGAAATGCTGTTTTCCATCATTACAAGCTTAGTTGTTACTTCATATGCAGTTAGAAGGTTATTGCGGAAAATAAAAGCTCATGGTATAGGGGTACATATTGGCATGGATAGAAGATTGGCTAGCTAACAGGAAACAGAAGAGTAGGCATAAATGGTTCATTTTCTGGTTGGCAAGATGTAATGAGTGGTGTGCCACAGGGATCTGTGCTGGGGCCTCAACTTTTTACAATTTATATAAATGACTTAGATGAAGGGACCGAAGGTATGGTTGCTAAATTTGCTGATGACACAAAGATAGGTAGGAAAGTAATTTGTGAAGAGGACATAAGGAGGCGACAAAGGGATATAGATAGGTTAAGTGAGTGAGCAAAGATCTGAGCAAATGGAGTATAATGTGGGAAAATGTGAAATCACCTATTTTGGCAGGAAGAATAAAAAAGAAGCATATTATCTAAATGATAAAAGATTGCAGAGCTCTGAGATGCAGAGGGATCTGGGTGTCCTAGTGCATGAGTCACAAAAGGTTAGTATGCAGGTACAGCAAGTAATCAGGAAAGCTAATAGAATGTTATTGTTTATTGCGAGGGGAATTGAATACAAAAGTAGGGAGGTTATGCTTCAGTTATCCAGGGCATTGGTGAGTTCACATCTGGAGTACTGTGTACAGTACTGGTCTCCTTATTTAAGGAAGGATGTAACTGCGTTGGAAGCAGTTCAAAGAAGATTCACTAGACTAATACCTGAACTGGTAGCGTTCTATGTTTTATGAGGAAAGATTGGACAGGCTGGGCTTGTATCTGCTGGAGTTTAGGAGAGTAAGAGGTGACTTGATTGAAACATATAAGATCCTGAGGGGTCTTGACAGGGTAGATGTGGAAAGGATGTTTAGCCATGTGGGAGAATCTAGAACTGTTTAAAAATAAAGGGTTTCCCATTTAAGACAGAGATGAGGGGAAACTTTTTCTCTCTGAGATTTGTGAGTCTTTGGAACTATCCTCAAAAGATGGTGGAAGCAGAGTCTTTTAATATTTTTAAAACAGAGGTAGATAGATTCTTGATAAGCAAGGGGGGTGAAAGGTTATCGGGGGTAGGTGAGAATTTGGAGTTGAGGTCACAATCAGTTCAGCAATGATAATTTTGAATGGTGGAGCAGGCTCGAAGGGCCGAGTGGCCTCCTCCTGCTCCTAACTTGTATGCTCGTATGTAAGTTTGTACGTAATGAAAGAACTGTTTATCAAAGTATGTCTCAACCAATTAATGATTTCTAAGGTAGAATCATTTGTTCTGTAGGTAAAAACAACATCCAATTTGCACATAGCAAGGTCCCAAATAAGATAAATGATGGCATTGGCTGAAGTAGAACTATTGGCCAGCACATTGCAAGAGATTTGTGCTCTTCCTCACGTAGTACAATGGGATTTTTGTTTGCACCCACAGCAGACAGTTTAACATCCTATTAGAATGGTAGCACCTCTGACAGCACAGCACTCCCTCGGTGCTGCGTTGAAGCGTCCGTCATGCTCAAATCCTGCAGCAGGACTTGCATCCATAACCTTCTGACCTCGACATGATGGTGTGACTGACTGAGCCAAGTTAGCTTGGGTTTGATTTGTATAAACACAACAAAGCAGCAGATTAAGAAAATAATCTGCGAAGCATTGGATTTCCATTCTCAAGTTGTCCTGCTTGGCTTGGTTTGTGGGAAGGAGAGATTTATTGTGTTAAACAAAATCTATGTGGAGACTGTCAAAAGTTTACACTTTTTGCACCTGAACATTCAGTGTCAAGTCAGGAATACAGCGAGAGTTATTTTTAATTTTGGCCATAGTGTAAAACAAGTAATATTGGAGCATCTGATTCTTCCCAGTTGTAAAGACAAGTATGTGCTCTGAACTGGAACCATTTTCTACAGTTTTATAAAGTTGTGGGGGTATCATTTAACACTCATAAAGGGTGATTTGACGATTGGGCATATCAGTATCTTGGGAAATTGCTTGTGATTTTCCATCCATTACAAAAATGAGTGGAAAATTATGGGTTGCATTCATGCTTGCAGTTTGCCAAAATAACGCTCCCTGCAAGTGTTGGTTCCTACAGGGAGCTATTGGCTCATAGAATCCACTCCTATATTATATTGATGTGTACATCAAAACCTATGCTTATTAGGAAAATGTAGTAATGGATACATGTAACATTAAGTTGCAAGAGAATTATGGATTACATCATCTTTAATGTAATTTTCAATTTCCACTTTCACTGCTGGAGGGAGAAGGATTTATGTTATGGCTTTACAAATTTGTTCAGTTCCTTGAACATGAACTTGTTCACTCAGCAACTTAAAAAATGCTTCATTAAATTTTCACCATATTTTTTTCCCTCCGGGCAGCCACTAGATTCCTTTAGAAAACAAATATGCTGCGAAATGGATGCATTTGCGTGAATCATCGAATCAATAATTCTCAGCCAATGCCGATGTTAGTGGACTGATACTCAACAGCCCTCCTACTCACCCACTGTAATGGAGGCACCAACCTGTTTATTTTAAATAGCGTTAAAATGGTGAACTAAGGAACATTACGTGAATCCATTAAGTAAATTGTGTCAACAGTAATTTCTATCCTTTTGAGTAAGTTTGCCTCCCAAAACTGTTGTTCTTTCCCTCCACATGTAACAGGTCTGTGTGTGCATCTATAAGGAATGAATTGCTTAGAATTTCCAGCACAGAAACAGGTCATTTAGCCCAACTGGTCCATGCCAGTGTTTATGCTGCACATGAGCTCCTATCACCGCTCTTCATCGAAGCCCATCAATATGTCCTTCTATTCCTTTCTCCTCATGTTTGATCTACCTTCCCTTTAAATGCATCTATACTATTTGCCTAAACCACTCCCTGTGGTAGTAAATTCCACATTCTAACTACTTTCTGCATAATGAAGTTTCTCCTGAATTCTTTATTGGATTTATTAGTGACTACCTTATATTTATAGTCCCTAGTTTTGAACTCCCCCACAACTGGACACATTTTCTCCATATCTACCCTGTCAAACCCCTTCATAATCTTAAAGACTCTATCGGGTCACGCCTCAGTCTTCTCTTTTCTAGAGAAAAACCCCACCCTCTTCAATCTTTCCTGATAGGTGTAACCTCTTAGTTATGGTGTCATCCTTGTAAATCTTTTTTGCACTTCCACCTGTGTATCCTTTGTAGAATACGGAGATGAGAAATGTGTATAATACTCTTAAGTTAGTAGTTCTGTTAACATTTGGGGGAGGGAGATCAAACGATTGGGTGTGAAGGTGGGTTTGTCCAATTTGTGGCCCTCTTGATTTTCCGATTGTTAACATGAATAACTGGGTAATTATAAGGGAACCCAAGTTAAAATCATGAATGGCAGCCTCCCAGTGATACAGGTAGGTGGAAAGAGACTTCACTGGATGAATGTTGAGGATGAGACAGGGAGTCTTTTGGAAACATTAATAATTTAAGGGCCAATCTGCAACATTTTAGACATGTGTTAGGTTATTTTTAGCCTTGTTTAATCACCAAAGTCAGAATTAAAGATGGAGACAAGAATCACTTTGAGTTCAGTAACATACAAATTCCAGCCTTTCAAGAATAGTTCCTTTTATGTTCACCCAAACCTTCAGCACATTGGGTTTGGAATGCACTGTCTGATAGGGTGGTGGAAACAGATTCAATAGTAGCCTTCAAAAGGGAACTGGATGAATACTTGAAGGAGAAAGAAATCGCAGGTACACGGGGAAAGAGCCGGAAAGTGGGACTAACTGGATTGCTCTTTGAAAGAGCTGGTACAGGGCCGAATGGCCTCCTTCGGTGCTGTACTAGTCTATGATTGGTTTGGTCAAGTTGCTTATTTTAACCAATGAGAAAGACATGGCACTGATTTTCTTTCCACTACACTCATGATTATTCCTGGTTCAGGTCAGATGGAACGAGCATGAGATTACTCTTTTTATATATTCTTTCTGACATTTGAAATATAATGTATGCTTATATAGATAGACATGTATATCAAAGCAATAGAGACAATAGGGAATACAGTTGTTTTTTAATTTGTGATTGGAATGTGGCAAGGGAGTATTTATTGCCCAACTGTAGTTGCCCTGAGGGGATAAGAGTTAACTATATAGTCCTGGATTGGGGCCACAAGAACAGACTGCACTGGGAGGGGGCAAGTTACCTCTCCCAAAGGACATCAGTAAACCAGCAGTCAGTTTGCACAGAGCAAGGTCCCACAAGCAGCAATGTGATAATGACCAGATAATCAATTGTTTTTTAAGTGATGTTGATTGAGTGCTAAATATTGGCCAAGGCACCAGGGATAACTAACTTGCTCTGATTCAAAATGTTGCCATGGGATCTTTTACATCCACCTGAGATAGCAGATGTGACCTTGGTTTAACATCGTATTCAAAAGCCCTCCAACAGTGCAGATCTCCTTCAGTGCGGCCTAGATATTGTGCTCAAGTCTCTGGAGTACGGCATGAAGTTCTGACTCTGAGGTGAGAGTGTCACTCACTGAGCCTTGCCTGACACACAATTGCCTCTATACCCAGATAAAATGTAAAACTGATGTACATTGCCCAGATCGTTTTTATAAGAACTACAATTTGAAGATCAAATATGGATGATAAAAGTAGAATAGAGAAAGAATAATGATTAGAGACAGGAAAGAATGATTGGAATAATGTGATGGAAAAGTAGACAAAATGAAAATTAGGGAGAACATTACTACAACAAACAGATATAAACAAAACTGGAGTGTACAAACCACAACTCTCCTTTTAATTGGGCACATGAACATTTTTCAGTGGCCACCATGACACATGACAACACTATTTGATTTTTTACAAAATGATTATGTCGAACAGTACCTAATGTGTACAAGCTGTGTTCAGAACATTAATATAGAACTGCCAGTTACCCAGAGTCAATTAGTTAGAATAGGAGAGATTCCAGGCAAACATCTGTTACCCGTTGGATTCCACCTCTCTGTTCCACCAGCCACCAAGCATTACAGAAGAAAGTTGGAGTTCCTTTTGAATACCAAATCCAAGTACTAGATCCTTAGTTAATTCCGACATTGTATAAATGTAGGAGCATGGATGACTGGGAGTATATTACAAGGCAGTCGCACATCGTTCAGCTCAGATGATATTTTGAACAGTGAAAGTTTGAAGCTTGGGTAGTTTATTGGTGTGACCTAAACATGGAATGTTTGGTTGCCTTCAAATATATTTTCCTGTGCTTCACATTGTTTATCATAAATTTGGAAGTGTAAGAGGAAAAAGTGAACAAAATCCTATCTCTGCCACAGCTGTTCAACTGATGTGACCATTTCTGGTTTCCTCTGGATTACCTGGTCTTGCTAACTTGTGCATAAACTGGGTTTCTACCATACCTCCAGTGAATTTACAGCAGCGGAATGGGAAAAGGTACCAGGAAATTCGCCCCAGCTTCTCCCTCAGTGTTGTGACCTGAATGTCACGAGTGCACGTGCCTTTTGGAAGAATTTCTTTGCTGAAAATTGTTAAGCCCGGACTGGAATCGGTTTGGTTTCTTTATGATAGACCTGTGACAATGATGTGGGTGCAGGAGCTTTCGGAGAGGGAGTGGGGGCTTTTCTGGCTGGATGTAAGTACCTGAGTGAGGACCTTTGATTGGACATAACTCATACCGGCCAAACCTTCGCAGGGTGGGCTATGCAATGTTGGATGGAGGACTTGGGGAAACTGGCACTCTGGAACCCTCTTTTTGGAATTTTAAAGTGAATCACATGTGTCATAAATCAGCCAGATCTTAAAAAGTTATTTCTCGAGATGTGAGCATCATTGGCAAGGCCATCACTGATTGCCCATCCCACATATTTCCCCAGACCGGATAAAGGGCAGCAAGTTTCCTTTTCGAAGAGTCGTTTGGGAGCCAATTGGGTTTTTGATGAAAATCTGACAGCTTTACTTTTACTGATACCATGTTTTCACTACAATAAAACCTGAACTCATACTGTCATGGCAGCTTTGAGCTCATAGATCTGTACATTACTAGCCCAGCCACATAACCACGACACTGCCATCACCAATCCTAGATGTTGTATCCTCAGCATTCTACTAAAGATGCTATTTCTGTGGATTTGGGCACAGCCTAGCAGGACAGTTGGACTTTTCAGACTTGTACTCCTGCAAACAGCAGACAGTGCCAAGTACGGATTGGGAATGTTAAATTCTGGGCCTTGGCAGCTTCAGAAAAAAATAAGGTAGAATTTTCCATTGCAAAAATACACTTTTTTTTTCTAACTGTTAGGGTTATGATTTTTTTATGGCTGTTGATTTCCTTGTTCGAATAAAAAGAGCTAAAAACAAACTTAAATGTAACTTTTTAGCTGACGAACAGCTAGAAATCCTAAGATTGTGTTGTAAATCTTTGGAATTCCCTACACTAGGTTGTGGATCCTGAGTCAATGAGTATATTCAAGCTGAGATCGATAGATTTTTGGGCTCTAATGGAATTAGGCGATATGAGTTTAGGGCAGGAAGGTGCAGTTGAGGTAGAAGATCAGACATGATCTTATTGAATGGCGGAGCAGGGTGAAGAGGCGGCATGGCCTACTCCTGCTCCTATTTCGAATGTTCTTATGACTCTGCTTGGGCATATATTTTAAAATATGTGCCACAAAATTCGAAAGCGTAGTGCCCATTTTTTGGTGCTGTGGGTGGCCTTAGATGTCCAAAATGGTGTCCACATTGTGTGCACACGCGTCTAGTGTGAGTCATGCCAGATGCCATATTGGTGAGGGCGTTAGCGCACGTGCAGTGAGCATCCACCTGAAATATGCAAAGTAGGCACATCATGACGTCAGTCAGCGTGTAACACTGATTTGACATCAGCGCTAATATTTTGCAGCTCTGCGCGTCAGCTAACACCCTTTTGTAATCACACACGTCTGAACACACATTCAGTAGCGGAAAGAACTCCTTTCTGTGGCTGTGAGGGTGACCATGGCCATGAACCTATAGGCATCTGGCTCCTTCTGGGCTGGAACTGGAGATATTCACAACATCTCACAGTTTGCCATCCACTGTTGCATAAGGGAGGTCATAGACGCTCTCTATTCAGAGAGTTGACTACATTTGATTCTCTTTTGCCAGAGAGCAGCAGACGGAGTGAGCACATGAGCATTTCAGACATCCCCATGGTGCAGAGTGCCATTGACCGCAGGCACAATGCTTTGTGGGCACCGCATGCCAGCTCTGAGATGCACTGCAACTGAAAGGAATGCCATTCCCTCAACTTCCAGCTGTGTGCAACCACATGCAGCATATCATGAGGGCCAATGCCCGATATCCTGGAAGCAGTCTTGAGGCTTTCATGCTGCGTCAGTCCGCTGTGCAAACTGCATTTCAGTCACCACGATAAACCAGAGTGTGGCTACTGGGTGACAAGGGGTATCTGCTGGCCACATTCAATAACATTCAAGAAGCTCGACACCATCCAAGATAAAGCAGCTCGCCTGATCGGCACCCCATCCACCACCTTAAACATTCACTCCCTCCACCATCGGTGTACTGCAGCAACTCACCAAGGCTCCTTTGACAGCACCTTCCAAACTCTAGAAGGACAAGGGCAGCAGACACATGGGAACACCACCACCTGCAAGTTCCCTCCAAGCCACACACCATCCTGACCTGGAACTATATCGCCATTCCTTTACTATCGCTGGGTCAAAATCCTGGAACTCCCTCCCTAACTGCACTGTGGGTGCACCTATGCTACATGGATTGCAGCAGTTCAAGAAGGTGGCTCACTACCACTTTCTCAAGGGTATTTAGGAATGAGCAATAAATGCTGGCCTTGTCTGCAATGCTCACATACCAAGAACGAATAAAAATAAATGGCTGATGACTGCAGTGCGTAACCCACACACAAGTATAAAGCATGTATACAATGAAAGCCATGCTGCCACACAAAATGTAATAGAGCAGACCATTGGCATGCTGAAACAATGGTTCCACTGCCTGGACTGCTCTGGAGGAGCCCTGCAGTACTCAGTAGAGTGGGTGTCAATGGTCATGATGACCTCCTGCCTGTTGGACAACGCCACCATCATTAGGGAATAGTCCTTGCCACCAGTTATATGGCAAACAGCAGGAGGAGCAGGAAGAGGAAAGGCAGAGGTAACCCAGACAGCCCCTTTCATTATGAGCTGTCCATGAACAACTCATCCGACTGTGATACCAGTAAACACAACTCCAGTTCACCATTCACCAATCATCCCACGTCTCGCCTTCCCTCTGTCACTGACCATCACAGGGTCATCTTGGCTGCAATGCAAAAATAAAAGCCAACACCTTCCATGCAAAATTCATAAATGAAAAAAATGCTATATTGCATACAAGCATCAACTAATCACCCTTGTGCATTCCCTTAGTGCCTCTCTTTCGGGTTCCATTGCCTGTCCTCGAGCTCCTATGCAGAGCTACCCCAGTGGCTGCAGAATGGCTGATGGAAGGCTACTGACTTTCAGTGGGGGTGCCTGCTGGTCCCCTTGCAGGACAACCTTGAGCATCTGTGGGCCTTAAAGACCCGGCTTCAACTGCACCACATTGGGGGTAGCAGTCTGTGATGGCAGGCTGACCATCAAAAAGGAAGGGCACCAACAAAGTTTCAATAGTGGAAGGATGAATTCTGAGTGCAGGTTCGCATTCCACAGAGCCGCTGGGAGTCCTGGCAATATGTTGGAAGACAGATTATTGGACTGCTGTGGCACCCTGAAAGCCTCTTTGAGCACTGTGATCCAGAGCTTTGATGGCAGCAAACTGAGCTTGCATGACTTTGGTCTGAAAAGCACTGGGACATTAGGTGCCTTCTGCTTGTACTGCAATGAAAGCTGAGACATCGGCCATCAGACGCTGAATCAAGATTGGGACCACAGGTGTGTAATGGAGTTGGTCAGACTTCCACACTGGGCTCCAAGCTCTGTGCAAAACCATGTGCCAAGTTGGTGTTGGACTCCTCCATGCTCCTTGACATTGATCGCAGGCTTTCTGGCAGGCCTGCCAATGCACGAAGCATTTCATTGTGCATATTCATCAGCTTCCTTCTGTACTTCGCTCCATCAAAGTCCTCATCTGAGTCCTCTTTTGCAGAAGTCATGTGTGACCTTGCCCTCTGGCATGTTGGCACTTGTGCTACCCTTATCCCCTGCCCTAGCTGCATACCACTCATGCCCTTTGTCTCGCCACGTGCAAATCCCCCTCTATGCTCTCCTCTAAAGTAGGAGCAGTGTCAGTATCTGAGCTGGTGGCTGCGAGTGTGAGATCGAGTGTAGGTGTTTTGTCATCATCAGTGTCTTGTTGCTGTTCTACCTCTTTCTGTTCCACCAGTGCTTGGCCAGGTTGCAGTTCCTGGGTGTCTGAAAGGATAAAGGCACAGGGTAGAGTTAGGGTGAGGGAAGGGTGAGAAAGAAAGAGATTCATGCGAACATCATCAGCAGCTTGTAAATCACAGATTGTGGGATGACGGGGACATGGGATGTGAGAAGGAGGGGTAGGTCTGAGAATACCATCATCTTTGATGGTTTCAGTCATGTCGCTTCAGTTATGGTGACCATCATCTCCTACCTCGGGGCAAGGACATGCAGCAATGCCTGTCCCCACTGGTTAGGTGATGCTGTCTCCAATTATGTGCCATCTTGTCTTGCGAGAGAGTGGGTAGTGTCTCAGTGAGTGTAATGCAATGTGTTTGGGTAATGTGTGTTTGAGGATTGAAGCTGTGCTAAGTGTGAGGGTGCGCTGGAGCATATGAATGTCAGATGCGAGTCCTGATTGATAGAGATTATTGGTAGGTTAGTGATGTGGGTGTGGTGCATTGAGCAGTATGTGAGGCTTGTGGTGCAGTTGGTGTCATGTGGCATTTGAAGGTCCATTCACTGACCTTGACAACTTGCATGAGGTCTTTGAACTTCCTGTGGCACAACATCCAGGTCCTCAGGGCTAGACCATTGTCATTGACTGCCACAGCTACCTGGCCCCTCTGTCTTTGCAAAGGTTGTCTTGTTGGCATGCTGCCCGCATTGGAAGCAATGGGTTAGTCCCATGACGTGATCCCTGCACCTGTTTTCAGGGGCTATCAAATTTTGCCCCCATAATATTGACTGAATAGCACTAGATACAGGCACCAAAACAGCCCAAAAAATAGTTCCAGTTATACAAATTCTGTCATTGCATTAATAAACATACATGAATGCAGTTGTCAAAGTGTTGGAATAGCCATGTTTGTTGACAATAAATAGTATTTCTTTCATTTATTTAGCTTGCTACCTTATTGGGTTTTATTTGCACTGGCCTTTTCCCACTGGGGATTTATAACAGACTACAAGTGCATTAGGGATGTTTGTAGGACCATGGAATTAATTGGAACTCAAGTCATTAGGTCACTCGGAGTGAGGGTGATTGGTGGTGTGGATGAGGTTATCGTCTCCGTGTTGCCATGGTACCTTTGGCTCTTTTCACAGCCACTTTCAATCAAGTTTAGGTGAATGTGACTGCATATTAGTGAAGGCCTGGGGATCCAGGATTATATTTAAGGAATCAAGTAGACATACTATTCTATGGTTGTTCACAATCCTGTGAAGATCTTTTAAAGGTGCCTTCACCATTACTGTACAGCTCTGTTCCATTGAGGATAATTTTGTGACACTTTCATTGTTGAAGATGTTCAGTCTTCTTCTAATTCAAAGATACTTCATTCAAATGATCTGATAATGTAATCCTTTGTGTGCTAAGTTCCCACTGTCCTGCGTCATTTATGTTGCTCGGTTCAAATGACTGGGTAACTCAGATTTTTTTTAGCATAACTAACGTCTTTGAATTGCCAAGAGTAGACTGTATTTAGCAACAGACTGCTGTCATTCTTTTCATGTGGCAATAATAAATTATTTTGAAGCAGTATTTGGGAAGTTCCAAGTCAATTTGAGTCAGGTTCAGTGCATTGAAAGAAAGAAGAGTGGCATTTATAGGCTAGAGACTATTGAGAGTGTTAACCACGTAAACATTTTTATCTCTCCCATTGCCAGACAGGATGGGGAAATAATTTAAATAAGGAAACGATTTAACCTCTACCCTCCTTTTTGATCAGGCGAATGGGACATGGTATTAAGGGATATGGAGCAAACTCCTATGGAGTTAGGTCACAGATGTCATTGGAACAGGCTTGAGGGGCATACTCCTGTCCATATGTTCCTATGTGGGGACGATTGCATTTTATTTTAGCTTTTCTTGTGGGCCAGGAGGAGCAGGAGAGCTCCACTATGACTCACAAGGTAGCCTTGAGCCATGACCTTGGCTGTGTGCAGAGTCCCCCTATCCCTTGGCACTCAATTATTTGATGGGGACCATACCCTTGGAATGCCCCTCCTGCCACCAGATTCCTACTCCCACCCACTGGCCAGGTAATGGGAGTGAACCCTTTAAAATGGGGGTCTTACTGTTCTCATGGAGATTCCTCTATCTGCTTTTTAACAAAGATATGTTAATACCTATGTTACAACTGAGGCTGGAGGAGGGCACTGTCTTTCTCTAGTTCCACTTCTACTTAAATATTTTACCCAGTTACCGATATAGCCAATTATATATTTTATCTATTTTAATTTCAGAATAAAATCTACAAACTAGGTTTCTTTAATAAGCAACAAAATTATTAATTTATAAAACAAGACATTCAATAAACATGCAAAGCTTATTAACACAAAGGTTGAAGTCTGAAAGTTTCCTTCTAAGTTAACCCAACACACACGGGCACGCACACACACCAGTTCAAGAAAAAAATAAAGACATTTTCTCTGCAGAGATCTCTTTACAAGAAAAAGACAAAAAAAAAATACTTTGGCCAAATACTTGTTAACTCTTGAAGAAAAAAGATAAGATATGGTATGTTCCCAGGTGGTCCCTTTTTCTGGTGTCCAAATACGCGTGGGTGGCTGTCACTGGGATTAGACATCGAGGATTAGTCTGGCAGGCTTTCCAGGAGAATCACTGCATCAGGGGTTTCAGCTATCACACTGGATTCTCAGGGTTTTTCAAAGTGGTGGAAAAGGATGAGCTGGTGGTTTCCCTCTTAGCAGTCTTACATCCAACTGAACCAAAACAATATCCAAAAATGAAACCAACTCTTGACCACCATAAATCTTGACATGTCATTTCTCTGTAAACAACTCTCCTAGTCATCAAGGCTCCTGCTGTTTACTTAGCTTAAGACATGTGACTTCCAGTAAGGGTTTGTTTTTACACAAAGTCTCAAGTCCTTTTTTAAAAAAAACAAAGATCAGCACCGATGGAATTTCTTCAGTCCTTCAAATGAATCAATTTCCAAACACGAGTCCTCAAAAAAATTTTAAAAATGGGAGCACTTTCATAACACCTGTCTTAGACAGTGGTAGGTCTTAGGCACTCATTGTCTGCTCGTAGCATCACCAGTAACTTTTAGCTGTACAGGGCACAGCCAATGAAATACGGCCATGTAAGGTTATCCTTGATAGGATCACTTCCTTCCATTCCAGTATCACATAGTGCAGATTAGTTCTCTAACATTAAATCCTCGTAGTGGTGGGAAATCTTCACCTGGAGATAAGCAGAGTGCCAATTTGCACCCAACTTGCAAGCCCTTAACAGCCAGACTGTAAGGTGAGTCCTTTAAACATCAAAAAAAGAAGGAATTCAGACAGGGGTTCATAACAGCAGGCTCCTAAGGATAACCTAATGATAGCCAATGATCCAAGTGGAGCAGATGCTGCTGGGACCTTAGGCTTGCGACACGGGAAAGAAAGCTCAAATAACAATGCTGCATTCAAATACGGTTTCAGAAATTCCACGGAACAGTCTTTGGTTCCGACTTTGCCCTTCACTCTTGAATTCAATTCCCAGCCCTGCTCATTACCACATCGTACTCGTCAATCAACCGCGCTCAGCACTTGATGCTGTTTATCAGACTCCCAGGACATTGCACCATTACTCTTTCCTTTGTGCAGATAGAAATAGTCAAAAAGAACATTTTATTTTTTTGAAGAACACAGCTTGGTAAGATACCCCCTGTTTCTTCACTGCCCTCATTTTTGACAAGGCACTAATAGATTTTTAGTGCTGCCTGGAATGTTTTTTTTCCCCCTTCGTGATAATCTGCCTTTCAAACTGTTTCCACAGGATATAAGTTAATGCAGTTACATGCGTCAATCCAAGGATAGAATTAAGAAACAGCTGTTCCTTGACTGAATGCATATGTTCTGTGTAGCATTCTGGTAGTGCAGAACTGAAGGCTTTCCCCTACACCTCTTGCACTTGATAGTTCAGTTAAGCCTCACATTTCAGAACTTCATGCCAGTTTGAGCCCTGTGTTATGTTGACACTTTTCAGTCATGCTGCCAGGGCTGAGATGTCTCAATGTTAGTGCCACTAAGCCAAGGCTGAAACTTAGTCCTAAGCTGTCAGCAACAGCTGTGGCCGAGTTAGTAGCACACTCCCCTCTCAGTCAGATGGTTGTGTATTCAAGCCCCGCTTCAGAAATTTGCGATTTAACAATCAAGTCTAACATTCCAGTCCAGTAGTGAAGGAGTGCTGCATTGCCGACGTGCTGTCTCTCAGATGAGATGTTAAACTGGAGCCATGTCACCCTCTTGGGTGGACTTAAAAAGATTTGACAGCACTGTTTTGAAAAAGAGCAAGGGAGCTTTCCCTGGAGTCCTGGCCAATTTCTATCCTTCAATTAACATCATAAAAAAGCAGATTATCTGCTCATTATCACATTGTTGTTCATGGGAGCTTGCTGTGCACAAATTGGTTGCCATGTTTCCTACATTACAGCAGTGACTACCCACCTTATTGGCTGTAAACTGCTTTGGAACATCCTGAGGTCATGCAAGGTGCTATATAAATGCAAGTCTTTTTAATGAAGTGTATTAAAACCACAATTAGATTCTACAAGCTGACCAAAAGCAGTATCAGTCAGACAATTCAAACATACCTTTGTGAAAGTGGAACCAATCTTGTAAAATGAGTCATGGGATCAAAGTGGATTCTTATTTCATTTGCTCAGCCGTGAGATTCAATTTAGATCCTGCAATTGTGTGAGGATTGTATGAGATGCTAAATCGAGACCAGCTCTGCCCTCTCAAGTGATAGTAAAAAGTCCCACAGTGCTATTTTGAAGAAGACCAAGGAAGTTCTTTTTAATTTGCTCATGGAATGTGGGCATCGCTGGCTAGACCAGCATTTATTGCCCACCCCTAAATGCCCCCGAGAAGAGTCCTCCCATTTATCCCTCAAGCATCATCACTAAAATAAATTACCTAGCCATACCTCATTGCTGTTTGTGGGAGCTTGCTGTGCTGCGGTGTTTCCTACATCACAACAGTGACTGCACTTCACAACCACTTCATTGGCTGTTAAGCACTTTGGGATGTCCAAAGGTTGCGAAAGACGTTATATAAATGCTAGTTCTTTTTGTTTTAGTTAGGTCCATGAATATGGAGCCAAAATAATATGTTTGAAAGTGAGTGAGTTGACAGGATCCAGTAACAAAACATGCGACTGGTAATTTTAGACACCCTCAGAAACTCGACAGTAAATGATTTCACCCAGCCCCCCAGGCAGTGATTTTGATAAATGTTTTGCTTCCAGATTCTGTCACAAGGCTTAGTTTCTGCAGAGTGTGGTGATTATGGATCCATCCTACCAGCAGCTCTAAGAAAGGAGAAAGGTCTTAAGTGAATTAGAATGGTTTTAAACCAGAGTGATCGATCAAATAAATTCTGACCACTTTAATTGGTTTCACTAAATTTAATTGGTCGTAATTTCACGACGATACGTTTGATTTAGCTGACGAATCTGCCCCTCTGAGGAATATCATGACATTATAGCATAGCCATAACAGTTGATTTTACACAATTACAGTGCGTGAAAGCAATAATTTAATATATTAAGAACTTTAATGATTTTTAAGGCAAGTCATTGCACATTATGATCTCTGAAAGTGCTGAAATTATTCTTCAAGGCAATTTATCACGAGATTATAGTAAATGATGTGTTGAAGATCATTTAATAACAGCATGGTTGTGCTGGAGTGGCTGCACAGAAAACACGGACATTATGGATCACCACTTTAGATTTCTGGTGCAAAAGCAACTCTTCATGGTGATTGAAACTGTTTAGAAGAAAGATTTGTTTAGGGCTGGAGAATGTAACAGTCAGGGTTCACTGCACATCTGGCTAGGAACTGACACCAGATAGAATAAAATCCTAAAAATACTTCAGGGAGAGAATTTAACAAGGCTCGGGACTAATCAGTAACCCTAACAGGCCAAAGCCTGATCTCACTTTTTTCTGTTATTGCATATTGTTTTCCCCAATCCACAAGGCAGGCAGACTGAACACTTGTGAGTTACACAGCTCAAGGAGCGTTTTAAAGACTATCAGCCACAGTGATCTGCACAGCACGTGCAGGAAACGACGGGGGTAGAGTTTCCACATTAGGTACAGTCAGAAAAATGTGCTTGCAATTGCGCTGGTTAGGTTAGGCTTCACATTACCATTGAAATTTATTTGCGTAATCACAAATGTAAAATCTTCCATGAGCCAGTGTGATCAGGCAGTGTAATAGAACATAATCATTTCCTTTTTTTGTTCTCCCTTAAAATGTATTCCCTTGATATGTTTAAGAGTGATAGCTTAGTACAATTTTATTAATACAGCTGAAAATGGTTTTCTCACAAAAATAAGCATTTTTAATAGGTGTCCAGACCTCTATCTGTGTGTAACCTGCTGTTAAATCACTGAAAATAACTTTTAAAAAAAACTATACTGAATCATTTAATATTTCATTGATGAATACTAATCAGTTTCTTAGTAAATTATTTGTTGATATGAACAAACTTTTAAAACATGTCAACTAGTGCCTGTGTGCCCAAGAAAATGAGCTCAATTTGAAGAGCCTTCCCAAACCAGCACAATTGGTGAAATGTTGCAGTTGGGGCAAGGACAGTCTTGTGAGTGGGTCTGATTCAGGTGAATTGAATCTTGAACCAGTGTCAAAGCTCATTGAGAGCATGAACATAAACGGTTTTGGGTGCAAGGGAATGGTAGCATAGTGGTTATGTTACTGGACTATTAATCCAGGAGCCTGGACTAATGATCAGGAGACATGAGCTTAAATTCCACTGTAGCAGCTTAAATTCAATTAATTAAATCAAATCTACAATAAAAAGATACTATCAGTTATAATGAAACTACCAGAATGTTGTAAAACCCCATCCAGTTTACCAATGCCCTTTAGGGAAGGAAATCTGCCATCCTTACCTGGTCTGGCCCACAGCAATGTGGTTGACTCTGAAATGGTTTAGGAAACCACTCAAATGTATTCAAGAAGGCAACCCACCACAACCTTCTCAAGGACATTAGGGAAAGGTAATAAATGCTGGCCTTACCAGCGATGCCCACGTCCCATGATGAATAAATTACAAAAAAATAACTTATGCTTAAAATTCCCCCGAGCTTTTGTGCTGTTTAGCCCATCCCATCTGGATTGTGCTGCTATTACTGACAGTAACAAACAGAAACTCAACCTACTACGTGAAAAGTTGGTTAAAAAAACTGTTGGTTATTGAAGTGAAGTATGAATAGTCCCTGGCACTTAAGGAGTAGTATCTATAGGGTACTCAAATTATTTGATCTAAGGAGAGCTCAGATGATACTCGACGGTGAAGTATTGAATTTCCAGATAGTGTGCAAAGCCATAATTAAATTTGGGGATCAAACACAGTTGTGCTTCACATTTGTTTTCTGCTGTTACCTAAAAATCTCAAAATTCATGCAATCAAATCAAATCAAAAGGCCTAGGAGAAAAATGGAACAACATTTCAATCTACTTATGGTTATTGTCAAAGTATCTTAAACCATAGCCAGAAGTCTAATCGCATTGTTCAGTTATGATAAGTTTTAAAGTGAATCGTTGATGTTACCATTTGCGGAGTTAGTGTGAGAATATGTGGCTGGAGGGTGCAAAGTCTTATTACATGCTTAGGGATTGACTTTCTACAGGGGGCTGTCCTGATTGTTTACCTCACCACACCCCTTGCCCCTAACTTTAACCAAAAATTGAAGGTAAATAGACGGTCTGTCCCGTTTCTCCACAGACACTCTGTTGAAGCTGCGGCAGAACATCAGCAGAATCATCAAATTCACCCTTGCTGTTTTTGGAAATGACTGGGCTAACTCTCCTCTTCCTTCTTTCAGCAACATCACTTTGCAGAATTCCCACAGTGCAGGCTCAGGCCATTCCAGCGGTGGGTGCAGCAGCTCCAGTGAGTCCGGGAGCAGCTCAGAATCTGACTCAGACAGCGAAAGCAGCTCCAGTGACAGTGAGTGCAATGAGGACTCACGCACTGCAACACCAGAGGTACAGTCTAATTAGACAGCTACATCTAGGCATGACTCATTCTTGAATGCATCCTGCAGTTTCTTGATTGCCTGCACCCATCTGGGAGGAAGAGGGCTGCAGGTGCATGAGAACACCACCACTTCCAGTATCCCCTCCAAATCATACACACCATTTCCACTTGGAAATATATCGGCTGTTCCTTCACTGCTGCTGGGTCAAAAGCCTGGAACTCCCTCCCTAACAGCACTGTGGGCGTACCTACACCACGTGGACTGCAGCCATTCAAGAGGAAGGCTCACCACCACCTTCTCGACGGCAATTAGGGATGGGGAAATAAATGCTGGCCTTGCCAGCAATGCCCACATTCCGAGTATGATTATTTTCTAAAGTCAACCTACTATTTTATAATCTGTTTTTGGGCATCACAGGCATGATGTCCTTTATTGCCCATCCCTCGTTGTCCTGAGAAGGTGTTGAAGGGCCTTCTTGAACCGCTGCAATTCTCATATTGATGATCTCCCAGGAAAGGTAGGGAATTCCAGGAATTTTGACACAGTGGCAGTGAAGGCAAGAGGATCTATGTCTAAGTCAGAATGGCAACTTGCAGTTACCATGATCTTGCTGTATTTGTCCTTCTTGATAGTAGAAGTTGTAGGTCTGACACATGCTGTCGAAGTAAATAAGCATTTGGCTCAAGAAAAGGGTTAATGTTGAAAATGTAGCCATTTTTTTCTCCACCTCCTCCGCTTTCCCCTGTGATTTATCTTCTTCGGTTACGGCTCCTTACCTGCTGGGATACAGTTCTGATGGTGGCAGCAGTGGCCTCCCCTGGTCAGTTGCCATTCTTCTCCTTGAGCCCAGGGATGGATTAATTTAAGCAGGTGACCATCACTCATGAGCCCTACTCTCTTCTCATTCCAATCACCACAGTGAGCACGACTGGTGCGGGGACTAGGTGGTTGTGGGGGGAAACCATTGATGATGATCAGATGTGGAAATCTTGGCTAATCATTCTGCCGAGTCCAGAGAAACTGAGGCTAGTTATCATAGCCTTCAACTAAGATCAGCAAATTCAGCACAGATCCAGTAAAAAACTACACCCTCCTGGATGGTATAGCTTAATTACTACACTAGATGCTCATTGTGTCCAATGAACCATTCAGGTTGCTGAGCAGCTTTGCTGGGAATAAGCAAGCACTGTGAGAAGAGGATCCTTTCTGTTACCAGTGGCATTAAAGGCATATTTTGCTATCCACTGTTCGGGACAATCACAGAAATGGGATGCTACGATAGTACACGGTCTACGTAATGGCCACTTTCCTCTTTTTCGGGGAATGTGTGTACAGTATATTTAAAAGAGCAAAGATGTTGGTATCCAGTTGATGCAAGACTGAAGTACATTTTCCAAAATGCTTCAGAAAGAATTAAATAAAATTGCATTTCTATAATACCTTTTGCAAACTCAAGACGTCCCAAAGGGCTTTCCAGCCAATGAGGTGCTTATTAAAGTATAGCCAGTGTTGTAATGTAGGAAACACGGCAGCCAATTTGCACACAGCAAGATCCCACAAGCAGTACTGAGTTAATTACCAGATCATCTGTTTTAGTGGTGTTGGTTGAGGGATAAATTTTGTCCAAACTGATTGTGGTATATCATTGGAATGGTATGAAATCACCCTCCACAACCTTCACGTTCAATATAGAAGTAGAGTTATAAGCCCAGTAATTGAGGGACCCCATCTCAGCACAGAGCCTTGCTCAACAAGAGCATAGATTGAGTGTAAAGGGTGGGCACATGGTCTTTGCTACTGCTAGTATCCAGAGCATTGATTTTAGTGGCCACTAAAAACACATGAATCTTGGAAGTATCTTGTCCAAAGTGTGTCTACTGGCAGTCAGCAGTCAAGTGTAACCATTCTACTCTGAGCTTTTGACTCCTAAGACAGTTTCCTTGCCAAACTAATAATTACCAGATGCAAAACTAAGTTGCATAGAATTTACAGCATAGAAACAGGCCTTTTGACACAACTGCTCTATGCTTGTATTAATAGAGTCATAGAGTTATACAGCACAGAAACACGTCCTTTGGCCCATTGTGTCCATTCCAGCC
This sequence comes from Heterodontus francisci, assembly GCF_036365525.1. Classification (NCBI taxonomy): domain Eukaryota; kingdom Metazoa; phylum Chordata; class Chondrichthyes; order Heterodontiformes; family Heterodontidae; genus Heterodontus; species Heterodontus francisci. Next base: position 12,574,338 of record NC_090385.1, read on the forward strand.
ATCAAGCCTCTCTATTCTAATCCCATTTTCCATCACTTGGCCTGTAGCCTTGTATGCTATGATGTTTCAAGTGCTCATCTAAATACTTCTTAAATGTTGTGAGGGTTTCTGCTTCTGCCACCCCTTCAGGCAGTATGTTTCAGATTCCAACCACTCTCTGGGGTTCTATGCCTCGGCTAATAAAGGCAAGTATCCCATATGCCTTCCTAGCCACCTTATCTACCTGTGCTGCTGCCTTCAGTGATTTATGGATAAGTACACCAAGTTCCCTCTGACCTTCTGTACTTCCTCGGGTGCTACCATCCATTGTATATTCCCTTGCCTTGTTAGTCCTCCCAAAATGCATCACCTCACACTTAATGCACCACACGAGCCTTGGCAGGTACCCTTTGTACCTGATTCTCTCATCGAGCATAGCCCCATCCGGGAGCAACATCTCACAGTTTTGGGCGAAAGTCTTATTTTATAATTTCAATTATGAAGGCGTTCAATAGGGTAGGCATAGAGAAGGTGTTTCCAGTTGTAGGAAAGTCAAAAACCAGGGGCCATAAATATAAGGTAGTCACTAATAAATCCAATAGGGAATTCAGGAGAAACTTCTTTACCCAGAAAGTGGTTAGAATGTAGAACTTACGACCACCAGGAGTAGTTGAGGCAAGTTGCACTGACGCATTTAAGGGGAAGCTGGATAAACACATGAGGGAGAAAGGAATAGAAGGATATGTTAACGGGGTGAGATGAAGTAGGATAGGAGAGGACCTTTTGGGCCGAATGTGCTGCAAATGGTGACACACTTTGGGTAAGATATTCTTGCTAGGGAGAAATCAATTTAGGCGGCAATTTTATGAGTTCACATTGCCAACTGTGAAGCTTCATTCATCAACTGCTTATATTAGGAAATTGTGGATATGCTTTGTAAGGAAAGTCTTAGTGTGAATATATACACCTCTCTCCAATGCATTTTATGACTCTGTGGGATTGATTACAGTCTGCGTCCACTAGGAACACTTTAGGTGTGTGTCCCTGGTTTAACGCAGTTTAGTCTGGGTTATTGATGCAATAACCCAGTGATGGGTTGAGGGCACAGACAGGGAAGTAGCTCCAGTTGGCATGATTGGATGATTGTAATTGCCCAGCTTCTGAGAGGCCGTATCCCAAAAATAACTGAATGGGAGGAGGTTACTTGTGTCTGCTGGCCACAGTGAACTGGCCTGTTTTCCCTGCACTTCTGACAATGTTTAGGTCCCCGGATCAGGAGTCGTTCCGGGGAAATAGTAGACTGCTATTTCATACTTAGCCAGATATAATGGGGCAGATTTTCCTGTTCCTACATCTGGGAATTTTGAATCGCAGAGCATAAAGGAAAATAGGTTGGCTTTTTTACGGATGTGCGCTCCTCCAAATCCAGGTGTCAATTGTGGTCAGTGTGAGATCAGACGGATGTGTAAAAGGCAGTGTGTGATCGGAACGGTGTGTAACAGACTGTGTGCATTCGGGTGGGTGTGTAGCAGACTGTGTGGGATTGGACGGGTGTGTAACAGACAGTGTGAGATCGGGCAGGTGTGTAACAGACAGTGTGAGATCAGGTGGGTGTGTAACAGACAGTGTGAGATCAGGTGGGTGTATAACAGACAGTGTGAGATCGGGTGGGTGTATAACAGACAGTGTGAGATCGGGTGGGTGTGTAGCAGACTGTGTGGGATTGGACGGGTGCCTAACAGACAGTGTGGGATCAGACAAGTGTGTAACAGATAGTGTGTGATCGGACGGGTGTGTAACAGACAATATGGGATCGAGTGGGTGTGTAACAGTGTGTGATCGGACGGGTGTGTAACAGACAGTGTGGGATCGGGCAGGTGTGTAACAGTGTTCGATCAGATGGGTGTGCAACAGACAGTGTGAAATCGGACAGGTGTGTAACAGACAGTATGTGATCGGACGGGTGTGTAACAGACAGTGTGGAATCGGGCGGGTGTGTATAATGGACAATATGGAGTCGAGCAGGTGGATAATGGGCCACTTCCTGATTCTCGCCCCTCCAAAGTTAAATCTTCCCCCTACGTTTAATAAGTCACGAGTCAGAACGGGACGAATGGCTTGAATTGCTGTTTATTATCTCAATGCTATGAAGTTACATTTTCTCTTGCTTTTCCCAGCCTGAACCACCATCTACCAATAAGTGGCAATTGGATAAATGGCTCAAAGTCCACTCACACAACAAGACCATCATTAATAACCAAACTGATTGTGATGGACTCAATGATTCTCAGTCTCAAAGCAATCAACAGAATGATGGGCAGATCAAAGGGAAACAGACTATTTCACTGCCTCAGCCAGATTCCAAAGATAGGGTTTTACTCAGCCCCATCAGGGAGAAAGCTAAACCAAGAACTGCACAGAAAACCCCCGAAGGGAAAAGTGTGAAACAAAAGTCCCCCGTACCCAATGAGCCAGCTCCGCCAAGGAGGACCACGGGTAAAAAACAGCCCAGGAGGGTGGAACGCACTCCCAGCTTGGAGGAACAGAGCTGGCCCAAGCCAAATAACCCCAGCAGCACTCCCAAAGAAAGAGAGAGTCAAGGAGCTTCAGCAGAACTACCCAAAGCAAAGCCGAGAGCAACCAGTAGCAAAACAGGACCTAGGAAAGAGCCAAGAACTAGCACAGCGCCTGCTGTTGACAAGAAGAAGCACAGAGTGCCTGGTAAGATTGTGCCTAAATCGAGAGAGTTTGTGGAAACAGATTCCTCTGATTCCCACACAGATCAAGAAGAACGCATGCCAGTGAAAATCTCAAGTTCTGCCATGACAACAAACTTGCTCAAACCTAAGGACTGCGGGAGCACCACTAACTGTACAACCAGCACTTCAATCGACCAAGCTACTATTGACTTGGAGGAACAAATTTTTTCACCTCTTCCACTACCACAAAATGAACTTCTTTCTCCCCTGAGAGACTATGAGGAAATTAAATCGCTTTGGGTGAAATTTGATCTAAGTCTCTTGTCCAGGATCCCTGGACAAGCACCAGCAGAGACAGTCCCAACCAAGGCTGAGATCAGACAGTCCATCAGTAAATACAACTGTCAGTCCCCGACTCCTGTGACAGATAAAAACACCATCAAAACAAAACGGAAACACAAGGTTAGTGGTTTTTCTAGAATGGGCAATCTGCAGAAAAATTGAGATTGAGAATTCATAGATACAAAAGAGGTACAGTAGCATAATGATTATGTTACTGGACTAGTTATCCAGAGGCCTGGACGAATGATCTGATAGGCATATGTTCAAATACCGCCACGGCAGGTGGGAAATTTAAATTCAATTAATCAAATAGCATCTGGAATTGAAAAAAATCTTATATCAGTAATGGTGACCATGAAACTACTGGATGTGTCATAACATCTCGTCTGATCACTAATGTCCTTTAGGGAAGGAAATCTGCCACCTTTACCTGGTCTGGCCTACATGTAACTCCAGACCTACAGCAATGTGGTTAACTCTTAACTGCCCTCTGAAATGGCCTAGCAAGCCACTCAGTTGTATTCAAGAAGGCAGCTCGCCTTCTCAAGGACAATTAGGGATAGCCAGTAAATGCTGGCCTTGCCAGCGACGCCCACATCCCATGAATGAAATTTAAAAAAAATTAAGAATCATTTGTCCAAAGGAATGAGGTGTTTAAAATATTAAAAGGATTTGATGGGTAGATATGGAGAGCCTACATCATTTAATGGTGGAATCGAGAACAAGGGGACCTAATCATAAAATTGGAGCTGGGCCATACGGGAGTGAAATCAGGAAGGATATTTTCACACAGAGGGTAGCAGCAATCTATAACTCCCTCCTGCAAAAGACTATGAATGCTCGGGGTCAATTGGAGCCTGCACGACTGAGATTAATAGATTTTTATTCGGTAAACGTATCAAGGGATATGGAGTCAAGGTACAGATCAGCCCTGATTCATTGCATGGTGGAAGGGGGTTGAGGGGCTGAATGGCCTCCTCAAGTCCCTATCCAGTGGCAATAGTATACTTGAAGCCTGCCATTGAATTATTTAAGAGAATCTCAGCCAATCTGCTCTGAGGAGTGAAAATGAGATTTTTCCAATCAGAGAAGAAAACGTAAACAGGTTTCATTCCTTACCATCTCCTAGAAGCTTGATTGCTCCTAATTTAAAAGCAAAATACTGCAGATGCTGGAAAGTGCTGGAAAAACTCAGCAGGTCTGGCAGCATCTGTGGAGAGAGAAGCAGAGTTAACGTTTCAGGTCTGTGACCTTTCATCAGAACTGGCAAAGGTTAGAAAAAAATTAGGTTTTACGCAAGTGAAGGGGAGGGGGGTGGGGCAGAGAACAAAGAGGAAGGTGTTTGATAGGGCAGAGGGTGATTAAATCGCAAAGTTGTCCTGGGACAAAGGCAACGAGTGTATTAATGCTTGTGGTGAAAGCCAAAGCATTATTCCAGAGACAGTGTTACTAGCAGAATAATGAGCAGTTACATGACTACAATGTGGTCTCCTCTATACTGGGGAGACCAAACACAGATTGGGTGACCGCTTTGCAGAACACCTCCGTTCAGTCCGAAAGCATGACCCCGAGCTACCGATTGCTTACTGTTTCAACACTCCCCCGGCTCTCATGCCAACATCTGTGTCTTTGGCTTGCTCCAGTATTCCAGTGAACATCAACGCAAGCTCGAGGAGCAGCACCTGATCTTTCGATTAGGCACTCTCCAGCCTTGCAGACTGAACATTGAGTTCAATAACTTCAGAGCATGACTGGCCTTTTTAAAAAATATTTTATTTTTTAACCATGTGCCTGCTTTTGATGTAGTCAGAGCTGTTCATTATTACACTATTAACAGTCTCGCTGGACTAGTGCTTTATCTTTCACCACAAGCATTAACACACTCGTTGCCTTTGTCCCAGGACAGCTTTGTTATTTAATCACCCTCTGCCCTATCAAACACCTTCCTCTTTGTTCTCTCCCCACCCCCCTCCCCTTCACTTGCTTAAAACCTAATTTTTTTCTAACCTTCGCCAGTTCTGATGAAAGGTCACAGACCTGAAACATTAACTTTGCTTCTCCACAGATGCTGCCAGACCTGCTGAGTATTTCCAGCACTTTTTGTTTTTGCTCCTAATTTAGGTTTCCAATGCAGCAGGTCATTGGGTTTTTTTTCTGACCTATGCTGCTCCTGTACAAGCACGGAACATGCTCATACTAAATTCCTGTAAGCAGTTTAATGCCACGGTTTGTCCCCGTGCATATGTTAAGGAAGGGCCTAATGCTTGTTTTATGACCTATTCCCAATATTGATCTGGCCTTCTGCATTCAGGATAGCCAGACCGATTCCATAAAGCTGGAGGTCCCCCCCAAAATGGTGAATTCCTTAAAAAACCCTCAACTGAATGTGGACTCTGCTCCTCCTGGCTCCATAGCAGTCCCGGATACCTTTCCTGATTACTTCCTCTCTCCCTTCGTTAGCTGCAAATTCATGGTCTCTTCATCAGCAAGGTGCCTGAGGACATAGAGCAAGTGTTCGCAGCTCACCAGTCTAATCTAAATGATGCTCAATATTGGGTGAGCCTTGGACCTACCTATTCTGGCGCAGGGGCTGCTCCCTGTGCGCAGTTTTCGCCCTGGTCTGCCAATTTCTACTCCCTGCCTATACTTCTTCAAAAAGGGAAAGACATATTTATTTAAAAAAAGAATATTAAAGGTTGTGGGGAGTGAACAGGTGTGTGTGTGTATTAAACTAGGTGGGTCATATGGAGAAAGACACTGGGACAGACTTGGGCAGGTCCATAGAGACATTTGGTGATTTCCACGAATTATCCTAGCTTCATTCATACCAAGGGATGATATCTGTTCTGATCTCTTTGGACTTTGCAGTTACTGCCCTTCATGATCAATGTCTTCCTTTCCAGCCGATGGAAAATGTAGAAGTTGTCTGTGATAGCAAGAAGCAGCGTGTGGACAAAGAGATAACTGCCCCCACATTGGTACCTGTCAGCTGCCCTGTCAACTCTAGTCACAAGATTCCGAACAGCAAAGAGTAAGCATCTTTCAAGTTCATAACCTTTTACTCTCATTTTAGTAAACTTAGCATTATAACTTTTTAATTTCCCACTTTATACACTGGGAAATATTATTTACTTTCCCATTTGAAATAATATATCATTCAATAAAATACTTGTAATTGGTAAAAGTCTTTAAAATTATGAATAGGTTCTATAGCGTATATGTAGAGAAAGTCTGGAGGAGACCAAAACTAGGGATCATAACTAATAAATCCAATAAGGAATTCAGGAGAAACTTCTTTGCCCAGGGGGTGATTAGGATGTGGAACTTGCTACTGTAAGGACTGATTGAGATGAGCAGTATAGATGCATTTAAGGGGATATTCATATTCGTGCCATCACTAAGGCCACCTATTTCTATGTCTGAAACATTGTTTGACTTCACCCCTGTCTCAGCTCATCTGCAGCTGAAACCCTCATTCATGCCTTTGTTACTCTAGACTTGACTATTCCAACACACCCCTGGTTGGTCACCCACATTCTACTCTCTGTAAACTTGAGGTCATCCAAAACTCTGCTGCCCATGTCTTAACTCGCACCAAGTCCCATTTGCCTGTTATCACTATGCTCGCTGACCTACACTGGCTTCCAGTCAAGCAATGCCTCGATTTAAAAATTCTCATCCTTGTTTTCAAATCCCTCCATGGCCTCACCCCTCCCTATCTCTGTAATCTCCTTCAGCTGCACATCCCTCCAAGATATCTGTGCTCCTCTAATTCTGGCCTCTTGTGCATCCCTGATTTTAATTACTCCACCCTTGGTGGCCATGCCTACAGTTGCCTAGTCCCCAAGCTCTGGAATACCCTCCCTACCTAAACCTCTCCAACTCTCTACCTTCCTTTCCTCCTTTAAGGCACTCCTTAAAACCTACCTCTTGCCCAAGCTTTTTGTCATCTGACCTAATATCTCTGTCTGTGGCTCAGTATCACACTTTGTTTTATAATGCTCCTGTGAAGCCCTTGGGACATTTTGTTATAGAGTCATAGACAGATACAGCAGTGATACAGGCCCTTCGGCCCACTGAGTCTGTGCTGACCAACAGCCACCCATTTATACTAATCCTACATTAACCCCATATTCCCTACCACATCCCCACCTTCCCTCAATTATCCTAGCACCTACCTAGACTCGGGGGCAATTTACAATGGCCAATTCACCTAACAACCTGCAAGTCTTTGGCTGTGGGAGGAAACCAGAGCACCCAGCAGAAACCCACATGGTCACAGGGAGAACTTGCAAACTCCACACAGGCAGTACCCAGAACTGAACCTGGGTTGCTGGAGCTGTGAGGCTTCGGTGCTAACCACTGCGCCACTCTACATGCTTTATGATAAAGGTGCTATATAGATGTAAGTTGTTGTTTTTGTTGACGCTAGATAAGTCCATGAGGGGGAAACAAATAAGAGGATATGTTGATGGGGTTAGATGAAGAGGGGTGGGAGAAGCTCATATGGAGCATAAACACCAGCACAGACCTGATGGACTGAATGTTCTGTTTCTGTGCTGTAAAATTCTGTGTAATTTTATGTAAAGAGATTTTTATATTCCAATCAGTTTTCAAACTAATGATTGTATTAAATTGGACAATGATATTAAAAATTGTCACTCAGATAGAAAATTAATGAAAACCATTAGTATTAGCATCAGTAACCTATTTATGAATCAGCTGATGCATTTAGAAAGTATTTGAATATTGAGATGTCTTGTAATCATTCTATTCCAACAATAATTCTCACTATTAGTTCTTCATAATCTGTGCTGTAACAAGTACAGTCTTGTCTCCCCTCTGACAGAAAGGACGAATGTTAAAGGATATAGAGAATGAACAGGAGAATGAGATTAGACTAGGAGTATGCAGAGAAAAACACTGGAACTGCCTTGATGGGTCCAATGGCTATTTTCGCTGCTGAAATATGTGCTTCTATGACTTATCCCAGGCTTTAACATCCTACCCTATCATTTCTTCTCTGTAGGTTATCGAAACAGTTGACGAAGAGGGAGCGGAGGTTCCCACCTCCGTTGTCACCATTACCAGATGAACCCGAGCCCAAACGACGGAACAGTGAGAGTAACTCTCTCAGCCAGGAAAGCAACAGCAACTCCGAACCAACCAGTGCCTCACAGCCCTCTGCACAATACAAGCACCGGAAATCCGACAGCAAGGCCTCTTCCCATGCGAAAAATCCCATTGTGAGTTATTGCTATTAATTTCTTCTTGCCAGGAAAGGAATAATGGTGACAAATACATAGAGAACCCATCTGAGAAGAGAAAAGACAGGTTAATGTTCCAGGGTGTCAGCAGTGGTTCGGTGGGGAGCACATTCTCAACTCTGAGTCAGGAGGTTGTGGGTTTGAGTCCCGCTCCAGAGACTTGAACGCGTGCTCCCAGTGCAGTACTGAGGGAGTGCTGCCCTGTCAGAGGTGCCAGCTTTTGCATGAGATGTTAAACTGAGACCCCGTTAGCCTGTTAGGGTGAACATAAAAGATCCTGCGGCATTATTTTGAAGGAGAGCAGGGGAATTCTCCCCAGAATTCTGGCCAATATTTATTCCTCAAACAACACTACTCAAAATCACATTGCTGTTTGAGGGCCTTGCTGTCTGCAAATCGGCTGCCATGTTTCCAACATTGCATCAGTGACGATAACTCAAAAATACTTCATTGCCTGTAAAGCACTTTGAGATGTCATGAAAGGTGCTATATAAATGCAGGAACTCATTGCAAAAGATTTAGCAGTAATCACCGACAAAAGACCTGCAGCTAAAACGATCTTCAGGGGCAGAACTTTACCGGCTTCCAGTTGGTAGGTTGGGAGCGAGGGCGGCCAGTAAAATGGTGGGGTACCGCATTGGGGTGGCTCCCCAATGCAGCCCCACTGCAAGGGCATTTTGCCAGCAGCAGGCTGTGAGGTGGAATGGCTGCCTACTGTGAGAAGGCGGGCAGCTGATTTGCATAATTAAAGGCCCTAGCAAGGACCAATTTACAGGGCTGTGGGGAGACCACCAGCCTAATAGAGGGGGCCTCCCTGTGGCAGCCCAGGAGGGGCCATCAGAATCAGAGGCTCCATGACCCAAAGAGGGGGCCACAGGCAGGGAAGGCAAACCCCGCAGTCCCAACAGAGGGGTTTCCCCTCTGACCCTTAGCCCCCTGAATTTTTCATTATTTTTGTACGTCCCTGTCCGAGCTCCCGAGGTCTCCCACCTCTCCTGGTGCACGGCTGAGGCTTCAGAGCTACTGGCTCTCTGATTGGACCCAGCAGCATCAGGAGCCTGTCCACCTTCCTCAATTGGATGGTGGACCCGCAGACGGCAAATTAGGAGGAGGCCTGCGGTAAAATTGTCGAGTCACTCCCGCTGCCGGCAAGTGCGGGCTCAGTTCCTGCTTTTCGCCCCAACGTTGGGATCCCAACGTCTGTGGTAAGATTCAGTCCTAAGTTTTTTTAAAAATTTTTGATGCTGTATAATTTGAGCATTATTTTGTTGCTCAGTCTCTCCCAGTAGCTGGCTTTATGCACCAGTAAGCAAATGGAATAAATGTTTCATCTTTGTTATGAATAATTCCTGCTGAAACTCCGAAAACAAAAGGGATGATGATGATGGTGATTCCTACTGGAAAGGCCTAGCATGAAGCAGGCCTGATTTGATTAGAGAGAACCCAGCAATGTTTTTGATAAATTGTGTGGCACCTTCATACAGAATCCTTCATATTAAAATTATACCTTTGAACTATTCATACATATCACTATTAGGAAGACTGCACTAGACTCAATTTCTGCGAGCATCTTGGACATAACCTGAATCAATTCTGTTGCTATAGTAACAGCTCAGTTAAGTCTCAGCTATTACCATAATAGCTCCGGCCTTTCATTCTCTTCATAAGATGAGACGAGGCTGTTCATTTTCAGGTTGCATTATGTTGTTTTTTTCTCTGGATTTCCCAGGTATTTCATACTTTTTTTCTACAATACTTTAAATCAGCTGGATTTTTTTTTTTTGCACGGGGGCCAGTGAGTGAAATCTATATTTTCGGGTGAAAATAGGGGAAACTTCAGAATTGCAAAAGGAAACTCTGGCAAAAAAAATGTTTGCTTGTTCATGGGCCTTTTAATAACACGGTGGGATTCTAGCACGCAAGCACACATCTGAAACCCCAACCTCCACCATTTTGATGGAGTCGTTGACCTTTTTACAATAAACAGATCCAAGTCTCCACTAAACTGACAGAGAACTTTCAAGGATGGAACGACTTTTACTGATTACATAATTTTTTTTAAAGTGTTGATTGACTGAAACTTCAAATCCCAGCAGAGATCTGCATTCACAGGACAATGCTAATTGGAGATTTAGTGGTGCAGTGTTACATCTCTTTTTCTCAGCCATGCTCCTTTCAGGCGTGGCTCGCAACTGGGTGTGAAGGGGGAGCGGAAATGTGCCTCTTTTATTTCCTAATGTTGCTAAAAATCACAAACTCTGTTTATTTTATGTTACCCTCTTTCCTTACAAGTTTTATTATCATTTTAATGACTATCATTTTCAATTAGTGCGTGCATAATTTAAATGATCGCTGTGTGATTTACCTTTACTTGAGTGATACAAGACATATCACACTAGACATGGTCTCCTTTAGAGATACACAGCAGTAAATATGTTAGGCGGTGGCCGAGTGGTATTATCACTAGACCAGTAACCCAAATACCCAGGGTATTGATCTGGGGACATGGGTTCGAATCCCACCACAGCAGAAGGTGGAATTTGAATTTAATTAATAAATCTGGAATTAAAAGCTAGTCTAATGATGGCCATGAAACCATTGTCGATTGTTGTAAAAACCCATCAGGTTCACTAATGCCCTTTAGGGAAGGAAATCTGCTGTCCTTACCTGGTCTGGACTACATCTGACTCCAGACCCACAGCAATGTGGTTAACTCTTACATGCCCTCTGAAATGGCCTAGCAAGCCACTCAGTTGTACCTAACCGCTACGAAGTCAATAAAAAGGCATCGACCTAGGCACCGGAAACGACAATGGCAAACCCAGCCCTATTGACCCTGCAAAGTCATCCTTACTAACATCTGGGGGCTTGTGCCAAAGTTGGGAGAGCTGTCCCACAGACTAGTCAAGCAACAGCCTGACATAGTCTTACTCATGGAATCATACCTTACAGACAATGTCCCAGACACTGCAAACACTATCCCTGGGTATGTCCTGTCCCACCGGCAGGACAGACCCACCAGAGTGGCGGGACAGTGGTCTACAGTAGGGAGGGAGTTGCCCTGGGAGTCCTCAACATCGACTCTGGGCCCCATGAAGTCTCATGGCATCAGGTCAAACATGGGCAAGGTAACCTCCTACTGATTTCCACCTACCGCCCTCCCTCAGCTGATGAGTCAGTACTCCTCCCATGTTGAACGCCACATGGAGGAAGCACTGAGGGTGGCAAGGGCACAAAATGTACTCTGGATGGGGGACTTCAATGTCCATCACCAAGAGTGGCTCAGTAGCACCACGACTGACCGAGCTGGCCAAGTACTAAAGGACATAGCTGCTGGAATGGGTCTGCGGCAGGTGGTGGGGGAACCAACATGAGGGAAAAACATACTTGACCTTGTCCTCACCAATCTGCCTGCCGCAGATGCATCTGTCCATGACTGTATTGGTAGGAGTGACCACCGCACAGTCCTTGTGGAGACGAAGTCCCACCTTCACATTGAGGATACCATCCATCGTGTTGTGTGGCACTATCACCGTGCTAAATGGGATAGATTTCAAACAGATCTAGCAATGCAAAACTGGGCATCCATGAGGTGCTGTGGGCCATCAGCAGCAGCAGAATTGTACTCAACCACAATCTGTAACTTCACGGCCTGGCATATCCCCCACTCTACCATTACCATCAAGCCAGGAGACCAACCCTAGTTCAATGAAGAGTGCAGGAGGGCATGCCAGGAGCAGCACCAGGCATACCTCAATGAGATGTCAACCTGGTGAAGCTACAACCCAGGACTACTTGCATGCCAAACTGCATAAGCAGCATGCAATAGACAGAGCTAAGCGATCCCATAACCAACGGATCAGATCTAAGCTCTGCAGTCCTGATATATCCAGCCGTGAATGGTGGTGGACAATTAAACAACTCAGTATAGGAGGTGACTCCACAAATATCCCCATCCTCAATGATGGGGGAGCCCAGCACATCAGTGCGAAAGATAAGGCAGAAGCATTTGCAACAATCTTCAGCCAGAAGTGCCAAGTTGATGATTCATCTCGGTCCCCAGCATCACAGATGCCAGTCTTGAGCCAATTCAATTCACTCCACGTGATATCAAGAAACGACTGAAGGCACTGGATACTGCAAAGGCTATGGGTCCTGACAATATTCCGGCAATAGTAATGAAGACCTCTGCTCCACAACTTGCAGCACCCCCAGCCAAGCTGTTCCAGTATAGCTACAACACTGGCATCGACCCTGCAATGTGGAAAATTGCCCAGGTATGTCCTGTACACAAAAAGCAGGACAAGTCCAACCCGGCCAATTACCGCCCCATCAGTCTACTCTCAATCATCAGCAAAGTGATGGAAGATGTCATCAACAGTGCCATCAAGCAACACTTGCTTAGCAATAACCTGCTCAGTGACGCTCAGTTTGGGTTCCGACAGGGCCAGTCAGCTCCTGACCTCATTACAGCCTTGGTTCAAACATGGACAAAAGAGCTGAACTCAAGAGGTGAGGTGAGAGTGACTGCCCTTGACATCAAGGCAGCATTTGACCGAGTATGGCATCAAGGAGCCCTAGCAAAACTGGAGTCAAGGGGAATCAGGGGGAAAACTCTCTGCTGGTTAGAGTCATACCTAGCGCAAAGGAAGATGGCTGTGGTTGTTGGAGGTCAATCATCTGAGCTCCAGGACATCACTGCAGAAGTTCATCAGGGTAGTGTCTTTGGCTCAACCATCTTCAGCTGCTTCATCAATGACCTTCCTTCAATCATAAGGTCAGAAGTGGGGATTTTCGCTGATGATTGCACAGTGTTCAGCACCATTTGTGACTCCTCAAATACTGAAACAGTCTGTATAGAAATGCAGCAAGACCTGGACAATATCCAGGCTTGAGCTGATAAGTGGCAAGTAACATTTGCGCCACACAAGTGCCAGGCAATGACCATCTTCACCAAGAGAGAATCTGACCATCACCCCTTGACATTCAATGGCATTACCTTTGCTGAATCCCCCTCTATCAGCATCCTAGGGGCTACCATTGATCATAAACTGAACTGGAGTAGCCATATAAATACCGTGGCTGCAAGAGCAGGTCAGAAGCTAGGAATCCTGCAGCGAGTAACTCACCTCCTGACTCCCCAAAGCCTGTCCACCATCTACAAGGCACAAGTCAGGAGTGTGATGGAATACTCTCCACTTGCCTGGATGGATGCAGCTCCAACAACACTCAAGAAGCTCAACACCATCCAGGACAAAGCAGCCCGCTTGATTGGCACACCATCCACAAACAATCACTCCCTCCACCACCGACGCACAGTGGCAGCAGTGTGTACCATCTACAAGATGCACTGCAGCAACGCACCAAGGCTCCTTAGACAGCACCTTCCAAACCCACGACCTCTACCACCTCGAAGGACAAGAGCAGCAAATGCATGGGAACATCACCACCTGCAAGTTCCCATCCAAGTCATGCACCATACTGACTTGGAACTATATCGCCGTTCATTCACTGTCGCTGGGTCAAAATCCTGGAACTCCCTCCCTAACAGCACTGTGGGTGTACCTACCTCACATGGACTGCAGCGGTTCAAGAAGGCAGCTCACCACCACCTTCTCAAGGGCAATTAGGGATGGGCAATAAATGCTGGCATAGCCAGTGACGCCCACATCCCACGAATGAATGAATAAACAAAAGAATCATACAGCTCAGAATGAGGCCATTCAGCCTAGCATGTCTGTGCTAGCTCTTTGAAAGAGCTATCCAATTAATCCCACTCCCCTGCTCTTTCCCCATAGCACTGCAATTTTTTTTTCCTTCATCCTTTTCAATTATATATCCAAGTCCCTTTCGAAAGTTATTATTGAATCTGTTTCCACCATTCTTTCAGGCAGTGTGATATTATCAACCTTGTGTGCTGCATCATTCAATGATTCTATAATAAAGAGATTAATGTCTCCACCAAAATGGCAGAAAGAGAGAGGAATTGAATCAATGTACGTACCTCACACAATTCCAGGGGCTTCTGTAATTCTTTGGATGTTTGAAGCATTGCCTGTTTTCTGGGCTACCAAATGTTAACTGTTCCAGAAGGCCTTCTATTACATCACAAGGCAGAGCCTATTGGGCCAGGTTCTTGTGCCATCTTGAAGAACTGACATTTGTGTTGCATGTACTTATGTCACTTATTCTTGTTTCACTGTACTTTATATATAGATAGATTATATGTTTCTGAGCTTATCAAGGTATGGGATGTCATTGCTGGGGAATGGAATATGTTCCCATTTCATGCACGTTGGTGTCAGGACACGAAGCACACCCAGGTCAAGGTCGAATGCAGTTTCACATGCAGCATCAAGCCCTCTGTGCTTGCTCTCAAACAATGTTGGTTCAACTTGAAGCCAGTGAAAAGGGGCATGGTCCATGATAGACATTTGATCCGATATCCTCCCCCACCCCCGCGATAGACATTTGATCCGATATCACCCCCCACCCCCCCCCCCTCAAGCCTCTCAATTTTGCTCCCCCACTAATGTTGAATTTTATCCCCCCATATGTCCAACTCAAATGGACTACTTCACACACCAATCGTTGTGAGTAACACTGCCAAATTAAAGGTCAGTTTGAACTTGCTGAACCATCCAGCCACCCCTCCTCCTTCTCTCCATTGTGCTTTCTCTAACGCACATAAGTTAATAATATTGAAATGTCAAAATGTTTGATATTTTACAGTGGTTTAGAATGTTCTTTGGGTGGGGGTTCTTGGCGTGACGGGGCAATAAATACTACTGCCTACTGAGCACCATGGAATCATTTAGACTGGAAGTTGGCAGTAAGCAGAGTCTGGTAAGTCCAGCTGAACTGTTTAATGAGGCTGTGTTACAGCTACTCCAATGCCAAGATCACTTAGTCTTCATTTAATTCCACACAGAGTTAAGAGTGATATTTCCTCCATTGGCATTCAAAAGTCAAACATTGAGAAATGAGTCAGTAATTTGTCTGATCCATCTGTTTAACCATTAGCAGCTGTATTGGTGTCAGTGGGAATATCACTGTTCCAGGGTTGGTGGTGACTGACAGGTAAAGGTATTGAGTAACTCAAGCATTGAACTTGCTGTCAACAGGCAATTCCATACTTCTTGCAATAACAAACACCTCTTTACCACAGGAGATTGAATTACATCCGAACTTGTCAAGCAGTAGCCATGAAAACGGCCAGCCACAAGCAGATATCTGGACCTTAATATCTAATGGCCATTCAGAGCCAAGAAGACCTAAATTAGCTTTTGATGACACGTAAGTATTAATTTGTGTGTATTTCTTGTTAACACGTAACACTGAAACATGAACTTATCTGTTAGCTTTCCTTGGTTGACTAGCGTCTTACCTCAACGTCAGAGGTTGTGGGTTCCAGCCCCTTTTAAGCATAATAGTGGGGTGAATGTCTGTTGGAGATCTCCCTTTCATCTGTCGTAACTTCGATGGAAGAAACCCCACAAAAATGGCATAAAGCTTAGGTGTCTGTGCAGTTTCCAGGCCTTTGGCTCTTTTCATGAGTTGCATTCAAGGTTTCAACGCTTCCTTCGTAACTTGGCAACCAAAACTGGACACAGTTCTCAGGTTGTGGTCTGACCAAGGCTCTATATAGTTTGAGCATAACTTCTTTTGCCTTGAATTCTACTGATTTGATAATGTTTTAAACCATTGCTTAAATTTCAGTTCATCGGTACCATCCCAGATTCTTCCCTTTGGATAAGTTCACTTAAGGCCTTTAATTTCTCTAACTGGAGTTAATCTGAACTCCATTATACTGTGTTCAATAAAGTAGCAGGAACCTACTGAAGGAACAGCTCTTATGAAAGCTGTTGGATACTAAACACTGAGTGCTTTTTCCATCTTGATGAAGTGGTATCAGTGCTGTATTTGCCAAGACCCACAAGGTTTGCTTCAGTTCAGTCCGAGTGGGTTCTTCCGCCTGCCTATTAACAGCCACAGTCGGGGGCTGGCCGTTAGTGAGGGAAGAGTAGGAAGCATTCAGCCCTTAAAGGCTAGATGATCTTAATAATAGTGGCACCCATATTAATAGCAGTGGTGCATGTGTTCATAATAGTGGTGCATATATTTCAATAGTGGTTCATATATTAACACTGGTGATACATATATTAATAAAATGGTGCATATAATAATATAATTGGTGCTTATTCTTTATTTGGTTATTCATTCATGGGATGTGAGTATCACTGGCAAAACCACCATTGATTGCATATCCCTCTCTAATCGCCCTTGAGAAGGTGGTGGTGAGCCGCCTTCTTGAACAGTTACAAGCATAGCAGTTTTTTTGGTACAGCTAAGTGGTTTGCTAGGCCATTTCAGAGGGCAATTAAGAGTCAACCACATTGCTATGGGTCTGGAATCACATATAGGCCAGACGGAGTAAGAATGGCAGATTTCCTTCCCTAAAGGGCATTAGTGAACTAGATGGGTTTTACCAACAAATAATATATAAGTATAATTGGTCCACATATGATTAAAGTGGCACATATAATAATAACAGTGCTTATATTAATAATAGTGGTCCATATACTAATAGTAGAGCCTATATTAATAGCAGGGGGTAAAGATGATGGGTTGGGTGTAAGTTAATGTTTACACTACAGTATATGCACAGATCACAAAGTGTCGAGTTTTGGCACTGCACAGCTGATAGGGGTTTGTTTTCTGCTGTTCAGCTGTTTAGACAGGCCTGCAGCGGTAACAGTGTAGACTGCAAAAACATGCATCCAAGATGATGCCAGCCAATTTGTTTTTCTCTCTTAAATAGTAGATTGTTTTTGGAGTTAGACAGGACAAAGTGTTTGCACAACTGTGTGACTTTACAACAAGTGTCGAGGAGGGGCTGTTAGATCCAATGACCCCCCTCCCCCCAACCCCCCGATAACAGATTACCTTCCCCAGGTGTAATGGAGGGTGACTGTTCCTCTGTCCGACACTAGGGCGGCACAGTGGCGCAGTGGTTAGTACCGCAGCCTCACAGCTCCAGGGACCCGGGTTCGATTCCTGGTACTGTCTGTGTGGAGTTTGCAAGTTCTCCCTGTGTCTGCGTGGGTTTTCTACGGGTGCTCCGGTTTCCTCCCACAAGCCAAAAGGCTTGCAGGTTGATAGGTAAATTGGCCATTATAAATTGTCACTAGTATAGGTAGGTGGTAGGGAAATATAGGAACAGGTGGGGATGTTTGGTAGGAATATGGGATTAGTGTAGGATTAGTATAAATGGGTGGTTGATGTTCGGCACAGACTCGGTGGGCCGAAGGGCCTGTTTCAGTGCTGTATCTCTAATCTAATCTAGACACCTGGTTGTGACTGACGATTACTATTTTGCAGGCCTCATAACGCTGACTACTACATGCAAGAGGCCAAAAAGTTGAAACACAGAGCCGATGCACTGGTAAAATATTCGTTCTTCTTTTTAATTTTTTTTCTTGTGTCACTGAAATGACATAAATTAATACTTACAAGCGGAGGCTGCTGCTGTATTGCTGGTGAGAAGTGAAATTATGTTGCCTCTTGTTGAGATTCACATCACTAAAGTTCTTTTCTTTTTTAATTTTCAGCTTGATAAGTTTGGAAAAGCAGTTAATTATGCAGATGCAGCACTATCATTCATTGAATGTGGAAATGCTATGGAGCGTGATCCATTAGAAGCAAAATCCCCATACACCATGTACTCTGAGACAGTGGAACTCATCAGGTTAATGTCTTTTTTTGAAGATAATTTTACTAATCATTTTTAGATGATAATTAATAACCTGCTGTGAGGAAATCAAGATAGAAGATTAAGGTCTATATGGAAATGTTATATTTCAGGACTTAATACTTAAAATGACTTGTGATGCTTGCCATTTTGTTTGCTCATAATTTATATATTTTATTAATTTATGATGCTTGGAGTTGCCTCAGTAACTACTTGGCCAAATAAAGTAATCACCTTGCACAAAGACGAAGGAGGGTAGTAACTGACTTCAGGAGGACGTCGACAAACTTATGACATGGGCAGACACTTGGCAGATGAAATTTAATGCAGCGAAATGTGAAGTCGCGTACTTTGATAGGAAGAATGAGGAGAGGTAATATAAATAAAATGGAACAGCTTTAATGTGGAGGGTGTAGAAATAGTGAGATTCTGGGGGTGCATGCCCACAAATTTATGAAGTTGATCGGACAAGTTAATTAGACTATTGAAAAAGCTTATGGGCTCCTTGACTTTATAAATAGAGACATAGCGTACAAAAGCAAGAAAGTTATGCTAAACTTTCACAAATCACTGATTAGGCTTCAGCTAGAGTATTGCGTTCTTTTATTTTGGCACTATATTGTCACTGGTGTCAGACCCACCGGCCGTCCATGTCTCCGCTTTAAAGACGTCTGCAAACGCAACATGAAGTCCTGTGACATTGATCACAAGTCGTGGTAGTCAGTTGCCAGTGATCACCAGAGCTGGCGGGCAGCCATAAAGGCAGGGCTAAAGTGTGGCGAGTCGAAGAGACTTAGCAGTTGGCAGGACAAAAGTCAGAAGCGCAAGGGGAGAGCCAACTGTGTACCAGCCCCAACAACCAATTTTATCTGTAGCACCTGTGGAAGAGTCTGTCACTCTAGAATTGGCCTTTATAACCATTCCAGGCACTGCTTCACAAACCGCTGACCACCTCCAGGCGCTTACCCATTGTCTCTCGAGACAAGGAGGCCAAAGAAGAAGAAGAAGAATACTTTAGGGAGGATGTCAAGGCCTTAGAGGGGGTGCAGAGGAGATCTACTGGAATGGTACCAGGGATGAGGTACTTCAGTGATGTGGATAGACTATAGAAGCTGGGATTTTCTCCTTAGTGCAGAGCTGGTTAAGAGGAGATTTACTTGAGGTGTTTAAAAGTATGAAGGATTTTTTTTTAGAGGGAATAAGGAGAAACTGTTTCCACAGGCAAAAGGGTCTGTAATCAGAGGGCATAGATTTAAGATAATTAGCAAAAGAACCAGAGGAACGATGAGGAGAGATTGTTTTATGCAGCGAATTTTTATGATCTGGAATGCACTGCCTGTAAAGATGGTGGAAGCAGATTCAATAGTAACTTTCAAATGGGAATTGGATATATATTTGAAGGGGAAAATTTGCAAGGGAATGGGGAAAGAGCAGGGAAGTAGGACTAATTTAATAACTGTTACATAGTGTTGACATTGGTGTGATGGGCCAAATGGCCGCCTTCTATGCTATATGTTTGTATGAAAACCTGAATCTGCATTATGACAGTCAGAATGGGAGGAACCATCAACGAATGGTGATTTTACCACTTAGTGATGAGGGGGGAATGGTTGTTACCAGTTTGAAATTTTCCCAAGGTGGGGTGTTAGGTAAATTGAATTACACAGAAAGTTGTTGAAGCCTGGAATGCTTTGCTATACCACCTAGTTGAGGCATCGTCTAAGGGTATTGCAGCCAAACATTTGAAGCAGAAGAGAATCTAGGCTTGTGTGGGAGAGAGAGCAGAACAGTAGGGTTAGTTTTGGATTCTACCAGTTTAGAAGTGGCACAGACATGATGAGCAGAGTCTCCTTACTTCTGTCCTTCAAACTTCTATCATTCCACAGAGCTCCTTTATTTCAGTAGCATGGATAAGTTTCAACTTGTCACGAAAGAGGGTGTTGAGAATCCTGAACCTAATCATTCCTGCTTTGATTCTTTGTATGTAGCTGTGTGAAAAGTAGGATGACATTTTGTTATCCAGGTTTAAAAGAAGCCAAACCCCAAACCAGGATTCCTGTCTGTCACCAATCTGATCTTCATTTCTTACAGTAACAAAATATTAGTTGCAGAACTTGCACTGAAACTTGGAGAGTCAAAATGCGTCAAGTTCTTAACCTAACCTGAGACTAACGTGAATTTTAGATGGGCTTCAATTATGGAGTAGGAAAGAGAAACAGGAAAAGGAGTACACCATTCAGCCTCTGAATAAGAAGATTGAGTGTTCCAAGTTTCACGCCAGAGACCTGTGCACATAATCTAGGCTGACATTCCAGTGCAGTACAGAGGTATTGTTGGACGGTCGAAGTTGCCATCTTTTGGATGAGAAGTTAAACAAAGAACCTATATTCCCTTCTCAGGTGGATGTGAAAGATCCCAACATACTGTTTGAGGAAGAGCATGGAATTCCCCCCAGTGTCCTGGCACAATATTCATCCCTCCTATAAAACCTAAATCAGACAATTTGGTCATTAGCATATTGTTTTTTTGTGGGACCTTGCTGTGCACAAATTGGCTGCCATGTTACCTACTTCACAACAGTGTTCTTCAAAAGTCCTTCACTGCTGTAAAATGCTTTGAGATATCCTGAGGTTATGAAAGGCAGTGTATTTATACATTTCTTTCTTTCTTTTAGATTATGACTAATCTGTATCTTAACTCCATTTACCTGCCTTAGTTCCAGATCCCTTGATATGCTGGGTCAAAATCCTGGAACTCCCTTCCTAATAGCACTCTGGGTGTACCTACTGCAGCAGTTCAAGAAGGCAGCTCACCATCACCACCTTCTCAAGGGCAATTAGGGATGAGCGAAAAATGCTGGCCTAGCCAGCGATACCCACATCCAATGAATGCATTAAAAAAAATTAACCAACAAAAATCTATATCAGCAAAACAGAAAAAAATTGTTAATGTACAAATAGAAGTCAATAAGTCATTCTGAAACATCCTACGAGTTTCTTGTTTGTCTATATGTGTACCCATATTAGTAAATTTATTTATTAATAATATGTTATTCATGCCTATGCTACGATATAATATATAAGGTCACTTCCTTCATTAACTGGGACATTATGTCTAATTTTAGTAACTGCGCAACATGAGACCAGAATTGAGAGATCAGACTTGTTGATGCAGATGCTTCCCTATCACTTCCCCAAGCTATAATTTTATATTAAGTTGGGATGTTACAGTCGCTGAGTGTTTGATGACTCCAGTTCCTCAGGCTGTAGGGTGTATAACAAAATGTCATCCTGCTTTTCACACAGCTACATTCAAAGAATCAAGCTGTACAACTCAATTCAGTTGTTATGCAATCCCTTTACTGAGCATGTGTATTGATTTGCGTGCATACATCTCTCGTAATGCTATAGATTAGATTAGATTAGAGATACAGCACTGAAACAGGCCCTTCGGCCCACCGAGTCTGTGCCGACCATCAACCACCCATTTATACTAATCCTACACTAATCCCATATTCCTACCAAACATCCCCACCTGTCCCTATATTTCCCTACCACCTACCTATACTAGTGACAATTTATAATGGTCAATTTACCTACCAACCTGCAAGTCTTTTGGCTTGTGGGAGGAAACCGGAGCACCCGGAGAAAACCCACGCAGACACAGGGAGAACTTGCAAACTCCACACAGGCAGTACCAGGAATCGAACCCGGGTCCCTGGAGCTGTGAGGCTGCAGTGCTAACCACTGCGCCACTGTGCCACCCCGATGTACAGAGGTATTGTTAAGATACAGATTAGTCATAATCTAAAAGAAAGAAAGAAATGTATAAATACACTGCCTTTCACAACCTCAGGATATCTCAAAGCATTTTACAGCAGTGAAGGACTTTTGAAGAACACTGTTGTGATGTAGGAAACATGGCAGCCAATTTGTGCACAGCAAGGTCCCACAAAAAAACAATATGCTAATGACCAAATTGTCTGATTTAGGTATTGCCGCCATGTAAATGAACGCGAAGCCGAGAGCTTAGGTTTTATGATACGGGTGCTTTCTCACCTGAATGGTTAGGGATGGGTTTTGCACTGTGCACTGAACATTGCAAGTGTGCTATTTGCTCTCAATTTTCATGGGTCTGCCCAGTGTTGTATTTATGCACAGCTGCAGGTGGAGGTTTGGAAGTGTGCAGGGATCATAGTCCAGGGGTAATTACAACTCTTGGACATTATACATCTCGTTATTTTTACTGGATTCAACAATGAGGAAAATGGGGAAAGATGTGTAATGGACAGCCAATCGCAATACTGCAGTTTTTACACTAGCATCCAAAAGTCAAAATTACCTCCGAAAAAGTGTTTTGAATCTGACTCGAAAATCTAGACTGTTGTACGTACTTTAAGATGTGACAAGTCACTCATGCAAAGAACAGAAATTGCCCATTTGCTTCCTCTGTGTCTGACAAACTAATAAAAGCCGCTTACACATTATTCACTAGTCAGGATTATTGATTGTTCCTCACTTCTTTCCCTAGGTATGCCATGAGATTGAAGAATTTCACTGGCTCCATGGCCACAGTAGCTGATAAGAAATTGGCAATCTTATGGTGAGTTTTAGCAAGTCAGCTGCCAGGGCATTGAACTTCCATTCAACTACTTCGTAATATATATCACTACATCATCAAGAAAATAAATTAATGAGGGAAGATTTTATCTTCTTACGTCCTCAAATTATAGAGGGTTCAACTGTGGTGTTTTGTGACACGTATTCATTACCTTAATTCCATACTGTGCTTAACCAGATAAACTGCTGTTTTGTCTTTGTCTCACATATATCTGCACTGTATTCCTCAAGAATCCAACAGGACAAGCATCATTTACATGAATTGTGATGTTTTATTGAGTGCTAATCCTAACACTATCTATCTCTAATTAAATTTAGTTACCGATGCTTGTCACTTCTCTATTTGCGAATGTTCAGACTTAAGAAAGACCACGCTATGAAGTACTCCCGATCCTTGATGGAATATTTTAAGGTATTTTAATTATTTTGTGCAGGGTGGGAGGAGTATTTCTGAAACTCGCTGTTATGATGGTGGTCTTCATCAAGTGCTTTTGCACTGCTGTTCGCTTAGGTCCGAGTTCGGACAATGAGCTGAGGAGAGGCAGTTTACATACAAACATACAAATTAGGAGCCGGAGTAGGCCACTCAGCCCTTCGAGCCTGCACCGCCATTCAATAAGTTCATGGCTGAATTGATTCCTCCACATTTCCACCTACCCCCGATAACCTTTCACCCACCCCCCCCCCCCACCCCCCACCGCCCCTTGCTTATCAAGAATCTATGTACCTCTGCCTTAAAAATATTCAAAGACAAAGGGGGGATATGCGTGGAAAGTTCTTTACGCAGAGGGTGGTGGGTGACTGGAACGCGTTGCCAGCGGAGGTGGTAGACGCGGGCACGATAGCGTCTTTTAAGATGTATCTAGACAGATACATGAATGGGCAGGAAGCAAAGAGATACAGACCCTTAGAAAATAGGCGACAGGTTTAGATAGAGGATCTGGATCGACACAGGCTTGGAGGGCCAAAGGGCCTGTTCCTGTGCTGTAATTTTCTTTGTTCTTTGTTCTTTGTTCCACCACCTTTTGAGGAAGAGAATTCCAAAGACTCACCACCCTCTGAGAGAAAATATTTCTCCTGATCTCTGTCTTAAATGGGTGACCCCTTATTTTTAAACAGTGACCCCCTAGTTCTATATTCTCCCACAAGGGGAAACATCCTTTCCACATCCACCCTGTCAAGACCCCTCAGGATCAAATCAATGGGCGCTATTATAGGCTGATCATCTGCCCTCCCAATTTCCCTTCATGCTACTCTGCAAAACCCCTAAAGAGGAAGATCTTCCCCAGGGATGTCCTAAAGGCCATTTTCCTCAGCCTTGCCAGTATGCAGTGAGGGATCCTATCCAAGTCTTAAATGAAGAGAAGCAGCATCAGTTATAGAATTTTTATTGCCTTATGTGTTGATTACCCTGCGAAGGATTATCTCAGCCCCATAAACTGGGAAAGGTATATGGAACTAAAAGGATAAGGGCATACAACATGACATCAGTAGCAGGGTTGCTGTGAATTATTTTTTTTTTTTAGAATTAGAATATTACAGCGCAGTACAGGCCCTTCGGCCCTCGATGTTGCGCCGATCATCTGACCTACACTATTCCATTTACATCCATATGTCTATCCAATGACCACTTAAATGCCCTTAAAGTTGGCGAGTCTACTACTGTTGCAGGCAGGGCGTTCCACGCCCCTACTACTCTCTGCGTAAAGAAACTACCTCTGACATCTGTCCTATATCTTTCACCCCTCAACTTAAAGCTATGTCCCCTCGTGTTTGCCATCCTCATCCGAGGAAAAAGACTCTCACTATCCACCCTATCTAACCCTCTGATTATCTTGTATGTCTCTATTAAGTCACCTCTCCTCCTCCTTCTCTCTAACGAAAACAACCCCAAGTCCCTCAGCCTTTCCTCGTAAGACCTTCCTTCCATACCAGGCAACATCCTAGTAAATCTCCTCTGCACCCTTTCCAAAGCTTCGACATCCTTCCTATAATGCGGTGACCAGAACTGCACGCAATACTCCAGGTGCGGCCTCACCAGAGTTTTGTACAGCTGCATCATGACCCCGTGGCTCTGAAACTCGATCCCCCTACTAATAAAGGCTAACACACCATATGCCTTCTTAACAGCCCTATTAACCTGGGTAGCAACTTTCAGGGATTTATGTACCTGGATACCAAGATCTCTCTGCTCATCTACACTACCAAGAATCTTCCCATTAGCCCAGTACTCTGCATTGCTGTTACTCCTTCCAAAGTGAATCACCTCACACTTCTCCGCATTAAACTCCATTTGCCATCTCTCAGCCCAGCTCTGCAGCCTATCTATGTCCCTCTGTACCCTACAACACCCTTCGACACTATCCACAACTCCACCGTCCTTCGTGTCATCCGCAAATTTACTAACCCACCCTTCTACACCCTCATCCAGGTCGTTTATAAAAATGACAAACAGCAGTGGCCCCAAAACAGAACCTTGCGGTACACCACTAGTAACTAAACTCCAGGATGAACATTTGCCATCAACCACCACCCTCTGTCTTCTTTCAGCTAGCCAATTTCTGATCCAAAGCTCTAAATCACCTTCAACCCCATACTTGCGTATTTTCTGCAATAGCCTACCGTGGGGAACCTTATCAAACGCCTTACTGAAATCCATATACAGCACATCCACGGCTTTACCCTCATCCACCTGTTTGGTCACCTTCTCGAAAAACTCAATAAGGTTTGTGAGGCACGACCTACCTTTCACAAAACCGTGCTGACTATCGCAAATGAACTTATTCTTTTCAAGATGATTATAAATCCTGTCTCTTATAACCTTTTCCAACATTTTACCCACAACCGAAGTAAGGCTCACAGGTCTATAATTACCAGGGCTGTCTCTACTCCCCTTCTTGAACAAGGGGACAACATTTGCTATCCTCCAGTCCTCCGGCACTACTCCTGTCGACAATGACGACTTGAAGATCAACAACAACGGCTCTGCAATCTCCTCCCTGGCTTCCCAGAGAATCCTAGGATAAATCCCATCTGGCCCAGGGGACTTATCTATTTTCACTCTTTCCAAAATTGCTAACACCTCCTCCTTGTGAATCTCAATCCCATCTAGCCTAGTAGGCTGTATCTCAGTAATCTCCTCGGCAACATTTTCTTTCTCTACTGTAAATACTGACGAAAAATATTCATTTAACGCTTCCCCTATCTCCTCTGATTCCGCACACAACTTCCCACTACTATCCTTGATTGGCCCTGTTCTAACTCTTATCATTCGTTTATTCCTGATATACCTATAGAAAGCCTTAGGGTTTTCTTTGATCCTATCCGCCAATGACTTCTCGTGTCCTCTCCTTGCTCTTCTTAGCCCTCCCTTTAGATCCTTCCTGGCTAGCTTGTAACTCTCAAGCGCCCTAACTGAGCCTTCACGCCTCATCCTAACATAAGCCGCCCTCTTCCTCTTGACAAGCGCTTCAACTTCTTGAGTAAACCACGGCTCCCTTGCTCGACAACTACCCAGTCTTTAAATGAATTATCTGAACAGGCTTCTGAAGCATCTGGGAAGCAATATCATCATCGAATCATACAGCACAGAAGGAGGCCATATTGGTTGTCCATCCTTACTTTCAGGAAGTGGCAGTGGGCCTTCTTTTTCTGAAGCAATTGTGTCACAAATGCATAGCTTGCTCGACCACTTCAGAGGTCTTTATGAGTCAACCACATAGTTCTTTTAGGGCATTGGTCAACCAGTTTGTTTTTGAGGCCTCTCAGCATTGTTCATTTCCTGCTGCTAGCCCACAAACCACAAGATTTCTAATTTGCCATGGTGGAATTTGAACTAGCAGCCTCTGGTTAATAGCCTATAACCACGACATTATCATACCCTGTATTGCCTGTGTAAAGCAGGGGATCACGCGCAGCATTAAAGGTGCTGTTTAAAGTTGTAGATAAGTTGACAGTGGTGTTATTTTGGCCTCAGTTCTCAGTATGACTCAGAAGATGTCTCTTGTGATGTGTATGGATGAATGCTCAATATGCCCATATGCTGTTGCTCTGTCACTTCACTTTAACTAATCTGACAGTGAAAATCTTGGCAATGTATATAACGTCTTGACTAACATCTTCTCCCCCTTCAGAAGAAAGAATCTTAAGCTGGATTTTTTTTAATCATTGGAAAGCCATCAGGGGTCAATCGTATTCTCATGTGTGACTTTTTGTGTTGCAGAGTTCCTCTAAAGCCTCACAAGCTCCTTCTCCTTGGGGAACAAATGGAAAGTAAGTCTCCCTTAATAATTTTTATGGACCAAGTTTTGCAGGAGTGGCATATCTCACAGTGTGCCCCGTTACTTAGACTTGTTCATGCAGATTTAACTGTTAAAAAAAATTTTTTCCCAGCGGTGCAGACTCAAGGGGCTGAATGGCCTACTCCTGCTCCTGGTTCTTATCATAAATTTGCTGCAGCGAGGGCAACCGGACACCTCAGATCTTGATGAACAGTGGGACCAACAATCTGCCTCCTTAACCAATGAGATTTAAATGATTGAGAAATAAGCAGAGGAAGGACTGCAAAGGAGGGTCAAAGAGTCACTTACGGGACATGAGGCCATTTGGCCCATCGACTCCATGCCGGCTGCCCACAGAGCTATGCCGTCCTTTCCATTCCCCAGCTTGATTCCTGTAGCCCTGCAAGTCTATTTCTCTCTTGTGGCCATCCAACTTCCTGTTGAAGTCATTTATCATTTCCGTTTCCACCACCCTTTTGGGCAGCGAATTAGAGTTGGTGAATTCAATGTCAAATCAGATATAGAAAGAGAAGTAAAGAGAGGGAATGAAAGATTAGATTAAGAAAGAAAAAAAGAGACTGAAAGGAACAGCAAAAAAAATTGACATTTTTATAATCTCCGAAAGCAATTCACTACCTGAAGGAATAAGACTTAATACATAATAATGTGTGGCAGGAGAGGTTGATTGGCAATCATTAACAATTATCACATTGTTACTTACTTAAGCTATTGATTGCTAGAGTTAACTCTCTGTGGTGCGTTTAATGAGCAATTAATGCACCAATGCAGCAACCTTGTGAAACTCACAGGGAGGTGACGGACGAGAGGCTATTTTCACAAAGTTAACAGCGAAACTGCGCAAATAATCCAGCAATTTGTGGCGATTCACAAATCACAGGATATCTCTTCCTCGCCACAAGTTGCTAGGTGAGTTGGGCACTGATAATGGTATGCATTGTTCATGAAGTTCACAAAGTCACTTGTGGGAGTGGTGTACAGGCCACCTAACATTAATCACACTGTGGGAAGAGGTATAAAAGAAGAAATAATGGCAGCTAGTCAGAAAGGTACAGTGATAATTATGGGGGATTTTAACCTACATATAGACTGGAAAAATCAGATGGGCAGAGGTAGCCTAGATGAGGAGTACACAGAATGTTTTCCGGATAATTTCTTGGAATAATACGTCTGGAGCCAACCAGAGAGCAGGCTATACTAGACCTGGTATTGTGCAACGAGATAGGATTAATTAATGACCTGATAGTTAAGGTGCCCCAAGTTAGCAGCGAATATAATATAATTGAATTTTACATTCAGTTTGAGGGAGAGGAGAGTGGGTCCAAGACTAGTATTGTAAACTTAAATAAGGGCAATTATGAGGGCATTAAAGCAGAGCTAGCTCAAACGAAGTGGCAAATCAGGTTAAGGGATCGGTCAATAGAGATGCAGTGGCAGACATTTAAGGGGATATTTCAGAATACACAGAAGAGATACATTTCAATGAGAAAGAAAAATTCCAAGGGTGGGACCCAGCATCCATGGTTAACTAAAACAGTTAAAAATAGTATCAAAATTAAAGAAAAAGCCTATAATTGCGCAAAGATGGAAGGCAGGTGAGAAGATTGGACAGAATATAAAAAACAACAAAGAATTGATGAGGAAGGTAAAATTAGAGTACGAGAGTAAGCTAGCTAGAAATATAAAGACAGATAGTGAGAGTTTCTATAGATATTTTAAAAAGAAAAGTTAACAAAGTGAGCATTGGTCCTATCGAAAGTGAGTCTGGGGAATTAATAATGGATAATAAGGAGATGGCAGATGAATTGAACAGATATTTTGCATCGGTCTTCACTATTGAGGATACAAGTAACATCCCAGTATTAGCTGTAAGTCAGGAAATGGAAGGGAGGGAGGAACTCAAGAAAATTACAATCACCAGGGAAGCGGTACTGAACAAATTGTTGGAGCTGCGGGCTGACAAGTCCCTGGGTCCTGATGGACTTCATCCTAGGGTGTTAAAAGAAGTGGCTAGTGAGATAGTTGATGCATTAGTTTTAATTTTCCAAAATTCCCTAGATTCAGGGGAAGGTTCCATTAGATTGGAAAATAGCGACCCTAACTCCTTTATTCAAAAAGGGAGGGAGACAGAAAGCAGGAAACTACAGGCCAGTTAGCTTAACATCTGTCTTAGGGAAAATGTTCGAATCTATTATTAAAGACATTATAGCAGGGCATTTAGAAAAAATCAAGGTAATCAGGCAGAGTCAACATGGTTTTGTGAAAAGAAAATCTTGTTTAACCAATTTATTGGAGCTCTTTGAGGGAGTTACATGTGCTGCAGATAAAGGGGAACCGGTGGATGTACTGTACTTAGATTTCCAGAAGGCATTTGATAAGGTGCCACATCAAAGGTTATTGCAGAAAATAAATGCTCATGGTGTAGGGTTTAACATATTGGCATGGATAGAAGATTGGCCAGCTAACAGGAAACAGAGAGTAGGCATTAATGGGTCATTTTCTGGTTGGCAAGATGTAATGAGTGGTGTGCCACAGAGATCTGTACTGGGACCTCAACTTTTTACAATTTATATAAATGACTTAGATGAAGGGACCGAAGGTATGGTCACTAAATTTGCTGATGACACAAAGATAGGTAGGAGAGTAAGTTGTGAAGAGGACATAAGGAGGCTACAAAGGGATATAGATAGGTTAATTGAGTAGGTAAAGACCTGGCAAATGGAGTATAATGTGGGAAAATGTGAAATTGTCCATTTTGGCAGAAAGAATAAAAAAGAAACATATTATCTAAATGATGAGAGATTGCTGAGCTCTGAGATGCAGAGGGATCTGGGTGTCCTAGTGCGTGAATCGCAAAAGGTTAGTATGCAAGTACAGCACGTAATTAGGAAAGCTAATAGAATGTTATCGTTTATCGCGAGTGGAATTGAATACAAAAGTAGTGAGGTTATGCTTCAGCTATACAGGGCATTGGTGAGACCACATCTGGAGTACTGTGTACAGTACTGGTCTCCTTATTTACGGAAGGATGTAAATGCGTTGGAGGTAGTACAGAGAAGGTTTACTAGACTAATACTTGGAATGGGCGGGCTGTCTAACAAGGAAAGATTGGACAGGCTAGGCTTGTATCTGCTGGAATTTAGAAGAGTAAGAAGTGACTTGACTGAAACATATAAGATCCTGAGGGGTCTTGACAGGGTGGATGTGGAAAGGATGTTTCCTTTTGTGGGAGAATCTAGAACTAGTGGTCACTGTTTAAAAATAAGGGGCCGCCCATTTAAGACAGAGATGAGGAGAAACTTTTTCTCTCAGAGGGTGGTGAGTCTTTGGAATTCTCTTCCTCAAAAGTCAGTAGAAGCAGAGTCTTTGAATATTTTTAAGGCAGAGGTAGATAGATTCTTGATAAGCAAGGGGGTGGAAGGTTATCGGGGGTAGGTGGGAATGTGGAGTAATCAGTTCAGCCATGAACTTATTGAATGGCGGAGCAGGCTCAAAGGGCCGAGTGGCCTACTCCTGCTCCTAATTCATATGTTCGTATATGCCATTACTTCAGGAAATTCTGGCTGTATGGGATTAGCAGCCTTTCTCAGCTGCCTGCCCACTTCAGTTCAATAGGAGCCTTTGTTACAGGAGTAATCAGTGTACATCTGGGGTAGCATTCTTGTGTCCCACGCTGCTTCAGTCAGAATTGTTTTTATATTTAACATGCAATCATTTCATTTTCCCGCCTGTCCAGGGACTTTAAATAACCTTGCCATACACAGGCTGCCTCCGATAAAGGAGAATTGTCAACAGTTAATATGATTTACTCACCTTCTGAGTTGCCATCTTTCAATTTAATATCGACCTTTAGACTCAGATTCACAATGTTTATGTTTGCTGAAAGACTGATGCATATTTTATTGAAAGATGTTAAGATCTGGTTTAAAAGCAATCAAAGGCACAGTTGATCTGCAAATAGGCACCACATTTACAATGCTTGGTGATTGTGATTATGACTATGACTGAGAATTTAGCTGGATTTAATCTGGTCTGAATGTTTTTCAATACATTTATCCTCGGCTCCTGTAAGAACCAATAAGAAAGGACTGAGTGTAATTATTATGAATGAAATAACAGAGCTCTGATTGATTCATAAAATAAAATCATACATCAGTGTTAATCAAGCTCCTCTGAGCACTCCCAAGCTGTTTAATGTATTGATCACGAAAGGAACCCACTAACATAATGAACACAGGGACTGCCTACAGGTTCAGCAACATCTGCTTCCTCCTATATGGCTGTTTGTTTCCTAATTATATTAAGTTTTCATGGAGACAAACAAGTCAGTCAATAGACTTTTTCTCCATGGATTATCTCTCTGTCTTTCCTCCATATCCCAGCTTTGACCCTGTGACCTACATGGGCCAGATCAGCTGATCAACACCTGCTACCATGTGACATCACAACAGCTGCTGATGCTCAAAACTGCTTGACCAAGCAAATTGTTCTCCAAATTATTCATTTTGCCTGTGTTATTAGTGACCGGGCAAGATCAGATTCACTTTTTTGACTTTTTCAAGCCACATATTGAACAAAAGACTTGTATTTATACAGCGAATTCACAACCACAGGCCTTCCCAAAGTGCTTTACAACCAGTGAAGTACTTTTGAGGTGTAGTCACTGTTGTAATGTAGGAAGCGCGGGAGCCAATTTCTGCACAGCAGGATCCCAGAATCAGCAATGTGATAATGACCAGATAATCTGTTTTAGTGATGTTGGTGAGGGATAAATATTGGCCAGGACATTGGGGATAAACATTCTTCTTCTGTTACAAGCACCTGAAAGGACAGTCAGGGCCTCAGTTTAACAACTCATTTGAAAGATAGCACCGCTGAGAAAAATGGAGTGAAGGATAGTTAAATAATACAAATTATGTGCCTACAATCAATCCCAGTCACTTACAATACATGGGGAAAAGACCCAATTGTTTCCATTCTGGCCGGCACTTGTGGTGTCTCTATATGCAGTTGAATATTACACAGGAAATGCCTTTTAAGGCAACTCCTGACTCCCCAAAGCATGTCCACCATCTACAAGGCACAAGTTGGGAGTCTGATGGAATACTCTCCACTTGCCTGGGCGACTGCAACTCCAACAACACACAAGAGATTCAACACCATCCAAGACAAAGCAGCCCGCTTGATCAACATCCCATCTATCACCCTAAACATTCACTCCCTCCACCACCGGCACACAGTGGCAGCAGTGTGTACCATTTACAATCCACTGCAGCAACTCGCCAAGTCTTCGACGGCCCCTCCCAAACACGCAACCTCTTCCCCCTAGATGGACAAGGGCAGCAGATGCATGGGAACACCACCAGCTCCAAGTTTCCCTCCAAGCCACACACCATCCTGACTTGGAAATATATCACCGTTCCTTCACTGTTACTGGGTCAAAAACCTGGAGCTCCTTCCCTATCAGCACTGTGGGTGTACCTACACCACACGAACTGCAGCGGTTCAAGAAGCTGACTCACCACAACCTTCTCGGGAGCAATTAGGGATGGGCGATAAATTTTGGCTTTGCCAGCGATGCCCACTCCCGTGAATGAATAGAAGGAAAAATTGCATGACATACTCAGATTATCATACATTTTCAATTTCCTCTTGTGCAGAACCACAGGAACAGCCTCCCCTTTATCTCCCAGTCCATCTCCAGTCAGCTCAGTTGGATCTCACGGGAGCAACACAAGCACCACAGGCTCCTCACCCTCAGCAACCATCAGCATTCCGCAACGGATCCACCACATGGCTGCCAGCCATGTTAACATCACCAACAACATCCTCAGGAGTTACGAGCACTGGGACACGGCTGACAAGCTGGCCAGAGAGAACAAAGGTCAGTGTCATTCATGAGTTTGTTATTGCTGAAGCGATATATGTGTTTCCTTTGATACTGTAGAGTGTTGCCTTCAGTTCTGGGCATGCATCTCAGCAAGCACATATATTGATGCAGGTTCACCCGAATGATACCAGGAATAACCGGGTTAAATTATGAGGGCCAGTTGCAAAAACTTGTATTTCCTTGAGTAAAGAAGATTGAGGGTGATCTGATCATTAAATGGATTTAATGACTTGGATGCAGGGATAGAAGGTACTATAGCCAAATTTCCAGATGACACTAAAATAGGTGGGATAGTAAGTTGCAATAAAGAAATAAGAAATTTACAAATGGATATGGATAGGTTAGGTGAATGGGCCAAAATTTGGCAGATGGAGTTTAACGTGGATAAATGTGAGGTTATCCATTTTGGTCGGAAGAACAGAAAGGCAAATTATTATCTAAATGGAGAGAAACTTCAGAGTGCTTCACTGCAGAGGGATCTGGGTGTCCTCGTACAAACTAGTATGCAGGTACAGCAGGTAATAAGAAAGGCAAATGGAATTTTGACATTTATTGCTAAAGGAATAGAGTATAAAAGTAGGGAAGTGTTGCTGCAACTGTACAAGGCATTAGTGAGACCGCACCTGGAGTATTGCGTACAGTTTTGGTCCCCTTACTTGAGGAAGGATGTAGTTGCATTGGAGGCAGTTTAGAGGAGGTTCACTAGATTGATTCCAGAGATGAGGGGTTTGTCTTATGAAGAGAGATTGAACAGTTTAGGCCTTCACTTTCTGGAGTTTAGAAAAATAAGAGATTTAATTGAGGTCTGTAAGATGATTCAGGGGATTGACAAAGTAGACGTAGAAAGGATGTTTCCTCTGGTGGGGCAATCTAGAATGAGAGGTCACAGCTTTAGGATAAGGGGTAGCAGATTTAAAACAGAGATGAGGAAGAATTACTCCTCTCAAAGAGTCGTGAGTCTGTGGAATTCGCTACCCCAGTGTGTGGTGGATGCCGGGACATTGAGTAAATTTAAGGAGGCGATCGACAGATTTTTAATTAATAATGGTTATGGAGAATGGACAGGAAAGTGGAGTTGAGGCTGAAATGAGATCAGCCATGATCGTATTGAATGGCGGAGCAGGCTCGAGGGGCTGAATTGCCTACTCCTGCTCCTAGTTCTTATTATGTTCTTATTATGTTCTTATGGATTTGATAGGGTAGGTAAGATGAACTGCTTCCTCTGGTCGGGGAATCAAGGACAAGGAGACGTTCAAGAGCAAAATCAAGAAGCACTTTATCACACAAAGGGTAGTGGAAATCAGGAACTCTATACCACATATGGCTATTCATGCTGGGACAATTGGAGCTTTCAAGACTGAGATCAATAGATTTTTGTTAGTTAAGGTTACTGGGGGATTTGGGCCCAAGGCAGGTAAATGTAATTGAGATCCAGATCAGTCATGATCTAATTGAATGGGGGAAGCAAGCCCAAGGAGCTGAATGGCCTCCTCCTGTCCTATATAACTTGTATGAGAGCCTTATTGACCACCTCCTATCCCTATGTAACAAGCTCTAGGGGCTGAATGGACTTCGCCTGTTCAGATGAATCAGGCTTGAGAGGTTAATTGGTTTACTCCTGTTCCTAGGTAAGAGGCTCGAGGGGCTGAATTGGCATAATCCTGTTCCTATGTTGCAAACTCGAGGGGCTGAATGGCCTCCTCTTGTCCTTATGTAATAGGCTAAAGGGACTGGTTGACTTCCTTCTGTCCCTATGTAACAGCCTTGAGGGGCTGAATGGGCTACTCCTGTTCCTAATGTTCCCTACATTGCTACGAAGCTTCTTAGAATATTATGAGGGAACAACATAGCCTTATTTGTACTTATTTGTACAGCTCATGAAGAATCCCATGCAAATCCCATGCCTGAAAAAATGTCCAGTGATTAGAGCCCACTTGAAACAGGCGCTTCAAAGGAGGTGGTACCTTTCTTGCCCGATAAGTCAGATTTCAACAACAACTTGTATTTGTATAGCACCCTTCACATAATAAAACATCCCAATGTGCATTGTAGGGGCATTACAAAACAAAATATGACATCAAGCTACATAAGGGCAGATGACAAAAAGCTTGGCCGAAGAAGTGGGTTTAAAGGAGTGTCTGAAACGATAAAAGTGAGTTTGAGAGGCAGAGGGCGTTAGGGAGCTTAAGGCCCTTGTAGCTGAAGGCACGGCCACCAATGGTGGAGCAATTAAAATCGGGGAAGTTCAAGAGGCCAGAATTAGAGCAGTGCAGATATCTCAAGGGGTTATGTGACTGGAGGAGGTTACAGACACAGGGAGGGGTAACGCCATGGAGGAATGTGAAAACAGGCATGAAAATTTTTAAATCGGGGTGTTACTTGACTGGGAGCCAATGTAGTTCAGCGAGCGCAGATGTGATAGGTGAATGATACTTGGTGCAAGTCAGGACACAGGCAGCAGAGTTTTGAATGATGTCAAGTTTGCAGAGGGTAGAATGTGAGAGGCTGGCCAGGAGTGCATTGGAATAGTCAAGTCCAGAGGTAACAAAGGCATGGATGAGGGTTTCAGCAACAGATGAGCTGAGGTAGGGATGGAGTCGGGTAATGTTACAGAGGTGGAAATAGACAGTCTTAGTGATGGCGCGAGTATGTTATCAGAAACTCATCTCAAGGTCAAATGCGACACCGAGGTTGCAAACAGTCTGGTTCAGCTTTATTCAGAATTAATCCTGATTTAAAGATTGTTCTGACCTCTACTTTTGAAATCAAAAAGATGTATAGAATTACAGCTACTAATCCTTATTTTCTAAACAAAAAACATTTTTGCTGTAAAATATGTTACTTGGAACATTATACTTGAGCAAGTTGTAACCCTCTCACTATCTATTTTGAAGTGATTGGATTATGCCTCAGGCATAATCTCTCTTTTCAGTTCTGCTTCTAACAGGTCAAATAAAAGATAGCAAAAATATAAAAACAGACTGTAAAAGCTACTATACGTGCATAAAAAGGAAGAGTTTGGCTAAGATAAATGTGGATCAATTATAGGTAGAGTCAGGAGAATTTATAATTTTTATTTAGAGATACAACACTGAAACAGGCCCTTCGGCCCACCGAGTCTGTGCCGACCATCAACCACCCATTTATACTAATCCTACATTAATCCCATATTCCTACCACATCCCCACCTTCCCTCCATTCCCCTACCACCTACCTATACTAGGGGCAATTTATAATGGCCAATTTACCTATCAACCTGCAAGTCTTTGGCTGTGGGAGGAAACTGGAACACCCGGCGAAAACCCACGCGGTCACAGGGAGAACTTGCAAACTCCACACAGGCAGTATCCAGAATCGAACCCAGGTCCCTGGAGCTGTGAGGCTGCGGTGCTAACCACTGCGCCATTGTGTAATAGAGACTAGGGAATAGAGAAATGGCAGAGAAGCCAAATGATTACTTTGTGTCTGCCTTCAATGAGGAAGATACAAGAAATCTCCCAGAATTAAAGATCCAAGGGATTAGAGGGAATGAGGAATTGAAGGATATTAGTATTAGTAAGAAGGTTGTGTTGAAGAAATTAAGGGGGCTGAAGGTTGATAAGTCCCCAGGACCTGATGCTCTACATCCCAGAGCATTGAAAGAGGTAGCTATGGAGATAGTGGATCCATTGGTGATCATCTTCCAAAATTCTATAGATGCTAGAGTGGTTCCTGCAGATTGGAAGGTCGCAAATGTCACCCCACTATTTAAGAAGGGAGCGAGAGAGAAAACAGGGAATTACAGACCTGTTAGTCTTAAATCAGTCATTGGAAAAATGCTAGAATCTATTATGTAATAAATATTATGTAATAAATGTAATATTTCCAAGTTTGCAGATGACACTAAACTAGGTGGGAATGTGTCTTGTGAGGAAGTTGCAAAGTGGCTTCAAGGGGATTTGGAAAGACTTAGTGAGTGGGCAAGAACGTGGCAGATGGAATATAATGTGGAAAAATGTGAGGTTATCCACTTTGGCAGAAGGAATAGATGTGCAGAGTATTTCTTAAATGGTAAGAGATTAGAAAGTGTAGATATACAAAGGGGCCTGGGTGCCCTTGTCAATAAGTCACTGAAATCTAACATGCAGTTGCAGCAAGCAATTAAGAAGGCTAATGGTATGTTCGCCTTTATCGCAAGAGGATTTGAGTACAGGAGTAGTGAAATCTTGCTTCAATTGTATAGAACCTTGGTTAGACCGCACCTGAAATACTGTGTGCAGTTTTGGTTCCCTTACCTTAGGAAGGATATTATTGCCATAGAGGGAGTGCAATGAAGGTTCACCAGACTGGTTCCCGGGATGGCGGGTCTGTCCTATGAAGAGGGATTGGGGAAACTGGGCCTGTATTCTCCAGTGTTTCGAAGAATAAGAGGTGATCTCATTGAAACCTACAAAATACCTGAAGGGATAGACAGGGTAGATGCAGCTAAGATGTTTCCCCTAGTTGGGGAGTCTAGAACCAGGGGACATAATTTCAAAACAAGGGGGAAGTCACTTAGGACAGAGATGAGGAGAAATTTCTTTACTCAGAGGGTTGTGAATCTTTGGAATTCTCTACCCCAGAGGGCTGTGGAAGCTCAGTCATTGAATATGGTTAAAGCAGAAATTGACAGATTTCTAAATACAAATGACATGAGGGGATATGCGAATAGTGTGGGGAAAAGGTATTGAAGGCAGAACAGGCTCGATGGGCTGAATGGCCTACTCCTGCTCCCGGGTTCCTATGTTCCTATTCTCTTTCTGGGAATCAGTCCCAGCCTCGCAAGTGAAATGGGATATTAAATCTCAATAAAAAAAAGAATTCAAACCAAATTATGCCCGATCATGTAAAGCACTTGAACGTTTGTTTGTGATATTTAATTAAAAGTTTAAAGTTAAGAGGTTTTCTATCATGGCATATTATAGATGAGTGATGTTGTTTGCACAGTAGTTAAGACTGAATGATATCTACTTCATGTTTCTGCTCTGAGAATTAACAAGGGATAATATCAACCGAATGTATTTCATTAGATGCAGATAATTGCAAATTAGCTGGAAAGGGTAACATCAAACAAGGTGCAAACATGGTCTGTCTTAGGAAAGGATTTTAAATAAAGCAGCTTACTGGGTAATGAAGGTAAAATGTTGCAACAGTAAAATAATAATACAATAATGATGATTAACACCATCAAATATGAGATTTCCAAACATTTTAGATTGCAATTTAGCTCTAAATATGTGTTAGGGTGACTTTCCATTTTTCATTTTTTTCTTCACTGCAGAATTTTTTCATGAGCTGGACACGCTGATGGGACCATTAACGCAGCACAGCAGCATGACGACCTTGGTTCGGTACACTCGACAGGGACTGCATTGGCTGAGGGTCGAAGCTCATTTATTATAGTGACTGTGCTGCGCACTCCTTTTTTGCATTTTCATCTCTACCTCTGCCAGGACCATGACTGGTGGAATCCCTGCCGCTCCAAGGCTCCGAATTTAGTCACCGATGATGCGTCTCTTTCTCGCTGTACTTCAGACTCACGGCGATGTTATGGGGTTGGGTGACGCTCCTGCCACCAGAGGACCTGTACTTAGTACTTCAAAAAAATAAGCGGCAACATCACACATTTTGTGCTTCTGTTTCCATAGTACTTCACTGACTTCTTCAGTCTTTGGAATGACAGTGTCCTGAGGCATTTCACCATGTTCTACACTGCCCGAAGTCCAAGACATGTTTGAGATGGAAACAAAGAGTGCCTGAGAAAAAAAATTAATTGCCTCAAAAGAAAGCGAGTTTGTTGAGTTACTGCTGGACAACCCCAAAAAGAATTGCTGCCGAAGAATTCATTGTTGCGCTTTCTCGCACTTTGGGGAACCCAGACCGTGTGAGGAACATGCTGCTTCATGACAGACTGCTGAAGGGGTCAGTCTGAGGCATAAGGTCAAAACTGAGAGTCTGACATGTAAACAGTGGAGTCATTTGACTCTGTATTTTATACCTTCTTTTTGAAGCTAAAAGAAAACGTACACAGGTAGAAATGGAAAATTGTGCATTAAATTGAAGTGCTCTGTGTGTGCTTTCTGTGGAGTGAAAACTCATCATCTTACGTGTTGTATGGTATGCCTTAGAGATTTGTGATCACAAGCACTTTTTTTTGAGAATATTTATTAGGATGTAAGTCCTAACACCGAGTTGGTGTGTGAAGGAAAAATTCCATGATCATAGCCTCAGCATTTATTAGGATGACTCCAAACCTGAGGTCATTTCTTCCTCGAAGGTGGTGTTCAACCTTTCAAACTTACATGGCAAAATCATCAGAAACATCCATCTTTCTTGTTTTTCCCCATTCCTGAAGGTCTTTTACTTTAAAAGTCTCGTGATCTTTTTTGGGTTATCGAATGCAACATGTCAATCAGCAACTAAATTTGGAAAAGAAAGTTGTCTGCATATAAAATTGATGGTGAAAATTTGTGAATTGAAACTTTAAGGAGGACAGAAAGAATAGAGGAGGTTCAAAGATCTAAGCTTTTTCCCATGATGTAAGAAAATGTTAAAAGAAAAAGGCTTGAAATTGCATTGAGGATGCTAACTCACAAAGTTCCTCAGTACTTTTTTAGCGGGAGAGGGGAGTTAACCTGTTTCAAATACGTGGGTTGCCACCTCCCCTGAAATAGCGGAGAGAGAAAGTTCAGAAAGAAATGTCAAGTGTTTGTATGCACATCCCTCGCGGTGCGAATTCAGGACCAAGGCTTTCTCCCAGAATGCTAGCTGACTGCTCAAATCCGACAAGGATCCGTGATGTCAAGTCACATCAACATGAATCCTGACTTAAAACAACTGAAATAAACAACACAAGGAATCCTCTTCACTTAATGAGAATTTCATCTGAGGTTTTTATGCAGCCAGCTGGAAACGATTATTGGTGGGAGCATGACATGCGATATCAGTTCTTATGAATTAAGTGTCATTAAGTTGTCCTTAAAGCATTCCTTAGCCTGTATCTGGTAAAAGATACAATTATCATTAATATAATGTCCATCACATGTCAATATTGGTTGAGCTTCAAAAGATAAATGCAATGCAGCAAAATCTTAAAGGAAAACTCAATGTAGATGTTTTAATAGTACACATCTCTTACAAATTCAGACAACAAAAAGATTAGGTTACACAAAGCTGTCTGTGCCTTATTACCTTTTGAAAGCACAGCCAAGTTCAGTAGGAGATAGTTTATGGGGACAGAAACAATGGAACCTGCAGCCACACTCATTGGTAAGTCTCAAAATATTGGTATCTTTCATTCCTGGACATGCTTGCTATTTTAAAAAGATGCAAGGTTGAACCTACAAAGCTCCTCACCATTTCCACTCATTGTACAATCAATTGTTCACTTTTATTTCCATACTGTGGGCCTTTTTGACTGAAAAAGGCAAATCTAATTTATTTTTATGTACGTGAATATATTGGAAGGAAATAAAACAGTGTACCAAATGACTTATGTGAAATGACCCCAGTCTGGCTCAACTACCAGAGTATGTTGCATAATGCACAGTGAAAAGCTTTGGCTCCTTCCTTCTGATATTGAGATAGTGCAACTATAGAAGCTGTCGTCTTAACCTTTATGGCAGAGATTTAAAGTTCCAGTTCAGTGAAGTGGATATATGCTTTAGAGGGTTAAGATTTGCAGGACTACAAGGAAAGAGCAGGGGAGTGGGACTAATGGAAAGCTCTTTCAAGGAGCTAGCATGGGCACAGTGGGCCAAATGGCATCCTTTGTGCTCTATAATTCTATGAAATAAATTGTTCAATGGACCACCTCAGAACTGTCTCAATTGGCATACAATTGGACTGACTGCAGACTTATGTTCTTCTCCATCTTTCTAGGGCACAGTTAGATAGGTTTAGACATTAGAAGAGAAACTGAGGAAGAAATAGAATATTCCATTTAGGAAGGTCCTGCTTACAAGTGGCACAGGCACAACATCCCTCTGCTTCTCTTTTATATATAAATCATCACAAAAACTAATTTTAATGTATTTAAAAGTTACTTTTAAGTCTAATGAGGCAAAGACAGTTAAACAGCTTTTTCATGTAATGAGAACAACATTGGAGTATCATGAGGGAGCTATTTGAACCACTCCAAGCTGATATTATGGCCTCTGAAGTGATTCACATATTCCATTGACTGATTATGTGTTAACGAAAGGAATAATAAGTGAGTAGAATGATCAAAGGTAAATGACTTCATGGCAGCTCTAGGAATTAGAGAGAATGAAATTCCAATGCTTTCTCGATGTTATCCACCCAACACTCCCTTGGCTCCCCCTGATTCATTGCTACTGATAGACCCAGTTGTCACCAACACTGCTAGCTGCTCCTTGTTCTGGGTACTATTCATCCATCCCTCTAGCCTCCTCCTATTTCTCATCTTGATGCCACCTCTTGGCAACATTGCATGGAATTTACAGCACAGAATTAGGCCGTTCAGCCCAACCAGTCCACCCACCCACCCCTCTTCATCTAACCCTATTAGCATATCCTTCTATTCTCTCCCTGTGTTCATCCAGCTTCCTCTTAAGTGCATCTATGCTATTCATTTCAACTACTCCTTCTAAGCAGTGCATTCCACATTTTAACCACACTCTGGGTAAAGGCACTTCATGAATATTATCCCATGAACATGGGACAGCCTCCATACATCTGCCGATGACACTTGTTTTACTCACTCCACCCACCATCCTTGGCTTCACACCATCTTTACTATGCACTTTGGCAGCCTGGCTGATATCAAAGTGGAAATGAACCAGAAACATAAAAAATAGGAGCAGAAGTAGGCCATTTGGCTCTTCGGGCCTGCTCCGCCATTCATTATGATCATGGCTGATCATCCAACTCAGTAACCTGTTCCTGCTTTCGCCCCATACCCTTTGATCCCTTTAGACCTAAGAGCTATATCTAACTGCTTCTTGAAAACATAGAATGTTTTGGCTTCAACTGCTTTCTGTGGTAGCTAATTCCACAAGCTCACCACTCTCTGGGTGAAGAAATTTCTCCTCATCTCAGTCCTGAAAGGTTTACCCCGTATCATTAGACTATGACCCCTGGTTCTGGATTCCCCCACCATCGGGAACATCCTTCCTGCATCTACCCTGTCAAGTCCTGTTAGAATTTTATAGGTTTCTATAAAAGTGAGATCCCCCCTCACTTCCGAACTCCAGCGAATATAATCCTAACCGACTCAATCTCTCCTCATACGTCAGTCCCGCCATCCCAGGAATCAGTCTGGTAAACCTTCGTAGTCTGGTAAGTCATCTTCAGCTCGACATTGGCAGGGCCAAAATCATCTTGTTCAGCTCCCCTCAGAAACTCTGCACCCTAGCCCTCAATTCCACACCTTCCACCTTGCACGGTGAATCTCAAGAGACAATGTATAACTCACAGTTCCCTGTTACACTTGGAGCTGCCAAGACTGCCTCCTTTCATCTGCAAAATATTGCTCCTCTTCATCACTACCTCACACTCATTCGTGCCTTTGTCACCTCCAGACTCAGCTTGTCCAATGTTCTACTCAGTGACCTCTTGGTCTCTACCCAACATAAGCTGTATCTCATCTGGAGTTACATTGCCCATCTACTATCCCACACATTTCAAATTCATCCCTTTACCACAACATCCCCCTTATTGGAGTATCATTTTCACAGAACCTCATGCACACCTATCAACCCCTAGTCACATTGAATGTCATTGGTTTCTCATCCCATAAAGACCTCGTACATAGGTCTTTCCTCTTCCTTCCTCTGCTTTTCCAACACTAGTCAACTGTGTGTTTCCCCCCACCCCCTACATTCTATAACTGGTGGTAGAGCATTCAGTTACTTTGCCCCTACACTGTCACTAAACCCTTTTATATTTTTGATCCTTCTCTACTTTCAAAAGACGGCTTCAAACTTACCGCCTTGATAAAGTTTTCATCCTTCCCTTGTAATGTCCCAGCAATACTGTTTGGGTTTTGTCCAAAACGCTGAATATCCAAGGGATGTTTTGCTATGCTAACAGTGCTGTACATCAATGAAAGCTCAATAGTAAACCATTTTCGCTGTAATCATTCCTACAAAACATGTATACAAAAAAGTACAGATTTTATTTACACATTTATCATGCATATGGGTTTAAAATTGGATAAGAATTTCTATGCCCATTTTTGCTTGGCAGTGTAATCTCTAACTTCAAAGTCTGTGGATGTCAAAGCTCCCAGAGAACTAATTGCAATTTGTTCACCACCTAAGATTGAGATTGCCATTCAGGAGTTAATCACATCAGAATAATTAGACTAAAACGACTTGCTTTTATATAGAACCTTTATTGTTGTAAATCATCCCAAGACACTTCAAAGGAGTGTAATCAAAAAAAAATTAACATTGAGCCAAAGAAGGAGACAATAGG
Organism: Heterodontus francisci; assembly: GCF_036365525.1. Lineage (NCBI taxonomy): Eukaryota > Metazoa > Chordata > Chondrichthyes > Heterodontiformes > Heterodontidae > Heterodontus > Heterodontus francisci. Next base: position 12,617,641 of record NC_090385.1, read on the forward strand.
ACAGCTGAAAAAAAGTTTGGTCTGGGTTTTAAGGAGCGTCTTAAAGGAGAGAGAGGTGGCGATGTATAGAGATTTAGAGAGAGAATTCCAGAGCTTGGGACCTGACCAGCTGAAGGCACGGCCGCCAATGGTGGAGTGATTAAAATTGGGGATGCTCAAGAGGCTGGAATTGGAGGAGTGCAGAGATTGTAGGACTGGGGAAGGTTATAGGGATAGGGAGAGGCCATGGAGGGATTTTGAACCAAAGCACGGGAATTTTAAATTTGAGGCATTGGTGGACCAAGAGCCAATGGAAGTGAGCAAGCACAGGGTTGATAGGTGAATGGGACTTTTCTTTAGAACTCTTACTGGGTACCAGGGTGGAAAGCAAGAGAAAGCCTAGTTTCTCTTCATTGGGTCTGGTTTCAAGACACTCATTCCAGGTTAAAAGCAAATAAGGGCATTTTTAAAGATACTCAATTGTTGCAGCTGTCAGTACGTAGCTATGGCTGGAAGATATGATCCTATGTGCTGGTTAGATAAGAATTGCAGGTAATGCGTTATCTTGTGAAAGTGGATACAATGGCCCTGGTTTGTGTCAATCATTTAGATACAGTACCTGATCATCTCTTTCTTTAGATTGGTGTTATATTGAGTTCTAAAACTGAACTGATGGAGCCCTAAGTGTAAGAGTCTCAAATTTAGTTCAAAACTAATCTTATAAACAAGACATCAAAATCAGTGGAACTACATATCCTAAAAATAGTATCAGAGATTGATTAATGATATTCAAATTCCAAACTCAACTGGTAGGAATTCCTTCGGAAGCATCAGGTGCCTAATATGATTAAACTGCAATTATTTACTGTTGTCAGAATTGAACGTTAAACAGTAAACACAAAAAGATGTACTCTTTTTGATAGATTGCAGAAGGAAAAAGAATATAGTACAGGGTATTTATATTTAGCATAACAATGATATAGATTAGATATTTAATAAGGTATGAAGTAAGACCAAGCCAAAAGGGAAATGCCTTCCAATGAGTGTATTTTAATTTCAAAAAGTGTAATCCAATCTACAACATTATCTGCAGTGTAATGTGAAAGAACTTTTCCATTAAAAGGATAAGCTGACTTTTTTTTATTCATTACATGGGATGCGAATATTGCTGGCAAGGCCAGCATTTGATGCCCATTCCTAAATGCCCTTGAGAAGGTGGTGGTGAACTGCCTTCTTGAACCGCTGCAGTCCATCTGGTGTTGGTACACCCACAGTGCTGTTAGGAAGGGAGTTCCCGGATTTTGATACTGCAAATGGTTGTTGAGGTGGCAGTGTTAATATAAAACAGACGAGGAGGCGATTGCATGTTTAAAAGAAAAAAAAGAGAAAAACTTGTATTACCTTTCACCGCCTCAGTACGAACCAAAGCTCTTTACAGCCAATGAAGTACTTTTGAAGTGTAGTCACTGTTGTAATGTAGGAAATGCAGCAGCCAATTTGCACACAGCAAACTCCCACAAACAGCAATGTGATAATGACCTGATAATCTGTTCTTGTGATGTCTGATTGAGAGATAAATATTGGCCAAGACACCAGGGATAACCCCCCTGCTCTTCTTCGAAACTGTGCCATGGGATCTTTTAAATCTGCCTGAGAGGGCAGTAAGACCCTTGGTTTAAGATCTCATCTGAGGTCCCTGAACTTGCCCCTCTTTGTGAGATTCGCACTAGCACTTCGCACATTTGCTGCCCACTATTGCATCCTCAAGAATGAGAATCACAGATCACCTCTACAGAAACAGAAATGGGAATGCTTTCTAAAGCTAGTTTATAAAATCATGTCGTGAGGAGTTCTTAGAGCAAGCGTGCAAGTTCTTCAGTGGTCTGTGCCACTATGGACTTTGCATTATTGTCAAGGACATGGTCATTTTTAATAATACCTTGTAGTAGATAATGAAACATGGCAAGTCGTGGAACAAGGCAATCTTAGTGGGAAAAATTTTTCCATTCATTTTAATGTTCTAGGTACATTGAATCACGAGTGTTTCTTACATTTTTAAACCAGACAGGACATTTTATATAAGACTGCAATTTAGAAATTTATTTATTAGGGAAATTAAGTGGTGTGTTGGATAAACAGATAATTTCTGACAGTAAACCATGTTTTTCCAGATTTTGATTAGTTTTGACAAGTGCATGAATTATTGAGCCTATTAGTCTTACCATTGTTAAATTATTCCTTTTCTGCATTGGTTCAGTCTCATCACATCAAGCATCTCCACTCAAATCACTGTAAATAACACTGTCTCTTTTCAAGTCTTTCTTTTTATTTTCCTAATCAAACCTCCAATCTGAAAAAAGAATCTGCACACCTCCCGATTTGTTACTGCCAAATGTTGATAAATGCACTGCCTATTCAAAGAGATTTTCTCAAGGACATATCAACGAGCCTGATTCTCTCTCTCTTTCACTTTACACCATCCTTTAAGCTTATGTCTTGCCATCTTGGCTTGTTGCCTGTTAGTTGCTTCTGCATTTGTGGCCTACCGAAGGCTGGAGCAGAACTATACCATTTGTTTTCTGCGTGCTGCCACTGGGTAAAGGGTGGGTGTTGGGGGGGGGGGGGGGGTGTTGGGGGGGATGGTGGGGGAGGGGAGAATTCATCCAATGTAAAGGTTAAGGAAACAAAAGACACTTGCTAACATATTCAGCCCAAATGTCTCAAGTTGACTTTGTTTGACAGGCATGCTGTTGTCTATCCTTGTATAAATTTTTTTTTGGGTTAAGTTATGAATTTTTTGTACAGAGAGCTAAAATGTAATTATGTTAAGCTATTGATTAATCTCTGTATAGCTGTGAGAGGTTGACTTCTTTGGCTTAAATATGAAATATAATCTGCCTGTTTCGCTTTGTATTTCAGCTGTGTTGCACAGTTAATGCATTTTTGTTACTAGTATGTTCATTTGGAAACATTAATACTAAATGTACAAACATTAAACTGTTATTGGTATTTTTTGTTCTTTTTAAATGTAATGTCTCGGTATAAATAATAATTGTATGAACTGGTATGATTGCTTCTCTCAAAGAGGGCTTACTTATATTACCAGTGCATTGAATAATAAAGAACTACAATAAAACCGTTTTTTTTTCTTAAAAATGCCTGTCTGTGTTGTCCATAACTGTAGGATCTATCTGTAACTACTTACAAGTTATCGGTACCCCAGAGATTAAAGTAATGTGTAAGTCTCGGTCATGGCTGGGGTTTAGCAACTGAAGGGAGAGGAGGATGCTACAGGGCGCTCCTCCCTCCACAGGGGGAGCTCTAGGCCTTTCCTGCTGCTTCCCAGGGCCGACTACTACCTTCCCCATGACAGCCTCAGGAACCAATTTTAAGTGGGGCGGAAAGGAGGAATATCCCCAAGGCGGTTAGGCCACACCTACCATTGCCTTTTGCCTGGGGAGGGCAGAGAAGAAGGGGCAAGTGGTAGCCCCTGGCCAATGGAGGGGGGTGGGGGGGGTGGAGGGGAAGCAGAATCCATTCTGGGGTGATGGTAAGCCGCACTTTCTGAGTTTTGTGACGTTCTCTGCTGGGTTCCCATTGGCAAAAATCCCGACATGTGGTTCCCTGAAAAAGGCAAAGAAAGAACTTGTATTTCTCTGGAGCCTTTCATGACATTCCAAATGCTTTACCGCCAATTAAGCATTTGGTTTGAAGTGCAGTTGCTGTTGTAATGATGGAAACGCACCAGCCAATTTGCACACAACAAGCTCCCACAAACGGCAAAGTGACAATGACCAAATAATTTGTTTTAATGATATTGGTTCAAGGATAAATATTAGCCTGGAATCTCCTACTTTTTTCTCCATAGTACCATGAACTCTTTAACATCCATTTGAGAGAGCAAGCAGCACATCTGTCTACCATCTTAATTGAAAGACACCACTTCTGACTGCACAGTGCTCCATCAGTACTGCATTGGAGCATTAGCTAGATTACATGCTCAAATCTCTAGAGCAGGGCTTGAACCCCCAACCTTCTGAATTAAGGACTGCACCATCTCATTCCACTTAACTATGTAGTCCAGGCCATACTTTAACTCTGCACTTACCCTGCACTAGTTTGGGAAACTCCTTTGCACAAAGACCAGCAGTTGGAATGTTCATGACATTGGAAATATTTTTGTAGAAGAAGCAGCTCTCAATGTATAAATATTAATTCTCAAACTGTGCTGAGAAAGCCACTGCTATGAAACTAGTCTAAACACAAATACTAACTTTCCTCTGAGGTGGTAGCTTAAAAAATAAAATGTGAATCATCATAGTAAGGTAACAGTGTGACATTTTCTAGCAGTAGTACTGCCTCTCAGTAGCATAACACTAATGCTCCTTGGTTTAAGTCTTTCTGTAATTGATCTAATTTGTATACGCAAATTTTGCCTAATTATCATAAATCGTTCATTTGCTTTCCCTAATACAATAACGATAACACCTTCCAAGTTTTGCAAAGAAAGATTTACATTTTGTTTCTCCAATTGTGTTGGAAAATGTATTTGCTAATTAACCTAATTAGCAGTCCATCTAAATATGACAATTATTCCCACCAAGCTTCGTGAAGGAAGCATCGTCACTTTGTGTGATCTATTAGTGAAAGTGTGGGGAAAAAAGTTCAGTATGATCATAGAAACTTACAGGAGGCCATTGGGTCCATTGTACTTGTGCTGGCTCTTTGAAAGATCTGTTGTCTATACTCCCACAACCCCATTTTTTCTTTGTAAGTTCCTCATCCTCACGTACCTCTCCAAGTTCCTTTTAAAATTACTTATGGAATCGGCTTCCACCACCTTCCCAGGTAGAGTGCTGCAGATCCCGCAGACTCTGAGTGAAAAAAATCTTTTTTCTCATCTTCCCTCTAAATCTTTTTGCAATGATTTTAATCGATGATCTCTGGTTATTGACCCTTGACTGATGTGTGTTAAAGAAAGAAAGGCTTGCATTTACAAAGTGCCACAGGACATCCCAAAGTGCTTTACATCAAATGAAGTACTTTTGAAGTGCAGTCACTGTTGTAATGTAGGAAAAACAGCAGCCAATTTGCATACAGCAAATTCCGACAAACAGCAACGAAATAAACGATCAGTTAACCTGTTTTAGTTATGCGGATTGAGGAATAAATTTTGGCCAGGACACCAGGGAGAACTCCCCTGTCATTCCCTAACTGTATAAATTTATATTTTTCTCTGCTTTGAAGTGTGAAAAATATAAATATACTGCACCATAATTATTCTTTCAGCTTGTACTGCTAGTGCCATATAATACCTTGATAAGGACAGAGAAGTTATAACATGTAATGCACAAGGTATGATCCTGCTGCTCCCTGAGGATAAGTAGCCTGTCCCTTTAAGGCGACCAAGCCTAATAGCTGGAAAGAAGCACAGGCCTGTGATCAATTCAAGTTTAATTGCTGCTGCTTGCTGCATGCTTATCAATTTGTCACTCTAGATTCACCTGCAAACTTCCCTCACCAGCTTCAAGAAACCTGTAATTGATCACAGCAGGAAGTGAGTGCCCAAACAGATACTTTTGATTTCCATCTCAGGGCAACTGGGGAAAGAAAGAAGAAAAAAAATACTTCAAGGTATGACATCTAAACTGAGATAGACACGGTCAACACTTTAACATTTGAATGTGTGTTTGCGTAACACAGACAATCTCCTGTTGCTCACAGTAGGTCAAAGGATAGGTTGTTTGATACTGAGTGGAGTGCAATATGTTTCGTGCACAACACAATAAGGAGGAAGGTCTAGCAAGCCCATTTGTGAGATAGATGAAGGCACTGATTTGAGGGAAAGATGCTAAAAAAGACATGCATTTATATAGCTTCTTACACAACCTCAGGATGTCCCAAAGTGCTTTACAGCCAATGAAGTACTTTTAAAGTGTAGTCATTGTTGTAATATAGGAAACGTGGCAAATAATTTGTGCACAGCAAGCTCCCACAAATAACAATGAATTATATGACCAGATAATCTCTTATAGTGAAATAAGAACAAGAAATGCTGGAAATACTCAGCAGGTCTGGTAGCATCTGTGCAGAGAGAAGCAGAGTTAATGTTTCAGGTCAGAGACCCTTCTTCAGAACTGGCAAATATTAGAAATGTAAAAGATTTTTTGCAAGTAAAGCGGGGGCTGGGGCAAGAGATAACAAAGGTGAAGGTGTTGATAGGACAGGGTCACAGAGAATAACTGACCAGAAGGTCATGGAACAAAGGCGAACGGTATGTTAATGGTGTGCTGAAAGACAAAGCGTTAGTACGGAGAGGGTGTGAATGACTGTAAAGCACAGAGCACTCCAAGCAGAAACATAATAAAACACATTAAAAAAAACCAAAACAGTGGGTAAGCACAGTGAAAGCAAACTAAACAAACTGAAAAACCTAAAATAAAATAACCAAATAAAAAAGGAAAACGAAAAAAAGAAGAAAATAACTAAGGATAAAAAGGGGGACCCGTCATGTTCTGAAATTATTGAACTCAATGTTCAGTCCAGCAGGCTGTAATGTGCCTAATCGGTAAATAAGATGCTGTTCCTCGAGCTTATGTTGATGTTCATTGGAACATTGCAGCAATCCCAGGACAGAGATGTGAGCATGAGAGCAGGGGTGGGGTGTTAAAATGGCCAGCAACCGGATGCTTGGGGTCATGCTTACGGACTGAGCAGAGGTGTTCCGCAAAGCGGTCACCCAATCTGCGTTTGGTCTCCCCAATGTAGAGGAGACCACATTTTGAGCAGCAAATACAGTATCCTAAATTTTATTTCAGATTTCCAGCATCTGCAGTATTTTGCTTTTATATCTGTTATAGTGAAGTTGGAGGATAAATATTGGCCCAGACACAGGAGAACTCTCCTGCTGTCCTTCAAATAGTGTCATAGGATCTTTTATGTCCACCTGAGGAGGCAGATGGTGTCTTAGTATAACGTGTAATCCAAAATACGTAGTGGTAATATTTCTGGACTAGTAATTCAGAACCCAGGTTAATGCTGTGGGAACATGGGTTCGAATCCCACCACGCGAGATGGTGAAATTTGAATTTAATTAATACATCTGGAATTTTAAAAAGCTAGTCCTTTGATAACTATGAAACCACTGTCAATTGTTGTAAAAACCCAGCTGGTTCACTAATGTCGTTTAGGGAAGGAAATCTGCTGTCCTTACCTGGTCTAGCCTACATGTGACTCCAGACTCACAGCAATGTGGTTGATTCTTAAATGCCCTCTAAAATGCTCAGCAAGCCACTCTGTTCAAGGGCAATTAGGGATGGGCAATAACTGCTGGTCTAGCCAGCGCTGCCGACATCCCACAAAAAATTTTAAAAGACCTCTGATAATGTAGCACTTCCTCAGTACTGTGCTGGAGTGTCAGCCTTGATTTTGTGCACTGAAGTGGGACGTAAACCCACAAGCTTCTGACTCTGAAGCTAAAGTGCGACCAACTGAGTCACAGCAGGCACCTTAATAACTAGATAATCTGCTGTTTTTAGTGATGTTGGTTGAAGGATAAATAGTGGCCAGGCACCAGGGAGAACTCCCCGATCTTTTTCGAAATAGCGCAATGGGATCTTTTACGTTGACCCGAGAGGGAGACAGAGTCTCAGCTTAACATCTGATCAACAGTGCAGAACTCACTCAGCACCACACTGAACTGTCAGCCTAGATTATGTAAATATTCCTGAAAGATCAACTATTGTATCTATTTATACACACATGTCTGTCATACACCAGAGTGCCACGGATTATTAGAGATGAAAGTAATATTCAAAAATAACACATAAAAGAGAACAAAAGGAGTTCCTGTCTGGGAGCGAGGGTGGGGACAATGTGTGCAATGTCAATCTACAAAGAATCAATCACCTTTTAAATGCCCTCAGCAATTAAGCCTTGAGATTAAAGAGACATGGCTCCATCTTTGCAGCAGAATAATACATCGGGCATTACTTGGCATGATGCCACTGTCCTCTGAACAATGTGCAGTGTGTCTCCCAATGCTAGTAAAAGTAACACCTACTTGAAAATTTTGCCAGAAATAACTTGGATCTCGGCACTAGCGTAAACTGGGTCACACTTTGTCTCCACAGTACCCTAAATTATCCCCCACCCTTATCTTTATAAATGCCTTTACTCACTGCATGTGAAATGTGACAAGGTGCATATTCACAATGTGATATATTGGGGTCATTACTACTGAAAATAGAGGGAAGGTGCAGTAAATAAGATAAAGCCTGAGTCACTTCAAAAGACTGTAAGATGTTACAAAGCCTGTGTTTTGCATGTGTTCCTGCACCAAATAACAGCATTAATTTGTTACAATAATGGACACCTGACAGCCTATTGATTATAGGTTATTCAGCTATTGAGAACAATTAAGTGTTTCCTGCTTTCCTCCTCCATGTGTGGTCTCCATGAACTGGGGATAACCACTTAAAGCTGGAACACTCGTAAGGATGCCTTTAAATCCATATTTGTAGAAATCTGATTTTACAACCCCAGTCTCTTTTAATGAGCACAAATTAATGACAATTAAATCCCTAAATCCTTGGGATTTCTGCATGAGCTTTATTCACCTGATTGCAAACATTTGTCACAGTGTGTGAATTAAAATTCAGTGATATGCTTTTATATAATAAACAATAATTGCAGGGCAGGGAGTGAAGCACAACTGATAAATAATTTCCCAAACAAGGTGTCAGAAACCTGAATTTACAAATTCCATGCATTTCATTTACTCTTGGCTGGCGTTCAAGGTTTTTGACAGTAAGATTTATTGATTTAATTGCCTAGGGTAACCATGCAATAAAATTATCTAAAAGATAAATTTTCATGGCACTCTGCTGCATTAGAGTAATTTTTCAAGTACTACGGCTATATTTCTACAGGTTCCAGGTACAGAATTTTCTTTAAAGTGGCCTGCTCATATATCTGGGCATGAGATGAAAAGAAAGATCTTGCATTTATTTAGCACCTTCAGGATGTTTCAAAGTGCTTTGCAGCCAATGAAGTACTTTTGAAGCATAGTCACTGTCATAATGCAGGAAATGCAACAGCCTGTTTATGCACAGCAAGCCTCCACAATTAGACTATCTCTTTTCTATTTATGTTAGTTGTGGGGTAAATGTCGACCAGGACTCCGAGGAGAACTCCCCTGCTATTGAAAAAAATATTTCTAATGCCCACCTGAGAAGGCAGATGGGACCTCAGTTTAATATCTCATCTGAGAGACTGAACCTCTGATGGTGCAGCAATCCATCAGTACTACATGGCAAGTCAGCTTAGAATATGTGCTCAAGACATTGCATTCTACTCAAATCTACAACCCTTTGATGTGGATCCTGAATCATCAATTAGTCTCCACTTAACTTGAAGAAATTAATATTTCTTGAACATATATCCAGCTATTAAACTCCAGCCCAGTTACTAGGATAATCAACAGCAGCAGAAACAAAACCCAATCGAATACAAATCGAAGAGTAAATCAGCAGATAAGGCTAGAGGTTACAAAAATAATAAAAGGACAAAACTAAAGGCTCTGTATCTGAATGCATGTAGCATTCAAAATGAGCTGATAGCACAAATAGAAATAAGTAAGGATGATCTGATAACCATTACAGAGGTATGGCTGCAGGATGACATAGATTGGGACCTGAATATTGAAGGTACATGACATTTAGGAAGGACAGGAAGCTAGGAAAAGGTGGAGGGGTGGCTCTGTTAATTAATGTTGGTATAAGAACAATAGATAGGGAACACCTAAGTTTAGCAGACCAGGCTGTAGTAGCGGTTTGGGTAGAGATGCGTAATGTTAAAGGCCAGAAATCACTCGTGGGAGTGGGGTACAGGCTCCCTAACAGTAACCACACAGTAGGACGGGGTATAAAGTAAGAAATAATTCATAGAATGTTTTTGGGATAGTTTCTTAGAACAGCAGATTTCAGAGAGCAGGCTATACTAGACCTGTTATTGTGCAACGGGATAGCATTAAGTAATGACCTCATACTGAAGGCAGTCCTAGGCAGCAGCAATCATAATATGATTGAATTTTACATTCAGTTTGAGGGGGAGTAGAAAGGGTCGAAGATGAATATTTTAAACTTAAATAAGGGCAATTATGAGGGCATGAAAGCAGAGCTAGCTCAAGTGAACTGACAAATTAGGTTAAGGGATAGGTCAATATAGATGCAGTGGCAGACATTTAAGGGGATATTTCAGAATACACAGAATAGACACATTCCAACGAGAAAGAAAAATTCCAAGGGTGGGACCTGTCCTCTGTGGTTAACTAAAACAGTTAAAGATAGTATAAAAATAAAAGAAAAATCATATAATTGTGCAAAGATGGGTGGATGGTCAGAAGATTGGACAGAATATAAAAAACAGCAAAGAATGACTAAAAGATTAATAAGGAAGGAAAAATTTGAGTACAAGAGAAAGCTAGGCAGAAATATAAAAACAGTTAGTAAGAGTTTATATAGATATTTAAACAAGAAAAGTGTTAACAAAGTGAGTGTTGGTCCTATAGAAAGTGAGTCTGGGGTATTAATAATGGAAAATAAACAAACAGCAGATGAATTGAACAGGTATTTTGCAACAGTCTTCACTATAGAGGATACAAGTAACATCTCAGAAATAGCTGTAAACCAGGAAATGGAAGGGAAGGAGGACCTCAAGAAAATTATAATCACCAGGGAAGTGGTACTGAGCAAATTGTTGGAGCTGCGGGCTGACAAGTCCCCGGGTTCTGATGGCCTTCATCCTAGGTTCTTATAAGAAGTGGCTAGTGAGATAGTTGATGCAATAGTTTTAATTTTCCAAAATTCCCTAGAATCAGGGAAGGTTCCATTAGATTGGAAAATAGCGAACGTAACTCCTTTGTTCAAAAAGGGAGGGATACAGAAAGCAGGAAACTACAGGCTGGTTAGCTTAACCTCTGTCATAGGGAAAATGTTAGAAGTTATTATTAAAGATGTTGTAGCAGGGCATTTAGAAAAATTCAAGGTAATCAGGCAGAGTCAACATGGTTTTGTGAAAAGGAAATCTTGTTTAACCAGTTTATTGGAGTTCTTTGAGTGAGTTACATGCGCTGTAGATAAAGGGGAACCAGTGGATGTACTGTACTTAGATTTCCAGAAGGCATTTGATAAGGTGCCACAACAAAGATTTATTGCAGAAAATAAAAGCTCATGGTGTCATGGGTAACATATTGGCATAGATAGAAGATTGGCTAGCTAACAGGAAACAGAGAGTAGGCATAAATGGGTCATTTTCTGGTTGTCAAGATGTAATGAGTGGTGTGCCACAGAGATCTGTGATAGGGCCTCAACTTTTTACAATTTATATAAATGACTTGGATGAAGGGACCGAAGGTATGGTTGCTAAATTTACTGACAACACAAAGATAGGTAGGAAAGTAAGTTGTGAAGAGGACATAAGGAGGCTACAAAGGGATATAGATAGGTTAAGTGAGTGAGTAAAGATCTGGCAAATGGAGTATAATGTGGGAAAATATGAAATTGTCTATTTTGGCAAGAAGAATAAAAAAGAAGCACATTATCTAAATGATGAGAGATTGCAGACCTCTGAGACGCAGAGGGATCTGGTTGTCCTAGTGCATGAATTGCAAAATGTTAGTCTGCAGGTTCAACAATACAAAAATAGGGAGGTTATGCTTCAACTATACAGGGCATTGGTGAGACTACATCTGGAGTACTGTGTACAGTATTGGTCTCTTTATTTAACGAAGGATGTAAATGTGTTGGAATCAGTTCAGAGAAGGTTTACTAGACTAAAACCTGAATGGGCAAGTTGTTTTATGAGGAAAGGTTGGACAGGCTAGGCTTGCATCTGCTGAAGTTTGGAAGATTAAACGGCAACTTGATTGAAGCACATAAGATCCTGAGGGGTCATGACAGGGTGGATGTGGAAAGGATGTTTCCCCTTGTGGGTGAATCTAGAATTACGGGTAACAGTTTAAAAATATGTTGTCGCCCGTTTAAGACAGAGATTAGGAGAAATTCTTTCTCTCAGAGGGTTGTGAGTCTTTGGAATTCTCTTCTTCAAAATGTGCTGGAAGCAGAGTCTTTGAATATTTTTAAGGCAGAGGTAGATAGATTCTTGATAAGCAAGGGGTGAAAAGTTATTGGAGGTCGGTGGGAATGAGGAATTGAGGTTACAATCAGACCAGACACGATCTTGTTAAATGGCACAGCAGGCTCCAGGGTCCAGTGGCCTACACATGCTCCTAATTTGTATGTCCATTTGCCCCAAGCTCATTAATCATGTGGGAGAGGCAAAGAACCAGATAAAAACCCAGGTCAATTATGGAAATCAATCAGGAAAATTCCTCTCCGACTCCTTTAGTTGTTCGAAACTAGTCCAGGAGATCATGTAGATTAATTTAAGTTACAGGACACCTATCTCTTACATAAGAACATAGGAGCAGGTGTAGGCCATTCAGCCCATCGAGCCTGCTCCACCATTCAATACCATCATGGCTGACCATTCACTTCAATGCCTTTTTCCCACCTTATCCCCATATCCCTTTATGTCATTGGTATTTAGAAATCTGTCAAACTCTACCTTAAACATACTCAATGACAGAGCTTCCACCCTCTGGGTAGAGAAAACCAAAGATTCACAACCCTATGAGTAAAGATATTTCTCCTCTTCTCTGTCCTAAGTGGCTTCCCCCTTATTTTGAAGTTGTGTCCCCTGGTTCTAGACTCCCCAACCAGGGGAAACATCTTAGCTGCATCTACCCTGCTTATCCCTTTAAGTATTTTGCAGGTTTCAAAGAGATTACCTCTCATTGTTCAAAACTCTGGAGAATACAAGCTCAGTTTCCCCAATCCCTCTTTATAGGACAGTCCCGCCATCCCGGGAACAAGTCTGGTGAACCTTTGTTGCAATCCCTCTATGGCAATAATATCCTTCCCAAGGTAAGGGGACCAATGCTGCACACAATATTCCAGGTGTGGTCTAACCAAGGTTCTATACAATTGAAGCAAGACTTCACTACTCCTGTACTCAAATCCTCTTGCGATAAAGGTTAACATATCATTAGCCTTCCTAATTGCTTGCTGCACCTGCATGTTAGCTTTCAGTGACTTATTGACAAGGACACCCAGGTCCCTTTGTACATCTACATTTCCTAATCTCTTACCATTTAAGAAATACTCTGCACATCTATTCCTCCTACCAAAATGGATAACCTCACATTTTTACACATTATATTCCATCTGCCATATTCTTGCCCACTCACTAAGTCTGTCCAAATCCCCTTGAAGTCACTTTGCACTTCCTCACAACACGCATTCCCACTTCGTTTTGTGTCATCCGCGAACTTGAAAACATTACATTTGGTCTCCATATCCAAATCATTGATATATGAACCTTGCGGTATCCCACGAGTCACAGTTTGCCAACTCAAGAATGACCTGTTTATTCCTACTCTCTGTTTTCTGCCTGTTAACCAGTCCTTAATCCATGCCAGTATATTACCTCCTTTCCCATGTGCTTTAATCTTGCTCACCAACCTCCTGTGAGGGACTTTATCAAAAGACTTCTGAAAATCCAAGTATACTACATCCACCAACTCTCCTTTATCCATTCTTTTAGCATCATCCTCAAAAAACCCCAACAGCTTTGTCAAACATGATTTCCCATTCATAAATCCATGTTGACTATGCCCAATCAGATCATTATTATCCAAGTGTCCATTTATCACATCCTTTAGAATAGATTCTAACATTTTCCTTACTTCTCATATAAGGCTAACAGGTCTGTCGGTAGTTCCCTGCTTTCTCTCTCTCTCCTTCTTAAATAGTGAGGTGACATTTTCTACCTTCCAATCTGCAGGAACCGTTCCAGAATTTATACAATTTTGGAAGATGATCACCAATGTAGCCACTATCTTTATAGCTACCTCTTTCAACACTCTGGAATGTAAAATATCAGGTCCTGGGGACTTATCAACCTTTAGGCCTATTAATTTCTCCAATACAACCTTCTCACTAATACTAATTTCCTTCAATTCCTCATTCTTCCTAGTCCTTTGGATCTCTTATAAAGTATTGACAGCTCAACAGGTCCATGCCTGTATTGATGCTCCATATGAACATCCTCCCACCCCTCTTCCTCTAACCCCATCAACATATCCTTCTATACCGTTCTCCCTCATGTGTTTATCTAGCTTCTCCTTAAATGCATCTATGTTATTCATCTCAACTACACCCAGTGGTCGCGCGTTCCACATTCTCACCACACTTTGGGTAAAGTAGTTTCTCCTGAATTCACAGTTGGATTTATGGACGACTATCTAATATTTATGGTCTCGAGTCTGAGGTGGTTACCATCCCAATGTTCAGCAGGTCATTCTTGGAAGAATTTAGTGAATTATTAGTGTTCACCACATGAGTGGGGAGGTTGTTCCACAAGTTGATTATCCTCTGGGAAAAGAAAAACTGCCTAATGTCCAACCTAGTTCTATCCTAACATAACTTGTAGATATGAACCCTGGTCCTCCCTAATCTACCCATTTAGAATAATTGGTCCACACAAACACAATGTAGTCGCTTCTTTATTTTCTAAACTTGGATCAAATCGCCCCATAGTCCACACTTTCTGAAGTATACAGATCCAGCTCACTGAGCCTATCTGGGTACCTTGGAATATCATCTAGGCCAGCAACCCGCTCTATTTTAATGGTCCTTATTCTATCCTCTGAATAGTCTCTTAATATTAACAACAGTTTTACTGTTAGCAACACCTCTTAGTGCTGTCAATTGAGCATCATCTTCAAGAGTGGAGGCTGATATAAAGTATTCACTTGGGTTCTCTGCCATACCCTGAGAATCCTTTCTAACCCGTCCTTGACCAACATTTGAATGGCCCAATAGTCTTTGATTGTGCTCTGACTGTTGACATAAATGAAAAAGCTTTTCCCATTACCTGTCTTGTTGTCCACCAACCTCTTTTCCATTCACCTTTTGGCTGATCTAATAGCAGCCTCAGTTTTCTTTAACTCTCCATCAGACTTACCTTTGCAAATGCATATATGATAGCATCATTCACTGCAATTTCCAAACTCATATATTAAGTGGCACATTGTTTATTGTGGTAAATTCCACTATTATCAAGATGATCAATAATACACTACAAGGTTCAATGTTTCAAATCCCATTAGGTCAGTGAAAATGTCATTTGTGAAATTCAGCTGTTCAGGGATGAATGATGTAGATGAAGAACATAGGAAATATGAGACAATAAATGTCCATCAGGTTCACCTTCTATCATTCTAACAATAATGGAGCTGTTGACTAATCACAGTGATCAATCTCTATCAATGAGTCTACAATAGACCCAGACATGAGGTGAGGGAAACGCCCAGAGGTGGAGAGCTTTGGGAACCATAGGTCCAAAGTCACCTGTTCCTCCCAAACATGCTACACTAACCACACATCATGTCTCAAATTACTCACATACTGTACCCCAAAATATTATTTTCTGAAGGAGATCTATCTAATTTGCAGTTGAGTGAATCAAATACTATCTATTTCAACTACCTTCCTAGGGAGCCTATTCCATAGATTTACCACTCACTCACTAACTAAAATAGTGATTCCATGGATTATTTTTGAATCTAATTCCTTTTAAGTACAAGTGATGTCCTTTGGTACTATTGTTCTGGAAAAGATGAAACCACTAATTTACTTTATCTAATTCCTTTAGAATCCTAAAAACAGCAATCATATCAACTCTCAACTTTTCCTTTACTAGTAAGAACAAGCCAAATTTACATAATTGCTCCTTATTAATCCAATTCCTCCATCCTCTAAATTATACTGGTTGTTCTCATATGTATCCTTGCAATAACTGCGATATCCTGTTTGTACTGTGGCAACCAGAACTGTACACATATTTTAAGCGCAGTCGCACCAATGATTAGAAAGTTAGATGAACAGCTTGCAGTTTTGCTCATTTCAAGGGCAAAGAGAAATTTCACAGAGCTCTCTCTTTAACATTTTTCCCCTGTTTTCAATCACCTCCCTCAAGAGATTGAATAAATTGGGAACAGTCCATGTTTGCAAATCCTACCCAGTGTGGTAAAAGAAACAGCCTATTTCACATGCCTTTTTATTAGTCATGCTTATTTTTTTTTTCCATTACATAGAATTTTACACACAGAAACAGGCCATTTGGCCCAACAGGTCTGTGCTAGTATTTATGCTGCACATGAGCCTCCTTGAACCTTACTTTATCTAACCCTATCAGCATATCCTTTGATATCTTATGTAATGTATCGAGCTTCCCCTTAACGGCATCTACACTATTCACCTTAATCACTCCATGTGATAGTGAGCTCCACATTCCTATCTGTACAGTAATTGTGAATCTATTGAGTATTAGTTGAAATGGCTGACATACAGTAAAAATATTATACACCTTATATACTATACTATACTGATAAAATAAATAAATCTCACAGTTACATTCTCCTACCACTTTAAATAGGATGTGTTTCCCTATTACTCTCAGTTATTTACTTCCTATCTTTTTTTCCCTGTCACATCATTAACTCCAGCAGTCATGTTCTTGGTTCATTGATTAGCCATGGTGAATACCAAAGATTGGCAGATTGACATCTGTAAAATTGATGCACTCTTATGGCGGGCAGTTGGTGTTGATAGGTAAAATTGGCCATTATAAATTGCCCCTAGTAGAGGTAGGCGGTAGGGAAATATAGGGACAGGTGGGGATGTTGTAGGAATATGGGATTAGTGTAGGATTAGTATAAATGGGTGGTTGATGGTCGGCACAGACTCGGTGGGCCGAAGGACCTGTTTCAGTGCTGTATCTCTAAATAAATAAAATAAAAAAATAAATAAATTGTATTTAATTGTGTGAAGGTTGTGGGGATTCACTTGTGCCCCATAAAAAGGAACGGACTGAAACTGTGGTTGTTGGGTAAGGAGGTGCAGATTTATAATGTGTAACTCCGTAAATAAATGCTTATTAAAGAGTGTAAATATTGGCTCCAGTGCTATCCTTCACCAACTGGCTTTCTGGAATGCAACAGTTGAATCATCATCAATATACTAATAAAAGCAAAATACTGCAGATGCTGGAAATCTGAAATAAAAACAAATAGTGCTGGAAATACTCAGCAGGTCGAGCAGCATCTGTGGAGAAAGGAGCAGAATTAGCATTTCAGGTCAGTGACCTATCATCGATGTTGTGTGTCTATGAGAAAGGCAATAAATAATATTAATCCACCTTCAGTTTTATAACCCAACATTTCAGAGAAACGTTCTTGGTGAGTGAGCAATCAACTCAGAAGAAATCCTTTACACACAATGGCTCTGTAAGGAGGTGTTGCCCTGAACTCTGATTTGCAACCTAAGTAGGATAATGGTAAGCCTCTGTATCCACAATGAATGCTCTAATTTGTAGACCAAAAGGTTTATGGCGTTGTCATTCTGCCAGTCTGTGAATAGTAGAATTTCACTATAGTTCGGCAGTTGGTTACCAAATCCGACCTAATCCAATCTAATGCAACAAAGCGAAGATCGGACAGGATATAACATGTATCCAAAGTAAAGCCTCCTGGTAACCTCCCTTTTTCCTTACACAGTACAGTATTTCAGATACTCTTACCCATGTATAGCACTTTTCCTGGTTGGGTGGATATTGATGCTGTTTTTGTTCCACTCGTAGACTATAACAAGCAGCTGAATAGAAAGTCTAAAACCTCAGTTGTCTGGAAGAGGATTACCAGATAAGTAAGGAATCTCGCGACCTAAGAGATGTCGACTTAAGCCGTAGGAATCAAAATGTCCCAGGGATCAAGTGTCAAGGCTTCTTTATTTGAACCTGCACTCGCATTTCTCCAGAGTTTACCCAATGGATTAGATGGTGCAAACAAATGGGCCATCTGATATCATTTGGAGTTTGTGCATTCTAATCTCTTTTCCCTTTATATTTCTGCAGCCTGGAGGTCCTGATTCATTCTTTGAAAGAGAAAACGTGTCGCTTTAGCTCTCAGAAGTCAGTGTGTTGGTGGGCCTTGATTTTTGCAAGGTGAAAACTGAGAAGAAGTAACTGACCCTAAGCAGGCCAGACAACAATATTGTCCCGTGTAGTGCTATCCCTCTCATCTCCTTTCTCTTCCACTGTCAGGGGATGGGAGTAAGCTCCTGCTGAGCTGTAAGATAGCAAGATTGACAGCTGGGCAGTGGGAGATGTAGGATGAGGACAGGTACACACAAAGTCCATAGAGGTGAGGATAGTGACTCACTATTTCATTTACATTATGCCAAAAGAATTTAATTAAAATTATTGTTGATAATAAATTTGATAATTTTTAATCATAATATATATTAATTAAACAATTAGTCTAAAATCAAGAGTGCACAAGTCAGAAAATATTTAGAATGGACAGAAGGTCATTCAACCCATCGAAATGTATCCATGCAGGAAGGTTCCATTTAGATTTTTAAAGAAACAGTAAATTTAGCGTTAATAAAAATGAATGAAAAAATCTTTCCATGCCCTCTCCCACCCCTCCCAATGACATTACACATCATTCCTGCCCTTCCCCCCCCCCTCCCCCGGAATACCTACCGTGAATATATGACCTTTCCCCATCCCGCAAAGTTCAGAACGTTTGTTCTTTACCCCTTCCCATCATTCCCCCAACCAATCCGTTTGAACCCACTCTCCACCTCCCGCACTGAGAAAATCACCTCCTCCCCCCTCCTTACAGGTGTTCCACCTTGTTTCCCCGAATGGGAATTTGAAGGCGTGGCATTGCCAGCCGCCGGAATGAAGAGCTCAACCTGATGTCACAATCGCTGCAGCCTGCATATTAATTAACGGAAAGTGTCCATCAACATAATATAATGCAGGTCCCGTCGCTGAGCGGCAGGGCGGCCGCCACGAGGCCTTGCCGTCGGGATCGGGATGGGCCCTGCCAGCGTTGGGGTCAGTGGCGGGTCTCATCCGTTGCGATCTTCATGCCACCCCCTGCCACCGTTCCCAGCATCAGGGCCCCTTTAAAATCCAGCCCCATATGTTGATAATTCTTATTTTGGGGTATCAATTACCAATGTCAGTCTTGGGTTTAACTTTTACTAAACTTTTGAACTTACGTCTTCATATTCTATTTTTACTATTTAATTTAAAGCACTGTTCCAAATTTACTTTTTGTAGTCTCCTAACATCTAAAATGCCTCTTTCGAAACATGAGCATGAAAGATGGTGAAATGAGTTGGAAATTACATTTTAAGAAAGCAGAAAATATCCTAGGGCTGAAATTTATGGTGCTGCCGTTGTATGCGGCAGCGGATGTAAACAATGGCGGTCCGCTCGTGCGGACTGCGTGATGTGGAATTACCGTGATATTCAGTGCGCTGGCTCATTTAAATGGCCTAAGCGGACCTCCCACCCCGATGACATGGAGGGGGCAGGCTGTCCGTCCCCAGCAATGGCATCAGCAGCCTTTGTGTAGGCGCTGACTTCATTTTTAAAGCACTTTGAGCCCTTCCATTTGATTTAAATATTTAAAGAAAGAGGTTGCAAAAAAAAATTTAATAACATTTAATTTGCCCCTCTCCCGCCACACCAATACCCATGCAATGCATTACTTGCCCTCTCCCACCCCCCCCCCAAAGCACTTCCCCTGCCCACCTGACCTTCCCCCCCCCCCCACCCCCCAAAGTTCATAAACTGTAACCCTTACCACCATCCCCTACACCAATCACACCGCTCGGCATTCCCCCCAACACTGGAATACTTACCTGCTCCCCCCTCCCCACCAATGTTCTGCCTCGGGTCCCCAGATGGGGATGCAAAGGCATGGGGGTGCCAGCCACTGGCATCAATATCGCTCCGGGACGAATGGCAGGAGCGCGATAGTCTTTAATTCAGCTATTCACATTAATTTACATATTGAAATTGGGATTCCATCACCGAGTGGTGGGGGCTGGAGGGGGTCACCACATGGTTTCGCACTGCCTGCAATCTGGGGCCGGGTCTTCCCAGTGTCTAGGTTCCATGGTGGGCCTCTCCTGGAGGTATTTTCTGGCCCGCTACCCCTGCCATGACCCCCGATATCAGGGGGTC
This sequence comes from Heterodontus francisci, assembly GCF_036365525.1. Classification (NCBI taxonomy): domain Eukaryota; kingdom Metazoa; phylum Chordata; class Chondrichthyes; order Heterodontiformes; family Heterodontidae; genus Heterodontus; species Heterodontus francisci. The sequence continues at coordinate 12,637,789 of NC_090385.1, forward strand.
TGTAAAAATTCAGCCCCTGGTGTGGGTTTCCAGCTTTCCTTGGGTCCCAATTATCTTTGCCAATTTATGCCATTTTAATTTTGAGCGTATTCCTATGAGATTGGGAGGATACCTGAGATACTTGACATAGGCAAAGTGGGTGTGACATTGTTTGGGTTTTCAGGTTTAAAATCTAGTTTGCACCCAAGGAGGGAGCTCCCTGCCCTTGATGCACACCCAGTTAGACTCCTGGGTCTCACTCAACTTCATTTATGGAGTGTGTATTGTCATGAAACATAGGTATAATAGGCTTAATTAGGTAGAATTTAGATATCATTGATACATTATATCTTTTAGAACTAAAGATTGAACAAATTGTCAGTTTTCAAGACTCACTGAACTACCCTTTTAAGAGCAGAATTAAAAATTCATAAACATCCCTATTACAATAGAATGTGAAAGTTTTTTTAAAAATCCATTACAAGGTCTTCCAAGGTCACTGCTACAATGGAATTAAAAGATGAAACACGTTGGGACATTTTATGTGAGGTCAGCACTGATAACTATAAACTCAATTGGTTGATAGTGTTCGTGATATAGACAGACTGACTGAAGAGGATGGTAGAAGGTACCATAAAAAGACAATTACAGAAGATAAATTACAAAATTAAATAGTGCTTACAAAAACAGATGTCAAGTAATACCAATTACAAACATTTTGACCAGATAAAAGCTCACAACTTCAAGAGAAGGGAATTTCCACAAAATATATTAAGTGGGAACGGTAGCTAATGATATTACCATATATGGATCTCAAATGCAGGAAAAACACACATAGTAAGGTAACACCTACATTCTAAATGATGAGATGAAAGATTAGAAACAGTATCGACATGAGAGTTTTGAATCAAAAAAGCAGAAGTATTGAATGCCTCATTAATATTTCTCAACCCATGGTACTCGGGGAATTTAAGGTAAAAGTTTACTTTAAATGTTGATGGATATTCTAAGATGTTTTGCTGTAACATTGTCAAGGTTGAACTTTTGGATTCTATTTTAGAAATAAAATTATGTTTATATCTATATATAGTAATCTTTGATATTGTAGCCAGTTAAAGTGTATTGCATGTTCAACTTTTTTATAAATACATAAAAGTTAATAAATCATCTCAAGTAGCATTCTATATATAACTACAAGAACCCACTCTCTGTGTCTCCTTAAGTGGGGAGATACTTATTGAAGAGAGTTTCCCAGACCCTTATAATATCTCGGATATTTATGATTTAGCTATAATTTTTTTTTTAAAGGCTATCTGAAAGATAGTAATATTCTCTGTTAGTTTTCTTTCTTTGAGGGAAGACTAGTTCAGTTCTTCAGACCCAAACAAGTGTCTGTGGTAATCTGTCTGGTCTGAACTTAATTAAATGAGACTTGTAGGGATGTACGCTTGATTTGGTTTAGTCCCTATAAGGGTTAAAGTCATAAATTGCTTCAGTATGTCATCTCTTTTTCTTTCAGTACTTTGCAGTTATCCATAATGGATTTTACTTTCATCTGCAGTAGTTCTGCCTGGATAGATATTGAATCCAAGTCTTTCTTGTAGCCAGTCCTAAAGCAAGAAAGCATTTAAGTTAAAGTAAACTGACATTAAAGGGTCAAGTGGCTGTACCATAAAAGCAGTTTTGTAAATTGACCATTCATCAGAAACTGACCAAGTCTCATATCCAGCATGCCTCGAGGAACCAATGAGACTTTTAAATGAACTTGTAAATACATGCTGAGAGCTGAAATTATTCATACAGAGATACAGACATGACTGAATTGACTTCATGAATATCTGAACCAAGAAAGTAGCTGGAGTAATCAGACCACACAATGGCATGTGTTTGTTTAAATTTAAGTGACTGTCCTGACCATTGAACTCCTGTGGCCAAGCTGTTAACAGGACATATAAAATAATGACCATGGTTCCGCCGCATCTGGATTGGCTCCCACATCCCTTGGAAATGTTAATTGCAAGCCTGTTACAGAGGGTAAAACCCATTCACCAACCTGATGATGCTGATAAGTCCAGAATTTTTTCTCATCAATACCCTTTGTGTGATAATGGTTAAACTTCGAACCGAATGAGGGTATTTTGTTGTGTGATAATGCACTATTCACTGACCCAAAATGGGAAGGTGATCAAATCAAGATGGTACAATCGAAGGGAGGGGAGTTGCGCCAATCCATTGTCCTGGGTGTGATTTTGTATTGTTGGAAGTATGCGATTTGGGGCAGATTTGGGCAACTTGCAAGGAAACTACAGGCAGATTTGATCATTTGCACAGATGAGTGATTGTCAGGGTGAGAGTGTGAGAAATTAAGTCGAGTTAAAGAGAATAGTGTATGTGAGTACAGTTTCAAATTAAAGAGAATAGTGTATTGACACTTGTGTGTTATCCCTGCTAAAATAAACAGTTAAAAGAATACTGAATTGTACTGAATCAAACTGAGTTGTCCTTTTACCACACTTGGACGGGTTCAGGTTGGACTATGGAATTAGACTATAAGAGGGAAGTTGTGGGTTCACCTACCTACATTCTGTAATTTCTGAGCTGTCTTTTCTGGTTCCATTGCCCTTCCTAGTTTGGAATCATCTACAAATTTGGGAGCATTCTATTGAGTTTCTGAATCCAGGTTGTTTACATAAATTAGAAACAGTAGTGATCCCAACATTGAGCTCCAGGGCATCCCACTAACTACTTCCCCTTAATCCAACATAATTTCTTTAATGAGCGCTCACAGGGCTGGATTTTACATTGCAGTTGTCGAAATCGGCAGCGGTCGTAAACAATGGCGGCCTGCACACGTGGACTTTACTTGGCGGAGCTGCTGTAATATTAAACAGGGTGGCTCATTTAAACAGCCGGGGAGGATCCCCCACTCCATGACATGGAGGGGGCAGGCGGTCCGTCCCCAGCAATGGCGTCAGGCGCCACTGCACAGGCGCTGATGCCATTTTTAAAGGGTTTTGAGACCTTACATTTAGTTTAAATCTTTAAAGGGATAGTCATTTAAAATTTAGTCAAAAAAATTAAATGAATGTTTCTAGCCCCTCTCTCACCACCCTCCCCAATAACCACACAATTCATTCCTTGCCCTCTTCTCCCTGCCCCCTCACAAAATACGTATCTTGTGTACCTGATCTCCCCCTCACCATAAAGTTCACAAACTGTTAACTCCACCCCTTTCCACTATCCCCTACACCATTCAGATTCATTTGACCCTGCTTTGCCCCCTCCCACACTGAAATACTTAGCTGCTCCCCCCTCCCCACCAGTGTCCCGCATCGGATCACCGGATGGAGATCCGAAGGCGCAGGATTGCTGGCCACCAGCTACAATATCGGAGCGGGACAGATGGCGGGAGCAGGTAAGTAATTAATTTGTTAATTTACATTTATTTAAACATCTAAATTTGGCCCCTGTCACCATGTGGCGTGGGGACCACCATGAGGCCTCGCCCCTGCAGGCAATATCGGGCCGGGCCTTCCTGACATCGGGGCCCATGGCGAGCCTCTGCTGGACGCGTTTTCCGCCGCCCCCACCCCCACCCGCCATGGCCCCCGACATCAGGGGGTGGGGTGCTGTCAAACCCAACCCGTAGTTTTCTTCTGGTCAAACAGTTTTCTATCCATTCCCGGGCTTACCTTGAAATCCCCACAGCTTTGATTGTAACTAACAACCGTTCAAGTGGAATCTTTTCAAAAGCCTTTTGGAATATTCAAGCATAACAAACTATAGCCCTTCCCAAAGTTCCCTTCAGATGTCCCTTTTTCAAAGATGTTGGTTAAACAGCATCTACCTCTTCTAAATCCGTATTGGGCTAATGTTTATAGGTTGTTGCTGTACAGATAATTCGCCAGTTAACTCCTAATAATCAATTCTATTATTCTTTGGGGAATCCAAAACAAGGCACCATAAATAGAAACATAGAAATATGGAAGATTTATGACATAGAATGAGGCCATGTGGCCAATCGGGCTGGATTTTACAGTCCCCCCAATATCAGGGGTCGTGGCGGGGGTGGGGGGAATGGAAAATGCCGGGAAGGCCTGGCCCGATATTGCCGGTGGCGGCAACACGTGGCGGCACACCCACCTCTCGGCAACGGGACCAAAATTTACATATGTTAATTTATCAAAATAAAGGAATTAATTACTTCCCCACTCCCACCATCCATTCTGGGGTGATATTAGTGTTGGTAACCAGCACTCCTGTGCCTTCGGATACCTATCTATGGGGAGGGGGTAGCAGGTAAGTTTTTCAGTGTGGGTGGGGAGGGGGAGTGGGGTCAAACTAATTTCATTGGTGTGGGGGTGGTGGGAAGGGGTAAAGTTTAAAGTTGATGATCTTTTGGGGGGGGTGCGAAGGTCAGGAGCACAAGGTAGGTGTTTTTGGGGGGGGGAAGAGGACAGGTATTTACTTCTATGCTTATTGGGGGGCAGTGGGAGAGGGTCAGGATCACTATTTCATTTTTCAGAATCATTATTCCTTTAAAAATTTATCTCCCGCTGCAGGGCTCGAAGCCCTTTAAAAATGGCGTTGGTGCCTGCGTCGTGGCACCTGACACCATTGCCAGGGACGGACCGCCTGTCCCCTACACGTCATTGGGTGGAGGGGGCGGTCCACCCTGGCCATTTAAATGAGCCGCCGCGTTCAATATCAGCGGCAGGCTCTTAAAATCCAGCCCATGGTGTTGGAGTTAAGTGAGAGGAATGTGCAACCTGATAAAGAGGGAGGGAAAAGGAGACAGTAAGTCAGTCCAGCACACTGCCAACCTCTCCCAGTGGAAAAAAAAGCATAGAAATTGTTGGGTGAGTGATATTAGAAAATGAATGGCTAACACGTTTTTATGACAATCGTCTTACAAGTGTTTCAATGGAGGTGATAACGTATTTATTTTTAAAAGATTGAAAATAGAAGTCATTAATATAAGATAGTCACCAAGAAATCCAATAGGGAATTCAGAAGAAAGTTCTTTACCAAAGAGTGGTACGAATGTGGGACTCGCTACCATACGGAGTGGTTGAAGCCAATAATATGGATGCATTTAATGGGAGGTTGGACAAGCACATGAGGGAGAAGGGAATAGAGGATTATGATGATAGATTTAGATGAGGAAATATGGGAGGAGGCTTGGGTGGAGCATAAACATTGGCATGGACTGGTTGTGCAAAATGGCCTGTTTCTGTGCCATATATCCTATATAATTTAACTCTTCTCTTAAAATAGCTAACAGAAAAAGGTGATGAGAATATATGAAGTGCTGGTCTTCTAATACCACCAATGGTAATTTTCAGTCAGAAGGTTGTGGGTTCAAGCCCTACACTGGAGACGTGAGCACATAATCCATGCTAATATGCCCACGGTGCTGGCTTTCAGATGAAACGTCAAACCAAGGCCCCCTCAGGCGGATGTAAAAGATCCTATTGCACTATTTGAAGAAGAACAGGGGAGTTCTCCTCAGTTTCTTGTTAAATACTTAGCCCTCAAACAACAACACTAAAACAGCTTATCTGGTCGTGGATCTCATTGCTCTTTGTGGGAGCTTACTGTGTGCAAATTGGCTGTCACATTTCCTACATGACAACAGTGACTACACTTCAAAAGTGCTTCGTTGACTGTAAAGCTTTTTATGACATCCTGAGGTTAGTTGGTTTGTCCCTTCCTTCCTTTCTCTGTGAACATTCGTTGTCTACCTTAATTTAGAATGGCCAATTGCTCAAAATACCAGAGAACAGCTGGCATGGGCACCTAACAGGACTTGGAAAAGAAATTATAACTCTACAGCTTCCTTGCATCAACCTCACTTGATCTTTGTCAACGAAGAAGGCTATATAGCTCTCGAATAATGATGTCAAGCTCTTGTTTATTATTCTGCAGATTGTGCAAATCACAAGAGTAACCCAATAACTTCTGTTAGGGATATAATTGTTTCCCTTTCTTTCCGGATAGCGTGAGGCTGCCTTCTGGCAGCTTGTTGGACAGCCATGATGGAGAAATCTAATCTGTAGATTTCAGCCATGAAATCATCCAACCCGGATGCATTGTTGCTGGCCAAGGACTCAACCACCTGTTCGAACTCAAGTAGGGTAATGAGGCGACTCCAGAAATTATCGTATCTGTGTGCCAATCTGCCAAAATGTTCAATCTCACAAGAATTCTTCCATCTGTTCCAGCAAAGGGATACATTCAGAGGCGTGAAACCATTGCTTGAATTATTTGAAAGTTGCATTAATAAGACTGATGGCTGATCTCAGAAAACCATTTGATACTGCCATAAATAGCAGTTTGATAATTTGGGGTCTGATTGTGGTCTCTCACCATGTTGGACAGTGCCAGTTATACATTAACAACACTCATCTCCTGAGAGAAAATACTATTAAGAACAAAATGCTTAAATTTGTAGGCTCTTCTGTAACACTTGATGTAAACTGCCCAGTATACACCCTCACAAACTCTCTCTCTCTCTCTCTCTCTCTCTCTCTCTCAATGATGCCTCTGCCTTAGACACAACATGCAGATAGGTGATCGTGAAGGTAGCCCTGCCATTGGCAGGATTATTTAACCATAGTCTATCTTTGTGTGATACCCCAAATTGTCATTCAAAATTATTTTTCATAAATTAATGAGATTGGAATCAAGAGTGGCAAAAGTCAGCTTAGAAATCCTTCTAGAACAGACCAATTCCATTCCATCAGGACCTGGCCATTTCAAATATGGGTCCCACATGGCTTCTACTGTCTGACATGAATTGGGCATTTGAGTTTATCAGCTTGACTAGAGCTGAATTGGGAAAGACCTGTGAAATATTTTAGTTGCTGCTTTTACATTATCAATGATAATGAAAATTCACATCTCCTCCAACGGGCTTCAATATCACAGTTCCAAAATTACTATCTAACATTGATAGCAAACCAAGATAATGCAACATAGAGGGGTATAGCTTTGACTTGCTTTTAAATGCTGGGGTTGGTGAATTAAAAAATTCCAAACAGTTCAATAAAAATAGGAACAGGAGGAAATTATTCAGCCCATTGAGCTTGTTCCGCCATTCACTTAGATCATTTAATGGTTGATTGGTACCTTAACTTCATCTATTCACCTTGGTTCTGTAACCTTTAATACCATTGCCAAAATAAAATCTATCAAACTCCATTTTCAAATTTTTAATTGACTCCCAGACTCAACAGTTTTTTTGGGAGAGAGAATTCCAGATGTAATGAAAAATGAAGTTAGTCACCAAGGTAAGGTAAGCTTTGACTTTCGCCATAGTAAGACTCAATATCTTTTGCACATGGCTGTGACCAGTAATTATTGAGTTGCATCTCACAGTTGGTGGCAAAACAATACTGCTTACTGTTGACCTCGAAGAAAGCTGCCTATAATTTATGGCGTGAATTTCCCCTTTCCCGACATCCGTTTGAATCAGGCGACAAGTCAAGGGGATCTCCAGTGTCCAGCAACAGCGATGGCATCAAGCAGGGTACACAGCCAACCACATTGAAGTATTCTCACAGACAGCATAAAGACGTAAAAAAAATGAATCCCTTCATTTTTAATTTTCCATTTTACAGAGACTGAAATAAATAATTGGGACAAACACATAGAATTAAGGTAGAAGCTAAAATATCATAAACAAACTTTAAAAAAATACAAATATGTGTAAATTCTTAATATACTGTGGAAATTTGACTTTCAACAAATATAAAATTACTCTTTCAGGGACAGTGATGCTATTCAGCAGTAATTATGAACTTAGTACACCGTTAAAATCCTAGTAACACCTCATTCAACAAGATGTAACTTTTTCAAGAGTTTTTACAGTGAGACTAAGAGCATAAAAGGGAAAGTTCTTGTCAGCTCAGTAATTTCTAATTAATTGCAGATAGTGAGTACTTCAACAGTGTACCCTATAGCAAAGTGTAGAATCACTGACAGCAGTTTCTGGATTTCCATGTTTAACTGCGCATGTGCAGACTCTAAAGTTGTTGTCAGTTTCAGAGGAATAATCACGAACTCGAACAGTTTCACCGTCATTACTACTGCAAAATCTCTCTGAAACAATAAACTACTCAGTTACTCTTTCCAACTTTTCAAAACCTTCTGAAGACCCATCTTTTTGACCAAGGTTTCAGTTACCCCTTCTCATCCCTCCTTGGAATGTTTTCTGCACTAAAGGTGCTATATAACTGCAAGTGGTTAGTAGTGACATTATTATTTTAAAGTGTACGGAAAGTCTAGGGAATTAATTTATGTTGATGATTCTTCCTTATCTCTATTTGAAATAAGTCTTGACATTTAATATACTATTTGTGAAACTAAGGCATTGTCTGCCCTCTCAGGTGGATATAAAAGATCCCATGGCAATGATTTTGAGAAGAGCAAGGGAGTTATCCCTGGTGTTCTGGCTAACATTTGTCCCTCAAACAGGTTATCTGATCATTATCACATTGCTATTTGTGTGAGCTTGCTGAGTGCAAATTGATTGCTGCATTTCCTACATTACAACAGTGACTGCACTTCAAAAGTATTTAATTGGCTCGAAAGCACTTTGGGGTGTACTGAGGCTGCGAAAGGCACGACATAAATGCAAGTCTTTCTTTTATTTTTATCTAAAATCAGTATCAAATTCAATTGAAAAAATTAAACTCAGTTCACTCCAGCTGGGTGACATTTTCTTGATACACATGTAGCAGGCAAATTCTGATCATGAATTGAAGCATAGAGAACATTGTGCCTGTGTTGGTGCCAGCTCTTCCACTGCCACAATCTATTCTAATCCTACTTCCCTGCCCTTTGATAGTCTTCCTCTTCAAGTATTAATTCAAATCCCTCATAAATGATGTTATAATCTCGACTACAATAGGTACTTTCAGTAAAACACTTGTGTTCTAATAATGTTCTGTGTGGGGAAAAAAAACAGCTTCTACTCTCCCTCTTTGTTCTTCTCATAATAATCCTTATTCAAATATTTTACTTTTACCCGTAACTGAAATATTCATTTGCTGAGGGAATTTTTTGTGTTGTCATGCTGGGCGACGTAGAAAGAATAAAACTTGAATTTATATAGTGTCTTGTGCGATGTTCATGATATCCCAATCACTTTATAGAGAATGACGTATTTTTGAAGTGTAGACACAGTTGTAATGTAGGAACCACAGCAGCCAAATTTGCATGCTAAGCTCCCATAAGCGGTAATGAAATAAATAACCAGATCTTCTGTTTTAACGTGCAGGCTGCACGCTGTGATCTACAGCAGGGCAGCTCATTTAAATATTCTGAGTCAGCCCGCACCCCTCTCCCGCCAATCACGTGGAGGGTCGGGCTGTCCTACCCCGGCTATGGCGTCAACTGCCTGTGCGCAGGCGCTGGGGCCATTTTTAAGGGGCAGCCAGCCTGGCCAAATTATTAAAATTTTTAAAGTCATACCACGCCACCGTCCACCACCCGCACCCCCCCCCCCTCCCCACTGTTACAAGAAAAATTGTATCGCCCCTTTCCCACCCTCCAATAACAATGACATGGGACCTGAATATTGAAGGATACATGGCATTTAGGAAGGACAGGAAGCTAGGAAAAGGTGGAGGGGTAGCTCTGCTAATTAATGATGGTATTCACGCAATAGAGAGGGATGACCTAAGTTCAGGAGACTAGGATGTAGAAGCAGTTTGGGTAGAGATGAGAAATCATAAAGGCAAGAAGTCACTTGTGGGAGTGGTGTACATGCCACCTAATGTTAACTACACTGTAGGACGGGGTATAAAGAAAGAAATAGTGGCAGCTTGTCAGAAAGGTATGGTGATAATTACGGGGGATTTTAACCGACATATAGACTGGAAAAATCAGATGGGCAGAGGTGGCCGAGATGAGGAGTACATAGAATGTTTTCGGGATAATTTTCTTGGAACAATACATTCTGGAGCCAACCAGAGAGCAGGCTATACTAGACCTGGTATTGTGCAATGAGATAATGACCTCATTGTTAAGGCGCCCCAAGGTAGCAGCGATCATAATATAATTGAATTTTACATTCAGTTTGAAGGAGAGAAGAGTGGATCCAAGACTAGTATTGTAAATTAAATAAGGGCAATTATGAGGGCATGAAAGCAGAGCTAGCTCAAGTGAAGTGGCAAATCAGGTTAAGGGTTAGGCCAATAGAGATGCAGTGGCAGACATTTAAGGGGATATTTCAGAAAACACAGAATAGATACATTTCAACGATAAAGAAAAATTCCAAGGGTGGGACCTGGCATCCAAGGTTAACTAAAACAGTTAAAGATAGTATCAAAATTAAAGAAAAAGCCTATAATTGCGCAAAGATGGGAGGCAGGTCAGAAGATTGGACAGAATATAAAAAACAGCGAAGAATGACTAAAAAATTGATAAAAAAGATAAATTAGAGTACGAGAGAATGCTAGCTAGAGATATAATGACAGTAAGAGTTTCTATAAATATTTAAAAAAGAAAAGAGTTAACAAAGTGAGCATTGGTCCTCTAGAAAGTGAGTCTGGGGAATTAATAATGGATAATAAGGAGATGGCAGATGAATTGAACAGATATTTTGTATCGGTCTTCACTATTGAGGATACAAGTAACATCCCAGTATTAGCTGTAAGTCAGGAAATGGAAGGGAGGGAGGAACTCAAGAAAATTACAATCACCAGGGAAGTGGTACTGAACAAATTGTTGGAGCTGCGGGCTGACAAGTCCCTGGGTCCTGATGGACTTCATCCTAAGGTGTTAAAAGAAGTGGCTAGTGAGATAGTTGATGCATTAGTTTTAATTTTCCAAAATTCCCTAGATTCGGGGAAAGCTCCATGGATTGGAAAGTAGCGAATGTAACTCCTTTATTCAAAAAGGGAGGGAGACAGAAAGCAGGAAACTACAGGCCAGTTAGGTTAACATCTGTCTGAGGGAAAATGTTAGAATCTATTATTAAAGACGTTATAGCAGGGCATTTAGAAAAATTCAAGGTAATTAGGTGGAGTCAACATGGTTTTGTGAAAGGGAAATCGTGATTTACCAATTTATTGGAGTTCTTTGAGAAAGTTACTTGTGTTGCGGATAAATGAGAACCAGTGGATGTATTGCACTTAGATTTCCAGAAGGCATTTGATAATGTGCCACATCAAACGTTATTGCAGAAAATAAAAGCTCATGGTGTAGGGGGTAACATATTGGCATGGATAGAAGATTGGCTAGCTAACAGGAAACTGAGAGCAGGCATAAATGGGTCATTTTCTAGTTCGCAAGATGTAATGAGTGGTGTGCCACAGGGCTTTGTGCTGGGGCTCAACTTTTTACAATTTATATAAATGACTTAGATGAAGGGACCGAAGGTATGGTTGCTAAATTTGTTGATGACACAAAGCTAGGTAGGAAAGTAAGTTGTGAAGAGGACATAAGGGGGCTACAAAGGGATTTGGATAGGTTAAGTAAGTGGGTAAAGATCTGGGCAAAGGGAGTATAATGTGGGAAAATGTGAAATTGTCCACTTTGGCAGAAAGAATAAAAAAGAAACATATTATCTAAATGGTGAGAGATTGCAGAACTCTGAGCTGCAAAGGGATCTGGGTGTCCTAGTGCATGAATCGCAAAAGGTTAGTATGCGGGTACAGCACGTAATTAGGAGAACTAATAGAATGTCATCGTTTATCGTAAGGGGAATTGAAGACTTGAACACATGTGAGAGCAGCAGGGAGAAGAAGATCCCAAACAGTGTAGGTGCGAGAACACAGCCCTGTTTCACGCCACTCAGGATAGTAAAAGGGTCTGATGAGGTGCCGCTATGCTGAATTGTGCCTTTCATATTGTCATGGAATGAGGTGATGATACTTAGTAGCTTTGCAGGATATCCGATCTTTGCTAGTAGTCTGAAGAGACCACTGCTGCTGACGAGGTCAAAGGCTTTGGTGAGATCTAGGAAAGCAACGTAGAAGGACATCTGTTGTTCGCGGCATTTCTCCTGTAGCTGGCGAAGGGATCTTCTTCTCCCTGCTGCTCTCACATGCGTTCCAGGCTTCAGAAGAAGGAATTTTCCTCCACACAAGATCAGATGGCAGGTTGTTCAACTTTGCCCGTCTAAGAGCGAAGACCAAAGTACGGAAAGTCCTCATCAGGGAACTCCTCTTTACTGACGATGCTGCATTAACATCGCACACTGAAGAGTGTCTGCAGAGACTCATCGATGGGATTGCAGCTGCCTGCAACGAATTTGGCCTAACCATCAGCCTCAAGAAAATGAACATCATGGGACAGGATGTCAGAAATGCTCCATCCATCAATATTGGCGACCACGCTCTGGAAGTGGTTCAAGAGTTCACCTACCTAGGCTCAACTATCACCAGTAACCTGTCTCTCAATGCAAAAATCAACAAGTGCACGGAAAGGCGTCCGCTGCTTTGTCCAGACTGGCCAAGGGCGTGGGAAAATGGCACCCCAACACAGAACACAAAAGTCCGAGTGTATCAAGCCTGTGTCCTCAGTACCTTGCTCTATGGCAGTGAGGCCTGGACAACGTCTGTCAGCCAAGAGCGACGTCTCAATTCATTCCATCTGTGCTGCCTCCGGAGAATCCTTGGCATCGGGTGGCAGGACCGTATCTCCAACACAGAAGTCCTTGAGGTTGCCAACATCCCCAGCATATACACCCTACTGAGCCAGCAGTGCTTGAGATGGCTTGGCCGTGTGAGCCGCATGGAAGATGGCAGGATCCCCAAGGACACATTGTACAGCGAGCTCGTCACTGGTATCAGACCCACTGGCCGTCCATGTCTCCGCTTTAAAGACGTCTGCAAACGCGACATGAAGTCCTGTGACATTGATCACAAGTTGTGGGAGTCAGTCGCCAGTGATCGCCAGAGCTGGCAGACAGCCATAAAGGCAGGGCTAAAGAGTGGCGAGTCGAAGAGACTTAACAGTTGGCAGGAAAAAAAGACAACCAATTTTATCTGCAGCACCTGTGGAAGAGTCTGTCACTCTAGAATTGGCCTTTATAGCCACTCCAGGCGCTGCTCCACAAACCACTGACCACCTCTAGGCACTTACCCATTGTCTCTCAAGACAAGGAGGCCAAAGACACAGGGAGGGGAATTGAATACAAAAGTAGGGAGTTGATGCTTCAGCTATACAGGGCATTGGTGAGACCACATCTGGAGTACTGTGTACAGTATTGATCTCCTTATTTAAGGAAGAATGTAAATGTATTGGATGTAGTACAGAGAAGGTTTACTGGAATAATACCTGAAATGGGCGGGCTGTCTAACAAGGAAAGATTGGACAGGCTAGGCTTGTATCTGCTGGAATTTAGAAGAGTAAGAGGTGACTTGGTTGAAATATATAAGATTCTGAGGGGTCTTGACAGGGTGGATGTGGAAAGGATGTTTCCCCTTGTGGCAGAATCTAGAACTAGGGGTCACTGTTTAAAAGTAAGGGGTCGCCCATTTAAGACAGAGATGAGGGGAAATATTTTCTTTCAGAGGGTCGTGAGTCTTTGGAATTCTCTTCTGCAAAAGGCAATGGAAACAGAGTCTTTAAATTTTTTTAAGGCAGAGGTAGATAGATTCTTGATAAGCAAGGGGGTGGAAGGTTATCGGGGGTAGGTGGAAATGTGGAGTAATCAGTTCAGCAATGAACTTATTGAATGGCAGAGTAGGCTCAAAGGGCTGAGTGGCCTACTCCTGCTCCTAATTCATATGTTTGTATTAAGTAATTGTCCTTTTTTTTATTCATTCATGGGATGTGGATATTGCTGGCTAGGTCAGCATTTATTGCCCATCCCTAATTGCCCTTGAACTGAGTGGCCATTTCAGAGGGCATTTTAAGAGTCAACCACATTGCTGTGCATCTGGAGTCTCATGTAGGCCAGACCATGTAAGGACAGCAGATTTCCTTCCCTAATGGACATTAGTGAACCAGATGGGTTTTTACAACAATCGACGATGGTTTCATGGTCACACTAGACTAGCTTTTTAATTCCAGGTTTATTAATTGAATCCAAATTTCACCATCTGCCGTGGTGGGATTCGAACCCACGTACCCAGAGCATTAGCCTGAGCCTCTGGACTACCAGTCCAGTGACATTTCCACTACGCCACTGCCTCCCCTTCTCCCCCTCCCCCAAACACTTACCTTTGAAATATGACCTCCTCCCCCACCTCACCCCTGGAAACTATTCAAAGTTTAAAGATCACCTCTTCCCACCATCCCCTACACTCATGATGATTATTTGACCCCATTCCCCACCCCACACTAAAATCTTAACTACCGCCCTCTCCATCAGTGTCACGCCTGCTTTCCCCAGACGGGGAAGTGAAGGCACGGGATTGCCAGCCACTGCATTGAAGATTGTGGTCGGCCCGTAAGATGGGAGGTAAGTTTATTTAAATATATACATGGTGTTCATTTCAATTTGCAAATGTGGGTCCCATTGCCCAGCGGCAATGGGGGGGAGGGGGCGGGGGGGGCCGCCACAGAGCCTTGCTGCCGCTGGGAAGATCCAACCCGGCCCTCCTGGTGTCAGTCTCCGTGGCGGGCCGCTGACGGAATGTTCTTCCAGCCCCCTGACCCTCCATGGAGCCTGACATCTGGAGCCCAGTAAAATCCATCCCAAAGGACAGTCGAAGTTTGGAACTCTCTTTTGCAAACAGCAATTGTTATCAAAAGGGATTAGAGATATTGCACAAAGGTGGGTATATGGAATTAGGTCACAGATCAGCCATGATTTCACTGCATGGTGGAACAGGCTTGTGAGGCTAAATGGCCTCCTCCTGTTCCTACGTTCCTATAGGAAAACCAGGGAGTTCTCGACCAGTTTGGCTAACATGTGTTGTTGGGAAATTACTTGAGTCTAAGGATAGGATTTACTCACTCAGGTAGTTTCTTAACTTGTGTACAATTGATATTTAATTTCTGCTTCTAAAATAACTTGTAACAACCTCTACGACTTTTTATTGTATAACCTCCACTGCAATCCTCTGAGAACTCTGCGTTCCTCCAATCCTGGCCTCTTGATCATCCTCCATTTCTTTCACTTTACCTTTGGTAGCCATGCCTTCAGCTATCTTGGTCCTAAGCTCTGGAATTCCATTCCTAAACCACTCCACCTCTGCACCTCTCCTCCTTTATATCAATCCTTAAAACCTAGCTCATTGACCAAGCTTTTCGTCACCTATCCTAATGTCTCCTTCTTTGGTTCAGGATCAGTATATATCTGATTATGCTTCTGTGAAGTATCGTGGAACTTTTTAGTATGTCAAAGGTGTGATACAATTGCAATTTGTTATGAGGTTTCCCTTGGGCCTCTGTCAAATCCCTGTTTGCTTGCTGCTTTGTCAGCTCAGTCCTGTCAAACCACCTTCTATTGCAGAGTTACAGTGCCAGTGATGTTCAGTCGAAGAAGATCTATCAAAAATGCACAGGAGAATAGTCTTTCCTTTCACATTAACCAGTGCAACTAAAACAGAGGAGCTGATCACTTATTTCGCTGCTGTTTGTGGGACTTGCTGTGCACAAATTTTTCTGCCATGTTTTCTACAACAAGCATGACAGTTCAATCGACTGATTCCTGGGATGAAGGGGTTATCTTATGAAGAAAGGTTGAGTGGGTCGGGCCTATAGCCATTGGATTTTAGAAGAATGAGAAATTATCTTATTGAAACATATAAGATCCTGAGGGGCTTGACAGGGTGGATACTGAGAGGATGTTTCCCCTTGTGGGAGAGACTAGAATTAGGGGACACAGTTTAAAAGTTCGGGGTCTCCCATTTAAGAAAGAGGTGAGGAGATTTTTTTTCTCTCAGAGGTTTGTTAGTCTGTGGCATTCTCTTCCCTGGAGAATAGTGGAGGCTGGGCCATTGAATATATTTAAGGCTGAGTTCGATAGATTCTTAATTGACAAGGGAGTAAAAGGGTATAGCAGGTAGACTGGAAAATAGAGTTGAGGCCACAATCAGATCAGCCATGATCTTATCAAATGATGGAGCAGGCTCCTGGGGCCGAATGACCTACTCCTGCTCCTAATTCGTATGTATATATGTATGCAGTTCTGGTCTCCCCCATCTTCTTTATGTCTCCCCTATCTTTTATCTCCCTTCTCCCTATCCCCCCTATATTTTATTATCATAGAGACCTCTCTATAACCTGTCAGTTCCAGTATCATTCTTGTGAATACTTTTGCATCTTCTCCAATGCCTCTATATCCTTTTTATAATCTGGAGACCAAAAATGAGCACTGCACTGTAAGCATGGTCTAACCAAGGTTTTAGATAAGTTTGGCATGACTTTGCTGTTTCTTAATTCCATTTGCCCCAAAAAAAACAGCCACAATACATACCAATCAAGTTCCTTGTTAAATTCAATCAGAAACTTTGAGCCAACAAGATTTTGCATCAATGTACAGAGACCAGGTAAGTCTGCAGTGTTGAAAAGCTTTAAACCCGGATCACACACTATACTAACATGCACTTTGTCAACATTTACAAGTTCATTCCAGCACAGTGAAGGCTTTTTAATATCCATTAAAATCTCTGCTATAAAATCAAGAGTAACCTGAATCGATGAATCAGGAGATGCTTGAAAAACAGACACTAAACAAAAGTCATCTCAGGTCAGATAGCAGGAAAATCAGATATTCTAAGTTTATTAACCGATTTGTTTTGCAATAGTTGAGTGTCTGATATGCAGGAAAATCCATCACAGTGCTCCAAGCCAAAGCAAACTATGCATCCACACAATAGAGTTTCTGTCTGACTAATGTAGAGTGCACACTCTCTCCCCTTAGGATCCCACCCATTTATCTAACCTAAATGTTTTGGGCTCAGGATTGTAATAGGAAGACTTAGGTACACTCAATTGTGTGTAAGGGCACTGCTGGAGATTAAGCAACTAGAACAATTCAGTTTATCAACTTCCCACTGATTTTGCAGCTAGACTGTCCTACCCATTTGGACAATGGCTTGTAGGGCTATCCAGAGGAAAGTAAACCAACTCCCTCGGTACTTGTACTGGAGTATCAGCTTGGATTATGTGCTCACGTCTCTGGCATAGGACTTAAATTTACAACCTTCAAACTCAGAGGCAAGAGTGACAGAAACAGAAGTGGGTAGGTCCCAAGTCCAGTAATAACCTTAGCCCTTTAGGTCCTATCAACAAATGTGGCTAGTTGGTGAATCAACCACATGCTCTGATGTACGATGGATATTCCTTGCTCAGGTATCAGATTACTAAGTTTTCTACAGGGGGTTGAGTTGGCTGCAGCCTGCCACCATCATTCGTCATTTTGGAACCAAGTCATCTAGAAAGGGATATCTTACTTATCTTCCTCCCAAGAGAGATAGTCACTAGTTTGCCATCAAACTAAATTAATTAAATCTACTACCCATATCCTGGCCTTTAAACCCTTCCATGGTCTGACTCCACCCTAACTCTCTGAGCTACTCCAGCCCTACAACCCTTCCTGAAGTCATGACTTCCTCTATTTCTCACCCTCCCTTTCATTATCAATGATGGTACCACCTTCTACTGTCTGAAAATCCCTCAATAGACCTCACCTCCTCTTGATCTCTCTTTTCATCTTTAAAAATGATTGCAAAACCCATCTCTTCACACAATTTTTCTATCACATCTCTGAATCACAATTTCCATTCGTGATGCCCATCTGTGAAATGCGATTTTTACATTAAAGATGTTTTACAAGTTGTTGTGATCTGGAATACACTGCCTGAAAGGGCAGTGCAAGCAGATTCAAGAGTAACTTTCAAAAAGAAATGGGATACATACCCGAAGAGAGAAATTGCAGGGCCATGGGGAAAGAGCGGGGGACTGGGACTAATTAGATTGCTCTACCTAAGAGCTAGTACAGAGACGATGAATCAAGCAGACTCCTTCAGTGCTCTTTGATTCTATCCATTTCCAATTTATTGACTCAGACATCCGACAATTATGGATTTGAGCCCTTACTAAAAAGGCAGCTGGTACTAGAAATTCCTCCCTCCCTGCACAGTGAGCTGCACAACTCCATAAATTGTATGCATTGTCACCGCCATGAACATAAACCATACCCAACAACCCATGATGGTTCGACTTGTTGGAGGTGGAACTTCAGCAGTGGCTGGTTATTGTTACAATCCAAAATGTGCACCAAATCTTGGATATATGTAAAAAATATCCAGCCCCCAGGTAATACCTTCAAGCATTTGTCACCTCAAAACCATGCAGTTCCCTCGTTAGTTATATCTATGATGGCCCTATGCCTTTAAAGACTCACGTAGTGCAGTTTGCAATGTGCTAGTCGCCTTGATAGATTAAACGTTCAAGTTCAATGTCACAGTTCAATGCCTAAGTCGAATTGGGATTTTCTGTCAGGGAAGAGGGGTAAAAATGATCAGACTTCCTCTCACCCCTTCTTCTGTGCAGTCTTGAGTAACTGGCATCCACTGGAAAGCATCAACGGGACATCCATCGCAGAACAATTGCAAGTAGACTCGAAATGAAGTGACCCTGATGGTTCTTCAGGTCTTCATTATAGCCGGTGAATCTGCCAGCAACACAGCTATTTGAGGCGCAGAATCATTTATTTTTGGAAAAAGCAAGTGTATTTGCTAGAATATTCAGAATAGAAACAGAGAGACATTGTAAGGAGTAAATTAGAAACAGAAAATGCAGAAAAACACTCAACAGGGCAGGCAGCATCTGAGGAAAGGGAAAAACAAAGTTAACATTTCAGTTTAATGACCTTCCCTTATAATAGTTGTCTGCATAATCTAATAGAAAGTAGAATCCTTGTGCTGTAAAAATTGTACGGAAGAGACACTTTAAAAATCAGATCCTTTTTGTTTGCTGTAGGATTTTAAAGTGTTCATTCCAAATGTACAATATCATGGAGGATTTTTGAATATGATTGCCTGTCAGGGGGTTTATCAGTGAAAGGGAAGTACTGAAGGAAACAGTGCTTTGATTTTGATGCCAAATGGTGATTTAATAGTCATTTATCTTTGTAGGTAGATGCAGCTGTGTTTACAGCTCTGGTGGTATGCAACACATGTGGTACAAAATAATGATAAAGGTAAGAAAACAAAGAGCAGGGGAAAATAATAAACATGTCACACCGAGGGTGTAATCTTCTATTTGGATTTTATCATTGTGTGTAAAATACATATTACCATGGGACTGCAAATCATGCACCTTGTTTAAAAATGCATGAGCAGTGGTTCCTGGGGTAACATTATAATAGTTGTCTGCATAATCTAACATAATGTAGAATGCTAGTGCTGTGAAAATAAGCCTCTTGGATACATAATAGGTCTATGTTTTTTAGCTTGTTATCATAGTTATTGTTTAACATCTGCTCTGGATTGCAGTGTCATTGTCGCTAGGTTTAATTGTTAATTGATACTGTCAGCAGGGTCTTGAAGCAGCTTTGTCATGTCTCTAAAAATTCATTAAGATCTAATCAGTAAGGACCGCAATATTGTAAATGGGACATCCAGATTATGCACCAGCAAATGTTCCTGCACAGACATACTTAATTTAATGTAATCTTGTGAATGAATGATTACAGTAGTAGTTATAGAAAGATTCTGTCATAGAGGGCAGTTCATTGATCCTGCCAGACATCAGCTTGTCTGCCGTTTATAAGCACACTGCAGTGCTGCAACAAAATTTGGAATGCTAAAAGGCTCTTCACGCCATAAATCTGTCTTCTTCCACAGACCCTAAACATTCTATCCTATTGTGGCCTCTACCTCAGCTATTAGGTCCTCAGAAAAAAAAAGAAAGGCTTGCATTTATATAGCACCTGTCACAAACTCAGGACGTACCAAAGCACTTTGCAGCCAGTTAGGTGGTTTTGAAGTGTAGTCATTGTTGTAATGTGGAAACATGGCCTCAGTTTTAAGCCGTGTGTAAAGATGGCCTGATCTCCAATAAAGCAAAACTCCAGAATACTTATTCATCACCTGTTTGACCATGGTCAGCTGACCTCCACAGGCAGTACTATCCAAACCCTTCCCAGCTTCAACAACACTGGAACTGTTGTGTCCTACAAAGTACTTGATTACCTTTGGTGAAGATAAGATAGATCTAGAACACTACTAAAACTAAACTCTGAGGGTAAGACAAGGCAATACAGGTTTGAACTAGAAAAGGAACATTTAGGATTAATTTTTTTCTTTCGAATGAGATGTTTACTGCGCTCCCAGGTAGACGTAAACAATCCGATGGCACTATTTTGAATAAGAGCAGTGGATTTGACCTAGCAACCTGGCCAACACTTATCACTCAACCAACATCACTAAAACAGATTATCTGGTCGTTATCACATTTAGTTTAGTTTAGAGATACAGCACTGAAACAGGCCCTTCGGCCCACCGAGTCTGTGCCGACCATCAACCACCCATTTATACTAATCCTACACTAATCCCATATTCCTACCACATCCCCACCTGTCCCTATATTTCCCTACCACCTACCTATACTAGGGGCAATTTATAATGGCCTATTTACCTATCAACCTGCAAGTCTTTGGCATGTGGGAGGAAACCGGAGCACCCGGAGGAAACCCACGCAGACACAGGGAGAACTTGCAAACTCCACACAGGTAGGCGGCACAGTGGCGCAGTGGTTAGCACTGCAGCCTCACAGCTCCAGCGACCCGGGTTCAATTCTGGGTACTGCCTGTGTGGAGTTTGCAAGTTGTCCCTGTGTCTGCGTGGGTTTCCTCCGGGTGCTCCGGTTTCCTCCCACATGCCAAAGACTTGCAGGTTGATAGGTAAATTGGCCATTATAAATTGCCCCTAGTATCAGTAGGTGGTAGGGAAATATAGGGACAGGTGGGGATGTGGTAGGAATATGGAATTAGTGTAGGATTAGTATAAATGGGTGGTTGATGGTCGGCACAGACTCGGTGGGCCGAAGGGCCTGTTTCAGTGCTGTATCTCTAAAAAAAAAAGTACCCAGAATTGAACCCGGGTCGCTGGAGCTGTGAGGCTGCAGTGCTAACCACTGCGCCACTGTGCCGCCCTAAATAATTTTTATTATCTAGGTCTCTGGGTTACTAGTCCAGTGACAATACCACTACGCCACCGCCTCCCCCAATTATGGGAGCTTGCTGTGGACAAATTGAGTACTGCATTTTCTACATAATAACAGTGACTACAATTCAAAGGTACTTCAGTAGTTGCAGAGTGCTTTGAGATGTTCTGAGTTTGTGAAACACACGATATGAATCAACGCTTTCTTCTTTCTTTACTAATTCTTTGGGAAATGGATGTTGCTGGCAAGGCCAGCATTTATTGCCTATTCCTAATTGCCCTTGAGAAGGTGTTGGTGAGCCACCTTCTTGAACTGCTGCAATCTTTGTGATGAGTGCTGGTAGATAAGAAACATAGAAACATAAAAACATAGAAAATAGGAGCAGGAATAGGCCATTCGGCCCTTCGAGTCTGCTCCGCCCTTCATTATGATCATGGCTGATCATCCAACTCAGTAACCTGATCCCACTTTCTCCCCATATCCTTTGATCCCTTTCGCCCCAACAGCTATATCTAACTCCTTCTTGAAAACATACAATGTTTTGGCCTCGACTGCTTTCTGTCGTAGCGAATTCCACAGGCTCACCACTCTCTGGGCAAAGTAATTTCTCCTCATCTCAGTCATGAAAGGTTAACCCATATCTTTAGACTCTGACCCCTGGCTTTGGATTCCCCCACCATCAGGAACATCCTTTCTGCATCTACCCTGTCAAGTTCTGTTAGAATTTTATAGGTTTCTATGAGATCCCCCCTCACTCTTCTGAACTCCAGCGAATATAATCCTAACCGACTCAACTCTCCTCATACATCAGTTCCGCCATCCCAGGAATCAGTCTGGTAAACCCTCGCTGCACTCCCTCTATAGCAAGAACATCCTTTCTCAGATCAGGAGACCAAAACTGCACACAATATTCCAGGTGTGGCCTCACCAAGGCCCTGTATAATTGCAGCAAGACATCCCTGCTCCTGTACTTGAATCCTCTCACTATGAAGGCCAACATACCATTTGACTTTTTTACCGCCTGTTGCACCTGCATGCTTACCTTCAGCGACTGGTGTACCAGAACACCCAGGTCTCGTTGCATATTCCCTTCTCTCAGTTTATAGCCATTCAGATAATAATCTGCCTTCCTGTTTTTACTACCATAGTGGATAACCTCACATTTATCCACATTATACTGCATCTGCCATGCATTTGCCCACTCACTCAACTTGTCCAAATCACCCTGAAGCCTCTCTGCATCCCCCTCACAACTCACCCTCCCACCCAGTTTTGTGTCATCTGCAAATTTGGAGATATTACATCTAGTTCCCTCATCTAAATCATTAATATATATTGTGAATAGCTGGGGTCCTAGCACCGATCCCTGCGGTACCCCACTAGTCACTGCCTGCCATTCGGAAAAGACCCGTTTATTCCTACTCTTTGTTTCCTGTCTGCCAACCAATTTTCTATCTATCGCAATACATTACCCCAATCCTTCTTTTTCTTCTTTTGGGCCTCCTTATCTCGAGAGACAATGGATACGCGCCTGGAGGTGGTCAGTGGTTTGTGAAGCAGCGCCTGGAGTGGCTATAAAGGCCAATTCTGGAGTGACAGGCTCTTCCACAGGTGCTGCAGAGAAATTTGTTTGTCGGGGCTGTTGCACAGTTGGCTCTCCCCTTGCGCCTCTGTCTTTTTTCCTGCCAACTACTAAGTCTCTTCGACTCGCCATAATTTAGCCCTGTCTTTATGGCTGCCCGCCAGCTCTGGCGAATGCTGGCAACTGACTCCCACGACTTGTGATCAATGTCACACGATTTCATGTCGCGTTTGCAGACGTCTTTATAGCGGAGACATGGACGGCCGGTGGGTCTGATACCAGTGGCGAGCTCGCTGTACAATGTGTCTTTGGGGATCCTGCCATCTTCCATGCGGCTCACATGGCCAAGCCATCTCAAGCGCCGCTGACTCAGTAGTGTGTATAAGCTGGGGGTGTTGGCCGCTTCAAGGACTTCTGTGTTGGAGATATAGTCCTGCCACCTGATGCCAAGTATTCTCCGAAGGCAGCGAAGATGGAATGAATTGAGACGTCGCTCTTGGCTGGCATACGTTGTCCAGGCCTCGCTGCCGTAGAGCAAGGTACTGAGGACACAGGCCTGATACACTCGGACTTTTGTGTTCCGTGTCAATGCGCCATTTTCCCACACTCTCTTGGCCAGTCTGGACATAGCAGTGGAAGCCTTACCCATGCGCTTGTTGATTTCTGCATCTAGAGACAGGTTACTGGTGATAGTTGAGCCTAGGTAGGTGAACTCTTGAACCACTTCCAGAGCGTGGTCGCCAATATTGATGGATGGAGCATTTCTGACGTCCTGCCCCATGATGTTCGTTTTCTTGAGGCTGATGGTTAGGCCAAATTCATTGCAGGCAGACGCAAACCTGTCGATGAGACTCTGCAGGCACTCTTCAGTGTGAGATGTTAAAGCAGCATCGTCAGCAAAGAGGAGTTCTCTGATGAGGACTTTCCGTACTTTGGACTTTGCTCTTAGACGGGCAAGGTTGAACAACCTGCCCCCTGATCTTGTGTGGAGGAAAATTCCTTCTTCAGAGGATTTGAACGCATGTGAAAGCAGCAGGGAGAAGAAAATCCCAAAAAGTGTGGGTGCGAGAACACAGCCCTGTTTCACACCACTCAGGATAGGAAAGGGCTCTGATGAGGAGCCACCATGTTGAATTGTGCCTTTCATATTGTCATGGAATGAGGTGATGATACTTAGTAGCTTTGGTGGACATCCGATCTTTTCTAGTAGTCTGAAGAGACCACGTCTGCTGACGAGGTCAAAGGCTTTGGTGAGATCAATGAAAGCAATGTAGAGGGGCATCTGTTGTTCACGGCATTTCTCCTGTATCTGACGAAGGGAGAACAGCATGTCAATGGTCGATCTCTCTGCACGAAAGCCACACTGTGCCTCAGGGTAGACGCGCTCGGCCAGCTTCTGGAGCCTGTTCAGAGCGACTCAAGCAAAGACTTTCCCCACTACTTACCCCAATCCTATGCGCTTTAATTTTACACGCTAATCTCTTATGTGGGACTTTGTCGAAAGCCTTCTGAAAGTCCAAATAAACCACATCCACTGGCTCCCTTTCATTAGCTCTACTAGTTACATCCTCGAAGAATTCTAGTAGATTTGTCAAGCGTGATTTCCCTTTCGTAAATCCATGCTGACCTGGTCCGATTCTACCACTGTTCTCCAAGTGCTCTGCTATAAAATCTTTGATAATGGAGTCCAGGTTATTGACTGGTAAATGTTGAAGTCAGCATGGTGTGTGATGTGGAGGGAAACGTGTTCCCATGTTCCCATGACATCTGGGTGGTGGATATCAGGGGTTTGGCAGGTGCTATCAAAGATATCAGGGAATCAACACATGGAATTTGGCACCATTTATGAAGCAGTTGGATATCACGCTGGATGTGTAGATCTGGTGGATGGCCTAAGATGGTCTTCTGTATCAGTATTTACCTTGTGATCTTTGTTGATCTAGTAGTGCTGATTACTGCTATAAATTGTATACCTAAGCTTGCAGATGGCACTAAGTTAGGAGGCACCGACGTTGTGTAGATGGGAGCATGAAGTTACAAAGGGACATAGGCAAACAGTGTGCGTGAGCAAAAGTGTGGTAGATGGAGTTCAATGGGGGAAAATGTAAGTTCATCCACTTTATAGCCAGAATTTTACACCTCCCACGCCGCGTAAAATGCAGTGGGCGGCTCAGGAGACCCTTCCCAACCTGCTCCTGCCTCCGCCGCCATTTTACGTGGGGTGGCAGCGAGAAACAGCCTGCCCACCCCAGGCCAAACAAGGCCCTTAAGTGGCCAATTAACAGCCACTTAAGGGCCTTCGCCCACTGCCACAGGGATTTTACAGTTGGCAGGCGGGCAGCCGAGGCCTCAAAAAAGTCACCTGATAAAAGTAGGCAGCCTTCTGACAGCCTTGGGGGCTGCCCTCCTGATCGTGCACCCTGTGCCTGACAGAGGGTTGCCCCCGATGCCCCAACTGCCCCCAATGCCCAACACGACCCCGGCCCTCCCAGTCGACCCCCCTTGCCTCACCCGAGGCACGACCGATCACCCCTGGCAAGGCCCCAAAATCTTACCCGTTTTCCGGGGCTCCCCAATATCTTCAGTCGGGTTGCATTCCCAGCAGTGGCTCAGTTCCTGGTGGTGCTGCTGGGACTATGAACTGTAGCTGCATTAGGTGGGACTTTCTGCCTCAATGACGTCCTGCCCAAGACCAATTAAGGGCCTGGGGACCATAAAATCCAGTATGGATCCCAAGGCCCAGTGGAGGCGGGATTGCCACCGACTTTTTGGTCAATTGACGGCTCCCCTCTAACCACTGTAAAATTCCGGCCTATATCTGAAAAAAACCATTTGTAATATTTTCTTAATGGTGAGAGACTAAGAACTGTCGAGGAGCAAAGGGAGTTGGGTTTCCATGCACACAAATCATTAAAAACTAGTGAACAGGTAAAAAAATCCAAAAGTCTAATAGGGTGTTTGTCTTTATCCTGTCACGGACCTGTAATTATTTTTTTCCTCTGATTAAAAACAGTGTGTGTGCCTTTAAGACTCTGTTAAAAACTGTGCACCTTTAAGGGTGAGAAAGTTCTGGAATTCCTGAGACACCATTTGCAGCAGCTGCATTTTTGTTACCCTGGGCAACAGCAGGTGAGAGAGAGAGGTCACATGGTAACGTTTCCACTTGACTGTGTGTGGATCTGGCAGAAAGTGGCCGAAACCAATTAGTTCTGAGAAGGCAAACTGAAGAGAAAGGAGCTGTTCATTCTCTCTCAGCAAAAATTCTACAAGGAGCTACAAGCCAAGTTAATTCCTTAAGTAAAGAAGAAAGGCCTTCTTTTTCAAGAAACCATTTGTATTGCTGTGCTCATTGTTCAAAGAACTGTTTAATGCTTGCTGCAGCTGAAGAGTAGAATGCCTATCTACTGAAGGACAATTTCCATCAAATCTGGATGAGGACTTCAAGTGAACTTTGGCTATTTCCACATTAGAAGACCGCTTCCATCAAGAATGTAACCTACAAAAACTTACTCTTTTATTTATTCTTAAGTGACAGCTAATTTTAAAAACTACACTTATAAAACTGGTTAACTGTTAGTTTTTTTGAGTGTATGTGTGTGAATGCAGGAGTTAGGTTAAAATAATAAGTTATAAGGTCTTTAGACATAGGTTTATCTTAATAGTGTTTAAGATTTAGTTTTTATTAAATAAATATTTAATTTGTTGTTGGAGTGTCAGCTCCTGCACAGACATTGACTCTCAATGTCTTTTGATCATCACTATTGACAAAACCCATCTGGCTAATTGAATCAGGGAGTACTTCCATTGTCTCTCGATTCAACTGTCTCTCAGAATGCAAATGTGCAGCCATGTTTTCAGCCACTGCTCTGTGGTCTTTTTAAACAAGTTATGTTCAATGTCCAGTCAACGTTCAAATAGTGTTCCATATGATGAAATTAATATGTTTCAATTTGGCAGGTGTGGTTTCCCTCCCATCGGCCTTGGAGGGGGTACAGCACAGATTCACCAGAATGACACGAGGGCTTAAAGTGTTAAATTATAAGGTCAGGTTGAATCAAATTTGGTTTGCATTCCCTTTAGAAGGTTGAGGGGTGATCTGCTTAAAGTGTTTTTAAATGATTAAGGATTCAATGAGGTAGACACAGAGAAAATTTTTCCTCTGCTGGAGAATGTAAAACAAGAGAACATAATCTTTAAAATGAGGGCTAGCTCATTCAGGAGTGAAATCAGGAAGCATTTTTTCAAACAAATAGTAATCTGGGACTTGCTCACCTAAAATGCTGTAGGATGCTAGAAATTTTCAAGACTGGAATCGACAGAATTTTCTAAAGAACATCGAGGGATATGGAACAGAGGCACATAAACAGGGTTGAGATACATATCAGAAAGATCTAACTAAACAAACTTGAAAGGCCTACTCCTGTTCCGAGGCTCCTTTGCTCTAATCCAATGCATTCCAGGGTGCAGCTCATGGTGCTGTCTTGACTCATTACTCTGTAGTTTTGCCATCATAAATTCAATAGTTTTAGCTCATGAAGAAAATAATTTATAGTAAATTGGATAGATTTTTTTATTCAAATTGCAAATGCATCCCAATATTTACACTTCTTAGTAATTAATTTTATTTTGAAAGAATCCTTCCTTCTAGGAACATTCTAGTGTCATTTTTGATAGTCTGTTACCTAAGCAATTTGCCTGTGCCATTACACTTTAAAATGATTTGGGCTCCAGGCCAGTAAAATTAAGTGGCAGACGACTCACCAACAGATTAGTCATCCTCTGGTACTGTTGAGTGGATAAGACCAATATGTTATGTTATTAGATTTTCAGGTGCGCAGATTTCTGAAAAATTAAATTTTTTCACATGACCTCCTTGCTATCTTCATTCTGTTTGCCAAATCAAGGAACATGTAGAAGTTCCTACATATGATTAGAGTCGAGGGTTTTTCCTAGCAGTAAAGATATATTGTCCTCATCCACAGAATTCTAACATACTACATGTCATTTTGATCAATACAGAATCATAGAATGGTTACAGCACAAAAAGAGGCCATTCAGCCCATTGAGCCCATGTTGTCTCTTTGCAAGAGCAATTTAGCTAGTCCCATTGCCTCGCCCTATCCCATAGGCCTGCAATTTTTTTCTCTTCAGGTGCTTATCCAATTCCCTTTTGAAAGCCATGATTGAATCTGCCTTCACTACCCTTTTCGGCAGTGCATTCCACATCCTATCCACTCACTGCGTAAAACATTTTTTCCTTCTGTCGCCTTTTGGTTCTTTAGCCAATCACCTTGAATCGGTATCCTCTTGTTCTTGATCCTTCTGCCAATGGAAACAGTTTCTCTCAGTCTACTCTGTCTCGACCTCTCAAGATTTTGAACACCTCAATCAAATCCCCTCTCAACCTTCTCTTCTCTAAGGAGAACGCTCCAGCTTCTCCAATCTATCTATGTAACTGAAGTCCCTCATCCCTGGAACGAATCTTGTAAATCTGTTCTGCACCCTCTCGAAAGCCTTCACATCCTTCCTAAAGTGCAGTGCCCAGGATTGTATGCAATACTGTCAACCTTTTTGCTCTAGGGGTACTCCATTTCCTCAATAGTACTTTTTGCATGCTGTTTTTCTTGTTTAATCGTTCAAGGGATGTGGGCATCACTGGCAAGACCAGCATTTATTGCCCATCACTAATTCTCGTTGAGAAGCTGGTGGTGAGCTGCCTTCTTGAACCGCTGCAGTCCATGTGGTGTGGGTACACCCAGAGTGCTGTTAAAGAGGGAGTTCCAGTATCTTGACCCAGCGACGATGAATGAACAATATATTTTCACGTCAAGATGGAGTGTGACTTGGAGGGGAACTTGCAGGTCATGGTGTTCCCTTGTGCCTACTGCCCTTAATATTCTAGGTGGTGGATGTCACGGGTTGGGAAGGTGCTGTCGAAGGAGCCTTGGTCAGTTGTTGCAGTGCATCTTGTAGATGGTACTCATTGCAGCCATTGTGAGCCGATGGTGGAGGAAGTGAATGTTTAAGGTGGTGGAAGGGGTGCCGATCAAACAGGTTGCTTTTTCCTGAATCGTGTCGAGCTTCTTGAGTGTTATTGGATCTCCAGGCAAGTGGAGAGTATTCCATCAGACTCCTGACTTGTGCCTTGTAGATGGTGGACAGGCTTTGGGGAGTCAAGAGGTGAGTTACTAGCTGCAGAATTCCCAGCCTCTGATCTGAGTGAAGAAAGTCCTGAGAAATTAGGTTATGTTTTGACTTTTGATAGGCAGCCGTCGATGTAAATTAGATTTCTTAGTTACTGTTGTGAGACATATTCTGATGTAAAGCAATTTCCATTGTAATACAATCATCGACATCAGGTCTCAGAGCACTTCACAATAAATGAACTATTTTCAAAGTGTATTCGCTGTTGTTCTGAAAGCAAATACTGCAGCCACTTAGCACACAGCAAGATCCCATAAATAGCAAATCACCTGTTCATCTGCTTTTGGCAATGTTGGGTGAGGAAGTATTGTTGGCCACAAAATCTCTCTTGTTCTTTGAATAGTGCCATGGGAATGTAGGGGAAGATTTCCTGAGTATAAGTGAAAATCCATTTGAACCACCAGAAATTGCAGATACTCAGATTGAACTGAGCTGTCAACAGGAGCAACCATTTCCAATTATATAGAGCTTTCAATATAAAAGATGCCCAACTTGTTTTATGGAGCACCTTCACCACATGGACAGCAGCAATTAAAGTAAAAGGTCCATCACACCTTCGAAAGGGCAACTAGGGGATAGGCAATCAATGGCAGCATTGCCATATTCAGAGAGTTGAATCAAATAAAAAGTGGTTAGTATGGAGAACAGGTAAAAGTTGAGATTGTGAGAATTAAACAAAAGCTTGGTTGAAAAGATGGATTTAGAGGAGGTTTTTGAAGGAGAGAAGACATGTCGATTATGTGCCCAGGTTTTGGATGGAGCCTGAATCCACAACCTTCAAACTTGAAGGCAATAGTGCCAGCAGTGAAACAAATAATGTATCCAGAATATATAGAATCATACAGCACAGAAGGAGGCCACTTGGCCCATTGTGCCTGTGCTGGCTCTTTTGAAAGAGCTACCCAATATGTCCCGCTCCCCTGTTCTTTCCCCATAGCCCTGCAAACTTTGCCTTTTCAAGTATATATCTCATACTCTTTTTGAAAATTGCTATTGAATCTGCTTTCACAACCCTTTCAGGCAGTGCATGTCAGATCACAACAACTCGCTGTGTAAAAAAAGTTGTTCTTATCTCCCCTACGATTCTTTTGCCTATTATCTTAAATCTGTGTCCACTGGTCATCAACCTTCCTGACAGTGGAAACAGTTTGTGTTTATAGAAAAGAAGAGAAATAAAGATGTTTAGTGATTATTACAAAGATATAATCAAGTAAAGATATGAATGGTTACAAATTGTGAACTTTTACTGTCGTACCATTTTAACAAGCTTTGGAGATTTACTAGAATGGTTCTGGGATGAGGGATTGCAGTTACATGGATAGGCTGGAGAAGCTGGGGTTGTTCTGCTTATAGCAGGAAAGTTTCTGATGAGATTTGTTAGCGGTGTTTAAAATCATGAAGGGTTTGGTTAGAGTAAATAAAAGGAAGCTGTTTCCAGTGGCAGAAGGATCGGTAACCAGAGAGCACAGATCTCAGGTGATTGACAAAAGAACCAGAGGCGACATGAGGAAAAACTTCTTGTAAGCAACAGGTGGTTAGGTTTTGGTATGCACACCTGATCGGCATTTCAAAAGAGAATTGGATAAATACTTGGAGGAAATAAAAGCTGCAAGGATATGGGGAAAGTGCAGGAAGTGGGACTAATTGGATTGCTCTTTGAAAGAGTTGGCACAGACTCGATAGGCTGAATAGCCTTCGTCTGTGCTATATTATTCCATAATTCTATGAGCATTGAGTGGACAGCCATGTTTGAATTACATCTCTTAGCTGTCACATATCAGCATATTTAAGGTGGCATGAGCTACCAAAGTATGACAACCTGTGAATTTTATCCACGTGTAATAGACTTCTTGTTCATTTGTACGTACTATTGGAAATAGATGTTTACTGGTTACTGCTACTCAAGTGGTGATGGAACTGTAAATATCTATGAATGGGCTGTCAGTCAGGGAACATCTGCTCTCCAGTTCCATTCCCAGCAGCACAAATATTATACGTTCCGAAGGATGAGCCGAGCCAGCTGGGAGAATAATTACAAAATGTTGCCCCATGCTCTGTCAAATATTGTTATTACTTCAGGCAAAATGAATGTTCAGTGACAAACTATCACATATTGTCAGGATCTGGCGGAATCTTTCTCGGATAAACAGAGTGGGGTGGAGGAGGGCTATTGTTGGGAGCAATCCACTAGGCTTTATCAAAGGCCCTCTAACCTAGAAATTACTGCTGGCAATTAGAACGATGAACAACAACATATATTTATATAGTGCCTTTAATTTAATAAAACATAATAAAATGTAATAGCATAATAAAAATTAGACATGGACCCACAAAAGCTTGGTCAAAGAGTTAGGCTTTAAGGAATGTTTTAAAGGAGGAAAGTGAGGTGGAGAGGTTTAGGGAGAGAATTCTGAAGCTTAGGGCCTAGGCAGCTGAAGGCATGGCTGCCAATGGTGGAGAGATTAAAGTTGGGGATGCTCAAAAGGCCAGAATTGGAAGGTGAAGGAGCGATTTACTTGTATTTCTTTTGATTTAGTATACTGTATTTGCTGCTCACAATGCGGTCTCCTCTACACTGGGGAGACCAAACAGAGATTAGGTCACTGCTTTGTGGAACACCTCCGCTCAGTCCGCAAGCATGACTCCAAGCTTCTGGTTGCTAGCCATTTTAATTCACCATCCTGCTCTCACGCCCACATTTCAGTCCTAGGCCTGCTGCAGTGTTCCAGCAAAGCTCAACACAAGCTCGAAGAACAGCACCTCATCTTCCGATTAGGCACTCTACAGCCTTCTGGACTTATCATTGAGTTCAACAATTTCAGACCATGACGTGGTCTTAAACTTGATTTTCATGTTTTTGCTTTTGGACAAAGCTATTCATTATTCTGCCATTAGCACTCTCTAGACAAGTGCTTTGTCTTTTACTACAGCTATTACCACTCCCTTTGCCTTTTGTTCCATGTCACATTGTCATTTAATCTCTCTTGCCCTCTGCCTATCACAGAGCTTCCCATTTGTTCTTCTTCCCACGCCCTTTTCACTTGCTGAAAACATATTACATTTCTAACCTTTGCCAGTTCTGATGAAAGGTCATCGACTGTGTTTCTCTCTCTCCAGATGCTGTCTGACCTGCTGAATATTTCCAGCACTTTCAGTTTTTATTACAGAATTGGATGAACACAGATATCTTGGAGGGACGTGGGGCTGGAGGAGATTACAGAGATAGGGATGGGTGAGGCCATGGAGGGATGTGAAAACAAGTTTGAGAATTTTAAAATCAAGGCATTGCTTGACCAGGAGCCAATGTAGGCCAGTGAGTCCAGGGGTGATAGATGAATGGGCCTTGGTGCGAATTAGGACGCAGGCAGCAGAGTTTTGGATGACCTCAGGTTTATGGAGGGTAGAATGTGGGAGACCACCCAGGAATGTGTTGGAATAGTCAAGTCTAGAGGTAACAAAGACACGATGAGGGTTTCAGCAGCAGATGAGCTGAGGCAGGGGCAAAGACTGATGATGTTACGAAGATGGAAATAGATAGTCTTAGTGATGAATATGAGGTTGGAAACTTATCTCAGCATCAAACTTGACACTGAGGAACACTGAAGCACTCACTCTATCTCCTGGTTGCCCAGTACTCTGATACTAACTATCCTACAATGGCTTCCTATTCCTCAATGAATCAATTTCAAAATGGTTGTTCTGATCTACAAATCCCTCCGTGGCTCCTACCATCCCTTCTCTGTGAAAGTCCACCTCCAATGGATGGGGTGGGGGAGCTGAAAATACCTGTGCCGACTAGCATGCCAGTTTCGAGACACTGTTCTTGGCACCAGCAATGTTCACCATGGCGGGGTGAGGATGGGACAGTAATCCTGCTCACCTCCCAATTGAGGCCAATCAAAATAATAGGGGGGTCAGCCCCACATCCCTCCAATTAAAAAGCTCATTAAGATCTTGTTAGAGAGAGATGGTGGAATTTTGAATCGGGCACCCCGGATTTCAGGAACTGTCTGTTTCTGATCAGCTAAAGGTAGACGGGTAGAGTCGTGGCAGTCCCAGGGCATTACCCTGGCTCCATAAGAGAGCGAGCTGGGCAAAGGGGGACTTGGCATTTCCAAAGGAGGTGCGCTTGCCACTGCACAATTGATGGGGAGAGTGAGCACTCAGTGCTCGGCCACTGAATGGGGTTATCACCCCCATGGCATTGTGGGACAGAAGAGCAGGGGGAAAGGCTGCCAACCACAATAAGGCAGCCACCTGTTCAAAAGCAAGGCTGCAGTTGGCAATGGGACACGACTGCCAGATATTTGGCCCAGTGGCGATGAGGGGCAACACCCTCCACAGGAAAGGCGGATCCCCAAACAGCAAGAGGGCATGGGAGAGGAAAGAGAGACATGAAGGTAATAGAGGCCATACCCTCAACACAGAATCTACCGCCGAAGAGCTACCTGGAGATGACTGAGACCCAGTGCTGCAGGGGATTGTGGGACTCTGGAAAGATGGTCACAGAGGTCTGAGATCTTGTCGCCAAAGACCTCACATCTCACAGCATTGGTTGCTATGCCCTGTTGGTTCCATCAAAGTCACTTTTGCCTTGAACTTCTTCACTTCCGGCTCCTTTTAAGAATCATCTGCAGAACTTAAGGCCATCTCGCAAACAGCTGCTCACCCCCTGCATCTCGCTGGTAGCTGATGCCCTCTTTGTCAGAGCTGGACAGCACATTCACTTCAGAACAGACACAGCCTCACAGGGACAGAGGGCATTGGGTTTTGCCACCAATGCTGGATTCCCCCAAGTGTAGGGCATCCTTGCCGGCGCCCATGTGGCTATCAAGACACTGAGTGACCAGCCAGTGAGATTCATCAACAGGAAGAGCTTTTACTCCCTCAACATCAAATTTGTCGATGGACACAAGAGCTGCCTCCATGTGTGTGCTTGTTTTCCTGGCAGCTGCCTGTTGTGTTCGATTATTCAGTGATTGATTGATTGTTCTGTGTTGTGTATCACTGCTCAGTATGCTGTTAGTCAACCCTGGAGGGGGTGTGGCTCCAAAAGTGAAACTAAGACAAGTCCAGATAGATTCCAGGCAGTTTCCTTGAATAAAGCCTTCACACAAACAGGAATTGTGAGTCTAGTTTCTTCCATGTTTGGGGCACAAAACATAACATTGCCACGACTCCTTCATCCTCCTCCAGTCCAGGCTGCCTCAGATCTTCACTGCAAACCCAAAGTGCATGACTGGATCCTAGGGGACAAGGGAAATCCCTTGAAGACCTGGTTACCTGCCCCCCTACAGGAGCTCCAGACAGAGGCAGAGAGGTGATGAGCTGCCAATTCCACCTGCTCACCAGGACAACCATTGAGCAGATCATCAGGCTTCTGAAGATGCAATTCTGGACTGCTCGGGTGGCACCCTTCTGCAAGGGTCTTGATCATTGTGGTGGTCTGTTGCATTCTCCATAATATGGCCCTCCAGAGACGTGTGGATCTTGAGGACAGTGAGGCCCTGGAAGGAGACAGCTCATCAGGGGAAGAGCAGGAGCAGGAAGTGAGACAGAAGGAGAAAATGGAAACAGAGAGAGATAATGCTGAACAGAGAGGTGCCCTGACTGCATGACAAGGTGACTGGACACAGCTCAGGGCACGAAGGACTTGTGAGAATGCCATGAATGTCAGGGATCTCCTGATTCACAAACACTTCCTCTGGGCCTCTCTGACCCAGGTCGAGGGAACAGCATGGAAGAGAGATTGAGTTACATGCATGGGAGACGCAGTCTGGAACATCTGATCAATTATCAACAATGAAGAAAGCACATCTGCCCAGAGGCTTTGCCCTCCCCGTGGAGGATCCCGTTATGTCTGTCACCACCTCATACCACTTTTCCTGTCACGGCAACAATAAAAGGAGTCCCAGATGCGTGACTTGAAGTGTTATCATTTATACAGTACAAATAGAGGAAAACAGTAGACAGGGACAGTAAAAAGACACCCCAGTGACCCACTTAGTGCCCCATGTGACACAGTCGCCTCCTCCTGTCACCCTCCTCTCCCTCACAGTCTCCAACATTAGATCCAGGTCAGCAAAGATGAGCCAAGGGGTAGCCCTGTCCCAGGTGCTGGGCCTCCGGATCCCCTGTGAAAACCCACTTCCCTCTGGTGCTGTGGAAGGCTTTGGCACAATCAGCAGATTTCTCCCGTAGGGTAACCAGCAGGCTCAGTGATGGCTGCCATGGGGAGTCTAAATCAGTCTCACACTTCGTCTGACCCACCTCCCACTGGCTCTAATTGGACAGGAAACCATCTCCATATCAATGAAGGGCTCACCTACGTGAAAATCTGAACTTTAATCTGTTTCCTACTCGAGGTGGGTTTCTGACCCAGAAACAAACCTCACTCCTGTTTCCCACCTCCATGGCGAAAATTCAGCTCTTTGTGTGTGTCTGTGCCTGAAGTTGCCCACAGATGAAGACAGGGTCAGACTCCACTGTGATGGCGCCCACGGTCAGA
This sequence comes from Heterodontus francisci, assembly GCF_036365525.1. Classification (NCBI taxonomy): domain Eukaryota; kingdom Metazoa; phylum Chordata; class Chondrichthyes; order Heterodontiformes; family Heterodontidae; genus Heterodontus; species Heterodontus francisci. The sequence continues at coordinate 12,673,140 of NC_090385.1, forward strand.
TAGCTTGCTCAGCACTCACTATCTAGGGTCACCCATGATGAATGGACACTCAGGTGAAATAATGCATAGTCAATCAGCCAGGACAAGGTAAAGGACTGACCTTCTTGTGGAATGAGGCAATGTATCTTACAACTATTATCACAGCTCACACAGTGAAAACATATGGGCCTGAATTTCATTTGAATCTGAGATTTTCACAGTGGGTTGGGAGCTCAGACTGTGCTGCTAAGGAGACCACAAACTGTGACATGAAATATTTCTTTTTGAAAGGGTGCACAGGTTACGAGCTGACTCCAACCTATGATTGATTTCAGAGCATCCATCCCCTGGATCACATGGGGACAAGGAGCTGCTCTGGTTGCTATGTGTATCGTAAGGACGTTCCTCTGGTGCACATTTACGACATTGCTACACTTTACAACAAATCAATTCTACCCCTGGTTTTAGTGATTTAGTTTCAACCAGCACACTGAGTGAAAAATTAATAGCGCTGATATATATCAGGGATGCAGTAGAGAGGGACAGCTCGTTCAATGAAAGCGAGAATAAATCCAAGCGTATCCCTTTCAGATCTGTTTTCTTTGGCCCAGTTAAAATCATTTCCAGTGTGGAGTCTTTAAAACAATGGCCTTGTACACATTTTATAAGTTGGCGCTCTCAAGTTGGAGGCTAACTCAGGGATGTGAAGGCCACATATGTAAAGGTTGGTAAGATCAACTTACTAGCCTCCCATTTAGCCATCAATAAAATTAATAAGCCAAAACTTGGGGAAAGCTGCAAACTGGGCACTCTTAACCTTTGTTTTTTTCCAAAAATATACTTTATTCATAAAAATCTGTAAAAAAAAATACATTACAAAACAGTTCCAATTTGACATTCCAGAAATTGCAAAAGAAATCAGTTCCCTCTGATACAGAAAGTGAGCTGCCTCACAATTCTTTCAATTCCATTTTATATGCAATTGTACATTTGCATTACACAGCAAAACCATATTTTGGTGCATACAGCCCGAGGGGTTTTACACAGGTTCCAGCCCCTCAGTGTACTATGGCGGGAGGACCTTATACATTGGCCTTTCCCCATTGAGCCTTTGCAGCGGCTGCCCCAAGCTTTACTGCGTCCCTTAGCACGTAGTCCTGGAACTTGGAATGTGCCAGTCTGCAACATTTGGTCATGGACAACTCTTTGCGCCGGAAGACCAGCAGGTTTCGGGCAGACCAAAGAAAGTCTGTCACCTAGTTGATGGTCCTCCAGCAGCAGTTGATGTTTATCCCGGTGTGCATCCCTGGGAACAGCCTATAGAGCACAGACTCCTGTGTTATCGAGCTGCTCGGGATGAACCTTGACAAAAAACACTGCATCTCTTTCCATACCTGCTTTGCAAATGCACATTCAAGAAGGAGGTGGGCAACAGTCTCTTACCCACCACGGCCACCTTGAGGTCAGCGTGCAGAGATGGTGAGACTTCGGGCGTGCAGAAAGGATCTGACAGGCAGGGCCTTTCTCACCACCAGCCAAGCTATGTCTTGGCTTGTTTGAAAGTTCTGGCGATGAGGCATTCTGCCAAATGACTTTAGCAGTCTGCTCGGGGAGCCATCCGACAGGATCCACCATCTCCTTTTCCTGTAGGGCCTTGAGGACATTCCGTGTAGGCCACTGCCTGATGGATTTGTGGTCAAAGGTGTTTTTCCACAGAAACTTTTCCACGAAGGATAGGTGATACCTAAGGTCCAACTGAATGGAGCGTTTGGCAGCAATGAGGCCAGTCCCATCCTTCGCAACACTGGGGACAGATAGAACCTCAGTATGTAGTGACACTTTGTGTTTACATACTGGGGTTCTATGCACAGCTTGATGCAGCCGCAAAGGTGGCCATTAGGATGAGGGTGACGTTGGATACATTTTCTCCCCCTTTATCTAGCAGTTTGAAAATCGTGTCCCTGCAGACACAGTCCATGAAGGATTTCCATATAAAGTAGAAGATGGTTCAGGTGACCGCCACGGGGCAAGAGTGGGGTATGGGCCAAACCTGCGCCACGTACAGTAACAACATGAGCGCCTCGCACCTGATGACCAGGTTCTTATTCTCCATGGAGAGAGATCGCTGCTCCCACATGCTCACTTTATGTTTTGCACGCCCCGTCGCCTCCGAACCATATCCCCAGTACCTTCAGGTAGTCTGACCTGACTGTGAAGGGAACAAAGGATCGGTCGGCCCAGTTCCCAAAGAACATGACCTCGTTCTTACCACGGTTTACTTTGGCTCCTGAGGCCAGTTCGAACTGGTTGCAGATGCTCATCAGTCTGCGAATGGACTGTGGATCCGAGCAGAAGACGGCGACGTCATCCGTGTGCAGGGAGGCTTTGACCTGAGTGCCTGGGATTGTCAACCCTCTTAAGCTTGCATCCTTCCTAATGGACTCAGCAAAGGGTTCAGTACAGCAAACAAACAAGACTGGAGAGAGGACAGCCCTGTCTGACTCCAGATTGGATCGGGAAACTTTCTGATTCTCACCCATTGTTTGAGACTGCACTACTGATGTTTGTGTAGTGCAGTTTGATCCAATTGCAGATTCCCTTCCCAAACCCCATTTTGGAGAGCACGTCCATCATGTAGGTGTGCGATATCCTGTCAAAAGCCTTCTCCTGGTCCAAGCTGATGGGCACTCTTAACCTCTGTTTCTGACTGTCCAATCATGTCTTCCTGTTCAGTGAGACTGTACTTGGAGGGAACAGTTTCACCTGGTTTTACATGATGCCTTTCATGGTGCAGCTGGGTGGGACTGCTCTCACCTGGTTCCATTCTTATCTATCTAATTTTAGCTAGAGAATCACCTGCAAGGGATTTTCTTCCTGCCCATGCACTGTTACCTCTGGTGTCCCCCAAGGATCTAACATTGACCCCCCTCTTATTTCTCATCTACATGCTGCCCCTTGGTGACATCATCCAAAAACAGATCAGTTTTCACATGTACTCTGACGACACCCAGCTTTACCTCACCACCACCTCTCTTGATTTCTCCACTGTCTCTGAATTGTCAGATGCTTGTCCGACATCCAGTACTGGATGAGCAGAAATTTCCTCCAACTAGATATTGGAAGACCAAAGCCATTGTCTTTGGGCCCTGCCGCAAACTCTGCTCTCTAGCCTCCAATTTTATCCCTCTCCTTGGCAACTGCCTGAGGCTGAACCTGTCTGTTCACAACCTTGGTGTTATATTTGACCCTAAGATGAGCTTCCCGCACGTATTCACGCCATCACTAACTCCCCCTATTTCTACTTCTGTAGCATCGCCAGATTTCACCCCTGTCTCAGCTGATCCGCTACTGAAACCTTCATCCATGCCTTTATTAATATTTAGACATAACTATTGTAACATACTCCTGGCTGGCCTCCCACATTCTACCCCCTGTAAACTTGAGGCCATCCAAACTTCTCCTGTCTATGTCCTAACTCACACCTAGTCCCATTCACCCATCACCTCTGTGGCTACTGACCTACATTGGCAATGTCTTGATTTTAAAATTCTCATCCTTGTTTTGAAATCCCTCCCTGGCCTTGCCTCTCCCTATCTCTGCAATCTCCTCCAGCCCCACAGCCGTGTGAGATATCTGCACTGTTAATCCGTTAATTTTGCATCAATTGTTTGATTATATGCAGGTGGAGGGTGTTAATTGGGGTCTTACCTGAGCACTTCTTAGCAGACACTTACTGAGACTAGTGGAGGGTTTTTGAATGAGGAGCTATATGCTTGTAATCCTTTTACTCCATACAATAAATGTGAAACTGAGTAAAGATAGGCCCAAGCATTATCTTTCCATAACAAGCTTTCTGGAGTTTAACATGCACTCCTCGAATTCTGGTCTCTTGAGCTTCCCTGATTTTAATCACTCCACCATTGGTGGCTGTCTTCAACCATTGTGCCCGAAAGCTCTGGAATTCTCTCCCTAAACCTCTCTGCCTCTTTATCTCAATTTCCTCATTTAAGGCACTCCTTAAAATCTACTTCTGTGACTAAGCTTTTGGTCACATGACTTACAATAGCCTTAGGTGGCTCAGCACCAAGTTTTGTTTTTTAATGCCCCTGTGAAGTGCCTTGGAATGTTTTATTATGTTAAAAGTGTGATATAAATACAAATTGTTGTTGTTCTTCTAGTTGAGGCATCTAGGACCCAATTGTGTAGTTTGTCCTCTGCAAGCTTATGAAAGCCATAGTTTTGGGATCAGATTCTCAGGCCGGGATTGTAGTATTGTGCTGTGTTCTTGAGTCATCTTTTAATGACAACTGCAGGTTTTTCAGTCAGATTCGACACAAACACTATTTCTTCTCTAACCTATTTACATTGCATGACTTCAGGTACAGAACTTTCCTTGCTGGTATGTATCTCTTCTCTGTAAAGTCATGTGGTGTTGCCTCCTTATATATTCCTGATGATGTCATCAGTTGCATCAATGGTCTGATCTCTTAAAGGTACAGTTTCTTAAAGGTGAAGTCACCACCGCACTTCTTTACAAGGATTTGACTGTTTGTGCGGAGGTCCAAATGATGGCTGGAAATGTGTGGTGCTGGGATGCACAGGCAGGCAGCAGGACTTGCCCCTTCATTTTAGCATGAGCAACCAATTAAGGGGCTGCTGGCGAGGAAGCCATCCAATTACCGGTGGCGGGCGTGTCCTAGTGCCGGGAGATTGAATGCAGCTGGGATTTTTAAAGGCACTTATGTAGACATCAGCCAGCTTGAACTCAGAGGCAAGAAGGAGCATGTGGACAGCTGAGAAGGCAGTATAGAGATGACAGCAGAAAGAGGAAGGGTTGCCCCATGCTGCAGTGATTCCTTCCTTGAGGCGCTTGTGGAAGCATTCCGTGAAAGGAGACAGGTCGTCTTTCCAGAAGACGGGAGGAGGAGGCCAGCAAGAGCCACCACGAAGGCATGGCTGGAAGTGGTAGAAGTCGTGAGCAGTTGAGGTGTTGTTGCCAGAACCTGGATCCAGTGCAGGAATGGATTTAATGACCTGTGGTCTGGAAAGGTGAGTGGTGTTTACATTTGGCAAATGGAAGCCCAGTGGTAATTGAATGGTGACCGTGATATGTGAGGCCTGGTGGTAGACTCATGCTTGGGGCATGTTAACATTGAGGCGTCCAGTTGTCACGCACCCGGGACCCATACTCAGCCATGGGTGAATGCTGCCTTGAGGTGGCTGCATGGCTGCCTCATCATGCCATCCCATCGGCTCTGCGCTGGAGGTTGACAGTGCCCCAGAGTGACCAGCACATAGGCACCATGAGACAGTACTGACATTGCGTATAGTCATGCTTTCAGGAGAAGTGCGCTCAGAATGCCAGAGGGTGCCAAAGGACTGAAGGTGGAGTTGCTGTTACCACCATGTTGACACTGATGGAGGAGGAGGCCACGCACATCGATGGATCACTCACTGCAGGGCAGCCTGTTGTTGAGCGTGAGGCTGGTGTAGAAGATATGAAAAGTGTGTAAAGATCTGATTGCATCCAACATTCCCTACATCAGACCTGGCATGTGGGACCTTTGTGGGCCTTTACTGCCACTGGAAGCTTCAGGCCAAGGGGAGGAAAGAGGTCTCAGTTGAAGGACCACAGGTTTCACTTAATATTTGGTCTCCACCAGGTCCAGCAGCAGATGAGGGACAAACCAGGGATGCAGTTACACCTGAAAGTTCGCAGGGTGCAATGCCATGTGAAGACACTGTGTCATTAAATTCCTGTGCACCCTCCACCATCATAGAAACACTCACATCGATGGGCTCCATTGTGCATGTAGAGCAGGTGGCACAATCTGGTAAGCACTTCACGGACGTACAGGAGGAGTTAGCGGAGGCAGTGCCGGCTGCGACTAATTCCCCTCGGAGGAGTGAGAAGAGGCCCAACGATGCACAGTTCCATGTCGTTGGCAAGCCTCAGGGGTCATCAGCACAGTAGCAAAGGTTCCAGCTGATGCATCAAATGTGTGAAGATCTGTCGGAATTTCCAGAGGCAGTGAAGTCCCAGGTGCAAACTATGATATGAATGGCTCCATATCTCTGGAATATCCTCTTTTAAGAGAGTGGAAACTCTCATGGAGAGACACAGGGAGCATAGTACTGAGTTGATGTAGGGGTTGCGAGCAAACATCAAGAGCATAGCCTCATCCATGAGGTCAATGGAGGGATGCATGGGCGAGATGGGCCAGCCACGTATCTCTCTGTTGCCAGGAGCTCAACCTTTCCAGGTAACTACAGGGATGAATGTGAGGCCTCTGAGGGAAAGGGAGGGGCAGGCTTCAGACAATGGGGGCTCCTGTCATGGCATTTCCATATCCTCAGCCCTGTCAATGGTGACACACTCACTGGATCCTGCTCTGATAATTGAGGCGGCCCCTGTAAAGATGCAGATGGCCCAAAATGTGCTGGGCCCCAATAGGGATCAGGCACCCTGATGACACAGGCCATGGACATCTAATGCACCAGGAGCAAGAAAGACAGCAGCTTGCCTCCACATCAACTCAAGGCGCAGGAGGAACACCCTCTAGAACTTACTGTAAGCGTGCACCTAAATGCATGGACGAGCACTTGGGGTTCCCTGGGTGATATTGTTTTGCTACCTTGAAATGTGTGTAATGCATGAAGAAAGTTAAAGTTGGTGAAATGCAACCCTTAATGAATTGTATTTTCATTTCAATGCAACATTGGACATTAGCCACATGTTAAATTCAATGACTGGATGGTCTGTAAAAGGTGAGGGACTCGTGAGCGCCTATTTTGATGACGGCCTTTGCACATACCGGTCCCGGGCACACAGAGAGGCAGAGAGTCTCCAGTGATAGGTCAGCAGGGATGTCTCTGGGAGAGAAGTTCTTGGCTCAGTGTTGCCCCTTCACTAGTCCTCAAGTGAAAAGTCTGCTGATCAGAGAGTCGTGAATCTCCCTGCCACATCTGTCAATGTCCTGTGGCCTGGCCCCTGTGTCTCCCAGTGCCATCTTCATCGGCTGGCACCTGTTGAGGTACCTACTGATCATCCTCCTCCTCTGAGGATGCCACTTGCTCAGTGTCTTCATCTGGCTCCAGCACTGCTCCTCTCTGGAGCGCCAGGTTGTGCAATGTGCAGCAATGATAATGATGCGGGATACCCTTGAGGGTGCATATTGCAGCATTCCCCCAGATCTATCGAGGCATCGAAAACTCACCTTCAGTAGACCAGTGTCATGCTCAATAGTGGCCCTTGTAGTCATATGGCAGCAGCTGTATGTGTCCTTTGCCTCTGTTTTGGGGTTGTGTACAGGGGTCAGAAGCCATGACTTCAGAGGATACCCCTTGTCCCCCAGGATCCAGCCATAAAGGTCTGAACAGCTGAGGCATTGGGACTGTCTAAGAATGTAGGAGCCGTGGCAGCTTCCTGGAATCCTCACACGCACCTGCATGATCCACTTGCGGTAGTCATACAGTACCTGAACATTGAGCAAGTGGAAGCCCTTTCTGTTCACAAAGGCACCTGGCTCTCTGAAGGAGTGCTAATGGCCACATGAGTACAGCCAATGACCCCCTGCACCTGGGGAAATCCAGCCATTGCCTCAAAGCTGACTGCCTTCTCGGTCTGACTGGCCTGATTGGTAGTGAAGTCGATATATTGGCCAGCTCGACTGTACATGGCATTGGTTACTTCCTTCATGTAGCGATGGGCTGCTGACTGAGAGGTACCACAGAGATTTCCAGATGATCCCTGGAATTCTCCCTTGGTGAAAAAATTGAGTGTCAATGTCCCCTTTAAGGCAACAGGCATTGGGTGGCTGCCACTTCCCAGTGGCCTCAACTCCTGTTTCATTATTCCAGATAGGTAGAGAGACACAGTCTGCATAGACATTGGTGCTTGGACATCTTGATAAAGCTGGGCCTCTGCTAGTACACCCTCGTCCACCTCCAGTGGCTTCCTCAGGCAGCTGGAGCTCTCCTGGCCACTGCACAGCTGCACCATGTGACTGCATCCCCATCTCCGGTCTATTCCTCTCCTCACTGGTGGAGACAGAGTCTGAAAGCACCAACCCCATCACAGATGAAGCTTCTGCTGCCTTGAACCCCCTGGGAACCTTGCCCTGCCTCCAGTGGCTGCTTAGCACCTGCATGACACCTTTCCAACAGCTACAATTCATTTTGTCCCACCCCCCGCCTCCCTGTCTGCAAAGCCTCCAAATGTGATAGCTTGGCTTGGTTGAGGACACACGCTACAGACAGCTTGACAGAACTTCCATTTATCCTCACAACTCTGCTGCCGCCGCTAACCCTCCTTGTTGCAGCGGGCTAGCCTCCAAGCCTCCTCAATACCCATTCACCACTGGGAAGATTGAAGTCACCTGGAAAAATCGTGGTCTATTGGCTCATTAGGGCTCTTAAGTGTCTGCCCACCTCCAATGTGTCAGCCGTTGATCCACCATGCTGACCATTTTTAGTAAAATTGGCCGATGGTGGGACGACGTTGGAGGGCCTGCCCAACATGGGCAGGTGCTATATTACCAGCCTCCATTCCCACCCCCCAGGGTGCTGGTAAAATCCTGTCTAAGTTTCCAATTGCCTACAATTTCAGGCTACCTAAAAAATTTTACCTAGGAGATGGCATAAAACATATATCTGCTTGTGCATATTTTGCTTCAAATCCTCCACTAATTTAAGAACATTTGAAAGACTTTGTATTTTCACTGACCCATAGGCGATTTTATGAGCTATTTTCAGTCTGTTGTATCACTGAGTTGCATGATCTGGAACTGTATTGGTGTGGATGGATGTCATTGCCGCCCGCCTAAAAGCAGCATCCTGAATGCCTGAGGGAATGGCTCTGCACTGAAGTAGAAGACCCAAATGCCATTTAAGTGTAGACATTTCCAGGAGGCGGTGGGGGAACCATGCAAAATGTATTTAATTAAATTCCTTCGACAGCACCTTCCAAACCCATGACCTCTACCACCTAGAAGGACAAGGGCAGCAGATGCATTGGAACATCACCACCTGCAAGTTCCCCTCCAAACCACACACCATCCTGACTTGGAACTATATCACCGTTCCTTTACTGTCGCTGGGTCAAAATCCTGGAACTCCCTTCCTAACAGCACTGTTGGTGCACCTACACCCCAAAGACTGCAGCGGTTCAAGAAGGCAGCTCACCACCACCTTCTCAAGGGTAATTAGGGATGGGCAATAAATGCTGTCCTAGCCAGCAACGCTCACATCCCCTGAACAAATATAAAAATAATTCGACCTGGTCCTATGTTTCATGCAGGATCTGGTTCGCTATTGGCTGACTTCAGTTAGCTAGGGGCAAAGGTAGGGGTTTCCATAATTGCATCCCTGGGTTTGGGGAGGGGTGGAGGAGGGGTGTGAGTAGGGGGTGTAATCTGCCAATGTTCCTGCTATTGTTCATTAGTCCAGTATGTGCTGGGAAGCTTGTTGTGGTAGTTGGGGGATGGGGCGGTGCAGAGTGGAGAAAATGGCTGCCACAAACTTGAGGCTTGTGCAGCATTAGAATGTGGCTGAGGAGCATAGGAACAAAAACTATATGAGGGTTCTGAAGTGCAGTTTGTCACCGTTGATTAAATATGCTGTTATTTTGCTAGTTGAATGCACCCACCCATATCTGGGCGGACATGTTAAAATAGCCAGTATCTGCTTTGGTGGAAATTGCCAGACAACAATTGGCAAACAGCCCACAGAATGGTCCCCCAATGAATCCCACCCAAAGCCCGGCAGAATGCAAGCGGAACATTGGGACGAGAGCCCTGGGAAAATGAGGGAAGAAAACTATTTGGGGAAATAGAAAAATTCAACCTACTGCTAATGTCAGCTAGGAATAAATTTTAATATTACAGAGGATTTATGGTAAGGATGTATCTGTCAAGTAGATAAACCTATACATTTAAACTGACAAATGGAGTATAATGTGGGAAAGTGTGAAATTGTCCACTTTGGCAGAAAGAATAAAAAAGAAGCATATTATCTAAATGGTGAGAGATTGCAGAACTCTGAGATGCCGAGGGATCTGGGTGTCCGAGTGCATGAATCGCAAAAGGTTAGTATGCAGGTACAGCACGTAATTAGGAAAACTAATAGAATGTTATTGTTTATTGTGCGGGGAATTGAATACAAAAGTGGGGAGGTTATCCTTCAGCTATACAGGGCATTGGTGAGATACATCTGGAGTACTGTGTACAGTACTGGTCTCCTTATTTAAGGAAGGATGTAAATGCGTTGGAGGTAGTACAGAGAAGGTTTACTAGACTAATACATGGAATGGGTAGCCTGTCTTATGAGGAAAGATTGGAAAGGCTAAGCTTGTATCCGCTGGAATTTAGAAGAGTAAGAGGTCACTTGATTGAAGCATATAAGATCCTGAGGGGTCTCGACAGGGTGGATGTGGAAAGGATGTTTCCCCTTGTGGGAGAATCTCAACCTAGGGGTCACTGTTTAAAAATAAGGGATCACCCACTTAAGACAGAGATGAGGAGAAATCTTTTCTCTCAGGGGGTCGTGAATGTTTAGAATTCTCTTCCTCAAAAGGCAGTAGAAGCAGAGTGTTTGAATATTTTTAAGGCAGAGGTAGATAGATTCTTGATAAGCAAGGGGGTGAAAGGTTATCGGGGGTAGGTGGAAATGTGGAGTGATCAGTTCAGCCATGAACTTATTGAATGGCAGAGCAGGCTCGAAGGTTTGAGTGGTCTACTCCTGCTCCTAATTCTTTTGTTCGTATGTTCGTATGTTTAAAGACTTAAGATCCGAGTTTGTGCTGTTTCTATGAAATTTCACTCACTGGGAACACAGATTGGGAATTCCATCTGGAGGTGAGCAGACCTTTGACCTCTGCTTTCAAATTCCTGATACATACTCTCAGTAAGCAAAGCTCTGAGCCCACAAATTCCCCAAACGGACACATTCCGTAGCATCTACAGTGATCATCATAAAGTATTTGACTTCATAACCTTGAATTTTTTGAGGTTAGTTACTCGGTCCCAATGTAATCGGGGTTAACTTGGGTTAAGCACAGGACTGACAATAAAGAAAAGACAGAACTTGCATTTATGTAGTGCCTTTCACAACCTCAAAACGTCCAAAAGCCCTTTACTGCCGATGAAGTACTGATGTAACGTAGGAAATGTGGCAGCCAAATTGTGCACAGCAAGCTCCCACAAACAGCAATGGGATAATGACCAGATATAATCCATTATAGTGTTATTGTTTGAGGGATACCCAGGAGAACTCCCTTGTTCTTCTTCAAAATAGAGCCATGGGATCTTTTATATCCACCTGCAGAGGACAAATGGGGCTTTGGTTTAATGTCTCATCTGAAAGATGGCACCTCTGACATGGCAGCATTCCCTCACTACTGCAGTAGAGTGTCAGCCCAGATTTTGTGGTTTATATTGCTGGTGTGGGACATGAAACCATAACCTTCTAAATCAGCAGTGAGAGTGCTACCAGCTGAGCCATGGCTGATATGTAGTACTGGGCTGTGGGCTTTGATGGCATAGACTGCTTCATTAACTGAGGAGTTGCAAATGGAACTGAACACTGCAATCATCAGTGAACTTCTGACCTTACAATGGAGGGAGGTCATTGATGAAGCAGCTCAGGTGGTTGGGCCGAGGACACTACCCTGAGGAACTCCTGCAGCAATGTCCTGGGATTGAGATGATTGAACTATGGGCAGATTTGCACTACATGAACTGCTATGCCTGTGCTGGGACGAGGGAGCAGTACCCCAGGACATGCGCGATGCCAACATCATCACCCTCTATAAAAACAAAGGTGACCGCGGTGACTGCAACAACTACCGTGGAATCTCCCTGCTCAGCATAGTGGGGAAAGTCTTTGCTCGAGTCGCTCTGAACAGGCTCCAGAAGCTGGCCGAGCGCGTCTACCCTGAGGCACAGTGTGGCTTTCGTGCAGAGAGATCGACTATTGATATGCTGTTCTCCCTTCGTCAGATACAGGAGAAATGCCGTGAACAACAGATGCCCCTCTACATTGCTTTCATTGATCTCACCAAAGCCTTTGACCTCGTCAGCAGACGTGGTCTCTTCAGACTACTAGAAAAGATCGGATGTCCACCAAAGCTACTAAGTATCATCACCTCATTCCATGACAATATGAAAGGCACAATTCAACATGGTGGCTCCTCATCAGAGCCCTTTCCTATCCTGAGTGGTGTGAAACAGGGCTGTGTTCTCGCACCCACACTTTTTGGGATTTTCTTCTCCCTGCTGCTTTCACATGCGTTCAAATCCTCTGAAGAAGGAATTTTCCTCCACACAAGATCAGGGGGCAGGTTGTTCAACCTTGCCCGTCTAAGAGCGAAGTCCAAAGTACGGAAAGTCCTCATCAGAGAACTCCTCTTTGCTGACGATGCTGCTTTAACATCTCACACTGAAGAATGCCTGCAGAGTCTCATTGACAGGTTTGCATCTGCCTGCAATGAATTTGGCCTAACCATCAGCCTCAAGAAAACGAACATCATGGGGCAGGATGTCAGAAATGCTCCATCCATCAATATTGGCGACCACGCTCTGGAAGTGGTTCAAGAGTTCACCTACCTAGGCTCAACTATCACCAGTAACCTGTCTCTAGATGCAGAAATCAACAAGCGCATGGGTAAGGCTTCCACTGCTATGTTCAGACTGGCCAAGAGAGTGTGGGAAAATGGCGCACTGACACGGAACACAAAAGTCCGAGTGTATCAGGCCTGTGTCCTCAGTACCTTGCTCTACGGCAGCGAGGCCTGGACAACGTATGCCAGCCAAGAGCGACGTCTCAATTCATTCCATCTTCGCTGCCTTCGGAGAATACTTGGCATCAGGTGGCAGGACTATATCTCCAACACAGAAGTCCTTGAAGCGGCCAACATCCCCAGCTTATACACACTACTGAGTCAGCGGCGCTTGAGATGGCTTGGCCATGTGAGCCGCATGGAAGATGGCAGGATCCCCAAAGACACATTGTACAGCGAGCTCGCCACTGGTATCAGACCCACCGGCCGTCCATGTCTCCGTTATAAAGACGTCTGCAAACGCGACATGAAATCGTGTGACATTGATCACAAGTCGTGGGAGTCAGTTGCCAGCATTCGCCAGAGCTGGCGGGCAGCCATAAAGACAGGGCTAAATTGTGGCGAGTCGAAGAGACTTAGTAGTTGGCAGGAAAAAAGACAGAGGCGCAAGGGCCGAGCCAACTGTGCAACAGCCCCAACAAACAAATTTCTCTGCAGCACCTGTGGAAGAGCCTGTCACTCCAGAATTGGCCTTTATAGCCACTCCAGGCGCTGCTTCACAAACCACTGACCACCTCCAGGCGCGTATCCATTGTCTCTCGAGATAAGGAGGCCCAAAAAGGAAAGATATAATCTCTAGCCTGTGCAAGCAGACCATTTTAGTCAGTCTATGTTTTTTCTCCAGGTTATTAATGTTGGTACAACCTAAAATTCAATATCCAGTTAATACCTACAATTCCTTTACAATCTGTCTTCAAAAAAGAGGGGGACGATGCAGGCATTGTCGTTAAGGAGGAGTGTGAAATATTGGATGTGATAAACATAAGGAGAGAGGAAGTATTAAGGGGATTAGCATCCTTGAAAGTGGATAAATCACCAGGGCTGGATAAAATGTATCCCAGGCTGTTAAAAGAAACCAGGAAGGAAATAGCGGATGCTCTGACCATCATTTTACAATCCTCACTGGATGCAGGTTTGCTGCCGGAAGATTGGAGGTCTACTAATGTTTAAATGGGGTGCGAGGGATAGACTGAATAATTACAGGCCAGTCAGTCTAACCTTGGTAGTGGGCAAATTATTGGAATCAATTCTGAGAGACTGGATTAACTGTCACTTACAAAGGCACAGAATAATCAAGGACAGTCAGCCTGGATTTGTTAAGGGAAGATCGTGTCTGACCAACTTGATTGAATTTTTTGAGGATGTAAAAAGGAGAATTGATGAGGGTAGTAGGAATCAGGGGGCAAACTCTCTACTGTTTGGAGTCATACCTAGCACAAAGGAAGATGGTTGTGGTTGTTGGAGGTCAATCATCTCAGTCCCAGGACATCACTGCAGAAGTTCATCAGGGTAGTGCCCTAGGCCCAACCATCTTCAGCTGCTTCATCAATGACCTACCCTCCATCATAACGTCAGAAGTGGCGATGTTTGCTGATGATTGCACAATGTTCAGCACCATTCATGACTCCTCAGATACTGAAGCAGTCTGCACCCACATGCAACAAGACCTGGACAACATGCAAACTTGGGCTGATAAATGACAAATAACACAACATTTGGGCGGCACAGTGGCGCAATAGTTAGCACTGCAGCCTCACAGCTCCAGCGACCCAGGTTCAATTCTGGGTACTGCCTGTGTGGAGATTGCAAGTTCTCCCTGTGTCTGCGTGGGTTTCCTCCGGGTGCTCCGGTTTCCTCCCACAAGCCAAAAGACTTGCAGGTTGGTAGGTAAATTGGCCATTATAAATTGCCCCTAGTGTAGGTAGGTGGTAGGGAAATATAGGGACAGGTGGGGATGTGGTAGGAATATGGGATTAGTGTAGGATTAGTATATATGGGTGGTTGATGGTCGGCACAGACTCGGTGGGCCGAAGGGCCTGTTTCAGTGCTGTATCACTAAACTAAACATTCATGACACAAAAGTGCCAGGCAATGATCATCTCAAACAAGAGAGAATCTAGCCATCTTCAATGACATTCAATGGCATTACTGTCATCGAATCCCTCACTATCCTTGATAAGTATGTACCTGTCAGGCAGGGAGGAAGTGGTCGAGCGAGGGAGCCGTGGTTTACTAAAGAAGTTGAAGCGCTTGTCAAAAGGAAGAAGAAGGCTTATGTTAGGATGAGACGTGAAGGCTCAGTTAGGGCGCTTGAGAGTTACAAGCTAGCCAGGAAGGATCTAAAGGGAGAGCTAAGAAGAGCAAGGAGAGGACACGAGAAGTCATTGGCGGATAGGATCAAGAAAAACCCTAAGGCTTTCTATAGGTATATCAGGAATAAAAGAATGACCAGAGTTAGATTAGGGCCAATCAAGGATAGTAGTGGAAAGTTGTGTGTGGAATCAGAGGAGATAGGGGAAGCGTTAAATGAATATTTTTCGTCAGTATTTACAGTAGAGAAAGAAAATGTTGTCGAGGAGAATACTGAGATTCAGACTACTAGGTTAGATGGGATTGAGGTTCACAAGGAGGAGTTGTTAGCAATTTTGGAAAGTGTGAAAATAGATAAGTCCCCTGGGCCAGATGGGATTTATCCTAGGATGCTCTGGGAAGCCAGGGAGGAGATTGCAGAGCCTTTGTCCTTGATCTTTATGTCGTCATTGTCGACAGGAATAGTGCCGGAAGACTGGAGGATAGCAAATGTTGTCCCCTTGTTCAAGAAGGGGAGTAGAGACAGCCCTGGTAATTATAGACCTGTGAGCCTTACTTCGGTTGTGGGTAAAATGTTGGAAAAGGTTATAAGAGATAGGATTTATAATCATCTTGAAAAGAATAAGTTCATTAGAGATAGCACGGTTTTGTGAAGGGTAGGTCGTGCCTCACAAACCTTATTGAGTTTTTCGAGAAGGTGAGCAAACAGGTGGATGAGGGTAAAGCAGTGGATGTGGTGTATATGGATTTCAGTAAGGCATTTGATAAGGTTCCCCACGGTAGGCTATTGCAGAAAATACGGAAGTATGGGGTTGAAGGTGATTTAGAGCTTTGGATCAGAAATTGGCTAGCTGAAAGAAGACAGAGGGTGGTGGTTGATGGCAAATTTTCATCCTGGAGTTTAGTTACTAGTGGTGTACCGCAAGGATCTGTTTTGGGGCCACTGCTGTTTGTCATTTTTATAAATGACCTGGAAGAGGGTGTAGAAGGGTGGGTTAGTAAATTTGCGGATGACACGAAGGTCGGTGGAGTTGTGGATAGTGCCGAAGGATGTTGTAGGGTACAGAGGGACATAGATAGGCTGCAGAGCTGGGCTGAGAGATGGCAAATGGAGTTTAATGCGGAAAAGTGTGAGGTGATTCACTTTGGAAGGAGTAACAGCAATGCAGAGTACTGGGCTAATGGGAAGATTCTTGGTAGTGTAGATGAACAGAGAGATCTTGGTGTCCAGGTACATAAATCCCTGAAAGTTGCTACCCAGGTTAATAGGGCTGTTAAGAAGGCATATGGTGTGTTAGCTTTTATTAGTAGGGGGATCGAGTTTCGGAGCCACGAGGTCATGCTGCAGCTGTACAAAACTCTGGTGAGACCGCACCTGGAATATTGCGTGCAGTTCTGGTCACCGCATTATAGGAAGTATGTGGAAGCTTTGGAAAGGGTGCAGAGGAGATTTACTAGGATGTTGCCTGGTATGGAGGGAAGGCCTTACGAGGAAAGGCTGAGGGACTTGAGGTTGTTTTCGTTGGAGAGAAGGAAGAGGAGAGGTGACTTAATAGAGACATGTAAGATAATCAGAGGGTTAGATAGGGTGGATAGTGAGAGTCTTTTTCCTCGGATGGTGATGGCAAACACGAGGGGACATAGCTTTAAGTTGAGGGGTGATAGATATAGGACAGATATTAGAGGTAGTTTCTTTACTCAGAGAGTAGTAGGGGCGTGGAACGCCCTGCCTGCAACAGTAGTAGACTCGCCAACTTTAAGGGCATTTAGGTGGTCATTGGATAGACATATGGATGAAAATGGAATAGTGTAGGTCACAGGTCGGCGCAACATCGAGGGCCGAAGGGCCTGTACTGCGCTGTAATGTTCTAATTCTAAAATCAACATCCAGGCAGTACCATGGACCAGAAACTGAACTGGACCAGCTACATAAATGCTGTGGCTACAAGAGTAGGTCAGAGGCTGGGGATTCTGCGGTGGGTAACTCACATCCTGTCTCCCCAATGCCTGTCCACCATCTACAAAGCATAAGTCAGGAGTATGATGGAATACTCTCCACTTGCCTGGATGGGTGCAACTCCGACAACACTCAAGAAGTTCACAGTGGCACAGTGGTTAGCACTGCAGCCTCACAGCTCCAGTGACCCGGGTTCAGTTCTGGATACTGCCTGTGTGGAGTTTGCAAGTTCTCCCTGTGACTGTGTGGTTTTCTGCCGGGTGCTCTGGTTTCCTCCCACTGCCAAAGACTTGCAGGTCGATAGGTAAATTGGCAATTGTAAATTGCCCCTAGTGTAGGTCGGAGAATGGTAGGGAATATGGGATTAATGTCGGATTAGTATAAATGGGTGGTTGATGGTTGGCACAGACTTGGTGGGCTGAAGGGCCTGTTTCAGTGCTGTATCTCTCTCTCTATGACCATCCAGGACAAAGCAGCCTGCTTGATTGGCATCCTATCCATCACTTTCAACTTTCAGTCCCTCCACCACTGATGCATAGTGGCAGCAGAGTATACCATCTACAAGATGCAATACTGCAACTCACCAAGACTCCTTTGACAGCATCCTCCAAATCCATGACCTCTACCACCTAGAAGAACGAGGGCAGCAGATGCATATGAACCACACCACCTGCAAGTTCCCCTCAAAGCCACACACCATCCTGACTTGAAACTATATCGTCATTCCTCCACTGTCACTGGGTCAAAAGCCTGGAACTCCCTTACTAACAGCACTGTGGGTGTACCTACCCCACACAGAGTGCAGCGGTTCAAGAAGGCAGCTCACCACCATCTTCTCAGGGGCTATTAAGGATGGGCAATAAATGCTGGCCTAGCCAGCAATGCCCATATCCCACAAACAAATAAAAAAAATGCTGATGTGGTCTACAAGGATTTTAGCAAGGCAATAAATGGGAGGACACTGAGAGGTGTAGAGGAAGTGAGGGACCTTGGAATGTATTCCACAGATCCCTGAAGGTAGTAGGACGGGTTGATAAGGTGGTTAAGAAGTCATATGGAATACCTTCCTTTATTAGCCAAGACATAGAATATAAGAGCAGGGAGGTTATGCTGGAACTATATAAACCATTTGTTAGGCCACAACTTCAGTACTGTGTGCAGCTTCGGTCACCTCATTACAGAAAGGATGTAATTGCATGAGAGAAGGTAAGAGGAGATTTATGAGGATGTTGTCAGGACTGGAAAGTTGCAGCTATGAAGAAAGATTGGATAGGCTGTGCTTGTTTTCCTTGGAACAGAAGAGGCAGAAGGGAGATTTGACATGCGCTGTACTAGGTTATGAGGGGCCTGGATAGAGTGGATGGGAAGGACCTACATCCCTCAGCAGAGGGGTCAGTGACTGGGGGGCA
Organism: Heterodontus francisci; assembly: GCF_036365525.1. Taxonomy (NCBI): domain Eukaryota; kingdom Metazoa; phylum Chordata; class Chondrichthyes; order Heterodontiformes; family Heterodontidae; genus Heterodontus; species Heterodontus francisci. Next base: position 12,691,411 of record NC_090385.1, read on the forward strand.
TAGATTTAAAGTGATTGGTAGAAGGATTAGAGAGGAGATGAGGAAAGGTTTTTTCACCCAGAGGGTTGTGGGTGTCTGGAACTCACTGCCTGAAAGGGTTGTCGAGGCAGAAACCCTCAACTCATTTAAAAGGTGCCTGGATGTGCACCTGAAGTCCTGTAACCTCCAGGGACACGGATCAAGTGCTGGGAAATAGGATTCAGCTGGGTGGTTTGTTTTTCAGTTGACACAGACACGATGGGCAGAGTGGCCTCTTTCTGTGCCATAAATTTTTCTACATTTTCTAAAGATTCTAAATATCTGAAAGGCAGGGATGTGGGGAGAGTGTGGGGGAGTGGCAATATGTGAATTGCTCCTTAGGAAGGCCAGCACAGACACAATGGGTCGAATGGCCTTCTTCGTGCTGTAATGATTCTATTCTATGATTCCCTTCCCTCCCACACTTTTTATCCACAAACTGTTGAGATGCAAAAACTGCTTTGATTACCTGTGCACGTACATGGGTGGGAAGGGCGTGTGATAGAATGTGCTTTTTGGTCTCCCTGAAATAAAGAACAGTTTTAACCTCAGAAATTACCAACCACAAATACTAATATTTCATCTTCCTTCCCATAAGTATTGTAACAACTTATCTATCCCCGTCCCAGATTGGAAGGTGGTCAATGATGTATGAGCTTTCAGATTTTATTTATAAAGCAGACTCTTCCAGATAGGAACAGATCATTTACTTGCTGACACATTAAGACCTGGTAAATGACCCCTACAAATCTATGAGGTGCTTACTTTCACATTCTTATGAAATGTTGCAGTGTAGAATTTCCCGTGTACCTGAAGGATAAATCACACAATACAGTTTACAGATCCTTTCCATGGTCAAACAGTAACCTGAAGTTTGATCACTTTATCAATGGCATTGGGAGCATTCTTGTTTTTATTGCTTAGTTAACAGAATCTCTTCAGTTACAGTGCAACAGTTCTGGAGACATAAACTCGCAGCTGATTGCCACTTGTGAGAGATCAGGTCTTTCGAAACATATTTTGCTTCAATAACAATTGATTTTCCAGTGCATTTAAAGCAGCAATGATGGTTTTTTTATTTAATGGAGACAATTTGAAAAATGAGACTATTTCATTTCTACTCGGTCTGCCACTTAACAAGCTTCTACTGTGTTGCTGTTTTGTATTCAGTGACAGTATAACACATCCCCAGGCCAATGATGACATGGGCCAGTTTCAATGTTTATCTTCTTTTAGATTGCCCTGCAGGAAAGAAATTGGAATTGCCTGAAGTCTGCTCTCATTTGCCATCCTCTGTTTCAGCCCTGAGGTCAATGAGAGCAGACTTTATCGCTCCTTTTTTTCTGAGCTGGATTCTAACTCTCACCTTTAGAGCAGTACCTAAAACTGGAGTCCATAAGTGCAGTACTACCTGACTTCAACACAGTATCGAAGCAGAATCCCATTATGTTCTAGGGATTCAATGCTAGAGTTACTGGCTTTCATTCAGGTTCTTGAATAGCTATCACAATGCATCCTTGACATTGAGGTACCATATTGTACACATGGTTTACGTCAATAATTTTGGCTACCTACATTTCATCTAACATTACCCAAATGTTGATTGAGTACTACATACAGTTAAATCAGATGTAAATAGATTAGCTCAGATTTTGCAGTCATCGGTGAAGGGCTGGCACTCTCCACAGATCTCGAAGAAAGCTGCCCACAAAGATTTAGTGGGCTTTACTGTTGATTTTCACTATTCCAATATGACTTTGAATTTGGCACCATCTCTGACATCCAGCAACAGTTGCAGGTAGCAGTTAAGCTGATTAGCCAATCAGGTTAAAGAATTCTCACAGACAGCAAAGCAGGAAGTAAAAAACAGGTGTTACAATTCACATTTTGATCATTGTACAGAAGTGAACTAAAGATCGGGGAATGTACATAGGATTATGGGGGAAGTTGAAATATAAACTTTAATGAAAATAAAAATTAATTCTTATGATTTAAAAAATCTGTAATTGTTTAATGATGTTCAGAAGGAATGAGACTCTAGATTGCAAAATCAGTTTTTCAGGGCCAGAGCAGTAATTATGACTTATTACGCCATTAAAAGCTCAGTTACTCCTGATCGAATAAGGTTTAACATTTCTATTCTTATAGTGAGAATAGTGTGTGAAAAGTTAAAGTTCAATTCACTGCTCAATTCACTGTTTTCTGTGTTGATTGCATCTGTGAAAAATGGAATAGTGCACCCTGTGGAGGAGCAGGGTATCTCTAACAGTAACTTTTGGATTTCCACGTTTAACTGTGCAGGTGTGGATGACAGAATTTGCTGTCAGTTACAGTAATGAAGGTGAGCGCTGATATATATTGTAATTTCACAGAATATTAATTTAAAATACATTACTAAGTACCAATAGATTCATTACTGTTATTCACAGAATCACAGAAATTTTACAGCATAGAAGGAGGCCATTCGACCCGTCGTGTCTGTGCTGGCTCGCTGAAGGAGCAATTTACCTAGTGCCATTCCTCTGCCTTCTCCCCGTAGCCCTGCACATTCTTCCTTTTCAGATAAAACTCCAATTCCCTCTTGAATGCCTCAATTGAACCTGCCTCCATCACACTTTCAGGCAGTACATTCTAGATCCTAACCACTTGCTGTGTGAAAATAAGTTTTTACTTAATGTTGTTTTTGCTTCTTTTGCCAATTAACTTAAATCTGTGACTTCTGGTTCTCTATCCTTCCATGAATAGGAACAATTTTTCCCTATATACGCTGTCCAGATCCTTCATGATTTTGAATACTTCTATCAAATCTCTTTTCAACCTTCACTTCTCCAAGAAAAACAGTTTCAACTTCTCCACCCTTCTCCACCCAACTTTCTGCACCCCTCTAACACCTTCGCATCTTTCTTAAAGTGTGGCTCTCAGAACTGAACGCAATACTCCAGTTGAGGCCAAATCAGTGTTTATTTTATTTTTTATTTTATTTAGAGATACAGCACTGAAACAGGCCCTTCGGCCCACCGAGTCTGTGCCGACCAACAACCACCCATTTATACTAACCCTACAGTAATCCCATATTCCCTATCACCTCCCTACACTAGGGGCAATTTACAACGGCCAATTTACCTATCACCTGCAAGTCTTTGGTGGTGGGAGGAAACCGGAGCACCCGGCGAAAACCCACGCAGACACAGGGAGAACTTGCAAACTCCGCACAGGCAGTACCCAGAATCGAACCCGGGACCCTGGAGCTGTGAGGCTGCGGTGCTAACCACTGCGCCACCCATTCTATACAAGTTCTATACAAGTTTAACATAATTTCCTTGCTTTTGTACTCTATGCACCTATTAGTAAAGCCTAGGATACTGTATGCTTTATTAACTGCTCTCTCAACCTGACCTGCCACCTTAAATGACTTATGCACATATATTGCCAAGTTCCTCTTCTCCTGCACCCCCGTTAGAATCATACCCTTTATTTTATATTGTCTCTCCGTGTTCTTCCTACCAAAATGAATCACTTCACACTTCTTTGCATTAAATTTCATCTGCCACTTTTCTGCCCATTCACCAACCTTTTAAAGTTCTACACTATCCTCCTCACAGTTTACAATGCTTCCAAGTTTCGTATCATCTAAAATTTTGAAATTGTGCCGTGTACACCAAGGTCTAGGTTATTAATATATATCAGGAAAAGCATGGGTCCTAACACTGACCTCTGGGGACTCTCCACTACAAACCTTCCTCCAGTCTGAAAAACTTCCTTTAACCACTATTCTGTTTCTTGTTACTCAGCTAATTATGTATCTATGTTGTTACTGTCCCTTTTATTCCATGAGCTATAAATTTGCTCACAAGCCTGTTATGCGGAACTTTATAAAATACCTTTTGGAAGTCCACATCAACAGCATTACCCTCATCAACCCTCTCTGTTACCTCATCAAAAAACTCCAAGCAAGTTAGTTAAACTGATTTTCTACTCTAAGAAAAGGGCAGGGAAATATGATTTGAGTGCCCGAGCCAACATTGCCCTCTCAATAACACCAGCAGAAACACAATAGCTGCACATTTGCTGTTTGTGGGATCTTGCTGTGTGATGATTGGCTGCTGCATTTGCCTTTGTTACAACAGTAACTACATTTCAAATGTAATTAGTTGTTTGTGAAAGGGTTTGGTTCTATCCAAAAGAATGATGCTGACCTTCCTATGGCTTAACACTTCAACTCCCCCTCCGTTTCACATTCTGACCTTTCCATCTTGCACCTTCATCTGATGCCAGCCTTGGCTTAGTCAGTATCAATCTTGTCAAGCCCCATTCCACAGTGTTGAGTGCATTTTCTAGGCTGGCACATCTGTGCAGTACTGAGGGAGTACAATACTGTTAAAGGTGCTGTCTTTCAGATGAGACATTAACCTCACAGGTGAACAGAAAAGTTCCCATTTCAAAAAAGAGCAGGGGAGTCGTCCCTGGTGTCTGGGCCAATATTTACTCCTCAACCAACTGTTAAAACAGATGGTTAGTCATTTAATTCTTTGTCTTAATGGGAGGTCACTGTACCACATCTCCAATATTACAATAGCATCTACACTTCAAAAGTTCTTCATTGGCGAAAAGCACTTTGGGACGTCCTGAGGATGTGAAAGGCACTAAATTAATGCAAGATTTTTCTTTCTATATTTCCAAGAAGCTCAAACATCATCAAAAATAATTAAGAGAAAACTTGTTAATAATTTTACGATGTATCAGCTTAATAGTTACTGAACCAGTATTTTAAAACAGTGAGCAATGATTATAACGATGAACAGTAAAATTCACACTCCTAAATTGCTGGAAGTCACACAGTCACATTATTCATTAATAGCGGTTCAGTTGAGTGTTAAGTTTGTTGTAAAGCAGGGGAGAGGGAACAGTTTGAACATGTCAGCACAGGTTGCCACATTAGGTGTTTATTAGCAATATGTAAACTTCCTAATATGTGATCTGCAATTTGCTTGGCAAATTTGAAAAAGCACAAAAACATTTTTTTGGATTGACACTGGAAGCCTGCAGTATTAGAAATTGTACCAGACATCATGTTCATTCAAAAAACCTACTTTGGCTAAGGTTATATAAGGAGTTCTTGATACAACAAAAACAACTTGCATTTAATTAGTGCTTTTATTGTAATAAAACATCCCAAGGCACTTCACAGGAGCAATTATCTAACAAATTTTGATGAAGAGCCATGTAAGGATATATTTGGGCAGATGGCCAAAAGCTTGGACAAAGAGATAGGTTTTAGGGCAAAAGTTTAAGGCAAAGAGAGAGACAGAGAAGTTTAGAGAGGGAATCACCAGCACTGAGGCCATCCTCCTGCAAAGCCAACTGCGTTGAGTAGGTCACGTTGCCCAGATGGACGACAGTCGCCTGCCCAAGATCGTGTTGTGTATGGAGAGCTGGTAAAAAGAACAGAGAGATCCCACGCAAAGGTTTCAAAGACTCCCTGAAGAAGTCCCTCTCTGTGTGCCACATCGACCATCGCCAGTGGGAAACACAGGCCGTGGATTTGATACCTGGAGATGCTACATCAGGAATGCTGCAGACACCTTTGAGCGAAGAAGCAGCATGAAAGAGAAAAGGAGGAGAAGGATAGATCCATTTTCTCCCAGCAGCGACTACACCTTCTCTTGTATCCGCTGTGGGAGAATCTGTCAGTCCATGGATAGGCCTGACTAGCCACCAGTGGGCCTGCAACCGATGACTACAACCTTCCCAAAATCTTCGTCCGCGAAGAAATGCCAAGATAGGGCCCAGACAGCTGAAGGCATGGCCGCCAATAGTGGATTGGGGATACGCAAGAGGCCAGAATTAGAGGAGTGCAGAGATCTCGGAGGCTTATACAGTTGGAGGAGGTTACAGAGATAGGGAGCGACGAGGCCCTGAAGGGATTCGAAAACATGATTGAGAATGTTCAAAATGAAGTGTTGCTCAGTTGGAAGCCAATGTAGATCAGTGAGCACAGGAGTCCTGAGAGACACTATAGAAATGTAAGTTTTTTATATATAATCTTATTAAAACTTTGACATATGTACATGCTTTCTCTCTGCAAATTTCTGTTGTCACTCTTTTGTAGTTATGATTTCATGTCAATATTTCACAATTAAATTGTTTAAGTAAATTTTATAAAGGGAATTTTGCATGTAAACGGTTGCCTGTCTCTACTTGTATTTAGAGAATAGCTGCTGATGTACACTGTAGAATTGGAAGATTAAAGTTTAATCTCTTCCTATATGCACTTCCCAATCCAAACCATGCAAGGCAACAAGCTTCCAAAAGGTAATGAGATTCCAGTGGGGAGCTACATTTTCTAGTTGGCGTGGGGGTGGGGGTGGTGGGGGCGGGTGTGCAGGAGTGGTGGGGAGGTAGAATTGTGGTGGAGTTTTGGTTATTGACCAAACCATACAGTCAGAATGCCGGCCATGTGGCATTTCTACCATTTGGTGGCATTCTGGGAAGAGCAGCAAAGATGCCTGGCTACAATGAACCTACCTGAGGGATAAAGTAGGAAAACCTTTTCAAGGAGATGGGACCTTCAATACAGTGTAATTACAAACAGGGACAAAAAGAGATTAACTAATCCTTTCACTTCTCTGACTAATCAGAGTTGCAACTCAATCATCATTATACCATGAACTTACTAAACTGTACAATGTCTGAAGGAAATGTCAATCATAATTCTCTCAACATAACACCTGCATTTTACATTCACTACAAACCTTAACATTTCAGATTTATGCCAATCATTTTGGAGAACCGAAAATATGAATTCATATCATGGTAGGTTGCACTAAGGTTGCAGTGTCTAAACGGAACCTCATGGCCGAAATGTTGGCCCTGAGCTCAAGGAATCCAATCCTTGAAGCTCAGATGCCTTAGTCCCCATTGTACCTGTATTTCTAATTTGCTGGTTGGTCCTGTTTCGATTTTGGTAAAGCTGAGCCAAATTTGGATCTCCCCTAGACCGTACTGGATTTGACAGTTCTCAATGATAAGTTCAAGGGCTTTCCATCGCCAAAACTCATATCATCCACCCTGGTGCACACAAAACCCACCCCTCAAATCAAAAAAAGCACAGCATGATTGGTAGGCAATACCACAGGTGAATATTTCCTCTGAATGCTCTATGTAACTAAATCCATTTGTAAAGAAAGTGTTCGCAATTTTGTTACATCTATACCACCATCTTGGACTTTCCCATGTCGAACACCTGGGCTGATCCAGCTAATTGGGATTCGCTTCTTTTTGAATCTGGTTTTCAGGCCCCGCTTTCATGTGCAATGGCTGGGAAGTAGATGTCAACAGTGAGGTTTGCGCTCCATGAATTTGTAATCAGAGCTGTCTGTGTTTTTGTGATAGTTTGGGACCAAAGAAAATAACCAGGCACCTTGGGAACCAGCACAGCTCAGCAAGATCCTTGCAGCCTAGCGTAATGAGGCATTAACCAGTTAAGGGCACATCGTACAGGCATTCATTATGATGTGTCTGATTTTTAAATATATTTTCCAAAGATTTTAAGTTGCTCTAATGGGACTTTTATGTTTCCTTCTATTACATAAACTGGGCCCCATAGGAATCCTGCTGGGTGTTTCCCCTCCATTATAAACAATCTGAGAGCAAGAGGGCATAAGATCATGGCAGTATGGAAATTTATTGCCCTCTCATGCTTCGCTTGTTCTGGATTGTCGAACGTCAATGGATGTTCTGTAAAGGAATACACTCCAATATAAGCAGGCAGTTATACTCGTTGAATACTTTCTTCCTAATTGGAAGCCTGGCAGTTAATATTGCTAACACCTGTAGTCGTATAATGAATAAATCAAGTCGTTCTTGAGTCCGAAGGTTGATTTCACCATCAATATTAGGCTTTATGTCTGTCTGCTTGGCTCAGTTGGAATAGTTCCTATCTGTTGGTCTGAAAGTTGTAGCTTCAAGCCCCACTTCATGTCTTAACTACCTTATCTAGCTGATCCGTGCACATATAACTCCTCCTGCACCCAGAAATAAATGAACTGGACATTTATCTCATTTGCTATCTATCGGATCTTCCTTCATGCAAATCAGCTGCTGTGCTTTTTTTCTCCCCCTAAGTAACCATGGTGACTACAATACAAAAAGTAATCATTTTGATGTGATATGATTTGGGATATCTTAACGTCTTATACATATGAAAGTTGCTTCTATACTTCTGAATATTGGCCAGGATATCAACAGAAGAGTGATGTAGGATCTTTTACATCTACCTGAGAGAATAACAGAACTTTACTTTAATGCCTTGTTCTCGCCACCTTTGGCAGTACAGTACATTTTCCGTACTGCACTGGAGTGTCAACTGAAATTATGGGCTCAAATCCTAGATTGAGACTTGGAACCTATAACCATCTAACTCAGAGGTAAAAGTGTTATCATGAGGCCATTGCTGATGCCTAGTTTAGGCTGCCCAAGTTCCTTATGAGCTGAAATCTGCTTCCATGCCACTGTTGTGTATGGGTTGATGTTTTCTAGCAGACCCATAATACTTAGAACACATTTATTTTCAAGTAAAACAGTATATTGGCCATTTAGGGCTGAGAGAGGAGGAATTTCTTCACTCAGAGGGTGGTGAGTCTTTGGAATTCTCGACTCCAGAGGACTGTGGAGGCTCAGTCATTGAGTGTGTTCAAGACAGAGATTGATAGATTTCTAGATATTAAAGATACCAAGGGATATGGGGATAGTGTGGTAAAATGACATTGAGGTGGAAGATCGGCCATGATCTAGTTGAATGGTCTACTCCTGTACCTATTTCCTATGTTCCTAAAAAAATGCGGCAAGATACCAATATAGCAAACATAACAAAACCAAAATAACAAAAAGAGATATTCCAGGCTAAGTGCTGACTGCTTGTACACTAGTGTCCAACTGTATCATTTCAAGACCTATGCTACTTGCTGAGAACGGTAACAAGAATTTTGGGCTTTGTCTTTTTTTCATGTTTTAATCAGTCATATCAGATTATTTGTTTTGTAAATTTGTTATTTAATAACGTTTTCCAATTCTGGCCTCTTGTGCATTCTGATTTAATTGCCCCACCATTGGCGACTGTACCTTCAGCTACTTAAGCCCTCGTCTCAGTCATCTGTCTTAATACCTTCTTATGCGGCTTGATGTCAAATGCTGCTTGCTAGCACTCCTGTGAAGCATCATTGGACGTTTTATTATATCAAAGGTGCTATATGCAAGCTGTTATAGCTGTTGTTGAAGATAAGGCTAAAATCCACCCACAACAAGAGCCAGGGGAACATAAACAGTGAATTGGAGGAGAAAAGGCTAAGGATGGCAGTGAATGGTCAAGGATAGAGGTGCACAGTAAGAAACTCCGTAGGAAGCTGACTACCCAGAAGCCAATTCTGGTTCTTCAGTATCCCCAATTGTAACCATTGGTGGCTGTGCCTTCAGCTGCCAAGGCCCTAAATCCTGGAATTCACTCCCTAAACCTCTCCACCTCTCTACCTCTCTTTCCTCCTTTAAGATGCTGTGAGGTGATGCATTTTGGGAGGACTAACAAGGCAAGGGAATATACAATGGATGGTAGGACCCTAGCAAGTACAGAAGGTCAGAGGGACCTTGGTGTACTTGTCCATAGATCACTGAAGGCAGCAGCACAGGTAGATAAGATGGTTAGGATGGCATATGGGATACTTGCTTTTATTAGCCGAGGCATAGAATATAAGAGCAGGGAGGTTATGATGGAGCTGTATAAAATGCTAGTTAGGCCACAGCTGGAGTACTGTGTACCGTTCTGGGCACCACACTATAGGAAGGAAGTGATTGCACTGGAGAGGGTGCAGAGGAGATTCACCAGGATGTTGCCTGGGCTGGAGCATTTCAGGAATGAAGAGAGGCTGAAAAGGCTATGGTTGTTTTCCTTAGAACAGTGAATGCTGAAGGGGGACATGATTGAGGTATACAAAATTATGAGGAGCATTGCTGGTTAGATAGGAAGAGACTTTTTCTCTTAGCAGATGGGTCAATAACCAGGGAGCATAGATTTAAGGTAAGGGGCAGGAGGTTTAGAGGGGATTTGAGGAAAAATATTTTCACCCAGAGGGTGGTTGGAATCTGGAACACACTGCCTGAAGGGGTGGTAGAGGCAGGAACCCTCACAACATTTAAGACATATTTCGATGAACACTTGAAACATCATAGCATACAAGGCGATGGGCCAAGTGCTGGAAAATGGGATTAGAATAGTTAGGTGCTTGATGGCCAGCACAGACACAATGGACTGAAGGGCTTTATGACTTTAAAAACCCGCCTCACTGAACAAACATTTGTCCTAATGTTTCCATATATGGCTTGGTGTCAAACTGCGAAGTGGCTCGTGACCTTTTACTATGTTAAAAGTGCTATATAAATACACGTTATTGTTGTTGTACCATGATAATAAATAATTCATTAATGGGAATCACTGATGGCTTAGAATTGTTCACACCATCCCTTGTCATGCTGGTTCTGGACACAGAATAAAGGAGAAAATAACATCATCTTTTGTCTGCCCCAGGATTGATACAACTAACATGTCCATTAGATCAGTGAGCGCTTTCTAGCTGTGAGTCAAAGAAAATGTCATTGCAAAATATCCGACCACATGGCCATTTACATAGCAACACTATGAAAGGAGCAAATGCAACCACAATGCAAAGCCATCCATGAGAGACAGCTGGTTGAAGCAATCTTTAAAAAAAAATCAGGTTAATCCTATCTAAATGATGCAGAATAAAAAAAAAACAAATCCATGTTCCCATCACAATAGCATAGGACACACCAAGGTTATAAAGAGTGGGGGAGAGAAGACAAGAGAAATCAAAATGTGCTGGCTACATTGTTTTTGCAAATTGAAGCACAGTTTGTTCCAGTTTTGAATGAGTGAGATAGGAAATCATTGGCAAAGAGTAAAATAAACACGGTTCCAATTTGCAGCTGCTTGTTGGCCTGAAGATATAATGCAGGGAGCAAGCAAAGGAGTGAAAATGAAATGTAGACAACATCTAATAATTCAAAAGAATTTCAATTCTTGTTCTCAGCAATCGGAGTTTCTTTTTTTAAAAAAATGAGATCACAACTGTTGTTTTTCTTTCGACATGTAATATCTTTGAGCAAGTTGGACATAACCAGCGTGGGAGCAGAGCTTATGGATGCAAGTAATTGATAGGGACAGGATGTAATGAACTAATTTTCTCGTACCTAATACCTATGCTTACTGTTCAGCTGAATCATGTCTGAAACACAAGAAGGGCAAACCAGCAACTCGAGCCTCAGTGAAATACCAGCTGTGTCTCAGAATGATTAGGATTGCTATGAACAGTGGCAGGACCTTGGAGAGGCTCCAGACATTAGGGGCAATTTTGCTGGAGCATGGCTTTCTTCATGCTTAACCACAAATGAATCAAAGCTGCAAGAGTGAGCTGAGATTCTAGCTGTTGGGATGCTGAGATGTTTATGACACATAACACAAGCCTCTGTTGAGAATTGAATTAAGCAGGATTGACTGCAAGCAATATGATGAATATGTTGAATTTAATCAGATTTAAGATGGGATATAACACATCAGTTATACAGCAAAAACATATAACCGTGATAAGTCGTGAGTACCGGACGCGATCGAACAGCATGCCCGAACTGCTGTTCTCTTTCACTTCCCCCTCTTTTCTTCTCAGTGCCATGCTTCTTCTTGAAGTCTTCTGAAGTACCCAAGAGTGTTAGACCGAAGTTAGCATGGATCCACCTTTGAAAGCCCTCCTCTCTACTACCTACTGCAACTAGAACCCTTCCAAACCTTATCCTTTATACCCTTTTTCAGGGGTGGACCGAGGGTGCATTGTTACCAAGGCCTCATTGCCATTTAGAGGTTCCCCCTTAATACATAGTGCCCAATAGTATGTCGAGATCTTTGTTCAAACCATGGAAAGAAGCCTACCCTTATCATGCTTCTACAGCATGCTAAGGATTATTTCACTTATGTCACTCTCTGCTGTTTCTCTGATCAGCTTCGCAGTTCCCTAGGAACACACCAGCCTTCAAGTGTACTCAGTAAACTTTCCCCTTGTTCATTTCCGACTGTTATCAGTTGTGCATGCTTAGAGCTGCTCATAGGTCAGTCATCCAGTCTGAATATTCTACTCCCTAATCAAACTATTTTACCATAGAAGGATGCACTATGTTTACAAAAACACCTACTTTCACACACTGGTTAACTTACGTGTTTTAGCAAACAATTTTGTGAAACAACGTTAAAAGACAATCCTAACACAACACCATAAAGATGGTTGTTTATTTAGACATCTACCCAGTTACTATTGTAGAGGGATCATCTAGCCATGCCCTGTCTCCTGGGTTTTTGGTTCCCTGCATCTGGGGCAATTGTCATATATCAAAATATTCATTCCACTTGTTTCTCGTGAAATGAAACGTAAGTAATTTCTAGTAAAATGAAACTTACAGGATCAATCTAATCATCTACCTTATTCCAAGCTAAATATCATCTATATATATTCTATGCATATTCCTAATTTCTAACACCTCTAGAAATTATCTTAGACTTTTCCACATGCAGTGACCTCAAACACCATAATATTTACTCATCATCTTTGTACTGTGCTGAGTGGATATTACCCACTTTACTTTGGAAGGTATTTATAGGAAGAAATAGAGAGAAAGAAAAAAGAAAGAACATTATGTAGCACCATTCACAACCTCAAGGCATTCCGAAGCACTTTATAGTCAACAAAGCACTTTTGAAATGTAGTTGCTGTTGTACTGTAGGAAACACGACAGCCAATTTGCACACAGCAAAACAGCAATGTGATAATGACCAGATAATCTGTTTTTCTAGTGGTGTTGGTCAAGGGATAGATATTGACCGAGGTCGCCAGGAAAAAGTCCCCTCCTCTTCTTCAAACAGTGCCATGGGATCTTTTACATCCACTTGAGGAGGCAGACATCACCTCTGATTAATGCCTCATCTGAGTATCGTACAGCTTTGATAGTGCAGCACTCCCTCAGTACTGCACTGGATTGTCAGCCTTGATTATGTGCTCAGGTGTTGGAGTGGGACTTGAACCTTCTGATTCAAAGGTGGGAGTGCTATCACTGAGGCAAGGCAGGCACCTAAATATTTTCTAAATCAGAGTGAAGACTTATAAAAAAGAATGGAAGCATTTCACCTGCACATTGCATGTGTGCTGCTTTAATTAGAAGGTCGCCTGAACATCCCAGCATTGCCATCTTTGGAATGCAAAGTTAAAGTGAGGTCCCATCTAATTTTCGGCAAACCATCACCAGGACCCTACTTCCATGGCTAAGCTGTCACTCACTTCCATCTCAAATTGCAATCGACTTAAAACTTGCATCCACACCTTCATCATTTCTAGGCTTGATTCCTCCAATTCCTTCCTCACTGACCTCCCACATTCTACCCTAAACAAAGTCTAACTCAACTAGAACTCTGCCTCCCAAAACAAAAATGCTAGATTCTGCACATCTATCCTTAAGGGCTCCCCAACAGGAAGCTTCAGCAGCTCCCTGTCCCTCACATATTGATTTCACATTCCACATCCTAGTTTAGAAATGCTTCCATGGCTTCATTGCATTCTGCCAATGTAATTTACTGCAGCTTTATGCCCCCAGCAGCTTTGTCCTTTCAACTCTGATATGATTTGCGTTACCACCATCAGCTGTAGTGGCAGTACCTACAGCCATCTTGTCCCTAAGCTGTAGACTTGTCTTCCTAAACCCAACAACAAATTGTATTTATATAGCACCTTTAGCATAGTAAAATACCCCCAAGGCCACGCTATCGAAACAACATTTGACACAGAGCTGCATAAAGAAATATTTGGACAGATGACCAAAGTTTTGTCAAAGAGGTAGGTTTAAAAAAAAGACTTGCATTTATATAGCACTTCCCACAAACTCAGGACTTCCCAAACCACTTTACAGCCAAGGAAGCACGTTTGAAGTGTAGTCACTGTTCTAATAAGGAGCGTCTTAAATGAGGAAAGAGAGGTGCAGAGGCGGAGAGGTTTAGGGAGGGAATTCCAGCACTTAGGGCCTAGGCAAATGAAAGCACGGTCACCAATGGTGGAGCGATGAAAATTAGGGATGCGCAAGAGACCAGGATTGAAGGAACATGGAGATCCTGGGGGTTGTAGGGCTGGAGGAGATTATAGAGACTATGGAGGGATTTGAAAACAAGAATGAGAATTTTAAAATTACAGCGTTTCCGGAACGGGCGCCAATGTAGGTCAGTGAGTACAGAGGTAAAGGGTGAATGAGACTTGGTGTGAGTTTTGGATGACCTCAAGTTTATATAAGGTGGAAGGTGGGAGGCCGGCCAGGAGAGCATTGGAATAGTCAAGTTTAGAGGTCACAAAGGCATGAATGAGAGTTTCACTAGCAGATGAGCTGAGACAGGGGCAAACTCAGGCATTGTCACAGAGGTGGAAATAGGCAGTCTGATTATGCTGTTGTGATCCAAATCTCTTACATTCAATCTTGTATCTATCTTGGCCGCTCAGCTACAGGAAACAATCTGCTTCTACCTTGCCCCTTCCTTTCATGACTTTTATATCTGCTTGGTTTCAACAAAAAAAAATACACAAATGCACAAAAAGTGCTAATTTTCCATGATTTTGAATGATGAGAGGGTAAAATCTGCTTTAAAACCCATCTTTTTTGACTGTCCCCTATTCTTACTACTCCTTCTACCATTCCTTAGTCACAATCGTCATACAAGCCTTTGCAGGATGAAGTCATCACAAACAACTAAATTAATGTTTTTATGTAATTAATTTGATGGTTAAATTATTGGAAGCTGTAGTCTTAACTAATTTAGAGTACAATTGTAGAATGCAAGATTTAAAGGATCATTTTATAAATGATATTGGATAAAATCAAGGTTTTATAGATTTTGTTCTCATTGTTAATATTCACACACTGATTTGATAATGAAAGCAAATGAAGAAATATTGCTATAGAGACCAGATTGTACCAGTGTTCTTCTAATCCGACTCCCTGAGATATACTAAGATATATGGGGTACACGTCTTTCTCTATAAATCTTATTAAAAAAAATCTGATTTCCATATGTATCCTTCAGATGCCAGAGGCATATTTACTTCTAACATCAATGTTTCTGCTGACAAGTGGGAAGACACTGTGGTGTAGTGACTCCCGTTTTTAGTTTATGGGACATCATTTGTTCCAGCACTGTTTTTGTTCTCCATTCATTTAGAATTGGAGAAAATGACTTGCTTATTAAAACAACAACGGCAACTTTTATTTATATTGCGCCTTTAACATGGTAAACCACCCAAAGTCACCACAACAATAATAACAACTTGTATTTATATCGAGCCTTTAATGTCATAAAATGTCCCAAGGTGTTCCACAGAGACATCATAAAGCAAAATATGACACTGAGCCAGAAAAGGAGATATTAGGGCAGATGACCAAAATCTTGATCAAAGAGGTAGGTTTTAAGGAGGGTCTTAAAGGAGGGAAGTGAGGTAGAGAGGTTTAGGGAGGGTATTTCAGAGCTTACAGCCTTGGCAGCTGAAGTCATGGCTGCCAATGGTATGAAGAGTGCAGATATTTCACAGGGGTACAGGGCTGGAAGAGGTTACAGAGATAGGGAGGGGTTAGGCCATGGAGGAATTTGTAAACAAACATGAGAATTTTAAAACTAAGGTGTTTAACGGGGAGCCAGTGTAGATCAGGGAGCACAGGGGTAATGGGTGAACAGCATTTGGTTCGAATCAGGACACATGCAGCAGAGTTTTGGATGATGACAAGTTTACAGAGGGTAGAATGTGGGGGGCTGGCCAGCTGTGCATTAAAATAGTCAAGTCCAGAGGTAATAAAGGCATGAATGAGGGTTTCATCAGCAGAAAAGCTGATGCAGGGTATGATCTAATTGCCATTACAGAAACATGGCTACAGGGTGACCAAGACTGGGAACTGAATATTCAAGGATATTCGACATTTAGGAAGGACAGGCAAAAGGGAAAATGAGGTGGTGTGAGGGATCAGTGCATTAGTAAGGGAGGATCTCAGATCGGAAAAACAAATTGTGGAATCTGTATGGTTGGAGTTAAGAAACAACAAGGGACAGCAAACATTAGTAGGAGTTGTTTATAGGCCACCAAACAGTAGTGGTAGTGTAGAGTATGGTATAAATCAGGAGATTAGAGAAGCATGTGGCATGGGCAGTACAGTAATCATGGGTGATTTCAATCTGCATATAGACTGGGTAAACCTAATGAGCACTAATGCTGTGGAGGACGATTTTCTAGACTGTATTAGGGATGGTTTTCTAGAGCAGTATGTTGAGGAACCGACTAGAGAACAGATTATTTTAGATCTAGTTTTATGTAATAAGAAAGGGCTAATTAATAATCTTGTTGTAAAGGAATCTATAGGGATGAGTCACGGTAATATGATAGAATGTTACATTATGTTTGAAAGTGAAGTAGTTCAATCTGAAGCCAGGGTAAACAAAGGAAATTATGAAGTTATGAGGGGCAAATTGGCTGAGGTGTATTGGGAAAATACATTAAAAGGTATGACAGTACATAAGCAATGGATAGTCTTTGAAGAAATATTACAGAGTTTACAGCAAATATACATTCCTTCAAGGCACAAAAACTCCAAAAGTAAAGGCAGTCAACCGTGGACAACAATGGAAATTAAGGATTGTATAAGATTAAAAGAAAAGGCCTATAAAGTTGCCAGAAATAGTAGTAAACTTGAGGAGTAGGAGGATTTTAGAATACAGCAACAGAGGATCAAGAAACTGATCATGAAAGGGAGAATAGAATATGAATGTAAGCTAGCAAAAAATATAAAAACTGACTGTAAAAGTTTCTATAGGTACATAAAAAGGAAATGTTTGGCCAAGACAAATGTGGGTCCATTACAGGCAAATTCAGTAGAATTTAATACGGAGAATAGAGGAATGGCAAAGAAGCTTCACTGAAGAAGGTACAAGAAATCTACCAGAATTAGAGATCCAAGGGATTAGGGGGAATGAGGAACTGAAGGAAATTAGTATTAGTAAGAATGTTGTATTGGAGAAATTAATGGGGCTGAAGGTTGATAAGTCCACAGGACCTGACATTCTCCATCCCAGAGTGTTGAAGGAGGTAGCTATGGAAATAGTGGATGCATTGTTGATCATCTTCCAAAATTCTATAGATTCTGGAGCAGTTCCTGCAGATTGGAAGGTCGCAAATGTCACCTCACTATTTAAGAAGGGAGGGAGAGAGAAAACAGGGAACTACAGACCTGTTAGCCTTACATCAGTCCTTGGGAAAATGCTAGAATCAATTCTAAAGGATGTGATAAATGGACACTTGGATAATAATGATCTGATTGGGCATAGTCAACATGGATTTATGAATGGGAAATCATGTTTGACAAACCTGTTGGATTTTTTTGAGGATGTTACTAACAGAATTGATAAAGGCGAATCAGTGGATGTGGTATACTTGGATTTTCAGAAGGCTTTTGATAAAGTTCCCCACAGGAGGTTGGTGAGCAAAATTCAAGCACAAGGGATAAGAGGTAATAGGAGGTAATATACTGGCATGCAGAAAGCAGAGAGTAGGAATAAACGAGTCATTCGCGCATTGGCAGGCTGTGACTAATGGGGTACCACAAGGCTCAGTGCTTGGGCCCCAGCTGTTCACAATATATATCAATGATTTCGATATGGGGGACAAATGTAGTATTTTCAAATTTGTAAATGACACAAAACTAGGTGAGAATGTGTAATAAAAACAAGAAATGCTGGAAATACTCAGCAGGTCTGGCAGCATCTGTGGAAAGAGAAGCAGAGTTTAACATTTCATGGAGCAAAGGCAAATTGTATGTTAATTATGTGGTGAAAGACAAGGTGTTAGTACAGAGAGGGTGTTAATTGACAGAAAACTGAACAGCCTTTCCATAAGCACAAACATGAAAAAAAGTGGGTAGGCACAGTAGACACAAATTAAACAAACTAAAATAAAATTAACACATAAAAAAAAGAAAAAATAACTAAAGATAAAAATATAAAGGGGGCCCATCATGCCCTGAAATTATTGAACTCAATGTTCAGTCCGGCAGGCTGTAGTGTGCCTAATGTCTAAATGAACATTGATGTTCACTGGAACAGTGCAGCAATCCCAGGACAGAGATGTGGACATGAGAGCAGGGGGGGGGGGGGGTTTGAAATGGACAGCAACTGGAAGTTCGGAGTCATGCTTTTGGACTGAGCGAAGGTGTTCTGCAAAGCGGTCACCCAGTCTGTGTTTGGTCTCCCCAATATAGAGGAGACCACATTGTGAGCAGCGAATACAGTATACTAAATTGAAAGAAGTACAAGTAATTCACTGCTTCACCTGAAAGGAGTGTTTGGGGCCTTGGATAGTGAGGAGAGAGGAGGTAAATAGGCAGGTATTACAATAATTCAATAGTTCAATAATTTCAGAGCATGACGGGCCCCCCTTTTTATTTTTGTTTTTACTTATTTTTTCTTTTTTATGTGTTTGTTTTATTTTAGTTTGTTTAGTTTGTTTCTATTGTGCCTACCCACTGTTTTTTTCATGTTTGTGCTTATGGAAAGGCTGTTCAGTTTTCTGTCAATTAACACCCTCTCTGTACAAACACCTTGTCTTTCACCACACAATTAACATACCATTTGCCTTTGCTCCATGACCTTCTGGTCAGTTATTCTCTGTGATCTTGTCCTATTAACACCTTCTCTTGTTATCTCTTGCCCCATCCCCACTTTACTTGCTTAAAACCTATTACATTTCTAGCCTCTGCCAGTTCTGATGAAGGGTCACTGACCTGAAAAGTTAACTCTGCTCCTCTTTCCACAGATGCTGCCAGACCTGCTGAATATTTCCAGCATTTCTTGTTGTCATTTCAGATTTCCAGCATCTGCAGTATTTTGCTTTTATTTTAGGTGGGAATGTGTCTTGTGAGGAAGATGCAAAGCGGCTTCAAGGGGATTTGGACAGACTTAGTGAATGGGCAAGAACGTGGTAGATGGAATATAATGTGGAAAAATATAGGGTTATCCACTTTGATAGGAGGAACAGATGTGCTGAGTATTTCTTAAATGGTAAGAGATTAGAAAGTGTAGATGTACAAAGGGACCTGGGTGTCCTTGTTACTAAGTCACTGAAAGCTAACATGCAGGTGCAGCAAGCAATTAGGACAACTAATGGTATGTTAGCCTTTATCACAAGAGGATTTGCATACAGGAGTAGTGAAGTCTTGCTTCAATTGTATAGAACCTTGGTTAGACCACACCTGGAGTACTGTTTGCAGTTTTGGTCCCCTTACCTTAGAAAGGATATTATTGCCATAGAGGGAGTGCAACGAAGGTTCACCAGACTTGTTCCCAGGATGGCAGGACTGTCCTATGAAGAGAGATTGGGGAAACTGGGCCTGTATTCTCTAGAGTTTCGAAGAATGAGAGGTGATTTCATTGAAACCTACAAAATACTTGAAGGGATAGACAGGGTAGATGCAGATAAGATGCTTCCCCTGGTTGGGGAGTCTAGAAGTGGGAAGCCATTTAGGACAGGGGGTTGTGAATCTTTGGAATTCTCTACCCCAGAGGGCTGTGGAAGCTCAGTCATTGAGTATGTTTTAAGTAGAGATTGACAGATTTCTAAATACAAATGACATAAGGGGATATGAGGATAGTGTGGGAAAAAGGCATTGAAGTGGATGATCAGCCATGATCGTATTGAATGGTGGGGCAGGTGTGATGGGCTGAATGGCCTACGCCTCTTCCTATGTTCCTATGAGATGGGCGATGTTATGGAGGTGGAAATGGGCAGTCTTAATGTTGGCTGTAGTGTTGTAGTGTTTTGAAATTGCAATTGCACAATACGTTGTGTTCTCTCAAGGCTACTGTCGAACACACCTGCTAGCAAAGTGAAATTAAAACAGACAGAATAAAAGAGAAGCCTTTGTGTTCAGCTGTTGCAATCTTTGTCTCTTTGTCTTTACTACATATCCTATACTAAACGCGGCTAAACCTCGCTCAAGTCTCGATCGAGGACATCACAATGGCGTGGATATGTGGTCGAAAGCACATCTTGGGTAGCAAGGGAGCGGAGGGAGCGGAGTTTGTGGCAGAGTTCAAAGATAATGGCTTCAGTCTTTCCAATATATAATTGTAGGAAATATCTGTTCACTGGATGCCGGAGAAACAGTCTAACAATTTAGGGACAGTGGATGAGTCAAAAGAGGTGGTGGTGGTGACAGGACCACTTATCAAACAAAATTTGACACTGAGCCGTATAGAAGATATTAGGACAGGTGACCAAAATCTTGGACATTGAGATGCGTTTTGCACACTGTCTTAAATGAGGAGACAGAGACAGAGGTAGAGAGGCAGAGAGGTTTAGCAACAGAATTCCAGATCTCGAGGCTGAAGGCACGGCCGCTAATGGAGGAGTGCTGAAAGGGATGCACAAGAGGTCATAATTGGAGCAGCACAGAGATCTCGGCAGGACCTTGTAGGAGTTTACAGAAATAGGGATGGGTGATGCTGTGGAAGGATTTGAAAACAAGGACAAAAGTATTAAAATTAAGGTGTTGGTGCACTGGAAGCCAATGTCGGTCAGCAAACACAGAGGGTGATGGGTGTAGCATATTTGGTGCAAGTTAGAATACACAACAGATTCTTTTAGTGTTGTCTTAAGACCAGAATTTTTAATCAGTGCCAGGACATTAATAAATGTTAATTTCACCTTCTGCTTAAAGCAGAATTAATGGTATCCAAAAATCGTGCACCAAAGCACAGAGCAGTTGTCCCATAGTTAATTTATAATGCCAATTGTTTTCACCATTCAATCCACACAAGTGAAACTAAGATGATGTTCCTTCCTCTCTAATGTCCAATTATTCTTTCCTAGAATGGATACCGTTTATGTAGTTAGGCTATAATAAATGCGTCTTTCTTTCCTATGATTATAACTGGACATCATTATCGAATGAAGGGCGAGTAGAGTCAATCCCCCACATTGGGCACTCCCAGCAAGCTGCCAACCCCTCCCTCTCCTTCACCCGTCTCCCTCCTCTACCCCTCCCCCTCACTCACTACTGCCACTTTCTCAACTCCTCCTCCACTCTCCCTTCCCTCTCCCATCTACCTCCCTTCCTTCCATCTCCCCCACTTCCCTCTTCCGCCCTCCCCTCCACTCACCCTCTCTCCTTTCCTCACCTTTCCCTCCCATTCATCCTCTCCCCTTCCTGCATCTCCCCCCTCTCCCCTTCCTGCATCTCCCCCTCCCTCCCACTCTATCCCCTCTCTTTTTACTCGCTCCCCTCCCCTCCCCTCCCCTCCCCTCTCCTCCTCTTCCCTCCATATCCCCCTCCTTTCACTCCAGATCCCCTCCTCTTTCCCTCCCTTATCCCTCCACTCCCTCCTCTCCCCCTCCACTTCCCTCCCTCCCCCTTCCCTCACTTCACTCTCTGACTCCCTCCCTGCACCCCCTCAACTTCCCTTCCCCTTCCCATCTCCACCTCCCTTCCCATCTCTCCCCTTTCCCTTTCCCCACCCTCCTCCTCCTCCTCCCCTCCCTTTTCCTCCCTTCCCCTTCCTTCCTTCTCCCTCCTGTACCACTCATTCCCCTCCCTCTCCTATCCCTTTCCCTTCTCCTTCTCCTTCCTACCTTGTCCCTCGCTCTCCAACTCTCCACCCTCCCTCTCACACTTTTCTTCTTCCCCCTCCCTTCCCTGCCCCTTTATCCCTCACTTCCCTCTCTGCCTCTTTCCTCCCATTCTCTTCCCTCCCACCCACTCATTCCCTCTCCTGCTCTCCTTTAGCCCCCTGCATCCCCGCATCCCCCTCCCATTCCTTCCCTCTCATTTCACAGTTAATCTGCTGCCGGCTTCCCCCACAGATGATCTTCATCCTTCTTGTGACTGGCTCTGCTGCCTCTTGGAGCATGACTAAGGTCCTCAGCATGTCTAGTCACATCCTGATGACACAAGAGCACCAATTGTATGTGACCCTCTTGTTCATCAGTTTAGTCAGCACTGTTCATAGTTGGGCCTGAAATAATTTCTAGGTCTCTGTTTCTTAAGCATTATTAAAGGAAAGAAAGATTATATTTTATAAAGTGCCTTACACAACCTCAGGACATCCCAAAGCGCTAATCAGCCAATAAAAAACTTCAGAGGCAAAGTCACTGTTGTAATAGGAACCTAGGGACAGGGGTAGGCCAGTCAACCCCTCGAGCCTATTCTACCACTCAATCAGATCATGACTGATCTGTATCCTAACTCCATATACCTGCCTTGGCTCCAGTGTAGGAAACATGGTAACTAAACTGCACACAGCAAGATCCCACAAACAGCACTAAGATAATCTGTTTATTACTGATTTTAGTTGAGGAATTATGTCCAAAACTCCCCTGCTCTTCTTTGAAATGGTGTCATGGGATTTTTTACATCCACCTGCAAGGGTAAACAGGGCCATGGTTTAATATCTCATCCAAAAGGCAGCACCTCTGAAAGTGCAGCACTCCCTCAGTACTATACTGGAGAATCAGCCTAGATTGTGAATCTCTGCAAACACTATGCTTCACTCGGAGCATTCGATTGGGCAATCAGCCCAACACGTTATTAAAGTCTTAAAAAGTAATCCTTTAGATTTTCGGATTAAATTCAGTATTCTCCACCCCTTCCCAAAGTTGACTCCACAAATTAGAATTACATCCCATTAAACCAGAACTATCAATGTCAGGATACTGCAGTTCTGCTCTGATTCAGGCAGCTGCTTTCTCTGTTTGGTGTAGAAAATGTTTAATCTTAGAACCACAGAATGTTGCAGCAATGATACAAGCTATTTGTTCCAGTAAGTCTGCATTTTTTTCCACATGAGCCACCTTGTTTAATCCAACTTTCCGGCTTCTAATATTCCTCTTTTTTGAGTAAATATCTAAGCCATTTTTAATATGTATTTATGGACTCTGCTTCCACACATTGCACATTCCAACCATTCACTGTGCAAAGATTTTTTTTTCAAACTTCCTTTCAATTCTTTTAACTTTTATGTTATGGCCAGGTAAGGACGGGGTGGGGGGGGGGGGGGGGGGGGGGGTTCTCAGGCTCCCCTCTTGCCCTTCCTCTTATTTGACCGCAGCAGGGTATATTCCTTTCTTAAACAGTGGTTGTGCTGACCATCTCAGTGAGTGTTTTACCTTTCTCCTTTAATGTGATCATGAAAGAACAAATTGGACAGGTTTTCTTGCATTTAAACAAGAAAGAGGTAAGTTTATTATACTTAATACTCTAACCCCAATTTAAAAATACGCTACACATTCCACATTCACGCAGACATTCACACGAGAATCATACATATACAAATAGATTACAGAGGGAAAAATAGATTTTGTGGTTAGATTAAAGGCCAGAATAAATGGAACTTAAGTATACAGTCTGTGAAGTGGGTGATCCGATAGCCCTCAGCTGAAGCTGTATTCTTGAAGTCCCTGCTGGTCAAAGTGCACTTTGTGGTTGGCCTGCTTTGCTCAGGGTTTTCCTGAAGGCAGAATTGTAGTTGGCTCTCTTCCCTTGGTCGCTGGCCGAAGCAGTCTGTAGGCTTGGAGGGTCCACAGTCGCAGACAGCTTTCAAACTTGATGTTTTCTGGGGAGAGAGAAAGAGAGTAGAGGTTTCTCTGCTGCTGCAGTCTCAGTTTCTGCTTGTCTTCTGTCCAAAGGAAACAAATCCAGCTTCACCCTGAGATGAACAGATGGTCACATGACTGCTTTAGGTTTTCTGGAACCTTCTAATGCAATTCAAGGTTAGGAATTGGCTTCACATGCCACAGAATGCCAATTTACACTTGGAGGGGTTTTGTACTTTCAAAGTCAATATGCTCGGATTGCCTTGAATGTTGTTCTAATGAATTTATTTTAGGTAATTCAATCACTTAGAGCAAGCCATTGTTCTGTGTCCATGCTGCTCAAACCTCTGGCTCCAGGTGGATCTTTTGAATATGAAAAGGTGTTTCAGATGCAAATTGTGGTGGCCATCTTGGCTGCTAGTTTTTTTTTAAAAGTTAGTGTAGGATTTTTTTGCATTTAATGTAAGTTTCCAACCAATGAAATCAATATTTTTCATTTGGAATATGAGGTTTACCTTAAATTTGTTCTTTTGCATTACTGTTTTAGGGACCAGTGGAAACTTTAGGAGACTTGAAGACCTCTATCGGGGTCTAAGACTAAGACTGCCTATATCCGCCTCTGTAACTTCGCCCCTGCCTCAGCTCATCTGCTGCTGAAACCCTTATTCATGCCTTTGTTACCTTTAGACTTGACTATTTCAATGCACTCCTGGCTGGTTGCCCTCATTCTACCATCTGTAAACATGAGGTCATCCAAAACTCTGCTGCCTGTGTCCTTACTTGTACCAAATCCCGTTCATCTATCACCCCTGAGCTCACTAATCTATGTTGGCTCCCAGTTATGCAAAGACTGAATTTTAAAATTGTCATCCCTTTTTTCAAATCCCTTGATAGCCTCTCCCGTCCCTATCACTGTAACCTCCTCCAGCTCCACACCCTCCGAGATATCTGCACTACTCTAATTTTGGCCTCTTGAGCATCCCAATTTTAATTGCTCCACCATTGGTGGACGTGCATTCAGTTTTCTAGGCCCTAGACTCTGGAATTCCCTCTCTAACCCTCTCTGCCTCTCCAACATCACTTGTCTCCTTTAAGACACTCCTTAAAACCTAGCCCTTTGACCAAGCTTTTGGACATCTACCCTAATATCACCCACTATGGCTTGGTGTCTAATTTTGTTTTATAATGCTCCATTGAAGTGCCTTACAAAGTTTTATTACATTAAAGGCACTAAATAAATATCTGTTGTTGCTGTTGTCACCCCTTAGTTTCCTCATCCCCTGTCGCTCCAGCATAGAGGCAGCAGTGATATAGAATACACGTGGCTTGGGAGAAGAGAGGTTGCAGCTGCCTGAAACTCACCATTGAAAGCAAAGGGAGAAGATGATGGCGATTGAGGGGACTGAGAAAAACCCATTGAAATACTGTAATAATGCTCAGCACTCTCTGCTGCTATCTTACCAGCTTGTAGGAAAGGTTCAGTATGTATAATGAGCACCTACTTGCTACACTTTGGAGGTTTTCTGAATCACATCAAGATGGATGGCACTTTGACTGCCTTTGATTGAGCCTAGGGCAAGGAACAATATCACCACCAACACCAGCGGAATTAGCAGCAGCATCAGCACCAGCACCAGCTTGTGTTCACAGACCTGCAGCTGGAAAGCAGAGAGGGCAGTACAACCTGAGCTTCCTGAAGTACTGCTATTCCGACATGTCTGGGAAACCCAACATCTTCCTGTGCACCCTGTGCCACAGGCAGGGCCTACTGTGAGCTGCATCCCTCTGCTGCTTCCCTTTCTGCTGCTACTACTCTCCCTGCTGCTCCCCTCTCTGATACTGACCTCTCTGTAGCTGCCCGCTGTGCTGCGGCCCTCTCTGCAGCTGCCCTCTCTGTTGCTCCCCTCTCTGATACTGCCCTCTCTGCAGCTGCCCTCTCTGTTGCTGCCCTCTCAGCCCTCCTGCACAATTTCCAGCCCATGGAGTACTATGAGCAGTTCTGGACACTACACCATAGGAAGGAGATATTAGCCTTGATTAACCTTGTTTGCAGGTGAGGCTTTAGTTTAATGTCTTATTTGGAAGGCAGGACCTTTGGCAATGCAGCACTCTTCTCAGTACTGAACTGAAGTGTCAGCTTGGATTATGAGCTCCAGTTGGGTTTCAAGCTTCTTGCTCAGAGGTGAAAATGCTACCAAGTGAACCGAGCTGACAGAATACTGCATAGTTAAAGAAAGATTCATATTTTCTCCAGCACCTTTCACAACCCTCAGCATACCCCAAAACCCTATACAGCCAATAAAATACTTTTGAAGTGCAGCTACTATTGTAAGGTAGGAAATGGACAGCCAGTTTGCACACAGCATAATCCTACAAACAGCAATGAAATAAGAACCACACAATCCATTTAAATTTAATCCCTTTGGTTGAGGGATAAATATTGGCCAGAACATTAGGGAGAACTCCCATACTCTCCTTTAAAATAGAGCCATGGGATTATTTACATTCACCTGACAGGATGGACAGCTCTTCCTTTTAACATCTCATTTGAAAAACATCAACAACAATGCAGTACTCTCTTGCTTTCGAATTGAAGTGTTTGCCATGACCTTCATAACTCAGAGGCAAGACTGCTTGGATTATGAGCTACCATCCACAATTGGGGCTCAAACCTTCAAGCTCAGAGGCAAGCATGCTACCAAATGAGCCAAGCTCAGTAGAGCATACAGTGGGGCAAAGATTGATTGGTGGAGGTCAAAATTGGAGGCAGACTACACTTTTTCTAAATAAGCAGGTGGGAATTGAGAGTCGAGGCAATAATGATGCAAATGACTGCAATCAATTAATCAGGGTAGAAGTACTTGGGGCATACAATTAGATGAGCAATTAAATGAAAGATTTGAAACCAGTATGCAACAATCAGTGTTTCATTCTGCTGCTATGACATTAATAAGAAGAGCTGGCACCACTTTTCATAACCAGATGAGGTAAAGCTCGTAATTGAGTAAATTTTTCCATGAACTCCCGCTGTTGCTGTACAATTGATCCAGTCCTAAAGAAATCTGCTGCTCCCAATTTTATAACCACTTAGAGTATAATGAAAACCTGCTGTTAGAGATGGTTAATGATTTTAGACCTTGTGCATTTAGAGGACATATGAACTGCCAATTGGGATTAGTTCACACTGTGCTTTTAATGGTATTTGCTTAATAGGAACAATTGGATGAAGGGAATGTATTCCTCACCATGCACGCTTTGCCATTAAAATTACTGATAGGTAAGCACGTTTTGAAGAACTCACATTTTGTTCCTCCTGAGACAATAGTCATTTAATATTGCCATTCACTTCATATAACTGTTGCAGGATCTTAGAAGCATGGAAGCATACAGCATAGAAGGAGGCTGTTTGGCCCATCGCACCTGTCTCAGCTCTGTATAAGAATTGTACATTTCCTCCCACAGCCATGTGCTCTTTCCCCATAGCCCTGCATGGAGACTTCAAACAAGTGCCACCAAGACGATCGTTTCAGCCATCCACCTGAACAACTCAAAGGCCAGGGAAGAACTTCACGTCCAGTTCAGCAGCTGACCGTTCACCTATGACCCAATGCCAAAATATCTTGGCATTACTCTCGACCATATATTGACCGAGCAGCAGCAGCTCCAGAACACCGGAGCCAAAGTTAAGATGAGATTAAATTGAATAAGGAAAATGGTGAGTGCCACCTGGGGCAGCAGAGCCAACACACTACACAATGTTTCACTTGCCCTAATCTATGCAACAGCAGAGTACTGCTACTCAACCTGGCTGAGGAGCCGCCACACAAACACAGTAGATATCCACCACCGGGAAATCATGAGGATTATTTCTGGAATGTTGAGACCAGCACAGCTTGAGTGGCTTCTGTGCCAGCACAAGTTGAACCTCCTGATGTCCGCAGGGAAAACAATCCCCTCAAAGAACACCACTGGCTGACAGCTAATGAAGCATTCCCATTAATACAGGACCTTAAAAAACCCCATGCACTCGCCTGAAATCACGTAGCCCCTACTGGAACACACTCCACATACTACAAACTGACAACAGCCCCAGCTCTCGATGGAGCACCTCCTGGTTGACTGCTAACAACCGCAACCTGGTAACTAACCCGAGTGGTGAAGTCCCAGGTTTCAACCTCCCATGGAAAATCTGGACAACCCTCAGATGTTTAAAGATGGGTCGGGGAAGATTTGGCCACTAGTTCCACAAGTGGGACATGAGGACCAGATCAAACTGTGACTGGAGCCATCCAAGTCAGACCATCACCCACATAGAGAAATCTTGGAAGATACATTTCTGGTGGCATCACAACCATTCATATTTCATTAGCTGAAGCTGTTGAATGGAGTGTTAACCTCGACATCAAACTATAGCTGTTTCCTCAGCCATACAAATATATATAAAGCCCTGCAAACTTTATTTTTTCAAATATACACCCAATTCTCTTTTTAAAGTTGCTATTGAATCTGCTTTCATTGGCCTTTCAGCGCATTCCAGATCACAACTTGCTGTGTTAAAAAATACTTTTTAAAAATTTATTCATTCATGGAATGTGGGTGTCACTGGCCAGGCCAGTATTTATTGCCCATCCCTAATTGTCCTTGAAAAGGTGGTGGTGAGCTGCCTTCTTAAATCGCTACAGTCCATGTGGGGTAGATACACCCACAGTGCTGTTAGGAAGGGAGTTCCAGGATTTTGGCCCAGTGACAGTGAAAGAACGGCGATATAGTTCCAAGTCAGTATGGAGTGTGGCCTGGAGAGGAACTTTCAGGTGGTGGTGTTCCCATGCATCTGCTGCCCTTGTCCTTTTAGGTGGTAGAGGTCGCAGATTTGGAAGGTGCTGTCTAAGGACCCTTGGTGTGCTGCTGCAGTGCATCTTGTAGATGGTACACACTGCCGCCACTGTCGGTGGTGGAAGGAGTGAATGTTTGTGGATGGGGTGCCAATCAAGCAGGCTGCTTTGTCCTGGATGGTGTCGAGCTTCTTAAGTGTTGTTGGAGCTGCATCCATCCAGGCAAGTGGAAAGTATTCCATCACACTCCTGACTTGTGCCTTGTAGATGGTGGACAGGCTTTGGGGAGTCAGGAGGTGAGTTACTCGCCACAGGATTCCTGGCCTCTGACCTGCTCTTGTAGCCATGGTATTTATATGGCTACTCCAGTTCAGTTTCTGGTCAATGGTAACCCCCAGGATGTCCTCATTGCTCCTTTTGAATATTGTGTTATTAATATTGTTATATGCAGGTAAAAAACACAGGTAAAGGGATAAACTATGAGGACACATTGCATAGTCTAGGCTTGTATTCCCTTGAAGATTAAGGAGTGATCAAATTGAGGTGTTCAAGTTGATTAAAGGAATTGATGAGGTGGATAGAGAGGAACTATTTTCTCTAGTGGGGGACAGGAGGAGTGGTGGGGCAAGAGTCCAGAACAAGGGCAGGGAATAATCTTAAAATTAGAGCTAAGGCATTCAGTGGTGATGTTAGGAAGCACTTCTATACACAAAGGCTCTTGGAAACCAAGTACATTCTCCCCATAAAGCAGTTGAAGCTGGGGATCAATTGAAAATTTCAAAACTGAGATTGCTAGATTTTTGTAATGCAAGGGTATTAAGTGAAATGGTAGCAAGGCAGGAAAAATGGAGTTAAGATACAGATCACCCATGATATAATTGAACAGTGGAACTGGCTCAAGGGGCTGAATGGCCTTCTTCTGTTCCAGGTGGCATGCTGGTATTGTGTTTTTTTGCTTTTATAACTATCATTTCGCTCTCACCCATTGCTGACAGTCTACTTATGTTATAAAACTAAGACAAAGCCAAATATATCAATGCATTGGGAAAGGTAGAAATCAGTTTTTACCAGTGGAAGATAACTTTATCTAAATAATGTATTATGATTAAATGAAAAATGACATCATCACTTTAAAAAGCAGATTTTAAAAAAATTTAATTTTACAATTCAGAGATCAGACTGCTGCACTGAATGTAGCACATCCCATGAATTAGCTACTGGGATAAATTCTACATAATTCATCCATCGTCCCTTAAAATTATTAATGCTCTTCAGTAAACCATGTACCTCTGAAAATTTGTCAGCTGTTAAATTTTCAACAAAGCAAAATAAAGCTGATACTGCAGTTCTTTTTCAAGACTTATATCTATTTGTTACAGGAATAAAAAATTGATTTGAATACCTATGGTTATGAATGAATGAACCAGTTCAATTATGAAAAGATCTATTCCTTTATCTAAATTTTGTTCCCTCCAGTTTATCACAGAGATGTTGCTTAATGCTTGGTATAACTCTGCTTGAAGACTACAGGAGTTATCAATACTGTGATTTAATGTCACAAGCTAAGATGGTGTCATCGCTCATTTAAGATTATTCTTCGTTTTTATTTTAATGGTGGTGTGGTGATATATGTGCTTGACTATGAGGGATTTAGAGACGCTCCTTAAATGCCAGGAGGTTCTAGATCAGTATTGTAACTGAGAAACTGGTTCGACCCAGACTGAAACAAATCTGCTCAAAAGATGGAGGGTGTGCTCAGAAGCTGAGTTACTGAATGTGAAGCTGTTTTCAATCATTTATTATTCATTTGCTTTTATCATTCCATGTTAAATTATTGGGGACGCTAAAACCAGCATAATTCTATGCTCCTCTGTAAGACGGGTTTTTAGGTGGGTGGAAGGTGAAGAATCAGTGTGGATTCGTCTGCCACGGAACTCGACACCATCATGCTGCATTCCAATTCTGTCATTAGTTTGCCCATGATGGCTTGCACTTTTGGAAATGGTGCGAGACAACGTCAATTCATACCATGGAGCTAGTGCAGGCTTCCCGTAACCAAAATTCCAACATCTCTTTGCCCAGATAGGTAAACTTAACCTTTGAAGGAAGCTGAAGGTCCAAGGAGGACAGAGATGGCTATGATTCACTCTATTTCTTGGATCCCCGTGCTGTGCTGAGGTGAGTCCACCAGAGGCGGGCCCAACACGCAGCTGCGGCGCAAGAGGAACCTCCCAGACGTGAACAGCAGCAGCTGAGAATGCAACAAAGAGCACAGATACAGCAGCGAGTATATAGAACTCACCTGACATACTTGCAGATGTCCGAGTAGAACTGGCGGAGAAGACTGCGGCTGTACAGAGAGGCCGTCACAGCCGCACTGCTCAATGACGATTTGCGACCAATGGATTTTGGTGGTCTGCCTATGCCTGTGGCCCTGACGGTTACTGTGGTTTTAAACTTTTATTCCTCTGGATCATTCCAGGGATCCACTGGGGTCATATGTGGAGTCTCTCAATCCGTAGTGCATTGCTGCATCAAGGAGGTGACCAATGCTCTGTTCAGGAGAGCCAGCGAGTATGTGCACTACAGGACAGACCTTGAGAGTCAGGCTGCGAGGCCCATTGGATTTGGGGCCATTGCGGGACTCCCACAGGTCCAAGGTGTGATCGACTGCACACATGTGGCCATCAAGGCTACCAAGGAATAACCAGCCACTTTCAGCAACATGAAGCGTTTTCATTCCATTAATGTACATCTTGTATGCAATCACAGAATACACTTCCTACAAGTGTGTGCCCACTTCCTGGGAAGCTGCCATGACTCATTCATATATCAGCAGTCCCAGGCGCCACATCTTTTCACTCCCCCCACTCGCCTTCATGGGTGGATTCTCGGGGTAAAGGCTACCTATTGAGGACATGGCTCCTGATGCATGTAAGGAACCCCAGCAATGTTGCTGAAGAATGTTACAACGCCTGTCATGGCTCCACCAGAGTGACCATTGAGCAGGTCATTGGTATGCTGAAGATACGGTTCCGCTGCCTCAATAGATCTGGTGGAGCCCTGCAGTATGCACCACAGAATGTTGGGCGCATTGTTGTGGTCTGCTGAGTTCTACATAACATAGCACTATTCAGGGGGGAGGCATTGCCAGAGGAAGACATGTGGGAGTATGAAACCTCCTCTGACAAAGAGGACATAGAGGGCACACAAGGCCAAGCAGCCATGGAAGATCCTAGCAGAGTGATGGAGGGCAGACATCTTGAACAGCGTGCATAGGATGCAAGGTGTGGCCTTATAATGGAGTGTTCCGAAATCCATGACCTGCAATAAATATACTTCTGACCAAAACTCACCCTAGTGCATGTAGCATAAGTTTTATGCCTCCGTACTATCTTGCCCTCCAGCATTAATGGCAACATCCAATTCAGCCAGTGCATATGTGACATCATTCAAGTTATGAAACAATCATGCCCCTTGGCATGTTAGTGATGTCAGTGGTCACTTTGCCAATGTAGTAAGGCGTTTGAGGGGACTGCAGGAGTCACAATCATGCCATGGTGGAATGTGGTTATCCATCAATGAAGGTTTAGTTTTAGTTTAGTTTAGAGATACAGCACTGAAACAGGCCCTTTGGCCCACCGAGTCTGTGCCGACCATCAACCACCCACTTATACTAATCCTACACTCATTCCATATTCCTACCACATGCCCACCTGTCCCTATATTTCTCTACCACCTACCTATACTAGGGGCAATTTATAATGGCCAATTTACCTACCAACCTGCAAGTCTTTGGCATGTGGGAGGAAACCAGAGCACCCGGAGGAAACCCACGCAGACACAGGGAGAACTTGCAAACTCCGCACAGGCAGTACCCAGAATTGAACCCGGGTCCCTGGAGCTGTGAGGCTGCGGTGCTAACCACTGCGCCACTGTGCCGCCCATAAAGGCTGAGGATTTGCATCATGAACTTTTAATTACATTAAACATGAGATATCTATTTCACCCGTGAATGCCCATGTGTGTCAAAATGTCTTTTTTATACGTTTGCAGGTGTTCCTGTCTGGTAAATCCCCTGCGACAGCAGCTGGACTGGAGGTAGGCTGCTGTTCATGATGCCCCTTAGCTTTGGATGACTTTGGCGGGTGTCCTCTGGGTGCCTAAGGCCTGGAGGGCTCTGGCTGCCTGAAGGCTTCCTGCACTGGTGCAGGAGTGCACTCAGGCATCGCTGGAGCTTGGCTCACTGGTGAAGGGGATGAGGAGCCGTTGTGCACACTCAAATTGCCCTGAGGGGAGACCCGTGATGTGGAGCACAACCTCTCCTCCTCCCTCTCGAGGCTCCTTGGAGCTTCCCTGCTCCTGGTCCTTCTATCGCCCTGCCACTGCTGAGTGGACCTCATGGCCAAGGCAAGGGTTTGCAGGTCATTGTGCATCTGTGGAATGTGGCTCTCCAAGAGGGTCGCCAACCTCTCGATGAATGAAACCATGTGCTCATATGCCTGCGACATGGCAGCAGTCATGGCATGGATGGACTCCCCCACAGTCTGCTCAAGGCCATGCATGGCCTTTGGCAACTCCGCCAGATGTTGCTCTATCCTTCTCTGCAACTCCAGCATGCCTTCTGCTGCCAAAATGAGAGGCTCATCATCAGCTTGGGGCTCAGCTTGGGCCTGGCCACCCATAGTCCTCCAACTGTCAGAGGCCTCGGCTGTCTCAGCCTCAGCCAGTTACTCGGGCATATATGTTGTGCTTTCACCAGATTATGACTCTGATTGCAGCACCGAGCGAATTCCCACTGAGGTAGAAGCATCTGTGTTGGCAGAAGGTGCAGGAAAGTCATG
Source organism: Heterodontus francisci (assembly GCF_036365525.1). Classification (NCBI taxonomy): domain Eukaryota; kingdom Metazoa; phylum Chordata; class Chondrichthyes; order Heterodontiformes; family Heterodontidae; genus Heterodontus; species Heterodontus francisci. Next base: position 12,724,816 of record NC_090385.1, read on the forward strand.
GGAAGGTGCATGCTCTGAATGCTCCTTGTCCTCAGAGGCTGTTGTCAGACTTGGGGTCTGTGATCTCCTGCGAATGGTGACCTGCAAGATACAATGAAAACAACATATATGTGGGTTCGGCTACACATATCCCATTAAGGACAGCGCGCCAGAGCTAATTCACCATGACTATTGCATTTTTATCTGATCGGTAATAATCACTCTCTTGTGCTAGGACCCCGAGCTCTATATCTGGGATGACGCGCCCTCTTTGGCTCCCGGCTAGTTGCAGTGCCTCCTCTTCGGCCTGACTTAATGGACACAGGTTGGGCACTCCGCCACCGGTCCTGGCATCTCCCTCCTGTTATGGGTCCTCTTCTCCTGAACGAGCAAGGATGCAGATACTGACATTGCCAAACGTCAACATCATGGTTCTACTAACATGCGTACTTCCTCAACACCTGGGGGATGCTTTGTCTGGCATTTTTAAAACATTCATTCCTGGGATGTGGGCATCGCTGACTAGGCCAGCATTTATTGCCCATCCCTAATTGCCCTTGAGAAGGTGGTGATGAGCCGCCTTCTTGAACCTCTGCAGTCATTGGGGTGCTGTTCAGAATCCTGTTCCAGGATTTTGACCCAGTGACAGTGAAGGAATGGTGGCGACTCAAGCTGTCATGGGTCTAACTTGCTCTGAGGTATTAATGAGGGAGACTTGATTCACTTATGCAGCCAGTCATCTGCCCACAACCTTCCTGTCTTTGAAATGTCAGTGGCACCCATGTGGCATACCATGTAGTGACAACCAGATCACACCAAGCAATTTTGGAATGTGGCACTCACCTTTGCTGAACACAGAAGTCATTGACCCTCTTCCTACAATCTCCATCCAGGCTTGCTTGGTCAGACGGGAGGACCTCTTCTTGCCATCGCTGGGGAAAAAGACTTCCCGCCTTTCCCTTGCAGCCTGGAGGAGAATAAGCAGGGAGGCATCACTGAACCATGGGGTCAAGCTTGCTCAGACCTCTGATATGATCAGGAGGATGTCCAGTGGGGCAGCTTGCTGAGGTTTAACTTTCTGGAACAGCACTAAAGTGTTGCTTCAGTGAGCTTCTATAGAATGTTGGGAGACAGGGAATGCAGGGCTGGCAGGCTTTTAAAGATGGTGCCAGCACCTGGTCCTAAATCAGGTGATGCCGTGAACGCCATCTCCATTTCCGCCACATGGTTGGGATTCGGTGCATCCATTATGCAAAATGGCCACCGCTGCGTAATCGCGGCGGTGCGGCCAATCACAGGACAAGCGGGAGCGCCGCCATTCTGCACACCCGCCACCATTTCCAGCAGCGTGATCATAAAATTCAGCCCAAAATGGGACGTTCATGGGTTGTGGACATCACTGGCCTGTTTGTGCTTCGAAACAGAGAGGTAGTGGGTACAAAATAATGCTGTAGGTAGTCTCACCAATTTTCCTGCTGGGACTCACACTGGATAATGCTTCTCTTGCACCTCTTGGCTACCAGACGAGCCCCAATCCCTGACCAGCAGACAGACCCTAGTCTCTGACCACCAGACAGGCCCCAATCTCTGGCCATCGGGCAAACTCCAGTCTCTGACCATCAGACAGGCTTCAGACGGAGAATCATGGAATCTTACAGCACAGAAGAAGGCCATTCAGTCCATCCTGCCTGTGCTGGTTCTTTGAAAGAGCTATCCCTTTAGTCCCACTCCCTTGCTGTCTCCCCATAACCCTGAAAATTCGTCATCTTCAAGTATATGTTCAATTGACTTGTGCAATTTCTTATGGAATCATATTCCACCACCCTTACAGTTTGTGCATTCCAGATCTTAACAACCCTCTGTGTGAAGAAATTTCTTCTCATTTCCCCTCCCCTGGTCGGCCTCCTATTGTCCATCTTCCATAAACTTGAGCTCATCACACCTACCACCTCTGTGCCCGCTGACATTGGCTCCTGGATTGGCAACACCTCCATTTTAAAATTCTCATTCTGGTGTTAAAATCGCTCCCTGGACTCACTCCCTATCTTTGTAATCTCCTCCAGCCCTACAACCCTCCGAGATCTCTGCACTCCTCCAATTCTGGCCTCTTGCACATCCCCGATTTTAATCATGCCACTATTAGCCTTAGGCTGCCTAGACCCTCAACTCTGGAATTCCCTTCCTAAACTTTTTTTGCCTCTCTACCATTTTTTCCTCCTTTAAGATGCTCCTTTAAACCAACCCTTTGTCCAAGTTAATAAAAGCAAAATACTGCAGATGCTGGAAATCTGAAATAAAAACAAAAAGTGCAGGAAAAGACTCAGCAGGTCTGCCAGCATCTGTGGAGAGAGAAGCAAAGTTAACGTTTCAGGTCAGTGACTTTTCATCAGAACCTTGTTTTTGGTCACCTGTCCTGATATCTATTTATGTGGCTCAGTGGCAATGTTTGTTTGACAACACTCCTGTGAGAAGCTTGGAATATTTTGCTACATTAAAGGTGCTATATAAATGCAAGCTGTTGTTGTTGTTGGTGAGCATAACTTTCTTGTTTGCGTATTCTCTAACCAGCAGTCAGTCCCCAGCCCTCGATCATCAGGCAGGGTCTATCAGTCTCTGAATATCGGGCAGGCCTCAATCTCTGACCACTGGGCAGGCTTGAGTCTCTGACTATTAGGCGGTACTCAGTTTCATCGGGCAGGCCCCAGTCACTGACTATCGGGCAGGCCTTAATCTCTGAATATTGGCCATGCCTCAGTCTCTGACTATTAGGCAGGGCTCAGCCATCATTGGGCAGGCTTCAGTCCCTGACTATCAGGCAGGCCTCAGTCTTATTGGGCAGGCCTCAGTTTTTGACTATTAGGCAGGGCTCAGCCTCATCAGGCAGGCCTCAGTCTCTGACTATGGGGCAGGCCTCAGTCTCATCGGGCAGGCCTCAGTCTCTGACTATTCGATGGGCCTCAGTTTCATTGGGCAGGCCCCAGTCTCTGACTATTGAGCAGGCCTCAGTCTCTGACTATTTGGCAGGCCTTAGTCTCAAATATTGGGCATGCCTCGGTCTCTGACTATTAGGCAGGCCTCGACCTCATCAGGCAGGGCCTATCAGTCTCTGACTATCAGGCAGGCCTCAGTTTCATCGGGCATGCCCCAGTCTCTGACTATTGGGCAGGCTGCAGTGACTATTGGGCAGGCCTTGGCCTCATTGGGCAGGCCTCAGTCTCTGACTATGGGACAGGCTCTGGTGTCTGATGATCAGGCAGGACTCAGTCTCTGACTATTAGGCAGCCTCCGTCTCATCGGACAGGCCGCTGTCTCTGACTATGGGATAGGCACAGCCCCTGATTATCATTCAGGCCCCGGTCTCTGACTATTAGGCAGGCCTTGGCCTCATTGGGCAGGCCTCAATCCCTATCAGGCAGGCCTCAGTCTCACCGGGCAGGCCTCTGTCTCTGACTATCGGGCAGGCCTCAGTCTCATCGGGCAGACCTCAGTCTGATTATCGGGCAAGCCACGGTCTCTATTAGGCAGGCCTCAATTTCATCAGTCAGACCCCGGTCTCTGACCGGGCCTCAGTTTCATCAGGCTGGCCTCAGTCTCTGACTATCGGGCAGACCTCAGTCTCTGAATACCGGGCCAGCCCAAGTCTTTGACTATCGGGCAGGCCCCAGTCTCTGACTATTGGGCAGGCCTCACTGTTTGACTATTGGGAAAGCCTTAGTCTCTAAATATTGGGCATGACCCGGTCTCTGACTACTAGGCAGGCCTCGGACTCATTGAGCAGGCCTCAGTCTCTGACTATGGGGCAGGCTCTGGTGTCTGATCATCAGGCAGGCCTCAGTCTCCTACTATTAGGTAGGCCTCAGCGTCATTGGGCAGGCTTCAGTCCCTGACTATCAGGCAGGCCTCAGTCTTATTGGGCAGGCCTCAGTCTCTGACTGCCGGGCAGGCCTCAGTTTTTGACTATTGGGCAGGGCTCTGAATATCGGACAGGGCCCAGTCTCTGATTATTGGTCAGACCTTAGCCTCTATTGGGCAGTGCCCAGTCTCTGTCTATTAGACAGCCTCCGTCTCATCGAACTGGCCGCAGTCTCTGACTGTGGGGCAGGCACAGCCCCTGACCATCAGTCAGGCCGCGGTCTCTGACAATTAGGCAGACAGCCTCATCGGGCAAGCCTCAGTCTCTGACTGATAGGTAGGCCTCAGTCTCATTGGGCAGGCAGTCTCTGACTATGGGGCAGGCCTCAGTCTCATCAGGCAGGGCTCAGTCTCTGACCTATTAGGCAGGCCTCAGTCTCTGAATATCAGGCAGTACCCAGTCTCTAACTATCAGGCAGCATCCAGTTTCTGACTATTGGGCAGGCATCATGCTCTGACTATCGGGCAGGGTTCAGTCTCTGACCATTGGGCAAGACAGTCTCTGGCTATTGGGCAGGCTTCAGTGACTATTGAGCAGGCAGTCTCTGACTGTCGGGCAGGCCTCAGTTTTTGACTATCGGGCAGGGCTCTGAATATCGGGCAGGCCCAGTCTCTGATTATTGGTCAGACCTTAGCCTCTATCGGGCAGTGCCTAGTCTCTGTCTATCGGGTAAGCCTCAGTCTCTGACTATCGGGCAGGCTTCAGTCGCTGACTATTGGGCAGGCCTCCAGTCTCTGACTATCGGGCAGGCTTCAGTCGCTGACTATTGGGCAGGCCTCTGACTATCGGGCAGGCCCCAGTCTCTGACTATCGGGCAGGCTTCAGTCGCTGACTATTGGGCAGGCCTCCAGTCTCTGACTATTGGGCAGGCCTCCAGTCTCTGACTATTAGACAGCCTCCGTCTCATCGAACTGGCCGCAGTCCCTGACTATGGGCTCAGCCCCTGACCATCAGTCAGGCCGCGGTCTCTGACAATTAGGCAGGCCTCGGCCTCATCGGGCAGGCCTCAGTCTCTGGTTATCGGGCAGGACCTGACTATTAGGCAGGCCTCAGTTTCATCGGCCAGGCCTCAGTCTGACTATCGCGCAGGCCCTGGTCTCTGACTATTCAGTGAGCCTCAGTTTCATCCGGCAGGCCTCAGTCTCATCAGGCAGGCCTCAGTCTCTGACTATCGGACAAGCCTCAGTCTCATCGGGCAGGCCTCAGTCTCTGACTATCGGACAAGCCTCAGTCTCATCTGGCAGGCCTCAGTCTCATCAGGCAGGCCTCAGTCTCTGACTATCGGACAAGCCTCAGTCTCATCGGGCAGGCCTCAGTTTCTGACTATTGGGCAGGCCTCAGTCTCATCCGGCAGGCCTCAGTTTCTGACTATTGGGCAGGCCTCAGTCTCATCGGGCAGGCCTCAGTTTCTGACTATTGGGCAGGCCTCAGTTTCATCCGGCAGGCCTCCGTCTCATCAGACAGGCCTCAGTCTCTGACTATTAGACAGGCCTCAGTCTCTGTCAATCGGGCAGAGCCCAGTCTCAGACTATTGGGCACGACTTAGTCTCTGAATATTGGGCAGGGCCCAGTCTCTGACTATGGGGCAGGGCCCAGTCTCTGACTATCGGGCAAGTCTCAGTCTCTGACTATCGGGCAGGGCCTAGTCTCTGACTATCAGACAGCACCCATTCTCTGACTATTGAGCAGGTTTCAGTTTCTGACTATTGAGCAGGCCTCAGTCTCTGACTGTTGGACAGGCCTCAGTCTTTGACTATTGGGCAGAGCTCTGAATATCGGGCAGAGCCCAGTCTCTGACTATTGGGCAAGCCTCAGTTTCTGTCTATCAGGCAAGCCACAGTCACTGACTATCGGGCTGGCCTTAGTCTCAGACTATCAGGCAGGGCCCAGTCTCTGACTATCAGGCAGGGCTCTGACTATTGGGCAGGCTCCAGTCTCTGACTATTAGGCAGGCCTCAGTTTCATCGGGCAGGCCTCAGTCGCATCGGGCATGCCTCAGTCTCTGACTATCAAGTTTAGTAAGTTTGCGGACGACACAAAGGTTGGTGGAGTTGCGGATAATGATGAGGATTGTCAGAGGATACAGCAGGATATAGATCAGTTGGAGACTTGGGCGGAGAAATGGCAGATGGAGTTTAATCTGGACAAATGTGAGGTAATGCATAGAGTATAAAAATTGGCAAGTCATGTTGCAGGTGTACAGAACCTTAGTTAGGCCACACTTAGAATATTGCGTGCAATTCTGGTCGCCACACTACCAGAAGGACGTGGAGGCTTTGGAGAGGGTACAGAGGAGGTTTACCAGGATGTTGCCTGGTCTGGAGGGCATTAGCTATGAGGAGAAGTTGGAAAAACTCGGATTGTTTTCACTGGAACGACGGAGGTGGAGGGGCGACATGATAGAGGTTTACAAAGTGATGAGCGGCATGGACAGAGTGGATAGTCAGACGCTTTTTCCCAGGGTGGAAGAGTCAGTTACTAGGGGACATAGGTTTAAGGTGCGAGGGGCAAGGTTCAGAGGGGATGTGAGAGGCAAGCTTTTTACACAGAGGGTGGTGAGTGCCTGGAACTTGCTGCCAGGGGAAGTGGTGGAAGCAGATACGATAGCGACGTTTAAGAGACATCTTGACAAATACAAGAATAGGATGGGAATAGAGGGATATGGGCCCCGGAAGTGCAGAAGGTGTTAGTTTAGGCAGGCATCAAGATCGGCGCAGTCTTGGAGGGCCGAATGGCCTGTTCCTGTGCTGTACTGTTCTTTGTTGTTTGTTCTTTCTTTATTAGGCAGGCCTCAGTCTCTGACTATCGGCCAGGGCCCAGTCTCTGACTATGGGGCAGGGCCCAGTCTCTGACTATGGGGCAAGACTCAGTCTTTGACTAAAAGCAAAATACTGCGGATGCTGGAAATCTGAAATAAAAACAAGAAATGCTGGAACCACTCAGCAGGTCTGGCAGCATCTGTGGAAAGATGTTCCGAAGAAGGATCACTGACCCGAAACTTTAACTCTGCTTCACTTTCCACAGATGCTGCCAGACCTGCTGAGTGGTTCCAGCATTTCTTGTTTTTATCTCAGTCTTTGACTATTGGGCAGGCCTTAGTCTCTATCGGGCAGGGCTCAGTCTCTTTCTATTGGGCAAGCCTCAGTCTCTGACTATCAGGCAGGCCCTGGTCTCTCACTCTTACGCAGGCCTTTGAACACCTCAGTCAAACTGCTACTTAGATTTTTTTTTTAGATTTAGAGATACAGCACTGAAACAGGCCCTTCGGCCCACCGAGTCTGTGCCGACCATTAACCACCCATTTATACTAATCCTGCACTAATCTCATATTCCTACCACATCCTCACCTGTCCCTATACTCCCCTACCACCTACCTACACTAGTGGCAATTTATAATGGCCAATTCACCTATCAACCTGCAAGTCTTTTGGCAGTGGGAGGAAACCGGAGCACCCGGAGAAAACCCACGCAGACACAGGGAGAACTTGCAAACTCCACACAGGCAATACCCAGATTTGAACCCGGGTCACTGGAGCCGTGAGGCTGCGGTGCTAACCACTGCGCCACCCCTTACAAATGTAGCTTTGCTGATGGTTTTGGTGTGTAAGTGAATGCTGGTACCTTACAGCAACTTGCAGATATTACTGACTGCTAAGAAACCACACTCCTCTATCTAGGAACATAGGAGCAGAAGTAGACCATTCAGCCCATCGAGCCTGCCCTGCCATTCAATATGATCATGGCTGATTATCCATTTCAATGCCTTTTTTCCACACTATCCTCATATCCCCTTCTGTCATTTGTATTTAGAAATCTGTCAATCTCTCTGTCTGTCTTAGCTTAACAACTGTCATTGGGAAAATGCTAGTGTTGATTATTAAGGAAGAAATAGCAGGACATTTAGAAAAACATAATGCAAACAGAGTCAACATGGTTTTATGAACAGGAAAACATGTTTGGCAGAAGCAGAGTGGATAATGGGGAACCGGTAGATGCAGTGTATTTGGATTTTCAGAAGGCATTCAATATGGTGCCGCATAAAAGGTTATAGCACAAAATAAGAGTTCAGGGTATTCGGGGTACTGTGTTGGCATGGATTGAGGATTAGCTAACACACAGAAGGCAGAGAGTTGGGATTAATAGGTCTTTTTTGGGTTGGAAAGCCATTACTAGTGGGGTGCCACAGGGATCAGTCCTAGGGCCTCAACTATTTACTATCTATATTAATATTTTAGATGAAGGAGCAGAGTGCAGTGTATCCAAATTTGCTGACGATACAAAAATAGGTGGGAAGGCATGTTGTGATGAGGACACAAGAATCTGCAAAGGGATATAGATAGATTAAGTGAGTGAGCAAAAACTTGGCAGATGGAGTTCAATGTGGGAAAGTGTGAGGTCATCCACTTTGGTAGGAAGAATAAAAGGACAGATTATTATTTAGATGGAGAAAGACTACAAAATACTGCAGTATAGAGGGCTCTAGGTGTTTTTGTACATGAAACACAAAAAGTTAGCATGCAGGTGCAGCAAGTAATTAAGAAGGCAAATGGAATTTTGGCCTTTATTGCTAGGGGCTTAGAGTTACAACTGTACAGGGTGTTGGTGAGGCTACACCGGGAGTACTGCATACAGATTTGGTCCCCGTATTTAAGGAAGGATATACTAGCATTGGAGGCAGTTCAGAAAAGGTTCACTAGGCTGATTCCTGGGATGAAGCGGTTGTCTTATCAAGAACGGCTAAACCAGTTAGGCCTTTATTCATTGGAGTTCAGAAGAATGAGAGGTAATCTTATTGAAACATATAAGATTTTAAGGGGGCTTGACAGGGTAGATGTTTCCACTGATGGGGGAATCTCGAACTAGGGGACATAGTTACAGAATAAGGGGTCACACTTTTAAAACTGAGATGCGAAGGAATTTCTTCTCTCAGAGGGTGGTGAATCTCTGGAACTCTCTACCTCAGAGACTTGTGGAGGCTAGGTCATTAAATGTATTTAAGGAGGAGTTAGATAGATTTTTGAAATCTCGGGGAGTCGAGGGTTATGCGGAACAGGCCCAAAAGAGGAGCTGTGGCCTGGGACAGATCAGCCATGATCTTATTGAATGGCGGGGCAGGTTTGAGGGGCCGAATGGCCTACTCCTTCTCCTATTTCTTATGTTTCGGCCCTGCTCTGTCCCTCCTTCTCTCGCCAACCTTTCATAGGCTGTAAAACGTTTTGAGACATCCTGAGGTTGTGGAAGGCAATGTATAAATGCAAGTACTTTCTATTAGTTCTTCTAAGATGCCTTCAGCCAAATTTCCCTTCTCCTTTGTCTGCTCCCCACACTCTGCTGTGTATCAGTTCTGCTAACCTAGTGAGTACAAGTTGCTACTGTTATTCTTTTAAAAACATTTCAGGGTAAACTAAATTTGAAAATAACACAACTTCCCTTTGCCTGTAATGAGAACAGCAGAAAGCTCTTGTTTTTCATTTTATTCCAATGCAGATCCATGTTTAGCAAAAACAAGTTATCATGTTTAAACTGAGGTTAACTGTCATTTGGCAAAAAAATAATGAGATCCAGATTTATCACTAATTCATAAACAAATATAATTAATTTCTGTCCAATTGCTTGAAGTGGAGGCCGTGTTTTATTCAGCAGAAGATTTCAAGCATTGTGAACTGTGTTTCATCTGTTGCCTTAGAAACACTATGCTGCCAATGTATCATAATCCCTTGATGACTGCCATTTTATGAGCTGCTGTTGGTTGACATGACAATAATCTGTTCAAGGTCACGTTTAATTGTTATTTTCAGCCATCTGACCTTATCTATCACAATGTTTAGTGTCTGATTACAATTACTGATTGATACTGACTTAATGTAAAAATAAGAGGATTGTAGTCAAGCTATTGTACTACAAGAATAGCTTCTATAATAGCAAGCAGTAAATTGATTCATTGTTTGTAAGTCAGTATCCTCTTTTTACTGCCCAGGTACATTTGCAGAGATTCTGCTGTCACTTTCTGTTATTTCTGTAGTGGTTGGCACATTTATTTATCAGCACTGTCAGCTTGACTTGGTTCAGGAGCACTCTTGCATCTGATCCCCTTCCTCTTACTTGCCTACTTGCTGCCCTGCTGGCACCATCATCTGCAAACATGCTACCAGCCTTCCCATGTCTGTCGATGACAGCCATCTCTACTTCTCTGCTGCCTCTCTTCACCCTCCCATGCTCTGCGCTGTTAGACTGCTTGTTTGACATCCAGTCTTGGTTAAGTTGCATTTTAACCCAGTTAAACATTGGAAAGATCAAACCAATTATCTTTGGCACCTGCCACAAACTCTGTCCCTTCACCACCAAAACTATCTCATTCTCTGTCCACCATTTCAGGCTAAACCGGACTCTCCATGAATAAGACCGTATATTTCACCTCCATTATTTTGGTCCATCTCCACCCTAGCTTCAGTCCACCTGCTGCTGTAACACATGTTCATGTCTTGCCATCTCAAGACTTGATTACTCCAATGCTCTCCTGCTCATCTTCCAACCTCCATAAAACTGTGCTTATTCAAAATTTCATCTCCTACCCCAAACCCACTTGACATCACCCTCCTCCTTGCTGATTTACTTTGCCTCCTGGTCCACGTGACCTCAAATTTCCTGCCTTGCATTTAAATCCTCTCATGATTTTGTCCCTCCCTCTCTCTGAAGCTTTCATCGTCCCAACACTCCTTCAGTGCAGCACTCCTTCAATAGTGAACAGCAGTGTCGGGTAGATTATACACAGCTTCTTTCTGACTCAGAAGAGAGCATGAACTGATGTTATCCATAACACATTTATTTTAAACAGAGGAATTCCCCATTGGGATGGCAGCCAAAAGAGTTTTAGACAAATGTGTAAAGTGATCATATCCCCTAGTGTAATTTCAAGACACTTGAGAATTAATCAAGAGGAATAATTAAGAACAACTTGCATTAATAGTGAGAGTGGTCTATAGTGATCTTCTTCTTCTTTCTTCTTTGGCCTCCTTGTCTCGAGAGACAATGGGTAAGCGCCTGGAGGTGGTCAGTGGTTTGTGGAGCAGCGACTGGAGTGGCTATAAGGGCCAATTCTAGAGTGACAGACTCTTCCACAGGTGCTGCAGATAAAATTGGTTGTCGGGGCTGTTACACAGTTGGCTCTCCCCTTGCTCTTCTGTCTTTTTTCCTGCCAACTGCTAAGTCTCTTCGACGCACCACACTTTAGCCCCGCCTTTATGGTTGCCCGCCAGCTCTGCCGATCGCTGGCAACTGACTCCCACGACTTGTGATCAATGTCACAGGACTTCATGTCGCGTTTGCAGACGTCTTTAAAGAGAAGACATGGACGGCTGGTGGGTCTGGTACCAGTGACGAGCTCACTGTACAATGTGTCCTTGGGGATCCTGCCATCTTCCATGCGGCTCACCTGGCCAAGCTATCTCAGGCGCTGTTGGAACTCCCAAAGTCGATTTTGAGGAAGTTTGAGCGATTTGAAAGATTGCTTTGCTTGTCTGCAATTCGTGTTCAGTTACAACTAAGTGAGTACATAATGTTAAAAATGTTTCTGTTAGGGTTTACTCCCTTAGCCTTGGTCTCTCCCGAGACACCCACAAGGCAGTGGGGTTGTTGGGGCCCCTACACAGGGGTGGGTGGATGCCGGTGGGAGGAGGTGGGGGGAAGGGGGGAGCTGGGAGGGGGGCTGCAGGGGGTAGGGGAGAGGGGTGCAGGGGAAGGGGGTGCAAGGGGACGATGGTGCAAGGGGGGAACTGGGAAGGGGGTGCAAGGGGGATGAGTTGGGAGCGGGGAGGGTAGGGGGTGCAGGTAATAAAACATTGCAAATGCTCCCATCATTGTCCCTTTTACAATGGTGTACTACTACTGGGATCAGGATCGGGATCCGGGATCCGGAAGCTGAGCCGAAGTTGTGGGGAAAGTTTGTGTGGAAACAGCGCGGAGTCGCCGAGTGAGCGGGAGCTGCTGCCGGGACCATGTGGCCGCTCTTCCTCCTGATCGTCGCCGTGGAGGGCTCCCCAAACACAAGCAAGTGGCCTTCCAAGCTTGGCCACCACTGGCAGGGACTTCATCAGCAGTCCTTTCCAGGATTGCCAGCCATTCACCCTCTCTCTGTGGTGAATTCCTCTCCCAGCCTTACGCAACCACCGTCCTGGACGCCGCCATCTTCAGTACCAAATGGTCTTCTTGGTGGTCGCCTGTAAAATTCTGTAGACCAAGGCTAAGGGAGTAAACCCTAACAGAAAATTCGGAGCGGAACCCCGAAGGCGGTCATGTGCCATCTTTGGCATGTTTCCGGCAGTTCCTGCAGCCATACTGGTGCCAAACATCGTGCTCTGCACTCCTTTGGACTCCACCAGGAAGGCTGAGAGGGGGGTTTTGACGCTTGGGCAACTCACAACCTCCATACATCCGCCCAGGCATGCGCCATGGAGAGGTCACTCCGTAGTCGCTTCACAGCGACCAGGACCGTATCTCCAACACAGAAGTCCTCTATAGTGATCTACAGGTCCCCTAACAGGAACCACAATGTAGGATGAAGTTTCCAAGAAGAAATATGAACTACTAACCTGTAGTCGGGGACGTCGGCAGTGGACCTGAAAGGAGTGGGGAGTGAAGTCAAACCTATAAAGGAAAGAGCGGGGCTCGAGGCCCTTCACTAACCTGTAGTCGGGGACGTCGGCAGCGGACTCTCTGACTGTTTCTGCGCACGCTCTATTTGGATTTAATGAAAAAAAACAGTGACATCACTGTAATTCCGTGCACTGATTGGTCGGTGGGCGGCAGCTGTTAAAACTGTGATTGATTGGATTTAGTGAAAAAAAAGGTTCCTTTTAAATTAAAGCCCCAGGATAGCTATTTGTAAATTTTTAGTATTTACTGGCTATACTAGTGCTGTTTTCATGGAGTGAAGCTGTAAGTTAAGTGTGGGTATTTTCATTGGCTGGGAGAGGTGGAAGGTGCTCTTTGGTCTTTTTCTTTCTCAGCCTCAAAGGTACAGGGGATAGAAGTTGATTGTAAATAGCTGGTAAGTTAAGTTAGTAATGACAGGGCAGCTTGGCCAAGCAGAATGTACCTCCTGTGCAATGTGGGAAGTCGTGGACGTGCCATGTGACCTTGGCGAACATGTCTGCAGAAAGTGTCTCCAGTTGCAGAAGCTTGAGCTTCAGGTTTCGGAGCTCGAGCGGTGGCTGGACTCACTGTGGCGCATCCGCGAGGTGGAGGACTATGTGGATGGCACGTTTCAGGAGGTAGTCAAGCCAGTGCCTAGGCAAGCACAGTTCGGAGGTGACTGGGTGGCTGCTGGACGGACAAAGAAGTCAGGGCAGGTAGTGCAGGAGTCCCCAGAGAACATCCCACTTTCTAACCAGTATTCAGTTCTGACTACCGATGGGAGAGAGGGTTCCTCTGGAGAATGTGCCGAGAATCATAACCGGAATGTCATGGCTGACTCGGCTGTGCTGGGTTGGAAAAAAAGGGACAAGAGGGCAATAGTGGTAGGGGATTCTATGGTTAGAGGAACAGATAGGCATTTCTGTGGTCGCAGACATGATTCCAGGATGGTATGTTGCCTCCCTGGTGCAAGGCTCTTGGATATCACTGAGCGGCTACAAAGTATTCTGGAGGTCGTGGTCCATGTTGGTACCAATGACGTAGGTAGAAAGAGGGATGAGGTCCTGCAAAAAGAATTTAGGGAGCTAGGCAGCAGATTAAAAAGTAGGACCTCAAAGGTTGTAATCTCTGGGTTTCTTCCGATGCCACGGGTAAGTGAATATATGAATAGGAGGTTAGAGCAGATGAATGCATGGTTGGGGAGATGGTGCAGGAGGGAGGGCTTTAGATTCTTGGATCACTGGGCCTGTTTCTGGTGTAGGTGGGATCTGTATAAGATGGACGGGTTGCACCTGAACCAGAACGGGACCAGCATCCTTGCTGGGAGGTTTGCTAGTGCTGTTGGGGAGTGGGGGGGGCGGGGGGGCGGGGGGGGGGGGGGAGTGGTGCGGAGGTTTAAACTAATTTGGCAGAGGGGTGGGATACAGAGTGGATGCACAGTACGGAGTGTTGTACAATCAAATATTAATGTGAAGCTAAGTCAGTCTGGAGGACAGAGTAAATGTAGATCTGTTAAGGCTCAGGCAGAGAATGCAAGGCTGGATTGTATCTATTTTAATGCAAGGAGTCTTACTAGTAAGGCAGATGAATTGAGGGCGTTGATTAACACATGGGAATATTATATTATTGCTATTACTGAGACATGGTTGAGGGAAGGGCAGGACTGGCAGCTTAATATTCCAGGGTATAGAATCTTCAGACGTGATAGGGAGGGGTTACAAGAGGAGGTGGCATTGCACTGTTGATTAAAGAGTCAATTACTGCAGTAAGGAGGGATGATATCCTAGAAGGTTCCTCTAATGAGGCGATATGGGTAGAACTTAAAAACAAAAAGGGGGCAGTCACTTGGCTGGGAGTGTACTACAGGCCTCCAAACAGTCAGGGAGAGATGAGGAGCAGATATATAAGCAAATCTCAGAGAGGTGCAAAAATAATAGGGTAATAATAGTAGGGGATTTCAACTTCCCCTATATTAGAGGGGATAGTATTGGTGCAAAAAGCTTAAAGGGGGCGGAATTCTTCAAGTGTATTCAGGAGAGCTTTTTGAGCCAGCACGTAGAGAGTCCTACAGGAGGAGGGGCGTTACTGGATTTAATCCTAGGGAATGAAGCTGGACAAGTGGTAGAAGTGGCCGTGGGGGAGCATTTCGGGGATAGTGACCATAACTCTGTAAGATTTAAGATTGTTATGGAAAAGGACATAGAGCGACCGGAAATAAGAGTACTGAATTGGGGGAAGGCAGATTTCAATATGATAAAATAGGATCTGGCCAAAGTGAACTGGGAGCAGCTTCTTACAGGAAAGTCTACATCAGACCAATGGGAGTCATTTAGAAGGGAAATTGTGAGGGTTCAGGTGCAGCATGTTCCTGTAAAGGTGAAGAGTAGGACCAACAGGTCAAGGGAACCCTGGATGTCAAGGGATATAGAGGATTGGGTAAGGAAAAAAAAGGTGGCGTATGGCAGATTCAGAGTGCCGAAAGGTCAATAACTAGGGGGGCATAGATTTAAGGTAAGGGGCAGGAGGTTTAGAGGGGAGTTGAGGAGGAATTTTTTCACCCAGAGGGTGGTTGGAATCTGGAACACACTGCCTGAAGGAGTGGTAGAGGCAGGACCACTATGACATTCAAGAAATATTTAGATGAGCACTTGAAACGCCATAACATACAAGGCGACGGGCCAAGAGCGGGGAAATGGGATTAGTTAGGACAGGTGCTTGATGGTCGGCATAGGCTTGTTGGGCTGAAGGGCCTGTTTCTGTGCTGTAAAACTCTATGACTCTATTACTCTAAATATTGGGTGCTTGTTATAAAGGGATAGCAATAATCATGAGTGATTTTAATCTACATATAAACTGGAAAAATTAGTTTGGCAATAGTAGCCTCAATGAGTAGTTCATAGGATGCTTTCAAAATAGTTTCTTAGAGCAGCACATTCTGGAATCAACCAGAGAGCAGGTAATATTGGACAGGATTGTGTAATGTGACAGGATTAATTAATGACCTCAGAGTAAAGGCACCTCTAGGTAGCAGTGACCACAACATGATTGAATTTTACACCCAGTTTGAAAGGGAGAAGAGTAAGTCTAAGACTAGTATTTTAAAGTTAAATAAGGGCAACTATGTGGGCATGAAAGCTGAGCTAGCTGAAGGGAATTGGGTTACTAGGAGATAGATCAATGGAGAAGCAGTAGCTGACATTTAAGGGGATATTTCAGAATTCTCAGGATAAATATATCCCTACTAGAAAGAAAAATTCTAATGGGTGGACCCACCATCCGTGGTTAACTAAAGAAGTTAAGGAAAGCATCAAACTTAAGGAAAAAGCATATAATTGCGCAAAGATGAATGACAGGTCAGATGATTGGTCAAAATATAAAGAACGGCAGAGAATGACTAAAAGGTTAATCAGGAGAAAGAAATTAGAGTATGAGAGGAAGCTAGCTAGAAATGTAAAAACAGATAGCAAGAGTTTCTACGAGTATTTATAAAGGAAAAGAGTAAGTAAGATGAGTTGGTCCTCTAGAGAGTGAGAATGAGGAACTAATAGTAGATAAAAAGGAAATGGAGGATGCAATGAACAAATATTTTGCTTCTGTCTTCACTATAGAGAATACAAAAAACATTCCGGCAATAGCTGTAAATCAGGAAGTGAAAGGAAGAGAGGAACTTAGTGAAATTACATTCACTAGGGAAGCGGTACTGAGCAAACTGATGGAGCTGTGGACTGACAGGTCCCCAGGTCCTGATGGGCTTCAGCCTATGGTCTTAAAAGAGGTGGCTAATGGCAGTAGATGCGTTGGTGTAAATTTTTCAAAATTCACTGGATTCTGGAAAGGTTCCATCAGATTGGAAAATAGCAAATATAACTCTATTCAAGAAGGAGGGGATGCAGAAAACAGGTAACTATAGGCCAGTTAGCTTGACCTCAGTCGTGGGGAAGGTATTAGAATCGATCATTACGGAGGCTATAGCTGGGCACTTAGAAAAACTCAAGATAATCGGGAATAGTCAGCATGATTTTGTGAAAGGGAAATCATGTTTAACCAATTTATTGGAGTTTTTTGAAGGAGTAACATGCGCTGTGGATAAAGGGCAACCCGTTGATGTACTGTACTTTGATTTCCAGAAGGCATTTGACAAGGTGCCACATAAAAGGCTATTGCGCAAAGTAGGAGCTCATGGTGTAGGGGGGTAACATAGTAGCATGGATAGAAGGTTGGCTGGTTGGCAGAAAACAGACAGTATACATAAATGGGTCCTTTTCTGAGTGACAGGATGTGATGAGTTGAGCCCCGCAGTGGTCTGTGCTGGGGCCTCACCTTTTTACAATTTATATCAATGACTTAGATGAGGGGAGCGATGGCATGGTAGCTAAGTTTGCAGATGACACAAAGATAGGTAGGAAATTATGTTGTGAAGATGACGTAAGGATCTTGCAGACCGATATAGATAGGTTGAGTGAGTGGACAAAAATCTGGCAGATGGAGTATAATGTGGAAAAATGTGAAGTTGTTCACTTTGGCAGGAAGAATAAAAAAGCAGACTATTATTTAAATAGAGAACAACTGCAGAATTCTGAGATGCATAGGGATCTAGGTGTTCTAGTGCATGAGTCATAAAAAGTTAGTATGCAGGTACAGCAAGTAATAAAGAAGGCTAATGGAATGCTATCCTTTATTACGAGAGGAATTGAAAATAAATGTAAGGATGTTATGCTTCAGCTACACAGGGCATTGGTGAGACTACATCTCGAATACTGTGTGCAGTTTTGACCTCCTTATTTAAGGAACGATGTTAATACGTTGGAGGCAGTTCAGAGGAGATTTACTAGATTGATACCTGGAATGAGCGGGTTGTCTTATGAGGAAAGGTTGGACAGACTGGGCTTGTTTTCACTGGTGTTTAGGAGTGTAAGGGGAGAGTTGATTGAAGTTTATAAGGTCCTGAATGATCTTGACAAGGTGGATGTGGAAAGGATGTTTCCTCATATGGGTGAGTCCAGAACGAGGGGGCACTGTTTTAAAATTAGGGATCACCCTTTTAGGACGGAGATGAGGAGAATGTTTTTCTCTTAGAGGGTTGTGCGACTTTGGAACTTTCTGCCTCAGAAAGTGGTGGAGGCGGGATCATTGAATATTTTTAAGGTGGAGGTCAATAGATTCTTGTTAGGCAAGGGGATCAAAGGTTATCGGGGTAGATGGGAGTGTGGAATTCGAGACACAAACAGGTCAGCCATGATCTTATTGAATGGCGGAGCAGGCTAAAGAGGCCGAAAGGCCTACTTCTGCTCCTAATTCGTATGTTTGTATATTCGTATGTAGTGTCTTTAACATAGTAAAATGCCCCAAGGCGCTTCACAGGCATTATCAGAAAAAATTTGACACCATGCCACTAAAGGAGATATTTGGACAGATGACCAAAGGCTTGACCAAAGAGAGAGGTTTTAAGGAGTGCCTTAAAGGAGGAAAGTGAGGTAGACAGGTGGAGAGGTTTAAGGAGGGAATTCCAGAACTTAGGGCCTTGGCAGCTGAAAGCACATTCACCAATGGTGGAGCGATTAAAATCGGGGATGCTCAAGAGGCCAGAATTAGAGGAGCTCAGATTTCTCAGAGGGTTGTGGGGCTGGAGAAGGTTACAGAGATATAGAGGGGCAAGGCCATGATGGGATTTGAAAACAAGGATGTGAATTTTAAAATAGAGGCATTGCTTGACCGGGAGCCAATGTAAGTCAGCGAGCGCAGGGGTGAAAGGGGAACGGGAGTTGATGTGAGTTAGAATAGGGGGTAGCAAAATTTTGGATGAGCTCAAGATCATGTAGGGTGGAAGATGAGAGGTAGGTCAGGAGAGCATTGGAATAGTCAAGTCTAGAGGTAGCAAAAGCATGGATGAGGGTGTTAGCAGAAGATCAACGATAAACATATAATGATTTTATGAATACGTAATAACATATACTGTTAGCAGACATATATAATTTTGATAGAAGATACCTTCAAGGTCAATTATACACTCTGTTTTGCTATTACGTTATCATGGCACTCTACAAAGTTCTAGATCTCAGTTGGCTGAAATCTGATCTTTGGTACATGTTTTTAGCCAATTCGTGTCCAAATATCTGCTGGAGCCGTTCTCACCTTGAAATTTGACAAAGGGCCCAGAGTGTGAAGGAAAGGATTTCTGGGACAGTAATTGGCTTACCCTGTTCATTGGGTGCATGGATTGTGATTCGTGACCTGCCAACAAACATTCAGATCAAGGTGGGTAGCATGCAAATTTTGTGCACCCACCTTATCTGCATGATTGTAGCGTCTGGCCGAGTTGGTCCCGCGCCACTGTCTTCTTGATGCTATCGGCTGCCTCTGCGCTCAGCAGTGAGGCACACAGCAGTGTTGCTCAGAAACCATGTGATGTAGCCAGCCAGCTATTTTTAAAGGCAGGTTGTCCCTCTCAAAGGAAGAATATTGCTGCAATTTAAGTGATGGCAACGTGAACACCAGGGCAAAGTGTGGTGCTGGAGGCATTAGTGGTGGAGGCGGGCAGGAGGAAAGACACCATTGATCCGTCAGGGGCGGCCAGGGGGGTCCTCAAGGACCAACCTCAGAAGGGAGTAGAAGCAGCTGGCCAGGGAGGTCACACCCAGAGTCTGGACCCGAGGACCTGGCAGCAGTGCCACAAGAAGTCTAATGACCTCATGCAGGTGGTCAAGGTCAGTGAATGCATCTTCACATGACATCTCCTACCCACCACTCCACCAACCTCTCACACTGTTCAATGCACCACACCCACATCATTCACCCATCAACAGTCCCCGGCACTCAGGACTCAGGCCGAAATCCAGATGCTCCACATCACCCTCATATACATTCCAATGCTGCCAGCCTCATACCCACATCTCACTGGCTCTACATACCTCCAGCTATTCAGCTGTGGCACGCACATCACCCAAACACAGGGCTACACAATCACTGGCAGTCTGCCCTCTCTCTTGCCCTACACACAATAGAAGGAAGCAGAGCAGAACTGGTGGGTTTCAAGGACGCCTGCATCTCCTGACCCCCAGTGGAGGAGATCACTTTCTGTCACATGGGGCTGGCTGAAATAGAACCCATAGCATCCAGCATCACGGAGAACACAGAGGATGATGGTATGTTACTGTCTCTGCCCCTTCTCAACAGCCAGTTCACCCTATTTCTGCTATCCAGCATGCTTTAGCAAGCTGTTATGGTGTGATCATGGACCTCTTGCTTCCTGCCCGATCCCCCTTCCCTCTCACTAACCTTCTCTTTCTGAGTTCCTACTTTCAGGCACCCAAGAACTGTCTCCTGCCCAGCCACAACAGCCCCAGGAGGCGGAAAGAGACCTTAGGATCATCGGAAATAGAAGCAGGAGAGGCCATTCGGCCCATCGAGCCTTTTCTGCCATTCAAACAGATCATGGCTGATCATCTACCTCTGTGCCATTTCCCCCCACTATCCCCATATCCCTTGATGTCGCTGGTCAGAAATTTATCGATTTCTGTCTTGAACATGCTCAATTATTGAGCTTCCACAGCTCTCTGAGATAGAGAATTCCACAGATTCACCACCATCTCATTCTCTCTCATAGAATCATAGAGTTATACAGCACAGAAACAGGCCTTTCAGCCCATCGTGTCCGTGGCAGCCATCAAGCACAGACTATTCGATTCCCATTTTCCAGCACTTGGCCCATAGCCTTGGATGCTATGATGTTTCAAGTGCTCAGCTAAATACTTCTTCAGTGTTGTGAGGGTTTCTGCCTTCAGGCAGTGTGTTCCAGATTCCAACTACCATTTGGGTGAAAACATTTTTCCTCAAATGCCTTCTAAACCTCCTGCCCTTTACCTTAAATCCATGGCCCCTGGTTATTGACACCTCCGCTAAGGGAAAAAGTTCCTTCCTATCTACCCTATCTGTGCCCCTCATAATTTTGTTTACCTCAATCAGATCCCCCTCAGCCTTCTCTGCTCTAAGGAAAACAACCCTAGGCACAGCGGCACAGTGGTCAGTGGTTAGCACTGCAGCCTCACAGCTCCAGCGACCCGAGTTCAGTTCTGGGTACTGCCTGTGTGGAGTTTGCAAGTTCTCCCTGTGACTGTGTGGGTTTCTGCTGGGTGCTCCGGTTTCCTCCCACAGCCAAAGACTTGCAGGTTGATAGGTAAATTGGCCATTGTAAATTGCCCCTTGTGTAGGTAGATGGTAGGGGAATTGAGGGGATGTGGTAGGAATATGGGATTAATATAAATGGGTGGTTGATGGTCGGCACAGACTCGGTGGGCCGAAGGGCCTGTTTCAGTGCTGTATCTCTAAATAAAAATAAATAAATAAATATCCAATCTCTCTTGAAATGCTCCAGCCCAGGCAACATCCTGGTGAATTTCCTCTGCACTCCAGTGCAATCACATCCTTCCTATAGTGTGGCAACCAGAACTGTACACGGTATTCCAATTGTGTGCAGGAAGTGTCTCCAGCTGCAGCTACTCGAAATCTGCATTTCGGATCTAGAGCAGTGGCTGGGGATACTGTGGAGCATCCGCGAGGCTGAGATCATCGTGGATAGCACGTACAGGGAGGTGGTCACACCACAGGTAAAGACTACTCAGGCAGAAAGGGAAAGGGTGAACGCCAGGCAGAGTAGAAAAGCTAAGTAGGTAGTGCAGGAGTCCCCTGGGTCCATCTCCCTCTCTAACAGATTTTCCACTTTGGTTACTGTTGGGGGAGGTAGCTTCTCAGTGGAATTCAGCAAGAACGAAATCTGTGGCACCACGGGTGGTTCAGCTGCACAGGAGTGGAGGAAAAATAGTGGGAGAGCTATAGTGATAGGGGATTCTATTGTAAGGGGTACAGATAGGCACTTCTGTGGCCACAAACATGACTCCAGGAATGTATATTGCCTCCCTGGTGCTAGTGTCAAGGATGTCATGGAGAGGCTGCCGGACATTCTGAAGGGGGAGGATGAATAGTCAGAGATTGTGGTTTCACATTGGTACCAACGACATAGGTAGAAAGAGGGATGAGGTCCTGCAAAAAGATTTCGGGTGGTAGGTAGCAGATTAAAAAGCAGGACCTCTAAGGTTGTAATCTCTGGATTACTCCCGGTGCCAAGTGCTAGTGAGTATAGGAATAGGAGGATAGAGCAGATGAATGTGTGGCTGAAGACATAGTGCAGGAGGGAGGGCTTTAGTTTCCTTGATCACTGGGTCTGTTTCTGGCAAAGGTGGGACCTGTACAAGTTGGATGGGTTGCACTTGAACTGGAACGGGACCAACATCCTTGCTGGGAGGTTTGCTAGTGCTGTTGGTGGGGGGGTTAAACTAATTTGGCAGGGGAATGGGATACAGCGTGGAGGTACAGTAGGGGGTGATGCATAGCCAAATATAGAAGAGAAATTAAGTCAGTCTGGAAGGCAGAGCAAATATTGACCTCTTAAGGTACAAGCAAATAATGCAAGGCTGGATTGCATCTATTTTAATGCAAGGCAGATGAATCGAGGGCGTTGAGTAACACATAGGAATATGATATTATTGCTATAACAGAGACATGGTTGAGGGAAGGGCAGGACTAGCAGCTCAATATTCCAGGGTGCAGAATCTTCAGGTGTGACGGGGAGGCGGAGGGGGATGTAAAAGAGGAGGTGACATTGCACTATTGATCAAGGAGTCAATTACTGCAGTAAGATGATGTCTTAGAAGGTTCCCCAAATGAGGCCATTTGGGTAGAACTTAAAAACAAAAAGGGGGCAATCACTTGGCTGGGAGTGTACTACAGGCCTCCAGTCAGGGAGAGATAGAGGAGCAGATATGTAGGTAAATCTCAGAGAGATGCAAAAATAATAAGGTAATAATAGTAGGAGATTTCAACTTCCCCAATATTAACTGGGATAGTCTTAGTGCAAAAGGCTTAAAGGGGGTGGAATTCTTAAAGTGCATATAGGAGAGCTTTTTGAGTCAGCGCATAGAAAGTCTTACAAGAGAAGGGCGGTACTGGACTATATAGATCTCAAAAACAACCTTCGACCATCACCCTCTGCCTCCTGCCACTAAGTCAATTTTGGATCCAAAATCTACCAGAGTGGATAACTTCACACTTATTCACATTATATTCCATCTGCCATGTTCTTGCCCATTCACTTAACCTGTCCAAATCCCCTTGAAGCCTCCTTGCATTCTCCTCACAACTCACATTCCCTCCCAGTTTTATGTCTTCTGCAAATTTGGGAATATTACAATTGGTCCCCACATCCAAATCATTTACATAGATTGTAAACAGTTGTGGCCCAAGCACTGACCCTTGCGGTATCCCATTAGTAACAGCCTGCCATCCTGAGAATGGCCCATTTATTCCTACTCTCTGTTTTCTGTCTGTTAGCCAATTCTCAATTCATTACAGTAAATTACCCCAATCCCATGTTCTCTAACTTTGTTTGCTAACATCCTGCGTGAGACCTTATCAGAAGTCTTCTGAAAATCCAAATACACCATATCCACTGGTTCTCCTTTATCTATGATACAAATAACATCCTCAAAAAACTCCAACAGGTTTGTCAAACCTGATTTCCCTTTCCAAATCCATGTTCATTTTGCCCAATCATATCATTATTTTCTAAATGTCCAATTATCTCATCCTTTATAATAGGATTTTCCCTACTACAGACGTCAAACTAACAGCTCTGCAGTTCTCCATTTTTTCTCTCGCTCCCTTCTGAAATAGTGGGGTTACATTTGCTATTTTCCAGTCTGCAGGAAACCTTCCAGAATCTATAGAATTTTGAAAGATAATCACCACTGCATCCATTATCTCCATAGCCACCTCGTTCAACACTCTGGGCTGTAGCTCATCTGGTCCAGGGGATTTATCAACTTTTAACCCAATTAAGTTTTCAAGTACTACCTCTTTATTGATACTAATTACTTTCAGTTTCTCATTTTTACAAGTACCTTGGTTCCCTAGTATTTCTGGAAGATTTTCTGTGCCTTTCTCTGTGAAGGCAGACAGAAAGTGATTGTTTAGTCTCACTGACATTTCCTCATTCTCCACCACAAACTCTCTTGTCTCTGTCTGCAATGGACCCACATTCATCCTTGCTAAGCATTTCCTTTTCACATACCTAAAGAAGCTTTTACAGTCCGGCTTTATGTTTCTAGAGAGCAACAGTGCAGCACTGATGAAGATGTCCCATCACTTGACTTGATACTCCCAGCCACCAGCTCAGATACTGGCACTGCATGCACCTTGGAGGTAACTATAGAGTTGGCATCAGCACATAATGAGTCACCAGAGAGGAGCAGCCAGGTCAGGGGTAAAGGATGGTTTGTTTGCCAGATCCTCAGAGGACAAGGTCATAGAGAGAGAGAGAGAGACAGCACGGAAACAGGCCCTTTGGCCCACCAACTCTGTGCCAACCAACAACCACCCATTTATACTAATCCTACATTAATCCCATATTTCCTTCACATCCTACCACCTACCTACACTAGGGGCAATTTACAATGGCCAATTTATCTATTAACCTGCAAGTCTTTGGCTGTGGGAGGAAACTGGAGCACCCGGTGGAAACCCACGCAGTCACAGGGAGAACTTGCAAACTCCGCATAGGCAGTACCCAGAACCGAACCCGGGTCGCTGGAGCTGTGAGGCTGCGGTGCTAACCACTGCGCCACTGTGCCACCCACGGATGCCTTCTGTTGCAGAGGACTCAGATGAGACCTTGATGGAGCGGCATGTAGGAGAATGCTGATAAACTTGCACTCCGAGATGCTAGGTGCATTGGCTGGCCTGTCAAACAGCCTCCTGCCAGTGTCGAGGAGCATGGCAGAGGGATGATGCAGAGCTTTCTCTCTCCACAGCATCTACTCATCTCGCTGCCATGTTGAAGACCCAGTGTACTATCACTGCTGCCCGTCTACCTATTACAGCATTTGTGTTCACAGGTTATAGGATCATAGGGTCATAGGAAATAGGAGCAGGAGTAGGCCATTTGGACTGTCGAGCCTTCTCCGCCATTCAAACAGATCATGGCTGATCATCTACCTTTACACCATTTTTCCCCACTATTCCTCTATCCCTTGATGTCATTAATATCCAGAAATCTATCAATTTCTGCTTGAACATGCTCAATGATTGAGCCTCCACAGCCTTGTTGGGCAGAGAATTCCACAGATTCACCACCATCTGAGTAAAGAAATTCCTCCTCATCTCAGTCTTAAATGGCCTGCCCCTTATTCTGAGACTGTGTCCCCTGGTTCGAGACTCACCAGCCAGAGGAAACACCCTATCCACATCTACCCTGTCATGCCCTGTAAGAATTTTGTAAGTTTCAATGAGATCACTTCTCATTCTTCGAAACTCTAGAGAATACAGGCCCAGTTTCTGCAATCTCTCCTCATAAGATAATCCCGCCATCCCAGGGATTAGTTTGGTGAACCTCTGTTGCACTCCCTCTATGGCAAGTATATCCTTCGTTGGATAAGGAGACCAAAACAGTACATAACACTCCAGGTGCGGTCTCACCAAGGCTTTATACAATTGAAGCAATACATCTTTACTCTTGTACTCAAATCCCCTTGCAATGAAGGCAACATACCATTTGCCTTCCTAATTGCTTGCTGCACCTGCATACTAGCTTTTAATGACTCATGAATACCCAGGTCCCTTTGGACATCAACACTTCCCAACCTCTCACCACTTGAGAGATACTCTGCCGTACTGTTTTTTCTACCAAAGTGGATAACTTCACACTTATTCGCATTATCTTCCATCTGGCATGTTCTTGCCTAGTTTTCCTACTCCTCCTGTGAGGATGCAGCAACACACCCTGCCAAATCCAGGAACTCACCACAAAAGACATCCAGACTACTTCCAGACACTTTGCATGTAATAGTCTAGGTTGTTAAAAATTACCTTACATGTAATTTGGCTGCCTGGCCCTTTAAAGAAAGCTAGTGCAGGGCTCATCTTGAAGCCTCACTCCTGATCTTTGAAGGGTGAAGCACGAATTCGTTGCCAGGGCTAGTATTGCCCAAAATTCAGGATCCTGACATTATATCAGCTGGTTAGGTATGTGACATCAGGATAACGCTGCTTTATAGGCTTCTGGTGCACAATTGGTAATTCTCCTGGGTGTCGTTTTGAACAAGCCTCGCCACAGGGGCTGTTCCTGAAGCCGTTGGTGACACTGCACGCCCACGGAAAACAGCGCTAGGCCTCTGCAGTGCTGCCTCCAGCGGCGCTACACCACTGAATTTCGCACCCTCTGTGTTTAGTTTTACATAGTTTCAGCTGGCTGAAGTTTTAAATGGGAGCCACTTCTCCCCTAGTTACAAAAGGGAAGGTACTCGACAATGAGGCAGTGAGAAAATGAAAATCATTTTTCTGTCCAGGAAGTGAAATAGATGAAAACAGGTGAGCAAAAAGTTATTTTGAAAGAAAAAGGTTAGCAAATAAATAAAAGCAAAGCAGAGATAGTAAAAATAGGGAGAGGAGGAAATTGAGGGAGAAGGGAAGGCAGAGACTGCAGAAATAAAACACGTAAGATTGTTTAATTATGTTTAACTTTTTAAAAAGTTATTTTAGTCATGATGTGAAATCTTACAAAAGGGATCCTGAAGAACCAAGAAAGCATGGAATGGGCTTCGCCATCGGAAAATCTTTGCTCAGCATGATAGAGAAAACTTCAAATGGCTCAGAACGCATACTGTCCATTGGACTGCTTACCGCCTCTGGCCCAGTACACCTACTCAGCATCTATGCTCCAACACTCTGCTCCCCACCTGAAGTTAAAGACCAGTTCTACGAGGAACTCCATAATATCATTAGTAGCATTCCTAATTTCGAACATTTGTTCCTGCTGGGGGACTTTAACGCCAGGGTTGGGGCCGACCTTGAATCATGACCCACCTGCCTTGGGCACTATGGCATTGGAAGGATGAATGAGAATGGACAGAGACTGCTGGAGTTGTGTACCTACCACAACCTTTGCATCACCTACTCGTTCTTTCATACTAAACCCTGTCACCAGGTTTCATGGAGACACCCAAGATCACGTTGTTGACACCAGCTGGACCTCATCGTCACAAGGCAAGCCTTGATAAACAGTGTCCAAATCACACGCAACTTCCATAGTGCGGACTGCGACACCGACCACTCCCTGGTGTGCAGCAAAGTTAGACTCAAACCAAAGAAGCTACATCACTCCAAGCAAAAGGGCTGCCCGCGCATTAACACAAACAGAATTTCTTATCCGCAGCTGTTACATCAGTTTCTAAATTCACTTGAAAAAGCCCTTCAAAACACTCCTGTATGGGTTGCAGAGACGAAGTGGGCCCACATCAGAGACGCAATCTATGACTCAGCAATGACCACCTTTGGCAAACGTGAGAAGCAGAATGCAGACTGGTTTCAATCTCACTTTGAAGAGCTGGAACCTGTCATAGCCGCTAAGCGCATTGCACTGTTGAACTACAAGAAAGCCCCCAGCGAGTTAACATCTGTAGCACTTAAAGCTGCCAGAAGTGCTGCACAAAGAACAGCCAGGTGCTGTGCAAATGACTACTGGCAACACCTATGCAGTCATATTCAGCTGGCCTCTGACACCGGAAACATTAGAGGAATGTATGATGGCATTAAGAGAGCTTTTGGGCCAACCATCAAGAAGATCGCCCCCCCTCAAGTCTAAATCAGGGGAAACGATCACTGACCAACGCAAGCAAATGGACTGCTGGGTGGAGCACTACCTAGAACTGTATTCCAGGGAAAATGTTGTCACTAATACTGCCCTCAATGCAGCCCAGTCTCTGCCAGTCATGGATGAGCTGGACGAACAGCCAACAAAATCGGAACTCAGTGATGCCATTGATTCTCTAGCCAGTGGAAAAGCCCCTGGAAAGGATGGCATTACCCCTGAAATAATCAAGAGTGCCAAGCCTGCTATACTCTCAGCACTTCATGAACTGCTTTGCCTGTGCTGGGATGAGGGAGCAGTACCCCAGGAGATGTGCGATGCCTATATCATCACCCTCTATAAGAATAAGGGCGACTGTGGTGACTGCAACAACTACCATGGAATCTCCCTGCTCAGCATAGTGGGGAAAGTCTTCGCTCGAGTCAATTTAAACAGACTCCAGAAGCTGGCTGAGCGTGCCTACCCTGAGGCCAGTGCGGCCTTCGAGCAGAGAGATCCACCATTGACATGCTATTTTCCCTTTGCCAGCTACAGGAGAAATGCCGTGAACAACAGATGCCCCTCTACGTTGCTTTCATAGATCTCAACAAAGTCTTTGACCTCATCAGCAGACGTGGTCTCTTCAGACTACTAGCAAAGATCGGATATCCATCAAAGCTACAAGTATCATCACCTCATTCCATGACAATATGAAAGGCATAATTCAGCAAAGCGGTGCCCCATCAGACCCCTTTCCTATTCTGAGTGGCATGAAACAGGGCTGTGTTCTCGCACCTACACTGTTTGGGATCTTCTTCTCCCTGCTGCTCTCACACGCGTTCAAGTCTTCAGAAGAAGGAATTTTCCTCCACACAAGATCAGATGGCAGGTTGTTCAACCTTGCCCATCTTAGACCGAAGATCAAAGGATGGAAGGTCCTCATCAGGGAACTCCTCTTTGCTGCGATGCTGCATTAACATCCCCCATAGAAGAGTGTCTGCAGAGACTCATCGACAGGATTGCGGCTGCCTGCAACGAATTTCCTCTAACCATCAGCCTCAAGAAAACGAACATGTTTAGTTTAGAGATACAGCACTGAAACAGGCCCTTCGGCCCACCGAGTCTGTGCCGACCATCAACCACCCATTTATACTAATCCTACACTAATCCCATATTCCTATCACATCCCCACCTGTCCCTATATATTTCCCTACCACCTACCTATACTAGGGGGCAATTTATAATGGCCAATTAACCTATCAACCTGCAAGTTTTGGCATGTGGGAGGAAACCGGAGCACCCGGAGGAAACCCACGCAGACACAGGGAGAACTTGCAAACTCCGCACAGGCAGTACCCAGAATCGAACCCGGGTCCCTGGAGCTGTGAGGCTGCGGTGCTAACCACTGCGCCACCGTGCTGCCTCTGGGATCCGCACCATGGGACAGGATGTCAGAAATGCTCCATCCATCAATATCGGCGACCACGCTCTGGAAGTGGTTCAAGAAGTTCACCTACTTCGGCTCAACTATCACCAGTAACCTGTCTCTTGATGCAGAAATCAACAAGTGCATGGGAAAGGCGTCCGCTGCTATGTCCAGACTGGCCAATGGGGTGTGGGAAAATGTCGCACTTACACGGAACACAAAAGTCCGAGTGTATCAAGCCTGTGTCCTCAGTACCTTGCTCTACAGCAGCGAGGTCTGGACAACGAATGTCAGCCAAGAGCGTCGTCTCAACTCATTCCATCTTTGCTGCCTCCGGAGAATCCTTGGCATCAGGTGGCAGGACCGTATCTCCAATGCAGAAGTCCTCGAGGCAGCCAACATCCCCAGCATATACACCCTACAGAGCCAGTGGTGCTTGAGATGGCTTGGCCATGTGAGCCGCATGGAAGATGGCAGGATCCCCAAGGACGCATTGTACAGCGAGCTCGTCACTGGTATCAGACCCACCGGCCATCCATGTCTCCGCTTTAAAGACGTCTGCAAACACGACATGAAGCCCTGTGACATTGACCACAAGTCATGGGAGTCAGTTGCCAGCGATCGCCAGAGCTGGCGGACAGCCATAAAGGCGGAACTAAAGAGTGGCGAGTCGAAGAGACTTAGCAATTGGCAGGAAAAAAGACAGAAGCGCAAGGACAGAGCCAACTGTGTAACAGCCCCAACAACCAATTTTATCTGCAGCACCTGTGGAAGAGTCTGTCACTCTAGAATTGGCCTTTATAGCCACTCCAGGCGCTGCTCCACAAACCACTGACCACCTCCAGGCGCTTACCCATTGTCTTTCGAGACAAGGAGGCCAAAAGAAGAAGAAGAAGAAGAAAGGAATCTTACAGCACAAAATGAGGCCATTCATCCCATCATGAATCTATGCTGGCTGTTTGAAAGAGCTATCCAATTAATCGCACTCCCCCTTGCTCTTTCCCCTGAGCCCTGCAAAATTTTTCCCT
Source organism: Heterodontus francisci (assembly GCF_036365525.1). Taxonomy (NCBI): domain Eukaryota; kingdom Metazoa; phylum Chordata; class Chondrichthyes; order Heterodontiformes; family Heterodontidae; genus Heterodontus; species Heterodontus francisci. The sequence continues at coordinate 12,754,467 of NC_090385.1, forward strand.
TGAAATATTTATCCATACCCTTTTGAAAGTTACTATTGAATCTTCTTCCACCGTTCTTTCAGGCAATGGATTCCAGATCATAATAACAAGGAGCTTTCTTCCTTTAACTTTAACATTCATTACTGTGTCACTGTCCCTGAGCTGAAAGGTTTCTAGCGAGACAGAAGCTTTCCTGACCCTGTTACCAATCTTCAAGTTTAACCATTAGAACTTAACTGGTGAGAATCGACATTTTGGGAACTTTTTGGTTCTGAATTTGAGCCAAACAAGGACTAAGTTAATCGGTACTCCCACCTTTAGGTTTCTCTAGTATTTGGCTTGCGGTTTCATATTTGACTGCTGTTGAACATCTGTAATCGCACGAGTATTTTGCTAAACTGATCACAAATGCATAAAACATTCTAATCTCCACTGCTCCCAACTCCTGTTTTGAAAGCACTGTCGGTACAGCTTGGCAGCTGTAATGTATAGGGCTATCGCGGTTCTAAATGTGGGTCATTTCACTAATCAATCATGGGCCTAGTACACATTCATTGCCGCGATTTGATGTGAATACCAAAAAAAAAGATGGTGAAATACCTTTCCAAATTCATGATCGCCCACATATATGGAAAAAAAAGTGCGTCTCGCCAATTCAATTCCATACAGAAGGCTGTAAATGCTGTTCTGCTGTCATAAATTTGCTGAATTCACAGCCTTTATTGCAATGGTAATGTACTTAGAGCCTGCAATGTGGAATTGAAGCAGCTTTTCTTGTTTTGTATAGCAGCAGATGACAATTTGAAAAGGGACTTCTTTCAATTATAGTTACTCACAGAAGTAAAAACTCACTGGAGGTGGTTGGAGGAGGGTGAGGGGTGGTGCTAGTTGGTCGGGGATGTGGATAGACATCAGCATGGGCTCCATTTGGATTAAATTTCTCTCCCCCCTATTTTAACACAAGACCCCTTTATTTTGAACAGGTTTATGTCTGCGTTATGTTAATGGATGTGGTGTTGGAAGGCTTGTGTCAATCAAGCTGTGATGTTATAATGGGCTGTATTAAGGACAATGTTGGAGACTGTGTTGGTGGGTATGTTGTACAGGTTGTGTTAATGACATAAAAACAGAAAATGCTGGAAATATTCAGCAGGTCAGGCAGCATCTGAGGAGAGAGAAACAGAGTTCACATTGCAGATGGATGACTTTTCAACAAAATTGGAAAATATTCAGAGATGTAATAAGTTTTAAGCAAGTACAGAGAAAGTGGGGGAGACTGGGACAGAGCAGTAGGGAAGGTCAGTGATATGGTGGAGACAGGAGAGATTAAAAAACAAAAGGGATGATGGTGCAAGGCAAAAGGAGGTGGTAATGGGACAAGTAAAGTGTTACGGCCACATGGTGTGACATGGGTGGTTTCCATTGGTCAACTCCTCACCCGACCACAGCAAGTGAGTTTGCATTAGACTTTAGCCCCTTGGTATTTTATTTCTCAAATAAAGAGACAGCGACAGGTTTTCTTGTAGGTTTTAGAAACAGAAAGTCAATTGCTTACATGTATGCATTCACTTGCACGTGTGAGCACACACACACACACATACACACACAAGAGACAGATAGAGAAGGGAAAAAGGAAGATGGTTTTCAGTGGGGGATAGGATTATGATAAACCTGTTGAATTCTCTTGAGAATCAAATTCTAGATGAATGCAGGCCTGAGATGATTGTATTGATTGAAGGTTCTGTTGAAGATGGTGGGTTTCTTCTAGCTCTCACTGCTGTATCCTGTAGACGTAGGATTTTTTCAGCAGGGAACTGTGTTTCCTGGCTTGGCTTGACCTTCTGGGTCAGTCTCTCTCTCTCTCTTTCTCTCTAGCTGTCTTTTTAAAAGTAAAACTATGTCACCTCCCACCTCCTGGTAGGAGACATTCTCCTCTCCTCCCCATGGTGATCGTACAATGGCCCAGGACGTAGCTACTTCACACCTTCTTTATTTCTTCAATTCTGAAATGTTTCAGGATAGGTGTAAGATGGGTTCCATTAACATCTTTCGGCTTTGAAGATTTGTCCTTTTGTCTTTGTCAGACTGTTTGAACACACAAAAGGCCAATCCCCTTTTCTTCAGTGACCATTTTGGACCATTGTTCATTTTCAAAATAAAGATTCATTTTTAAAAGACAAAGTCTGTTTTTCATAACTCTTCAGAGTTAGTCCATGATTGTTGTATAATTGCACTTCCAGTATGTGTGACAAAAGAAACAAAAGATATCAACAAGAGGTGTAAATGGGAATAGCAGAAATATCACAAGCAGCTGCTGTCCCTAAACACCAAAGACACACAATAAAACAAAAAAGATAAAAAGAATGGGGACAATGATTATGATCCAAAATTGTTGAACTCAAAATTGAATCTGGAAGGTGAGTTAATGATACTCTGATTTTAGAATGCCTATGTTAATGGGTGTGGTGTTGGAGGGGTTGTGTTAGCGACACTACAAAGTTGGCATGGCTGGAATACAATCACTTCAGCAACACACTATGATTAACAAACCGCTTTCCGCTTTACACTGCCATTAGCATAGTTCACCAAATTTTGGACTTCCATTAATTGAGCCCACACCGGCCTAGAGGCCCTCCCTGCCTGCCTGGGTGCAGGAGCAACCACAGGCATTCCTATAGAGGGGTTCTCCACACCTCACCAACAGTGGTGGCCTGGCTGCAAGATCCATTTTTTAATTTAAGATTTAAAAATGTTGGCGAGGGGGGGCCTCCATTTTGAAGCGCCCGCTCCCTTACTTACCTGCCATTGCAGCCCACTGCTTCTTTCGAGCTGGAAGGCCTCTGATTGGCCCTCCAGCTTTGGGAGCCCACCAGCTGTTGTTAATTGGACTGTGAACCCATCTCCAGGCCAATTAAGAGGACGCCCCCGTGAAAATCAAAATGAGTGACCGTTCCCCCTCCTCCTGCAGGGTGGGTTTGGTATCTGGGAACAGTTCCTGCCCCTGACGGGAAAATACGGACGGGGATCTGAAGGCGCGGGAGCGCCAGCCAGCCGCACGAAGATCGCACCGGGACAGATGGTGGGAGAGTAAGGGTAATTAATTCATTTATTTTAATTAATTTAAATATTTAAATGAGGCTCCTGTTGCTTAGGAGTGGAGTGGAGTGGGGGGGTGCTGCCATGAGGATTCACCGCCACTGGCAATATCGACATTGGGGGTCTGTAAAATTCAGCCCATTGTATTTTTTGTTCAGTGAATTAATTTTTCCTACCCCCAAGCCCACTTTCCCCCACCCTCACTCTTCTTGGAATGTGTGTCTGATGTAACGGGGTAAAGAGAACAAGATATTTTTGAAAATTCAAACTTGAGATGTGGATGTCTTTACCAAGGCCAGCATTTATTACCCATCCCGAGCTGTCTGTTAGAAGCTGGTGGTGAGCTGTCTTCTTGAGGCGCTGGAGTCCTTGTGATGTGGGTACACCCACAGTGCTGATAGGGAGGGAATTCCAGGATTCTGACCCAGAGACAATGAAGGAAGTGGATCTCTGCCCACTTCCTGTTACACTGTTTAAATTAGCTGCTAATGGGGAGTGGCAGATATTAAAAAATGCCCCCTCGCATCCTGAAGCAGATTGGATTCAGACTGAAGCAGATGCACAATCCCGGTGCTAAGCATCCAACATGGACAACTCCTGGTGAAGGCAGAATATTGCCTACAATAACATACACTTTTCATGCTGGATTTATGCAGCAAAGGGTACTAAATTTAACGCGTTTTACTCCAAGATTAAACTACTGTGAATATAATCACTCCAAAATCACACTGCTCATTAGCAAAGACACTCTAACCTCAAACTCCCATTAACACACAGACTGAAGACACTCACCTGACATCTAATGAACAGCACTTTAATCCACCATTGAGCAAAGTTAAATGGTTATGTCTAATGCTTTGTTGAATTAACCTAGGTGCCTATGCCACAGCCTATTTAGCTAATGTTTTATTTAAAGTTTTGATGACTAAATTAAGCGTGTAAAATGAATCTAAATTATAAATTGAATAATAAAGTGATTAATAATATATTATAATATTTCCCCTCTGAAAATGAGCTGCTGTAAGAACATGAGTGAAAATACAATGTTACTTTGTATTTAATAAATTATTTATTTAACAAATATAAATATAATGAATTTCTGCAAATGTCTTCTCAGTTTTTATTATTAATTTTTCTAATACACTGGACTCCGAAATGTAAAATAAGGCAGTGTATGAATTACTGATTTGAACCTGAAGTAAGAATGATGTAAGCCTAAACATTATGAAGTAACTACAGCAAAAACTCAAGATGCACCAAACAAAGAAGACCATGAGCAATGTAGAATTATAGAATCGTTGGCCCCAAGATTTCCTTGGGACCATGAAGAGAGCGAGGAGGGAGAATTTCCAGACCATAACCCATAAGTACGTGTTTCACAGACATTCTGCAGAAATTGACCGCAGGACATATTTTAAATTTTTTTCAGCTGGTTTCCCAATTGACAGTCTGATTGACAGGCTGGCTGCCTCTTGGCAGAAAAGCAGCCAGGGAGCAGATGTCAGGTAAGTAGAAGATTCTGGCAGAAAGCCAAAGATCGGGGGAGTCGGAGATTGGGATGGGGAAGGTGGTTGGCCAAGCGTGGTGGGGTGGGTGGGTTTATAGCTTGCTGGGCTGGGCTGAGGGGTGGGAAACACTCCTGCTCCTCCTCGTCCATAAGCTGTGCTATACAGACAATTAACTGGTCAATCCAACCCTTCTCGCCTCCTTTAACCTGCCCTGATAGCCAAGCATTGGAAAACACAGCCTCCATGGGTTAAAAAAAAACCCTGCTTAAATGGATGCACACAGCCTTCTTAAAAGATTTTGGTTAGTGATCCGTCCGTCCAGAGTGGATTGGCCACTCATTTCCCCGTGCCCTGACCTACCTCTGTGGATAGGTTGGGGTCAGGTTTTGTGATTTAAGTTTTTTTTACAACCCTCAGGCCCTGAACGTACCCATCCTTAGGGTTAAAACTCCCTCTATAAAATCTTACGGTGCAAAAAGAGGCTATTCGGTCCATCGTGCCTGTGCCAGCTCTTTGAAAGAGCTTTCCAATTTAGTGTCACACCCAGCAATTTTCCTGTAACCTTGCAAATTAGTCCTCTTCAAATACAGGTTTCATTGCTTTTTGATAGTTCCTATGGAATCTAATTCTACCACACTTTCAGATTGTATGTTGCAGGTCTTAACAATGCTCTGTGCATTTCTCCACACTTCCCTTTTACTTCTTTTGCCAGTTATTTTAAATCAATGACCTCTAGTTACCACTAAAATAAAAGCAAAATACTGCGGATGCTGGAAATCTGAAATAAAAACAAGAAATGCTGGAACCACTCAGCAGGTCTGGCAGCATCTGTGGAAAGAGAAGCAGAGTTAACGTTTCGGGTCAGCAACCCTAGTTGCTCTGATAAAACCACTCATAAAATCACCTGACTCCACTCCTGCCTCAGCTCACCTGCTGCTGAAACCCTCATCATTGTGTTCAAGACAGAATGGAGAGAGAACTCAAACCCCACTTCTTTTCCCTTTACTATCTGCAATCAGTGTGGTTTTGAAAAGGAAGATGCTTGTGTTTCTTATCCCCTGAGTGTACGGCCAATTTGAATAACCAGCAGCATGCTTTTCATGGGTTGAAATAAAGAGGATTATTTTTATTCACACGTTCACCCCGAGAGTCTGGCACTATGTCACTCACTCACCACTCACACACACACAGACACAGACACTCGAGAAAGACATTAGAAAGGATTCTGCACTTTTGCAATTTACAAGCAAAGGATTAGTTCGTAAATCACGTAATTTTGGCTGCTCCTGGGGAAAAAGGTATGCGTAGCGGGCCCGACGAAGATGACATTTTCACTGCTGAAGTGTAGTTTGGTGGATTCAACATCCAGAGTTGTATATCGAAGTCGTTGCTGGATTCTCTCGAAGGGGTTGATTTTCAGCAGGTCACGAAGTTAGTTGCTTGTAGTCTTATTACTAGGAGGTCAGTGTTCTGTACTGGTGGACTTGAAAAGGAACAGGCTTGGAGGCCTTAAGATGTTACAGTCTCCAGTTTTAAGGCAGAGGTATTTTGCTTTTTCTGCTGTCTCTGCAGCTGTTGTTTGCAGACTGCTCAGTTTCTCCCTGGTGCTTGGAGATTTGATAGCCGCGGTTGGTTTTGGTCAGGTGACCACCTGATCAATATTTCTATTGTCCACCCAGAACGATTTGAAGTTCAAAGTCATTGCTACACAATGGGGGATGGGTGGTGGCCATTTGCACTTACTAATTATTTAACTGGTTTCTTACAGCTCTCTTTGTTAAGGTTCAAGCTCAGAAACAGTGAGTCTAGGAGTCCATAGTTATAGAGTTTTGGGTAAGACCACAAACAGTATAAGGTGTGAATTCCACAAATAGTTTTGTCTTGGTATGTCCATCCAAGGGAGGCACTCCACCCATGGTCATTCAATTAGGAACTTCCCGGAGGCTTGAGATATTTCTGAGTCTGGGTCGAAAGTGCAAAAGTCACCTGACCCTCAGCAGCCATCTTATGCAGCATTTTAATATCCATTGTGGCTCATTTAAAAATAAAATTCAGCTCCAGAAGATTCTATGCTGAATACAGTCCATGTTTAAAGTTATGAATAGGACATGCCTTTACTGGGCATGACAATTGTCTTTGCTACTTCTAGACTTGACTATTCCAATGTTCTCCAGCCGGCCTCCCAACTTCCACCCTCCGTAATCTTGAGCTCGTTCAAAATTCTACTGCTTGTAACTCGTACTAAATGCCGTTCACCCTTCACCCCTGTGCTCACTGACCTACATTGGCTCAATGTCCAGCAATGCCTCAATTTTAAAATTCTTTTTCTTGATTCCAAATTCCTCCAAGGCCACACCCATGCCTATCTCTGTAACCTACTCCAGCCCTGTACCCCTCTGAGATCCCTGCACTCCTCCAATTCTCACCCATTGCACATCTCCAATTTTAATTGCTCCGCCATTGGTAGCTGTGCCTTTAGGTGCCTCGGCCCTAACCTCTGGAATTCTTTCTGTAAACCTCTCTGCCTCTTTACCTCTCTCTCTCCTCCTTTACGACACTCCTTACAACCTCTTTGACCAAGCTATTGGTCATCTGTCTATTGGTCACCTCTATTTGGGTCCCCCTTAACCATCTCTGCTCTAAGGGGAACAATTCCAGTTTCTCCAATCTCATCACATAACTGAAGTCTCTCATCCCTGATATCATCCTGGTAAACCTCTTCTGTAGTATCTCCAATGCCTCAACATCCTTCCTGAAGTGTGGTGCCCAGATTTATGCATGTACTCCAGCTGAGGTCTAACCAGATTTATAAAAGCTTAGAATCACTTCCTTGTTTTTGTAGTAAATGCCCCTATTTACAAAACCAAGTATCCATACGCTTTCTCAACTTATCAACTTGCCTTCCCATCTTCAAAGATTTGTATATACGCATTCCCAGGTTCCTCTGTTCATCTACCCCCTCAAAATAGACCATTTAGATTCTACTGCCTCTTCATGTCGTTCCTCCAAAGTGCATCATTTTACTATTATCTGCATTAAATTGTGTCTGCCTATTTCATTCATCTGTCTACGTACTCTTAAAGTCTACTCCTATCCTGCTCACTATTTGCTATGTTGCCAGGTTTTGTATCATTCACAAACTTTAAAATTGTGCTCCCGAGATCCAGGTCTATGTCATTTATATATAACAAGGAAATCCATGGTCCTAATACTGACCCGGGGATACTCCGCTGTGTACTTCTTTACAGTCAAAAAAACATCAATTCGCCATTATGCTCCACCTTCTATCCCATATCAATTGCATATGCAAACTGTCTCTGCCCTTTTAATACCATGTGCCCTATTTTCCAAATCTGTCTGTTATTTGCTACTTTATCAAATGCCTTTTAAAAGTTCACACATACAACATCTAATGCACCACCTTCATCTTCAATCATTCCACTTCTTCAAGGTTTATTTGGAGTGTCTGAACTGATAACCTTCCTCTTTTACCTATCTCAAGTCTCCATTTCTCTTCTCTTTATTGAATTAGGAATCGATCCAGTTCATTGATGAATGCCTCAGTTTGGATAGTGTTTATGACTAGGGATGGCAGGCATGGCTCAGTTGTGAACACACTTACCTTTGAGAAACTGATGGGTTCAATTTCCACTCCAGACACTTGAGCACAGAATCAAAGCTGACACTCGAGCACAGTATTTTGGAAATGCTGCACTGTCGGAGGTGTCATCTTTCGGATAAGACATTAAAGCGAGGACTTGTCTGCCCGCTGAGCTGGAGGTAAAAGATCCCGTGGCATTATTTTGAAAAAAACGGGGGAGTTCTCCTTAGTGTCCTGGTCAATATTTATCCTTCACTAAAATAAAAAACAGTCTAGTCATTATCACCATGCTGTTTGTGGAAACTGTGTGCCATGTTTTCTACATTGACAACTGTGACTACACTCCAAAAATACATCATTGGCTTTAACAGGACATCCTGAGGTCATGCAAGGCACTATATAAATGCAAATTTTTTCTTTCTGGGCAGTTCCAATTCTGGGCACTGCACTTTAGGAAGGAAGTAAGCAGTGTCAGTAAAGTGATGGAGAGTGTCGTCGACAGTGCTATCAAGCGGCACTTGCTTATCAAGAACCTGCTCAGTGACGCTCAGTTTGGGCTCCGGCAGGCCACTCAGCTCCTGACCTCATTAAAGCCTTGGTTCAAACATGGACAAAAGAGCTGAACTCAAGAGGTGAGGTGAGAGTGACTGCCCTTGACATCAAGGCAGCATTTGACCAAGTATGGCATCAAGGAGCCCTAGCAAAACTGGAGTCAATGGGAATCAGGGGGGAAACTCTCCATTGGTTGGAGTCATATCTAGCACAAAGGAAAATGGTTGTGGTTGTTGGATGTCAATCATCTGAGCTCCAGGACATCACTGCAGGAGTTCCTCAATGTAGTGTCCTAGACCTAACCATCTTCAGCTGCTTCATCAATGACCTTCCTTCAATCATAAGGTCAGAAATGGGGATGTTTGCTGATTATTGCACAATGTTCAGCACCATTCACCACTCCTCAGATACTGAAGCAGTCCATGTAGAATTGCTGCAAGATCTGAACAATATCCAGGCTTGGGCTGATAAGTCACAAGTAACATTCGTGCTACACAAGTGCCAGGCAATGACTAGCTCAAGCAAAAGAGAATCTAACCATCTCCCCTTGACATTCAACAGCATTACCATCGCTGAATCCCCCACTATCAACATCCTGGGGATTACCACTGACCAGAAACTGAACTGGAGTAGCCATATAAATACCGTGGCTACAAGAGCAGGCCAGAGGCAGGGAATCCTGTGGAGAATAACTCACCTCCTGACTCCGAAAGCCTGTCCACCATCTATAAGGCAGAAGTCAGGAGTGTGATGGAATACTCTCCACTTGCCTGGATGGGTGCAGCTCCAACAACACACAAGAAGCTCAACACCATCCAGGACAAAGCAGTCTGCTTGATTGGCACCCCATCCACCACCTTCAATGTTCACTCCCTTAACCAGCGACGCACAGTGGCAGCAGTGTATACCATCTACAAGTTGCACTGCAGCAACTCACCAAGGCTCCTTCGACAGCACCTTCCAAATCCGTGACCTGTACCACCTAGAAGCACAAGGGCAGCAGATGCATGGGTACACCACCACCTGCAAGTTCCCCTCCAAGCCACACACCATCCTGACTTGGAACTATATTGCCGTTCCTTCACTGTCGCTGGGTCAAAATCCTGGAACTCCCTTCCAAACAGCACTGTGGGTGTACCTACCCCACATGGACTGCAGCGGTTCAAGAAGGCAGCTCACCACCACCTTCTCAAGGGCAATTAGGGATGGGCAATAAATGTTGGCCAATCTGCCACGCCCACATCCCATGAACGAATAAAAAATAAGTGAAGGTCTTAGAGAAGGTGTGGAAAATATTTACAAGCATGGTGAGGAACTTCATTTATGTGGATAGATTGCAGAAGCTGGAGTTATTCTCCTGAGAGAAGGGAATGTTGAGAGGAGATTTAATACAGGTGCTCAAAATCATGAGGGGTCTGGATAGAGTAGGTAGAGAGAAACTGTTGCCATCAGTGGAAGGGTCAAGAACCAGAAGTCACTGAATTAAGGTGATTGGCAAAAGAACCAAAGGTGACATGAGGACAAACATTTTTACACAGCGAGTGGTTAGGATCTGAAAAGCATTGCTTGAAAGGGTGGTGGAGGCAGTTTCAATCATGGCTTTCAAAAGGGAATTGCTCGAGTACCTGAAGAGACAGTATTTGCAGGACTATGGAGAAACAGCATGAGAGTGGGACGAGCTGGTTTGTCCTTGCAGAGAGCTGGCACAGATACAACACGTTGAATGGCCTCCTTCTGTGCTGTAATAAAAGCAAAATACTGCAGATGCTGGAAATCTGAAATGAAAACAGGAAATGCTGGAAATACTCAGCAGGTCTGGCAGCAATGGTGGAGAGAGAAGCAGAGTTAACGTTTCAGGCCAGTTCTGATAAAGGGTCACTGACCTGAAACATTAACTCTGCTTCTCTCTCCACAGATGCTGCCAGACCTGCTGAGTATTTCCAGCATTTCTTGTTTTCCTTCTGTGCTGTACCCATTTTATGATCCTATGTTTCTTTCTTCCTATCTTTCTATTTTCTTTTCTTTTCTAAAGTATTTACATGTTTTTATACAGCTGATCAAGGCTCGAAGCAGTAATTCAGGAAGAAAATGGCAGACTCACTCTGTTACAGTTCAATAAGGATTTGCTATTAGATCATGGCAGCATTGGTATCCTCATGTTGGTTTGTTATGTGATGTCTGGAGGGGCTGTTTATCTAGCTCTTCATACGGTATTGTGCTATTTATACAAAGGCAATTAAAATCAAGCCATGGTCCAATGATGCAGTCATCAAGTGTGAATTATTCATTTATACAGGACAGTAATTTAATCAACAAGGTGTCCTTAACTGTGTAGGCAAATGTGTTAATCTGCATTGCTAAATTGTGTGCACGTACAATGTTTAGAAAAAAGTTTTTAAACATTTCCATTTTTAATCAGAAGCTTTGAAGGAACAATGAAAGCTTACACATCACACAATCTTGGGGAACGTATTAAAACAATGTTTTATTTTAATTATGATTTTTATCAAAGCTACCAGGGTGATACTTGGGAGGTTCTGCATTATCTGCTACAGTGTTGGATTATCTCCCACTTGTATAATATTGGATGTGTAAATCATACATTATCCATGAATTATAGTTATGAAATGATGACAATAAGTGAAAATTATAAACATCTGTTTATTATCAAATTCATACTTGTTAAATGATGCTTTGGAAAATATAGTAGGCAAAAACAATCAAGGCTTTGTTTATTTTGTTAGTTTATGTAAGCTGTATGTCTGGTTATCAAAAATTAAATTTCACAGAACACTGCCTTTAATGAACTCCATCCGTCTTGCAAGGAATCATTTAAATTCTCAATACAAATTTTAGTTTTACTCGACCCTCCCATCTCTAAAGACATCAGCCTGTGTAACAACTACCTTCTCTTTATTAATATTGACATAAAATAACAGTTTTATCATCTGACATTCATGCTTACAAATCTTATAAACCAAGGCAGGTTAAAAAAAAATCTTTTATTGTCATTTCCTGTTGCATTTTAACATCTTGGATTATTCTCTCTTTCCTATATTGACATTGTCTTCCTTCATCCTCTGTAAACGTGAGCTCATCCAAAACTCTGCTGCCTATATTATAACTCTTACCAAGTCCTGCTCACCCAGCACCCTTGTTTTAGCTGATCTACATTGGACCCCGATCCAGTAAGGCCTTTATCTAAAAATGTTTATCCTCATTTTCAAATTCCTCTGTGGCTTCATTGCTCCCGATCTCTGTGAGCTCCTCCAGTTCCACAACCTTCCAAAATCTCTGCACTCCTCCAATTCTGGCCTCAAGTGCTCCTCTGATTTTCATTACCCTACCATCGCTGGCCGTGCCTTCAGCTGCCCCGGCCATAAACTCTGGAATTCCCTCCCAAAACATCTCCATCTTTCCCTTCTCCTTTGCAGCGTTCCCTAAAACCTACCCGTTTGACCAAGCTTTTAGTTATCTGTCCTAGTATCCCTTTAAATAGCTCGCTGTCAAATTGTGTTCGATAATGCTCCCATGAAGGGCCTTTGAATGTTTTGTGATGTTAAAGGCACTATATATATGCAATTTGTTGTTGATTGAAATAACAGGAAAATTAGGGAAACATTGGACTAGGGGTTGGCTATTTGGCCCATCAAACTTTTTCTGCCATTTTGTTAGACATAGCAGTTCCTTTTTTTAAGTCCCATTACTGCACATTGTAAAAAATTCATTTCATGGAATGTGAGCATCTCTGGTCAGGCCAGAATTTATTGCCCATCCCTATTTGTCCTTGAGAAGGTGGCAGTGAACCGCCTTCTTGAACCATTGCAGTCCATCAGGTGTAGGTCCACCCACAGTGCTGTTTGGGAGGGAGTTCCAGGTTTTTGACCCAGCGACAGTGAAGTAGTTCCAAGTCAGGATGGTATGTGACTTGGAGGGGAATTTGCAGATGGTGGTGTCCCCATGCATCTGCTGCCCTTGTCCCTCTAGGTAGAAGAGTTCATGGGTTTGGAAGGTGCTGTTGATGGAGGCATGGTGAGTCACTGCAGTGCATCTTTGAGATGGTACACACTGCTGCCACTGTGCGGCAATGGTGGAGAGAGTGAATGTTTAATGTGGTGGATGGGATGCCAATCGAGTGTGTTGCTTTGTTATGGATTGGTGTTGAGTATCCTGAGTATTGTTGGATCTGTACGCATCCAGGCAAGTGGAAAGTATTCCATCACACTCCTGATTTGTGCCTTTCAGATGGTGGACAGGCTTTGAGGAGTCAGGAGGTGGGTTACTCGCCACAGAATTCCCATCCTCTGATCTGCTCTTGTAGACACAGTATTTATATGGCTGGTCCAGTTCAGTTTCAGTTCAATGGTAACCCCTAGGCTGTTGATAGTGGTGGATTCAGCGATAGTAATGCCATTGACTGTCAAAGGGAGATGGTTAGATTCTCTCTTGTTGGAAATCATCATTGCCCAGCAATTGTGTGGCATGAATGTTACTTGCCACTTATCAGCCCAAATCTGAAAGTTGTCCAGGTCTTGCTGCATCTGGACATGGGCTACTTCAGTATCTGAGGAGCTGCGAATGGTGCTGAACATTGTGCTGTCATCAGTGAACATCCCCGCTTCTGAGGGAAGGTCATTGATGAAGCAGCTGAAGATGGTTGGGTCTAGGACACTACTGTGAGGAACACCCGCAGCAATGTCCTGGGGCTGAGCTAATTAACCTCCAACAACCACAAGCATCTTCCTTTGTGCCAAGTATGACTCCAACCAGTGGAGAGGTTTCCCCCGATTCCCATTGATTCCAGTTTTGCTAGGGTCCCTTGATGCCAAACTCGGTCAAATGGTGCCTTGATATTCAACGCAATCACTCTCACCTCACCTTTCAAATTCAGCTCTTTTGTCCACGTTTGGACCATGGCTGTAATGAGGTCAGGAGCCAAGTGGTCCTGGCAGAACCCAAGCTGAGCATCAGTGAGCAGGTTGTTGCTGTTTAAGTTGCACTTGATAGCACTGTCGACAACACCTTCTATCACTTTGCTGATGATCGAGAGGAGACTGATGGAGTGGTAATTGGCTGGATTGGATTTGTCCTGCTTTTTGTAGACAGGACATACCTGGGCAATTTTCCACATTGTTGGGTAGATGCCAGTGTTATAGCTCACACTGCTCCCTAAATTATTTCCCTTTGAAACCTCTTAATTGATTTTGCATTCACAGCTTCTTGGATGGTGAATTTCACTTTCTTCCAACACTTTTGTGAAGGTTTTTTTTTTGACCAGCGAAACGCTGCAAGTTTGGAAATCTGAAACAAACGCACAAAAATGCTGGAGGCACTCAGCAGGCAGAATCTGTAGAGTGAAACAGACAAGTTGACGTATTAGGTGTGTGGATCCTTTGTCAAAGCTGGCAAACATTACCAATGAATGGTGTCTAATGGGGATCACATATCTGGGTGGAAAAGCACAATTTGTAAACACAGACATCGCAAAAAATAGAATGACGAGTAAAATGCTTAAGTGGAGGTTATAAATGCAAGTTAATATTGTTAGGAGATGGTTAAATGGCAGGAGTGATATTAACACAAGCCCATAGTGAAATTTTTAAATTTATTGTCAGGATGTGAGCATCGCTTTTATTGCCCATCCCTAATTGCCCTTGAGAATGCGATGAGGATCCGCCTTCTTGAACAGCTGCAGTCTATGTGGTGTAGGCACTCCAACAATGCTGTTAACAAGGGAGATCCAGGATTTTGACCGAGCGACAATGAAGGAATGGTGATATAGTTACAAGTCAGATGGTGTGCGACTTGGAGGGGATCTTGGAGGTGGCAGTATTCCCGTGCGTCTGCTGTCCTTGTCCCTCTAAATGGTGGAGGTCGCATTTTTGGGAGGTGTTGTTGAAGAAGCCTTGGTGTACTGCTACTGTGTATCTTGTATATAGTATGCACTACAGCCATGGTATGCTCATGGCCAATAAGCTGCTGATCAAGCGAACTGCTTTATCCATGATAGTGTTGAGTTTTTTGAGTGTTGTTGGAGGTGCACTCATCGAGGCATTTGGAGAGTATTCCATCATACTCCTGACCTGTGCCTAGATGGTGGACAGGCATTGGGAGGGTGAGCCATTCAGTGCCCAATAATCAGCCTTGACCAGCTCCACTAGCCATGGCATTTATGCAGCTTCTCCAGTTAAGTTTCTGGCCAATGGTGATCCCCCTGGATGTTAATGGTGGCAGATTCTATGATGGTAATGCCATTGAATGTCAAGGGGAGTTGCTTATGCTCTCTCATGTTGAAGGTGGTCATTGCCCAAGACTTGTGTGGCTCAAATGTTATTTGCTGCTTATCTGACAAAGGTGGCTGTTGTCCAGGACTTGCTGCGTGCCATCATCGACAGCTTCATTACTAAAATATTCTTATTCCCCCACAGAACAGGGCTGATTTTCACTCATTCTGACTAATGCTGTGCTTGTTGATCTACGTTGGTTCTCAGCCTGGCACCACCTTGATTTTAAAATTCTCATTCTTATTTTCAAATGGCCTTGCCCCTCCCTATCTCAGTAACCTCCTCCAGCCCTACAATCCTCCAAGATAACTGTGCTCTTCCAATCCTGAAGCCTTGGAATTCCCTCCCTCCCTCACCTCTCCACCTTAAAACACTTCCTAAAACCTACCTCCTTGACCAAGATTTTGGTCACCTGTTCTGATCACGGCCTTGTGTGTCCCAGTGCCAAATTATGTTTGATAATGTTCCCGTGAAGTACCTTGGGACGTTTCACTACATGAAAGGTGCTATATAAATGCAAGTTGTTAGTGCAAACAGGGTGATAATAGACTGAAAATGGCAGTGGTGTACTTACCTGTTCCCAATTCCACCACCATTTTTAATGGTGCCCATCCTTTGGAGGCTGAAAAGTCTGCCTGTTTCAGGTGGTAGGCCTCTTCAACATGCAAATACAGCATGTGTGACATATATTGGACACTGATGGAGAAGTGAATGTACTCTCTGATTCATTCAAAAACAACAAATTGCATTTTTATAGGGCCTTTAATGTAGTACAATATCCCAGGCACTACACAGGAGCATTATGAAACAGCATTTGACACTGAGTCACATAAAGTGATATCAGGATAGGTGATTGAGCTGAAGATTCCCAACAAATGTAGGTTTGGAATTATTTTTTTGGGGGGCCAGGGGTATTGCACCTCCTGGAAATGTCTCAACAAACTTCACATAACTATAAGGGCAGTGAATGTTAATATGTAGGTAAATGCAGCAGCCATTTTGGTCTCAGCAAGATCCAAGATAGAACAATGAGATGAATGACCAGTTGTTTGGTCTTAGGCAGTGTTGATTGAGGGGTGTATGCTGGCGTGGCCACAAGGGTGAGCTCACTGCTCTTCAAACTGTGACATGGGACTTTTAATATTTGCCTAACCCACTGGAAGATGAGATTGGGGTGAGGGGTTGAGGAAATCGGTTTAATATCTCATCCAAAAGACAGCATCTATGTCGCTGTAACTGCTCCTTAGTACTATACGGGGGTCTCAGGCAAGTTTGTGCCCAAGTCCTATAGTGGGGCTTGAATCCACAAACATTGGCCCCAGAGATAACGGCAACTAAGCCCAGCTGGCATTTCAGGGCTAATTTTATGAAACCATTGAGGAGAAATTGGACTGTATCATGAAGTATTTTTTGTACAAATGAACCGTCTGTTTATCTTCAAAGCCAATATTAGGATTATTAGCAACACTATAGAGTGACTCATGATATTCTAAAAACATAGGTTAGCACAGCACAGATGGAGGCCATTCGGCCCATCATGTCAGCATTAACAGTTCGAAAGAGCTATCCAACTCTCCCTATTTAGATTTTATTTGATTTAGAGATACAGCATTGAAACAGGCCCTTCTGCCCACCGAGTCTGTGCCGACCATTAACCACCCATTTATACTAATCCTACACTAATCCCATATTCCTACCACATCCCCACCTGTCCCTATATTCCCCTACCACCTACCTATATTAGGGGCAATTTATAATGGCCAATTTACCTATCAACCTGCAAGTCTTTTGGCTGTGGGAGGAAACCGGAGCACCCGGAGGAAACCCACGCAGACACAGGGAGAACTTGCAAACTCCACACAGGTAGTACCCAGAATTGAACCTGGGTCGCTGGAGCTGTGAGGCTGCGGTGCTAACCACTGCGCCAGTGTGCCGCCCTATCTTTCCCCACAGGCCTGCAATTTTTTTCCTTTCCAAATATAGATCCAATTCACTTTTGAAGGTTATTATTGAAACTGCTTCTGCCAAACTTTCAAGCAGTGCATTCCTGATCACAACAAAGCAATGCAAAAGAAAAAATTCTCCTAATTTGCCCTCTGGTTCTTTTGTCAATTACCTTAAATCTGTGTCCTCTAGTTACCAACCCTCCTACCACTGGAAGAAGCTTTTCTTTATTTACTCTGTCAAACCCATCATAATTTTGAACACCTCCATTTAATCTCCTTAACCTTTTATGGTCAGCTTCTCTAATCTCTCCACATAACTGAAGTCCCTCATCCTCGTCTAATTCTGATAAATCTCCTTTGTACCCTCTCCAAGGCATTGACATTCTTCCTAAAGTGTGGTGCCCAGGATTGGATGCTATACTCCAGTTGAGGCTTAGCCAGTGATAGATACAGGTTTAGCATAACTTCCTTGCTTTTTTACTCTATGCCTCTGTTTATAAATCCCAGAATTCAGTATGTCTTTTTTTAGCAGCCTTCTCAACTTATCCTGTCACCTTCAAAGATTTGTATATATATATATCCCAGGACTCTCGGTTCCTGCAACCCATTTAAAGCAGTACCATTTTGTTTATATTGTTTAGTGAATAATGCCGCTCCCTATTCTTCCTCCTAAAACACTTCTCTGCATTAAATTTCATCTGTCATGTGTCTATCCATTGCACCAGTCTGTCTATGTCCTCCTGAAGTCTGTTACCATCCTCTGGCAATGAAATCTTTTCTCTTTATAATTGGGTATAAAATCTGTTATCAAATATATAATTGTTAACCAATGCCTTTGTGAAACCAAAGAAAGATTGTAAATATTTTATGTAAAGTCGATCAAAATGAAAATACTACATTTAGGTTGTTGTATATAAAAAAAATTGGTACAGATGCTTCTATGTCCCATTAATTGTAACATAGATATTGGTGCCAAAAATAATGAACTATGCAAAGCATTATGAAACAGAAGGTGCCAGTAATTCCCACTGTACACTATGAATTAATTGGATAAAATGAAGGGCAAGATCATATATGCAAAACAGAAGAATACAACTGCAATATTTGTGCACTCACGTTAATTTGTTAAATGCGTTTTCATTGTGGTTTATTTGATTTAGCCCTGTTCAGTGAATGAATTCTCTATAAATCTAAAGCTCTTCCTGTTAAATTAACACTCCAGCATTTTTCTTTTGCAAATGCAACCTGATGTGTTGAGAGCATGTTGGAAAGGGGCATGCTACAACAGCAATCAAGGCAGTCAAAGAGGATAACTGCTATTAATGGCCTACCCTGGCTGTAACAAATCTGGAAAGGGGAACATGTATTTTCGTAGAGCCATTAAGTTGACTGAATAGCATTACACTTCACCCACGATATGTCGTGGTATGCTTTGAACTGCAGCAGGTGTCACGCCAAGTGTTTTTTTTTGGCGAACAATTAGCATGTACAATGAAATATTGATCTCTAGAAAGATTGCACTGGCATTGTAAAGCAGGAGACAAGTATTCACTGAAAGGGCCCTTTGCTTTGTGGAACGAGCAATGGAATTGCACGCACAATAAATATTTAATATAAAATCCCTTCTGGTGGGATTTGTGCACCCATAGCATCTCATTACCATGTCTGGGAATAACATCCTCATTGTCACTTGCTTAATTACTTTCAGAAAGAGTAAGAATGTGAGGCTCCTTGCATCAGAAATGATTAAACTATCTGGCAGAATTCAGTGTCCCTCATTATGATCCTCATTTAGCACTTCCTAATGGATTTACATTTTTACTGCACTGATTTAATTTTATTTTTTTGCCTTCCATTCCCACAAAGGTGCGAGTCGACTACGAGCAATTAATTGCTAATGAAAGGTGTCTGTCAGCCCCACTCTCTCTGCAGGCTGCCAGGGGTGATTGGCACTGTCAACAGCTTGGCCCCGGAGTACGCTGTAATGTGACAGATTGTGTTCCACAAAAATGCTAAATGAGAAGTGAGGATTTGTGATTTCCAATGCCCTCAGCTGCGTCGCTGACAGTTCTGACATTTGCTGCATTAAGGGATGCACGGAGGATTTGAGCAACCCCTGCTGGATAGCAGAAACCATAACAGTCGACAGGCACTTATTTCAGCTACAGGTTCGGGGCTAGTTTTTCCACGAGAGTTGAGTATGGTCATTGTTATCTGTCTCTAGCATGCTGACAGAAGTGAGATATAGGGTTACACTATCCTATTGTATCATTTTTTAAACTAGGAATTTGTTTAGGCAGTGGTGATCGAAATATTTTCACCTTTGTGATGGCCTTAGTTGCACTTTATCTATCCATCTGACACTTAAGTGGCTGTCTGGAGTGAGGTATTAAGTGACTTGCCAAGGGAAAAATTGACAAAAATCTCCCTGGAAATTTTCACAGAAATTCACCTTGCTCTAAATTGGCAGTGGAGGAATGGTACTTCAGGCTATAAAAGAAATTCTCCATAGTTAACGATGACACGTCAAATGAAATGATCATGTAACTGTGTTAATAATATTCATGGATCTCCGGTGGCACTGCTCAAGATGAGCCAGAGTGTTTTTCACTGCTAAGCTAAACCAACAACTGTCTCTCCCACTCTCAGCAAAATCAGTTCTCTTTCCCGCAATGCAACAGGACATCTATCCACCCCCTCCTCATATTGCACTCTCTTTCTCTCTCCTGTCCCCTCAAAGGGCTCTTTCCCCACATAAACACCTTGGAGGTCATTTTGGCATTGGCCGATGGTGCAAAATGAGCATGTCTGATCAGCCGATATATACCTCTCCTAGTTTCGGTTGATGTTAATAGATATAAAACTGAAGAGAGATGTATGATAGATGCCTGATCTCTTATCGCTCATTCTACATTCTCGCCCAAAATCAGCATTACCCCTGTTGGCTCTCTCTTTCCTCCCCATAATATGATATCTCTCCTCTCTTCTCATCCCAATCAACAGAGATCTTCCTCACTTTTACCTTACCCTACCACTGTAAAGAATTGTCTCCCTCTCTGATAGTGTGTTTATATCTCTCTAGACCACCTCAGTTGGATCTCCAGTCTTTTTCCTCTCTCTCTCCCTTGTGCTCTCCATTTGAAAAGGTTGCTTTTACTCTTCCCCTCCCATAGCAGCATCTGTCTCTATCTCATTCACCTTCACTTGGATTGCAGAGACGTTCAAATAAAGTCAGAATTTTCTTTCCCACAAATGAAGACATTGCTGTCTCTCACCCACTCCTCCTCCATTTTCCTTTTCTCTCTCTCCCTGGTTCAGGTGGTTGCAAAAGATCCCATGCCACTATTCAAAGAAGTGCAGGGAACATTTTTTCAGTGTCCCAGTCAATACCTCATTCTGAACTGACATCAACAGAGTAGATTGCCTGGTAATTTATTACAGTTGCTGTTTATTGGACCTTGCTGTGCACAATAAGGGTCCCATGTCCGCCTACAGAACAACTGTTGAAATAGTCACAAAAGCAAAATACTGCAGATGACGGAAATCTGAAATAAAACAGAAAATTCTGGAAACATGTAGCAGGTCAGGCTGCATCTGTGGAGAGAGAAACAGAGTTTATGCAGAGGTGAATTTGGTGGAAGAGACGGGGCTCCCTGCGCCGGGCCGCAAAAAACAGGGGGAACCTCACCTCTGCATTTTTCAGCACCCACCTCTGGACTTTCAGGGTCAAAGTTTCGGAGGCGGGATCCCCGTCCCTTTAAAGAATTCATAGGGACGGGGATCCCACCTCCAAGAGCTGCCAGCCAATCACAGGGCTAGCAGCTCAGCAGTATCGGCAGTGCCACCGGGAGCAGTGGCCACTGCCGATACCGCAGAGGCCTTGGACCCAGGCCCAGTGCTGGAACCCCAGAACAGAGGCAGGGTTGCCAGGGCCAGTCCGGAAGGCCCTGGCGAGGGGGGGTGGTCATTTGGTTCATGGGGAGGGGCATTCTGAGGCGTAAAGTTAATTGGCCATTACTACGTCATCTCAGGGCCTCAAGTGACCTCTGGGTGGAAAGGTCGGTGGCGGCCTATCTCACCACCCCCCTCCCCCCCCCGGGTATATCAGAACCGAGAATCCCGCCATCAGGTGTCATGGCAAGCGGTTCCACTCCAATTCTCTGGCGCCCCCTCACCCCCCCCAACCCCCCACCCGCCGCCCACAGCCCCACGTAACCCACCTTCCAGAAAAGCACAAGTTCCAGCCCAGAGTCGACGTTTCAGGCCTTTATGTTGAAATAGTTCAATGGCTGGGAATCATGTTGAGATGTCCCAAGGACATGAAAAAACCTGCATTATTTCCTCCTTGTTCACGTGTATTGCTGCAACACTGTGGGGTAGACAAGTATGCATGACAGTCATGAGAAATATTAATTACTATGACTACACTTCAAAAAATACTTCATTGGTTGTGAAGTGCTTTGGGACAGCCTCAGGTCTTAAAAGGTGCTATATAAATGCAAGTTCTTTATTTTCTTTACTGATCTGAATAAGAATAGCACCTACACAAGCTCTCTTTCTGGGCTGAACTATGAACATGTTACAGGCTGTATTATTAATTAATTCAGAACCATGTGGGCTTCTGAATTTCCATTGGTCTGTTGTGTGCACTTGGCCCAGCTGGGAGCACTCTTGTGTCTAAGCTAGAAGGTTTTGGGTTTATTACAATTCCGTAATCACATAATTAAAGCTGGCATTTACAGTAACATTTATATAGCAGCTGCAATGTAGTAAAACGTCCCAAGGGCCTTACCCTGTGTATACCACTCTCAGTCACCTGACCAATGTGAGGAACTATGGGGGTGCTTTTCCCAATCCCATGGAAGTGGGTTTGGAGGCAGTGAGAGACCCGAAATGTAGCAGAAACCTCGTCCGGATGGCTCCCTGGTATGCTCTCGCCTCCGAGCGAGTTTCCCAGGGGCACGCTGCCACTGGAATCGACAACCCACTCCATAGAACCATAGAAAAATTACCCCACAGAAGGAGGCCATTCAGTCTGTCGTGTCTGTGCTGGCCGAAAAATCTAGCCATCCAATCTAATCCTACTTTCCAGCACCTGGGTCATAGCCTTGCTGGTTACATCACTTTAGGTGCATGCCCAGGTACCTTTTAAAAGAGTTGAGGGTTTCTGCCTCCACCACCAATCCTGGCAGTGAATTCCAGACACCCAACACCCTCTGGGTGAAAAAGTTTTTCCTCATGTCCCCTCTAATCCTTCTACCAATCACCTTAAATCTGTGCCCCTGGTAATTGACCTCTGCGCTAAGGGAAACAGGTCCTTCCTGTCTACTCTATCTAGGCCCCTCATAATTTTATACAGCTCAATTAAGTCACCCCTCAGCCTCCTCTGTTCTAAGGAAAACAACCCTAGCTGATCCAATCTTTCCTCATAGCTGCAACTTTCGAGCCCTAGCAACAATCTTGTAAATCTCCTCTGTACTCCCTCCAGAACAATTATGTCCTTTCTGTAACGTGGTGACCAGAACTGTACACAATACTCCAGCTGTGGCCTAACCAGCGTTTTATATAGTTCCAACATTACATCCTTGCTTTTGAATTCTATACCTAGGCCAATAAAGGAAAGCATTCCATATGCCTTCTTCACCACTCTATCTACTTGTCCTGCCACCTTCAGGGACCTGTGGACATGCACTCCAAGGTCTCTCACTTCTTCCAGCCCTCTCAATATCCTCCTGTTAATTGTCATAGAGTCATAGAGTAGTACGGCATAGAAACAGGCCCTTCGGCCCACTGTGTCCAAGCCGACCATAATGCCTATCTATACTAATCCCACCTGCATTAATTCCATATCCCTGTACATGTCCAAAAGCCTCTAAAATGTTGCTACTATTCCTGCCTCCACCACCTCCTCTGGCAGCTCATTCCAGATACCCACTATTCTTTGTGTGAAAATTTTACCCTTTTGATCCCCTTTAAACCTCCTCCCTCTCACCTTAAATCTATGCCCTCCAGTTTTAGTCACCCCTACCATGGGAAACAGACTCTGGCTATCTACCCTATCTATGCCTCTCATAATTTTATATCCCTCTATCCTGTCCCCTCTCAGCCTCCTTCGCTCCAGGGAAAACAGACCCAGCCTATCCAATCTCTCTTCATAACTCAAGCCCTCCAAACCAGGCAACATCCTTGTGAAATAAAAACAAGAAATGCTGGAACCACTCAGCAGGTCTGGCAGCATCTGTGAAAAGAGAAGCAGAGTTAACGTTTCGGGTCAGTGACCCTTCTTCGGAACTGACAAATATTAGAAAAGTCACAGGTTATAAGCAAGTGAGGTGGGGGTGGGGCAAGAGATAACAAAGGAGGTCTAGATTGGACCAGGCCACATAGCTGACCAAAAGGTCACGGAGCAAAGGCAAACAATATGTTAATGATGTGTTGAAAGACAAAGCATTAGTACAGATTAGGTATTAATACACTGAATATTGAACAGCAGCAAGTGCAAACCTGAAAAAAAACAGTGGGTAAGCAAACTGAACAAACTGAGATGAAATGAAATAAATGCAAAAAAAAAATTGTAAAAAATGTAAAAAAGAATGTAAAAAAAAGGAAGAAAAAATAACTAAAAATGAAAGTAAAATGGGGGGCTGTCATTCTCTGAAATTATTGAACTCAATGTTCAGTCCGGCAGGCTGTAGTGTGCCTAATCGGTAAATGAGATGCTGTTCCTCGAGCTTGCGTTAATGTTCACTGGAACACCCTTGTGAATCTTTTCTGCACCCTCTCTCGCTTAATCACATCTTTCCTGTAGTGCGGCGACCAGAACTGCACACAGTACTCCAAATGCGGCCTAACCATCGTTATATACAACTGTAACATGACATCCCAACTCTTGTACTCAATGCCTCAGCCGATGAAGGCAAGCATGCCATACACCTTCTTCACCAGCCTGTCTACCTGTGTTGCCACTTTCAGGGAACTATGTGCTTGCACCTCAAGGTCTCTCTGCTCAACAACTCTTCCCAGGACCCTGCCATTCACTGTATATGTCCTGCCCTGGTTTAACTTCCCAAAATGCATCACTTTTCACTTGTCTGCGTTAAATTCCATTTGCCACTCCCTTGCCCACTTTCCCAGTTTATCTTTATCCTCTTGTAACCTTAAAAAGACAGAGGCGCAAGGGGAGAGCCAACTGTGTAACAGCCCCGACAAACAAATTTTTCTGCAGCACCTGTGGAAGAGACTGTCACTCTAGAATTGGCCTTTATAGCCACTCCAGGCGCTGCTCCACACACCACTGACCACCTCCAGGCGCTTACCCATTGTCTCTCGAGATAAGGAGGCCAAAGAAGAAGAACCTGAGACAACCTTCTTCACTGTCCACTACACCACCAATTTTGGTGTCATCTGCAAACTTACTAATCACGCCTCCTACATTCACATCCAAGTCATTAATATATATGACAAACAACAGAGGGCCCAGCACCGATGTCTGCGGCACATCACTGTTCACCGGCTTCCAATCTGAAAAACAACCCTCCACTACAACCCTCTGCATCCTATCAGCAAGCCAATTTTGTATCCAATTGGCTAGCTCACCCTGGACCCCATGTGTTCGAACCTTCTGGGCCAGCCTACCATGCGGGACCTTGTCAAAGGCCTTGCTAAAGTCCATGTAGACCACGTCCATCACCCTACCCTCGTTAATCCTCTTGGTCATCTCCTCAAAAAACTCAATCAAATTCGTGAGACATGATTTCCCACGCACAAAGCCATGCTGACTATCCCTAATCAGACCTTGCCTTTCCAAATGCATATAAATCCTGTCTCTCAGAATCCCTTCCAATAACTTTCCCACCACTGATGTAAGGCTCACCGGCCTGTTGTTCCCTAGCTTATCCCTGCTGCCCTTCTTAAATAAAGGCACAACATTAGCTATCCTCCAGTCTTCCAGTACCTCACCCGTGGCTAACGATGATACAAAATCTCTGCCAGGGCCCCAGAAATCTCCTTCCTTGCTTCCCATAGCATCCTAGGATACACCTGGTCAGGCCCTGGGGATTTATCCACCTTAATGTGCTTCAAAACCTCCAACACCTCCTCCTTTGTAATGTTGATATGCTCCAGGATATCACTGTTCCCTCCCTTGAACTCATTAGCTTCCATGACCTTCTCCATGGTAAATACAGGCGAGAAGTATTCATTTAAGACCTCGCCCATTTCCCGTGGTTCCACACATAGATTACCACACTGATCCTTAAGGGGACCTACTCTATCCCTATCTACCCTTTTACTCTTAATATACTTATAAAATCTTTTAAGATTCTACTTTATCTTATCTGCCAGGGAAATCTCATGGCCCATTTTTGCCCTCCTAATTTCCTTCTTAAGTGTACTCCTACATCCCCTATACTCCTCGAGGGACTCGCTTGATCCCAGCTGCCGATACCTGACATATGCCTCCTTCTTTGTCCTGACCAGACCCTCAATATCCCTCGTCAACCATGGTTCCCAAAACTTGCCAGCATTGCCCTTCCATCTGACACGAACATACCGGCCCTGAACTCTTCCAATCTCACTTTTAAAAGCCTTCCACTTGTCAGACGTCCCTTTACCTGTAAACAGCCTCTCCCATTCAACTTTTGAGAGTTCCTGTCTGATGCCATCGAAATTAGCCTTCCCCCAAATTAGGACTTCAACCTGAGGACCAGTCCTATCCTTTTCCATAACTATCTTGAAGCTAATAGAGTTATGGGTTACTGGTCCCAAAGTGCTCCCCCACTAACATATCAACCACCTGCCCAGCCTCATTTCCTAAGAGGAGGTCGAGTGTAGCCCCTTCTCTAGTAGGGCCATCCACATACTTCTTCAGAAAACTATCCTGGACACACTTAACAAATTCTTCCCCATCTGATCCCTTAGCACGAAAGCAGTCCCAGTCAATATTAGGGAAGTTAAAATCACCTACTATTACAACCCTATATTTCCCACACCTGTCTGTGATTTCCCTACATATATGCTCCTCCAATTCCCTCTGACTATTGGGGGGCCTATAGTATAATCCCATCAAAGTGATCACCTCTTTCTTATTTCTAAGTTCTACCCATATGGCCTCGCTGGACATTCCCCCCGGGATATCCTCTCTAAGTACTGCCGTGATGTCCTCCCTAATCAATCGTGCAACTCCCCCTCCTCTCTTACCTCTATCTCTGTCACGCCGGAAGCATCGGTACCCCGGAACATTGAGCTGCCAGTCCTGCCCATCCTTCAACCACGTTTCCGTAATAGCTATAATATCATATATGGACTATAATATAAATAGCATATTGTGTATTCCCTTGCTTTATTTTCCCTCCCCAAATGCATTACCTCACACTTTTCTGGATTGAATTCCATTTGCCACTTTTCTGCCCACTCAACCAAACCATTTATATCTTTCTGGAGTCTACGGCTATCCTCTTCACTATCAACTACACAGCCAATTTTTGTGTCTTCAGTAAATTTCCCAATCATGCCTCCCACATTTAAGTCCAAATCATTAATATATACCACAAACAGCATGGGACCCAACACTGAGCCCTGTGGAACAGCACTGGAAACCGCTTTCCATTCACAAAAACATCCATCGACTACTACACTTTGTTTCCTGACCCTGAGCCATTTCTGGATCCAACCTGCCACATTCCCCTGTATCGCATGGGCTTTCATTTTACTGACCAGTCTGCCATGTGGGACCTTGTCAAATGCCTTAGTAAAATCCATGTAGACAACATCCACTGCACTTCCTTCTTGTTACTTCCTCAAAAAACTCCATTAATTTAGTTAGACACAACCTTCCCTTAACAAGTCCATGCTGACTATCCCTGATTAATCCGTGAATTTCTAAGTGGCAGTTTATCCTGCCCCTCAGTGTAGATTCTAACAATTTACTCACCACCGAGGTCAAACTGACCGGCCTATAATTATTTGGCCTAGCCCTCGCACCCTTTTTAAACAATGGTACAACGTTCACAGATCTCCAATCGTCTGGTACATCTCCTGTATCAAGTGAGGATTTGAAGATGATCCTCAGCACATCCACTATTTCCTCCCTGGCTTCCTTTAATAACCTGGGATGCAATCCATCTGGCCCTGGTGATTTATCCACTTTCAAGGATGTCAGACCCTTTAGTACTTCCTCGCTCATTATGCTTATCATATCTAATACTTCACACTCCTTCTCTTTTACTACAATGTCTGTATCATCCCTCTCCTTTGTGAAGACAGAGACAAAAAACTCATTCAGAACCCTTCCCACATCTTCTGCATCCACACATAAGTTCCCTTGTCCATCTCTGATCGGCCCTATACTTTCCTTAGTTATCCTCTTGCTCTTAATGTACTGATAAAACATCTTCGAGTTTTCCTTGATTTTACCTGCCAATAATTTTTCATGTCCTCTCTTTGCTTTTCTAATTTCCTTTTTTATTTCACCCCTGCACTTTCTATACTCCTCTAGGCTTTCTAAAGTATTAAGATTTTTGTGATCATCATAAGCTTTCTTTTTCTGCTTTAACTTATCATGTAAGCTTCTAGATAACCAGGGGGCTCTAGATTTGGCAGGACCGTCCTTTATCTTTGTGGGGACATGCCTACATTGTGCCTGTAGAACGGAGGCGGGCAGACAGTCAAGGTAATTAGAATCTCAATTCAGGGCCATTTCTGAGAGTGATGCAAGTTAGTCGGCATCGCACAGCCCCCTGCTGTGTCAGGAGTCCAGCAAAATTTCAGAGGTGACTACTGAGCGAGAGGTCGGAGAGACATCAGAGGCAGCTGAAAATGCAGGTATTTGGAAAATGCAAGTTTTACAACCAGGTGAGGAAGGGGTCTCTGGCTCCCCTCTTGACCCTCTTGGCCGTAACAGGGTTTATCTTTTAAAACACAGTGATTTTAGCTTACCACTTCAGTGAGCCCTTGCTCACTGCATGCTCATTATAATTGCAAATGAACCAATCAGACGGGTTTTCTCAGGTGTAAACAAGAAAGATGTAAGTTTATTAGCCTTATCACACTAACCCAGTTAAATTACTAAAATACACAACGCAACCACGCTCGCATGCTTACGAGAGGCACACACACATAAATAGATACAGAGGGGAAGAAAGAATCGGGGAGGGGGGGTTGGGGGGTGTTGAAGTAGAGTTGGCAATAAATGGAATACAGGTACTGTCCTTTGTGTCCTTGAAGTAATGTCCTTGATTGAAGTTAAGTTCTGGAAGTCCTTGCTGGGGCCACATGCACAATTTCAGACATGCTTCTCTGGTACCAGAAGGCCAAAGAGGGGCTTTGTCTTGTAGTCTAAGCTGACACCATGGGTTCCCTGGGACTTTGCTGGAGAGAGAGAGAGAGAGACAGACAGAGAGAGAGAGAGAGAGAGAGACTTTTCTTCTGCCAGTCCAGTTGCAGTCACAATTCAAAAAGCCCCAGTCTGGCCAGCAGGTAGGTCATGTGACCACCTCTTTGTTTGAAACAGTGGCTTCTTGGAGGGTTGTTGGATTTCAAAACTTTCCAGCCACACTCGGGGTGGGTGGGAGGTGGTGGTGGTGGTGGTGGAGTTCTGGCTCTTACACAGTCACTATTTCCCAGACTAATATTGCTCATTGAATCATGGAACAGCCCCACTCTCTCTCCATTCATGTCTCTCAGCCAGCTCCCGTCCTCTCAGAATGCAAATGTGCAATCAAGTTTTCAGCCGCTGAGCTCTGCTTTTTTTTAAACAAGTTATTTGCAATGTCCAGTAAAACGTTTCAAGCAATGTCCCATATGAAAAAATTAATACGTTTCCATTTGGCAGATGTGAATTCTGTCAGACAGGCTCAAAAGAATGCAATCGCAGCCCAACGCATTCTGGTGAAAGGGTTCCTCTTCCATACTGAGGATCCTCACAGTTCTGAGCCTTGTTTTTTTATTACTCCCTCTGGACCCCGACATGAGTCCCTCCATTTTGATGTGCCCCCTCGGTCTCACTCTTCCTCATCAGCGTTCACCTCTCCCAGTGGGGCTGCTGGCTGGCCCTCCCCTCAGGCCCTCCCATTGGTTCTCCTGCATCTGTGTACTGCCCACTGTCCCTAAGTGGACGGCGAATGCGAGGCGGCCAATTAGTAGACCACCTCCTCTATATATCCGCTGGCAGGCACACTGCTGAGAA
Organism: Heterodontus francisci; assembly: GCF_036365525.1. NCBI lineage: Eukaryota > Metazoa > Chordata > Chondrichthyes > Heterodontiformes > Heterodontidae > Heterodontus > Heterodontus francisci. The sequence continues at coordinate 12,783,617 of NC_090385.1, forward strand.
CGGCGACTCGGGACCTTGCACAATGTTCAGCACCATTCGCGACTCCTCAGATACTGAAGCAGTCCTTGTAGAAATGCAGCAAGACCTGGACAACATCCGGGCTTACGCTGATAAATCGCAAGTTACATTCGCACCACACAAATGTCAGGCAATGATCATCTCCAACAAGACAGAATCTAAGCATCTCCCTTGACATTCAATGGCATTACCATCGCTGAATCCCTCACTATCAACTGGGGTTACCATTGACCAGAAACTGAACTGGACCAGCCATATAAGTACTGTGGCTACAAGAGCAGATCAGAGGCTGTGAATTCTGTGATGAGTAACTCATCTCCTGACTCCCCAAAGCCTGTTCACCATCTACAAGGCACAAGTCAGGAGTGTGATGGAATACTCTCCACTTGCCTGGATGAGTGTGGCACCAACAACACTCAAGAAACTCGACACCATCCAGGACAAAGCAGCCCACTTGATTGGCACCCTATCCACCACCTTCAACATTCACTCCCTCTAACACCGACACACAGTGGCAGCAGTGTGTACCATCTACAAGGTGCACTGCAGCAACTCACCAAGGCTCCTTCGACAGCACCTTCCAAACCCGCGACCTCTACCACCTAGAAGGACAAGGGCAGCAAAAGCATGGGAATACCACCACCTGCAAGTTCCCCTCCAGGCCACACACCATCCTGACTTGGAACTATATCGCCGTTCCTTCACTGTCACTGGGTCAAAATCCTGGAACTCCCTCCCTAACAGCACTGTGGGTGTACCTACCCCACATGGACTGCAGCACTTCAAGAAGGCAGCTCACCAGCACCTTCTCAAAGACAATTAGGAATGGGCAATAAATGCTGACCTAACCAGTGATGCCCTCATCCTGTGAAAGAATAAATTTTTAAAAACTTGCAAAGGTTTCCGACATCTGCGGGAAAATTATGCTTGGTTATGAATTAAATGATATTTTCCTGTGGTATTCATTCTCATGGAGATTTGGGATTTTATTTTTGTTTCATTATCCAGCATCGGCTTTCAATTCTCTGATGGTCTTTTGGTGAAGAGGGGGCATCTGGGTACCAGCGTGTGGAGTTGGCCTGAAGTGCATTCTGACCTGTAATGACCTGAACCTCTCTATGTTTCTGGGTTCTGATAGTCCATAAAGGCTCCTTGGGGGAGCTACAGTATTCCTGAAACAACACAGAAGGGGCATTAGCAGGCCTCCGCCACTTTTTTTTCTTGTGCTTTGCACTTGGGGAATAAATACCAAATGCAGGAAAATGGCCCTCATTGTCTGACTTCTAGAAACCCAGTATGAACCTGCTGTCCCTGGTAACCTAGTCAAGGAAGGGGCCTTTCATCATTGTGTTAGTTGTACAAAAATGCAAAAATGTTACATCGAGTCTTCTTACTCTTGCATGGGCCCAGTTAATCTCATATGCATCTATGCTGCGACACTCACCTCAACCCCAGATGTCAAGGATCAATTTTATGGGACACTCATCACTGCCACCGGCAGAATTCTCAGCACCGAGGGACTGTACCTTTTATGGGACTTCAACACAAGGGTGAGTACAGACTACACAGCTTGGCCAATGTGCATCGGGCATTAGGGTATTGGCAAGATGAATGAAAATGTACAGAGGTTGCTGGAGCTATGCTGTTGCCATGGACTCTGTGTGACAAACAGCTACTTCCAGGTCAATCCATGCCACAGTAGGCCCTGGCGACATCCGAGATCAAACTTGTGTGTCTAATTTAACTCGGGATGGGAAGAGTGACCCCTTTTCCAATTATGTCAAACTCCCAGGCACCAGACACCAGAATACAAACATATGACAAGGAGAAGTTTAGTACAACAGTTTTGTTTAGACACCAAATAAGTACAAGTCTCACTTCTTGTACAAGATACTACCTGTCAACACAAAGGTGATCAGTCTCTCGTCATGGTTGATCACTGAGCCTCCGGACTCAGCGTCCTGCCTTCGAGAGTTGTTCCTAGGTTTTCGTTGAGGATTACTCAAGTGTTAACCCTTATATATTTCTTTAAAGGCTCATTGCTCAACCCATGACTCACATGATGGTGTCTTGCATGGTCTTTTAGATACAGCTCCAAACATTAGCTCATCTTTGATTAGCAAGCGTTAATGGTTTAACTGCCAAAGCAGATGTCCAGACTTGTCTGTGACACCCATTGTTTGTTCCCCTTAATCTGCTCCGCTTTATCTGCACTGTTGAAGTATCACTTATCTGTTCCCCTTTGTCTGCACTGTTCCAACAGTCATGTACCCTTAAACCACAAGTTTCGACATATCTGTAAGCATACTTCAGCAAGTTCTGTGCCTATCTTAGCTGCCTTAGAGCATGCTGGGTATAGAACAATACTTAATCAATTTTTCAAGGCCTACAAACCACCAGCAACAGCTAGACCTTATCATCACCAGACGGACCACCTTCAACAGTGTCCTCATCACTTGCAGCTCTCACAACGCTGACTGTGACACTGACCACTCCCTGGTGTGTAGCAAGGTCAGGCTTCAGCCAAGGAAGCTACAGCACTAAAGAAGAATGGTCATCCTCGGATCAACACTTGCCGTACCACTGACCCAAAAAGGATCCAGGAGTTCCTCAACATCTTTGATCAGGCTCTTTTGGACAACAATGCTCAAGGCCAGAGTGCGGTGTCAAAATGGGATCATCTGCACATCACTATCTATAACTCTGTACTCACTGGGTATGGGAAAAGAGATCAGAGAAATGCTGACTGGTTTGAGACTCATGAAGCCAGTTACTGTAACTAAGAGGAGAGCCCTCATGAACTACAAGCAAGTCTCCAGCAAACAAAACCTCAATGCTCTCAGAACTGCCAGAAACAAGTCTCAGCAGACTGCTCGGCACTGCACCAATCAATACTGGTTGAAACACTGCAACAGCAGACAATCTGCTGCTGAATCTGAGGATGCTAGAGAGATGTATGAAGGAATTAAGAAAGCAACGGGCCAGCAGTAACTAAATCATCTCCCTTGAAGACAAAGACAGGGGTGACCATCACTGAATCTAGCCAGCTGATGGTGGATGAAGCATTACCTTGAACTCTACGCAGCAGAAAATGTTGTCACTGAAGTAGCTCTCAATGTCATTCCAGACTTCCCCGTCATGGAGGAGCTGGACAGCGAGCCCACCATAGTAGAGCTCAACAAAGCCATTGACCTTCTTGCCAGTGGTGAAGCCCTAGGAAATGATGTTATTCCACCTGGAATCATCAAAAGTGGAAAGCAGCATTGCTGCAGCATCTCCATGAACTTCTGTGTCTCTGTTGGGAGGAAAGATCTGTGCCTCAAAACATGTGTGATGCAAACATTGTCATCTTGTACAAAAATAAGGGGGATCGCGGTGACTGCAACAATTACTGAGACATCTCCTTGCTAAGCATTGTGGGGAAGGTCTTTGCTCCCGTTGCTGTGATCAGATTGCAGACCCTGGTGTTATGCATCTATCCTGAGTCTCAGTGCAGGTTCAGAGCTGGCAGATCGACAGTCGACATGATTTTCTCACTTCAGCAGTTACAGGAAGTGCTAAAGTGCTGTGAACAGCAAAGACCATTCTACATTGTCTTCACAGACATCACCAAAGCCTTTGCTCTTGTCAGCAGAGATTAGATTAGATTAGAGATACAGCACTGAAACAGGCCCTTCGGCCCACCGAGTCTGTGCCGAACATCAACCACCCATTTATACTAATCCTACACTAATCCCATATTCGTACCAAACATCCCCACCTGTCCCTATATTTCCCTACCACCTACCTATACTAGTGACAATTTATAATGGCCAATTTACCTATCAACCTGCAAGTCTTTTGGCTTGTGGGAGGAAACCGGAGCACCCGGAGAAAACCCACGCAGACACAGGGAGAACTTGCAAACTCCACACAGGCAGTACCCAGAATCGAACCCGGGTCCCTGGAGCTGTGAGGCTGCGGTGCTAACCACTGCGCCACTGTGCCGCCCGAGAGACAGACTCTCCAAACTGCTATGGAAAATAGACTTCTGTCCTGGACTCTTGGGTTCATCTCTTGTTTTCACAGGAACTTGCACAGTTCCGTCAGTTACAATGGAGCAACATCAGACGCTTTCAAGATCAGCAGCGGGGTAAAGCAGGGTTGCATCCTGGCACCGACTCTCTTTGGCATATTCTTCTCCATGCTGCTATTGTACGTTTTCGGTGACTCAAATGAGGGTGCTTACCTGCATGCCAGAGCTGACGGCAAACTGTTCAACTTGGCAAGACTGCGCGCCAAGACCAAAGTGTGTAAATTCCTAGTCTGTGATTTGCTGTTTGCTGATGATACTGCGCTGACATCCCATAATGCAGTTCACTTGCAGCAGCTTATAGATCAGTTCACCTGGACCTGCATGGAGTTTGGACTGACAATCAGTGACAGGAAGACCAAAGTAATAGGCCAGGGCATACAGACTCCACCTTCCCTCAACATCAACAACCTCACTTTGGAGGTCATCGACAGCTTCACATACCTTGGATCAACAATCACCAGCAATCTGTCCCTTGATGCTGAAATCAGCTCCAGGATTGCCAAGGCTGCAGCTGTCATGTCAAAGTCGAGAAGACGAGTGTGGAGCAACAGCAAGCTAACCGAAAATACAAAGCTCTGCGTGTACCAGGCTTGTGCTCTCAGGACTCTCCTTTATGGTTGTGAAGCATGGACAACTTATGCAAGCCAAGAAAAGTGGCTGAGCAGCTTCCACCTCCGCTGCCTCAGACAGATATTGGGCATCTCCAGGCAGGACAGAGTGTCGAATACAGATATATACCAGCGTGCAGGGATCCCCAGCATGTTTGCCCTCTTGTGTCAGCGGCAACTCCATTGGCTGGGTCATGTGCACTGAATGAATGATGGCCGCATCCCCAAAGGCATGCTCTATGGCGAGCTTACTATTGGAACGAGATCAACAGGTCACCCATGTCTGTGATACAAGGATGCATGTCTGTAAGCAAGACCTCAAGCTGACCAGGATCAGTGTCAATGTATGGGAAGTCCTTACGCTGACTGGATTTGCTAGTGAATGGCAGTCAGGAAGGCCATGGAAAAAGCAGAGGACAAAAGAAACGACCAGAGGCAGATAAGGGAGCCCCATGGAAGGAAGAAAAGCATCAGTTGACCTCAGGCCAACTGTGGAAGGGATTGCCACTCACCCATCAGCCTCTACAACCATAACAGCTGATGTTTAACTTACAAGTGACATACACCCTGGGCGCAACCCATCATCTTCTGAGCCAGACAGATGCATACATACACAGCCACATCTCCTTCCTCAGTGACTATCTCCGGCTCCGACTTATTCCACGTGGATTCCAACTGCAGTTTCACCCATCATGCTTTGAAACCACCCAGGATCACAGGTATCTCCGAGAAATACAACGTTCCTCGGACTGCTACTCTCGCCGCATCCTGAGATCCACACTCAGTGCTATGCGCCGCCACATGCACACACTGGACCTCTCTCTCCAGCAGCACCGTCTCACCTTATCTCAAAGCTGTTCTGCTGCGCAGTTTCATCTCATCTTACGTCTCATCCGACGCATTAACAAAAAACTTTTTTTCTTCCTTTCAGGTGTTAAGGAACGCAAGCTCCAGCAGCTGATGGGGACTAATGCCCCTCCAGATCCTCCTTCCGCTTCACTTCCCTCTGACCCCACCCCTTCTGATCTGACCCCTTGCTGTGTATTCACTATACCCTCTGACCTCCCCCTCTCTGATGCTGAGCGTTCTGTACTCAGCAAAGGTCTCAGTTTTATCCCCTTACGCCCCCACCTCAATGAATTTCACGCTCGGCATGACGTTGAGCTCTTCTTCCGTCGCCTCTGCCTCCGGGCTCACTTCTTCGACCAGGAGCCCTCCCCATGACCAGCAGACCCATTCACCCGCCTCCAGCATTCTCCCTCTACCTGGACCCCTCCCCCTGGCCTCTTACCCGCTCTTGATCTCTTCATTGATAACTGTCGGCGAGATATTGGTCGTCTCAATTTCTCTGCCCCCCTCACTCACTCTAACCTGTCCCCCTCTGAACTTGAGGCACTCCGTTCTCTCAGGTCTAACCCCGACATGGTCATCAAACCTGCAGACAAGGGTGGTGCTGTTGTCGTATGGCGTACCGACCTCTACCTTGCAGAAGCTCAACGCCAACTCACAGACACCTCTTCCTACCTCCCTCTGGACCATGACCCCACCACCGAACATCAAGCCACCGTCCAAAGGACTGTCACTGACCTCATCTCCTCTGGAGATCTTCCCTCTACGGCTTCCAACCTCATAGTCCCACAACCCCGGACAGCCCGCTTCTACCTCCTTCCCAAAATCCACAAACGGGACTGTCCTGGCAGACCCATTGTGTCAGCCTGCTCCTGCCCCACTGAACTTATTTCTTCCTATCTAGACTCTATCTTTTCTCCGCTGGTTCAGTCTCTTCCCACCTACATCCGTGACTCTGCTGACGCCCTACGTCATTTTGACAATTTCCAGTTTCCTGGTCCCAACCGCCGCCTCTTCACTATGGACGTCCAATCGCTCTACACCTCCATCCCCCACCAGGATGGTTTGAGGGCTCTGCACTTCTTCCTGGAATGGAGGCCCAACCAGTCCCCATCCACCGCCACCCTCCTCCGCCTGGCTGAACTTGTTCTCACATTGAACAACTTCTCCTTCAACTCCATGCACTTCCTTCAAGTAAAAGGTGTCGCTATGGGTACCCGCATGGGTCCTAGTTATGCCTGTCTTTTTGTGGGATATGTCGAGCATTCTTTGTTCCAGTCCTACTCAGGCCCCCTCCCCCAACTCTTTTTCCGGTACATTGATGACTGTATCGGTGCCGTTTCCTGCTCCCGCCCCGAACTAGAAAACTTTATCAACTTTGCTTCCAATTTCCACCCTTCTCTCACCTTTACATGGTCCATCTCTGACACTTCCCTTCCCTTCCTCGACTTCTCTGTCTCCATCTCTGGGGATAGGTTGTCTACCAATATCCATTATAAGCCCACCGACTCCCACAGCTACCTCGACTACACTTCTTCACACCCTACCTCCTGTAAGGACTCCATTCCATTCTCCCAGTTTCTCCGTCTCCGACGCATCTGCTCTGATGATGCTACCTTCCATGACGGTGCTTCTGATATGACCTCCTTTTTCCTCAACCGAGGATTTCCCCCCACTGTGGTTGACAGGGCCCTCAACCGTGTCCGACCCATTCCCCGCACCTCTACCCTCACCCCTTCCCCTCCCTCCCAGAACCGTGACAGGGTTCCCCTTGTCCTCACTTTTCATCCCACCAGCCTCCATATCCAAAGGATCATCCTCCGCCATTTTCGCCACCTCCAGCGTGATGCCACTACCAGTCGCATCTTCCCCTCCTTTCCCCTGTCAGCATTCCGAAGGGATCGTTCCCTCCGCGACACCCTGGTCCACTCCTCCATTACCCCCACCACCTCGTCCCCGTCCCAGGGCACCTTCCCCTGCAATCGCAGGAGGTGTAATACCTGCCCATTTACCTCCTCTCTCCTCACTATCCCAGGCCCCAAACACTCCTTTCAGGTGAAGCAGCGATTTACTTGTACTTCTTTCAATGTAGTATACTGTATTCGCTGCTCACAGTGTGGTCTCCTCTACATTGGGGAGACCAAGCGCAGACTGGGTGACCGCTTTGCGGAACATCTCCGCTCAGTCCGCAAGCAGGACCCTGAGCTTCCGGTTGCTTGCCATTTCAACACTCCCCCCTGCTCTCATGCTCACATCTCTGTCCTGGGATTGCTGCAGTGTTCCAGTGAACATCAACGCAAGCTCGAGGAACAGCATCTCATCTACCGATTAGGCACACTACAGCCTGCCGGACTGAACATTGAGTTCAATAATTTCAGAGCATGACAGCCCCCCATTTTACTTTCATTTTTAGTTATTTTTTCTTCCTTTTTTTTTACATTCCTTTTTACATTTTTTGCAATCTTTTTTTGCATTTATTTCATTTCATCTTAGTTTGTTCAGTTTGCTTACCCACTGTTTTTTTCAGGTTGTTTTTCTTCAGGTTTGCACTTGCTGCTGTTCAATATTCAGTGTATTCACACCTAATCTGTACTAATGCTTTGTCTTTCAACACACCATTAACATATTGTTTGCCTTTGCTCCGTGACCTTTTGGTCAGCTATGTGGCCTGGTCCAATCTACACCTTCTCCTTTGTTATCTCTTGCCCAACCCCCACCTCACTTGTTTATAATCTGTGACTTTTCTAATATTTCTCAGTTCCGAAAAAGGGTCACTGACCCGAAACGTTAACTCTGCTTCTCTTTCCACAGATGCTGCCAGACCTGCTGAGTGATTCCAGCATTTCTTGTTTTTGTTTCAGATTTCCAGCATCCGCAGTATTTTGCTTTTATTATATTAATATAGATGCATACATACATTGAGTCTACAGAAACAGGCCATTTGGCCCAACAGGTCTAAACACGAGCCTCCTCCCATCTCTCTTCATCTAACTCTATCAGCATATCCTTCTCTTCCTTTCTCCCTCATGTGTTTATCTAACTTATTCTTAAATGTATCTATGCTATTTGCTTCAAATATTCCTTGTGGTAGTGAGTTCCACATTCTAACCACACTCTGGATTATGAAGTTTCTTTTGGATTCCCTATTGCTTGTGATGTTGGTAGGTAGATTGATGATGGATGATGGGTGCAGCCTGGATGTGATTCATGTTCATAATGAGTGAAGAATGTGTCTACATTCTCTCTTGATTTTCTAATCAGAGGAATTGGAATCTGACCTTCAGATATAGTCGTGGATCAATGCTAGCACTCTTGCCTCTGAACCAGAAGTTCCAATTTTCATTGAAAATTCAAGTTCCGCTCCCAAGACTTGAAGGCATAATCCAGGCTGGTACTGCCAGTGCTAGACTGAGGGAGTGCTGCACTGTTGGAGCAGTTGGCTTTCAGATGAAATGTTAAACCAAGGCCAAATCTCCTCTTTCAGATGGACTTGAAAAGATGCCATGGTGTAAATAGGGCATTGCCCCAATTTGCAGGCTTATGAATCACAAAATCCTGACTTTCCGAAAGGCAGGCCCTGAACAAAAGTGGCTTCTCAGAACCATTTGTGCCATGTTGGAGCCCATTAAGAATGCTGGGCTGGTCTATCATTGAGTTCATCCGGTGAGCAGCTAAGCCTTGTACACCAGGCAAGATCTACATCTGATGTCCAGTCTGTCCTGAGTTATTCAATCCCAACAGCAGTGGTGTTTGCAGTACTACAATCATGCCTCAGTGATCAGATTAGCTGAGGTTTCTGTTTTTGGCTGCTACATATGCTCCTTTACCATTAAGTAGCTTCCCAATATTAACTGGCCACGCTATATAACAATAGTCACTTGGGAACTATAACAAAGAGCAACCAGTTCTCTGGGAACCATACTTCATCCAGCAAGGAGTCAACACATTTGGGAGATGGGGGAGGGAGAAAACTCCCAGAGTATATTGGCAAGGAAAACAAGACCAGACATAAATAAACACCAACTTCACCAGCAACATAACTTGCTGTGACCTCAAGCACCCTTTCCTCTTTAGCAGTGTTTACAGCAGATAAGTACACGAGTCATACATATACAACACATGGGGCATGTTATGCCTTGCTACTGGTGAGTGAATTGTCAGCTCTCATGCAGTGTGTACTGCAGTTTGCTGCTCATTAAAATGAGAAGCCGCTATTTAAAAGAGGAAGTGCTTCTACTTCACATTCAATGACAGAACTCAGGGTCAGTGATAATGCAGCAGCCAGATCCTTCAGTAATGTTCTTCAACAGCCCATCCTGAATTAAGCATCTCCCTTTCACCATTCAAACAAAACATCCATGCACAGACATGCAATTCTGTGAAAGTATTATTTCTCCCACTCGCACTCAGCTATTTTTATGAGCACACAGGGCAACTTATTTTTTGATTCAGCAGCAGAAAAGTGTACACAGGAAGCCAGATCGAGTCAGATCCCAGGAAAACTCACCTGGCCCAACCATTCCACCCACCAACTGGAATTTCCTGGAGCGTTGGCACAAGGCAAAACCCAAGCTGAATCAGACTCTGCACCAAATCCAACACTGCTTGATGGGGGGATGTTTCCATTTGCAGCCCTTTGGAAACCCCAGACTAAGATGAATACGTGTGCAAATGTACTTGATACGTAAAACAAAAAAAGCAAATCCCATCCTTCCTGAAGGATTAGGTTGTTGGGCTGCTAAACATAACAGCCTCAAAGTGGCCATCTATCCCAGTGTTTGTACTGCTGGGTAAAGTCATCTTCCACCAATCCGCTCCACTGCAAACACCGCCATAAGCAACATTTATATACCCTTTAATGTAATCCAGGAATCCTAGAGTTGGGGGTGGGTGGGACTCAGTAATTAAAAAGCTTAGCCTTAGAGTGTCAGCCGTGGCTCAGTGAGTTGCACTTTTGCCTCTGAGTCCTGAGGATTGTGGATTTAAGTCCCACTCCACTCCAGAGCACATAATCCAGCCAGAAACTCTCAGACTGTCCTGACACTCCCAGTACAGTCCTGAAAGTCCTGACACTCCCAGTATAGTCCTGATACTCCCAATACAGTCCCAACACTCCCAATACAGTCCTGAAAGTCCTGACACTCCCAGTACAGTCCTGATACTCCCAGTACAGTTCCAACACTCCCAGTACAGTCCTGAAAGTCCTGACACTCCCAGTACAGTCCTGATACTCCCAATACAACCCCTACACTCCCAGTACAGTCCTGATGCTCCCAGTACAGCTCTGACACTCCCAATACAATCCTGACAGTCTTGACACGCCCAGTACAGTCCTGACACTCCCAATACAGTCCTGATACTCCCAGTACAGTCCTGACACTCCCAGGCTGTCCTGACACTCCCAGTACAGTCCTGACAATCCCAGTACAGTCCTGACACTCCCAGACTGTCCTTACATTCCCAGTATGGCCTGACACTCCCAATACAGTCCTGATACTCCCAATACAGTCCTGACACTCCCAGACTGTCCTGACACTCCCAGTACAGTCCTGCCAATCTCAGTACAGTCCTGACAATCCCAGTACAGTCCTGACATTCCCAGACTGTCCTTACATTCCCAGTATGGCCTGACACTCCCAATACAGTCCTGACAATCCCAGTACAGTCCTGACATTCCCAGACTGCCCTTACATTCCCAGTATGGCCTGACACTCCCAATACAGTCCTGACAATTCCAGTACAGTCCTGACATTCCCAGACTATCCTTACATTCCCAGTATGGCCTGACACTCCCAATACAGTCCTGACACTCCCAGTACAGTCCTGGCACTCCCAGTACAGTCCTGAGGGACAGCTGCATTATTGGAGATGACAACTTTTAGGTGAGCCGTTAAACTGAGGCCCCTTCTGACCCCATCAGATCGACTTAGAAGATCCCTTGGTGTAAATGAAGCAATGACCCAATTTACAGGCCTCAAAATATAGATTTGTCTTTCCATCATCAATTATGCCCTTGGAAATGCTGTTCATATTTGGAAGTGAAACAAATTTATTACATGAGATTATTTTATATATATAAATTGTGCCTTTCCCTTCTTAAGCTCTGTATAGATGAAATTCAGTGTTTATTTGTCATTAACTGGTGCTAGCGTGGCATATATTATAAATACTGAGTTTTCAGTTCTTCTAATCTTGTCTTTGAAACGTGAACCAAATTCCTTGATTATACCTTCCCTGTGCATCATGCAACAGTATACCCTGCAGTTCAACACATCACAAACTGCCATTAACACTGTCTTCACTTCATTAAGACTGTGGTTACACATATTATATAAAAAATATACATGCAGCGCATAAAAGAGTGCTACGTAATTGAGAGGTACACTTCACTTCCATAAATTGCTTGAGTTTCGCATTCAAGGCTTGAATTCTATTGTTAAATTGCTGCCTTTTTACTTACCCCTAGCTGCTCATAATTCTGCACATGAAACGTTAAGAGAATCAGATTTTCAGATGTTCATGAACCATAACTTATTAAATTAACTACAACCTTTACACATTGCTCTCCCAAACACGACGTAACTCCTGATTACTTACCTTCTAAACAGGCAAAAGTGCCATGCCATGGTTGTGTGTTTTTGTCCAGGGATCGGGCAAGTAATATAGGTTGGCACTCCAGTGCAGTAACGATGAAGCTGCATTGTCAGAAGTGCAGCACACTATGGGCAATCTTATCCTCCAGTTTCATAAAACACATCTTCAATAATAACCTTAAAGCCAAACATGCTGGAAGCACAGTGAATACCAGTGAGGGAGAGAGAGAGAGAGAGAGCGAAGGGAACACAGGCTAATGTTTGCGGTGGAGATCTATTTTTTTCTTTCATTTATTCATTCTTGGGATGTCGGCATCACTGGCAAGATAGGCAATTATTACCAATCCCAGTTCTGATGAAGGGTCACTGACCTGAAACGTTAACTCTGCTTCTCTCTCCACAGATGCTGCCAGATCTGCTGCGTATTTCCAGCATTTCTTGTTTTTATTACCAATCACTAGTTGCATTTGGAAGTTTGCTGAGCTTTTCTCTTGAATTGAAGCACTGTGATACAAGTGAGGGCAGTTAGGAGTCAACCATGTTGGTGTGTGACTGGAGTTACATGTGAGACAGACCAGACGAGGACAGCAGGTTTTCTTCCCTCAAGGCGCATTAGTAAACCATTCTGCTGCCATTTCTGCCGCCTCCAGTTCATTTTCCCCTCCCCTTTCAGCATTATGACGGGTCCATTCCCTTCATGACAACATGATCCACTCTTCCGTCATCTCCGACACCCATTCTCCTTCCAGTGCAACTCCCTGTTCAAGCCCAAGAGATGCAACACCTGATTTCACCTTCCTCCTTTCCATTACTCAAGGTCCCAATTGAAACAGTGATCTCCATGTACTTCTTTCAATCTAATTTACTGTATTTGCTGCTTATATGAGGTCTCCCCGACATTGAGGGAGACCAAATGCAGACTGAGTGATCACTTTGCTGAACACCTTCCTTCAGTCTACAAGCATGACTTTGAGCTCCTGGTCGCTTGTCATTTTAATTCTCCCCCCATTCCCACTCTGACCTGCTGTACTGTTCCAATGAAGTTCAACAGAAGCTCAAAGAACAGCACCTCATCTTTCCATTAGGCTTTTTACAACCTTCTTAACTCAACACTGAGTTCAACAGTTTCGGATCATAACCACTGCTCCCATTTTTTAGGACAGCAGGTACTGGTAATGGTTCTGCTGTTGCCATTTACACCTCCACTAGACCCATCTTTTATTTCTTGACTTGTTCCATTACCACCTCCTTTTACGTTGCATCATCATCCCTTTAGTCATTGAAATCTCTCCTGCCTTCTACCCTTTCACAGACCTTCCACTTTGTTCTTCCCTCCACCCCCCTCCATCTTTTCCAGTCTCTGTGCTTGTTTAACACCTATTACATCTCCAACTTACTCCACTTCTGATGAAAGGTCACTGGCCTGAAATATTGGCCGGAATTTTACGCTGGGCGGACGGGAGCCGGACTCCTACGTAAATGTCGGTGCCAATCCCGCTCCCGCCCAGCCTGTGGATCTGTCCCGTATTTTACGGATCCCCCGGTTTTAATTGGCCCGAGGCGGGACTTCCACCCACTTGAGGGAGGAGGTCCCGTCTCAGTGAGCTGCCGGCCAATCAGTGGGCTGGCAGCTCTTAGTCTCAGCAGCGCCACCGGGAGCGGTGGCCACTGCTGGGGCTGCAGCACAGCCGACCGAGGTGGACGCAATGGAACCGGGACAGAAGGTAAGTTCGGGCAGCCTCACCAGGGGAATCGGTCGTGCCCTGGTGAGGCTAGGGTGGTCTTTTGTGGGGTGGGTGGGGGGGGTGTCTTGGATCCCAGGGTTGGGTTGGGAGGCGGGGGCGTCCCTCAATCGGGCACCCTGTGCCCGATTGCCAGCCACCCCCCCACCCCCACCGAGGTGCGGAAAGGCCGGCAGCTATAGCTGGGTGGCCTTTCACGTCCCCAACACACCTGCTTGCCACGGGTAAAATACCCGTGGAGGCGGGCGAGGGCCCTTAAGTGGCCATTAAATGGCCACTTAAGGGTCTTGATTGGCCTCGGGCAGGCGGGCAGCTTCTTACCCCCACCCCCGCTGGACCTCCGTAAACTTGGTCGGAGGCGGAATCGGGGCAGTTAGGACTCCCGGAGCCTGCCGCTCAATTTTACGCCGCCCCCATGCCACCATCCGACCCACTGGGGCGGCATAAAATTCCAGCCATTAACTCTGTTTCTCTTTCCACAGATGCTGCCTGACCTGTTGAGTATTTCTAGCGTTTTCTGTTTATATTAGTGAACCAATTATGTCTTGACAGCATTCCAAGGGTGGCACAGTGGCGCAGTGGTTAGCACCGCAGTCTCACAGCTCCAGCGACCCGGGCTCGATTCTGGGTACTGCATGTGCGGAGTTTGCAAGTTCTCCCTGTGACTGCGTGGGTTTCCGCCGGGTGCTCCGGTTTCCTCCCAAAGACTTGCAGGTTGATAGATAAATTGGCCATTACAAATTGCCCCTAGTATAGGTAGGTGGTAGGGGAATTGAGGGAAGGTGGGGATGTGAGAGGGTAATGGGATTAATGTAGGATTAGTATAAATGGGTGGTTGATGGTCAGCACAGACTTGGTGGGCCAAAGGGCCTGTTTCAGTACTGTATCTCTAAATAAAATAAACTGCATCATAATACTGATATCAGTTTTATATTTCCATATTTTTAATTTTTTTTTTCAAATTCTCAAACTGCCATGGTGGGATTAGAACTCTGGTTGTCTGGATTACTAGTCCAGTAACATCACCACTAAGCAAACTAAAATTTAAAAGTTCAAATGCAAAAATAAACTACTGCCAGCTTCCCTGAGACCAGTATTTCAGAGAATCTTTGATGTGTTAATGTTTAACCTTGAACATATCGAGACAGCAATGTTTTCCTCAGCTCAGTCATATCTGATTCAGATGCCATTAGTCATTTCAAAATTGACGCAAGCTGGCCTTATTTGGAGACACAAAAAAAAACAAGGCTCAGAGATCATCTCTGGAAACTATGCACATAAATCAACACTTTTTGGGGAGGCCAGTCCCTCACAAGCCACTTCCTGACTGAAGATCCACATTGTACTGATGGAGTGCCGCATTGTCAGAAGGGCTAACTCTGCATCACATGTTAAACTGAGGTCTCTCCTGCCCTTTCCCATGGTCCATATAGATATTAAAGATCGCACTGTGATGTTTAAGAAAGAAAAGAGAATTCTCCTAGCACAAAAGCAAAATACTGCAGATGCTATAAAACTGAAACAAAAACAGAAAACACTGGAAATACTCAGCAGGTCAGGCAACATCTGTGAAGAGAGAAACAGAGTTAATGGCCTGAACTTTTCCAGTAGGGAAGAAGTCCTGCCGATAGGACCAAAAGCGGGAGTGAGCCTGCACAAGCGGGCAGCGGAATCGTGGGGCCGATTTTACCAACGGCAGCCAATGAAGAGGTTGCAGCGAGGACTGCATCCAATCGAGGATGTGGTGGCCCAGCTCCCAAAGCTGCCGCCTCAATGAGAGGGTGACAGCTCGGCAGCCTCGGCAGCACCACCGTTAGAGGCGGCCACTGCTGAAGCTGCAAGTTGAAGGAGAGAGCGCCTCCATGGCGAGGTGCTCTCGAAGATAAGGTAAGTTTATTTCAGCAAGCCGGGGCCAGGCAGGCAGGCTCTGGCAATTGGAGGAGTAGGGGGGAGGCACCTTCAGGTGACAGCACCGTAGCCGCAGGAGCGGCCATAGTTTTTGGGGAGGCCCCACAATGGGCCATGGAGCCGCCATAAAGGAGTGTTCCTCCCTTGGAAACCCACTGGGAAGTCATCTCCCCACATGACAGTGGCCCCACCCGATGCTGGTAAAACGCCAGTGGAGGCAGGAGGTGACCCTTAATTGGGCACTTAAGTGCTACAGTTGGCCACCCGGCGGGCAGCTGCAGTTCTCGCTGCTGGTAATATGCCACGGTGGCTGGATTCCTTTCTGATGCCATCCACCACCATTTTACCAGCCCTCCTGTCTCCTAACCCATCTCCAAAGGGCCTGGTAAAATTCAGCCTAATGCTTCAGGTTGATGACGTTTGGTCAGAACGTTCTGACAATTGGTCGTTGATCAATTGGGGAGGCGGTGGCATAGTGGTATTGTCACTGGACTAGTGACCCAGAGACCCAGGGTATTGCTCTGGGGACATGGGTTCAAATCCACCACAGCAGAAGGTGGAATTTGAATTCAATTAATAAATCTGGAATTAAAAGCTAGTCTAATGATGGCCATGAAACCATTGTCGATTGTTGTAAAAACCTATCTGGTTCACTAATGTCCTTTAGGGAAGGAAATCTGCTGTCCTTACCTGGTCTGGCCTACATGTGACTCCAGACCCACAGCAATGTGGTTGACTCTTACATGCCCTCTGAAATGGCCTAGCAAGCCACTCAGTGAGGGCAATTAGGGATGGGCAATAAATGCTGGCCTGGCCAGCGACGCCCACATCCCATGAATGAATAAAAAAAACCTAAAGCATTAACTCTGTTTCTCGTTCCATAGTTCTGGTAGCACCCTGCCTAACATTGCTTCCTAAAGCAGCACCACCAGATATACATTAGCTGATTATTCATTTCGTTGTTGTTCATGGTTTTCCCAAGTACAGACTTGTGGAACATTAACCTACATAACAATAGCCAGGGCACTTCAGATTGATTCATTTTATATGAATAATATGTTCAAGATTGTTAATAAAGTTCAGGAAAGCACATGTTGAGCCTGGCTTTTTTTTGAGTTTCACATTAAATTTTTGTGCCTTCATGAACTGCTATGTTGTTTTTATTAGGTGTCAGCTGCAGTATAATTAACAATTGGAAGAGATGTTACAGAGAGAACTTGCATTTTTATATGACCTCTCACATCCTCAGGAAATCTCAGAACTCTTAACAACCAATGAATTACTTTTTGACGCCTGGTCATTGTTGTTTTGTAGGAAAATGCAGCAGGCAATTTGCTCACAGCAAGATCCCACAAACAGTAAATGAGACGGAGGACCAGGTCATCTATTTCTTCAAGATCTCTATGCTCCTCTAATTTTGGCATCTTGCGCATTCCTAATTTCCTTTGCTCTACCCTTGGTGGGCGTCTCTTCAGCTGCCTAGGCCCTAAGCTCCAGAATTTCCTCCCTAAATCATTCTGCTTTTTTACCTCCCTTTCCTCCTGTAAGACGCTCCTTAAAACCTACTTCTTTGACTGAGCCTCTGTTAACCTGCCCTAATATCTCTTATGTGTCGAATGTTGTCTGAAAACACTGCTCTGAAGCACCTTGGCAGGTGTTACAATGATAAAGGTGCTATATAAATTCAAGTTGTTGTTGTTGATTAACTGACGAATGTTGAGCAGGATATTTGAATAATAACATCTGATCTTTTTTCACATCGCCCAAACAAAGCAGATGGTTTAGCACCTCATCCAAAAGATGACCAATAGTGCAGCCCATAGTTATGCACTGAAGGGTCAGCCTAGATTAGGAGCCCATATCACAGAACAGGACTCAAACCCATGACCTTCTGATTCTAGAGGCGAGTGCTATCAGCAGAGTCAACTCTTGTTTTTCTATTCTACAAACCAGCTGTCCAATTAAAGCTCAATGGTAGGAGTGAGCAGACAGATCATGGGGTTGGGGATCAGTTTATCAAGCAACCTGTTAGGCTGGAGGGAAACACTCCTGTTCCGCCAGACCCACAAGCAGTGCCGTGAAGGCACTTACTTCATGGATTCAGCCATTCTTGCCTCTTTTCACCTGCTGGGTTTCCAGAGGCAGGAAGACCTGGCTGCCTGTTATTAAAAATAGAATCACTATTAAAATAATGGCGCGCAGCCTCATTACAATATTTAAATGACCAACCTGTTTCTCGCAAGTGGATTGATCACCTGCCCCTCACCTGTCTCCCTTAAAACTGGAAGGGGGAGGATTTGAGGCGGGTACAGTTCCTGTGCCAGAGTTTTGGCATTTCAACCTCTTACACGACCCCAACCCACTCATTTTGGGGAGTTAAAACCCAGCCCACGAATTGACAGAACAGTACCATCAGGCTGAGCAATTATTTGTAAACAGCTGTCATAATTGTGAGTTAGCAGCGTTCCCTTACGTGAAGTGCTCATGTTTGCAAATACAACATTGCACTTATACTTCAAAATGTAAAGGACTTCAGTTGTAAGTAATCAATTTGTAGGTGATTTTATGCATGAACTATCATTAAGAATTGGTCCTCATTTCATATAGGATTCTGACATTTAGCAAAGGGCAAGAATGGGAGAGAGGGGACGGGGTGGGATAACTTCCACTCATAATTCTGGGTTAGATGTAAAATCAAGTCTCAAAGGGCAACATATTAATCCAGCATGCTACTTAGCTTCCTCAGTGGTTCAATCCCTTTAGTTAACGTGACCCATCTCTGATGTCAAGCTATAACTGGAGCATTGTGGTTTTCTTCCATTGAATTGGCATTCCCATTTAAATTCCACCAAACACCTGATTACAACAATTACTTATGTTTTGACAACATTCAATATGTACAAATACAAACACCTAATAGAACTTTTACAAGCTAATGGATAGCAAGTCGATACCCAGCGGTAGTCAAATTTGGAAAAGGGGAAGGATGTTACAAATAGAGTTACATGTACCGAGAAACCAGTCTATTGATTTTGTAAATAAAATATTCCACTATAAAGGCAAACATTATTGTTGAGGATTTTATACCACAAAAGTGAAACACATTCCTCTCAAATTCCTTTCTCCATCAAACAGTGAAATCATTGTTTAGAACATTTAAACATGCTTGATATAAATGTAGGAGGTTTCGACTTTACCAACAATGATTCTTACAATTCGGTTAGTTTGCACTTCGCACATTCCATTCTAAAGTCATTCTTACAGATGCAAAACAATTTTAAAATGCTCTGCGATTCAGGTCTCTCTCTCTCCAGCCACTCAACAATTCCACTGTGTGCACAAATTCTTAATTGACCTGTCAGTCAAACAAAGCCAGAGTTCTCATCTGCAATCTGATCCTTAAATGAGCCCACTGTTCATTTCAAGAATGTACAGTGATTACACAATCCAGCCTTAGAACAGGAGAGCAGGCTACATTTTATTTTACGTTGTATAATATTTCTGTCCTTATAAAACAGTACATGTTTTGACTTACCATGGGAGACTCCATGTACATACATACCAGTAGATGCCCTATGGCTTTGCACACGTTTTACAACAGGCTACAGAGAAACAAGTTTAACATAACTAAAAACAATCAAACAATTGGATCATTGTTTAAAACATTTAAACTTTCCTGTGTTTTAAACAAGCTTAGCATAAATTAGGAGGTTCAGAATTTTTGAACAATGATTCTTGGTTGTCACAACTCTTGAGGAAATAGAAGTGAGGGTTTGGGGGGACAGAGCTGTGAGTTAATCAGGTGGGGAAATTATGTAATCTTCAGTTGGAAAGGATGAACATAGAAATATAGGAACAGGAGGAGGCCATTTAGCCCCTCAAGCCTATTCCCATTCAATGAGACCATGGCTTATTTGTGCCCTAACTCTATATACCCACCTTTGCCCCACATCCCTTAATACCTTTGACAAAAATCTACAAATCTCAGATTTAAAACTTACTTAAGTACTGTTTAACTAAAAAAGCTAAACCTGAATTCACAAAATATTTACACAAAACTTTGACAGACAGCATGCAGTACTTGAAAATGGCTTTAACTCATTATTTTACTATGGTAACTGGAAGTTACATCTAACATCAATTGCCATTTGTGAAAGAGAGTTTCAAACTTCTACCAATCTTTGCATGTAGAAGTATTTCCTAGCTTCACTCCTGAAAAGTCTGGCTGAAATTTTTAGATTATGTGTCCCAGTCCTAGACTTTCCAACCAGCAGAAATAGTTTCTCTCTATCTACCCTATTTGTTCCCCTTAATATCTTGAAAAGCTTGACCAAGTCACCACTAGTCATCTAAATCCTATGGAATACAACCCTAGTTTGTATAACCTTGCCTCTTAATTTAATCCTTGGAGTCCTGGTATCGTTCCGGTAAATCTACACCGCACTCCCTCCAAGGCCAATATAACCTTCTAAGGTGTGTTTCCCAGAACTACTCAAAGTACTCCAGTTATAGTCTAACCAGGGCTTTGTATAGTGAAGCATAACTTCGACTCCCTTGTATTCTAGTCCCCTAGATATAAAGGCCAGCATTCTATTAAACTAGTTAGAGAGTGGGAATAGTTGGACCAGGGAAAGAAGACATAATACAATTGCTATTCAGGGCTAAAAGGGTTAAATTATGAGGACAGGTTACATAGACTAAGCTTGTATTCCCTTGAATATAGATGCTTAAAAGGGATCTAATTGAGGATGTGCCTTCAGTTGCTAAGGCCCTAAGCTCTGGAATTCCTTCCATAAAGCTTTCCGCCTCTCCACCTCTCTTTCCTCCTTCAAGATGTTTCTTAAAACCTATCCCTTTGGGCAAGCTTGTGGTCATCAACCCGAGTACCTCCTTATGTGGTTTGGTGTCGTATTTTGTTGTATAACACTCCTGTGAAGTGCCTTGGGATGTTTTATTATGCCGAAAGGTGCATTATAAATAAACGTTGTTGTTGTTGGGGTGTTAAAGGAGTTGATGGGGTAGATAGAGGTGACTATTTTCTCTGGTGGGAAAAACTACAACATGGTTGTCCAACATACATGGGTCTGCACTGAGTGCTGTTGGAAGGCACAGAGTGTTAAAAAGGGAGTGGTAATTGAGGGAGTTCAGTAAGGAGGGGAACTATAAATTAAGAAGAAAATAAATTTGAGTGCACAGTGTAAAGTGGGATAAAAACAAGAAATGCTGGAAATACTCAGCAGGTCTGGCAGCATCTGTGGAGGGAAAAGCAGAGTTAACGTTTCATCAGAACTGGCAAATGTTAGAAATGTAATAGGTTTTAAGCAAATAAAGCAGGGGTGCGGCAAGAGATAACAAAAGGGAAGGTGTTGATAGGATAGAGGGTCACAGAAAATAACTGACCAGAAGGTCATGGAGCATAGGCAAACGGTATGTTAATGGTGCGCTGACAGACAAAGCGTTAGTGCGGAGCAGGTGTTAATTGACAGAAAACTGAACAGCCTTGGCCCAAAGCACAAACATGAAAAAAAAGTGGGTAGGCACATGGTAAAAAAAATGAACGATGAAACAAACTAAAATAAAATAAACAAATAAAAAATAATAAAAAAGAAAGAGGTCGTGGTCCACATTGGAACCAATGACATAGGCAGGAAGAGGGATAAGGTCCTGAAAGCAGATTTTAGCAAGTTAGGAAGAAAATTAAAGAGCAGGACTTCCAAATCTCAGGATTACTCCCAGTGCCACGTGCTAGTGGACATAGGAATAGGAGGATTGATCAATTGAACTTGTGGCTGAAGAATTGGTGTAGGAGGGAAGGCATCAGATTTCTGAGGTATTGGGACCGGTTCTGCGGTAGATGTACGGGCTACGCCTTAACAGGACCGGAACTAACATCCTCGCAGGGAGATTTGCTAGTGCTGTTGGGGAGGGTTTAAACTAGTTTGTCAGGAGGATGAGAACCTGAGGGGTAGCTCAAATTGGAAGGAAGTAAAGCTGGTAACAGGAGGTAGAAAAGTAGCAAGTGACATGAGAAGGCAGTTGAAACAAAGGTGAGCATCAACTAGGCTTAGAATGCAGAATGTCAAGAAGACAAGGTTCAGGGCACTCTACCTGAATGCACGCAGCGTTCGCAACAAGATAGATGATTAAAAGGCCCAGATAGAGGTAAATGGGTATGATCTAATTGCCATAAAGGAAACGTGGCAACAGGGTGACCAAGACTGAGAACTGAATATTCAAGTATATTTGGCATTTAGGAAGGACAGGCAAAAAGGAAAAGGAGGTGATGTTGCACTGATAATAAGGGATGGGATCAGTACATTAGAAAGGGAGGGTCTCAGATCGGAAGAACAAAATGTGGAATCTGTTTGGATGGAGCTAAGAAACAGCAAGGGGCAGCAAACATTAGTAGGAGTTGTTTATCGGCCACCAAACAGTAATGGTAGTGTGGGGGATGGCATTGATCAGGAGATTAGAGAAGCATGTGGCATGGGTAATACAGTAATCATGGGTGATTTCAATCTGCACATAGACTGGGTAAACCTAATGAGCACTAATGCTGTGGAGGACGAGTTTCTGGA
The DNA here is from genome assembly GCF_036365525.1 of Heterodontus francisci. Taxonomy (NCBI): domain Eukaryota; kingdom Metazoa; phylum Chordata; class Chondrichthyes; order Heterodontiformes; family Heterodontidae; genus Heterodontus; species Heterodontus francisci. Next base: position 12,805,988 of record NC_090385.1, read on the forward strand.
GTGTGTTAGGGATGGTTTTCTAGAGCAGTATGATGAGGAACTGACTAGAAAACAGGCTATTTTAGATCTATTATTATGTAATGAGAAAGGGCTAATTAATAATCTTGTTGTAAAAGAATGTTTAGGGAGGAGTGACCATAATATGATAGAATTTTACATTATGCTTGAAGGTGAGGTAGTTCAATCTGAAGCAAGGGTGTTAAATTTGAACAAAGGAAATTATGAAGGTTTGAGGGGCAAATTGGTTGAGGTGGTTTGGAAAAATACATTAAAAGGTATGACAGTACAAAGAAATATTACGTAGTTTACAGCAACTATACATTCCTTCAAGGCACAAAAACCCAAAAAAGTAAAGGCAGTCGACCGTGGATAACGAAGGAAGTTAAGGATTGTATGAGATTTTTTTAAAAAGCCTATAAAGTTGCCAGAAATAGTAGTAAACCTGAGGAGTGGGAGTATTTTAGAATACAGCAAAGGAGTATCAAGAAACTGATAAAGAAAGGGAGAATAGAATATGAATGTAAGCGAGCAAAAAATGTAAAAATGGACTTTATAAGCTTCTAAAGGTATGTAAAAATGAAACATTTGGCTAAGACAAATGTGGGTCCATTACAGGCAGAGTCAGGAGAATTTATAATGGGGAATAGAGAAATGGCAGAGAAGCTAAATGATTACTTTGTGTCTGTCTTCACTGAGGAAGATACAAGAAATCTCCCAGAATTAGAGATCCAAGGGATTAGGGGGAATGAGAAATTGAAGGACATTAGTATTAGTAAGAATGTTGTATTGGAGAAATTAATGGGGCTGAAGGCTGATAAGTCCCCAGGACCTGATATTCTACATCCCAGAGTGTTGCAAGAGGTAGCTGTGGAGATAGTGGATGCATTGGTGATCATCTTCCAAAATGCTATAGATTCTGGAGTGGTTCCTGCAGATTGGAAGGTTGCAAATGTCACCCCACTATTTAAGAAGGGAGGGAGAGAGAAAACAGGGAATTACAGATATGTTAGTCTTACATCAGTCGGTGGGAAAATGCTAGAATCTATTCTAAAGGATGTGATAAATGGACACTTGGATAATAATGATCTGATTGGGCATACTCAACATAGATTTATGAATGGGAAATCATGTTTGACAAACCTGTTGGAGTTTTTTTAGGATGTTACTTACAGAATTGATAAAGGGGAGTTGGTGGATGTGGTATACTTGGATTTTCAGAAGGCTTTTGATAAAGTTCCCCACAAGAGGTTGGTGAGCAAAATTAAAGCACATGGGATAGGAGGTAATATACTGGTATGGATTAAGGATTGGTTAACAGGCAGAAAGCAGAGAGTAGGAATAAACAGGTCATTCTCGCATTGGCAGACTGTGACGAGTGGGGTACCGCAGGGATCAGTGCTTGGGCCCCAGCTGTTCAAAAAATATATCAATCATTTGGATGTGGGGACCAAATGTAATATTTCCAAGTCCACAGATGACACAAAACTAGGTGGGAATGTGTGTTGTGAGGAAGATGCAAAGCAGCTTCAAGGGGATTTGGACAGACTTAGTGAGTGAGCAAGAACATGGCAGATGGAATATAATGTGGAAAAATGTGAGGTTATCCACTTTGGTAGAGGGAATAGATGTGCAGAGTATTTAGTTTAGTTTAGTTTAGAGATACAGCACTGAAACAGGCCCTTCGGCCCACCAGGTCTGTGCAGACCATCAACCACCCATTTATACTAATCCTACACTAATCCCATATTCCTACCACATCCCCACCTGTCCCTATATTTCCCTACCAACTACCTATACTTGGGGCAATTGCTAATGGCCAATTTACCTATCAACCTGCAAGTCTTTGGCATGTGGGAGGAAACCGGAGCACCCGGAGGAAACCCACGCAAACAGAGGGAGAACTTGCAAACTCCACACAGGCAGTACCCAGAATTGAACCCGGGTCACTGAGCTGTGAGGCTGCAGTGCTAACCACTGCACCACTGTGCCGCCCATTTCTTAAATGGTAAGAGATTAGAAAGTGTAGATGTACAAAGGGACCTGGGTGTCCTTGTCAATAAGTCACTGAAAGCTAACATGCAGGTGCAGTAAGCAATTAAGAAGGCTACATAGAAAACATAGAAAATAGGAGCAGGAGTAAGCCATTCGGCCCTTCAAGCCTGATCCGCCACACAAGATCAGGGGGCAGGTTGTTCAACCTTGCCCGTCTAAGAGCGAAGTCCAAAGTACGGAAAGTCCTCATCAGGGAACTCCTCTTTGCTGACGATGCTGCTTTAACATCTCACACTGAAGAGTGCCTGCAGAGTCTCATCGACAGGTTTGCGGCTGCCTGCAATGAATTTGGCCTAACAATCAGCCTCAAGAAAACAAACATCATGGGGCAGGATGTCAGAAATGCTCCATCCATCAATATTGGCGACCACGCTCTGGAAGTGGTTCAAGAGTTCACCTACCTAGGCTCAACTATCACCAGTAACCTGTCTCCAGATGCAGAAATCAACAAGCGCATGGGAAAGGCTTCCACTGCTATGTCCAGACTGGCCAAGAGAGTGTGGGAAAATGGCGCACTGACACGGAACACAAAAGTCCGAGTGTATGAGGCCTGTGTCCTCAGTACCTTGCTCTATGGCAGCGAGGCCTGGACAACGTATGTCAGCCAAGAGCGACGTCTCAATTCATTCCATCTTCGCTGCCTCCGGAGAATACTTGGCATCAGGTGGCAGGACCGTATCTCCAACACAGAAGTCCTCGAGGCGGCCAACATCCCCAGCTTGTACACACTACTGAGTCAGCGGTGCTTGAGATGGCTTGGTCATGTGAGCCGCATGGAAGATGGCAGGACCCCCAAAGACACATTGTACAGCGAGCTCGCCACTGGTATCAGACCCACCGGCCATCCATGTCTCCGCCTTAAAGACGTCTGCAAACGCGACATGAAATCCTGTGACATTGATCACAAGTCGTGGGAGTCAGTTGCCAGCGTTCGCCAGAGCTGTGGGCAGCCATAAAGATGGGGCTAAAATGTGGCGAGTCGAAGAGACTTAGTAGTTGGCAGGAAAAAAGACAGAGGCGCAAGGGGAGAGCCAACTGTGCAACAGCCCCGACAAACAAATTTCTCTGCAGCACCTGTGGAAAAGCCTGTCACTCTAGAATTGGCCTTTATAGCCACTCCAGGCGCTGCTTCACAAACCACTGACCACCTCCAGGCGTGTATCCATTGTCTCTCGAGATAAGGAGGCCCAAAAGAAACACTAATCCCATATTCCTACCACATCCCCACCTGTCCCTATATTTCCCTACCAACTACCTATACTTGGGGCAATTGCTAATAGCCAATTTACTTTTCAACCTGCAAGTCTTTGGCATGTGGGAGGAAACCGGAGCACCCGGAGGAAACCCACGCAAACAGAGGGAGAACTTGCAAACTCCACACAGGCAGTACCCAGAATTGAACCCGGGTCACTGGAGCTGTGAGGCTGCAGTGCTAACCACTGCGCCACTGTGCCGCCCATTTCTTAAATGGTAAGAGATTAGAAAGTGTAGATGTACAAAGGGACCTGGGTGTCCTTGTCAATAAGTCACTGAAAGCTAACATGCAGGTGCAGTAAGCAATTAAGAAGGCTACATAGAAAACATAGAAAATAGGAGCAGGAGTAAGCCATTCGGCCCTTCAAGCCTGATCCGCCAATCATTATGATCATGGCTGATCATGCAACTCAGTAGCCTGTTCCCGCTTTCGCCCCATACCCTTTTATCCCTTTAGACCCAAGAGCTATATCTAACTCCTTCTTGAAAACATACAATGCTTTGGCCTCAACTGCTTTCTGTCGTAGCGAATTCCACAAGCTCACCACTCGCTGGGTGAAGAAATTTCTCCTCATCTCAGTCCTGAAAGGTTTACCCCGTATCCTTAGACTATGACCCCTGGTTCTGGACTCCCCCACCATTGGGAACATCCTTCCTGCATCTACCCTGTCAAGTCCTGTTAGAATTGTATAGGTTTCTATGAGATTCCCCACTCACTCTTCCGAACTCCAGCGAATATAGTCCTAACTGACTCAATCTCTCCTCATACGTCAGTCCCACCATCCCAGGAATCAGTCTGGTAAACCTTCACTGCACTCCCTCTATAGCAAGAACATCCTTCCTCAGATAAGGAGACCAAAATGGCACACAATATTCCAGGTGTGGCCTCACCAAGGCCCTGTATAATTGCAGCAAGACATCCCTGCTCCTGTACACGAATCCTCTCGCTATGAAGGCCAACATACCATTTGCCTTTTTTACTACCTGTTGCACCTGCATGCTTACGTTCAGCGACTGGTGTACGAGAACACCCAGGTCTCGCTGCATATTTCCCTCTCTCAGTTTGTAGCCGTTCAGATAATAATCTTCCTTCCCGTTTTTGCTACCAAAGTGGATAACCTCACATTTATCCACATTATACTGCATCTGCCATGCATTAGCCCACTCACTCAACTTGTCCAAATCACCCTGAAGCCTCTCTGCATCCTCCTCATATTTCACCCTCCCACCCAATTTTGTGTCCTCTGCAAATTTGGAGATATTACATTTAGTTCCCTCATCTAAATCATTAATGTATATTGTGAATAGCTGGGGTCCTAGCACTGATCCCTGCGGTACCCTGCTGGTCACTGCTTGCCATTTGGAAAAAGACCCATTTATCCATACTCTTTGTTTCCTGTCTGCCAACCAATTTTCTATCCATCGCAATACACTACCCACAATCCCATGCGCTTTAATTTTACATGCAAATCTCTTAATCTCTCTGAAGGTAAATTAGCCTTGATCGCAAGAGGATTTGCGTACAGGAATAGTGAAGTCTTGTTTCAATTGTATAGAATCTTGGTTAACTGCGCCTGGAGTACAGTGTGCAGTTTTGGTCCCCTTACCTTAGAAAGGATATTATTGCCATTGAGGGAGTGCAACAAAGGTTCACCAGACTTGTTCCCGGGATGGCGGGACTGTCCTATGAAGAGAGATTGGGGAAACTGGGCCTGTAATCTCTAGAGTTCCAAAGAATGAGAAGTAATCTCATTGAAACCTACAAAATACTTAAAGGGATAGACAAGGTAGATGCAGGTAAGATGTTTCCCCTGCTTGGGGAGTCTAGAACCAGGGGACACAATTTCAAAATAAGGGGGAAGCCATTTAGGACCAAGATGAGGAGAAATTTCTTTACTCAGAGGGTTGTGAATCTTTGGAATTCTCTACCCCAGAGGGCTGTGGAAACTCAGTCATTGAGTGTGTTTAAAGCAGAGATTGACAGATTTCTAAATATAAATGACAGAAGGGGATATGAGGATAATGTGGGAAAAAGGCATTGAAGTGGAAGATAAGCAACTCCGGCCCTCCAAGGGTTTCCATCCGGCCCGCAGATGTAAACTGCCGGAATGTCAGGCACCTCGGCGGACAACTATAGTTTTGTTAGAACCCTGCTTCCACACAGCATGGCTGTGCCCAGCAAAGAGTCTCTGTTCACAGCCTGCTTTTACTTTGCACATTTATGGTGAGTGCGGGGAGTGGAGGGAGTGGGGAGCGGAGACTGGAGGGAGCAGAGAGAGTGGAGGGATCGGAGAGAGTGGAGAGAGTGGAGGAGAGAGACAGACAGATAATGGGAAGAGAGAGAGATACAGAGATGGGGGAAGAGAGACAGATGGGGGAGCGAGAGAGACAGACAGACAGAGAGAGGGGGGAGATGAGAGACAGAGAGAGAGGGGGAAAGAGAGAGAGGGGGAGAAGAGAGACATACAGAGATTGGGGGAGGTAGAGACAGACAGAGGGGAGAGAGACAGACAGACAGAGAGAGTGGGTAGAGAGGGAAAGAGACAGACAAAGAGAGGTGGGAGAGAGACAGACAGACAGGCAGAGGGGGAAGCAACACAGACAGAGACAGAGACAGAGATGTAAGGGAAGAGAAAGGGATCAAGATCACTTCTGACAGATAGACATTTATCCAGAATACTCCGCATCGCTACATCAAGTGTGCAGGCAGAGATTGAATACTTATGCAAGCAAAAACAATGCCAGGTATGTCACTAAGTCAGTGTTCAACATAGTGATGAGAAAGTAAGTCAATAAATTAATCTTCTCATTTAAAGCTTCCTCAAAAAATGCACATTTGTTGTTTTGGTTAATAGTAAGATATATCTTTCATGCCTTTATCTTTCTGAAATTTTCTCAGCTGCTCCCTGTGTAGGACAAAAATGGTAATGTGGCCCCTACATGAAAAGTTTGGACACTTCTGGTCTAGAACAAAGGGGCCAAATCTTAAAATTATGGCGATGCTGTACAGGGGTGATGTCAGGAAGGACATCTTCACATAAAGGATAGTGAAAATCTTGAACTCACTCTGCTGCAGCCAGCTGTTGTGGCTGAGGGTCAACTGAAAATTACAAAACTGAGATGAACAAGTTTTTAGGTCGGTTGATTGTGTTGATAGTTTAGGCAAGGATATTAAAGGTTACAGAACTAAGAAGGAGTTGAGATACAGATTGGCCACAATCTAATTGGATGGCAGAAGAGATTCGGGGGGCTGAATGGCATTCTCCTGTTCCTACATTTCATTCTAAATTTATACTCTGTCCTTATCCTTATATTTCTATTGGAGAGGGAATAACAAGTTTTGATAGGCAGGCCCCATTAGAAATGTGGAGATAGGAATTTAAAATGGAAAATGTTGATAAGTGTATGCAGATGTAGGTTTTTCATATATTAGAGGTAGTGTATTTTGAGTGGAACTCCTTTGATATGCTGCTCTTCAAGGATCAATTTTGTTGCAGCAATCTTTGTTCTAACATGTAAGAGAAAGCAAGTCACATCCTTTTGATCTTTCTGACCTGGGGGAGGAGTTAATGATTTACAACCAGCAGTCAATTTACAGACAAAAATGACTTTCTAATTGACTCTCAGTACTTACGTAATTATATAAATTGAATTTTGATGTGGAACTCACTACCACAGGGAGTAGTTGAGGTGAGTAGCATAGATACATTTAAGGGGAAGCCAGATAAGTACATGAGGGAGAAAGAAATAGAGGGATATGCTGATAGTGTCAGATGAAGAGGGGTGAAGGAGGCTCATGTGGAGCATAAACACCAGCATGGACCATTTGAGCTAAATGGCTGGTTTCTGTGCTGTAAGTATGATATGATACTATATATTGAAGGGGCACAGCTTCATCTTGGCAGCAGAATAATACATTGCACATTATATAGTACAAAGTAATTTTTATGAATTCATTCACAGAATGTGAGCGCCATTAACAAGGTCAGCATTTATGCCTATCCTAAATTGCCCTTGAGAAGGTGGTGGTGTGTCATCTTTTTGAATATTGTCTTGCTTGGCCATTTCAGAGGCAACAAAGGACTGAATTTTATGTGCTCGCTGCTGAGATAGCAAGAAAAACAGCTGTCCGCCCATACGGGCCGTATGTCACGGAGCCATCACGATACTAAGTGTGGTGGCTCAGTTAAATAGCTGGGGCAGGCTGCTGTCCCACCCCGATCACATAGAGGGGGCGAGTTGTTCGTCCCCTGCGATGGCGTCAGCTGCCTGTGTGCAAGCGTTGACACCATTTTTAAAGGGCTGTTAGCCCTACTGGCTAATTTCAATATTTAAAGATAAAGTTAATTAAAATAAATAAATACATTTCTTTTGCCCCTCTCCCACCCCAATAACAATTAAATTAGTTATTTGCCCTTCCCCACCCAAAACACTTACCTTTACCATCTGACCTCCCCGCCCCCGCCCCCCTACAAACTGCACAAACTTTCAACTACAACCTTTCCCACCATCCCTACACCCATGACGTTAATTTGACCCTGTTCCGCCGCCCCCCTCCCCACTACAGAACCCGACGCCTGAGGGAAAAATAAATCCAGTCCAAAATTGCTGTGGGTCTGGAGTCACACACAGACCAGACCAGGTAACAACAGCAAATTTCCTTCCCTGAAGGACCAGGTGAACCAGTTGGGCTTTGTGACGACCAGGTGGCTTCGTGGTCACCATTACTAATACTAACATTTTATTCCAGATTTATTTACTTCATTGAATTTAAATTCCCCAGCTGCCATGGTGGGCTTTGAAATTCATGTCTTCGGATCATTAATACAGACCTCTACATGACTGGACCAGAAACACTGAACTACCGTATCCATTGTACCCAGTGCATCAGCTAATATAACACGAGCAACATCATGAAAGATGAAGTGGTATATAAGAAACAAAAACAACTGTTGATCTTAGGATTTGTTCCCTCCAGTTCAATTTTGGGTAACAAGTCTTGGCAGTGAGAAGTTATTTTTGGTGACTTTGAACAAAATCCGAGCCAGCAAATAGTTAGTAACCATGAAACATTCTCCAACATGGCTTGCAGCTGTGAATGGGCAGGGGTATTAAAATCCAATTCTAACTTACTGTTTCTGGAACTTTGCCCAGAGCAAAAAGATAAACATTAGGGGAATTCTTTGAAATTCGCAAACGGCAGGATTACATTATGGGGAAATTGGGGGTGTGCCCAAATCTCTGGTGTGAGCTCCCAGTGAATGAGGCTCAGGGTAGGGTGCACGATTTTGTAAAATTACTCCTATTTCCATAAGAATTCATGGGTGTGATTTTCATCTGCTTACAACAACAACTTGCATGTATATAGCGGCTTTTTAGTGCTATATGACTTCTGAAGAAAGGTCATCAACCCGAGATATCCATCAACTCTGTTTTTCTCCCTCCACAGGTGCTGCCTGAACAGCTGAACATTTCCAGCATTTGCTGTTTTTATTTCCCATTTCCAGCATCCGCAGTATTTTGCTTTTTGATGAGTTAATCTTCTTTGTTGATGTTGGTTGAGAGATTAATGTTGGCCAGAGCACAAGGAGAATTCCCCTGATCTTTGAAGAGTGGCAGGGGATGAGTCACACGCACCTGCGCAAGCAAAACAAAAATTACAGACATTGGGGAAAATCCAAGTTAGCGTGAATCATAAATATGATCTTGAAAGGGACAGACATGAGGGGCCAAATGACCTTTGCTTATTCCTTGTTTTCTTAAGTACATTCAAGACTGTAATTTACATCATAGACTGATTACTGTGCCAGCAGAACCATAGGAATAGTTATGTTGGTCTAAAAATGCTTCTCACTGTGGAACATGAATACACATGGGAGCCAATATTATAAGCCGTCATTAGACGTTCAGGCTACAGAGTAATAGAAGATGCCACCAACATGAGGTAATCCAGACTTGGAGAACTTTATAAGCTGCCAACAATGATTCTCTCTCCTTGGGGAAAATCCACTGCTCCCTAATAATTTCCCTGCATGATTTAATCCAATTAGATTTTTCAAGATCATTCCTGCCTAATTTGTATTGGTTCTTTCTGTTTACAAATGCTTGCACTCCCCTGCTCTTCTTCGAAATAGTGCCATGGATTCTTTTACTTCCACTTGAGAGAGTAGACGGGGCCTCAGTTTAATGCCCACTTTCACAGTGCTAAAATCTGGTCCAATGTTTCAGGTGTTTCAATGTTTCCTTGTTAGGAAGTTCTGATGAAAGGTCATTGATCTGAAATGGGCACAATCTTCCCGGTCCGACAGAGGTGGGTTTGGAGGCGGAACCAGGAGCAAAGTTTGAAACTTGCATGTCGCGTCAGCTTCCTGATGCATTCCTGCCTCTGACTGATCTTCCTGGAGGAGGGGGTGGGGGGGGGGGGCACCACGGCAGTGGCTACCCCCTCAGCAGTGGGTTAATTATGACCAATAAGAGAACATTTGAGGGCTAGTTGCTGCCGCCGCCCGGATCCTCCTGATATTGGACCTCCCACCACCTCCCGCTGAATTGGGAGTTCACTGCCCCCATTAATGCACTGCAAAAGTGTAAAGGTCGCAGCCTGGGCCATTACCCTACCTGTGGAGAGGTTTCCCTTCCACATTGATAGCCGTATGAGCTGTGGACCTTCCAGTTTTTCAAATATGAATCAGGCTTCTGAGGGTGCCTCCATTTTGAGGCACCCTTGCACTCCCCTACCTGCCTCAGCAGTGCCAACCTCTTGTCAGTGGGCTGCCTTCCGTCCAGTGCTGCTGGCCCTCCTATTGGCCCTCCCGCCTTGGGAAGCTGATGGCCATCCTTCATTGATCAGTTCCCGTAAGATTGCAGCTGTCATTGCACCCCTGACCCGTGTGGGGTCAGGAGCCAGAAATTATCCCAACGGTTGAAAATTTTCAAAGGTCATAGGATTCCACCTGGTACCTCTGTTCCTTTTTCAACAGGTGCTGCCAGACCTGCGGAGTATTGCCAGCCTTTTCTGTTTTTATGTTCGAAGTACTTTATAGGTTATTAAGTATGTTGGGTAGCCCTAAAATCATGAATTCATGATATAAATGCAATTTCTTTCTTTTTCTTGTTACTGTGGAGTTAGATAAATCATAGACCTGTCTTCACCTGCTTGGTGTGAATTTATAATGCCTGAGGAGAGCTGATGGGCAAATAGAGCAGTCTGGCTGTGTTTAACATCCTATAATTTAAACATATTTTGGTGAGGCTTCTTACCAGTTACAATAAGCCACAAGTAATGTACAAATTTTTACTGGCACAAGACCACTTCCTGGTCCAAGTTGTCTGGGTAGTGCAGTTTCAAGCTGTTTTCTTCAGCCTCATAGAAATGGTTCAACCTTCCAAGGGAAGCCCATTCTAAATGTCGATCAAAGTCAGGATTGGACCTCAAACCCAACCTGCAGATCCAAACAGGGTAAATTATGAGGGCAGGTTGCATTGATTAGGCTTGATTATAGAGGATTAAGTGGTGATTTTATTGAGGTGTTTAAGATGAGTAAAGGATTTGATAGGGGAGGCAGAGAGAAACAATTTCCTCCGGTCAAAAACAAGGAGACGTAACCTTTAAACTGGAGCTAGGCCTTTAAGAAGTGATGTGAAGAAGCACTTCTGCTCACAAAGGGTAGTTGGAGTTGAGAACTTTCTCCCCCAAAAGGCTGTTGAGACTGGGGAACAATTTGTAATTTCGTAATTGAGATTGATAGATTTTTGTTAAGTATAGGTATTAGGGGATATGGAACCAGGTGGATAAATGGAGATGAAATACATATCAGCCATGATGGAATTGAATGGAGGAACAGGCTTGAACTTAAGAACATTAGAAATAGGAGCAGGAGTATGCCTTTTGAGCTTGTTCCACCATTCAATAAGATCATGGCTGATCATCTTCCTCAATTTCACCTTCCCACATCTCCATATCCCTTGATTTACTTAGTATCCAAAAATCTATTGATCTCCGTCTTGAATATACTCAACGACTGAACATCTGAGCATAATGAGAGAGTAAGTGCTTGGCCTTGAGGGTTGCAGCTATGAGGAAAGATTGGATAGGTTGGGATTGTTTTCCCTGGAATTGAGGAGGCTGAGGGCTGACTTGATTGAGGAGTACAAAACTATGAGGGGCCTAGATAGAGTAGACAGAAAGGACCTGTTTCCCCTGGCGGGGAGGTCGGTTACCAGGAGCACAGATTTAAGGTGACTGGTAGAAGGATTAGAGAGGACATGAGGAGAAACTTTTTCACCCAGAGGGTGGTGGGTGTCTGGAATTCACTGCCAGGAATGATGGTAGAGGCAGAGACACTCAATTCTTTTAAAAGGTACCTGGACATGCACCTAAGGTGTTGTAACCTGCAGGGCTATGAACCAGGTGTTGGAAGGTGGGATTAGTTCGGGTGGATAGCTTATTTGACCAGCGCAGACATGATGGGCTGAATGGCCTCCTTCTGTGCTATATTTTGTTCTATGTTCTATCCACAGTCCTCTGGAGTAAAGAATTCCAAAGATTCACAACCCTTTGAGTGAAGAAATTTCTCCTCAGCTCAGTCCTAAATGGCCGGCCCCTTATTCTGAGACTGTGATCCTTAGTTCAAGATTGCATAGCCAGAGGAAACATCCTTTAGAGGGAATGCATCTATGCTGTTAAGCCACTTGAGAATTTTATGTTTCAATGAGATCATGAGCTGGATTTTATTCCGGTGACGGGGATCCTGGCAGCAGGCCGGAAAGCAAGGGCAGACCCCCCCCACGGCCCTTCATCGGACCCGTGGAGTTCCGTGGCAGGCAGGGAATTAACTACCCGCTGCCGGGGACAAACTCCCATCCCCAGAGCTTCCGTTCAATTGGAAGGCCAGTCAGGCAGGCCCTGGTGACGAGGTGGGGGAGGGAGGTGTTGTTGAGAGTTGGGTAATTCTTCTTGGGGGAGGGGGGGGAGGGGGGGGGCGGGGGGGGGGCAGCAATTGCCATGGGGGAGCTATTTGGATTGACCCCAAAGGAGGGAACACCCCCAACCCCACCAGGAGGCTGCCAGGCTTTACCTAGTGGCGTTTCCCCATGGCAGCAGGCCCCTCCGCCTTCTACAAAATTCAGGTGGGGGCAGGAAGAGGCCATTAAGTATCCATTAATTGGCCACTTAAGGGCCTCAATTAGACTTGGTCTTCACTTCCCCGGACAAAATGGCAGGGGGCCTGGGCAATGTCGGAAATGGCACCGCCCTACCATTTTGTTTGCCCCCCCACCATCTCTGCCCGTCTCCAAGGGCAGAACAAAATTCTGCCCCACCTCTCATTCTTCTAAATTCGAGGGAATATAGGCCTAGTTTACTCAATCTCTCCTCACAGGACAATCCCCTCATATCAGGAATCAATCTAGTGAACCTTTGTTGCACTCCCTCTAAGGTAAGTATATCTTTCCTTAGGTAAAGAGACTGAGCACAGTACAGTTAGGCCCTATATAATGTAGGAAGACTTCTTTACTCTTATACTACAATCCCTTGATAACAAAGGCTAACATAGCATTTGCCTTCCTAATTGCTTGCTATACCTGCATGTTAACTCTCTGTGATTTATATACAATGACATCTAGGTCCCACTGACTCCCAACATTTCCCAGCCTCTCACCATTTAAGTAATACTCTGCTCTTCTATTTTATCTACCAAAGTGGGTAATTTCACATTTTCCCACATTATATTCGATCTGCCATATTCTTGCTCATTCACTTAACCTTTCTAAATTCCTTTGCAGCCTCCTTGCATCCTCCTCGCAGTTTACTTTCCCACCTAACTTTCAATCATCAACAAACCCGAATGCGTTACACTTGGTCCCCTCATCTAAATCATTGAGTCATTGTAAATAGCTGAGGCCCTAGCACTCATCCTTGTGGTACCCTGCTAGTTACAACCTGCCAATCCAAAAATGACCTGTATATTTCCACTTTACTTCCTGTCCATTAACTAATCCTCAATTCATGCTGATATATTACCTCCAATCCCTAATTTTGTGTAACAATCTCTTGTGTGGCACCTTATTGAATGGCCTTTGAAAATCCAAATACACTACAACCACTGGTTTCCCATTATCTACCTCGTTAGTTACAACCGCAAAGAATTCTAACAAATCTGTCAAATACAATTTACCCATCGAAATCCATGTTGGCCTTACCCAATCATATGATGATTTTATAAGTGCCCTGTTATCACGTCCCTAATAATAGATTCTGTGATCTCCTGGACCAGTCAGACCTGCAACGTATAACAGCACATTTTCCCGAGGCAGCACAACTCTTCGGACTAAAAATCAGTTTAAAGAAAATTGAAGTCCTGCATCAGCCTGCACCCCAAGAATAATATAGACTACCAAGCATTGCCATCGAGGGAACCGAGCTGAATGCCATCAGCAATTTGCTTATTTGGGGAGCGTCATCTCATTTGATGCCACCATAGACAAGGAAGTGGACAATAGGCTCTCAAAAGCAAACAGTACATTCAGCAGACTCGACAAATGTGTGTGGAGCAATCACAGCCTCAGAGCACAGACCAAACTCAAAGTGTACAAAGCCATAGTCCTCAGCACCCTTCTGTACAGCCCTGAGTCTTGGTTCCTATACCGCCGTCATGTGCGCCTTCTAGAACACTTCCATCAGCGCTGCTTCCGCAGCATCCTCAAGATCTGCTGGCAGGACCACATCTCAAACACTGAAGTCCCAGAAACAGCCAACATCACCAGCATTGAGGTCATCCTCCTGAAAAGCCAACTGTGTTGGGCGGGTCACGTTGCCCGGATGGACGACAGTCGCCTGCCCAAGATCATGTTGCATGGAGAGTTGATCATGGGTAAAAGGAACAGAGGGGCCCCATGCAAATGTTTCAAGGACTCCCTGAAGAAGTCCCTCTCTGTGTGCCACCGCCTGTGGGAAGCGCAGGTCATAGATTGTGATGCCTGGAGATGCTACATCAGGAGGGCTGCAGACACCTTTGAGACTGAGCGAAGAACCAGCATGAAAGAGAAAAGGAGGAGAAGGATAGATCCAATTGCCCCCAGCAGCGACTACACCTTCACTTGTACCTGCTGTGGGAGAATCAGCTGGTCATGGATAGGCCTGACTAGCCACCAGCATGCCTGTCACCAATGACTACAACCTTCCCCAAAATCTTCGTCTGTGAAGAAATGTGAATAAGAGAAGAATAATAGATTCCAGCTTTTTCCCTACTACTGATATCAGGTTAACTGTTTTCTCTCTTTCCTTTTTTGAAAAGCTACCAATCCACGAGGACCGTTCTAGAATCTAGGGAATTCTGGAAGTTCAAAACCAATGCAGCAGGTCCAAAACCATTGCATTGAGGGATTGAATGGCCAACCCCTGTATCTATGTTCCTAATCACCTTGATGATCATTATCATCGTGTTAACATTTTAAATTAACTTTGCATCATATTTATAGATTACATATCTCAGTTTCTCTATTTATGCATCTGTACAACACCATGTACATCATAAAGCATCTCTGCAGAGAAGATCCCTGAACTGCGAGAGCTGTCCTTGAGGAGAGATTGAGGAGAATGGCCCTATACTCACTGAAGTTTAGAAGGTGAGAGGTGATTTCATTGAAACATATAAAACTCTTAGAGGGCTAGACAGGGTAGATGCTGAAGAGTCTAGAACTAGAGGCCATCGTCTAAAAATAAGGGATTGGCCATTTAGGATTGAGATGAGGAGAAATGTCTTCACCCAGAGGGTTGTGAACCTTTGGAATTCTCTACTCCAGAGAGCTGTGGATGCTCAATCATAAAATGTGAAAACTGGCTTCTGAAAGAAGTGGGTAAGATTGATGTATGTCAGTTTTCCAAATCCACAGAGAGCTGACACTTGTCATTCACAGTGTAAAGGTTCTCTTAGTCTGCAATTCGAGTGTTGAATCGTTGCTGCTACCAAGCTGTCTCCAATTCTGCATCATCGACAATTTATTAAACCCTTAAAGAAATGCTTTATCTTTGTTATGATGGTACATTCTCCTGATTCTGTCCCCGGGTGACAGATCCAAGCAGTCACTCCCCTACAGTGCTGGAGCATTGAAAAGAATCTTAAAACAACACCATAAAAACAGAGGCAACAGCCTGACTCATATTGCAGCCATAAAGTTGAAATCAGGAGCCAAATAAGTGTCAAGTTACAGACAATATTCTCAATGCAAGGCATAGTGAGAGATAATAAAATAACAGATGCTCAACCCTGACTGAACACAGCTGATTCGGAGTAGGAGGAGGCTGTGGTAAGATGCAGGTCATATCAGATATAGTAAGTTTAGTAGCTCCCCTTCCATCTGCAAAAAATAAACCCCAGTGATTGCTGTCTTGCCTCTTGAACTGAAATAGAGTTTAATTGAGGATGTTGTGGGTTTTGATGTTAATGCTCATTTTCCATACATGGTAAGGCCACGCAGACAATGTGGCTTAATATCCTACCCGTTCTAGCAACAGAGCTACTTTCTGTGGTCTGAGTAAATATCACAGATGAAAATAGACAATGGTGCCCAAAGGCAGCAGAAGCAATACGGGAAGGATGCAAAATAGGCTGCCAACCCGCCATCACCTGTTTTACACTGTTACCAAATCTACCCCCATGGTTCCTAGATGGGGCACTGCAACTTTAGAACATAAGAGCATAAGAACTAGGAGCAGGAGTAGGCAATTCAGCCCGTCGAGCCAGCTCTGCCATTCAGTACGATCATGACAGATCTCACTTTGGCCTCAACTCTACTTTCCTGCACGTTCTCCATAACCCTTCAACCCATTATTAATTAAACTAATGACAGAAAAAAACATGAAACAAGATGGGGTTTGTAGACAGTCTCATATCTAAAATAGAATCATGATGAATTTACAACTTGGAGATTTGCACTTCAATTCCAGATTTTCTTTGCACGGGTATTTCTTTGCAGATGGGCCCTTCACCTTTCCCAGCACTTTGAGTGTGTCTCCTGGTGAGTCGCAAACACTATTACCCTTGAGCCAGCTCTGCCATTCAATAAGATCATTGCTGAACTTCTATCTGTATGCCACTTTCCTGCCCACTTCTCATATGTCTTGAATTTCTCAGTGCTCAGAAATCTGTTGATCTCTTTCCTGAATATAGTCAATGACTGTACTAGATCCTAGTTTATTTTATTAGTTTATGGGATGTGGGCATCGCTGGCTAGGCCAACATTTATTGCCCATCCCTAATTACCCTTGAGAAGGTGGTGGTGAACTG
Organism: Heterodontus francisci; assembly: GCF_036365525.1. NCBI lineage: Eukaryota > Metazoa > Chordata > Chondrichthyes > Heterodontiformes > Heterodontidae > Heterodontus > Heterodontus francisci. The sequence goes on from NC_090385.1 coordinate 12,822,580, forward strand.
CCTTCTTGAACCGCTGCAGTCCATGTGGTGTAGGTACACCCACAGTGCTGTTAGGAAGGGAGTTCCAGGATCTTGACCCAGCAACAGTGAAGGAACGGCGATATAGTTCCAAGTCAGGATGGTGAGTGGCTTGGAGGGGAACTTGCAGGTGGTGGTGTTCCCATGCATCTGCTGCCCTTATCCTTCTATGGTGGTAGAGTTTGTTGGTTTGGAAGGTGCTGTTGAAGGAACCTTGGCCACTTTCTGCAGTTCATTTTGTATATGGTACCCACTGCAGCCACTGTGCCCCAGTGAGGGAGGGAATGAATGGTTAAGGTTGTGTATGGTGTGCCAATGAAGTGGGCTGCTTTGTTCAGGATGGTGTCGAGCTTCTTGAGTGTTGTTGGAGCTGCACTCATTCAAGCATGTGGAGAGTATTCCATCACACTCCTGACTTGTGCCTTGTAGATGGTGGGCAGGCTTTGGGGAGTCAGGAGGTGAGTTACTCGCCTCAGGGTTCCCAGCCTCTGACCTGCTCTTGCAGCCACAGTATTTATGTGGCTGGACCAGCTGAGATTCTGGTCAGTGGTCACTCGAGGATGTTGTTTGTTGGCGATTCAGGAATGGTAATGCATTGAATGTCAAGGGAAGGTGGTTAGTTTCTCTCCTGTTGGAGATGGACATTGCCTGACACCTGCGTGACGTTAATGTTATACTCAAGTCAAAACAGAAAATGTTGCAAATACGCAGCAGTCTGACAGCATCTGTGGAAAGAGAAATAGTTATGTTTTCAGGTCGATGACTCTTCGTCAGAATGTGTTTTTATTTCAGATTTACAGCATCTGCAGTATTTTTCCCTCATTGTACAAATCTAGGCTCACAATTGTGCAATCCTACAGTAATGTATTTATTCTACACACTCTACACACTGTAACAGACATTGCTGCTGATGAGAATGACCTCTAGCTTGCTGCTTCTCCTTTTTGTCAGTAATAGTCTTCCAGAATTTATAAGTGCTATCCTTATTTCACGGTCCAATGTGACTGGAATATCTCTATCCTGCTCCAGCCCTTGAACCACCCCGAGATCTCTGCACTCATCCAATTCTGACCTCTTGAGCATCCGCAGATTTCTTTGCTCCATCATTGGTAGCCATGTCTTCAGTTGTTAAGGCCCTAAGCTCTGGAATTCTGACCCTAAACATTTCCACCCCTCTACCTCTGCTCCTCCTTTAAGTCACCCCTTCCCTTTTAGACCAAGCTTTGGTCATCTGTCCTAATTTCTCCTTATGTTGCTGGTGTCAAATTTTGTTTGTTTAACCCTCCTGTGAAGCACCTTGGGACATTTTACCATGTTAAATACAAGTTATTGTTGTTTTTGAATAAGTGTCTCCCTGCTTCTTCAAGATTGTAAATCCTTGCAGCATAAAGCAAGACTTTGAAAAATGAAACCTGTGTAATCGTCCCCAGAAACCCATGAGTAATGCATATCACATACAAAACTCAATCTGCATGCCACAGAAAAGTGAAATCTCATGGATTGGATTTTATTATTCAATAAACTACTGATGTTCATCAGATTTCCCCTGTGATGTAACTAATCCTTCGTTCTCAGTTGCAAAAATAAAATTTTGGATTATTCCTCCCCTCCTCCAAACAAAAAATTGATTCATAAAGCTTCCCCGCCACCATCACCCCCACCTCAAATGAAATTATTCTCTCTCAACTCCCCTATCACAACCCAACCGCAGAGGGGATGAAGTACATAGTGGGTCAGTGGTAACAACTGACAAAGAAATCGGGGACTGACAAATGCAAAAGAACCAAAGGCAACACAAGGAACAGCTTTTTATGCAGAAAATTGTTACGATATGGAGTGCATTGCCTGAAAAGGGAGTGGAGGCAGATTCATTCGTGACGTTCAAAACGGAATTGGATAAGCATTAGAAGGGAAAGGATTTGTAGGGTTACAGGGAGTAAGACTAACTGAATTGCTCTTGCAGAGAGCTGGCAGGGGCTTCCTGGGCCAAATGGCCTCCGGCTGTGCTGTTAACATTCTATGATTCCATTCTATGATTCTCTTTTGCTGCGTAGTAACACACTAGACAGGTATTGGACTGTCGAGGGTGTGGTACTGGACTAGTAACCCAGAAAACGTGAACTCCAAATCCCACCACGGCAACCTGAGAATTTGAAACTACTTTTAAAAATCTGGAAATAAAAAGCTTATACCAGTTAAAAAAATGCCCTAAAATAAAAGCAAAATACTGCGGATGCTGGAAATCTGAAATAAAAACAGCAAGTGCTGGAAATACTCAACAGGTCTGGCAGCATCTGTGGAAAGAGAAGCAGAGTTAACGTTTCAGGTCAGTGACCTTTCATCAGAACCCTATTGAAAGTTCTGATGAAAGTCACAGACCTTAAACATTAATTCTGCCTCTCTCTCCACAGACGCTGCCAGATATTTAAAAAACAAGCCCAGCTGGTTCCTTAATGTCCTTTCAGTATTCACTAGTGAGAGGGACCTGGTCGTTTGTGAGGACAGCGTGGAACAGGCTGATATGCTCGAACAGGTTGAGGTTAAGAGGGAGGATGTGCTGGAAATTTTGAATGATATGAGGACAGATAAGGCCCCGGGGCCAGACGGGATATACCCAAGGATATTACGGGAAGCGAGGGAAGAGATTGCTGCGCCTTTGGCGATGATCTTTGCGTCCTCACTGTCCACTGGAGTAGTACCGGATGATTGGGATATACCCAAGGATATTACAGGAAGCGAGGGAAGAGATTGCCGCGCCTTTGGCGATGATCTTTGCGTCCTCACTGTCCACTGGAGTAGTACCGGATGATTGGAGGGTGGCAAATGTTATTCCCTTGTTCAAGAAAGGGAATAGGTATAACCCTGGGAATTATAGACCAGTCAGTCTTATGTCGGTAGTGGGCAAATTATTGGAGAGGATTCTGAGAGACATGATTTATGATTATTTGGAAAAGCATGGTTTGATTACAGATTGTCAGCATGGCTTTGTGAGGGGCAGGTCATGCCTCACAAGCCTTATTGAATTCTTTGAAGATGTGACAAAACACATTGATGAAGGAAGAGCAGTGGATGTGGTGTATATGGATTTTAGCAAGGCGTTTGATAAGGTTCCCCATGGTAGGCTCATTCAGAAAGTAAGGAAGCATGGGATACAGGGAAAGTTGGCTGTCTGGATACAAAATTGGCTGGCCCATAGAAGACAGAGGGTGGTAGTAGATGGAAAGTATTCTGCATGGAGCTCGGTGACCAGTGGTGTTCTGCAGGGATCTGTTCTGGGACCTCTGCTCTTTGTGATTTTTATAAATGACTTGGATGAGGAAGTGGAAGGCTGGGTTAGCAAGTTTGCCGATGACACGAAGATTGCTGGAGTTGTGGATAGTGTGGAAGGCTGTTCTAGGTTGCAACGGGCCATTGACAGGATGCAGAGCTGGGCTGAGGTGGCAGATGGAGTTCAACCTGGAAAAGTGTGAAGTGATTCATTTTGGAAGGTCGAATTTGAATGCAGAATACAGGCTTAAAGACAGGATTCTTGGTAGTGTGGAGGAACAGAGGGATCTTGGGGTCCATGTCCATAGATCGCTCAAAGTTGCCACCCAGGTTGATAGGGTTGTTAAGAAGGTGTATGGTGTGTTGGCTTTCATTAACAGGGGATTTGAGTTTAAGAGCCACGAGGTTATGCTGCAGCTCTATAAGGCCCTGGTTCGACCACACTTGGAATATTGTGTTCAGTTCTGGTCGCCTCATTATAGGAAGGATGTGGAAGCTTTAGAGAGGGTGCAGAGGAAATTTACCAGGATGCTGCCTGGACTGGATGGCATGTCTTACGAAGAAAGATTGAGGGAGCTAGGGCTTTTCTCATTGGAGCGAAGAAGGATGAGAGGTGACTTGATAGAGGTGTACAAGATGATGAGAGGCATAGATAGAGTGGATAGCCAGAGACTTTTTCCCAGGGTGGAAAGGGCTATCACCAGGGGGCATAATTGTAAGGTGATTGGAGGAACGTTTCGGGCAGATGTCAGAGGTAGGTTCTTTACACAGAGAGTGGTGGGTGCGTGGAATGCACTGCCAGCGGTGGTAGTAGAAGCAGATACGTTAGGGACATTTAAGCGACTCTTGGACAGGTACATGGATGATTAGTAGAATGAAGGGTAGGTAGGTAGTTTGATCTTAGAGTAGGTTAAAGGTTCGGCACAACATCGTGGGCCGAAGGGCCTGTACTGTGCTGTACTGTTCTATGTTCTATGAAACCTACCATCCCTACCTGGTCTGGCCTATATGTAACTCCAGTTCCACACTGATGTGGTTGACTCTTAACTGCCCTCAGAGGTTGCTAAGCAAGGCACTTAGTGTCTCAAATGGTATCAGGGCAACTCGGGGAAAGCAAAAAGTGATGCCCACATTCCAAGAATGAAAATAAAAAATAAAAACACTCGCACCTTTAGTATAATGGCACAGGAATCACAGCGAACATAATCAAACTTCTCCACTCTATTAAAGGAACATGAACATTTTTTAACAAGTCAAGTTGGGTGTTAAAATGGCAGAGGAAAATCTGATGTGAGTGCATTAAGGAATAACACTGCTGAGGGTAACTTAACCTAATCTGAGAGGATAAAGAGTTTACAGATTGCCCCAGTCTGATTCTATAAAAGGCATCTTTGTTTTTTCACATTGTTTAACCTCCCCAACTGATGTTTTAGGGTTTAGGAAGAGGTACTGCTTGATTTAACAGCTGAGACTGCTAAAAAGTCATTTTGCTTTGTTATCTAGAGAAACCATCATTTTTGGTGCTAATTGGAAACATAGATCTCAACATGGTTATGAGAAATAAGGGGAGTTAAAAATGGTCATAAAACATGTAAGAAAGAACAGTGATATGACTTGCTTGACATCTGAGATTCCATAATGATGAGGAAACTGCTTGGATGTAGTTTCTTAAAAAGAAAAAATTTATTCCAGGTTTCCGCCGATTACTAGCAGGACACAGTTTGATTCTGTTTTCTGTGTGACAACTTTGCTGGTTTGAGTCATTTTATGGAATAAAAATGCAAGTGCTAAAACTTCATGTGTAAATTATTATTTGTGAGCAGTTGGAATGGAAAACGGGGAAACTATAAAATAAAAGATCCAATCTTTTCCCCAGCACAATGCGGGCACCAATTCAAACAAAGCGCATCATCCTCATGAACTGAATTACTGCCCAAATGCTAATTACACAGATTCCTCTTACACAGAATTTATAGCCTAGAAACAGGCCATTCAGCTCAACTGGTCCATGCTGGTGTTTATGCTCCACTTGCGCCTCCTCCCAGCCCTCCTCATCTCACCATATCCTTTAGTACGACCTGGTGAGAGAGGTGTCTATGGGTCCCTCTCAGCCTTCTTACCGTAATTTTAAACACACTGTTTTGAGCTCCCCCTTGGTGAATTCTTGTTCACCGCTTTCCAATTATAAGGCAAAGAAACCAGCACAAACAGATTTTCTTAGGTTTAAAGAAGAAAAGTTGAAATTTATTAAACTGAAACTCTAATTTGGTTAACGCCTATGGATACACAACATGTCCATGCTAGCATGCATACGCGATACACACATGCAAATAGAGACAGAAAAGAGCAAAGGAAAAATAAAGAGGAAAAGTTTGAGGCAATATCTGAAGCGTTTTTGTTAGGTTCTTCAAGCTCACTGTAGAGTCCTTGATTGTAGGTAGATCTTGCTTTTTGTTGTGGCCCAGTATTCTTCTTAAACCTTGTTTGCAGTAGGAGACTTTACTGTCTTGGGGTTCATGTGTTTTTAGTGGGTTTGGAGTTCGGTGAGAAAGAGATGGGAGCAGACAGGAGAGACCTTCTCAGTTCAGGAGCAAACAGGTTCAAACTGTTTGTACAATTCAGAAAAATCCAGGTTCCCAAGCAGGTTAGTCACGTGACTAACTGGTTTGACCATGTCTTGGATTGTATCATCTTAACAGTCTCTGGAATGCTCCTCTTACACACAATACCTGGTGATCAAGGTCCATTGTGGGTTGAATGTGTCAGGGAATGGTCCTTTGTCCTTCCAATCACTGTTTGTTAATATGCAAATGTATTTTCCAGCCATGGCTGATCTGTTTAACAAGTCCTTTCTTCATTCCAGTTACAGTTTAATATCAATGTTCATGAGAAAATTAGTGTGCCTCATTCTTGGCAGGTGGGGGCCGAGCATGACACCTTCTATTCCTTTTTCCCTCAAGTGTTTATCTAGCTTCCCCTTCTCTCTTTTCTAGAGAAATGAGGCCCAACCTGTTTAGCCTTTCCTAATAGGTATAACCTCTCAGTTCCAGTATAATCCATGTAATTCTATCTGCATTGATTTAATGAGGATTAGACTCAATGTGCACAGTGCATGTACATTTCAGCTTCTCTATATCCCCCTTTGCCCTCCTTCCTCATCATTTTCTGTAGTTCATCTTTGCAGTTAGTCATTATAACCAATACAGCTATTCAAAGCCCTGGTTAGACCACACATGGAGGACTGTTTACAATTCTGGGCATTGCACTATAGAAAGGATATATTGGCTTTGGGAGGAGTGCAGTGTTGATCCACTAAGGCTCTAAGGGTTAGAATATCATAGAATCAAAGAATCTTTGAATAGTACAGTACAGAAGGAGACCATTTGACCCATCAAGTCTCTTTCAAAGAGAAATCAAGTTAGTCCCACTCCCTCCATTCTTTCACCATATCCCTGCAATTTTTGTTCCTCTTCAAGTAATTATCAAATTCCCCTTTACAGAATGATTATTATGAGAGATAACCTACACTAGTTTTGTATTGCCTGGAATTTAGAAGGTTAAGGGTTGGTTTAATTGAGGATTTTGAAAGAAATTGATAGTGTCGATGGAGAGAAACATTTTCCAGTGCTGGGGGAGACTAGGACCAGTGAACATAACCTTAAAATCATGGTGACCACATTCAAGAGAGAAGTTAGGAAACAATTCTTCATGCAAAGCGTAAAAGAAGTGTGAAACTCTCTCCCAAAAACACAGTAGATGCTAGCTCAATTAACTATTTTAAAGCTGAGATTGAGAGATTTTGCGAGCCAGGGATATAAAAGGATACGGAACCAAGGCAGGTGCATGGAGTTAAGATACAGATCAGCCAAGATCTCTCGGAATGGTAGAACAGGCTCGAGGGACTGAATGGTCTATGCCTATGTTCCTATGACTCTATTAAAAAAAACCTCTTTATTTTACTAATGTGTTAGCAGATATAAGAATACAAATCATTGCGTGTGAATGTCTTCGATCAAACTCTTAACGCACTTACACTAAATTCCCCTCTTCGCTGTTCAGATGAGGCATTAACCTATTTATTTTATACATTTTCATGCCATTACTAAGATAGTGAAGGGGAAAGAGAACTTTGCATAAACAAGTGAAGCATTTACATGGTAACACCAACACCAATCACTGCGTACAGCCTATTACACGTTTAAAGAAAACAAAGCTACACACACTTTTTGGTAAACGGGAGGAGTACTATCGGGCAGATTTTCCCCTCACTGTGTCCCTTTGAGAGAATGAGAGATGGCAGTGACACTGCAGGCAATAAATAATCTTGAAGTGTGAGTGAGATGCATGGAAAATAAAGGTCGCTATCACCTTTGCAACACTTTGCATCCTTGACTTTATGTCTTTTGGGGAGTTATGTCCACGATTCACTGATCCAAAAAGCATAACGTTAGTCGTGCAAACTTCGACGTATAACTCTTAACAGATCCCCTGAACAAATAAAGTGTTTCCTCAATTCTAAAGAACCAGGGGTTCTTTGTAACCAAATACATCTCAACCCCCAGGGCACATTTTGACAGGCTCTCCTGGGATGACTGAGACCACATGAAACAACCACCATTCATTCATATGGGGCATTTTATGAGAGCAGACTTAATTAGACTTCACATGTGGCAGTCACAACCAGCCATAAATAGGTTCAAATTACAGAGTCTTAATTGATTCCATTTATCTGTATGGTTTCTGTAACTGCTATCTAGTCATCAATACAAATCACAGGACTGACTGTGATAGGTGGATCGTAGCTGTGAAGATCAAAACTTTCTCTTTCTTTCAATAATGAATCGTAACATTCCATTTGGGTGTTAGGTTTAATAGGCAGCTATTAGCCTATAATGGGGTGGGGGGTGGGGGTTGCTGCTGCTGGAGGAACTATAATTGCTACAGTGATTTCTGGTTGAAAGTCTTGTGCAAACATCTAGTCCATTGGGCAGCGATAGCTACTCACTGAGGAACCAGCTCCTGAGCCTGTCCGCCTTGCACAATGCCACACTTGTTTCAGTCAAGAGCAGACCGCAAGCCTCTGAGTTGTATAAGTGCACCATTTTGCAGGAGATGTCAAGAGTGTGCGCTTTCTCAAGGGAAGATTTACAATCAAAATGAGAAAGATGGATTGCCAACCTATTCTAATATATAGAGTAGTGTTTACTTTTGGGATTGAAATGTAGGTGGCCTATCTTTAATCAAAACAAATGAGTCACTTCACAGGACTGAGAGAGTTGACAGGTCACTGACGTCTCCTACATAAGGAAACCACATTGCATACTATTTTTCCATTTGACAAAAAATTCTATAAATTCATTCACATTTACTTTAACTGGCAACTTGTGTTTATCCATAATTAGAGCCACAGTTTACTGACTGAAAACCCAACTTTGATTCAAGGACCATCTGTGAATGGTTTCACTGAGCAATCCATAGAATTGTTTTGATGATACAGGGGGCAGGGTACCTCCATAGTCTGAGATCAGTAGATCAGGGTGCAATCTGCACCCACCTTTCTTGAAGATTTTTGCTGTGGGTTATGAAATGCACTCTATTGATAAGGAGGGAATTCTGACTTATACACCTGCAGAGAACTGTCTTCACCAATTGCTAAGCAGTAGTGTCCACTATTTCGAGATGAAATCAAATGAGGCCATATGGATTGAGCTCAGAAATAAAAGAGGGACAGCCACACGACTAGGAATGTACTATAGACCCCAAATAGTGAGAAGGGGATAGAGAACAAATATGTAGGCAAATTTCTGAGTGCAAAAACTGTGGGGAAAAATAGTTGGGGATTTCAACTACCCTAATATCAACTGGGATACAAACAACGTGAAGGGCACAGAGGGCACAAAATTCTTGAACTGCACTCAAGAGAACTTTTTTTAGCCAGCACGTAACACCCAACGAGAGGGGTCACAATTCTAGACTTAGTCTCTGGTAATGAAGCTGGGCAAGTGGATGAAGTAGCAGTGGGTTGCCATTTTGGAGATAGTGATCATAATACAGTTACTTTTAGCATATTCATGGAGGAGGACAAAGAAAAAACAGGAGTAAAATTTTTAAATTGGGGGAAGGCAAATTTTATGAAACTGAGAGGTGACCTGGCAAAAGTGGACTGGATACAGCTACTTGAAAGAAAATCAGTGGCAAACCAGTGGGAGGCATTCGAAAGTGAGATTATACAGGCACTGTGTAGGCATGTCCCCACAAAGATAAAGGGTGGTACTACCAAATCTAGAGCCACTGTTATCCAGAAGCATATGGGAAGGCAGTGGTGTAGTGGTATTGTCACTGGACTAGTAACCCAGAGACCCAGGGTATTTCTCTGGGAAATGCGTTTGAATCCCACCACAGCAGAAGGTGGAATTTGAATTCAGTTAATAAATCTGGAATTAAAAAAAGCTATGGCCATGAAACCATTGTTGATTGTTGTTAAAAACCCATCTGGTTCACTAATGTCCTTTAGGGAAGGACTTACCTGGTCTGGCCTACATGTGACTCCAGACCCACAGCAATTCTCTGACTCTTAAATGCCCTCTGAAATGGCCTAGCAAGTCACTCAGTTGTATCTAACTGCTATAAAGTCAATAAAACAGAATGAAACCAGACGGATCACCCTGCATCGACCTAGGAAACGACAACGGCAAAACCAGCCCTGTCGACCCTCCAAAGTCCTCTTTACTAACATCTGAGGGCTTGTGCCAAAGTTGAGAGAGCTGTCCCACAGACTAGTCAAGCAACAGCCTGACATAGTCATACTCACAGAATCATAACTTACAGACAATGTCCCAGACACTGCCATCACCATATCCATGTATGTCCTGTCCCACCGGCAAGACAGACCCAGCAGAGGTGGCGGCACAGTGGTATATAGTCAGGCGGGAGCTGCCTTGGGAGTCCTCAACATCGACTCTGGACCCATGAAGTCTCATGGCATCAGGCCAAACAGGGGCAAGGAAACCTCCTGCTGATTACCACCTACCGCCCTCCCTCAGCTGATGAATCAGGACTCCTCCATATTAAATAGCACTTGGAGTAAGCATTGAGGGTGGCAAGGGCACAGAATGTACTCTGGATGGGGGACTTCAATGTCCCTCACCAAAAATGGCATGGTAGCACCACTGCTGGCCAAGTCCTAAAGGACATAGCTTCAAGACTGGGTATGCGGCAGGTGGTGAGGGAACCAACAAGAGGGAAAAACATACTTGACCTTGTCCTCACCAAACTGCCTGCTGCAGATGCATCTGTCCATGACAGTATTGGTAGTATTGGTCTTCACATTGGATGGATACCTTCCATCGTGTTGTATGGCACTACCACCCTGCTAAATGGGATAGATTTCAAATAGATCTAGCAATGTAAAACTGGGCCTCCATGAGGTGCTGTGGGTCATCAGCAGCAGCAGAATTGTACTCAACCACAATCTGTAACCTCATGGCCCAGCATATTCCCCACTCTACCATTACCATCAAGCCAGGAGGCCAACCCTGGTTCAATGAAGAGTGCAGGAGGGCATGCCAGGAGCAGCACCAGACATACCTCAAAATGAGGTGTCAACCTGGTGAAGCTACAACACAGGACTATCTGCATACCAAACTGCGTGAGCAGCATGCGATAGACAGAGCTAAGCGAACCCATAACCAATGGATCAGATTTAAGCCCTGCAGTCCTGTCACATGGGAGGCACAGTGGCGCAGTGGTTAGCACTGCAGCCTCACAGCTCCAGCAACCCCGGTTCGATTCTGGGTACTGCCTGTGTGGAGTTTGCAAGTTCTCCCTGTGTCTGCGTGGGTTTCCTCTGGGTGCTCCGGTTTCCTCCCACATGCCAAAGACTTGCAGGTTGATAGGTAAATTGGCCATTAGCAATTGCCCCTAGTCTAGGTAGGTGGTAGGGAAATATAGGGACAGGTGGGGATGTGGTAGGAATATGGAATTAGTGTAGGATTAGTATAAATGGGTGATTGATGGTCGACACAGACTCGGTGGGCCGAAGGTCCTGTTTCAGTGCTGTATCTCTAAACTAAATTAAAAACTAAACATCCAGTAGTGAATGGTGGTGTACAAATAACAACTAACTGGAGGAGGTGGCTCCATAAATATCTACATCCTCAATGATGGGAGAGCCCAGCACATCAGTGCAAAAGATAAGGCTGAAGCATTTGCAACAATCTTCAGCCAGAAGTGCCGAGTTGAAGATCCATCTCGGCCTCATCCTGAAGTCCCCAGCATCACAGATGCCAGACTTCAGCCAATTCAATACACTCCACCTGATATCAAGAAACGACTGAAGACATCGGATACTGCAAAGGCTATGGGCCCTGACAATATTCCGGCAATAGTACTGAAGACCCTGTGCTCCCGAACTTGCCGCGCCCCGAGCCAAGCTGTTCCAGCTACAATACTGACATCTACCCTGCAATGTGGAAAATTGCCCAGGTATGTCCTGTACACAAAAAACAGGTTAACTCCAACCCGGGCAATTACCGCCCCATCAGCCTACTCTCAATCATCAGTAAAATGATGGAAGGTGTCATTGACAGTGCTATCAAGTGGCACTTGCTTAGCAATAACCTGCTCAGTGACGCTCAGTTGGGGTTCCGCCAAGGCCACTCAGCTCCTGACCTCATTACAGCCTTGGTTCAAACATGGACAAAAGAGCTGAATTCAAGAGGTGAGGTGAGAGTGACTGCCCTTGACATCAGGCAGCATTTGACCAAGTATGGCATCAAGGACTTCAGCAAAACTGAAGTCAATGGAAATCGGGGGGAAACTCTCCGCTGGTTGGAGTCATACCCAGCTCAAAGGAAGTTGGTTGTGGTTGTTGGAGGTCAATCATCTCAGCTCCAGGACATCACTGCAGCAGTTCCTCAGGGTAGTGTCCTCGGCCCAACCAGCTTCAGCTGCTTCATCAATGACCTTCCTTCAATCATAAGGTCAGAAGTGGGGATGTTCGCTGATGATTGCACAATGTTCAGCACCATTCGCGACTCCTCAGATACTGAAGCAGTCCATGTAGAAATGCAGCAAGATCTGGACAATAGACAGGCTTGGGCTGATAAGTGGCTAGTAACATTCGTGCCACACAAGTGCCAGGCAATGACCATCTGCAAAAAGAGAGAATCTAACCATCTTCCCTCGGCATTCAATGGCATTACGTTCACTGAATCCCTCACTATCAATATCCTAGGGGTTACCATTGACCAGTAACTGAACTGGAATAGCCATATAAATACCATGGCTACAAGAGCAGGTCAGAGGCTGTGAATCCTGTGGCGAGTAACTCACCTCCTGACTCGCCAAAGCCTGTCCACCATCTATAAGTCAGGAGTGTGATGGAATACTCTCGACTTGCCTGGATGGGTGCAGCTCCAACAACACTCAAGAAGCTCGACACCATCCAGGACGAAGCAGCCCACTTGATTGGTACCCCATCCTCAAACATTCACTCCCTCCACCACCGACGCACAGTGGCAGCAGTGTGTAGCATCTACATGATGCACTGCAGCAATGCACCAAGGCTCCTTAGACAGCACCTTCCAAACCAGCGACCTCTACCAACTAGAAGGACAAGGGCAGCAAATGCATGGGAGAACCACCACCTGCAAGTTCCCCTCCAAGTCACACAACATCCTGACTTTGAACTATATCACCGTTCCTTCACTGTCGCTGGGTCAAAATCCTGGAACTCCCTTCCTAACAGCACTGTGGGTGTCCCTACCTCACATGGACTGCAGCGTTTCAAGAAGACAGCTCACCACCTCCTTCTCAAGGATAATTAGGGATGGGCAATAAATGCTGGCCTAGTCAGTGATGCCCACATCCCATGAATGAATTTTAAAAAATACATGGTAAATTAAAGCACAAAAAGAAAGCTTATGACGGTCACAAAAAACTTAACACTTTAGAAAGCCTAGAGGACTATAGAAAGTGCAGGGGTGAAGTAAAAAAGGAAATTAGAAAAGCAAAGAGATGAGATGAAAAATTATTGGCAGGTAAAATCAAGGAAAACTCAAATATGTCTTATCAGTTCATTAAGAGCAAGAGGATAACTAAGGAAAGGGTAGGGCCTGTCAGAGATGTACAAGGGAACTTATGCGTGGATGCAGAAGATGTGAGCAGGGTTCTTAATGAGTTTTTTGTCTCTGTCTTCACAAAGGAGAGGGATGATACAGACATTGTAGTAAAAGAGGAGTGTGAAGTATTAGATACAATAAGCATAATGAGAGAGGAAGTACTGGAGGGACTGACATCCTTGAAAGTGGATAAATCACCAGGGCCAGAAGGATTGCATCTGAGGTTGTTAAAGGAAGCCAGGGAGGAAATAACTGATGCACTGAGGATCATCTTCAAATCCTCACTGGATACAGGTGACGTGCCAGAGGATTGGAGGTCTGCAAACGTTGTACCATTGTTTCAAAAAGGTGCGAGGGATAGGCCAAATAATTATAGATTGGTCGGTCTGACCTCAGTAGTGGGTAAATTATTAGAATCAATTCTGAGGGACAGGATAAACTGCCACTTAGAAAGGCATGGATTAATCAGGGAGAGTCAGCAAGGATAGTTAAGGGAAGGTTATATCTCACTAGCTTGATAGAGTTTTTTGAGGAAGTAACAAGGAGGATTGATGAGGGTAGTGCAGTGAATGTGGTCTACATGGATTTTAGTAAGGCATTTGACAAGATCCCACATGGCAGACCAGTCAGAAAAATGAAACCCATGGGATACAGGGGAGTGTGGCAGCTTGGATGCAAAATTGGCTCAGTGACAGGAAACAAAGGGTAGTAGTCGACGGATGTTTTGGCGAATGGAAAGCGGTTTCTAGTGGCATTCCACAGGGCTCAGTGTTGGGTCCCATGCTTTTTGTGGTATATATTAATGATTTGGACTTAAATGTGGGAGGCATGATTGGGAAATTTGCTGATGTCACAAAAGTTGGCCACGTAGTTGATAGTGAAGAGGATAGCTGTAGACTCCAGAATGATATCAATGGTTTGGTTGAGTGGACGGAAAGGCGACAAATGGAATTCGATCCAGAGGAGTGTGAAGTAATGCATTTGGGGAGGGCAAACAAAGCAAGGGATTGCACAATAAATGGGAGGATATTGAGATGGGTAGAAGAAGTGAGAGACCTTGGAGTGCATGTCCACAGGTCCTTGAAGGTGGCAGGACAGGTAGATAGAGTGGTGAAGAATGAATATGGAATTCTTTCCTTTATTGGCCGAGGTATAGAATACAAGAGCAGGGATGTAATGCTGGAACTGTATAAAATGCTGGTTCGGCCACAGCTGGAGTATTGTGTACAGTCCTGGTCACTACATTAGAGGAAGGACATAATTGCTCTGGAGAGAGTACAGAGGAGAGTCACAAGAATGTTGCCAGGGTTTGAAAGTTTCAGCTATGAGGAAAGATTGGATCGGCTAGGGTTGCTTTCCTTAGAACAGAGGAGGCTGAGTGGTGACTTGATTGATGTGCACAAAATTATGAGGGGCCTAGATAGAGTAGACAGGAAGGACCTGTTTTCCCTAGCGGAGAGTGCAATTACCAGGAGGCACAGATTTAAGGTGATTGGTAGAAGGATTAGAGGGGACATAAGGAAAAGCTTTTTCACCCAGAGGGTGATAAGTGTCTGGAATTCACTGCCCAGGTGAGTGGTGGAGGCAGAAACCCTCAACTTTTTTTAAAGGTACCTGTACATGCACCTGAACTGCTGTAACCTGCAAGGCTATGGACCAGGTACTGGAAGGTGGGATTACATTGGGCGGATACTTTTTTCAGCCGGTGCAGACACGATGGGCTGCATGGTCTCTATCTCTGCTGTAATTTTTCTATGGTTCTATGAAATAAGACCATGATCTATCTGGTTCACCTTCTACTAGCCTTCTCTTGGCATGATATAATGATTAATGAAGCAAATTTCACAACCTCAGTTTGTCCCAAAGCACTTCATAGCCAATGAGATCCTTTTCAAGTGTAGTCACTTTTGCAATGTAGGAAACATTTATGCAAAAGCAAGTTTCAACAAAGTCATGAAATAAATAACCATATCATCTGTTTTTAGTGATGTTAGTTGAGGAATAAATGTTGATCAGGACAACAGTGGTATGGGGTCTTTTATGTCTACATGAGGGGACAGATAGGATCTCTGTTTAATATCATCTTAAAGATAACACCACCAACAGTACAGCACTCGCTCAGCACTGCCCTGGGATTATCAGCCTAGGTTATGTGCTTCAAGTCTGTGGAGTGTGATTTGAATCCATAATCGCCTAAATCAGAGGTGAGAGTATGACCCATAGAGTCACGGCTGACATCTTGCTTTGTTTAATCAGAGGGCGAGGAATCATTAGAAAAGAGCTAAACATGGACAAAACATCCTTAACACTTTATCCCACAATCCATTCCCGTTTTACAGGCTGTTTTTGGGGAGATTTATCAGCAGAAGAGGTTTTGATCAATTTTGTTATAAGTACAGTAAGTCACACTGCAGGTTTTAACCCATGATTGGACATAAGAATTAAGGAACGAGTAAAGGCCATTTAGTCCAGGAAATTCATATCTTTTGCTAGATTAGTTCCATCTACCTCCTCCCTCAATTCCTGTCTCTCTATAAAGACATTTAATTGTCCCCAAACCAAATTATACTAAAATGTCTTTCAACTGGTAGCTAAAGCTGATCTCACATATTGGTCTTCTTTTAATTTGGAACCTGAGAGGGGAGTTTTAACACCCCATGATGTGCAGGAGAGGGTTGAGGGGGAGCCATTTAAAAATTTTTACAAGGTGTAAGCAACAGCAACCCATCACCTACACAATTGCTGCCATTTTTACAGAGTTACCAGGCATGTCTCAAGAGGTCAGCAGTTACAGGGAGGCAGGAGCAGCTGCATCAAGCAGGTATGTGTTCTTTATAGCACTGCATGTGGGCCAAGAGGATCAGGAGTGCTTCCCCTCTGTCCTCAGGCAAACCTTCTGCCACTGCAAACCTGTGATCCCAACCTTTATATGCCCCACAATCTTTCCTGAACATCCTTCCACCTCCACCCCACGATGCTTCATGCCTCATAAACTCTTGTGGCTGTCGGGGATTGGCTGAAGCCTTCTACTGCTGGCTTTCCCATCTGGAGGCCAGAGAGCCCGTCACTATCGCAGGCTGTCAGGAGGGAAACAGAATTTACAAAATGATAACAAGGTGCTGCCGTGTGACTTGTCAGGACGTCTGCATTCTCAGGACTTCCAAGTTTCTCCGACATGTTGAGGCCCAAGTGTCCATGAGGTTAACCTCCGGCATTTATAAAGCAAAAATTTGCATTTATATAGTGTCTTTTACGACTTCAGGATGTTCTAAGTGCGCTGCCTTCTTGAACCGCTGCAGTCCATGTGGTCTAACTACATACACCCAGAGTGCTGTTAGAAAGGGAGTTCCAGGTTTTTGACCCAGCTGCGGTGAAGAAATGGCCATATAGTTCCAAGTCAGCATGGTGTATGGCTTGGACGGGACCTTGCAGGTTGTGGTGTTCCCATGCATCTGCTGCACTTGTCCTTCAAGGTGATGGAGTTCGCGGGTTTGGAAGGTGCTATCGAAGGAGGTGTGGTGAGTTGCTGCAGTGCATCTTGTAGATGGTGCACACTGCTGCCACTCTACATCAGTGGTGGAGGGAATGAATATTTGCGGACGGGGTGCCAATCAAGCGGGCTGCTTTGTCCTGGATGGTGTCAAGCTTCTTGAGTGTTGTTGGAGCTGCACCCATCCAGGCAAGTGGAGAGTATTCCATCAAACACCTGACTTGTGCCTTGTTGATGGTGGGCAGGCTTTGGGGAATCAGGAGGTGAGTTACTCACTGCAGAATTCCCAGCCTCTGACCTGCTTTTGTAGCCACAGTATTTATATGTGAATGTTACTTGCCACTTATCAGTCCAAGCCTGGATATTGTCCAGGTCTTGCTGCATGTAGATACGGACTGCCTCAGTATCTGAGGAGTCGCGAATGGTGCTGAACATCATGCAATCATCAACGAACATCCCCACCTCTGACCTAACAATGGAGGGAAGGTCATTGATGGAGCAGCTGAAGATGGTTGGGCCTAGGACACTACCCAGGAACTCCTGCAGTGACGTCCTGGGGCTGAGTTGTTTGGCCTCCAGCAACCACAACCATCTCCCTTTGTGCTAGGTATGACTCCAACCAGCAGAGTGTTTTCCCCCAAGTCTCATTGACTTCAATTGTGCTACTATTGTAATGTAGGAAACGTGGCAGCTAATTTGCACTGAATAAGCTTCCACAAAGAGCTATGTGTTAATGACCAGACTTTTTTATGAAATTGATTGAATGGTTCCAGGGATGAAGAACTTCTGTTATGAAGATAGATTGAAGAAGTTGAGACTGTTGTCCTTGGAGAAGACTGAGAGGTGATTTGATAGAGGTATTCAAAATCATGAAGGGTCTGGACAAAGTAGATAGGGAGAAACTGTTCCCACTCGTGAAAGGATTGAGAACGAGAGGGCACAGATTTAAAGTAATGGGTAAGAGAAGCAAAAGTGTCATGAGGAAAAACTTTTCCACAATGCGAGTGGTTAAGGTCTGGAATGTGCTGCCTGAGAGTGTGGTGGTTATATGAAAAGGAAGAATGTGCAGGGTTACGGGGAGAAGGCAGGGGAATGGCACTAAGTGAATTGCTCTTTTGGAGAGCCAGTGCAGACACAATGGGCCGAATGGCCTGTTTCGGCACTGTAACAATTCTGTGATTCTGTGAAGCATATTAATTTGGCAGGACACTGAGGAGAACTCCCTGGCTCTTCTTCAAAATAATGTCATGGGCATCTTTTATGTCCAGCTGAGATGGTAGATGGGTCTCGGGTTAATGCCTCATCCAAAAGAAAGGAGTGTCAGAATAGAAATTAGTGCTCAATTCTCCGGTGTGGGACTATGAAACCACAACCTCCTGAATCTGAGGTGAGATTACTACCCACTGAGCCATGGCTGGTAGCTCACCAGTAGCCTTGTAAACCCAATGCATCTTGCCGGAATTTAAAAAAAGTACAAAACCAACTTTAATCAAAACTTGATGACCCTATTGGTGATAAAGTTCTTATTACTGAGCTCCTAATTTTTAAATTATGTTCCCTGATAATTGAAGCCTTCATCTTAAATGAACAAGTGCTTTGGGACATCTTGAGGGCATGAAAGGCATTTATATAAATGCAAGCTCTCTCTTTCTACAACACACAGAGGAAATCTCCACCATGCTATTAGATCAAGGATTGATATTAAGTGCACAGTTAAGTAAAGAACTAGGAATGATAACGTAATGCAGAAAACATAAATTGCTCTGTGTAGCGTGTTGAAGAGCAGCTGAACTCAATCTTTCCAGTTTCATTGAAGCCAGTAATATTTAATTACATTTGTTAACCTTCCTGGTAAAATGTCATTATTTATGTATTCTCTGGAAGCATCATGTAATAAGTTGCTTGTAACACAAAACTACACCACATACTCTTCTAGATAAAGCAACATGACTTTTGAAGAGGAAGGCACATGGACTTGTGTGTTATCCTTTTTAAATCAGACTGTTACATTTCCAACTTTTATTAGCATGGAAATATATGTGTAATGACACTTATTAATATGTTAGGGGAAGCTTTTAAACAATATTGAAGTGACAAAAGGTTTTAATGGAAAAATACAGGTAACAATATTGTAATGATTTCAGCAGATTTAGAATTTCAATTCCGCCATCATTAAATAAATACTACTGAAGCCAAATGGACACCATTTGTACCTCCCTAATGCTTATTGATTCGAAGTTTCCATTATATTTTTACTGTCCTGACATCCATTTAATCTTGTGAGTGGTACAGTGACTGTGTCATACATGCTGTGGAAGGTGTTTAATGAAGCTGAGAGGTGCAAGTGTCTGTAAATAACATCAGTTTCACAGTAGGGAAGATCAATAACACTTCATCGGGGTTGTATACTGAAGGAGCTTCGTTGGGGAAGTGCAGATGGACTTTCAGTCTGAGCATTTCTCAGTCACTATGGTTGACAGTGGAGAACATATGATGCTGAAATCAACTCGTAATGTCGGAGAGATCCTCTGGGCTCCATTTCAATTAAAGAATATAGTTTGACGTGGCCCCTATTGATAAGTGTTTGCCATTGAAAGATATTTAATTTCCCTCCACTTTATTGCACTACGTAACTAAAGTAACAAGGTAGAGGTGCTTATTCTGTGATCATTTCTGGGGTACAGTAATGAATAACTGTGCAAGTGCCACATTTTGTAACACACTAATATTTAAAAAAACAACTTGAAGTCATAAAGCACCTTTATTTATATTTGTTCATAGGACATGGGCATCACTGCTCAGATGAGCATTTTTTGCCCATCCTTACACATCCTTGAGAAAGTGGTAGTGAGCCATCTTTTTGAATACAACTGAGTGGCTTGCTAGGCCATTCCAGAGAGCAGTTAAGTGTCAACCACATTGCTGTGGATCTGGAGTCACATATAGGCCAGACCAGGTAAGGACAGCAGATTTTCTTCATTGGAGTATATTAGCAAACCAGATTAATTTACAACAATCCGATAGTTTCATAATCACCATTACTGATACTAGCTTTTTATTCCAGATTTAATTAATTCAACTTAAGCTTCCCAGCTGCCATGGTGAGATTTGAACTTACATCTCTGGATCATTTATTCAGCCTCTGGATTATGAGTCTATTAACATAACTATGCTACCATACCCCCAAATACAATACAACAGTCCAAGGTGCTTCACATGAGCAATCATAAGACAAAATTCAACACCAAGTCACATGAATAGATATTAGGAAAGGTGACTGAAAGCTTGGTCAAAAGGAAAGTTTTAAGGAGTAACTTAAAGGAGGGGGGAGAGGTAGAGAGGCGGAGAAGTTCAGGGAGAGCGTTCCAGATTGAAGGGTTTAGGCCACCAATAGTGGAGCAATTAAAATCAGGGACATTCAAGAGGCCAGAATTGAAGTGCAGAGCTCTCAGACAGTTATGGGCTGGAGGAAGAGGGTTATGGGGCTTGAGGGGTTAGGCCATGAAGAGATTTAGAAACAAGAATGAGAATTTTAAAATTGAGGCTTTTAAAAGCATGATACTTTTTTATGGCTATCAAAGGATGTATTTAGATTAAGATTACCATCGGTACAAAGCAATTTTAACTTCTCAGGAACCGTAAACTGGCAGTGCAAATCTCACTCCCAGGAGAAATGTGAAGTGAGAATTCCTGGAGGTAATAGTCTCACATTGCTTTTCTTTGACACCCTGTGTAGCATAAATAGAGTGCATTGTCAGAACTGAGTTTGAAAATCGTTCAGAGGGGCTGCTGAATCCTAGGACACTTTGTAAACCTATCTTATCCCTTCCCGATTTCTAAACATTTTGCATTTCTAACTGTTTGGAAAGAGTTCTGTATCCAAGGCATGCGCAGGCCTCACTCTCTCTCCTAGGCAGGTAGGTTAAAGCTGCAGACAGGAAGGAGACAGACAATGTAAACAGGGTTCAGGCTGGCTGGAACTGGAAGCTGTAGTATAAATGCACCCTGGACGGCCTCCCACATTCTACCCTCTGTAAGCTTCATGTCATCTAAAACTCTGCTGCCGGAGTCCTAGCTGACCAAGCTGACCAGCTGGTCCTGATCCCCAGCTAGTCCTGACCCCCCAGTTCATCATGAGCCCAGTCTGGTCCTGGCCATCAGTGGTCTTGACCCCAGACTAGTCCTGACCCCTGGCTTGTCCTGACCCCTGGCTTGTCCTGACCTCTGACTAGTCCTGACCCCTGGCTTGTCCTGACCCCTGACTAGTCCTGACCTCTGACTAGTCCTGACCCCTGGCTTGTCCTGACCCCTGACTAGTCCTGACCCCTGGCTTGTCCTGACCTCTGACTAGTCCTGACCCCTGGCTTGTACTGACCCCTGACTAGTCCTGACCTGTGACTAGTCCTAACCCCTGACTAGTCCTGACCCCTGAGTAGTCCTGACCCCTGACTCGTCCTGACCCCTGACTAGTCCTGACCCCGACTAGTCCTGATCCCCGACTAGTACTGACCCCTGACTAGTCCTGACCCCCGACTAGTCCTGACCCCTGACTAGTCCTGACCCCTGGCTTGTCCTGCCCTTTGTTGCTAGCTCATTGGGCTACATGCCAAATTTATCCAGGCGTACAGGTTTGTTAGTAAAAAATAGTGTTTTTATGCACCTGCAGCATTGCATTGGTACCAACTAAAAAAAAATTGAATAAAAATAATACAAAAAAAATTCATGAGAAAGTTTATATTTCCAAATCTGCGGAGTTACTTTGTGGATGTTTAGGAAACAAATCTTTGAAGGTGGCAGGACAGGTTAACAAAAGAGTTAGGGGATGTGCGAGGCAAGTTCTTTACACAGTGAGTGCCTGGAACTTGCTGCCGGGGGAGGTGGTGGAAGCAGGTACGATAATGACGTTTAAGAGGCATCTTGACAAATACATGAATAGGAAGGCAATAGAGGGATACGGTCCCCGGGAATGCAGAAGATCGACGCAGGCTTGGAGGGCCGAATGGCCTGTTCCTGTGCTGTACTGTTCTTTGTTCTTTGTTCTTTGTTAATAAAACATATGGAAACCTGGGCTTTATAAAAAAAGGCACAGAATACAAAAGCCAGGAAATTATGCTTAACCCTGTATGAAACACTAGTTCAGCCCCAGCTGGAGTATTGTGTCCAATTCTGGGTACCACACTTTAGGAAGAACGTGAAGCGGGTACAGAAGGGATTTACGAAAATGGTTCCGGGGTGAGGAATTACAGTTACATGGATAGACTGAGAAGCTGGGATTGTTCTCTTTTAAGCAGAGCAAGTTAAGAGGAAATTTGACAGAGATGTTTAAAATCATGAGGGTTAGATAGAGTAAATAATGGGAAATTGTTTGCAATGGCTGAAGAGTTGATACCCAGAGAATGCAGATTTGAGATGAAT
Organism: Heterodontus francisci; assembly: GCF_036365525.1. Classification (NCBI taxonomy): domain Eukaryota; kingdom Metazoa; phylum Chordata; class Chondrichthyes; order Heterodontiformes; family Heterodontidae; genus Heterodontus; species Heterodontus francisci. The sequence continues at coordinate 12,844,891 of NC_090385.1, forward strand.
AGTAAAAGATCCAGAGGCAACATGAGGAATACCTTGTTTGAGCAACAAGTGATTAGGATTTGGAATTAACTGCCTGATAGGGTGATGAAAATAGATTCAATAGTAGCTTTCAAAAGGGAATTGGATAAATACTTGAAGAAGAAACAAATCACAGGGATATGGTTTAAGAGCGGGGGAGTGGGACTAACTGAATAGATCTTCGAAGGAGCTGGTGCAGACTCGATGGACCAAATGGCCTCCTTCTGTGCTGTACTATTGTATGATTCTGTGATTAAGATTATGGAAGGGTTTCATCTATACAATATAACATTGGTACTGATCACCACCATTCTGTGTTGCATTCTGACAATTTTAGTTTTGAATCATTTTATTAACCAATTAAATATGTACCTTTCAAAATCAAATTCTCATATCAGACAGCTGTTGGTAGGTCACCTAAAAGGTGTTTGAAATTAATAGATTCTCTTTTTTGTTGTTGGGATGTAATGGAATCTTGCTGATCCTCCCCCATGATTATCTTTTTAACAGGGTGTAGCACGAGTGAAGCTTTGTCTTTGAGTAACTGTGTGGAGCAATGCATGGATTCAGGCCTAGTCTCCTCTGTGGCACTGCTGAAAGTTAAGATGGCAGATGAGTGACTGAGGAGATCAGGACAAGTACCTAGGTACTTTAATGTTTCCCTAATTGAGAAGATCTGTCAATCACAAGAGCATTGAAATAAAACAAGCTTCGAGGATTGAATCATCAAAGAAAAGAGAGGAGCTCAATGTAAGAAGATACTGGCTTTGGAGTAGTAAAAAGCTCTGATTCACGTCCAGGAATTTTTATTTAACAGGATAGGTCCTGGCAGGTTTATAACAGAGCAGCTACATTACATTATGTATTGTGAATCTACAATGCTCTGTGTTTCTATCCTGTCCCATTTGTAAATTGCAGTGCAAAGGTTGGCTTGAGTCTCCTTCCATTTATGAAGAATGCTTAGTAAATTACAATACTGATAATAAGTCTGCAGTTAGATTTACAGCACATCAACCTAAGGAAACACAGCATTAGCCACAAGATCATTGCTTTCAATTCTGTCTCAATGGTGTTCTAACAGTATTTTGGCTCTTTACACGAATCAATAATCCACGTTGGTCACATCTCATCCCATTGCCTATTTGTAGTGGCATTTAGCATCTCCTTAACCTGCTGTTTGGCATTATACTAGATATTGACATTGATGCAAAGTAACAACTTTCTCTTGCTGGCTTTAAATTGCAGAGATTTTGCATAAGAAAATAATCAGCCCCTTTGTTGCTGGGCAGCTATTTCTACTGGTTAGAACCAACTGTTACATAAAAGCATAAGAACAAGCGTAGGCCATTCCTCCCCTCGAGCCTCTTCTGACATTCAATGAGATAATAGCTGACTTGCGACTTAACTCCATATTCCCGCCTTTGCCCCATATTCCTTAATACCTTTGGATAGCAAAAACCTATCAATCTGATATTTAAAATCAGTGATAGTATTCTCACTTCTGAGTCAGAAAGTCATAGGTTCAAATCCCAACCCAAAATGAGAACGATGGATCGTTATTCGGCTGGCACAGACACGATGGGCCAAATGGCCTCTTTCTGTGACTTAAACTTGCTAACACATAATCTAAGATATGCTTCAGTCTAGTACTGAGGGAATGTTGCATTATCAGAGGTGTTGTCTTTCACATAAAAAGAATAAACTTGAGGGGCTCCTATTCTTATAGCTTAAGCCCCTCACAGCTAGTTCAGGTGGATGTAAAAAATCCCATGGTACCATTCGAGGCTGGGCACAGGAGTTCTCCTCGGTGTCCTGGTCAACCAACAGCATCAAAGACAGATTGACTGAACTTTATCTCATTGTCTGTGGGACCTTGTGAAAATAATAAAAGTAAGGAAGACTTGCATCTATATAGCAACTTTCACCACCTCAGGATGTCCAAACGTGTTTTACAGCCAATGAAGTATTTTTAAGAGTGGTCACTGTTGTAATGTAAGAAACATGGCACCTAATTTGCACACAGCAAGCTCCCACAAACATCAATGTGATAATGACCAGATAATCTGTTTTTGTTAGTTGATGGATAAATATTGGCCAGGATACCCGGGAGAACTCTTTCTGTTCTGCTTTGAAATATTGCAATCACATCTTTTATATCCAACTGAGAGGGCCGACAGTCTTTTCTTAAGAGGCTGCTGCGGACAGCTTTCTTTTTGCACCTTCTGATCTCACATAAAGCTCTGACCCTGTTTGCCATTCTCACCACCCTGAGATCCACAACCCCACTCCTCCCCCCACCCCCACCATCATCAGGACTGATCATCAGTGAGTTTTAGGTGGAAAGGCGAGGATTTTTCAAAATACTAATCTGGCAAGCATCAGTGGAGGACTAGTTTTGGTCTCCCCATAGGTACCGGCAAAATTTAAATAAGGCCCACACCTGAAAGTTGTTTGGGCTTTCTGGCTGCGGCCTTTAACAGTGAACTGCAGATTTCCCACCCATTTTAGACCTATCTTTAATCTCTCCCCCCAAATTCAATAGAATATACAGCACAGAAACAGTCCATACTGGCATTTACACTCTACTTGAGCCTCGTCCCATCCTCCAATCCTTCCTCACCTAACCAGATCAGCATAACCCTCTGTTCGATTCTCCCTCATAAGACCATATAGCTGCCCCTTAGATGGGTTGAATTTTATTTGGACGGCGCACTCCACGGCGGTGCCCTTTAAACTTAGCGCGGTGTCCGCTTTCAGTGGCCGCCAAGGAGTCCCCGTGATATTTCATGTCTCCATACGGTGTTCCGAAGGCGCGCGGAGCACGAACGGCAGCTGTAATATCAGAGTGGGATGGCCGCTGCCTGCAGGTAAGTCTATTTACATATTTTAAATGTTCATCTCCATATGCTGATGAAGGTCCAACCGCCAGGCGGCAGGGGGTGGAGGGGGGCCGTGCCGAAGTCCCCCCACCGCTGGTAATATGCGGCGGGCCCTTCGCGACGTCACGGGTTGAGGTGGGCCTCTCCCTGCAGCATTTTATCGGCTCCCGTGCCGTGACCCGCGGCGTCGAAGGGCCAGTAAAAATCAGGCCAATGCATCTATACTATTCACCACAACAACTCCCTGTCTTAGTCGGTTCAACATTCTAACTACTCTCTGGGTCAAGATGTTTCTTCTGAATTCCTTATTTGATTTCTATTTTATATTGATGGCATCTACGAACAACCTAATTTTGTTCTTTCCAACTTGTGGTGTATTCAGATGTATCTTTCTTTCTTTAGAAGTTCGTGCCTAAGATCCAAGTTGATTATTTCCCAATCATAATGAGCACAGTTATAATTAATTAATTAAAATATTTGATGATTAAGTTAGTCCTTTATTTTCACTGGAGGTAGAATCAATTCCTTAAAAAAAAAATGAATTAAGGTAAGCTTTCTTATTATGGAGTATCAGTAGCAAGTTAAACCATGTTAGGGTTCTCACTGTTTTATGACAGTGCTTAGCTTCAAGCAATATGTGCCCTTGTTATATAGAGTCACAGTTCTGCTAATTACATTTTAATCAACAATAAATTGTATCCGCTTATTAGATTTGAACCCTGCATGAGCTACTGCTGTCCTTAGCTGCTTGCTGTTTTTCCATCAAAGCTTATCAATTTTGCAGAGTGGCCATGCTGTATTTAGTATATCAGGTAATTCCTTCATGAGAAAGGAACTTATCTGTTGTTGGAGTTGAACCCATTATCACAGTACTGAGAGGCAGACATCTTAGAGCTAAGCTGCTTACTGATGCTCTTTATAGCTTGTTGTGCTTTTTTTTAACAAACACATGTTATTCTCTTGTGAACTTCTATGAGATAATACATCAGGCCCTTTCCTGTTTGATAAGGCTATTGACTCTTGCAACTTGAACTCCACACACTCACCGCTGGAAGGAACAGTTACTATTCTGTTAATCCAACAGAGCTAATGATGTCCTCTTGTTCTTTACCATTTATATTCTAGTAAAGCTTTGTATCCCTTCTGCAGTGCTGTGCTGTAACTTGTCAGCCGTGGCACTCTTGCCTTTGTATCAGAAGGTTGTGGGTTCAAGTCCTACTCCAGAGATTTAAGCTCAAGCATCTAAACTAACTCTCCTAGTGCACTACTGAAGAAGTGCTGCACAGTTGGAGGTGCTGTTCCTCATACAAAAATATGTTAAACTAAGGTCTTGTCTGCCCTCTCAGGTGGGTGTAAAAGATCCCACAGCACTTTTTCAAAGAAGATGAGGGAACTTTCCCCAGTCCCCTGGGGAAATAAGTTGCTCCTGAATTCCCTTTTGGATTTATTATTGGCTACCTTATCTTTATGGCCTCTAGTTTTGGTCTCCCATACAAGTGGAAACACTTTCTCCATATCAACCCTATCAAAACCCTTTCATAATCTTAAAGACCTCTATTAAGTCACCCATTAGTATTTCCTTTTCGAGAGAAAAAACTTCAGCCTTTTCCTGATAGTTTTTTTTATTCATTCATGGGATGTCAGCATCGCTGCCAGGCCAGCATTTATTACCCATCCCTAAATGCTCTTGAGAAGGTGGTGGTGAGCTGTCTTCCTGAACCACTGCAGTCCATTTGGGGTAGGTACACTCACAGTTAGGAAGGGAGTTCCAGGATTTTGACCCAGCGACAGTGAAGGAATGGCGATATAGTTTCAAGTCAGGATGGTGTGTGACTTGGAGGGGAACTTGCAGGTGGTGGTGTTCCCATGCATTTGCTGCCCTTGTCCTTCTAGTTGGTAGACGTCGCGGGTTTGGAAGGTGCTGCCTAAGGAGCCTTGGTGCATTGCTGCAGTGCACCTTATAGATGGTACATACTGCTGCCACTGTGCATCGGTGTTGCAGGGAGTGAATGTTTGTAGATTGGGTGTCAATCAAGCGGGCTGCTTTGTCTTGGATGGTGTTGAGCTTCTTGAGTGTTGTTGGAGCTGCACCCATCCAGGCAAGTGGAGAGTATTCCATCACACTCCTGACTTGTGCCTTGTAGATGGTGGACAGGCTTTGGGGTGTCAGGAGGTGAGTTACTCACCGCAGGATTCCTAGCCTCTGACCTGCTCTTGTAGCCACGGTATTTATATGGCTAATCCAGTTCAGTTTCTGGTCAATGGTAGCCCCCAGGATGTTGATAGTGGGGGATTCAGCGATAGTGATGCCATTGAATGTCAAGGGGAGATGGTTAGATTCTCTCTCGTTGCAGATGATCATTGCCTGGCACTTGTGTGGCACGAATGTTACTTGCCACTTATCAGCACAAGCTTGGATATTGTCCAGGTCTTGCTGCATTTCGGACTGCTTCAGTATCTGAGGAGTCACGAATGGTGCTGAGCATTGTGCAAACATCAGCGAACATCTGCACTTCTGACCTTATGATTGAAGGAAGGTCATTGATGAAGCAACTGAAGATGGTTGGGCCTAGGACACTACCCTGAGGAAATCCTGTGTTATAGAGTTATAACCTCTTAGTTCTGGCATCATCCGTGTGAATCTCTTTTGTACCTTCTCTGATATATCTCTAGCTTTTTTATAATAAGGAGACCAGGACTGTTCACACTGTGGTCGATCGAAGATTTTATACAAGTTTAACATGACCCCCCCGACTTTTCAATTCTATTGCTCTAGAGATGAACCCCAGTGCTTTGTTTGCTTTTTTAAGGCCCCTATTAACCTGTCTCACTACTTTTAGTGATTTGTGCATCTGTACCTCCAGATCCCGTTGTTGATCTACCTCATTTAGACTCTTATTATCCAAGCAGCATGTGACCTCCTTAGTGCTACCAGAATGCATCACTTCACACTTATCTTTCCCAACAGTCTCTATAGTGCAGGATCTTCACCAGGTACTCAAGAGGGAATTGGATTGCTATCTGAAAAGGAATAATGTGCTGGGCTACAGGGAGAAGGCTAGGGAGTGGCATTAGGTGAACTGTTCCTTCGGAGAGCCAGCACAGAGACAAAGGGCCAAATGGCCTCCTTCTATGCTGTAAGAGGCGGCACAGTGGTGCAGTGGTTAGCACCACAGCCTCACAGCTCCAGGGACCCAGGTTCAGTTCTGGGTACTGCCTGTGCGGAGTTTGCAAGTTCTCCCTGTGTCTGCGTGGGTTTTCGTCGAGTACTCCGGTTTCCACCCACCGCCAAAATCTTGCAGGTGATAGGTAAATTGGCCATTGTAAATTGCCCCTAGTGTAGGTAGGTGGTAGGGAATATGGGATTACTGTAGGGTTAGTATAAATGGGTGGTTCTTGGTTGGCACAGACTCGGTGGGCCGAAGGGCCTGTTTCAGTGCTGTATCTCTAAATAAATAAATAGAGAATCTGTGAGGTGTCTATTTGCCATGACCCAGTCTAAACTGAGTACTTCCAGGCACAGTGAAAAACTTTTATTATTAACTTCCTCATAAACATTTTCGGACATTGCTCCTATGGAAATATAATTCCACCAGTGTCAGCCTTGATTCATATCAGACACTTTTGCCTCTGAGGCAGAATGTTTTGGGTTTGGGTCCCACTCCAGAGACGTTAGCACATTACCCAGGCTGGCACTGCAAGGAAGTACTGTGGTCATGCTGCACTGTTGGAGATGCTGGCTGGGTTTTGCTCAACCGTCAAGTTTAACAACATATATTACATTGTATGCAGTACATACCATTGCACCCAAAGCAGGAGGGCCTTGAGTCATGGTCGGACCCAACCCTGGTGGTAAAGTCCCCCAGCAGGAACAAATGTGCAGTATTAGGAATGCTACTAATGATTAGATTAGAGATACAGCACTGAAACAGGCCCTTCGGCCCACCGAGACTGTGCCGAACATCAACCACCCATTTATACTAATCCTACAATCCTACCAAACATCCCCACCCGTCCCTATATTTTCCCTACCACCTACCTACACTAGTGACAATTTATAATGGCCAATTTACCTATCAACCTGCAAGTCTTTTGGCTTGTGGGAGGAAACCGGAGCACCCGGAGAAAACCCACACAGACACAGGGAGAACTTGCAAACTCCACACAGGCAGTACCTGGAATCGAACCCGGGTCCCTGGAGCTGTGAGGCTGCGGTGCTAACCACTGCGCCACTGTGCCGCCCGATATTATGGAGTTCCTCGTAGATCTGGTCTTTAACTTCAGGTGGGGAGCAGACTGTTGGAACATAGATGCTGAGTAGGTGTACTGGGCCAGAGGCGGTGAGCAGACGGATGGACAGTATGAGTTCCGAGCCATTTGAAGGTGGCTCTATCATGCTGAGCAAAGAGTTTCTGGTGGTGAAGCCCACTCCATGCTATCTTGGTTCTTCAGGATCCCTACCCTGCCAGTAGAAGATGTAGTCTTGCTCTCTTAGAGATCCGCTCGCAGGGAGGCGTGTCTCCTGAAGTGCTGCAATGTCCACATTGAATCTACTGAGCTCGTTGTTAATGATGGCGGTCTTGCGAGAGTCCTTGATTTGTCTAAGGTCTTCCGACAGGCCAGGACACATAGTTATGACGTTCCACCTTGCAAAACTGCTGGACAGAGACTTGCAGCTTGCAGAGACTGCTGGCATTGTGTACCTATCACAACCTCTGCATCACCAACTCGTTCTTTCATACTAAACCCTGTCATCAGGTTTCATGGAGACACCCAAGATCACGCCGTTGGCACCAGCTGGACCTCATCGTCACAAGGCTAGCCTCTATAAACAGTGTCCAAATCACACGCAGCTTCTACAGTGCGGACTGCGACACCGACCACTCCCTGGTGTGCAGCAAGGTTAGACTCAAACCAAAGAAGCTACATCACTCTAAGCAGAAGGGCTGCCTGCGCATCAACACTAACAGAATTTCTTATCCACAGCTGTTACATAAGTTTCTAAATTCACTTGAAAAAGCCCTTCAAAACACTCCTGCAGGGGATGCAGAGACAAAGTGGGCCCACATCAGAGACATCATTTGTGACTCAGCAATGACCATCTTTGGCAAACGTGAGAAGCAGAATGCAGACTGGTTTCAATCTCACTTTGAAGAGCTGGAACCTGTCATAGCCACTAAGCGCATTGCACTGTTGAACTACAAGAAAGCCCCCAGCGAGTTAACATCCATAGCACTTAAAACAGCCAGAAGCGCTGCACAAAGAACAGCCAGGCGCTGTGCAAATGACTACTGGCAACACCTATGCAGTTGTATTCAGCTGGCATCTGACGTCGAAAGCATCAGAGGAATGTATGATGGCATTAAGAGAGCTTTTGGGCCAACCATCAGGAAGATCACCCCCTCAAGTCTAAATCAGGGGAAACGATCACTGACCAACGCAAGCAAATGGACCGCTGGGTGGAGCACTACCTAGAACTGTACTCCAGGGAAAATGTTGTCACTGAGACTGCCCTCAATGCAGCCCAGTCTCTACCAGTCAAGGATGAGCTGGACGAAGAGCCACCAAAATCGGAACTCAGTGATACCATTGATTCTCTAGCCAGTGGAAAAGCCCCTTGAAAGGACGGCATTGCCCCTGAAATAATCAAGAGTGCCAAGCCTGCTATACTCTCAGCACTCCATGAACTGCTTTGCCTGTGCTGGGATGAGGGAGCAGTACCACAAGACATGCGCAATGCTAATATCATCACCCTCTATAAGAACAAGGGAGACCATGGTGACTGCAACAACTACCGTGGAATCTCCCCGCTCAGCATAGTGGGGAAAGTCTTCGCTCGAGCCATTTTAAACAGACTCCAGAAGCTGGCTAAATGTGTCTACCCTGAGGCACAGTGCGTCTTTCGAGCAGAGAGATCCACCATTGATATGCTGTTCTCTCCTCGCCAGCTACAGGAGAAATGCCGTGAACAACAGATGCCCCTCTACATTGCTTTCATTGATCTCACCAAAGCCTTTGACCTTGTCAGCAGACGTGGTCTCTTCAGACTACTAGCAAAGATCGGATGTCCACCAAAGCTACTAAGTATCATCACCTCATTCCATGACAATATGAAAGGCACAATTCAGTATAGCGGTGCCTCATCAGACCCCTTTCCTATCCTGAGTGGCGTGAAACAGGGCTGTGTTCTCGCACCCACACTGTTTGGGATCTTCTTCTCCCTGCTGCTCTCACATGCGTCCAAGTCTTCAGAAGAAGGAATTTTCCTCCACACAAGATCAGATGGCAGGTTGTTCAACCTTGCTCGTCTAAGAGCGAAGATCAAAGTACAGAAAGTCCTCATCAGGGAACTCCTCTTTGCTGACGATGCTGCATTAACATCCCACACAGAAGAGTGGCTGCAGAGACTCATGGACAGGATTGCGGCTGCCTGCAACGAATTTTGCCTAACCATCAGCCTCAAGAAAACGAACATCATGAGACAGGACGTCAGAAATGCTCCATCCATCAATATCGGCGACCACGTTCTGGAAGTGGTTCAAGAGTTCACCTACCTAGGCTGTGCTATTGCCAGTAACCTGTCTCTCGATGCAGAAATCAACAAGCACATGGTAAAGACGTCTGCTACTGTGTCCAGACTGGCCAAGACGGTGTGGGAAAATGGCTCACTGACACGGAACACAAAAGGCTGAGTGTTTCAAGCCTGTGTCCTCAGTACCTTGCTCTACGGCAGCAAGGCCTGGACAACGTATGTCAGCCAAGAGCGATGTTTCAACTCATTCCATCTCCGCTGCCTTTGGAGAATCCTTGGCATCAGGTGGCAGGACCATATCTCCAACGCAGAAGTCCTCGAGGCGGCCAACATCCCCAGCATATAAACCCTGCTGAGCCAGCAGTGCTTGAGATGGCTTGGCCATGTGAGCCACATGGAAGATGGCAGGATCCCCAAGGACACATTGTACAGCGAGCTCGTCACTGGTATCAAACCCACCGGCCGTCCTTGTCTCCGCTTTAAAGATGTCTGCAAACGTGACATGAAGTCCTGTGACATTGACCACAAGTCATGGGAGTCAGTTGCCAGTGATCGCCAGAGCTGATGGACAGCCAGAAAGGCAAGGCTAAAGAGTGGCTTTTCGAAGAGACTTAGCCGTTGGTAAGAAAAAAGACAGAAGTGCAAGGAGAGGGCCAACTGTGTAACAGCCCCGACAACCAATTTTATCTGCAGTGCCTGTGGAAGAGTCTGTCACTCCAGAATTGGCCTTTATAGCCACTCCAGGCACAGCTCCACAAACCACTGACCACCTCTAGGTGCTTACCCATTGTCTCTCGAGACAAGGAGGCCAAAGAAGAAGAAGAAGATGCAGTACATAAAGCTTGGTCCAAAATAAAATTGGTGTCTGGAGCCAGTGACAGTATAAATAATGTGATGTGGTTGAAATTGCAGCCTTTCAAATGGTTGTTTTTCCTTTGGATCTGTAGAATTCAGGTAATCAGTGTGGTCAGGTTACTTAATTGAGTCAATGAGAAATGAACAGCATAAATACTTTCTGCTCCAGACAGGTTTAATATGCCATATGCTCTATGCAAGACTTGTAATAAAAAGCCAAATATATTGAATTATGTAATTGTAGCAAATTACATGGATTTACACAGTCGACTTATAATTCAAAGTCGCTTTTCAATTGAAAATAAATCAAGTTAACAAAAAACTTAAATTAAACAACTTCAAATTAAGAGGATCAAACTGTATGTAAATATATTAGATGCAAAAAATATCTAATTATATATTTTAAATCATTAATTCTTAATACGCATAAATACAAATCAAAATACAACCCCACCGTTGGCGGCCGTGCTTTCAGCTGTCTAGGTCTTAAGCTCTGGAATTCCCTCTCTAAACCCCTTCAACTCTCTACCTCTCTTTTCTTCTTTAAGACACTCCTTAAAACCTACTTGTTTGACCAAGCTTCTGGTCATCCCCTCTAACATCTCCTTACAGAACTCAGTGTCAAATTCTGTTTGATAATTGCTCCTGTGAGGCGCCTTGTGATGTTTTACAACATTAAGGGCTCTATATAAATGAAAGCTATAGTTGCAGTTGTTGTACACACATAGAGAACTTTGGGCTGTATTTTCCTGTGGGCATTGGAACTTGGATGTTGGGACCATCTACTGGTCCAGAGCCCACGCATGGCCTCAATGTGCCCACTTGAGCAACTTTACATGAGACGACCACATAATTGGCCACCTCCATTTTCAAAGCCTGTCCATAAGGCACAAGTCAGGAGTGTAATGGAATACACTCTATTTGCTTGGATGGGTGCAGCTCCAACATTATTCAGGAAGCTCAACACTATCCAGGACTAGCAGCCCACTTGATCGGCTCCCCATCCACAACCTTAATATTCACTCCCTCCACCACTGATGCACAATGGCAGAAGAGTGTACCATATACAACAGGATTGTCCAATATACAGCCCACGGGCAAGGATCCGGCCCGCCAAAGGTTTCATCTGGCCTGCGGGTCATTCCTCATCCTCACCAGGGGCCTGTGACTGCAGATGAGAAATTTCCCACCTGCTTATTCTTGCAGACTGGCTTTTAAAAACATCGCAAGTCAGTTTCACAGCTGACAGGAGCTGGGAGAGGGAACAGCCATTTCCAAACTTCAGACAGATTCAGGGTTTTTTTAAAAAGCCCACCGGAAAACCCCTAATCTGTCCGAAGTTGGAAAACGGCTGTTCCCAATGTCAGCAACTGTCAGCTGTGAAACTGACTTGAGATTTTTTTAAAAACTGATCAACTATCTGCTGAACGTTCCTGCTCTCTGCAACTGTTGGAGAGAGAGAGAGAGAAAGAGGAAGAGACAGAGAAAGTGAGGAGGTGGGGGCAGAGAGAGAGAGAAAGGGCAGGGGGGGGCAGAATAAGAGGGAGAGAGTGTGATCAAGATCACTCCTTACAGAATGACATCTATCTGGAATACCTCACATTGCTTCAACAAGTGTGCGGGCAGACATTGACAACTTGTGCAAGCAAAAAAAGATCAGGTTTCTCACTAAATCAGTCTCCAACATAGTGAAGAGAAAGTAAGTCAATAAATTAGTCTCCTCATTTAAAGTTTCTTCACAAAAATGTACATTTGTCGCTGTTTTGATGAATAGTAAGATTAATTTTAATGCCTTTATCTTTCCGAAATTGTCTCACTGGCCCCCATGAAAGACAAAAATTGTAATGTGGCCCCCTCACGCGAAAAGGTTTGACAACCCTGATCTACAAGATGCTCTGCAGCAACTCACCACACCTCCTTTGACAGCACCTTTCAAACCCATGACCTCTTCCACCTAGAAGGACAAGGGCAGCAGACGCATAGGAACACCACCACCTGTATGTTCCCCTCCAAGCCATAAACCATCCTGACGTGGAAGTATATCGCCGTTCCTTCACTGTTGCTGGGTCAGAATCCTAGTACTCCCTCCCTAACAGCACTGTGGGTGTACCTACACTACATGGACTGCTGCGTTTCAAGAAGGTGGCTCAGCATCACCTTCTCAAGGCAATTTGGGATGGGCAACAAATGTTGGCCTTGCCAGTGACACCCATATATAATGAAATGAATGAAAAAAAAAATGGTGGGCAAACCAGGGAAGCGGGAGGTCCAGTAGTAGGGCCCACACAATCTTCAGCTGGCAGACTCACTGGGAGAGGTGGGCACTGCTGGAGCAGAGGAAGACCTAGGGGGCAAACTCAAAATGGAGACATTCATGAAGGCTTCCCTCTTCGGTGAGAAAGATGACAAAGTACTGTGAGGGGCCTCAGGGCAGATGTTAGTCAAAGAGTCATAGAGTTAGGCAGCACAGAAACAGGCTCTTTGGCCCGTCGTGTCTGTGCCAGCCATCAAGCCTATCTATTCTCATCCCTTTTTCCAGCACTTGGCCCGTAGCCTTGTATGCTATGGCATTTCAAGTGCTCATCTAAATACTTCTTAAATGTTGTGAGGGTTTCTGCCTCTACCATCCCTTCAGGCAGTGCGTTCCAGATTCCAACCATCCTGTGGGTGAAATTTTTTTTCCTCAAATCCCCTCTAAACCTCCTGCCCCTTACCTTAAATCTATGCCCTCTGGTTATTGGCCCCTCCGTTGAGGGAAAAAGTTTCTTCCTATCTACCCTATCTATGCCACTCCAAAACACTGCTCCAGAAGAGTGCCAGCACCCTGTGAGCATTACGGCCCCCAATGCTGTCAATTAATTCAGTTACCCATGTGTTATCCCAGCGACAGTCTGCCTCGGCACCATTGTCGCCCTCCCAACATGGTGGGAGTCCTGTGTGACACCGGGAAAGTTGCAGCAGTGGGAGAAAATGGCCCTTGATTGGGACCTTAATTAGCTTCAGTACATGGCTGCCTCCCTGGAACAGGCTGCCAGTTCCTGTGGCAGCACGCCCCTGGGAAAGTCGCCCGGAGGCGGGAGAGTATCAGGGAGCCAACCCACCGGGGTTTCCCTGCTCCCCCTGCCTCCAAACCCATCTCCACAGGGCCGGGAAAATCCAACCCACGAGATTCATCGAACCATGAAATGACGCAGCACAGAGGAGGCCATTCTGCCCACTTCAGTGGAGCGATCCAAATAGTCTGCACTTTCCCCAAAGTCCTGTAAAATGTTTCCCTTCAATTAGTTATTTTTTTTTTTCAAATTATACTTTATTCATAAAAATCTGTAAAAATTACATTCCCAAACAGTTTAAAACAGCATCAAGTCAAAAAATACAAACAGTGCAAAGGTGATCAGTTTCCTTCTATACAATTATGAGTTGCCCTCACAACCCTTCCATATCATTGTTATGCCATATACATTTTTACATTTACAGCACACAAAATTTTCCCGATACAGTTCGAGGGGTTTCCCATGGATCCAGCCCCTCAGTTCAGCTTGGTGGGGGGGGACCAGCCCGTAGAGCACAAACTCCTGTGTTACAGAGCTATCCAATTCCCTTTTGAATGTTTCTATTGGATCTGCTTCAGCCACCCTTTCAGTCAGTGCATTCCAGATCACAACTACTCACTATTTCCTCATTGTGGCCTATGATTCTTTTGCCAATCATCGTAAATCTGTGTCTTTTGGTTACCTGCTTCTGCCAGTAGAAACAGTTTCTTCTTATTTACTGTACTACAACCATTCAAGATTTTGAACACCTCTATCAAATCTCCTCTTAATCTTCTCTGTTCTAAGGAGAACAATCCAGCTTCTCCAGTCTCTCCAAATAACAGAAGTCCCTCATCCTTAATACCATTTTAGTAAACCGCCCTCTCCAAGGCTTTGACATCCTTCCTAAAGTGGGTTTCCCAGGATTGAACACAATACTCCTGTTGAGGCCTAACTAATGCTCCAACTTTCACATTTAACTTGAGTTCGTTAGATTGCTTGTGTGAAACCCCCTCGGGCGAGGTGGGTTGCTTATTAATATATACTAAAGGCTCAATTGGAGCAAAATTTCAATTGAATATTAAATTTAACAGTGCGTCCATGAGTTTCCCAGGCTTCCTGAAACTCACCATTGAAAACAAGGCACAAACACAGGGGCAAATTGAGGGTGCTAATTAAAAGTCATGGAAACACTGCAACAGATACTCAGTACTCACAGCTCATTTCTTACCTGCTAGTAGGAAAGGGTTTGTTCACAGTATTTTTGCTGAGAGTTTACTTCCTGCCATTTGGAGGTTTTCTGAATCACGTCAGGATAGGTGGCACTTTGGCTGCCTTAGATTGGACTTTGAACCAGGAGCAATATCATCGACAGCAGCTTCAGCAGCCTTGAGGGACCCGTAACTGGACAGAAAAGAAGTCAGCAGCAAAAAGGGCAGGGGCAGAGAGGGCAGTAGAAGAGAGAGCAGTAGCAGAGAAGGCAGCAACAGAGAAGGCAACAGCAGATGAATGCAGTTCACAGGAGTCTTATGAGACACCGGGTGCACAGGCAGAGGCTGAGTTTACCAGCCATGTTGGAAGTGCAGTGCTTCAGGAAGCTCAAGTTGTTACGTCAGGTGATGACAGAACTCTGTAGCCTCCTAGAGGAAGACACACCACCGGCTGGACCTGGTGGCCATAAGTTCCCAGTGGCCCTGAATGTTTTTGCCTCCATATCCTTCCAGAGCTCGAGACAGATCCAGGATCTCCCAGTCAGTGGCCCAGAAATGCTGAAGTCAGATGATTGATGGGTTAATAAAAGTAAAATACTGCAGATGCTGGAAATCTGAAATAAAACCAGAAAGTGCTGGAAATACTCAGCATGCCTGGCAGCATCTGTGGAGAGAGAAGCCAAGTTAAGGTTTCATGTCTGTGACCTTTCATCAGAGGGGTTATGTGCCAGGGCTGGCAACTATGTGAACATGGCCAGTGATGATACCAGTCATAATGAGCAGGTGCTCAGGTTTGCGTCTCTGGCGGACTTCCCAAACATGCAGGGCATCATCGACTGCACACACATAATAATTCACTCAGGAGTGTTTTTCAATCACAGGGCTTCCACTCCATCAATGTGCAGCTGGTGTGCAACCACAAGAAGATCTTTCAGCAGGTGTGCACCAGATTCCCAGATAGCTCCATGATATCTTTAGACTAGCAAGCGAACTTAAGAGCTGGCTGCCAGGAGACAAGGGATACCCAGTCAGTTCAAACTTGGCTGAAGACACCCATCAGAAACATGACTGCTGAAGCCCAACAGTGCTGCAATGAATGCCATTTCATCACCAGATGTGTGACTGAACAAGCCATGATGTGATTAAGGTACCTCTACAGATCTGGAGGTGGCATTCAGTACGCCGGGTGTCCAGAATGATTATGGAGTGCTGCGTTCTGCACAATATTGCATGGCAGTAAGTTTGGAGCTGCAGGAGGTACAAGGTGGATAGCACAGATCCTCTTTGGAAGAGGAGGAGGAAGACGAGTAGGAGGAAGATGATGAGGATAATGCAGCACCATCTGCTCATATTTTTGCCCGGGATGCCCTTCTCAATGCAAGGTTCACTTAGGCTGCATCACTGGACCCAGGTCAGAAACAACAGCCACTCTTCCACAATGCCACTGACACAACAGAGTCCTGCAAATAACCAATCTCCTCTTGTACATCACTTTTTTAAAATTCTTTCAAGGGATGTGGGCATCGCTGGCAAAGCCAGCATTTGTTGCCCTTCCCTAATTGTCCTTGACAACTGAGTGACTTGCTAGACCATTTGAGAGGGCAGTTAAGAGTCAACCACATTGCTGTTGCTCTGGAGTCACATGTAGGCCAGACCATGAAAGGACAGCAGATTTCCTTCCCTAAAGGACATTGGTGAACCAAATTGGTTTTTATGACAATCAATGATAGTTCCATGGTACCATTGCTGAGACTAGATTTCAATTCCAGATTTTTATTAATTAATTGAATTTATGAATTTATTGAATGTAAATTCCACCAGCTTCTGTGGTGGGATCTGAACTGTGCCCAGGGCATTAGCCTTGGTCTATGGATTACTAGTCTTCAGTGACAGTACCACTACCCCATTCACCATCAAGAAAGGCAAGAGGAGACTTGCCACTCAACAAGGATAAGGGGTAGCAGATTTAAAACAGAGATGAGGAGAAATTACTTCTCTCAAAGGATCGTGAGTCTGTGGAATTCACTACCCCAGAGTGCGGTGGATGCCGGGACATTGAGTAAATTTAAGGAGGAGATAGACAGAATTTTAATTAGTAATGGGTTGAAGGGTTATGGAAAACAGGCAAGAAAGTGGAGTTGAGGTCGAGATGAGATCAGCCATGATCGTATTGAATGGCGGGGCAGGCTCGAGGGGCTGAATTGCCTACTCCTGCTCCTAGTTCTTATGTTCTTATGTTTTTATGTAACAAGCAAGAATGAGTGAGACAGGAAAGTGAAGCAAAAGAATATGATTTAGTTATGTTTTAACATTACATCTTCTCATGCACACTTGTGCACACCCTTGTGCAACTACAAAGCTTACCGTTTCCTTTTTCTACTACTCCTACATGGTGCAACCCCTGTGGTTTCAGCAGAGGTAGAGGTAGGCTGCTCAGATCCCTGCTCTGACTGCAGAGATGGTCTTGGCTGACGACCTCTGGATTTTGGAGCCTGTGAGGGCTCCGGCAAAGACTGTTTCACCTGCAACTGTTCAGGGGAAAACTTGGTCATCAGGACAGAAGGCAGCATGTCTGGAACTGTCTGGGAGGCAGGGGTGCTACAGGTGACAAGTAGAACCATGTGGAACAGAGTCCCTACTTCCATGACCACGTTGATCATCATCCCTCTCATGGCCCAGCCACATTTCACCGCTACCACTTTGATGGCGAGCACTTTGGTGAAGATCAGTGAAGCACTCTAAGGCCAAGGCTAGGGTATCTGTCAGCCTGCTTAAGGTGTCACACCTGTTGTCATCCAGAGTCTGCATGACCATGGTCAAAGTGTGTATGGCTTAATTTGATTGGAGTGCTTGATGTTCCATGGAGCTGGTTGCTCTATGCATGGTGGAACACATCATCAGAAAACCCTGCATCATCAAACCACTCATGCCTGGGACAAACTCCTCCATTCTCTCTGTAATCGTGGTCACTGTGCTTGGAATGCCTGTCGGTGCATTGCACATTGTCTGCCGCTCCTCAATGATTCCCCTTTTCATGGACGGCCCCCAGGTTAGAGCTCTATGTCTAGCTGAGCTGAGCTGAGCTTGGAGAGGACTGAGTCCTCTGAATTGGACTCTTCACTGCAGTCCTTATCACTACCATTTGTCCTTGCTCACTTGTGAAGTGTGAACCACCAGGTGAAAATGCGACTATCTGTCTAACTGATGCAACCAAAGTGGGAGTATCCAGGCATGAGTGCTGTGATGGTACATACTAAGAAGGATTCAGCTCCTCTCAGGAATCGTTGTCCTCGACCTCCAGTGACTTCTACTGAATGCCTGGAGGCTCTGTTGGAGGAAAAAGACATGAATTAGTACTGCCAACGCCAGAATGTTGCAATTTATCATTTTGAAGATAAACATATTTTACTTGCTGTTAAAATCAAGTCAACATGACTGCGTGCCATATGATATGTGGGTCCCTGATATTTGATTGTGTCATGAGATCCCTGTCTCCATCTCTGATGGCCAGGGATGCTGAAACTCCATTGATCTTCAGTGCTTCCTCCTCTGCCACTGTGAGTTGGAAAATCTGTGGAGGACCACCTGTGGTTCACTCTCTCTCCCTCGCTCCCTCTTGCTCTGTGCTCTCTTCTGCAATATGGGAAAGAACAGGCCTTTGAGTGAGTGTGAGTGAGTGTAATGGCGTGAGTTCACCCAATGGCTGCAGTGGATTTGATGAGAATGACTATCAGAGAGGGACATGAAATTGCTTAAGGGTAAGGGATAGATGGAGATGTGAGGAAGTGCATGAAAGAGAAGGATGAGTGAGCACACAAGATGAGTGGGTGTGAGGAGTAATGTGATGGAGTAGGTTTAAGAGGCAGAATGAGGGTGGATGTGATAGACACAGCAGGATATAGGTGAATGTCCAACTATACTCACCTTTCCTGACCTGGTTAGGTCATTAAAGAGCCTCCTGCACTGAATCAGGAATATGACACAATGCTCTTGCTGCCAACCTCCTGTCCCCACCTCCCCCCGCCCCCCACTCCACACCTGCCTCCCAACATGTCTCTGACGGGGCCATTAACTCTGTTTTTCTCTCTAAGCAGATGCTGCCTGACCTGCTGAGTGTTTCTAGCATTCCCTGTTTGTATTTCTAATATTTGAATGTGAAAAATTGCTTGGGTTAAATGGGCCCATTCTAATAATAGGATGCAGGTCAGGCAAAAACAGGCTTTCTTTGCAAACTGGAAATCTCATTACCTTTTAAAAACTGAATCTACTGCCTTTTAACCATCTTCTCCTTCTGAACAGGGAAGTTCCCCCCAGTGTACTGGCCAATAATAATCCCTCAACCAACATCACTTAAACATAAAAGCAGATGATCTGGTCATTATTTCATTGTTATTTGTGGGTGCTGGCTGTGCACAAACTGTGTTTCCTACATTACTACAGTGACCACATTTCAAAAGTACTTCATTGGCTGTAAATCACATTGCGAGGTCTTGGCGTCATAAGAGACGCTACAGTAATGTAAGTTCTTTCTATTTTTCACCTCTATCGAACTCTATTTCTCATCATCCTATACGTGTTTTCAGGAAAGGTGCTTTAGATTAATTCAGAGCAATTCTGACAGGGTACAGTCTCAGTCGTGAGCAAAAAGGGTTTCTGAACTGAGATCCAGCGTGACGCTGTCTCAGTGATAGGAACATGCCGTACCAATAAAAGAACAATAAGAACACGTACAGTACTTCCAGGAGCTGATAACCAGTTACACTCATCCCCAAATCCTTTTAAGCACATTTACAAGCATCTGATATGGAAGCTGAATTTGACCTCTGACTAATGCTAAGTCAGAGACTTATGGAGGATCCTGGTTGCCTGCCAAGAGCTGTGTTGCTAAGTAACAATATTTTTAGCACACTGTCTTACTGATGTTGAAAAGAATTGCCATTTCTGACACAAACCCGTCAGTTATGGTCACTCAAGGGTCAAAGTCAGCTCCTATAATGATATTGGACTCAGAGTAGAGCCTTTCTGATGTAATATAATAGATGTTTTATTTACTCCAATTTCAAAGCTGACCGATCAATGTTTTATTAAAGTATCACCATTTATTTTCCACTCAGTATAATCACACACCATGTCAAGTAATAATATTCATTAAAATCTATTCAGAATTAAAATTACAAGAGCCGTAATGGAAACTATTTGGATTCATTTATGTGCAGAAATGCTAAACATCTTGTGGTGAAAAATTAATGCGTGAGAAAAGTGGTGATACATATTCAAAAACATGCCATCAATTAGCACACCAAACCAAACCATTTTAAATCATCATTAAAGTGTCAACTGATGTTCAGCTTGAGCACAGCAGGGGAAATACTCTAATATCTTGTTAATATAGCACTCTCTCAATACTGAACAAGAAGATATGGCTTGCAAATTGACAATTCTACTTCATAAAGTCATATGGAGTTTTTAAAATGTTACTGAAGTACCTTGGACATCAAACAAAATGATACCTTGTGAATCTCTATTTCCTTGTCAAAAGGCCTCCATTACAGTAAGGTGCTAATTTGAAACACTTTGTTATAACAACAGCTCCCATTTATAAAACATTTTTAACATACCAAGACGCAAAAAGTGATTAACACGAGCAATACATTAAATAAAATTTGATGCTGAGCAACATCAAGAGTTATTAGGGCAGATGATCTAAAGCTTGCTCAAAGAGGTAGGTTTTAAGTAGCGATCTAAAGGAGGCAAGCAAGAATGGTGGAGATGTTTAGAGAGGAAATTTCAAAGGTTAAGGCCTAGGCAGCTGAAGGCTCAGCCACCAATGGAGGTGCAAATAAAATCGGGGTTGTGCTCAAGCTTAGAATTGGAGGAGTGCAGAGATCTTTGAGGGCTGTATGGCTGGAGGGGATTACAGAGATACAGTGGGGTGAGGCCATGGAGCGATTTGAAAACAAAGATGAGAATTTAAAAATTCAGGCGTTACCAGACCAGTGTAGGTCAGTTAGCAGGAGGGCGATGGGTGAACGGGAAATTTTCATTCCTCATGCTGTTGTAACTGGACTGTGAAACAGAAGCTATAGTTATATCCTGAAATCTCACAGGACACAAAACATACACATTGGGAAATTTAACTTTTCACATCATCAGAAGGAAGGGAGGTTTTGTCGGGATATTTTCATAAATCACATTGTGTGTTTTGTAGGCAACTAATCCTTTCCGCAGTTTGGGCTCAGAACTTAACCAGCAGAGCTACCCAAAGTGCTATCATTGTTTGAATGGTCATATTAATCTTGTTTTCACAGTCACTGTTGAGGGAGAGATATTATTAATGTATATATAAAGAAGTTTAATGCAGGCCTTGTTGATTCCCCCTGTGCATACCATCAATAGCTGAAAGGGCTGGACTCAAGTGACCTCGAAGCCTAACCTTTCTAATACTCTCCTTACCAGTCACCTAAGTTCCAAATTGAACTCCTCAAAAAGCCCACCACCCGGTGCTATTCTATATTAAGTGCTGTTCCTCCTTGACGTCAACAGCCTCCTTGTACAAATATTTCAATTCCTCCCCACCCATCAACTCTCTTCACCTCTATAACCTCCTCCAGTTCGATTTGGCAGCTTACTCTTCAGGATTCTTTAAGCCTCATTTCTGTCTCCTCCTGATCTCCAATCTACCTGCAGTGGCAGGGTCTTCAGTTGTTTCAAGCAATGATCTCCATTACCCCTCCACCTAGCTCTCTCTCCTCCTTAAAAAAAACCCTGAACACCGACCACTTTTGACCATTGTTTTGTCAAGCCCCCCTAAATCGTCTCCCACCCTGTTGCAATGTTTTCACCACTGTTACGACCAGGTGAGAAAGAGGTCTAGGGTTCCCTTTCAGCCTTCACCTGGTCTTACTGTAATAGGGTTTAATTTTAAACACACCATGTTTTTAGCTCCACCTTGGTAAATCTTTGTTCACCGCTTTCCAATTATAAGGCAAAGAAACCAGCACAAACAGGTTTTCTTAGGTTTAAAGAAGAAAAGTTGAAATTTATTAAACTAGACCTTAAACTCTAATTCGGTTGACGCCTACGGATACACGACGCGCCCATGCTAGCATGCATATGCAACCTTCTCTTCTTTGGCATCCTTGTCTCGAGAGATAATAGATACGCGCCTGGAGGTGATCAGTGGTTTGTGAAGCAGAGCCTGGAGTGGCTATAAAGGCCAATTCTAGAGTGACAGACTCTTCCACAGGTGCTGCAGATAAAATTGGTTGTCGGGGCTGTTACACAGTTGGCTCTCCCCTTGCGCTTCTGTCTTTTTTCCTGCTAACTGCTAAGTCCCTTCAACTCGCCAGACTTTAGCCCTGCCTTTATGGCTGTCCACCAGCTCTGGCGATCACTGGCAAATGACTCCCACGACTTGTGATCAATGTCACAGGACTTCATGTCGCATTTGCAGACGTCTTTAAAGCGGAGACATGGACGGCCGGTGGGTCTGATACCAGTGACGAGCTCGCTGTACAATGTGTCCTTGGGGATCCTGCCATCTTCCATGCGGCTCACATGGCCAAGCCATTTCGAGCACCACTGGCTCAGTAGGGTGTATGTGCTGGGGATGTTGGCTGCCTCGAGGACGGCTGCGTTGGAGATATGGTCCTGCCACCTGATGCCAAGGATTCAGCGAAGATGGAATGAATTGAGACGTTGCTCTTGGCTGACATACGTTGTCCAGGCCTCGCCGCCGTAGAGCAAGGTACTGAGGACACAGGCTTGATACGCTCGGACTTTTGTGTTCCGTGTCAGTGTGCCATTTTCCCACACTCTCTTGGCCAGTCTGGACATAGCAGTGGAAGCCTTTTCCATGCGCTTGTTGATTTCTGCATTGAGAGACAGGTTGCTGGTGATAGTTGAGTTTAGGTAGGTGTACTCTTGAACCAGCCTCTACCAGTCATGGATGAGCTGGACATACAGCCAACCAAATCGGAACTCAGTGATGCCATTGATTCTCTAGCCAGCGGAAAAGCCCCTGGGAAGGACAGCATTACCCCTGAAATAATCAAGAGTGCCAAGCCTGCTATACTCTCAGCACTGCATGAACTGCTATGCCTGTACTGGGACGAGGGAGCAGTACCCCAGGACATGCGCGATGCCAACATCATCACCCTCTATAAAAACAAAGGTGACCGCGGTGACTGCAACAACTACCGTGGAATCTCCCTGCTCAGCATAGTGGGGAAAGTCTTTGCTCGAGTCGCTCTGAACAGGCTCCAGAAGCTGGCCGAGCGCGTCTACCCTGAGGCACAGTGTGGCTTTCGTGCAGAGAGATCGACCATTGACATGCTGTTCTCCCTTCGTCAGATACAGGAGAAATGCCGAGAACAACAGATGCCCCTCTACATTGCTTTCATTGATCTCACCAAAGCCTTTGACCTCGTCAGCAGACGTGGTCTCTTCAGACTACTAGAAAAGATCGGATGTTCACCAAAGCTACTAAGTATCATCAACTCATTCCATGACAATATGAAAGGCACAATTCAACATGGTGGCTCCTCATCAGAGCCCTTTCCTATCCTGAGTGGTGTGAAACAGGGCTGTGTTCTCGCACCCACACTTTTTGGGATTTTCTTCTCCCTGCTGCTTTCACATGCGTTCAAATCCTCTGAAGAAGGAATTTTCCTCCACACAAGATCAGGGGGCAGGTTGTTCAACCTTGCCCGTCTAAGAGCGAAGTCCAAAGTACGGAAAGTCCTCATCAGAGAACTCCTCTTTGCTGACGATGCTGCTTTAACATCTCACACTGAAGAGTGCCTGCAGAGTCTCATCGACAGGTTTGCGTCTGCCTGCAATGAATTTGGCCTAACCATCAGCCTCAAGAAAACGAACATCATGGGGCAGGACGTCAGAAATGCTCCATCCATGCAGCATCGTCAGCAAAGAGGAGTTCCCTGATGAGGACTGTCTGTACTTTGGTCTTCGCTCTTAGATGGGCAAGGTTGAACAACCTGCCACCTGATCTTGTGTGGAGGAAAATTCCTTCTTCTGAAGACTTGAACGCGTGTGAGAGCAGCAGGGAGAAGAAGATCCCAAACAGTGTAGGTGCGAGAACACGGCCCTGTTTCACGCCACTCAGGATAGGAAAGGGGTCTAATGAGGCACCGCTACGTTGAATTGTGCCTTTCAAATTGTCATGGAATGAGGTGATGGTACTTAGTAGCTTTGGTGGACATCCGATCTTTTCTAGTAGTCTGAAGAGACCACGTCTGCTGATGGGATCAAAGGCTTCGGTGAGATCAATGAAAGCAACGTAGAGGGGCATCTGTTGTTCACGGCATTTCTCCTGTAGAACATAGAACATAGAACATTACAGCGCAGTACAGGCCCTTCAGCCCTTGATGTTGCGCCGACCTGTGAAACCATCTGACCTACACTATTCCATTTTCATCCATATGTCTATCCAATGACCACTTAAATGCCCTTAAAGTTGGCGAGTCTACTACTGTTGCAGGCAGGGCGTTCCACGCCCCTACTACTCTCTGTGTAAAGAAACTACCTCTGACATCTGTCCTATATCTATCACCCCTCAACTTAAAGCTATGTCCCCTCGTGTTTGCCATCACCATCCGAGGAAAAAGGCTCTCACTATCCACCCTGTCCAACCCTCTGATTATCTTATATGTCTCTATTAAGTCACCTCTCCTCCTCCTTCTCTCTAACGAAAACAACCTCAAGTCCCTCAGCCTTTCCTCGTAAGACCTTCCCTCCATACCAGGCAACATCCTAGTAAATCTCCTCTGCACCTTTTCCAAAGCTTCCACATCCTTCCTATAATGTGGTGACCAGAACTGCACGCAATACTCCAGGTGCGGCCTCACCAGAGTTCTGTACAGCTGCAGCATGACCTCGTGGCTCCTAAACTCGATCCCCCTACTAATAAAAGCTAACACACCATATGCCTTCTTAACAGCTCTATTAACCTGGGTGGCAACTTTCAGGGATTTATGTACCTGGACACCAAGATCTCTCTGCTCATCTGCACTACCAAGAATCTTCCCATTAGCCGAGTATTCTGCAATCCTGTTACTCCTTCCGAAGTGAATCACCTCACACTTTTCCGCATTGAACTCCATTTGCCATCTCTCAGCCCAGCTCTGCAGCCTATCTATGTCCCTCTGTAACCTACAACATCCTTCGGCACTATCCACAACTCCACCGACCTTTGTATCATCCGCAAATTTACTAACCCACCCTTCTACACCCTCATCCAGGTCATTTATAAAAATGACAAACAGCAGTGGCCCCAAAACAGATCCTTGCGGTACACCACTAGAAACTATACTCCAGGATGAACATTTACCATCAACCACCACCCTCTGTCTTCTTTCAGCTAGCCAATTTCTGATCCAAAGCACTAATTCACCTTCAATCCCATCCTTCTGTATTTTCTGCAATAGCCTACCGTGGGGAACTTTATCAAACACCTTACTGAAATCTATATAGACCACATCCACGGCTTTACCCTCATCCACCTGTTTGGTCACCTTGTCAAAAAACTCAATAAGGTTTGTGAGGCAGGACCTACCCTTCACAAAACCGTGCTGACTATCTCTAATGAACTTATTCTTTTCAAGATGATTATAAATCCTATCTCTTATAACCTTTTCCAACATTTTACCCACAACCGAAGTAAGGCTCACAGGTCTATAATTACCAGGGCTGTCTCTACTCCCCTTCTTGAACAAGGGGACAACATTTGCTATCCTCCAGTCTTCCGGCACTATTCCTGTCGACAATGACGACATAAAAATCAAGGACAAAGGCTCTGCAATCTCCTCCCTGGCTTCCCAGAGAATCCTAGGATAAATCCCATCTGGCCCAGGGGACTTATCTATTTTCACACTTTCCAAAATTGCTAACACCTCCTCCTTGTGAACCTCAATCCCATCTAGCCTAGTAGTCTGTATCTCAGTATTCTCCTCGACAACATTTTCTTTCTCCACTGTAAATACTGACGAAAAATATTCATTTAACACTTCCCCTATCTCCTCCGATTCCACACACAACTTCCCACTACTATCCTTGATTGGCCCTAACCTATCTCTAGTCATTCTTTTATTCCTGATATACCTATAGAAAGCCTTAGGGTTTTCTTTGATCCTATCCGCCAATGACTTCTCGTGTCCTCTCCTTGCTCTTCTTATCTCTCCCTTTGGATCTCCCTGTAGCTGGTGAAGGGAGAACAACATGGATTAATGGGCCTCATTCTTGGCGGGTGGGGGCCTAGCATGACACCATAGTGAACTCCATTTGCTTGTGTAACACTGCTTTATCCTGAAACAAATGCTGTTCCCCCTTACTGTCCGCAACTACCATTTATACGTCCTCATCCCTCTCCACCTCTGGAATCTTGGTAAACATCTTCACCTGTCTTTTCTTTTAAGATGCTCCTTAGAACCTAACCTTTTGACCATCTTTTGATCACCTGTCTTAATGTCTCCTTAGGTGGCTCAGTGTAAATATTTGCTCAATAATGTTCCTGTGAAGTGCTTTGGGATGTTTTACTGCATTACAAGTGCTACATAAATACACGTTGCTGTTGACCTGTGCTTTAGTTACAACTAATGCTGATCTTAAAGTGGTTGCTAGGAGGTAAATGGGAGTTGCCTGTGGATGAGTGTCTCTTCACGTGCAGAGGTGTACTTGGCTTCCACTCCCACGTAGACACATTATGGATGTTAAACCCAATAAGCCATTGCACAGCTGCCAATGTTAACCCAAATGATATTTATAAGATATATGTGTTGCTAAACCTGTCTTATTCCATGGTGTAAAAAGCAATTACAGACCACCAAATGAAGATTTCAATTGTAGACTGTCATGCATTTTGGACCTGCACAGTATGTTGGAATCACCACCCTCAATTCTATTGGGCTGTAGCTCATGTAAAAATATCTTTCACAGTATTTGAAGTAATTTATAATATTAGAGGGTCAGCTGTGGCTTAGTGAGTAGAGCTCTCAGTTCCAAGTCACAAATTTGTTTGTTCAAGTCCCACTCCAGAGACTTGGTCATGTAATCTGGGCTGGCACTTGAGTGCAGCTCTAAGTGGGTGCTGCACTGTTGGAGGTGCAGTCTTTCAGATGAGACATTAAGTCCATCAAGCCTCTCAAGGAACGTGAAAGATCCCATGGCACTCTTTGAAGAAGATCAGAGGAGTTCTCCCTGGTGTTCTGGGCAATATTTATCCCTCAATCAACACCTAAAAACAAGTGATTTGGTCATTCTCACATTGCTGTTGGTCATAGCTGTGTACAATGGGCTGTCTGGTTTCATACAACTACACTTCAAAAGTACATCATTAGCTGTAAAATAATCTGGGGCATCCTGAGGTCAAAAAAAGCATAACATAAATGCAAATATTTCTTAGATTAGACATCCATAAAAGTTACTGCAATATTAAGTTTACACATTCCTAATCTTCAATGCAGTATATAAGCCTGGAAGTTATTTTTACAGATATTAATTTTTTTTTAAATGACAGAGGGCTATATGAAGATGCTATGTGCTAAACGTTTAGGTGTAAGTTTTAGGCTATAGCTTTGAGTCGGATTTGTATTCCTCCATTAAATTATCCCAAGCCCATGACTCGAAACATATCAAGTTTAGATATATATCAAATAATGCTTTGCTGGACAAACTAAATTATACTTCATTATGCATGCAATAAGATGCCACATAAAGTCATTTATAAGTATTTGCTAGTTAGTGGATCAATATTTGATCAGTGTAATTGTTGTTAAAATAGGGTCATTAGCACATTATGGATAGACTGACTATGCTGATGTTAAATAAATATATTTTCTGTTTGTGATTTATTTGCTGGAATTGTCGTGAAGAGCATGCGAGGTAATATGTAACATGCTATCTCAAACCAACTGAACTGTAATAAATAAAAACATGGATATATGTATTTCTTTTAATAATGTCTACAAAACCAATATCAGTCTAGCATCAGCAAGCCTTCACCTCAGTTTCCTCTTCCTTCCCAACAGCTTTCAGCTGCAACACTTCAATGAAATCTTGAAAACAAGCATTTACTGTGTTCATGATACAAAATGAGAGAGAATGGAAGTCAGCAACAGCACAATATTACAGCATCAGGTTCAATCAGATGTCCCATCTGTTTTCAGCTCCCCTGACCTTGTTTTTTTTCCCTTTCAGTGAAATTCCGCATTGGAATTTTCCTGCCCAGCTGGCGATAGAAGTCCGCACGGAT
Source organism: Heterodontus francisci (assembly GCF_036365525.1). Classification (NCBI taxonomy): domain Eukaryota; kingdom Metazoa; phylum Chordata; class Chondrichthyes; order Heterodontiformes; family Heterodontidae; genus Heterodontus; species Heterodontus francisci. The sequence continues at coordinate 12,872,685 of NC_090385.1, forward strand.
AAGCTGAATGCATTGGCCGGTCTCCGAGGAATCTTTCCCATCTTTTTTTTATGTCAGAGATTTAAGAACCAGCTCGAAAGGCGAATTGGAATGCAGCCAACCTGCCTCGATGAATCTGTTATTTATTCAGTCACAGCATGGCAAGACAGCAGAGCTAATTTGAATTAAAAGTGGTTATCACAGCACCAGGAAGAGTCATAGATCTCTGTCTTTGCTGAGTGATAGACAGTGATTTGGAGAAGGGAAAAGAAAATCATTCACAGACAATCGCCTATGGCTGTACCTCTTTGGTTGACAGATACAACAGAGTAATGTTTTAAAGAAATTATATGATTGAGTATTTCATATGTTGAGTTTAATTTATATCAAGAATCTCTCAATTTGATGTGTAGGTGTTTGTATGTAGGGTGAAGTGTCAAATATTGAGCATCCATTTATCTAGTATATTTATTCTCATCTGATAAAGATCAACATTCAGATGTAACTGATTTATCTATCACTTTTAGTAAAAATATGTATGTTTTATTACAACTCCTTAATAATTAGAATAACATTTGCAGAAAAATGATAATTACAGTTCATCTATTCATTGCTGAGTTGACTGCATAGCTGAGGAACTGCAAAAAAAGGAAGAACTGCACAGCCATTGAATTTCTCTTGAAGAGCATTTACTGTTGTTATGCAGGCAAAAGTGGCAGCCAATTTGGACACAGCAAGATCCCACAAACAGTAAACGAGGTAATTGACCAGATGGTTTATCTTAGATGGTGACTGAGGGAAGAATGCTGGAGACGACAGCAGAACAGCTCCCTACACTTCCTCATATAGTGCTAAGGGATCTCTTTGCATCCACTGGAACAGAGATAAACAGAGAGTGCAGCACTCCCTCAAAATATTATTATTATGAAGTCTGAACCTCAGCCATCTGATTCAGAGAATACTAACAGCTGACACTTAACCAGTTGGGAATTATTCACAGGACTGCAGTATCAGCCTAGGTTTTGTGCTCCAGTCTCTGGAGTGGGACTTAAGTCCACAAGTTTCTGACTCAGAGGCATGAGCCTACATGTCTAACATTGGTCTTTTACCCATGTGTTTGACACTCTAACAACAGGAGATGCACCAGTCTACTTGCTGCCAGGGAGTGGCCCCTCTACTGTTAGTGTGATGATATATACACCACTTACTTGGATGGGTGCAGCTGCAACAGCACTCAGGAAACTTGACACCATCCAGAACAGAACAGCTCATTTGACTGGCACCCAGTCATCAGGATCAATATCCACTTCCTCCACCATCAGTGCACTCTGGTTGCAGTGTATATGATCTACAACATGCACTGCAACAACTTGCCAAGGTTACAACCATAGCCACCCCCCCTCCCCCTCCCCTGTGACCTCCACCACTAAGAAGGGCAAGAGCAACAAAAGTGGGAAAAAATCATCATCTCCAAGTCACACACCATCATGACACGGATGTATATCCCCATTCCTCCATCATTGTTGGATGATAATTATAAGATTGCAAAATGACTATGGATCAGGAAGTCCGTTTGACTGATCCTACTGATTGATTTGCCCATCCAGAGAAATTCCAACCCCTGCTCCCACTTAGCGTCAAATTGCTTTTTTAAAATATAAACTATTCCTTGGTTTCAGCCTCCATTGCTCTTTCAACAAGTTTATTCCATACATTACTCACTCTTTGCATGAGGAATCTTATTTTTAAAATTTGTTCATGGGATGTGGGCATCACTGGCTAGGCCAGCATTTATTACCCATCCTAAACTGCTCTTGAACTGAGTAGTAGCTTGCTACACCATCTCAGAGTTAGCCATATTGCTGTGGACCTAGAGTAACATGTAGGCCAGACCAAGTAAAGATGGCAGATTTCCTTCCTTCGAGGACATTAGTGAACCAAATGCTTTCCTTTTTTTTACAGCAATCAACAATGGTTTCCTGGCTGCTATTAAGCTAGCTTTTTTTTAAAACATTACAGATGTGCTAATTAAATTTAAATTTCATCATCTCCTGTAGTGGGATTTGAACCCATGCCCTCAGATCACTCAGGGCCTCCAGGCTACTAATCTGGGAACATTACCACTATGCCACCACTTCCCCTTAACCTCCTATTATTAGTCCTAAAGTTACTTGCTTCTGTTCAATTTAAAGTAAAATTCCAGGTTTACCTTTTCTATACCTTTCACAATCTTATGCACCTCTATAAGATCACCTCTCAGTTTCCTCCTTTCTGATAATGCTGAGACGTCCATGTTTCTCCAATCTTTCTTTATAACTCAGACCCCTGATGCTGGGAATTAAACTGATGGCTCTTCTCTGTACTGCATCCAATTCTTGAATGTCTCTTGGCGATCAGAATTTCCTGGAATTTTCCACCTAACAACTGTTAGCACCATCACCATCACCCACCACCACCACCTTCTCAGGAAATTTACGGATGGACAATACATGCCAGCCTTGCCAGTGTTGTCTAAATATTAAAAGTAATAAAATCTGGCACAGAGCTAACTTGGGGGAAATTCCACAGCCAGTCCGAGACCGCCATCTATAATGGCAGCACAGTGGTGCAGTGGTTAGCACCACAGCCTCATAGCTTTAGGGACCCGGGTTCAATTCTGGGTACTGCCTGTGTGGAGTTTGCAAGATCTCCCTGTGACCGTGTGGGTTTTTGCCGGGTGCTCCGGTTTCCTCCCACTGCCAAAGGCTTGCAGGTGATAGGTAAATTGGCCATTGTAAATTGCCCCTAGTGTAGGTAGGGAATATGGGATTACTTACTGTAGGGTTAGTATAAATGGGTGGTTCTTGGTCGGCACAGACTCGGTGGGCCGAAGGGCCTGTTTCAGTGCTATATCTCTAAATATAATGGCTGGATAAGGGAGTGGGGGAAGAGGTAGCATGCGCAGCACAGTTCCTTTTGGAGTGCAGCCCATCTGTTAGGTGGGGGTGGAGGGCCTACAGGGGTGAAGTGCTCATTCAGCCACTATGCTACTGTCCTTTAGTAAACAACAAAACAACTTAAATTGATATATAGTGCCCCTAATGTAATACAAAAACACCCCAAAGGCTCTTAAGTTGCCAATTTGGATTTGATATATCCCTGAAGGTTTCATGATCTGGCCTACCGAGTCAAACAGCCTTTCTTCCACATCTCCATATGGACAGGCATAGGCCATTCTGCTCTTGAGCATGTTCTACCATTCAATTAGATCATGGCTGATCTCTATTTTAACTCCATTTACCCACCTTATTATATTTGTATAGCTAGCAAGCAAAGGTTTTCAAAAAAAAAAGAAAAAAATGCCATTTTTAATGCCTTCCTGATTTTTCTCCTCAATTGCTCACAGAAGTTTCCAGGAGATTAGTCTTTAGTTCCTGGAGATCCCAGTGCAGTCCTGGACAATTGGCACAACGATCCTCTAGAAACCTCTACCCAGTTCTCCCTTACCTTCGCAACCTCTTTTCCTGCTTTCAGTCACGTGCCATTCCCATTTCTTTTCCCTGGACCCTAGATCCGTCTTTCAGATGAAATGTTAAACTGAGGCACTGTCTGCCCTCTCAGGTGGATGCAAAAGATCCTACTGCATTATTTGAAGAAGAACAGGGGAGTTCTTCCAGGCCAATATTTAACCAGCAATCAACATCACAGAAACAGATTATCTGGCCAAGTTGGCTACTGTGTTTCCTACATTACAACAATGACTACACTTCAAAAGAGCTTCATCAGCTGAGAAGTGATCTGGGATGTCCTGTGGTCAATAAAAGCTCTATATAAATGCAAGTCTTCCTTTTTCTCTCTCCATGTAGTCATTTTCCTCCTGATTGTAGCATGCTCTGAGATTTGTTCCAGCTCGTGACCCAGACTATAGTAAAGAAAGCTGTTGCTGTTATGCAGTGTGTACAATGAATTATCTTGAACTGACATTGGTGTACATTGTTGCAAATGATGGTTATAAGGGTCTATCATCTTACTCTTTCAACTGCTTTGTTGTCGAACAAGAGTGCATCAAAAAACTGCTCGAGCGATGTGATGATAAAATCCAGTTAGATCATGTGCTTTCATTCTCTAAATACCAACAACCAGCTTCCACACCAGTTTGCCGCAATGCATGGATGGATACATGTACAAGTATGTGTGTACATTATTTATTGTTTATTATGCACATACTCTTGAATCCATGTGCCCTTTTAATATATGCCTGAATTTTTACAAGAGAGACTTTATATTGCACCTTTCCTAACCTCAGGACATCTCAAAGCACTTCACAGCCAATGAAGTACTTTTTTGAAGTGTTGCAATGTCGGAAACGTGGCAGCCAATTTGCACACAGCAAGATCCCACAACCAGCAATGTGACAATGACCAGGTAATCTGTTTATCAGTGATGTTGGCTGAGGGATAAATATTGACCAGGGCACTGGGGAGAACTCACCTGCCCTTCTTTGAAATAATGCCATGGGATCTTGTGCATCCAGCTGAGAGGTCTGTTTAAAGTCTCATCCAAAAGGTAGCCCCTCCAACAGTGCAGCACTCCCTCAGTACCACATTGGAGTGTCAGCCTACATTTTATGCTCAAAGCTCCTAAGGAAGATGTACACCTTCAGCCTTCCAACTCAAAGGCAAGAATGCTACCACTGAGTTATAGCAGATGCATGCAGTGGCACACACAACTGAGTATATATGCACATGTGATTGTGTGAGAAAATAACGTAATAACATAAGAAATAAAAACAGAAGAAGACAATATGGCCACGAGCCTACTCCACCATTCAAGATGATCATGGCTGATTGTTTGCTTATCTATACACACATGTGTACAGATATGCGTGCTAATATGTATGTGTATACACTTGGAGATTGTGTGTATGGAATGTACTTATATTATATACATATACTTGTGTAGGTGTATATACATAAAAGTTAAGCAGCGACAGTAAGAATAGAATTTATTTTCATTAGGGCCCTATGTTAATCATCACTAATTGGCCTGTAAAAGAACAGAGGAATGCAGAGAATTGTAACACTGGGCTTCAATTTGAAGTTGATTCGAACTTTGAGGCACTTTGTTTTCCTGATGTTTCACAATTCACAGGCTCTCAAATAGCCTTTTAACTGACTGGTGACTGCTGCACCGCTAAAGGTCAACTCATTCAAAAAGAACAAGTTTGGGTACATTTTGAATGCAATGGAAACAGCTGTTGAAAAGTTCTGTCTGTGTGCATACTAGCAGCCTAGACACACATTTGAAGGATTTTAAATAAATATCAAGCAGTTTCTCCATTTGAGGGGCTTGTCATTATTCATTGCTTTCAAATACACATCTATGTTCAAGACTAAATAGTTAGCTACTGTTACTCTGATTGAAAGGTTAGTTGAGGCAGAGACCCTCAACTCATTTAAAAGGAGTCTGGACATGCACCTCAAGTTCTGTAATTTGCAGGGCTATGGACCAAATGCTGGAAGGTGGGATTAGAATAGTTGGATCGTTTTTCGGCCAGTACAGACACAATGGGTCAACTGGCCTCTTTCAGTGCCTTAAACTTGCAATGATTCTATGATTATTTAGGGAGGATCAGCAATCAGATTTCCTTCAAGCTCACTGGGTTACACAGGACCTATATTTAAGCTCTACCATTGTAAAGAGTATTTAAACTAATTCCGAATGTATCAGCTTATAGAATCATAGAAACTTGCAACACAGAAAGAGGCCATTCGGCCCCTTGTGCCTGGGCTGGCTCTTTGAAAGAGAGAGCCAATTAGCCCCACTCCCCCCAGCTTTACCTTTTTGAATTATTGGAAGTATGTTTTAATGCATCTGCAAGAGCACAGAATGCTCACCTGATCAGGTGAAGTTATCGAGCAAAACGGGTCTGGGATTGTATTGGTAGAGGTATTATGAGTATCCCCGACAAGCGCTTAATTTAAAGACACTCTTTTTAAAAAAAAAATTGATTAAAATGTATGATTATCTCATAATTCACAGCCACTGTAGGTTTCTAACAACAGATGCCTCAATTGTTACACAATTCAAACAGGCATCAACATTTAAAGGTCGAAAACCATACATCATCTGTTTCATTTTAAAATGGAAGGTAATTATTTCCATGCATTATAATCTTTGTAATATGAGAGAACGTCTAAATTAGCTGACAAGATGATGTAACCAAGCTAACTTTTCCTGTTGAATAATAAATGTGTAGGTCTATTTATATAAATGAGCTGTTTGCTTTGTTCAGGTGGGCTGGTCAATTTTAAAAGTAATAATAATATGCCATGCAAGGCTTGCCTTGAAAAATATTCAGCACTGGAGAATGAATGTGCAGATTTATTAGTGTAGATGGGTCAGTAAACATACCTCATGGGATAATTTGATCTTATGGCAGAATTAAAATGTTTGTTCATCTTGCAAGTTTGTGGTGACCTGTATTTAAAAGACCACAGCAAGATCATGAAAGATCATAAAACATGTTGGGAACTCCCAACAAGCTGGACTGAGGTTCAATGGAGGCTCATTTCCAGAAGCTCCGAGTGTGCTTCAAAGAATGCAAGAGTACTGAAGGAGCAGATTAAAAGACATGAGAGAATGAAGAAAAGACAAGAGAATGAAGAAATTGAAAAGCGTGAATGGGGAAAAGGCAAAGAGAAAATGCGAAAGTAGGCAAGGAGTGAATGAAGAAAAGGGAAGGAAAGAATGAAGAAAGGGAAGGAGAGAATGCAAGCAGAGAGAAGGGGAGGGTGAAAATGGGAACCAGTGAATAAAGGGAAAGGAGGAGGAAGACACAGAATGGAAGGGCAGAAAGCAATGGGAAAGAAGGGAAGGAAGGAAGGTCAGAAGGTTAAGAAAGAAAGGATAAGTAAAGGAAAAGAGAGAAACAGAAGGGACTATATGAGTTGATAACATCTAATTCAAACCCTTCTATCAGCAACACAAGAAATGCTGTAACTGCATTTCAGCAATAAATTTACCACAGCTTGACAGTGGCTCAGTTCCATACACTTCTACTTACAACTGCAGAGCTATCTAACTGACAATATTGTCACTTGGAACTCTACCTCATCTACATAGAAGTTCAAACATAAATATCATCATTATCTGCTGAACTAGGGTGCTTGCAGCGTGCACTAGACCTTACAGATGATCTGGTCTTGCCTGCAGGCAGCCAATTTAAATAAAACATGATACATGATTTTGTTTCCCTCAGGAACCACCAGAGCCAGTTTTGAGAGACATCTGTCCTTATTATAGTTGCCTCCAGCTACACTTAATACACACACAAAAACAAATCACTCTCAATCTTTTTAAGTGGTGCTCACAAACTTAGGATGTTGGAATCGAAGTGAAACTGTTTACTGAGTGTCCTAGAGTTGAGGCCATAGCCGACAGAAGGAGCAAGGTCTGGCTCTTTCACAAATTCTGTAAAACATTCTCATTGATACACTGTATGGTTGTTGGATGACATTGAAAATAACCTATTGTAATCTACAGAATTACTAATGAACTTAAATCAGTTCTGATCAGCAAATAATATGTGCTAATTAACAATAGAATGAATTTTACTGCAAAACAAGTTATCATCTCTGTATTACCTGAGATACATTTTCTATTTAATGCCGTTTTTGACTTAGTGAATTGTCAAATTTGGGTACTTGCCAAAGCAAAGTCCTAAAAATGAAGAAAAGCAAAATACTGTGGATGTTGGAAATCTGAAATAAAAACAGTAAGTGCTGGAAATGCACAGCAGATCTGGCAGCATCTGTGGAGAGAGAATCAGAGTTAACATTTCAGCTCTGAACCATCCAAATAGTCTTACTCTTTCCCCAAAGCATTTCAAATTTTTCCTATCAGGTATTTATCCAATTATTTTTTGGAAGCTAGTATTGAATATGCTCCCACTACCCTTTCAGGCGGTGTATTCCAGATCACAACAACCCGTTGCATTAAAATAGTTCTCCTCATCTCCGTTCTGGTTCTTTAGCTAATTATCTTAATTCTGTGTTCTCTGGTTACTGACTCTTCTGCTAGTGGAAACATTTTCTTCCTCTATACGCAAAACCTCTCATAATTTTACATTATCATATCGATTTAAAGTCATTGGCAGAATCACTAGAGGGAAGTTGAGAAGAATTTTTTCACACATTGGGTTGTGGGAGTTTGGAACTCACTGTCTGAGGTAGAGGCAGAAACCCTCATTGCATTTTTAAAAATACTTGGATATGCACTGGATGTGCTGTAACCTAAGGGCTGCAGACTAAGAGCTGGAAAGTGGGATTGGGCTGGATAGCTCATTTTTGGCTGACACAATGGGCCAAATAGCTTCCTTTTGTGCTGCAAATTTTCTATGATATTTTGTACTGAGCACCTTTGCAATACCTCCCTGTAATCTTCTCTGCTGTAATGAGAACAGCCCCAGCTTCTCTCACCTCTCCACGTAACTGAAGCTCCTCAATCGTGGCATCATGTTGATATGTTGCCATCTATGCCAACACTCCCTGAAAAGAATAGAATTCAACCCTTAAAGTTTCCTTGCTAGCTTTAGCTGTTTGTCTCCATGGATTAATTCTGTCTCAAGGTAACATGCAAAATCTCCCCTGAATAGAGACTCCCTAAAACATTTCCAGCAGTATTTACAATGCATACAGAGTAACACATTGCAGCACTTAAGGTAATAATTCACCAGAATGTCAAACTGCCAACAATTTTTTTTGTCCCTCAGACTGTGAGAAATACTCTTGCCTCAATAAAAAAAATTCTTTACTTTTATTTTTCTCCTTATTAAACAAATACATGGTATGTTCTGACAAGGCTGATGTATGTCAATGAGAGCCTTGTGCATACTTAAACACTGACAGCTTTGAAGTATTATTCATCCAGACTCTCAGACAGAAATCTTTCAGCTTTAATGGGTATATATTAAAAAAAAACCTTGGTGCCGAGCTGGGTATTCAGGTTAGTTGATGTTTTTTTCCTTTCCATATTGTAGTGATTATGGGGAGACCCCACCTCTTCTGTTGGATTAGCATCATTCTAAAGTCCAATCTTATTTGGAGCCAGCAAGAGAACCAGCTTTCTGAGGAAACTTGATCATGATGTCTTTAACTTACCTCATACCTCCATATGGAAACACTTTTTGCAGTTCAGAAGGGCTAACTCATATAATGGACATTGAGCTACAAGTGCTTCAGCAAATAATGTACCAACAGAAAATCCATCTTAAGCATTCTGAATGGAGTTGAAACAATTCCATACAAGGCAGATGTTTTTGCTGATCTGTCCAGTCCTTTATAAATCAATACATCCTGTTACTATTGTACATGTGGTCCACAGATTTACAATATCCATAAAATATAGTCTTCACCCTGAGGATTTCTTGATTTATCCTGTGCAAGACCTCCATGTATTGAATGCATGACACCTGGGACTTCAGCCTCACATTCTGACATTAACTTGCTGAAATTATTATATATCATTCTTGAACTTCCATAAGAGTATTGTGATTCTCTTTCTTACTTGTGAATTGTAGATGAATAGTCATACATTGTTGTTGTTGTATGGTTAATATTCATTAATATTTAAATATCACTCTTTAGATGCATGGGCGCTGACAAGCATTAATAGGAAAATGACAAGTTTTCGTGGTGCAAGCCAATTCTAAACTGTTCAATTAGAAAAGTCTGCCAGCAACACTGGAGAAAATGGGTAGTCGAGCCAATTGCTCTCATAATCGTTCATGGACACATGTATATTAGTGCAGCCAATGCCAGCTTAAACAAATCTAGTGAGTATTTAAACTCAAAATACCTGAAGTCATTTCACTAGTTGTTCTATTGAGTTGAAGCGAATGATTGGTGAGGCTGCAGACAAATACATCTGGAAATGAAGTACACAACAAATCCTGTGAAATCGGATTAGATTTGCATGGCGTCAACTCAAATTCATTTAAGCAAATATAAATACATGAAGAGTTAATACAAAGAGATTGGTAGGCATTGAGAAATGGTGTGAATAACATTAAAATATCAATAACACTTTCCTTATTTATGAGCAACACTGAGACATTACCATCCTGCAGCAATTCAGAACTTACCAAAGTAGTAAAGATGCCACTTTGGCCTTCGGCTCATTTCTGAATGATATGAAGACCTTCTCCTCGCTCCTTCTCTGCATAGAACAGAATATTTGATGCAGAAATAGTAACTGAACAGAGGCACAGTTAATACTTCCACTTTATGCGCCTGTTGCAATTTAAATATTGATGCGTTACAGAGTTAACTTAAATGTCCTTGTTGGTTCTGGACACTCACCTCTTAAGAGCTGACAGGCAGGTTGGGAAGGAAGCCAACCCTTTTCCCCATCCCTCCAACAACGGGCATTAAACAAATCCGCCAACCAGGGCATAGACACAAAAAATGGAGAGCAGGGAAGGAAAAAGGGTCTTAAGAAGTTCGAAACCTGGTTCAACAGAGTTGGAAGATGGAATGCTCTGTGCAGTGTTTGAGGGAAGAGGAAGAGGAAGGCAGTGGTATAGTGGTAATGTCACGGGACTAGTAATTTACAGACCAAGGCATATGCTCTGGGAGCATGGGTTTGAATCCCACCACAGCAGATGATGAAATTTAAGTTCAATTAATGAAATCTGGAGATACATATATATATATATATATATATATATATATAAAGCTAGGCTAATAGTGATCAAGAAACCAGTGTCAGTTGTTGTAAAAACCCACCTGATTCACTAATGTTGACTCTTAACTGCCATCTGAAATGGCCTAGCAAGCCAATCAGTTGTATCAAACCAATACAAAGTAAAAGGAATGAAACTGAACAGATTGACCTAGGCACTGGAAATGACAATGGTCAACCCTGAGGTTGACATTTGGGGCTTGTGCCAAAATTGGGAGAGCTGTCTGACAGATTAGCCAAGAACAGCCTAATATAGTCTTACTTGCAGAATCATATATCCCAGACATCACCACCCCTGGGTATGTCCTGCCCCACCGGCAGGACAAACCCACCAGAGGTGACATACAGTCAAGAGGAAGTTGCCCTGGGAGTCCTCAACATTGAGTCTGGACCTCATGAAGTCTTATAGCATCAGCCCAAACATGGGCAAGGAAACTGCCTGTTGATTACCACCTACTGCCCCCACCTTTGCTGATGAATCCAGTGCATCTCCATGTTGAACAGCAATTGGAAGAAGCACTGAGGATAGCAAGGGCACAGAATGTATTCTGGGTGGGGGACTTCAATTTCCATCACCAAGAGTGGCTCAGTAGCACTACTGCTGACTGGGTCTGCAGCAGGTGGTGAGGGAACCAACAAGAGGAAAAAACTTACTTGACCTAGTCCTCACCGATCTACCTGTTGCAGATGCATCCATCCATGACAGTTTGGTAGGAGTGACTCACTGCACAGTCCGTGTGAAGAGGAAGTCCTGCCTTCACATTGAAGATACTCACCGTTGTGTGGCACTACCACTGTGCTAAATGGGATCGATTTCAAACAAACCTAGTAACTCAAATATTCAACCACAATCTGGAACCTCATTGCCTGACATAACCCCCATTCCCATCAACCCGGGAGACTAACCCCGGTTCAGTGCAAGAGGGCGTGCCAGGAACTGCACGAGGCATAACTAAAAATGAGGTGTCATGCGATAAAGGAACATTTGTAATTATGGGTGGCTTTAATCTGCATATAGATTGGGCAAATCAAATTAGTCACAATACCGTAGAGGAGGAATTCTTGAAGTGTATACGTGATGGTTTTCTGGACCAATACGTTGAGGAACCAACTAGAGAATAGGCCATCCTAGACTGGGTATTGTGTAATGAGAGAGGAATAATTGACAATCTAGTGGTGCAAGACCCCTTGGGGATGAGCGACCATAATATGACAGAATTCTTCATCAAGAGGAGAGTGACGTAGTTGATTCTGAGACTAGGGTCCTGAATCTTGGTAAAGGAAACTACGATGGTATGAGGCGCGAGTTGGCTATGATGGATTGGGAAACGTTACTTAAAGGAATGACGGTGGATAGGCAATGGCAAACATTTAAAGAGTGCACAGATGAACTGCAACAATTGTTTATCCCTGTCTGGCACATAAGTAAAATGGGAAAAGTAGCCAAACCATGGCTTACAAGGGAAATTAGCGATAGCATTAGTAACATTTGTGCCACACAAATGCCAGGCAATGACCATCTGCAACAAGAGAGAATCTAACCATCTCCTCTTGACGTTCAATGGCATTACCATCACTGAAACCCCCACTATCAACATCCTAGGGGCTACCATTGACCAGAAACTGAACTGGAGTAGCCATATAAATACCTTGGCTACAAGAGCAGGTCAGAGGCTAGGAATCCTGTGGCGAGTAACTCACCTCCTGACTCCCCAAAGCCTGTCCACCATCTACAAGGCACAAGTCAGGAGTGTGATAAAATACTCTCCACTTGCCTGGATGGATGCAGCTCCAACAACACTCAAGAAGCTCGACACCATCCAGGACAAAGCAGCCCGCATGATTGGCACACCATCTACAAACATTCACTCCCTCCACCATCGACGCACAGTGGCAGCAGTGTGTACCAATTACAAGATGCACTGCAGCAACGCACCAAGGCACCTTAGACAGCACTTTCCAAACCCGCAACCTCTACCACCTCGAAGGACAAGGGCAGCAGATGCATGGGAACACCACCACCTGCAAGTTCCCCTCCAAGTCACACACCATCCTGACTTGGAACTATATCGCCATTCCTTCACTGTCGCTGGGTCAAAATCCTGGAACTCCCTTCCTAACAGCACTGTGGGTGTATCTACCTCACATGGACTGCAGCGGTTCAAGAAGGCAGCTCACCACCACCTTCTCAAGGGCAATTAGGGATGGGCAATAAATGCTGGCATAGCCAGTGACACCCAAATCCCATGAATGAATAAAAAAAAAATCCAAGGCATATAAATTTGCCAGGAAAAACAACAGACCTGAGGATTGGGAGCAGTTTAGGATTCAGCAAAGGAGGACCAAGGGATTGATTAAGAAGGGGAAAATAGAGTACGAGAGCAAGCTTGCAGGGAACATAAAAACTGACTGTAAAAGTTTCTATAGATATGTGAATAGAAAAAGATTGGTGAAGACAAATGTAGGTCCCTTACAGTCAGAAACAGGGAAATCTATTAAGGGGACAAAACAATGGCTGACCAACTTAAATGCATACTTTGATTCTGCCTTCACAAAGGTGGACACAAATACCAGAAATGTTGGGGAACACAGGGCTTAGTGACAGAGAGGAACTGAAAGAAATCAGTATTAGTAGAGAAATGGTGTTGGGAAAATTGATGGGATTGAAGGCCGATAAATCCCCAGGGCCTGATGGTCTGCATCCCAGAGTACTTAAGGAAGTGACCCTAGAAATAATGGAAGCATTGGTGGTCATCTTCCAAGATTCTATGGACTCTGGAACAGTTCCTATAGATTGGAGGGTAGCTAATATAACCCCACTATTTAAAAAGGGAGGTAGAGAGAAAACAGGGAATTATAGACCAGTCAGCCTGACGTTGGTAGTGGGGAAAATTCTAGAGTCCATTATCAAAGATTTTAGAGCAGAGCACTTGGAGAACAGTGGTAGAATCGGACAGAGTCAACATGGATTTATGAAAGGGAAATCATGCTTGACAAATCTACTAGAATTCTTCGAGGATGTAACCAGTAGAGTTGATGAGGGGGAGCCAGTGGATGTGGTTTATTTGGACTTTCAGAAGGCTTTCGACAAAGTCCCACTTAAGAGATTAGCGTGTAAAATTAAAGCGCGTGGAATTGGGGGTAGTGTATTGCGATGGATAGAAAGTTGGTTGGCAGACAGGAAACAAAGAGTAGGGGTAAATGGGTCTTTTTCCAAATGGCAGGCAGTGACTAGTGGGGTACCGCAGGGATCGGTGCTAGGACCCCAGCTATTCACAATATATATTAATGATTTAGATGAGGGAACTAAATGTAATATCTCCAACTTTGCAGATGACACAAAACTGGGTGGGAGGGTGAGTTGTGAGGAGGATGCAGAGAGGTTTCAGGGTGATTTGGACAAATTGAGTGAGTGGGCAAATGCATGGCAGATGCAGTATAATGTGGATAAATGTGAGGTTATCCACTTTGATAGCAAAAACAGGAAGGCAGATTATTATCTAAATGGCTATAAACTGAGAGAGGGGAATATGCAGCGAGACCTGGGTGTTCTCATACACCAGTCGCTGAAGGTAAGCATCTAGGTCCAACAGGCGGTAAAAAAGGCAAATGGTATGTTGGCCTTCATATCGAGAGGATTCGAGTACAGGAGCAGGGATGTCTTGCTGCAATTATACAGGGCCTTGGTGAGGCCACACCTGGAATATTGTGTGCAGTTTTGGTCTCCTTATCTGAGGAAGGATGTTCTTGCTACAGAGGGAGTGCAGCAAAGGTTTACCAGACTGATTCCTGGGATGGCAGGACTGATGTATGAGGAAGGATTGAGTCGGTTAGGATTATATTCGCTGGAGTTCAGAAGAGTGAAGGGGGGATCTCATAGAAACCTATAAAATTCTAACTTGACAGGGTAGATGCAGGAAGGATGTTCCCGATGGTGAGGGAGTTCAGAACCAGGGGTCATAGTCTAAGGATACGGGGTAAACCTTTCAGGACAGAGATGAAGAGAAATTTCTTCACCCAGAGAGTGGTGAGCCTGCGGAATTCGCTACCACAGAAAGCAGTTGAGGCCAAAATATTGTATATTTTCAAGAAGGAGTTAGATATAACTCTTGGGTCTAAAGGGATCAAAGGGTATGGGGCGAAAGCGGGAACAGGTTACTAAGTTGGATGATCAGCCATGATCATAATGAATGGTGGAGCAGGTTCGAAGGGCCGAATGGCTTACTCCTGCTGCTATTTTCTATGTTTCTATGTTTTCTATGAAGCTACAACACATGACTATTTGCATGCTAAACAGTGCAAGCAGCATGCTACAGACAGAGCTAAGCGATCACACAACCAATGGATCAGATCTAAGCTCTACAGTCCTGCCACATTCAGTCATGAATGGTGGTGGACAATTAAACAACTGACAGGAGGAGGAGGCTCCACAAATTTCCCTATCCTCAGTGATGGGGGAGCTCAGTCAGTGCAGAAGAAAAAGCTGAAGCATTTACATCCATCTTCAGCCAGAAGTACAGAGTTGATGATCCAAATCGGCCTCCTCCTGAGATCCCCAGCATCACAGATGCCAGTCTTCAGCCAATCGGATTCACTCCACATGACATCAAGAAATGGCTGAAGGCACTGGATGCTGCGAAGGTTATGGGCCCTGACAACATTCCAGTAATAGTACTGAACATGTGCTCCAGAACCTGCTGTGCCCTTAGCCAAGCTGTTCCAGTACAATGACAATACTGGCATCTACTAGCATGTGAAAAATTGACCAGGTGTGTCCTCTACACAAGAAGCAGGATGATTCCAACCTGGCCAATTACCGCCCTATCAATCTACTCTCGATCATGAGCAAAGTGATGGAAGGGGTCGTCAACAGTGCTATCAAGTGACACTTTCTCAGCAATAGCGTGCTCGCTGATGCTCAGTTTGGGTTCCGCCAGGGCCATGCAGCTCCTGACCTCACTACAGCCTTGGTCCAAACATGGACAAAAGAGCTGAACTCCAGAGGTGAGGTGACAGTGACTGCCCTTAACATCATGGCAGCATTTGACCCGGTATGGCATCAAGGAGCCCTAGCAAAATGGGTGTCAATGGGAATCGGGGGAAAAATGCTCCACTGGTTGGAGTCATACCTAGTGCAGAGGAAGATGGTTGTGGCTGTTGGAAGTCAATCATCTCAGTCCCAGGATGTCACTGCAGGAGTTCCTCAGGGTAGTGTCTTAGGCCCAACCATTTTCAGCTGCTTCAACAATGACTTTCCGTCATCATAAGGTCAGAAGTGGGGATGTTCGCTAATGATTGCACAATGTTCAGTATCATTCGCAACTTCTCAGATACTGAAGCAGTCCTTGTCCATATGCAGCAAGACCTGGACAAAATTCAGGCTTGGGCTGATAAGTGGCAAGTAACATTCATGCAATAGAAGTGCCAGACAATGACCGTCTCAAACAAAAGAGAATCTAACCATCTTCCCTTGATGTTCAATGGCATTACCATTGCTGAATCCCCCACTATCAACATCCTGGGGGTTGCCATTGACCAGAAACTGAACTAGACCAGCCACGTAAATACTGTGGGTACAAGAGCAGGTCAGAGACTGGGAATTCTCCTGACTCCCCAAAGCCTGTCCACCATTTATAAGGCACAAGTCAGAGTGTGGTGGAATACTTTCCACTTGCCTGCATGGGTGCAGCTCCAACACTCAAGAAGCTCGACACCATCCAGGACAAAGCAGCCCGCTTGATTGGCACCCCATCCACAAATATTCACTCCCTCCACCACCGATGCACAGTTGTAGCAGTGTGTACCATCTACAAGATGCACTGTAGCAACTCATCAAGGTTCCTTTGACAGCACCTTCCAAACCCGCGACCTCTCCCACCTAGGAGGGCAAGGGCAGCAAATGCATAGAAACGCCACCAGCTGCAAGTTCCCTTCCAAGCCACACAACATCCTGACTTGGAACTATATCCCCATTCTTTCACTGTCGCTGGGTCAAAATCCTGGAACTCCCTTCCTAACAGCACTGTGGGTGTACCTACCCCACATGGACTGCAGCAGTTCAAGAAGGCAGCTCACCAACATCTTCTCAAGGGCAATTAGGGATGGGCAATAAATGCTGGCCTAGCCAGCATAGGGAAGACGTTCCAGGATTTTCATCTGGTGACGATATTTCCAAGACAGAATGGTGTGTGACCTGGAGGGGAACTTGCAGGTGGTGCTGTTCTCATTTGCCTGCTGCCCTTGTTCTTCTAGGTGGTAGAAGCCACGGGATTGGAAGGTGCTGTTGAAGGAGGCTTGGCTTGTTGCTGCAGTGCATCTTGTAGATGGTACACACTGCTGCCATTGTGCACCGGTGGCAGAGGGAGTGGTGATGGATGGGGGGCTGATCAAATGGGATGGTGTTGAACTTCTTGGAGCTGTACCCATCCAGGTAAGTGGAGAGTATTCCATCACACTCCTGGCTTGTGCCTTGTAGATGGTGGACAGGCTTTGGTAAGTCAGGAGGTAGTTACTTGGTGCAGAATTCCTACACTCTGATCTGCTTTTATAGCCACAGTATTTATGTGGCTGGTCCAGTTCAGTTTCTGGTCAATGGTACCCCCAGGATGTTGATAGTGGGGGATTCAGCAATGGTAATACCATTGAACAACAAGGGAAGATGGTAAATCTATTTTGTTTGAGATGGTTATTGCCTGGCACTTGTGTGGCTCAAATGTTACTTGCCACTTATCATCCTAAGAATTAATGTTGATCAGGCCATGCTGCAGGTATGGGCTGCTTCAGTATCTGGGGAATAGTCAATGGTACTGAACACTGTGAAACCATTAGTGAACATCTTCATCCTAAGAATTAATGTTGATCAGGCCATGCTGCACGCAGGTATGGGCTGCTTCAGTATCTGGGGAATAGTCAACGGTACTGAACACTGTGAAATCATTAGTGAACATCTTCACTTCTGGAGGGAAGATCATTGATGAAGCAGCTGAAGATGATTGGGCCTAGGAAACTACCTTGAGGAACACCTGAAGCAATGTCCTGTGGCTGAGATGGTTGACCTCCAACAAATACAACCATCTTCCATTCTGCTAGGTATGACTCCAAACAATGGAGAGTTTCCCCCTGATTCCAATTGAGTTGAGTTTTGCTAGGGCTCCTTGATGTCACACTCAGTCAAATGCTGCCTTGTTGTCAACAGCAGTCACTCTCACCTCACCTCTGGAGTTCAGCTCTTTGGTTCATGTTTGGACAAAGGCTGTAATGAGGTCTGGAACTGAGTGGCCCTGGTGGAACCCAACCTGAGCATCGGTGAGCAGGTTATTGGTGAGTAAGTGCCAATAATAGCACTGTTATAGTCACTTTCCATCATTTGCTGATATTGAGAGTAGAATGATGGGGCGGTCGTTAGCTGGATTGGATTTGCCCTGCTTTTTGTGGACAGGACATACCTGGGCAATTTTCCACATTGTTGGGTAGACGTCAATGTTGTAGCTGTAGTGGAACAGCTTGCCTAGGGGCGCGCTAATTCTAGAACACAAGACTTTAGTACTACAGTATCCCATACCTTCAGCCATTTCTTGATATAACTTGGAGTAAATCTAATTGATTAAAGACAGTCATTTATGATGCTGGGACCTCAGGAGGAGGTGGAAATGAATCAGCCACTTGGCACTTTTGGTTGAAGTTGGTTACGAATACTTCAGCCTTGTCTTTTGCACTGACGTGCTGGGCTCTACTATCAGGGTGGGAATGTTTGTGGAGCCTCCTCCTCTGCCTAGTTATCTAATTGTCCAGCACCATTCATAACTGGATGTAATAGGACTGCAAAGCTTTGATCTGATCCATTGGTTGTGAAGTGCTTAGCTTTCTTTATTTAGCATGTATGTAGTCTTATTTTGTAGCTTCAACAGTTTGGCACCTTATTTTTAGGTATGCCTCCTGGAATGATCTCCTACACACCTCACTGAACCAGAGTTGATCCCCTGGCTCGACGGTAATGGTAGACTGAGGGATATGCCAGGCCATGAGGTTACAGATTGTGACTGAATACAATTCTGTTGTGCTGATGGCCCACACCACTTCATGGATGCACAGTTTGGATTTGCTAGATCTGTTTGAAAGCTATCCCATTTAGCACATTGGTAGTGCCATACAACATGATGGATGGTGTCGTCAGTGTCAAGACAAGACTTTGTTTCCACAACGGCTGTGCACTGGCCGCTCCTACCAATACTGTCATGGACAGATGTATCTGTGACAGGCAGATTGGTGAGGATGAGGTCAAGTAGGTTTTCCCTCTTATTGGTTCTCTCGCCAACTGCCGCAGGCCCAATCTGGTAGATATGTCCTTTAAGACTCGGCCAGCTTGGTCAATAGTGGTGCGACTGAGCCACTCTTGGTGATGGTCATTGAAGTCCCCCCACCCAGAGTGCATTCTGTGCCCTTGCTGCCCTCAGTGCATCTTCTAAGTGGTGTTCAACATTGAGGACCAATGATTCATCAGCTGAGGGGCAGTGTTGGAGGTAATCAGAAGGATGTTTCCTTGCCCAATGGTGAGGACTTGCAGGTCCACTCCCTTCCAACTGTATATTATGCCAGCATGTCTGGCGAGGTCCGTTCTGCTGATGGGACAGGACATACCCAGGAATGGTGATGGCAGTGTCTGGGACTTTGTATCCTGTTAGATATGATTCTGTGAGTATTACTGTCAAGCTGCTTTTAGATCAGTCTGTGGAATAGCTGTCCCAATTTTGGCACAAGTCTCCAGGTGTTAACGAGGAGGACTTTGCCATGTTGGCTGGGCATGGTGTGCCTTTGTCGTTTCCAGTGCCAAGGTCGGTGCTGGAAGGTCTATCCGCTTTTATTCTTTTTCAACTTTTCTGTTGCAGTTTTATACAACTGAGTGGCTTGTTAGGCCATTTCAGAGGGGAGGTAAGAGTCAACCACATCGGTGTGTTTTTCGAGTCACATGGAGGCCAGACTGGGTAAGGACATCAGATTTCCTTCCCTGGAGGTCATAGTGAACCTGGGGTGTACATTCGACCAATTCACAACAATCAACTTAAAAAATTGGATAATCAGCAGCATTGTAGATTGGTCGTGCTGACCACTGGAGCATTGTACATTGGTCGTGCTGACCACTGGAGCATTGTAGATTGGATGTGCTGACCACTGCAGTATTGCAGATTGGGTGTGCTGACCATGGCAGCATTGTAGATTGGATGTGCTGACCACGGCAGCATTATAGATTGGTCATCCAGGCCAATGGAGCATTGTAGATTAAGTGTGCTGAAAACTGCAGCATTGTAGATTGGGTGTGCTGAACACTGAAGCATTGTAGATTGGTCGTGCTGACCACTGGAGCATTGTAGATTTGGTGTGCTGAAAACTGCAGCATTGTAGATTGGTCGTGCTGACCACTGGAGCATTGTAGATTTGGTGTGCTGAAAACTGCAGCATTGTAGATTGGGTGTGCTGAACACTGAAGCATTGTAGATTGGTCGTGCTGACCACTGGAGCATTGTAGATTTGGTGTGCTGAAAACTGCAGCATTGTAGATTGGGTGTGCTGACCACTGCAGCATTGTAGATTGGGTGTGCTGACCACTGAAGCATTGTATATTGGGTGTGCTGACCACTGGAGCATTGTAGATTTGGTGTGCTGAAAACTGCAGCATTGTAGATTGGGTGTGCTGACCACTGCAGCATTGTAGATTGGGTGTGCTGACCACTGGAGCATTGTAGATTGGTCGTGCTGACCACTGGAGCATTGTAGATTGGGTGTGCTGACCACGGCAGCATTGCAGATTGGGTGTGCTGACCATGGCAGCATTGTAGATTGGGTGTGCTGACCACTGGAGCATTAAACATTGGTTTGCTGACCAGTGGAGCATTGTAGATTGGGTGTGCTGACCAATGCAGCATTGTAGATTGGTTGTGCTGACCACTGCAGCATTGTAGATTGGGTGTGCTGACCACTGGAGCATTGTAGATTGGTCGTGCTGACCACTGGAGCATTGTAGAATAGGTGTGCTGCCCACGGCAGCATTGCAGATTGGATGTGCTGACCACGACAGCATTGTAGATTGGGTGTGCTGACCACTGGAGCATTAAACATTGGTTTGCTGACCAGTGGAGCATTGTAGATTGGGTGTGCTGACCAATGCAGCATTGTAGATTGGGTGTGCTGATGACTGGAGCATTGTACATTGGTGTGCTGACCACTGTAGCATTGTAGATTGGTTGTGCTGACCACTGCAGCATTGTAGATTGGGTGTGCTGACCACTGGAGCACTGAAGATTGGGTGTGCTGACCACTGCAGCTTAGTAGATTGGGGGTGCTGACCACTGGAGTATTGTAGATTGGATGTGGGGACCACTGGAGTATTGTACATTGGTGTGCTGACCACTGTAGCATTGTTGATTGGATGTGCTGACCACTGGAGCATTGTACATTGGTGTGCTGACCACTGCAGCATTGAAGATTGGGTGTGCTGACCATTGCCGCATTGAAGATTGGATGGGCTAACCACTGGAGCATTGCAGATTGGGTGTGCTGACCACTGGAGCATTGTACATTGAATGTGCTGAGCACTGGAGCATTGTAGATTGGATGTGCTGACCACGGCAGCATTGTAGAATGGGTGTGATGACCACTGCAGCATTGTAGATTGGGTGAGATGACCACTGCAGCATTGTAGATTGGGTCTGCTGACCACTGCAGCATTGTAGATTGGGTCTGCTGACCACTGCAGCATTGTAGATTGGATGTGCTGACAACTGGAGCATTGTAGAATGGGTGTGATGACCACTGCAACATTGAAGATTGGGTGTGCTGACCACTGCAGCATTGTAGAATGGGTGTGCTGACCACTGCAGCATTGTAGAATGGGTGTGCTGACCACTGCAGCATTGAGGATTGGGTGTGCTGACCACTGCAGCATTGTAGAATGGGTGTGCTGACCACTGCAACATTGAAGATTGGGTGTGCTGACCACTGCAGCATTGTAGAATGGGTGTGCTGACCACTGCAGCATTGTAGATTGGATGTGCTGACCACTGGAGCATTGTAGATTGGATGTGCTGACCACTGGAGCATTGTAGATTGGGTGTGCTGACCACTGCAACATTGAAGATTGGGTGTGCTGACCACTGCAGCATTGTAGAATGGGTGTGCTGACCACTGCAACATTGAAGATTGGGTGTGCTGACCACTGCAGCATTGTAGATTGGATGTGCTGACCACTGGAGCATTGTAGATTGGATGTGCTGACCACGGGAGCATTGTAGATTGGATGTGCTGACCACTGCAGCATTGTAGATTGGATGTGCTGACCACTGGAGCATTGTAGATTGGGTGTGTTGAGCACTGTAGCATTGTAGATTGGGTGTGCTGACGACTGCAGCATTGTAGATTGGGTGTGTTGACCACTGCAGCATTTTAGAATGGGTGTGTTGACCACTGGAGCATTGTTGATTGGGTGTGCTGACCACAGCAGAATTTTAGATTTGGTGTGTTGACCACTGCAGCATTGTAGATTGGGTGTGTTGACCACTGCAGCATTTTAGATTGGGTGTGTTGACCACTGCAGCATTGTAGATTGGATGTGCTGACAACTGGAGCATTGTAGAATGGGTGTGCTGACCACTGCAACATTGAAGATTGGGTGTGCTGACCACTGCAGCATTGTAGAATGGGTGTGCTGACCACTGCAACATTGAAGATTGGGTGTGCTGACCACTGCAGCATTGTAGATTGGATGTGCTGACCACTGGAGCATTGTAGATTGGATGTGCTGACCACGGGAGCATTGTAGATTGGATGTGCTGACCACTGCAGCATTGTAGATTGGATGTGCTGACCACTGGAGCATTGTAGATTGGGTGTGCTGACCACTGGAGTATTGTAGATTGGGTGTGCTGACCACTGCAGCATTTTAGATTGGGTGTGCTGACCACTGCAGCACTGTCGATTGGGTGTGCTGACCACTGCAGCATTGTGGATTGGATGTGCTGACCACAGCAGTATTGTAGATTGGGTGTGCTGACCACTGCAGCATTGTCGATATTGTGTGCTGACCACTGCAGCATTGTCGATTGGGTGTGCTGACCACGAGAGCATTGTAGATTGGGTATGTTGACCACTGGAGCATTGTAGATTGGGAGTGCTGACCACTGCAGCATTGTAGATTGGGTGTGCTGACCACTGCAGCATTGTAAATTGGGTGTGCTGACCACTGCAGCATTTCAGATTGGGTGTGTTGACCACTGCAGCATTGTAGATTGGGTGTGTTGACCACTGTAGCATTGTAGATTGGGTGTGTTGACCACTGCAGCATTGTCGATTGGGTGTGCTGACCACTGGAGCATTGTAGAGTGGGTTTGCTGATGACTGCAGCATTTTAGAATGGGTGTGTTGACCACTGCAGCATTGTAGATTGGGTGTGTTGACCACTGCAGCATAGTAGATTGGGTGTGTTGACCACTGCAGCATTGTAGATTGGGTGTGTTGACCACTGCAGCATTGTAGATTGGGTGTGTTGAGCACTGTAGCATTGTAGATTGGGTGTGCTGACGACTGCAGCATTGTAGATTGGGTGTGTTGACCACTGCAGCATTTTAGAATGGGTGTGTTGACCACTGGAGCATTGTTGATTGGGTGTGCTGACCACAGCAGAATTTTAGATTTGGTGTGTTGACCACTGCAGCATTGTAGATTGGGTGTGTTGACCACTGCAGCATTTTAGATTGGGTGTGTTGACCACTGTAGCATTGTAGATTGGGTGTGTTGACCACTGCAGCATTGTCGATTGGGTGTGCTGACCACTGGAGCATTGTCGAGTGGGTTTGCTGACGACTGCAGCATTTTAGATTTGGTGTGTTGACCACTGCAGCATTGTAGATTGGGTGTGTTGACCACTGCAGCATTGTAGATTGGGTGTGTTGACCACTGTAGCATTGTAGATTGGGTGTGCTGACCACTGCAGCATTGTAGATTGGGTGTGTTGACCACTGCAGCATTTTAGAATGGGTGTGCTGACCACTGGAGCATTGTTGATTGGGTGTGCTGACCACAGCAGAATTTTAGATTTGGTGTG
Organism: Heterodontus francisci; assembly: GCF_036365525.1. Taxonomy (NCBI): domain Eukaryota; kingdom Metazoa; phylum Chordata; class Chondrichthyes; order Heterodontiformes; family Heterodontidae; genus Heterodontus; species Heterodontus francisci. Next base: position 12,896,479 of record NC_090385.1, read on the forward strand.
TTGACCACTGCAGCATTGTAGATTGGGTGTGTTGACCACTGCAGCATTGTAGATTGGGTGTGCTGACCGCTGCAGCATTGTAGATTGGGTGTGTTGACCACTGCAGCATTGTTGATTGGGTGTGCTGACCACTGCAGAATTGTTGATATAATGTGCTGACCACTGCAGCATTGTCGATTGGGTGTGCTGACCACGGCAGCATTTTCGATTGGGTTTGCTGACCACTGGAGCATTGTTGATATAATCTGTTGACCACTGCAGCATTGTCGATTGGGTGTGCTGACCACTGGAGCATTGTTGATATAATCTGTTGACCACTGCAGCATTGTCGATTGGGTGTGCTGACCACGGCAGCATTTTCGATTGGGTTTGCTGACCACTGGAGCATTGTTGATATAATCTGTTGACCACTGCAGCATTGTCGATTGGGTGTGCTGACCACTGCAGCATTGTTGATATAATGTGTTGACCACTGCAGCATTGTTGATTGGGTGTGCTGACCACGGCAGCATTTTAGATTGGGTTTGCTGACCACTGGAGCATTGTCGATTGGGTGTTTTGACCACTGCAGCATTGTTGATTGGGTGTGCTGATCACTGCAGCATTGTCGATTGGGTGTGCTGACCACGGCAGCATTTTAGATTGGGTTTGCTGACCACTGGAGCATTGTCGATTGGGTGTTTTGACCACTGCAGCATTGTTGATTGGGTGTGCTGACCACTGCAGCATTGTCGATTGGGTGTGCTGACCACGGCAGCATTTTAGATTTGGTGTGTTGACCACTGCAGCATTTTAGATGGGGTGTGTTGACCACTGCAGCATTGTAGATTGGGTGTGTTGACCACTGCAGCATTGTAGATTGGGTGTGCTGACCACTGCAGCATTGTAGATTGGGTGTGTTGACCACTGCAGCATTGTAGATTGGGAGTGCTGACCACTGCAGCATTGTAGATTGGGAGTGCTGACCACTGCAGCATTGTAGATTGGGTGTGTTGACCACTGCAGCATTGTAGATTGGGTGTGCTGACCACTGCAGCACTGTAGATTGGGTGTGTTGACCACTGGAGCATTGTAGATTGGGAGTGCTGACCACTGCAGCATTGTAGATTGGGAGTGCTGACCACGGCAGCATTGTAGAATGGGTGTGATGACCACTGCAGCATTGTAGATTGGGTGAGATGACCACTGCAGCATTGTAGATTGGGTCTGCTGACCACTGCAGCATTGTAGATTGGGTCTGCTGACCACTGCAGCATTGTAGATTGGATGTGCTGACAACTGGAGCATTGTAGAATGGGTGTGCTGACCACTGCAGCATTGTAGATTGGATGTGCTGACCACTGGAGCATTGTAGATTGGGTGTGCTGACCACTGGAGTATTGTAGATTGGGTGTGCTGACCACTGCAGCATTTTAGATTGGGTGTGCTGACCACTGCAGCACTGTCGATTGGGTGTGCTGACCACTGCAGCATTGTGGATTGGATGTGCTGACCACAGCAGTATTGTAGATTGGGTGTGCTGACCACTGCAGCATTGTCGATATTGTGTGCTGACCACTGCAGCATTGTCGATTGGGTGTGCTGACCACGAGAGCATTGTAGATTGGGTATGTTGACCACTGGAGCATTGTAGATTGGGAGTGCTGACCACTGCAGCATTGTAGATTGGGTGTGCTGACCACTGCAGCATTGTAAATTGGGTGTGCTGACCACTGCAGCATTTCAGATTGGGTGTGTTGACCACTGCAGCATTGTAGATTGGGTGTGTTGACCACTGTAGCATTGTAGATTGGGTGTGTTGACCACTGCAGCATTGTCGATTGGGTGTGCTGACCACTGGAGCATTGTAGAGTGGGTTTGCTGATGACTGCAGCATTTTAGAATGGGTGTGTTGACCACTGCAGCATTGTAGATTGGGTGTGTTGACCACTGCAGCATAGTAGATTGGGTGTGTTGACCACTGCAGCATTGTAGATTGGGTGTGTTGACCACTGCAGCATTGTAGATTGGGTGTGTTGAGCACTGTAGCATTGTAGATTGGGTGTGCTGACGACTGCAGCATTGTAGATTGGGTGTGTTGACCACTGCAGCATTTTAGAATGGGTGTGTTGACCACTGGAGCATTGTTGATTGGGTGTGCTGACCACAGCAGAATTTTAGATTTGGTGTGTTGACCACTGCAGCATTGTAGATTGGGTGTGTTGACCACTGCAGCATTTTAGATTGGGTGTGTTGACCACTGTAGCATTGTAGATTGGGTGTGTTGACCACTGCAGCATTGTCGATTGGGTGTGCTGACCACTGGAGCATTGTCGAGTGGGTTTGCTGACGACTGCAGCATTTTAGATTTGGTGTGTTGACCACTGCAGCATTGTAGATTGGGTGTGTTGACCACTGCAGCATTGTAGATTGGGTGTGTTGACCACTGTAGCATTGTAGATTGGGTGTGCTGACCACTGCAGCATTGTAGATTGGGTGTGTTGACCACTGCAGCATTTTAGAATGGGTGTGCTGACCACTGGAGCATTGTTGATTGGGTGTGCTGACCACAGCAGAATTTTAGATTTGGTGTGTTGACCACTGCAGCATTGTAGATTGGGTGTGTTGACCACTGCAGCATTGTAGATTGGGTGTGCTGACCACTGCAGCATTGTAGATTGGGTGTGTTGACCACTGCAGCATTGTTGATTGGGTGTGCTGACCACTGCAGAATTGTTGATATAATGTGCTGACCACTGCAGCATTGTCGATTGGGTGTGCTGACCACGGCAGCATTTTCGATTGGGTTTGCTGACCACTGGAGCATTGTTGATATAATCTGTTGACCACTGCAGCATTGTCGATTGGGTGTGCTGACCACTGCAGCATTGTTGATATAATGTGTTGACCACTGCAGCATTGTTGATTGGGTGTGCTGACCACGGCAGCATTTTAGATTGGGTTTGCTGACCACTGGAGCATTGTCGATTGGGTGTTTTGACCACTGCAGCATTGTTGATTGGGTGTGCTGATCACTGCAGCATTGTCGATTGGGTGTGCTGACCACGGCAGCATTTTAGATTGGGTTTGCTGACCACTGGAGCATTGTCGATTGGGTGTTTTGACCACTGCAGCATTGTTGATTGGGTGTGCTGACCACTGCAGCATTGTCGATTGGGTGTGCTGACCACGGCAGCATTTTAGATTGGGTTTGCTGACCACTGGAGGATTGTCGATTGGGTGTTTTGACCACTGCAGCATTGTAGATTGGGTGTGCTGACCACTGCAGCATTGTTGATATAATGTGCTGACCACTGCAGCATTGTAGATTTGGTGTGTTGACCACTGCAGCATTTTAGATGGGGTGTGTTGACCACTGCAGCATTGTAGATTGGGTGTGTTGACCACTGCAGCATTGTAGATTGGGTGTGCTGACCACTGCAGCATTGTAGATTGGGTGTGTTGACCACTGCAGCATTGTAGATTGGGAGTGCTGACCACTGCAGCATTGTAGATTGGGAGTGCTGACCACTGCAGCATTGTAGATTGGGTGTGTTGACCACTGCAGCATTGTAGATTGGGTGTGCTGACCACTGCAGCACTGTAGATTGGGTGTGTTGACCACTGGAGCATTGTAGATTGGGAGTGCTGACCACTGCAGCATTGTAGATTGGGAGTGCTGACCACTGCTGCATTGTAGATTGGGAGTGCTAACCACTGCAGCATTGTAGATTGGGTGTGCTGACCACTGCAGCATTGTTGATTGGGTGTGCTGACCACTGCCGCATTGTAGATTGGGAGTGCTGACCACTGCAGCATTGTAGATTGGGTGTGTTGACCACTGCAGCATTGTGGATTGGGTGTGCTGAGCACTGCAGCATTGTAGATTGGGTGTGCTGAGCACTGCAACATTGTAGATTGGGTGTGTTGACCACTGCAGCATTGTGGATTGGGTGTGCTGAGCACTGCAGCATTGTAGATTGGGTGTGTTGACCACTGCAGCATTGTAGATTGGGTGTGTTGACCACTGCAGCATTGTGGATTGGGTGTGCTGAGCACTGCAGCATTGTAGATTGGGTGTGCTGACCACTGCAGCATTGTGGATTGGGTGTGCTGAACACTGCAGCATTGTAGATTGGGTGTGCTGACCACTGCAGCATTGTCGATTGGGTGTGTTGACCACTGCAGCATTGTGGATTGGGTGTGCTGAGCACTGCAGCATTGTAGATTGGGTGTGTTGACCACTGCAGCATTGTTGATTGTGTGTGCTGACCACTGCAGCATTGTGGATTGGGTGTGCTGAGCACTGCAGCATTGTAGATTGGGTGTGTTGACCACTGCAGCATTGTAGATTGGGTGTGTTGACCACTGGAGCATTGTAGATTGGGAGTGCTGACCACTGCAGCATTGTAGATTGGGAGTGTTGACCACTGCAGCATTGTAGATTGGGTGTGCGGAACACTGCAGCATTGTGGATTGGGTGTGTTGACCACTGCAGCATTGTAGATTGGGTGTGCTGACCACTGCAGCATTGTAGATTGGGTGTGTTGACCACTGCAGCATTGTAGATTGGGAGTGCTGACCACTGCAACATTGTAGATTGGGTGTGTTGACCACTGCAGAATTGTATATTGGGTGTGCTGACCTTTGCAGCATTTTCGATTGGGTTTGCTGACCACTGGAGCATTGTTGATATAATGTGTTGACCACTGCAGCATTGTCGATTGGGTGTGCTGACCACTGCAGCATTGTCGATTGGGTGTGCTGACCACTGCAGCATTGTTGATTGGGTGTGCTGACCTTTGCAGCATTGTTGATATAATGTGCTGACCACTGCAACATTGTAGATTGGGTTTGCTGACCACGGCAGCATTTAAGAATGGGTGTGCTGACCACTGCAGCATTATCGATTGGGTGTGCTGACCACTGCAGCATTGTAGATTCGGTGTGTTGACCACTGCAGCATTGTTGATATAATGTGCTGACCACTGGAGCATTGTCGATTGGGTGTGCTGATCACTGCAGCATTATCGATTGGGTGTGTTGACCACTGCAGCATTGTTGATTGGGTGTGTTGACCACTGCAGTATTTTAGAATGGGTGTATTGACCACTGCAGCATTGTAGATTGGGTGTGCTGACCACTGGAGCGTTGTAGATTGGGGTTGCTGACCACTGCAGCATTGTCGATTGGGTGTGTTGACCACTGCAGTATTTTAGAATGGGTGTATTGACCACTGCAGCATTGTAGATTGGGTGTGCTGACCACTGGAGCGTTGTAGATTGGGGTTGCTGACCACTGCAGCATTGTCGATTGGGTGTGTTGACCACAGCAGCATTTTAGATTGGGTGTGCTGACCACTGCAGCATTGTCAATTGGGTGTGCTGACCACTGCAGCATTGTTGATTGAGTGTGCTGACCACTGCAGCATTGTGGATTGAGTGTGCTGACCACTGCAGCATTGTCAATATTGTGTGCTGACCACTGGAGCATTGTAGATTGGGTGTGCTAACCACTGCAGCATTGTTGATTGAGTGTGCTGACCACCATGACCAATTCAGAGCAGACTCACTGCAAATTTATCCATCAGTATGACGAGAGCCAATTAAATGTTACCCATTGCACTTTCTGTGCATCAGTATATTTATTTCAATGTCATGCATTTGTCTACTGTCTAGTGCGATTCCATGCCATTAATGAAAATGTATTCATGTTTCTCAGAGCAAAGATAAAACCTACAAGACATATAGTTTCACAATCAACAAATAACAGAATTCTGGAGACAATCTAAAATCTAATAACCTTGCAGCCATCCTGGGAATTCTTGCAACCCCCTTAGAGTTCCTGGATAGCAACATGAAAACCTGTGGATTGAAGCAAAGAAATTTCGTCACTTTTGTGATTGCCACTGGTTTTCACTAAAACTGATTAGAACTGACGACTGATGGGCTTTATTTTTTGATTCATTCTTGGGATGTGGGCATCCCTGACCAGAACAGCATTTATTGCCCATCCAGTTTCCTGTGAGATGATGATAGTGGGTAGGCCTTCTTCTTGAATCACTGCACTCTGTGTGATAAAGGTGCTCTCAAAATGTTGTTAGATAAAGAGATCCAAAATTTGGACTCAGCAGCAATGACGGAATGGTGATAAATGTCTAAGTTGTCATGGTGTGCATGACTTGAAGGGCAATTTGGAGGTGTAAGTGTTTCCATGCAGCTGCTGCTCTTGTCCTTCTAGGTGGTGAGGGTTGCAGGTTTGGGAGATGCTGCCGTGTATCCTGTAGATAGTGCACACTAAGCAGCCACAGTATGTCAATGGTAGAGAAAGTGGAATTTTAAGCCAATGGATGGGGTGGCAAACAAGCAATCTGCTTCTTTGGTGTTATTAGAGCTTCACTCATCCAGGCAAGTGAAGACTATTCCATCACACTCCTGACTTGTACCTTGTAGGTGGTGGAAAGTCTTAGGGGAGTCATTTATGTGGTTGGTTCAGTTTACTTTCTGATCAATGGTGACCCACCAGGGTGTTGATGGTGGGGGTGTGGTGATGGCAATGCATTGAGTGACGGAAGTGGTTAGACTCTCCCTTGTGAGAGATGTTCATTGCTTAGCACTTATGTGGCATGAATGTTACTTGGCACTTATCAGCCCAAGCTATATACGAGCTTGGACTGCTTCATTACCTGAGGAGTTGCAAATAATACTGAACACTGTGCAATCAATGCCGACAATTCCATTTCTGACCTTATGATGGAGGGAAGGTCCTTCATGAAGCAACTGAAGATATTTGAGCCTAAGATGCTGTCTTGAAGAACTCCTGCAGTGATGTCCTGAAATTATTGGCTGCCAACAACAGCCACATTCCTTTGTGCGAGGTATGTCTCCAGTCGCTGGAGAGTTTTCTTTCTGATTCCAATTGACTTCAATTTTACTAACGTTCCTTGATTCCACACTTGGTCAAATACAGCCTTGATGTCAAGGGCAGTCACTCTCACCTCACCTTCGAAATTCAGCTCTCAAGTTGAGTTCAGTGTCTTTAAGTTTAAATTGATGTATTTTGTTAAAAATTCATATGATCATACAATACCCTATCCATTCACTGGGATTGTTACGGCAGTACTTTATCTTGTGAGAAAAGAAACAATTTACATTTCATATCCTTAGGTCTTCCCAAAGTGCTTCACAGCCAATACATAACATTTGAATTATAGTCATTGCTATTAGGTAAGTTAATGTGGCAGCCAATTTACTCACAGCAAGGTTTTACACTCGACAAGTGAGATAAATAACCAATCTGTTTATTTTTGTGACATTAGATTAGATTAGATTAGAGATACAGCACTGAAACAGGCCCTTCGGCCCACCGAGTCTGTGCCGAACATCAACCACCCATTTATACTAATCCTACACTAATCCCATATTCCCAACAAACATCCCCACCTGTCCCTATATTTCCCTACCACCTACCTATACTGGTGACAATTTATAATGGCCAATTTACCTATCAACCTGCAAGTCTTTTGGCTTGTGGGAGGAAACCGGAGCACCCGGAGAAAACCCACGCAGACACAGGGAGAACTTGCAAACTCCACACAGGCAGTACCCGGAATCGAACCCGGGTCGCTGCAGCTGTGAGGCTGCGGTGCTAACCACTGCGCCACTGTGCCGCCCTAGTTTTGGCACAAATGTTGACCAAGACACTGGGGGAACACCCTCGTTCTTATTTGATTAATGACACAGAACCCTTTATATCCACCTGAATAGTCAGGCAGGACCTTGGTTTAACCTTTAACCTATGCAGCGCTCCCTCAGTATTGCATTGAATTTCCAGCCTGCCAGCGCAAATGAATTAATACCTCACTGTTTCACACTAAGCACTATTCATTTATATATTGCACGTTCAATAAATTGTCTGTTGGTATACAGCCTGTATCTTTGTCTAATATGATATATATATTCAAGACATGATGGCATTTTATACATTGCAGTGTGCTGGAATACAATGGTAAACCTTCTCTGCTTAACCCTGGGAATTGCTGTCATTCACTGAGTTATTCAGCAAGTAAAGGTGCACTCCAGTTCATAGATGGTCCAAGGTCCCCTTAACAGAAGTATTTGGTGATGCTGAACCAGAATAGAATGCCTTGTGTAAAAACCTCAAACGTTAACAGCTCACAAGAGCAGCCAAGGTGCCTGGTTATTCAAAAATGTGTGCCTGTCTTTTGTCATGGGGAAATACTGATCTCCTGTATATCTTCCTTTGGTGACAGGAGTAAGCTAGGAAAGTCAAGCGTTTGACATAAGCATCAAATTCTATGATTGAAACAGTGCATTGCGTGCTGGAATTTCAACATGTTCCATCACTCTACTGCTCTGCAACATTAATGTTCTTTTCAATAGCTGAATGTTAAGAGATATCCTTTTAAATTAAATTAATCTGAAATGCTAAACTTCTTGATCGAGCTGGAGAACACTTCATCTGTCATTAATGATACGGCATTTTATTTTTGAAAATTAAGAGGTTTAATTTCCTTTGGTATTATACTCGTTAAGGCAGTAATGCTTTGTGCTGGTTTAATGTGGCTGTTAACCAGTTTTATTTTAGAACAGTACGATAATGATTCTAATGCATTATATTAACCAGTCTGTTAATTAAAAAGGGGAAAAAAGTTAACCTCTTAAGTGCTGATAGATCAGGGCATAACCAGAGTGAACTGAAATGGGGACATATAATTGTCTTGAGAGCATTCAAAGACCTGGAGCATGTGAACTGGACTGGACTGTCATGTTGTAACCTACCTCTTCTGATTTCAATGCAAGTTAATGAACCCTTGTTCATCATATAGTGGGTGCATTTGAACAGTTCAAAGATATGGATGAGGACATTAATTGTAAATTCACAGATGACAAAAATGTACATTGACATTAGACATTCAGATAGAATTGAATGGACAGTGTATAGTAAAAAGACACAAGAATGACTCTCCATGTTAGTCATCTGAGTTTTAGAAAAAACTTTTTCCTCTGAAGTAAATATTTGAAAGGTGATTTAATAGAGGTATAAGACAGTAAATATTATTGGAAAGGGAAATCTGGGAAGTTACATTGAATAAAATTGCAAGTGTATGATAAGGGGCTCTAGGACTAATATCAGGAAGTTCTTCACATGAAGAGTGATCCACACATAGAATGGACTCCTGAATAAAATAGTGGAGGTGATATCAACAATAACATGCATTTATATAGCCCCTTTAATGTAGCAAAACATTCCAAGGCACTTCAAGAACATACAGAAAAAATTGACAGGTAGAGACTAGCTGGTCGATTAGGATGCCCCTTTCTGGCACATTCTGCACATTACCTTTTAAGAACCATCTGGATACTGAGATGGTTGGATTTTAAGTTGATTCCACATAAAGAACTAATCGTCTTAAAGACAGAAAATGCTGGAAATGCTCAACAGATCTGACAGCATCTGTGGAGAGAGAAAGAAAGAGTTAACTGGCATAATTTAATTCCCTCCCACCCCCCGCTCTCAGGAGCAGGGTGGAGGTTGGGGCAGGGGTGCTTAGAATCAGAAGGGAAGGTGGTGGGAGGAGGGCCCATCATCTTTCCAACTCCCCTCGATTAAGTCAGCGGTGAGGAAAGTCAAGGACAGCCTTCCCCTCTGGAGGCCAATTGAGGCCGCTTAAGGGTCTCATCCTCTTGCTGCTGGCATTTAATCAGCAGCTTGGGGGACAGCGGGGTGGGGGGGGGGGGGGTGCCCTCCAACATATGAAGAGGTCACCTAATAGCTCCAGGCAGCTTCTGTGTGAGCTGGTGGGGGAGGGATGCCCTGAATCTGTGGCCCACAGAGGGCCCCCACAGCAAAGGCCCCCTCCACCAACATTCCCCCACCCCACACCCTCAAAGTCCCACATACCCCTGCAGGCCCCAGCAAGCCCATCCCACTTACCTGCTCTCAGAGGTGGCTGCTCCTGGTCCCAGGCTTCCTGCAGTACCAGCCCGCCACTGCACCCGGTGGAACTGTTGGGATGACTGAGCTGCCAGCCTCTGATTGGCCAGCAGCTCTTGGAGGCAGGAACCCTGTCCTTAAAGGGATAGGAACTCCACCACCAGGCAGTTAATTGCCTGAGCAGTATTAAATGCAGCTGGGAGTCCCCCAAATAGCCGAGGCAGGGTTCCCCACACCATTCCAGCTGCAAACATGACCGTGAACTACCAGTCACCTGCCATTTCAATTCTCCACCTTGCTCCCACTCTGACCTCTGGCTTCAGCCTGCTGCAGTTTTCCAATGAAGCTCAATGCAAACTCAAGGGACACCTCATCTTTCAATTAGGTACTTTACAGCCTTCCAGATGCATTATTAAGTTTAACAATTCAAGACCATAATGTCTGCCCCCATTTTATTACCTTTTCTTTGCATGGTTCAGGGTTTCTCTTGATTTTGCTTTGGGACAGCAGTACACCTACTCTAGGTGTATCTTTTGTTTCTTTGTTTATTTTCTTGCCCCATTAACACTCCCTTTCGCCCTGCATGACTAACCCTTCTGTCATTTAATCTCTCCTGTCTCCCTGTTGCAGACCTTCCTTTTTGTTCTTTTGCCATGATCCCCCATTTCACATGCTCAAAGCTTCTAACATTTCTAACTTATCCCAGTTCTGAAGAAAGGTCATAGACCTGAAAAGTTAAGTCTGTTTCTCTCTCCACAGATGCTTCCAGACCAGCTGTCTATTTCCAGTACTATCGGTTTTTATTACAGCTCTTTTCTTTGCTGGTATGTATCCTTTCTCCATGAAGCCATGTGTTGAGTATATCTCTCACAATGGTGTCTCCTCATATATCTCTTGTTACCACCAGGTGCAAAAGGTGTCCAGGGGTCTGTCACTATCTTCACCTGGTCTGATTGTAACGGGGTTGAATTTTAAACACACTGTGTTTTGAGCTTCCGCTTTTTGTGAATCCTTGTTCACAGTTTCCAATTCTTCTTCTTCTTTGGCCTCCTTGTCTCGAGAGACAATGGGTAAGCACCTGGAGGTGGTCAGTGGTTTGTGAAGCAGCACCTGGAGTGGCTATAAAGGCCAATTTTTAGAGTGACAGACTTCCACAGGTGCTGCAGATAAAATTGGTTGTCGGGGCTGTTACACAGTTGGCTCTCCCCTTGCGCCTCTGTCTTTTTTCCTGCTAACTGCTAAGTCTCTTCAACTTGCCACACTTTAGCCCCGCCTTTATGCTGTCCGCTAGCTCTGGCGATCATTGGCAACTGACTCCCATGACTTGTGATCAATGTCACAGGACTTCATGTCGCGTTTGCAGACTTCTTTAAAGCGGACACATGGACGGCCGGTGGGTCTGATACCATGTGTCAATGTGTCCTTGGGGATCCTGCCATCTTCCATGTGGCTCACATGGCCAAGCCATCTCAAGCGCCGCTGGCTTAGTAGGGTGTCTATGCTGGGGATGTTGGCTGCCTCGAGGACTTCTGTGTTGGAGATACGGTCCTGCCACCTGATGCCAAGGATTCTCCAGAGGCAGTGAAGATGGAATGAATTGAGACGTCGCTATTGGCTGACATACATTGTCCAGGCCTCGCTGCCGTAGAGCAAGGTACTGAGGCCACAGGCTTGATACACTCGGACTTTTGTGTTCCGTGTCAGTGCGCCATTTTCCCACACTCTCTTGGCCAGTCTGGACATAGCAGTGGAAGCCTTTCCCATGAGCTTGCTGATTTCTGCATCGAGAGACAGGTACCGGTGATAGTTGAGCCTAGGTAGGTGAACTCTTGAACCACTTCCAGAGCATGGTCACCGATATTGATGGATGGAGCATTTCTGACATCCTGTCCCATGATGTTCATTTTCTTGAGGCTGATGGTTAGGCCAAATTCGTTGCAGGCATCCGCAAACCTGTCGATAAGTCTCTGCAGACACTCTTCAGTGTGCGATGTTAATGCAGCATCGTCAGCAAAGAGGAGTTCTCTGATGAGGACTTTCCATACTTTGGTCTTCGCTCTTTGACGGGCAAGGCTGAACAACCTGCCACCTGATCTTGTGTGGAGGAAAATTCCTTCTTCTGAAGACTTGAACGCATGTGACAGCAGCAGGGAGAAGAAGATCCCAAACAGTGTAGGTGCGAGAACACAGCCCTGTTTCACGCCACTCAGGATAGGAAAGGGGTCTGATGAGGCGCCGCTATGCTAAATTGTGCCTTTTATATTGTCATGAAATGAGGTGATGATACTTAGTAGCTTTGGTGGACATCCGATCTTTTCTAGTAGTCTGAAGAGACCACGTCTGCTGACGAGGTCAAAGGCTTTGGTGAGATCAATGAAAGCAATGTAGAGGGGCATCTGCTGTTCTCGGCATTTCTCCTGTCATTGGTGAAGGGAGAACAGCATGTCAATGGTCGATCTCCCTGCTTGAAAGCCACACTGTGCCTCAGGGTTGACACGCTCAGCCAGCTTCTGGAGCCTGTTTAAAGCGACTCGAGCGAAGACTTTCCCCACTATGCTGAGCAGGGAGATTCCACAGTAGTTGTTGCAGTCACCGTGGTCACCCTTGTTCTTATAGAGGGTGATGATATTGGCATCGCGCATGTCCTGTGGCACTGCTCCCTCGTTCTAGCACAGGCAAAGCAGTTCGTAGAGTGCTGAAAGTATTGCAGGCTTGGCACTCTTGATTATTTCAGGGATTATATAAGGCAAAGAAATGAGCACCATCAGGCTTTCTTTGGTTTAAAGAAGATAGATGAAATTTATTAAACCTTGAACTTAGACTCTAGTATGGTAAATGCCTACAGGTATATGATGCGCCCACGCTAGCATGCACACGTGATACACACATGCAAATAGAGACAGAAAAGAGCAGAGGAAAAGATAAATAGAACAGTTTGAGGCAATATCTTGTTACGGTGCTTCGAGCTCACTGTAGTCTTTTTGTGAGTAGTCTTGCTTTTCATTGGGGCTCAGTAGTCTTCTTAAAATCCTGTTCACGTAGGAAACTTTTTTCTCTTTGAGTTTCTCGTGTTTTTACAAGATTCAGTTCCGTGGGAAGGAGATGGAAGCAGGCAGACAGGAGAGGCTGTAATTCTTGCTTCAGTTCCAGGAGAGATCTTTACTCCAGGAACACACGGCTTTGTCTCTCTTCAAATCCCTTTGTTGGGAGCTCAAATTCAAGAAACTCCCAGGTTGCCTGGCAGGTTAGTCATGTGACTAGCTCCTTATATGGAACAGTCTCTCCTGCCAGGTTTGTGGATTGTACCTTGGCAGTCTCTGGAATGCTAGCTCCTCCTACCTTCAAACAAAAGTTGGTTGAATAAGTCAGGGCATGGCCCTTTGTCCATTGTTCCAACACTGTCGGTTACCATGGAAATGTCTTTCCGGTCAGGGGCTTACAATTTTAAGTTTTATTGTTCATGTGGTGAAATCATGTGTGCCTCAATTTTGGCAGGTGGGGGGGTTGCCTGACAGTCTGATGATGTCATCTGATCTCTTAAAATTTTGGATTCTTCAAGGTGAAGTCACTACTACACTACATTACACATCGGAAATAATTTCTCTCTATCATATCTGTTCCCCTTAATATCTTGAAAACTTTGATCAAATTACCGCTAACCTTCTAAGTTCTAGGGAATACAACCCTTGGAGCCCAGTATTATTATTCTGCACTCCCTCCAAGGCCAAAATATCCATCCTAAGGTGTGGTGCCCAGAAACTTATCCAAGAACAATGGTCATCCTCGGATCAACACTTGCCGCACCACTGACCCAAAAAAGTTCCAGGAGTTCCTCAACATCTTTGATCAGGCTATTTTGGACAACAATGCCCAAGGCCAGAATGTGGTGTCAAAATGGGATCAACTGTGCATCACTATCTATGACTTTGTACTCACTGCATATGGGAAGAGAGGTCTGAGAAATGCTGACTGGTTTGAGGTTTATTGGACTGAAATGGAGCCAGTTACTGTAACGAAGAGGCGAGCCCTCATGAACTACAAACAAGTCCCCAACAAACAAAACCTTGATGCTCTCAGAGCTGCCAGAAACAAGTCTCAGCAGATTGCTTGGCACTGCACCAATCAATACTGGTTAAAACTCTGCAACAGCATACAATCTGCTGCTGAATCTGGGGATGCTAGAGGGATGTGGGAAGGAATTAAGAAAGCAATGGGCCCTGCAGTAACTAAAACATCCTTGAAGGCAAAGACAGGGATGATCAACACTGAACCTAGCAAGCAGGTGGAAATGTGGGTGGAGCATTTCCTCGAACTCTATGCAACAGACAACATTGTCACTGAAGTAGCTCTCAGCGCCATTCAAGACTTCCCCATCATGGAGGAGCTGGACAGCGAGCCCACCATAGTAGAGCTCAACAAGGCCATTGACTGTCTTGCTGGTGGTGAAGCCCCAGGAAATGATGTTATTCCACCTGGAATCATCAAAAGTGGAAAGCGGCATTGCTGCAGCGTCTCCATGAACTTCTGTGTCTCTGTTGGGAGGAAAGATCTGTGCCTCAAAACATGTGTGATGCAAACATTGTCATCTTGTACAAAAATAAGGGGGATCGCGGTGACTGCAACAATTACTGAGACATCTCCTTGCTAAGCATTGTGGGGAAGGTCTTTGCTCCCGTTGCTGTGATCAGATTGCAGACCCTGGTGTTATGCATCTATCCTGAGTCTCAGTGCAGATTCAGAGCTGGCAGATCGACAGTCGACATGATTTTCTCACTTCAGCAGTTACAGGAGAAGTGCTGTGAACAGCAAAGACCATTCTACATTGTCTTCACAGACATCACCAAAGCCTTTGCTCTTGTCAGCAGAGACAGACTCTCCAAACTGCTATGGAAAATAGACTTCCGTCCTGGACTCTTGGGTTCATCTCTTGTTTTCACAGGAACTTGCACAGTTCCGTCAGTTACAATGGAGCAACATCAGACGCTTTCAAGATCAGCAGTGGGGTAAAGCAGGGTTGCATCCTGGCACCGACTCTCTTTGGCATATTCTTCTCCGTGCTGCTATTGTACGTTTTCGGTGACTCAAATGAGGGTGCTTACCTGCATGCCAGAGCTGACGGCAAACTGTTCAACTTGGCAAGACTGCGCGCCAAGACCAAAGTGTGTAAATTCCTAGTCTGTGATTTGCTGTTTGCTGATGATACTGCGCTGACATTCCATAATGCAGTTCACTTGCAGCAGCTTGTAGATCAGTTCACCTGGACCTGCAAGGAGTTTGGACTGACAATCAGTGACAGGAAGACCAAAGTAATAGGCCAGGGCATAAAGACTCCACCTTCCATCAACATCGACAACCTCACTTTGGAGGTCATCGACAGCTTCACATACCTTGGATCAACAATCACCAGCAATCTGTCCCTTGAGGCTGAAATCAGCACCAGGATTGCCAAGGCTGCAGCTGTCATGTCAAAGTCGAGAAGACGAGTGTGGAGCAACAGCAAGCTAACCGAAAATACAAAGCTCTGCGTGTACCAGGCTTGTGCTCTCAGGACTCTTCTTTATAGTATCAAAGCACGGACAATTTATGCAAGCCAAGAAAAGCGTTGAACAGCTTCCACCTCCGCTGCCTCAGATGGATATTGGACATCTCCTGGCAGGACAGAGTGTTGAATAAAGAAGTGCACCAGCGTGCAGGGATCCCCAGCATTTTTGCCCTCTTGAATCAGCGCTGACTCCGTTGTCTGGGTCATGTGCACTGAATGGATGATGGCCGCATCCCCAAAGGCATGCTCTATGGCGAGCTTACTATTGGCATGAGACCAACAGGTCACCCATGTCTGTGATACAAGGATGTCTGTAAGCAAGACCTCAAGCTGACCAGGATCAGTGACAATGTATGGGAGATCTTTGCTGCTGACTGGAGTTACTGGGGAATGGCACAGAAAGGGCATGGAAAAAGCAGAGGAGAATAGAGATGACCAGATGGCAGATAAGGGAGCTCGGCTGTGGAGGGATTGCCACTCATGCACCGTTCTCTATAGCCACAACAGGTGATATTCAACTCAGAAGTGACATACGACCCGGGCATAATCCATTGTCTTTCGAGACAGACGGATTCCTACTGCTACTATGACCGCTTTTATCAACCTCTGTAACATTGCCTAACTTTGCCCATCTCAGCTCATCTGCTGCTGAAACCCTCATCCATGCCTTTGTTACCTCTAGACTTGATTATTCCAATGCACTCCGGGCTGGTTTTCCAGATTCAACTCTCCATAAACTTGAGGTCATCCAAAACTCTGCTGCCTGTGTCTTAACTCACACCAAGTCCCATTTCCTATCGCCCACATTGGCTCCCCGTCAAGCAACATTATGATTTTAAAATTCTCATCCTTGTTTTCAAATCCCTCCATGGGCTCGTCCCTCTCTACCTCTGTAATCTCCTCCAGCCCCACAACCCTCCATGATATTTGTGCTCCTCTAATTCTGGCCTCTTGTGCATCCCTAATTTTAATCACTCCACCATTGGTGGCCGCACCTTCCGTTGCGTAGGCCCTAAGCTTTGGAATACCCTCCCTGCACCTCTCTGCCTCTCCACTTCACTTTCCTCCTTTAAGACAATCCTTAAATCCTACCTCTTTGGCCAAGCCTTTGGTCATCTGACCCTAATATCTCCTTATATGGCTCAGTGACATACTTTGATTCATAATGTTCCTGTGAAACGCCTTGGGACGTTTTATTACATTAAAAGCGCTATATAGATATAAGTTGTTGTTGTGCTGCCTTATTTTTAACGTAGGTGTTAACCAGTTTCTATATTCTATATCCACCCCTGTGCGCACTGATCTTGATTTTAAAATTCTCATCATTGTGTTCTAATTCCTCCTTGGCCTTGCCTCCTCCCTATGTCTGCAATCTCCTGCAGCTTCTCAGCCCTCCTCGATCTCTGCGCTCATCCAATTCTGGCATCTTGAGCACCCTCAATTTTATTGGCTCCAACATTAGTGGCCGTGCCTTCAGCTGCCTAGGCTCTAAGCTCTGGAATTCCCTCCCTCAATCTCTCTCAGCCTCACAACCTCTCTCTCCTCTTTTAAGATGCTCCTTCGAAACTACCTCTTTGACCAAGCTTTATGTCACTGGTCCTCAGATCTCCTCATGTGACCTGGTGTCGAATTTTGTTTGATAATTCTGCTTTGAAGTGCCTTGGGATGTTTCACTATATTAAAGGTGCTAAATAAATGCAAGTAGCTGTTGTTGTAAATAATCATCACCTTCCAAGTGAAATTACATAATAAACTCAGACTGCATATTCTGCTGACAACATAAATGGCACAGCATTAAAAAAAATCAAATCCAATACATCCCACTTAATCTAATCAATTATTCTGTCCTTCAGAGCTCTTGTAGCAGCATATGTTGTGCTGAATAACTGTATGCAGGGCCTGTTATCTAAAAGAGCAAGGGTTAAGTAGACATGCAGCTTTCAGACAGTTGACTAGCTTGAATTGTTGAGTGCTTGACTAACCAGAATGGTCTCTGGGCTGCCTGCCACTCAGACTTGCTTGGGTTGTTAGGGGATCAGAAAGTAAAAGTGGATGGATCCTATTCATTCTACTTGAATACAACTTTCTGCAGCAGTGACAGTGACTGCAGTGGAGAACCAGACAATCCTATGCCCTTGTGAAGTAGGGTATTATATAGCATTTATATAGCACCTTTAATGTAATGAAGCATCCCAACGCGCCTCACAGGAGCGATTATCAAACAAAATTTGACACTGAGCCACCTCAAGAGATTTAGGACAGATGACCAAAAGTTGAGTCAAGGAGTTAGGTTTTAAGGAGTGTCTTAAAGGAGCATCAGAGAGGTAGAGAGGGGAGGGAATTCCAGAGCCTAGGGTCCAGGCAGCTGAAGGCCGCCATTGGTGGAGCGAACAATATCGGTGAGGCTCAAGAGGCCAGAATTGGAGGAGTGCAGAGATCGCAGATTAGAGAGATAGCGGGGGGTGAGGACATGACGGGATTCAAAAACAAGGATGAGAATTTTAAAATCAAGACATTGCCAGACCAGAAGTCAATGTGGCTCAATGTACACATGGACGATGGGTGAATGGGACTTGGTATGAATTAGGATATGGGAAACTGAGAATATTATACAGAATTTTACAGCACAGAAACAGGCCATTCAGCCCAGTTGATCTATACTGGTGTTTATGCTCCTCATGAGCCTCCTCCTGCATAACTTTAACTCACCCTATCAAAGTATAGAGGTACAGTAGCAGAGAGATTATGTGGCTACTAGTAATGTAAAGGCCTAGACTAAAAACCTGAAGACAGGAGTTCAAATCTCACCATAACACAGCACTGTGAATATAAATTCAGTTAATTAAATTAATCTGGAATAAAAACTAGGGCTGAATTTTATTAGCACAGCGCATTTCGCTGCGGTGCACTTTGAATTCGGCGGTCTTCCGACAGGGAAGCGCTGCCACTGAGTCCCTGCGATATTGCGCGCGGGGGCTCATTTAAATGGAGGGGATGGAGCGGCCGCCCCCAATGACGTAAGGGGGCGTCCACCACACAGGCACCGGCACCATTTTTACAGGGCTTCCATCCCTTGGGAAACAAGTTAAAGTCTTAAAGTTATAGAACTGTGTTGTCATTATGTTGCATTTTAAAAGTAATGAAATGCTGGGGACCCTTTCCGAACCACACCACGCCCCCCCACACCACCCCCCCCCCACCCCCCCGTGTCTTGCCTCGGAATTCCATACGGAGTTCTAAAGGCATGCGGGTTGCGGCCAGCGGGCATAAAATCAGCGTGGGATGGCCAGCGGGACCAGGTAAGTTAATTAGCATTTGTTTTTAATTCATTTTAATATTTAAATGAAGGCCCCATGGTCGCACCAAGGCCTCGCCGCCGCCGGTAAAATGCGGCGGGGCTTTCTCGGCATCGGTGTTCGTGGCGGGCCCCTCCCGCAGGTATTTTACGGCCCCCACCCCCGCCCCCCCCCAATCCCGCCACGACCCCCGACATCGAAGAGCTGGTAAAATTCAGCCCCTAGTGTCAGTAATGGCGACCATGAAATCACCAGATTGTTATAAAAACCCATCTGGTTCACTAATGCCCTTTAGGGAAGGAAATCTGCCATCCTTACCGGGTCTGTCCTACATGTGACTCCAGACCCACAGCAATGTCGTTGACTCTTGACTGTCCTCCGAAATGACCTAGCAAACCACTCACTTGTATTCAAGAAAACGTCTCACCACCACCTTCTCAAGAGCAATTAGGCATGGGAAATAAATGCTGACCTTATTTGCAATGCCCACATCCTGTCAATAAATTAAAAAAATGCTCCCTTTCCTTTCTCTGTCATACACATAACTAGCTTTGCCTTCTATGCTATTTGCCTCATCCAGTCCATATGGTAGTGAGTTTCACAGACTAGCCAGGGCTCAGCAGCACCATAGGACAGAAAAATATATTTTTTAACAAAAGACTTTTGGCTAGAAATTTTGTTTCCAGTATTAGTTACTGAACATTTGCTGCATTTCACTGCTTATTTAACAGAGACAAATCCATGTAAAATTAATGGGCTAATATTTGCTCTAACATAGCAGGGGACCGTTATGCCAAATATGTGAAGGATTCAGCAAGTAACATTGCACCACACAAGTGCCAGGTGTCATGAAGGTGCTTCCATTATTGATATTTTTTGAGGCCTCGTGTTTAAAAGATTGTGAAAATTGGTTCATTTGAAAGACTGAGGAGGTGCCCGGATTTGTTTTTTTCTAAAAGTTAACCAGAAGGACACTTTGGATTTTAAAAAAAACACTTACTGGAAGAGACAATGAAGGGCTAAATAAACATAAGGAGCTTTGCTGGCAATTGGAGTAGTTTACAGAGAAGTCACATATCTAGGTTTATGGTTGTCAGGAGCTTTTGGCTTTCTGACTTGGGCTTGGACTGTTAGAATGCTTAGTTGGCATGTGTCCTGCTAAGACAGAAGCCACCCAACTCATCCTTTGCCACCTGTTTTGAAAAATCTTCTGAGAATCTAGTGCGATAGTTGAAACCACTCATGCAGTAATTCTCCTGAAAAGCCATCAAGACTGTTCCTCAACGCTTCCTGAACAGAACTGCTCCAGAAAGATCCCAGTGACAGCCATCTACGTGTACCCGGATGCCAGACCAAAGGCCATCAGGAAGATTCCATATCTTATCCTTTCTCTTCAAGAATCGACAATAACTTGGCCAAAGTTTTTTTTTAAGTTGATCTCTGCAGAGCCAGTTTTTTCATTTTTCTTTATTTTTTCTTTCACGAGTATGTGCGCGTGCCTGTGTGTTAGATTATTTTAGAAGGGTAGATATTTATACTGTTGTATTTCAAATTATGTGTTAATAAGTTTTGCATCTTTATTGAATAAGTTTTGTTTTATAACAAATCAATAATTTTTTTGTTTATTAAAGAAACCTGGTTGGTGGATTTTTATTCTGAAACTAATATAGATAAAGTACATAATTGGCTGTATTGGTGACTGGGTAAAATATTTAAATATATATTGTGAGCAGTGGAGTAGTGGAACTTGAGAAAGACAGTGCATTCCTCCAACCTTGGTCATAACACACGCAATGACCATCTCCAACAAAAGAGAATCTAACCATCTCCCCTTCACATTCAATGGCATTACGATCGCTGTAGCCCCCACTATCAACATCCTGGGGATTACCATTGACCAGAAATGTAACTGGACCAGCCATAAAAATACTGAGGCTACAAGAGCAGGTCAGAGGCTAGCAATTCTGCAGTGAATAACTCACCTCCTGACTCCCCAAAGCCTGTCCACCATCTGCAAGACACAAGTCAGGAATGTGATGGAATACTCTCCACTTGCCTGGATGAGTGCAACGCCAACAACACTCAAGAATCTTGACACCATTAAGGACAAAGTAACCTGCTTAATCAGCACCCCATTCACCACCTTAAACATTCACTCCCTCCACCACCAGTGCACAGTGGCAGCAGTGTGTACCATCTACAAGATGTACTGCAACAACTCAACAAGCACCTTCCAAGCCCACATTGTCTACCACCTAGAAGGACAAGGGCAGCAGATGCATGGGAACACCACCACCTGCAAGCTCCCCTCCAAGTCACACACCATCCTGACTTGGAATTATATCACCGTTCCTTCACTGTCACTGGGTCAAAAACCAGGAACACCCTTCCTAACAGCACTGTGGGTATACCTACTCAAGATGGACTGCAGCAGTTCAAGAAGGTGGCTCACCACAACCTTTTCAAGGGTAATTAGGAATTGGCAGCAAATGCTGCCCTGCCAACGATGCCCACATCCCATGAAAGCATAAAAAACTAATTGCCAATAGTACTTTCTAGGCTATGCAATTCTCTTTTTGCGTCCAATTGCGACTCGATAACAGCCCCTGTGAAAAGAAATAAGCATTCTCATTAGCTATTAAGTCAAGAGTGCATTATTGGGTCAAGTTCATGAATGGAATGAATTTCCTCATCCATGGATACCTCAGATTATATTCTATCTATATTCAACATACAGATGAAGAGCATAACATAGCAGTGGCATAGTGGTAATGCCACTGAACTATCCGTAGATGATATATTTACTACATTTGAATCTGCAGCTGCATTTAAGAATTTCCTTGCACACATTAATGCTCTCCAACCCATGCACAAATTCACCTTTGAAATGGAGCAGTCTAATGAGCGCCCTTTCTTTGATGTGCTAGTTGAAAAATCCGCTAATGGGTTCTCTATCACTGTCTACTGCAAGCCTACCTTCACTGGTCAATATACACGTTGGGATTCCTACAGCTCCACACACTATAAGATTGACCTTATCAGCAATCTCGTAAATAGGGCCCAAACCATTTGCTCACCGTTCATGCTTGACGCTGAAATAGGACACATCAAAGATATCCTGCAGGATAATGTCTACCCCGATCAGATCATCGCTCATACTCACAAATAGGCCTAAGGCTGCTAATTTTGAACCTGAGAAGTGCCCAACCTAACTCATATTATACTGGAAGGGTAAGTTATCTCAAAAATTTGCGACACAGATGAAGCTAGCCATTTGACATGGCTACTATGCAGTAGCAACACAAGTGGTATTTTCCACTAACAGGATGGTACCTTCAAGCCAAAAAGACGTTCTGCCTACCACACAAATGAATAATGTGGTATATGAATTCCAGTGCCAGTGCGATGCCAGGTACATAGACCGTATATCCCAAGGACTGCCGGATTACATCAAGCAGCACGTCCCTTTGGCTGTGCGTGATAGGCAGAGTACTGATTGTACTCAACCAGTCCATACCTGCAAAACTCAGAACACACTGTCTAAAGTTAAATGTGATTCTGCAATTGGACAGCATTTACTGAACAATACTGAGTGTGCTAAGAAGTACAATAACAACAAAATTAAGATCATCAGTCGGGCTCACAATGTGGCTCACTTACTCTTGCTAGAAGCTACATATATTCATACGCAAGGACCTGTCCTCTGCAGGCAAAAGGAACATGTCCAGGTGCTGTACCTATTTTGAATTAAACAAAGTGGGGGATAATAGTTCTCTGATGCATTCTCCATGGCAATGCCTCGAGCAATCAGAGTCGACTTGCCAACCAATCAGCACCCTTTTCTCATGCAGTATAAATTGTTGCTCCCTTTGAAATTTGGCATTCTTGCGTCTGCCCAGATGAAAAGATTTTATAGCATGCCTTTTTTTCAGCAATACTCAAGGTCTGTACTAAAAATGCGACTAATAAATTCAATTCATAAAAATCTGGAATTGAAAGCTCATCTCAGTAATGGTGCCAAGAAACTATCATTGATTGTTGCAAAAACACATCTGATTCACGAATGTTCTTTAAGGAAGGAAATCTGCTGTTCTGGCCTACATGTGTCTCCAGACCCAGAGGAATGTGGTTGGCTCTTAACTGCCGTCTGAAATGGCCTAGCAAGCCACTCAGTTGTCAAGAGCAATTAGGGATGGGCAACAAATGGCCTTGCCAGCGACGCACATATCCCATGAAAGAATAAAAGAAATGAAAGATGTTTTTAAATGGTTGATTTGCAACTCTTATATTTAAAGTCCCACAAATTTGAACACAAAATCTAATCTGAAAATCTGAAACTCCCAGTGCCAGTGCTGAGGGAATGCTGCACTGGCACAATCTTTCAGATGAGATGTTAAACGGAAGTCCCATCTGCCCTCTCAGGTGGATGTAAAAGATCCCATGATACCATTTCAAAGCAAAGCAGGGAGTTCTCCCTGGTGATCTGGTCAATGTTTATTCCTCAATCAACAGCACAAGAAAAATAGATGATCTAGTCATTATCACGTTGCTATATATATTTATAGGGCCTTGCTGTGTGCAAATTGGATGTCAAGCTTCCTACATTTAGAAGAGTGATGACATTTCATAAATAACCTTTTCGGCTATAAAGCATTGTGGGACACCCTATGGTCATGAAAGATGCTATATAAATGCAAGTTCTTTCTTTCTATTCTCCTTTTTGATAGAAAGCACACAGATTTTGGTTCCATTTTCCCTCAGATATTAAATAACCTGATAGAGTACATTGATGCTTTAAAAACAATGCACACACAGAATTGAAACCGAGAACTCCATATAGTCATCTGAAATTAATCACTCAGCTATTTTATCAGAGGCGTCAACCAATCCAAATAAATGACTAACGTTCCTTCGAAGATAGAGTGAAAGGGAAATTGCAGGTAAAAAAACATTGAGTGTTTGTATGCTAATATCCAACAGCATCATTTCAGGATCATTTGAGTTCTGATGAAAGGTCACTTAAAATGTTAACCCTGCTTCTCTCTCCACATATGCTGCCAGACCTGCTGTGTATTTCCAGCACTTTCTGTTTTTATTTTAGCATAATTTCAAGATATAGTTGCTGAGGTTGTTCTCAAAGAGAAGACGAAGAGAGGATTAATAGAGGTGTTCCAAATTATGAAGGGTCGTAATAGATTAATTAAGGAGAAAATGTTCACACTGGCAGGGGGTTTTGGTAACAAGAGGACATAGATTTAATACAATTGGCAAAAGAACCAGAGGGGAGATGGGAATTCTGTTTGTGCAGTGAGTTGTGTGATATGGAATGTATTGGCTGAAAGGGCAGTGAAGCCGATTCAATAGTAACTTTCAAAAGGGAATTGGATAAATACTAGAAGAGGAAAAATGTGCAGGACTATGGGGAATGAGCAGGGGAGTGGGACTAATTGGATATCTCTTCAAAGAGCTGACCCCAGCTCAGTGGACTGAATGGAATTTGAATCTAAGATTCCAGTTCCTTTCAAGTACAATAAAAAGCAACAAGAAGTGTATTAAACTATCAATGTAGTAGAAGTTCAATATAGTCCTATTTTAATAAAACAGTGGAATTAGATGAATATGTAAGCCAATAAAATTTAATGTCGTTTCTTTAAACCACACACTTAAAGTAAGTTATTCACGTCACATAGATTTATAACCAAAGTTGGTCTATGGCAGCATTTGACCGTTCAGTGACAGAACAAGGTGAAAAAATAAATTGCACTAATATTGGAATAATATATCCTTTAAATGACACGTTTAATTGTTGATAGATTACATCATTTTTTTTTTATTCCCAAGGGCCGACAGTCAGATTAAAGGGAACAGGATGCCTGAAGGGAATTTCAAAATGATCAATTTAGGGATTCATCGCCAGTTTAGAATCCCATTGTTTTTGATGGTAATACATGCTCACAGGTATATATTAGGATATGAATATGATATTACTGTGTGCATAGAAAATATTAAAATAAGTCCTTTCTTTCAAAATACTTAATTTTAGTGTGTGGTGTTACAGCTCACTGTCAAATCTGTCAGAAGAGTTTCAATATTAATGCCCTCCTTAAAACATTTAAATCCAAGCCAAAAAAAAAGTTCTTTGACATAAATTAAATATGTATGTATGGCTAAGAATTCATTAGCTCATTTCTATGCAAATTACTTTTCCTTATCTTATTATGAGTACTGAGCAAGGGAACTGTGCATGCCAATTAAAAGGAGACAGAGGATTGGTGAGATGTATGATGGGGTGAATGAAGGCAAGGATGACTACACGTTATGGTTAAATGTAAGTCAAACATCTGGTTACAGATGAAAAATGATTGTTTTCTCTTCATTCAGTAATTTAAATTAATTGTAAATGCTTGGATGAAGTGAATAGTATTTGCTTTAACATGGGATAGCTAGGATGTGCTACTTCGCTCATAGTTCAGTTGCTAGCCATACTGGGTATGGATAAAGATGAAGGTTAATTTTCAAACCTTTTCCTTCAACACTGATCAAATCCTTCTTATTTGAGTTTTTTCATTGTAATGGGACATGTGGAGTATTGTTCCAAAGTTGCAGCTTAATATGAAATGTGTAATGTGTTGGTAATGTATGGCAGGTCCTCCTGGAAATTGAAACAGTTTTATAAGGGCATTCTTAGCACCAGGATCTGCTGGGTTGTGACTCTCCTGTATGGGAATGCCCAGGTTCAGAATGGAATTTGTCAGTCACGGACAGCCTCAACGCACTGTCTCCCTTCAGTCAGTCCTGTAGATCCCTGACCCTCTCAAATCATTCTACAGACAACTGTGATAGAGCGAAGTAACCCTGGATGGACTCCAGCAATCTAGAAAAGATAGAAATAATATGACTGCTGGCATCGCACCAGAAGCTGAACAGCCTTTCAAATACTTGGTGTCTGACCCTGAATTCCAGTCCTGTTAGTTCCACTTGTAACAAATGTTTTTAATTGTGAATGAAACCACAGCAGTGATATGGGGTCCTATCATGGAATGGAAAACTGTTCTCTTGACTCAGTTGGTGGTCCTCATACCTTTGTATTAGAACTGCTGTCTAGATTGACACTCCAATGCATTACTAAGGGAATGCCGCACTGTCAGAGGTGCCATCCGTTGACTGCAACATGAGACTAAGACCCATGTGCCTGCTTTCCACGTAGACAGAGCTGCTCATTATTCTGCTATTAACATTCTCTCTGGACTAATGCTTTGTCTTTCACCTCAGGCATTAACACACTCGTTGCCTTTGTCCCAGGATACCTTTGTTATTTAATCTCTCCTGCTCTCTGCCCTATCACACACCTTCCCTCTTGTTCTCTCCCCACCAACACCACCCCTTCACTTGCTTAAAACCTAATTCTTTTCTAACCTTTGTCAGTTCTGACGAAATGTCACAGACCTGAAACGTTAACTCTGCTTCTGCCTCCACAGAGGCTGCCTGAACTGCTCAGTATTTCCAGCACTTTCTGTTTTTATTTCAATTTCCAGCATCTGTGGTATTTTGCTTTTATTATATTAGACTAAGACCCAGTTTGCACTGGTTCAGTGGAAATTCACAGAAGTTCATAACAAGAAAATAGGCCATTCAGGCCAGTCAGTCTGTAACAATGAGCAATTAGACCTAAATCACATTTACCCACCATGTTCCCATATCCGTTAAATCTCTTTTCTTTCATCTACCTATCCAATCTAATCTTGAGTGTTGACATAGTTTCAGTCTCAATCAATAACCCTGGAAATGAATTCCACATCCTTGGATCTCTATATGTAAAGATGTTTTTCCTGCCCTATTTTCTAAAGTCCTTACATTGAATCTTGTATCCATGGCCCCTCAACTCCTGGAAACACTTTGGGTTGCATTTTCAAAGGGCTGTGGGGTCGGGACCTGGTTTGGACGTGATTTCAATATTGCGGAAGTGGAGGTCTCTGGGACAGATTGTAATTTTGAAAGGTTTGGTGGGGACCAGTTCCGATGAAAGGTCACTGACCTGAAACGTTAACTCTGCTTCTCTCTCCACAGCTGTCAGATCTGCTGAGTATTTCCAGCACTTTCTGTTATTATTTATGGAATTTTTGAACTTTTTTCTCTCCGAACCCAAGCAGTCTGGGGCAGGGCCAAATAAAGTTTGTTTGTCTTTGTCTTAAAACTGTTTTTTAATGGACCTTCTTGTGCCAGTATGAGCGCTAGACCTTCATTTTTCCTGCATGGCCCCTTTCGCTCTCGCCGATGCTGCTAACCCTGTAAGGAGCCTCCTGCTCTCTTTGGCAAGGCAGCAGCAACCCCCAACATGACTGGTGCCTGCCTTTGTTTATGGCACCAGCAGGCAGCTCCCGCCTCCTGGAGATGCTCTGTGCCACTAACTGGGTGCCGAGCTCGCCTCCTGCCCAATTAGAGCGTTAACATTTCAAAATAGAGCGACACAGCTGAGGCGCAGGATGGGGACCCGGAATTCATCTGGGCATCAGGTGCCCAACCCAGATTTGAAAATCCAGCCCTCTGCTTCCCTCTACCCTGTTCCATTCTTTCACATTTTAAACATGTCCATCATATCACCCCATACCCTATGTTGCTCTGATGAAGAACTCCAGTTTTTCAATCTTTCTTTGCATTTTCATTTCTTCATACCAGGCAAAATCCTAACATATCTGCACAGTACCCTCTCTACAGCCTCAATACCTTCCTGTAGCGTGGAGCCATGCCATGTTTTAACTGATGGCTTATTAAGGTTTTATATTGGCTCGCATTACTTCGTGGCTTTGATATTCTATATCTCTTGTGATAAAACCTATAATTCCATTAGCTTTTTTTGCAACCTTATCAACCTGAGGTGTTACCTTTGATGTCCTGGGAATCTGTACCCCAAAATCCCGTTGCTCTTTCATGGCACTGAACCTGCTTCCATCCAGCCTATAATGACTGTTTTTATATTTTGTTTTACACTTACTGACACCAATTCCCATTTGCCACTTAGACCATTCCTGCGTGTTATTGATATCACTTCACAGCTTCCATTGTTTTAAAGAATTATCTAACCCTCCAAATTTGGTATCATCTACAAATGTTGACACCACTCCCCCTAGGCCTATATCCAAATCATTGATGGACACAGAGGACAAAAGTGATTCCAGAACTGAACCCTTTGTGTCACCACTGCCCACTCCTAATCACTCTGAAAAACTGTTTGTAAACCAAGGCTACATCTGTCCTATCAGGTGGATGTAAAAGATCCCATGGCACTATTTTGGAGGAGGAATGAGTTATCCATGCTGTCTTGGCTAATATTTATCCCTCAACCAACATCAATAAAACAGATTATCAGTTCATTATCACATTACTGTTGTAGGAGCTTGCTGTGCATAAAATGGCTGCCGCATTCCCTGCATTAAAACAGTGACTATACGTCAAAGATACTTCATTGACTGTAAAGCATATTAGCTCTATATAAATGCATGTCTATCTTTCTAAGGTTGTGTACAAAGCCAAGATGCAATATTTAGGTTACTGTTCTGACATAAGTCAAAATTGTATATTGAAGTACAAGAGAAAGGAATTCAACAAGACTTTAAATCAGTATTTGTGCTGCATCATAAACATGGCCACTATTCACAACTGACGTGCTCTGTAAGAATCACACAATGCTGAAAACTAATTGTATAATTGCTGAACACAGACTAAGAAAGAAGTCAAGTCAAAATTATCTTCCAACCTTTGTCAGTGGCTCGCGAGTATTCTTTATGCGGACAAGGTATTATGAATAAAAGCTTTTTTTCCCCACCCACACCATCCCCATACAAATTCCAGTCCCTTCTCTCTGGCATCCACTAATACAGGAGATCTCACTGTTGATGTTGTGTTATGACAATTCTTTCACGAACATTAGAGACCCATAACTCACAAGCACCACAGGCACAAGTGAGTTACAACAGTCTTTCAAACAAGTAAAAGAACTACTGGAAATTTATGATCACAGGTGAGGTGTGAGGTTAAGTTTTCAAAATGAAGGCATGACACACATGAGCATATCTGCAATTCGCTTGTGTGCTCTTAATTTGCCAACGATTTGTACATTAGTTATGAGTCAAATCTCAGTTCGTTCATATGCAAAGGAAATGTGAATAGTGACAATAAAATATCCAAAATGGTAAAAATTTATCTAAGTTCCCAAATGTTCTTGTTATTCACAGGCAATAAACCTCCACAATTTAGATGGAATTTCCCAGGGTTCTGGAAGGGTTTCCCAGATTTTTGTTTTATCACCCCCTAAATTGGCCACAGATTTTTCCTTTGAGATTTTGTGAGAGGGAGATGGGTTGATAGTTACTGTAGGCTGAACAGTGGCTGGATGGGACACAGGCAAACTGTCTCTTCCGAAAGAGCATGGGACTCTTTGGAATTCTCAAGGTGAAAGCCAGGGAACCGACAATCCAGCATTATGAACCATTCACTTGGGAAATCTCTCAATTCTTCAGTCCACCCTTAGGTGGGGCAGGTTCACTGGATTGTATGGGTTTTTTCAGTTCTGTTTTGTATGGTTGTGCATACTCATCTCTGGAAACTCAGCTCTAATTCACGTGCTGTGGCTGATTCAACTTCAAGAATTGTTTAACAATCCATAGAAACATAGAAAATAGGAGTAGGCCATTCGGCCCTTCAAGCCTGCTCCACTATTCATTATGATCATGGCTGATCATCCAACTCAGTAACCTGTTCCCACTTTCGCCCCATACCCTTTGATCCCTTTAGACCCAAGAGCTATATCTAACTCCTTCTTGAAAACATACAATGTTTTGGCCTCAACTGCTTTCTGTGGTAGTGAATTCCACAGGCTCACCACTCTCTGGGTGAAGAAATTTCTCCTCATCTCAGTCCTGAAAGGTTTACCCCGTATCCTTAGACTATGACCCCTGGTTCTGGACTCCCCCACCATCGGGAACATCCTTCCTGCATCTACCCTGTCAAGTCCTGTTAGAATTTTATAGGTTTCTATGAGATCCCCCCCTCACTCTTCTGAACTCCAGCGAATATAATCCTAACCGACTCAATCTCTCCTCATACGTCAGTCCCACCATCCCAGGAATCAGTTTGGTAAACCTTTGCTGCGCCCCCTCTATAGCAAGAACATCCTTCCTCAGGCACAGTGGCGCAGTGGTTAGCACTGCAGCCTCACAGCTCCAGGGACCCGGGTTCGATTCTGGGTACTGCCTGTGCGGAGTTTTCAAGTTCTCCCTGTGTCTGCGTGGGTTTCCTCCGGGTGCTCCGGTTTCCTCCCACATGCCAAAGACTTGCAGGTTGATAGGTTAATTGGCCATTATAAATTGCCCCTAGTATAGGTAGGTGGTAGGGAAATATATAGGGACAGGTGGGGATGTGGTAGGAATATGGGATTAGTGTAGGATTAGTATAAATGGGTGGTTGATGGTCGGCACAGACTCGGTGGGCCGAAGGGCCTGTTTCAGTGCTGTATCTCTAAACTAAACTAAACAGATAAGGAGACCAAAACTGCACACAGTATTCCAGGTGTGGCCTCACCAAGGCCCTGTATAATTGCAGCAAGACATCCCTGCTCCTGTACTCGAATCCTCTCGCTATGAAGGCCAACATACCATTTGCCTTTTTTACCGCCTGTTACACCTGCATGCTTACCTTCAGCGACTGGTGTATGAGAACACCCAGGTCTCGCTGCATATTCCCCTTTCTCAGTTTATAGCCATTCAGATAATAATCTGCCTTCCTGTTTTTTTGCTACTAAAGTAGATAACCTCACATTTATCCACATTATACTGCATCTGCCATGCATTAGTCCACTCACTCAACTTGTCCAAATCACCCTGAAGCCTCTCTGCATCCTCCTCACAACTCACACTCCCACCCAGTTTTGTGTCATCTGCAAATGTGGAGATATTACATTTAGTTCCCTCATCTAAATCATTAATATATATTGTGAATAGCTGGGATCCTAGCACCGATCCCTGCGGTACCCCACTAGTCACTGCCTGCCATTTGGAAAAAGACCCATTTATCCCTACTCTTTGCTTCCTGTCTGCCAATCAATTTTCTATACATTGCAATACACTACCCCCAATCCCATGCGCTTTAATTTTACATGCTAATCTCTTAGGTGGGACTTTGTCGAAAGCCTCCTGAAAGTCCAAATAAACCACATCCAACGGCTCCCCCTCATCAACTCTACTGGTTACATCCCCGAAGAATTCTAGTAGATTTGTCAAGCATGATTTCCCTTTCGTAAATCCATGCTGACTCTGCCCGATTCTACCACAGTTCTCTAAGTGCTCTGCTATAAAATCTTTGATAATGGACTCTAGAATTTTCCCCACTACCGACGTCAGGCTGACTGGTCTATAATTCCCTGCTTTCTCTCTACCTCCCTTTTTAAATAGTGGGGTTACATTAGCTACCCTCCAATCTGTAGTAACTGTTCTAAAGTCTCTAGAATCTTGGAAGATGACCACCATTGCATCCACTATTTCTAGCGTCACTTCCTTAAGTATTCTGGGATGCATACCATCAGGCCCTGGGGATTTATCGGCCTCCAACCCCTATCCAAATTAGAATAAGAAGCCACAAAATCAGATGATGGTCTGTTCCCATGCAAGACAAGCTCCACTATGTCTACACGCATTCAACCAATGGCTGAAGTTCTGGACAGACAAACTAGGCTTGGGATATGCAGGTGAGTTAACCAAGCTAGCAACTAGAATGCATTACATCTGAACCAAAATTAATATTCAAAGATGATTTCCCTTCTGTTGCTCAATAATTCTCTCCACTCAAAGGCATTGCCTCCTTTCTGGGGTACGGAACCATTGGCATCAATCTCTCAAGCAAACTTACGTAAGCAAATATTATTTAGGCTAAAAACTGGGGGGCAGATGAGGAGACTTTTTTACACAGTGAGTTGTTATAAACCGGAATGCATTATGTGAAAAGTTGGTGGGAACTGATTCAATAGTAACTTTCAAAAGTGAATTGGATATATACTCGAAAAGGAAAGATTTCAGGGCTATGGGGAAAGAGCATGGAGAGTAGGATTGATTGGATAGCTCCTTCAAAGAGCAGGATGGTTTCCTGTGTGATTTTACAATATCTGATATTTGAATGATTACTTGGTAGAGTGCATCACAGACTAGAACCATCAGATACTATTCTCACTAGATGTCTACACACACATGCCCATGCACACATCTATGTGCATACGTGCACACAAGCACTTCTGGATAGCTAGGAGGAACCCTAGCCAATTTTCTTTCTCTGGTCGAAGGCACTAAAACAAGTGGTATATCCACTGCCACCTCAA
Organism: Heterodontus francisci; assembly: GCF_036365525.1. Classification (NCBI taxonomy): domain Eukaryota; kingdom Metazoa; phylum Chordata; class Chondrichthyes; order Heterodontiformes; family Heterodontidae; genus Heterodontus; species Heterodontus francisci. Next base: position 12,928,616 of record NC_090385.1, read on the forward strand.
ATATGATCAACTAATTTCCCTGTACAGAGGTACAAAATGACAGTCTTGTCCTACTGCAAGGTTTCTCACCTTTAGACATGGCAATGGACAGGTGGTTCGAACCATTTGAGCCTGCAGCCACAATAACAAAGGTAAGTGTATTATTAAATCTTTGTTTGCCTGATAACCTGTCACCTTGTGAGGTTGAGAAGGTTTTCAATTCATTCTGGGGATGTGGGCATCAGTGCAAGGCCAGCATTTGTTGCCCATCCTTAGTTGACTTGAGAAGGTGGTGGTGGGCCTTTTTCGTGATCCGCTGCAGAGTGTGAAAAGAAGGATGAGAAGGGATATGCACCTGGTAGGCATATATTTGTTCCTGATAGGTGGGATTCATGGTCTTGTCCTGGCTTCATACGGATCTGATATATGGCACATAAGGCTTTTCAGTGGTCGGGAAGGGAATAACTCTATTGCTGATATCGTATAAACAAAGCAGGATGCTCTTCTGAGGGTCTTTTTACCTTGTTTTAAAACCTAAACGTAGCACAGGACGACACTACATATGTGCTATATAGTACCCATGCTAAACCAGATTTTTGTAATTCCCAGCGTGAACCACTATATCTTTCCTCCAAGGTTATGTTTGAATCTTTTTGTGCAGAATCACTGGGCTGAATTTTACCGACCCCTCGAATCCGCGGGTCGCAGCGCAGGGGCCGGTACAATTATGCGGGGAGAGGCCCGCCTCAACCTGCGAAATCGAGAAGGACCTGCCACATATTACCAGTGGAGGGAGAACCTCAGTCCGGCCCCCCTGGTGGCAGGCCCTTCATCTCCATATGCAGATTGCCAATAAATATATATATATGCACCCGAATAAAAGTCAGCCCAATGTCTTCTTGCATTTTAAGGCTGAGAAATATGATTTTTATGTAATCTGTATAATAAATGCAAATTATTGTCCACAGAAAAACCTGAATTTAATGTTTGATTGAAGAGGACCAAGTTTGGCACAACGCAAGGCACCTCAAAGCTTGAGTCTGCATGACCCTTTGTAAGCCAATTATCTGCATAAAAGCTGCCTGTACTATTTAGCTATTTTGACTTGTGACTGACAGATCAAAGGAGTTGATCGGGTAGATAGTGTTCCTCTAGTGCGGAGTCCAGAACAAGGGGGCATAACCTTTAAATTAGAGCTGGGCCATTTTGATGTACTGTCAGGAAGCACCTCTTCACACAAAGGGTAGTGGAAATCTGGAACTCTCTCCCTGAAAAAGCTGTTCAGACAGGTGAAAATTGACAATTTAAAAACTGAGATTGATAGATTTATTTTTGTTAGGCAAGCACATTAAGGGTTATGGAACCAAGGCAGGTAGATGGAGTTAAGATACAGATCAGCCATGATCTAATTGAATCACAGAAAATGATCAAGAGACTGAATGGTTTACTCTTATTCCCATGTTTCTAGATGTCTACATAGGCCTCAACATTGGAAAATCGGAGCGGCAGCAGCCACCATGGAACGCAATGCCGGGGTTGTCAGGCCCGATTTTCCTAGCAGCAAGGAAGCCTCCCGCACACCCCCCCCACCCCCCCACCACAGAACCCAACGTCAGGCTGGGAACAAAATCCAGCTCGCTGATAACTCCTTCATGTAATTCAGTTATTGACATTTAAGACATGATATCAAAGATGTATCAGTGTTACTTAATGACCTTTAGTGTTAGAATTTAGTATTAGAATTATGTCAACGGCTGGTACTGTAAAACAATTTAACCATTCTAATAAACTTATATAGGCTACTCCAGTAGAAAACTGACGTTCTATAAGTTCGATTTGAATCCACTCTGAAATTATTAAAATAAAGCTGTCAAGAAGTCACCTTAACCATTTATTCTGTTGTGCTTCAAACCAAAACTATTCCACAACATGGTGGATTTAAAATTGTACACATGCCTGTCTTAATATAGTTTTAACAGACACTTGCTCCATAAATGGCTTTCAGAAATCAGGTTAATGGGGTAGCTGGAAGAGCAATTTGCATTACAAATATATAAATGGCAGTGCTTAAAATGCTGTACATTGATCATTAAATGTATAACTTATAATTATTATAATAAGCTATTGCATTGTGATGCTTGTAGATTACATTAACTGATAATAAATTGCTATACTTTGTATATTTTAGAAAACAATTCCAAAATTACTAAATGGAGTGTTGAATGTTGGTACTTAGTCTAAAACAATCATGCATTTTTAAGGCAAAATTTAGTGTTAGTATTATAAATGGTTTTGATTGAGTAAACAATGAGGAACTGATTCCAGGGGCAGAAGGATTGGTAACCAGAGGTTAGAGATTTAAGATGATTGGCAAAAGAGCCAAAGGTGACATAAGGAAAATTAAATATTCGCAATGAGTTGTTATAATCTGGTGTGTGTTGTGTGATTGCCTTTAAGAGTATTGTACCTTTAAGATCTTAGTATGCTAATGAACTAGGTGCCAGGATACAGTCATGTGACTACATGCCAGACTCTCTCTGTAACTGTAAAACCAAGAGGCAAGTCATGTAAATGATTAGCACTGCACTGTATATATTTGTCAGCTGATAATAAACCTGTTTGGAACCTTCAATCAACTGAATGCCACACATCTCATCTATGTTGCATCAGATAACATAAAAAGCTCCTCATTACTTGGTAGCAGCTGTGATGAGAAGACAGAATGCAAGATTGAAGACCACAGGAAAAAAGCTTTAAAAACTACCAACAGCTAAAAGAGACAAAGTTAAAAGAAACATTGGCCCAAACAGTGTAAAGAAGAAGAAAAAAACTCACATCCAACTGTAGAAGACTGACTGAATTGAACACATGGCTGAAAAATTGGTGGAGAAGGAAGGGCATCAGAATTCTGAGGTATTGGGAAAAGTTCTGGGGCAGGTGGGACCTGTAAAGATGGATGGGCTACACATGAACAGGACCGGAATTAACATTCACACAGGGATATTTGCTAATGCTGTTGGGGAGGGTTTAAACTAGCTTGTCAGGGGCTGGGAACCTGAGTGGTAGCTCAAATTGGAAGGAGGTAAAGCTGGTAACAGGAGATAGAAAAGTAGCAAGTGGCATAAGAAGGCAGGCGAAACAAAGGCAAGCATCAACTAGGCTTAGAATGCAGAATGTCAAGAAGACAAGGTTGAGGGCACTCTACCTGAATGCACGCAGCATTCGCAACAAGGTAGATGAATTAAAGGCCCAAATAGAGGTAAATGGGTATGATCTAATTGCCATAATGGAAACATGGCTGTAGGGTGCCCAAGACTGGGAACTGAATATTCAAGGATATTTGACATTTAGGAAGGACAGGCACAAAGGAAAAGGATGTGCTGTTGCGCTGATAATAAGGGATGCGATCAGTACATTAGTAAGGGAGGATCTCAGATCGGAAGAACAAAATGTGGAATATATTTGGGTGGAGCTAAGAAATAGCAAGGGCCAGCAAACATTGGTGGGAGTTATTTATCGGCCACCAAACAGTAGTGGTAGTGTGGAGTTTGGTATTGATCAGGAAATTAGAGAAGCATGCAGCATAGGTAATACAGTAATCATGGGTGACTTCTATCTACATATAGACTGGGTAAACCTAATGAACACGAATGCTGTGGAGGACGAGTTTCTGGAGTGTGTTCCGGATGGTTTCCTAGAGCAATATGTTGAGCAACCGACTAGAAAACAGGCTCTTTTAGATCTAGTATTATGTAAGGAGAAAGGGCTAATTAATAATCTTGTTGTAGAAGAACCTTTAGGGATGAGTGACCATAATATGATAGAATTTTACATTATGTTTGAAAGTGAGGCAGTTGAATCTGAAGTCAGGGTGTTAAACTTGAACAAAGGAATTTATGTAGGTATGAGGGGAAAATTGGCTGAGGTGGATTGGGAAAATACATTAAAGGAATGACAGTACATAGGCAATTGATAGTTTTTAAAGAAATATTACATAGTTTACAGCAACTATACATTCCTTCAAGGCACAAAACCCCCAAAAGTAAAGGCAGTCAACCGTGGATAACAAAGAAAGTTAAGGATTGCATAAGATTAAAAGAAAAGGCCTATAAAGTTGCCAGAAATAGTAGTAAACCTGAGGATAGGGAGGATTTTAGAATACAGCAAAGGAGGACGAAGAAACTGATAAAGAAAGGGAGAATAGAATATGAATGTAAGCTAGCAAAAAACATAAAAACAGACAGCAAAAGCATCTATAGGTACATACAAAGGAAACATTTGGCTAAGACAAATGTGGGTCCATTACAGGTAGAGTCAGGAGAATTTATAATGGGGAATAGAGATATGGCAGAGAAGCTAAATGATTACTTTGTGTCTGTCTTCAATAAGGAAGATCCAAGAAATCTCCCAGAATTAGTGATCCAAGGAATTAGGGGGAACGAGGAATTGAAGGAAATTAGTTTTTAGTTTAGTTGAGAGATACAGCACTGAAACAGGCCCTTCGGCCCACCGACTCTGTGCCGACCATCAACCACCCATTTTATACTAATCCTACACTAATCCCATATTCCTACCATATCCCCACTTGTCCCTATATTTCCCTACCACCTACCTATACTAGGGACAATTTATAATGGCCAATTTACCTGCCAACCTGCAAGTCTTTTGGCTTGTGGGAGGAAACTGGAGCACCCAGAGAAAACCCACGCAGACAGAGGGAGAACTTGCAAACTCCACACAGGCAGTACCCAGAATTGAACCCGGGTCGCTGGAGCTGTGAGGCTGCGGTGCTAACCACTGCGCCACTGTGCCGTATTAGTAAGAAGGTAGTATTGGAGAAATTAATGGGGCTGAAGGTTGATAAATCCCCAGGACCTGATATTCTACATCCCAGAGTTTTGAAAGAGGTAGCTATGGAGATAGTGGATGCATTGGTGATCATCTTCCAAAATTGTATAGATTCTGGAGCGGTTCCTGCAGATTGGAAGGTTGCTAATGTCACCTCACTATTTAAGAAGGGAGGGAGAGAGACAAAATGGGACATTACAGGCCTGTTAGCCTTACATCAGTCGTGGGGAAAATGTTAGAATCTATTCTAAAGGATGTGATAAATGGACACTTGGATAATAATGATCTGATTGGGCATAGTCAACCTGCATTTATGAAAGGAAAATCATGTTTGACGAACTTGTTGGAGTTTTTTGAGGATGTTACTAACAGAATTGATAAAGGGGATCAGTGGATGTTATATACTTGGATTTTCATCAGGCTTTTAATAAAATCCCCCACAGGAGGTTGGTTAGAAAAATTAGAGCACACGAGATAGGAGGTAACATACTGCCATGCATTAAGGATTGATTAACAGGCAGAAAGCAGACAGTAGAAATAAATGGGTCATTCTCATGTTCGCAGGCTGTGACTAGTGGGGTACCGCAGGGATCAGTGCTTGGGCCCCAGCAGTTCACAATATATATCAATGATTTGGATGTGGGGACCAATTGTAATATTTCCAAGTTCGCAGATGAGACAAAACTAGGTGGGAATGTGTGTTGCAAAGCGGCTTCAAAATGATTTGCATAGACTTAGTGAGTGGGCAAGAATCTGGTGGATAGAATGTAATGTGGAAAAATGTGAGGTTATCTATTTTGGTAGGAGGAATAGAGGTGCAACGCATTTCTTAAATGGTAAGAGATTAAAAAGTGTAGATGTACAAAGGTGTCCTTGTCAATAAGTCACTGAAAGCTAACGTGCAGGTGCAGCAAGCAATTAAGAAGGCTAATGGAATGTTAGCCTTGATCGCAAGAGGATTTGAGTATAGGAGTAGTGAAGTCTTGCTTCAATTGTATAGAACCTTGGTTAGACCGCACCTGCAGTACTGTTGACAGTTTTGGTCCCCTTACCTTAGGAAGGATATTATTGCCATAGAGGGAATGCGATGAAGATTCACCAGACTTGTTCCCGGGATGGCGGGACTGTCCTATGAAGAGATTGGGGAAACTGGGCCTGTATTCTCTACAGTTTCGAAGAATGAGAGGTGATCTCATTGAAACCTACAAGATACTTAAAGAGATACACAGGGTAGATGCAACTAAGATGTTTCCCCGGTTGGGGAGTCCAGAACCAGGGGACACAATTTCAAAATAAGGAGAAAGCCACTTAGGATAGAGATGCGGAGAAATTTCTTTACACGGAGGGTTGTGAATCTTCGGAATTCTCTGCCCCAGAGGGCTGTGGAAGCTCAGTCATTGAGTATGTTTAAAGCAGAGATTGACAGATTTCTAAATACCAATGACATAAGGGGATATGAGGATTGTGTGGGAAAAAGGCATTGAAGTGGAAGATTAGCCATGATCATATTGAACGGTGGGGCAGGCTCGATGAGCTGAATGACCTACTCCTGCTCCTATGTTCCTATGAATGACAGGCTGCAAATCCATTATTGTGCCATCCTTTGAGGAATCCCAGTTTTAAAAAAAAGCTTTCAGGAGCTTGCAAAGTTGACTTTTTTTGAAAGGCTCAGTAAAGGAAAAAAAAGACAGGGAAAACTCAATCCCTATCTCAGGTTGATCGATTGTTTTCAAAGGCTCCCCCCAGGCTGATCAGGTCGGCGCCAATACAGGAGGCCTGTTAACTTAGTTGTTTGGAGCATGGTGCTGATGATGCCAAGATTGTGGGTTCAATCTTCCCACAGACCAACGTAAGTGCCTCATTTGGGCAGATAGTGCTGTCATTGCACTTATAATCCACAGGCCACAGCTCAAACCAGGGGCCTATGAGTTCAAATGCCAGCTGGTGAATTTTTTTTCAAATAAGTAGAAGAACTAGGAAGGTAGTGCAGGAGTCTCTTGGGTCCATCATCCTCTCTAACAGATTTTCTGCTTTGAATCCTGTTGGAGGAGGTAGCTTCTCAGGGGAATGCAGCAAGAGCCAAATCTGTGGCACCACGGGTAGCTCAGCTGCACAGGAGGGGAGGAAAAAGAGTGGGAAAGCTATAGTGATAGGGGATTCTATTGTAAGGGGTACAGATAGGCATTTCTGTGGCTGCAAACATGATTCCAGGATGGTATGCTGCCTCCCTGGTGCTAGGGTCAAGGATGTCATGGAGCGGCTGCTGGACATTCTGAAGGGGGAGGGTGAACAGTCACAGGCCGTGGCACACCTTGGTACCAACAACATAGCTAGAAAGAGGGATGAAGTCCTGCAACAAGAATTTAGGGAGCTAGGTAGCAGATTAAAAGCAGGACCTCAAAATTTGTAATCTCTGGATTACTCCCGGTGCCACGTGCTAGTGAGTATAGGAATAGGAGGTTAGAGCAGATGAATATGTGGCTGAAGACATGGTGCAGGAGGGAGGGCTTTAGTTTCTTGGATCATTGGGTCTGTTTCTGGTGGGACCTATATAACTCGGATGAGTTGCACCTGAACTGGAACAGGACCAACATCCTTGCTGGGAGGTTTGCTAGTGCTGTTGGTGGGGGGTTTAAACTAATTTGGCAGCGGGATAGGATACAGATTTGAGGTACGGGGTTGATGCACAGTCAAATATAGAAGAGAAACTAAGCCAGTTTGGAAGGCAGCGCAAATATAGACCTGTTAAGGCACAAGTGAATAATGCAAGGCTGGAGTCTTACAAGTAAGGCAGATGAATTGAGGGCATTGATTAACATATGGGAACATGATATTATTGCTATCACAGAGACATGGTTGAGGGAACGGCAGGACTGGCAGCTCAATATTCCAGGGAATTGAACATTCAGGTGTGACGGGGAGGCGGAGGGGGGTGTAAAAGAGGAGGTGACATTGGACTATTGATCAAAGGGTCAATTACTGCAGTAGGATGATATCTTAGAAGGTTCCTCAAATGTGGTAATTTGGGTAGAACTTAAAAACAAAAAGGGGGTAATCACTTGGCTAGGAGTGTACTACAGGCCTCCAAATAGTCAGGGTGAGACAGAGGAGCCGAGCCGATATGTAGGTAAATCTCAGAGAGGTGTAAAAATAATAGGGTAATAATAGTAGGAGATTTCAACTTCCCCAATATTAACTGGGATAGTCTTAGTGCAAAAGGCTTAAAGGGGGTGGAATTCTTAAAGTGCATACCGGAGAGCTTTTTGAGTCAGCACATAGAAAGTCTTACAAGAGAAGGGCGGTACTGGACCTAATCTTAGGGAATGAAGCCGGACAAGTGGTAGAAGTGTCAGTGGGGGAGCATGTCGGGGATAGTGATCATAATTCTCTAAGATTTAAGGTAGTTATGGAAAAGGACAAAGATGGACTGGAAATAAAGGTACTCAATTGGGGGAAGGCCGATTTCAATAGAATAAAACAGGATCTGGCCAAAGTGGACTGGGAGCAGCTACGTATAGGAAAGTCTACATCAGACCAGTGGGTGTCATTCAAAAAGGAAATAGTGAGATTTCAGAGCCAACATGTTCCTGTAAAGGTGAAGGGTAGGACAAATAAGTTCAGGGAACCCTGGATGTCGAGGGATATAGAGGATTGGATAAGGGAAAAGAAAGGAGGCTTATGGCAGATTCAGAGGGCTGAAAACAGCAGAGGCCCTAGAGGAGTATAGAAAGTATAGGGTGGGGGGGTGGGGGGGGGGAGTTGGTACTTAAAAAAGTAATTAGGGGAACGAAGAGGGGGCATGAAAAAACACTGGAGGGCAAGAAAAATCTCAAGGTATTTTATAAGTATATTAAGAGCAGGAGGATAACCAGGGAAAGAGTAGGGCCCATTAAGGACCAAATTGGCAACCTGTGTGTGGAGCCGGAGGACATAGGTGAGGTTTTAAATGATTACTTTTCATCTGTGTTCACTATGGAGAAGGACAATGTAGGTGCAGAGATCAGGAAGGGGGATTGTGATATACTTGAACATATTAGCATTGAAAGGGAGGAGGTATTTATGGTTTTAGTGGACTTAAATGTGGATAAATCCCCAGGTCAAGATGAGATGTATCCCAGGCTGCTATGTGAGGCAAGGGAGGAGATAACAGAGGCTCTGACACAAATTTTCAAATCCTCCCTGGCCACAGGAGAAGTGTCAGGGGACTGAAGGACAGCGAATGTGGTACCATTATTCAAGAAGGATAGCAGGGATAAACCAAGTAATTACTGGCCAGTGAGTCTAACATCAGTGGTAGGGAAACTATTGGAAAAAGGTCTGAGGGACAGGATTAATCTCCACTTGGAGAGGCAGGGATTAATCAAGGATAGTCAGCATGGATTTGTCAGGGGGTGATCATGTCTAACAAACTTGATTGAATTTTTCGAGGCGGTGAATAGATGTGTAGATGAGTGCAAAGCTGTTGATGTAGTCTACATGGACTTCAGTAAGGCTTTTGATAAGGTCCCGCATGGGAGATTGGTCAAGAAGGTAAGAGCCCATGGGATCCAGGGGAATTTGGCAAATTGGATCCAAAATTGGCTTAGTGGCAGGAGGCAGAGGGTGATGGTTGAGGGTTGTTTTTGCGATTGGAAGCCTGTGACCACAGGTGTACCAGAGGGATCGGTGCTGGGACCCTTACTGTTTGTAGTGTACATTAATGATTTAGATGTAAATAGAGGAGGTATGATCAGTAAGTTCGCATTTGACATGAAAATTGGTGGTGTCGTAAATAGTGAGGAGGAAAACCTTAGATTACAGGACGATATAGATGGGCTGGTAAGATGGGCAGAGCAGTGGCAAATGGAATTTAATCCTAAGAAGTGTGAGGTGATGCATTTTGGGAGGGCTAACAAGGCAAGGGAGTATACAATGGATGGTAGGACCCTAGGAAGTACAGAGGGTCACGTTGGTGTACTTGTCCATAGATCACTGAAGGCAGCAGCACAGGTAGATAAGGTGGTTAGGAAGACATATGGGATACTTGCCTTTATTAGCTGAGGTGTAGAATATAAGAGTAGGGAGGCTATGATGGAGCTGTATAAAATGCTAGCTAGGCCACAGCTGGAGTACTGTGTACAGTTCTGGGCATCACACTATAGGAAGGATGTGATTGCACTGGAGAGGGTGCAGAGGAGATTCACCAGGATGTTGCCTGAGCTGGAGCATTTCAGCTATGAAGAGAGACTGGATAGACCAGGGCTGTTTTCCTTAGAGCAGAGAAGGCTGAGGGGTGACCTGATTGAGGTAGACAGAATTATGAAGGGCCTAGATAGGTTAGATGGGAAGAAACTGTTTCCCTTAGTGGAGGTGTCAATAACCAAGGGGCATAGATTTAAGGTAAGGGTCAGGAGATTTAGAGGGGATTTGCCAAAAAACCTTTTCATCCAGAGGGTGGTTGGAATCTGGAACACACTGCCTGTAGAGGTGGTAGAGGCAGGAACCCTCACAATATTTAACAAGTATTTAGATGAGCACTTGAATACAGGGCTACAGGCCAAGTGCTGGAAAATGGGATTAGAATAGATGGCCAGCACGGACATGATGGGCCTGTTTCTGTGCTGCTTAACTCTATGGCTCTGACATCCACCAGCAAAAAGTGCAGGAATTCTCCATTCAGACAACTTGCTGCTGAAGCTATAAAAAGAAACCATTAAATCATTCCAATGCTGAAGAACTTTCATTCACTCAGCCAAAGTTTAAAAAAACTCATAAAACCACTCAAGTGTGAAGAATTGCCTATAGAACAGCTGTATAAACAAACAGACAAGAGTGCTGGAAGCTAGATAAACAGACAAGCTGTTCCTGTCAATCAAACCAGCCAGTTGACAGAACAGAGAATTTCTTTTAAAGGGGAACCAGTGCAGAGTCATAAAGCACATTCTTATAGCAACTTTTAAAGCAAAATAACAGCAGAAAGATGGATACCAATTTTCCCAGCATGAACTTGAAAGTCTTGGATATCCTATCCGAGTTCAAACTGTTCAAACCAAGAATGCAATTATGCTTTACAGACCAAATAATTGTAGAACCAGAAAAACAAGCTGTAAAAATAATGATAGCAGTTGGAAATGAGAAAAACCACAGAATCAATACCTCTGGTTTATCTGAACAGGACCAGAATGATCCCGCTAAGATATGGAAAATGCAAGAAGATCAGCCCCGATTACGAGTGAATTTTAAAATACACTGCTTGGAATTGCTATCCTGCAGGCAACAGCCACAGGATTCAAAAGATCAGTTCATCAGTAGATGCCATCCTAAGGGCAATGAATGCGATTTTTCAGAAGATGAGGTGTCAGACAAATAATGGAGTTGGTCATTGTATCAACACCCATTGGAGTGTTTCAGGAGGACCTCTTGGGGAAAAAGAAAGGTCACAGCATCGATGTACTTTTGGAAGATAGCAGGAAATGCAAAGCCATTGTAGCTGGACAACAGCAACTGGAAGCACGAGGTGCAACCAAAAGTATCGGCACCATAATCAGATCGAAAAGAAAAGCAAGTTGTGAGGTAAGTGCGCTCTGTCTCACTCATGGCGAAATTGCCCTGCATTTCGTGACCTGTGCAAGGTGTGCGGTGTGAAAGGACACTGGGCCCATCTACGCAAGAATTCTGGCTCCAAAGAAGCAGCCATAAATAACGGTCAGACAGAAACAAACAGACAACAGGGCAACAGCAGCAAGGAAAGCGCCAGATACCTGCATAAACACAAGCCGATACATGAGGTCCACAGCAAAACAGTCCTGAGACAAGACTCAGAGAGAAGCAGTCCTCAGGCGTTCCACATTGTCAACCTGACACATCACATTGATGAAGTCAAACACTGGAAGCTTTCGCCAATATTAACATCATGTGCCCAAAGAAAGCTGACAAGCATACACTCAATGTCAAAATTGCCACCGGCGCTAGTGGAAAGATCCTACCAGTCCGAATCCTCAAAGCTATGCACTGGAGTTGTTGGAGATCTATGATACAACTGACAACTGCTAAGTTATCTGCATACAATGGGTCACCCATCCCTTGCAGTGGTACACTAACACTGCAATTCAACTATGGCAACCAGAAATGTTCTACCTAGTCGACATGAGCGGAGCAGCAGTGGCAGGGCGACTAGTGTGTAAGGACCTCAAAATCATAGCTATTCACGAAAGCATTGTCAAGGACCTGAACCTGCTTGCAAACTCTGACCAGCATCAAATGGTGCAGTCTGGAAACCCAGCAACAGCACAACTATGCCATGCCTTCACTTCTGCTCTCTAGAGAACTGCCAGCACCACAATGGTCAAGTATCTCCATAAGACCTCCATAATACTCTTCCCCCAACAAGTCCTCGATCTTGAGCCCCAAGCCTTCAGATGTGGAGGATGAGGAGAGGTGAAGGACATGCGATGTCCTGAGGAGGCAGAGAAGGAATGAGTTGAAGCATTGTCTGCTGGATCTTCGACATGAGGTGCTGGATCTTTCCAAGAATGACAAGGCCCTGAAAGTGGTCATCTTGAGAAAAGCAACAGAATATGTTAGCAGGCTGACGACAGAGCAACAGAAACTAAATGCAGAGAGGGAGAAACCTCAGAAAAAACAACAACTGAAGATACACAAACTCCCCGAGCAAGAGTTGTCAAACCACTGAGATGATTTATAGACTTTTGAGCCTCTATATTTGTAAAGTTCATAATCTCTATCCATGTGTAAATAATTTTGATGTTATCTAATTTTATATGTTTTTGCTTTTAGCATACAGACTTATCTTTGGAAAGAAAGGGGATCTTGTGTGATTGCCTTTAAGAGTAATGCACCTTTAAGATCTTAGTATGTGAATAAACTAAGTGCCAGGATGCAGTCATGTGACCACATGCCAGATTCACTCTGTAACTGTAACACCCAGAGACAAGTCATGTAAATGATTAGCTCTGCACTGTATGTATTTGTTAGCTGTTAATAAACCTGTTTGAGACCTTCAATCAACTGAACTCCACGAATCTCATTTATGTTGCAACAGACAACATAAAAAGCTTCTCATTACAGAGTGCACTGCCTGAACAAGTGCTGGAATAGATTTAATAGCAACTTTCTAAAGTGAACTGGATAAATACAAGACGGGAAAAATATAGAGCTCTGGGGAAAAAGCAGGAGAGAAGGACTGATTAGCTATCTCTCGAGGCACAATAGGCCAGATTGTCTTCTTCTGTGCTGTATCATTCAATGATTCTATGAACTGAGTGGAATCACAGCCAACAGACGGGTTCAGAGGCTAGGTATTCTGCAGTGGGTGGCTTCCTTTCTGACTCCCCAAAGCCTCTTTTCTATCGAAATCTATGATTTCCTGCCTGTACATTTAAAAGGCAGTAAAGGAATTTGCAGTAAGACACATTGCTTATCCTTGTACTTCTCCTCACAACAGACACTTCTTTGAGTCAATTCCAACTGCCTTAGGTACACGATGCTGCATCGCGTCTCTACTACCTTGCCTCTGTTTGTTGGTTGCAAATCCTTTTGTGTTGTAGGAATTGGGACAAAAATTAAGCATTTTTATCGAAGATTTCACCTGGATATTAACGCTTATATCATTGACATAGTTCATAAGTTTATAAAATAAACAAGCGTTACAGGTTTTAGTCACTTTATCTCAACTAGGTATCTGAAGGAATGGACAAATCGATTCAATTCAAATACAAACATCTTGTGAGATCCATTGAAATAGGGAAGGAAGTTCCTTGAGAATTTTGTCCTGCCTTAACTTCAGTGGAGGTTCCACCAGAGGCATTGGAAAATCACTTGAGGAAATTCACCCCTATTGAGTTTAATTGTCAACTCTCTCAAAATTAGCACCTCATTGTTAAAATATGTTTGGTCCCAGTTATTTTCTGAGGAGGTTTCTCTCAGCATGCCTTGTCAAATACAGAGAAAGCCTTTGAAGAAGAATAGTTGGGTTGAAAAGCTTCTATGGATGGAGAGAAAATAAATATAATCATTATATAGGAATCTATATTTCAGTGGAATCGGCATGATGATTCATTATTTTGAAGAACTAAATTTGTTTGGCAGTTAAAACCTATGTATTATCCGTAATCAGATACCCACTAAATTTGAACATTTTTCTCCAGCATTGGGAGCTGAGAAGGAAGGGAGAAGAGTGGGCATTCCTCAGCTTAAAAGAATGATTTTACATTGCGTTGAAGAACTGAAATGCTGATTTCTCTGATCTGCCAAACCATCAAAACACCACTGCATCGCTGCTTGTGGGATCTTGCTGTTCACAAATTGATTGCTGCCTTTCCTGCATTACAATGTTGATTACACTTCAAATGTACTTCATTAGTTGTAAAGCTCTCTGGGATGTTCTGAGGTCATGAAAGGCACGAAATAAATGCAAATTTGACGCCGAGCCACATCATGAGATAATAAGACAAGTAACTGAAAGCTTGGTCAAAGAGGTCGGTTTTAAGGAGCTTAGAAAGGCAAAGAGGTTCAGGGAGGGAGTTCCAGAGCTTAGGGCCTAGGCAGCTTAAGGCACAGCTGGCATTGGTGGAGCGATGAAAAGCAGGGATGTGCAAAATGCCAGAATTGGAGGAGTGCATATATCTCGGAGGTATAGGGCTGATCTGTGTCAGTGTTTCTCCTCTGAACGAGCACTAGTCCTAATCTCACATTCTGTGTGCCCTTTACCTTCAACCACCTACCTGAATATTATTAATTACCATAAAGCCACACTACCTAGAAGTTTGTAAAGGATTACAAGGTGTATGATATGGTACAAATTAAAAGGGGGAAGAAACAGGAGCCATGGAATTGACTACATATCTTAAAAAACAAAGATGCAAAAATAATAGTTTGGTCATGTTTTCCCCAGAAATGCCAATGCTCAATGTTACTCTTTGCAAACAATAATTTGCACTTATTTCCTCTCGTAAACAAGCCAAATATTTTCCTTACCGCAACAGTCTGTGGTTTAAAGCTGTCATGCAAAAAACATTTTTATTAAAAAGAAGCCGCGTGCACATTTAAATAGTATGTCGAAGGTCGGCTCTGAATAGAGAAGATTAAGAAGATCAGAAAACCTTCTAAGGAAATATTTAAGTGCTTCTTTTTTTTTAAAAAGATTGTTAACAATAGGAAAATATATGAAAAAGCATAGATCAATTATTAAACTGAATACTCCTGAGGTAACACATCAAACACCTTTCCAGGATCTTTAATCATTATCCAAGTGTGGTTAATACAATACTAATTACAGAGTGTTTGACATTCTTGAGGATCCTAACTAAAATATTTTGCAAATTGTTTCTTTCGTCCCTGAACACAATTGGATTTGTCACTCATATTGACTTGATTTTGAATAGTTTGTAAATGCCACAGCTCCTCCATGTGGTTGGAACAAAGACAGACACTAAAAATGGATGGAGCAGAAATGTTGGAAGCACAAACTCATGAAGGGGCTTTGATAGAGTAGATGGGAAGAAATTGTTACCACAGGCAGAAGGGTCAGTAGATAGAGGACACTTGATTTAATGTGAAATGAGGAGAATCTTTTTTTACACAGTGAGTTGTTGTGCTTTGCAATGCACTGCCTGGAAGGGCAGTGGAAGCAGATTTGATAATAATTTGCAAAAGGGAATCGGATACATACTTGAAAAGAAAGAATTTGTTGGGTTATGGCAAAAGAGCAGGTGAGTAGGATTAATTGGACAGCTCTTTCAAGGAGCCAGCACAAATACAATGGGCTGAATGACCTCCTTCTGTATTGTTTGATACGATGTGAATAGAGGCCATATTCTATAGGTTCACCAGGATGATATCAGACACGAGACACAACATTTATGATGAGAGGCTGGAATTAATTCTCTAGAACAGGGAAGAATGAAAGGAAATTTAACGGAGGTTTTTAAAATGAGTCGTTTGGTAGTACAGAACTTGAGTATTGCTGAAAATAGAGACATGTTGTCAAAGCTTTTCCTCTTGCACTCATCAGGACAAATGCAAGAATAACCAATGTAAGGGAAAACAACAACTTATACTGCAGGAGAAGAGAGTGCTGATTGGTTGGCAAGTGAACTCAGATTGGTAGAGGCGTTGCCATGGTGAATGCACCAGTTTGCAGTGACTGACAGTTAACCAGGCAGCTTGACTCTGATTGGTCAAGGCACTGCCCTGAGGAATGAACCAGCGAATGGCTGTCACTTATTTTGTTCAGCTGAAATAGGCACAATGTTTGTACATATTCTTTCTGCCTGCAAAGAACAGGGCCCTGTGTATTAATATATGTAGCTTCCAGCACGCGCAAATGCGCCACACTGCGAGCCCTATTGACAATCTTAAATTGGTTGTCAATGTAATTCTTAGCACACTATGGATTATTTAGCAAATGTTGTCCAATCGTGGAATCACATCTAATGTCAGACACTATGTTTTGAGTTTTGCAAGCACGGTCTGCTTGGGTACGGCCTGTACCTTGCCCCTTGCGAACAACAGGATGGACATGTTGTTTGATACGATCCACCAGTCTTTGGGATGTACGGCCTATATACCTAGCATCACACTGGCATTGAAATTCATATATCACATTACTCATTTGTGTGATAGGCAGACATCCTTTTGGCTTGATGGCAGCATCCTGTTAGTGGTGAACACCACACGTGTTGCTACTGCATAGTAGCAGTGTGAAACAGCTAGCTTCACTTGTTTCTCAAATTTTTGGGATACATGACCCTTCCAGGGTAATTTGAGGCAGACTGGGCATGTTTCAGAGCCCAAAAAGATGGCCTTAGGCCCATTCATAAGTTTGTGCAATATACAGCAAGAAATGATCAAAGTTCACTTGCCAACCAATCAGCACTCTCTTATGCAATATAAGTTATTGTTTTCCCTTACATTGGTTATTCTTGCAATTATCCTGATGAGTGCAAGATGAAATGTTTCGACAACATGTCTCTATTTTCAGCAATACTCAAGTTTTTAAAATTACCAAAGTTTTTATGGAGTGAGTACCGAAAGGCGAAATCCTCTGTTTCTCTCTCCACAAACTGCTGAGTATTTCCAGCACTTTCTGTTTTCGTTGCAGGTAAGTTCCTGTTAGTCAGAGTTCCCTGAGACCTTGAGGAGCTATGTGTAGGCAATGAAGGATCCATGCAGTGCTTGTTTGCCGTCATGGACCCATGGATTCGATTGCATGAGCTCCTCCATTGAGAGATTGGGCAACCTCTTGGAGAACCATATGTAGCACCACTCTGTGTGGGTGCAGGACCAGCGCACTGATATGCACAGAAAGAGTGAAACTATATGTAACATGACCTTTTTCAGACCTGCAACATATAACAAGACATGTTTCTGAGGCGGCACAACTCTTCAGACTAAAAATCAGTTTAAAGAAAACTGAAGTCCTGCATCAGCCTGCACCCCCAAGAAGAATATAGACCACCAAGCATTGTCATCAAGGGAACCGAGCTGAATGCCATCAAGCAATTTGCTTATTTGGGAAGCGACATCTCATTTGATGCCACCATAGACAAGGAAGTGGACAATAGGCTCTCAAAAGCAAACAGTGCATTTGGCAGACTTTACAAACATGTGTGGAGCAACCACAGCCTCAGAGCACAGACCAAACTCAAAGTTAGAAAACCGTAGTCTTCACCTCCCTTCTGTATGGTGCCGAGTCATGGGTCCTATACCGCCGTCATGTGCGCCTTCTAGAGCACTTCCATCAGCGCTGCCTCCGCAGCATCCTCAAGATCTGCTGGCAGGACCGCATCACAAACATTGAAGTCCTGGAAACAGCCAACATCACCAGCATTGAGGTCATCCTCCTGAAAAGCCAACTGTGTTGGGTGGGTCACATTGCCCGGATGGACAACAGTCACCTGCCCAAGATCGTGTTGTATGGAGAGCTGACCATGGGTAAAAGGAACAGAGGGGCTCCATGCAAACGTTTCATGTACTCCCTGAGGAAGTCCCTCTCAGTGTGACACATCAACCATCGCCAGTGGGAAGCACAGGCCATAGTTCATGATGCCTGGAGATGCTACATCAGGAGGGCTACAGACACCTTTGAGACTGAGTGAAAAACCAGCATGAAAGAGAAAAGAAGGAGAAGGATCGATCCAATTGCCCCCAGCAGCAACTACACCTTTACTGTATGTGCTGTGGGAGAATCTGCCGGGCATAGATAGGCCTGACTAGCCACTAGCCACTGATGACTACAACCTTCCCAAAATCTTCGTCCGTGAAGAAATGTCAAGAGATCTGTAACATAGACTGCTAAGTGTCTCCGATAGTGCAGAGGTGCTCAGAGTGGATGCTTGCTGTGCCTCAGTCGGTGGCCTCATCCAGAATCTAAGGGCACCAGGAGAGGGCTGAGATGATCAAAGTAGCATATGAAGGGGGTCACCCCTCAGGGAGCATCAGCGTCACCCTTTCAACCCTCACCCCCTCTGACTCAAGAACCATCTGTCTGCCAGGGCCTTGTGACAGAGGCAGCCCCTGCAATGGCACAGGCACGGCAGCCTGTGGAGGGTCCCCATAGGCACCTCCAAGATGGGGATGGAAGCCAAGGTGATCTCTGCCAGAGGCAGAGACCAGGTGGCAGGCTGCATCCACCTCATCCTCTGTCACAGGGTGAACACCCTGTAGATGTGTTAGGTAAAGGAAGGCACCATGCCATTGAATTCACTTTTTGGGTCACCTGGGTGTTGGTCCACATATTATCAATTGTTAGGAAAATGCGATATGCCAAATGAGAAATATTACTTCATCGGTTGGAAACTTACATTAGACTTTTAATGGAAAAAATCCTACAGTTAACTTTTAAAAAACTGGCAGTCAAGATGGCCACTGCAATTTACATCTGAAATACCAGGAGATCGAACTGGAGACAAAAGTCTATCAAGAAGCCCAGCCAGGACAATGCTTTGGCTAACTGAGTAGATTATCCATATCACCTTCGTAAGCAGGACGTTCAAAGCTATATTGAGGCATTCATAAGTGGAGACATCTCTCCAGGGGATAAACACTGACAATCCCACCTGAGAGAGGTTTTGGGTTTTAGACTTTGGACGTCATTAAAAACAAGGGGATTGAGAGAACCATGTGACAGTCGGTTCATCTCTGGAAAAACTGGGAGTTTTGTTACACAAAGAGACAAGCAGTAACTGAGACTGCAGCAGCAGAGAAGGCTGTGCACCTCCCTTTCTTTCTTTCTTTCTTTCTCTTCCCCCCAGATAACGCAAGTTTGAAAACCGTCTGTAATTGTGAATCCTTTCAAGCCTACAGATTACCAACTACAAGTCTGCCTCCAAGAAAGACTTGAGCCAAGCAGGCCAACTACAAAGTGCACTTTGACCAGCCGAGGACTTCACGAATACAGCTTCATCTGGAATGCCACCAAACCATTCACTTCACAGACTGTGTATTTAAGTTCCATTTGTTCTGGACTCTAATTGAACCACCAAATCTATTTTTCCCTCTGTAATCTATCTGTGTGTGTGATTCTTGAGTGAATGTGTGCATGAATGTGCAGTGTATTTTTTAAAATTTATTTTTAGATCAGTTTTAGATTGTTAAGTATAATAAAATTACCTCTTCCTTGTTTAAACTCAAGAAAATCTGTCCGATTGGTTCTATCACAATCACATTAAAGGTAAAAAGTCAAACACTCACTGAGGTGGTAAGCATAACCACATTTTTTTTAAAGGGGAATAAACCCTGTTGTGGTCAAGAGAGGAAGGATAAGAGTGGAGCCTGAGACCCCTCCTCACCTGGCCGTAACACTGTTGTTTTGTTATCATCACAATATAACTTGTTTATGTTATCACTCTGATATGTGTTATTGATGTTTCATTTCAGAAATGGGTGTAGTATTGTGGGGTGGGTGCAGGTGGACATGAGGTTCTGGGGATGGTATGTGCCCATGCCTTTTGTGGTGTTGGATTCTGTTGGTGGAGGGACCCTCATGCTGCATGCTCAAGGCTGGCAATGGGACCTCGCAGTTATGTGTCATAGTGATGTGATAGCTCTCTGTACTGGAAGGTGCATTTTGGGGTCATCAGCTGCAAGGGCACGGGGAGATCAGGTGAAATGCTGATGATTCAGTGTGGCCCTTGCTACCACACCAGCCTGCAGTTCACCCTAAGGTCTGCGATGGTGTTGCCAGGAATCCTCTGCTGCCTGGTCACCAGCCACCTCTGAAGCAAGGCCTTCCTCCTCCGAGTCCGCCTCCAAGTTTGAATGCCGTCCCAGCTCTTCCTCTGCATCCATCTTCAGGCCTCTTTCCACTGTCATGTTGTGCAGGACATAGCAGATGACTATGATATGGAACACTCTGGCTGACTCGTTTTAGAGGGCACCACCTGACTGGTGAAGACAACGGAAACGCATCTTTGAGAGGCCAATGTTCTGTTCAATACAGGTCTGTGTCAGTGGTGGCAAAGGCCAAAGCCCGCTGTGCCTACGCAAGCCCATCTGTGTCACAGTGGATGTAGTAGTCCCCTTCCCTCCTGAATATGGCATTTATGACATGCCTGATGGTGTGATGAGCTGCTGACTGCGAGATGCCACCTAGGTCCACAGCTGATCCCGAGAACAATCAGGTTGCATAAAAATTTAGGGTGATGGTGATCTTGACGGCTATAGGTAAGGGACTACCATGGTGACCGTGAGGCCTCAGGTCATTGTGGATCAGAGCACAAATGTCCGAGACGATCTGCTTTGATAGGCAGAGCCTCCGAGGGCACTGCCGCTCTGTCATTTGTGGATAGCTGACTGTTGAGCAGTAGACCTGATGTCTTAGGTCGCGCTTTCTTGCCCTTGCAGCCTCTTGATCTGCTCCTCTGTCTTCCTCTTGTCCAGGAGGTTGTATCTGCTGAAGCTCATCCTGGCTGCTCTGACCAATGTCCCCTGTTCCCATCTGATTTTATTTGTTCACCAGATCTTTCCCTGCTAACCCTGCTGTCCAAGTGATGCCAGGGGACTCACGTCCTCCAGATTCCTACCATTCATCACTGACAAATGCAAGTCTTCTAGCTCCAGCAATAGCTATGTTGGGCACTTTTGGAGCAGCTGACCTTTATTTTGGGCCTCTGCATTATGTTAATCAGATATTCCCATAGCCTCATGGCCCTCTGCATTGTCCACATCTTCAATGCCTTACTGTGGTCCAAACATGGTGTTTTCCCTGTGCCCTTTCATTGAAATTCAATGGAGGGCGGCACAGTGGCGCAGTGGTTAGCACCGCAGCCTCACAGCTCCAGCGACCCGGGTTCAATTCTGGGTACTGCCTGTGTGAAGTTTGCAAGTTCTCCCTGTGTCTGCGTGGGTTTTCTTCGGGTGCTCCGGTTTCCTTCCACAAGCCAAAAGACTTGCAGGTTGGTAGGTAAATTGGCCATTATAAATTGCCCCTAGTGTAGGTAGGTGGTAGGGAAATATTAGGGACAGGTGGGGATGTGGTAGGAATATGGGATTAGTGTAGGATTAGTATAGTGTTAGTATTGGCCATGTGAGCCGCATGGAAGATGGCAGGATCCCCAAGGACACATTGTACAGCGAGCTCGCCACTGGTATCAGACCCATCGGCCGTCCATGTCTCCGCTTTAAAGACGTCTGCAAACGCGACATGAAATCCTGTGACATTGATCACAAGTCGTGGGAGTCAGTTGCCAGCGTTCGCCAGAGCTGGCGGGCAGCCATAAAGACCGGGCTAAAGTGTGGCGAGTCGAAGAGACTTAGTAGTTGGCAGGAAAAAAGACAGAGGCGCAAGGGGAGAGCCAACTGTGTAACAGCCCCGACAAACAAATTTCTCTGCAGCCCCTGTGGAAGAGCCTGTCACTCTAGAATTGGCCTTTATAGCCACTCCAGGCATTGCTTCACAAACCACTGACCACCTCCAGGCGCGTATCCATTGTCTCTCGAGACAAGGAGGCCAAAGAACAGTATAAATGGGTGGTAGATGGTCGGCACAGACATGTTGGGCCGAAGGGCCTGTTTCAGTGCTGTATCTCTGAACTAAACTAAACTAAACTGCTGCTGAAAAGCCTGTTAATGAGCTCCTCAATCAGCTCAACAGGCGATTAATTGGAGGAGTGTGTGCTTCCCTCCTTCCTAGAGTCTCTTTATAAATAGCTTCATATTCTGGAGGTGGTGGGACCTAATGCTGACCTCCAAGAATGTGATATTCAAAGCACGCACATGCTTACTTCTGCTCCCAATGGGCTTTAAAAATCTGGCCCCCGGTCTCCATAGGGGAAGGAAAATCAGGTTGTGAGTCATTAATGAATTTCCTGGCAGCTGGCTCAAAACAGCATAGGCCAAAGCCTCGATCAGGTACCCACCTGTTCTGTCAGTCATATTCCATTTTAGATGTTTCCCCAATTTCCCTTCTAAAAATCACTCTTCATAAGTCTGTTCATTGAGGAGGTAACAGGCAAAGTAGATTACATTAATGCAGTGGATGTAGTGTACATGGACTTGACAAGGTAGCAGATGGGAGATTACAAGAGAAGAATAAAGGGCATAAAATTAGAGGAGGATAGCAAATTGAATTCAAAGTTTTTAGAAGGGAGAAAACAGAGAGTTAAAGTTAAGGGCAGTTTTTCAGAGTGGTTGAAAGTGGGTAATGGATTCCCGCAGGGTTCAGTTCTGTGGCCATTTCTGTTGACTGTGTATATCAATGATTTGTATATTAGCCTAGAGGAAATGGTGCCTAACTTTGCAGATGATAACAGAATGGGATCATCTTCTAAAGCATAGTTAATTCTTTAGAATATCAAAGGAAACTGCAAAGGGATATTGATAAGATGGGATAATGAACTCAAAAGTTGCAGAAGGGGGTTAATTTCAAGAGGTGTGAGGGTGTATGTACTTAAAAAAAGTAACAGCAGTAATTATACTTTGAACAGAGGTAGGCTCAGTGGTAAAGGATTTGGGGTGTAGCAGGTTCACAGAATGTCAAAGATGGTGCATCAGATCAATAAGACCTTAAATAAAAATATAATAAAGCTAATAAAAGATAGTTAAAAGCTAATCCTAATTGCGAGGAAATTACAGAGAGGTGCAATAATTCTAGGGTAGTTATAATGGGGGACTTTAATTATCCAAACATAGACTGGGATAGTAGTAGTGTAAAGGGCAGTGAGGGGCAAGAGTTCCTAGAATGTGTTCAGGGAAATTTTCGACAGCAGTATGTTTCTAGTCCAATGAGAAAGGAGGCACTGCTAGACCTGGTTCTTGGGAATGAGGTGGGTCAAGTGGTCTATCAGTAGGAGATCATTTAGGGGATAGTGATCATTGTATCATAAGGTTTAGGCTGGCTATGGAAAAGCATAAAGAATAATCCAGAGTAAGGATCATTAACTGGGGGAAAGCCAACTTCAATGGGGTAAGAACGGATCTGAGGCGAATAAACTGCAGTCAAAGGTTGACAGGAAAACTGGTAGCTGAACAACGGGCTACATTCAAAGAAGAGATAGTTTGGACTTAGTCAAGGTATGTTCCCTGGAAGGGGAAAGGTAGGGTAAACAAATCCAGAGCTCCTTGAATGACAAAAGAGATAGAGATTAAGATAAAAAAGAAAAAGTGTGCTTATGACAGATGCCAGGTAGAAAATACTATTGGGAAACAATCTGAAAACAGAAGGTACAGAGGGGAAGTGAAAAAGCAGATAAGAGAAGCAAAGAAAGCATGCAAAGAGACTGGCAGCTAACATTAAAGGGAATCCCAAAGTTTTCTATAGACATATAAATAGTAAAACGGAGGTATTAGGAGGAATTGGGCCGATTAGAGACCAGAAAGAGGACTTACACATGGAGGCAGAGGGCATAGCTGAAGTATTAAATAAATGTTTTGCATCTGTCTTTACCAAGGAAGAAGATGCAATCCAGGCAATGGTGAAAGAGGAGGTAAGTCAGACACTAGAAGGGTTTAAAATTTATAAGGAGGACATATTAGATAGGCTGTCAGTACTTAAAGTAGATAAATCACTAAGACCAGATGAGATGCATCCAAGGATACTGAGGGAAGTGAGGGTGGAAATCGCAGAGGCACTGGCCATAATTTTTCAGTCTTC
Source organism: Heterodontus francisci (assembly GCF_036365525.1). Classification (NCBI taxonomy): domain Eukaryota; kingdom Metazoa; phylum Chordata; class Chondrichthyes; order Heterodontiformes; family Heterodontidae; genus Heterodontus; species Heterodontus francisci. The sequence goes on from NC_090385.1 coordinate 12,952,533, forward strand.
CTTAGACTCGGGGGTGGTGCCAGAGGACTGGAGAATTGGAAACATTACACCCTTGTTCAAAAAAGGGTGTCAAAATAAGCCCAGCAACTACAGGCCAGTCAGTTTAACTTCGGTGGTGGGGAAACTTCTGGAAAGAATAATTCGGGAAAAATTAATAGTCACATGGACAAATGCAGGTTAATTAAAGAAAGCCAGCATGGATTTCTTAACGGAAAATCACGTTTAACTAACTTACTGGAGTTTTTTGAGGAGATAACGGAGAGGGTTGATGAGGGCAATGCAGTTGATGTGGTGTACATGGACTTTCAAAAGGCATTTGATACAGTGCCACACAGCAGACTTGTGAGCAAAGTTATCGCTCATGGAATAAAAGAGACCGTAGCAACATGGACACAGAATTGGCTGAGTGACAGGAAACAAAGAGCAGTGGTGAATTGATTTTTTTGGGCTGGAGAAAGGTTTGTAATGGAGTTCTCCAGGGGTCAGTGTTGGGACCGTTGCTCTGCCTGATACATATTAATGACCTAGACCTTGGTGTACAGGCCACAATTTCAAAGTTTGTGGATGATACGAAACTTGAAAACATTGTGAACTGTGAGGAGGATAGCGTCAAATTCCAAAACGACACAGACAAGTTGGTGGAATGGGCAGACAGGTGGCAGATGAAGTCCAATGCAGAGAAATGTGAAGTGATTCATTTTGGTAGGAAGAACATGAAGAGACAATATAAAATAAATGGTATAATTCTAGAGGGGTGCAGCAGCAGAGGGACCTGGTTGTATATATGCATAAGTCATTGACGGTGGCAGGGCAGGTTGAGAGAGCGGTTAATAAAGCATACAGTATCCTGGGCTTCATTAATAGGAGCATAGAATACAAAAGCAAGGAAGTTATGTTGAACTTATATAAGACACGAGTTTGGCCTCAGCTGGAGTATTGCATCCAGTTCTGGGCACCGCACTTTAGGAAAGTGAGGGCATTGGAGAGAGTACAGAAAAGATCCACGAGAATGGTTCCAGGATGAGGAACTTCAATTATGACGAAGATTGGAGAAGTTAGGACTGTTTTCTTTGGAGAAGAGAAGGTTGAGAGGTGATTTGATAGAGGTATTCAAAATCATGAGGGGTCTGGACAGAGTAGATAGGGGGAAATTGTTCCCATTCGTGAAAGGATCGAGAACGAGAGGGCACAGATTTAAAGTAATGGGTAAGAGAAGCAAAAGTGACATGAGGAAAAACATTTTCATGCAGCGAGTAGTTAAGGTCTGGAATGCACTGCCTGAGAACGTGGTGGAGGCAGGTTCAATTGAAGCATTCAAAAGGGAATTAGACAGTTATATGAAAAGGAAGAATGTGCAGGGATAAGGGAAGAAGGCGGAGAAATGGGACTAAGTGAATTGCTCTTTCGGAGAGCTGGTGCAGACATGATGGTCCAAATGGCCTCCTTCTGCACTGTAACTATTCTGTGATTCTGTGAAGTGTATAGAATATAAAAGCCATAAGATAATGACAGGTCAATATAAAACCTTAACAAGACCTGCAAAGAGATAAAGACAGGTTAAGTGAATGGGCAACAAGGTTGCAGAAGGGCTAGAATGTGGAGAAATGTGAGATTATTCACTTTAGTCATAAGAATAGAAAAGCAGGATATTTTGTAAAAGGCATGAAACTTGTAAATATTGATGTTCAGAGGAACTTGGGTGTGCTTGTACAAGGAACACTGAAAGTTAGCACGCAGGGACAGCAAGCAATTCGGAAGGCAAATAGCATAATAACCTTTATTGCTCCAATTGTACAGGCTTTGATGAGACCATACCTGGTGTATTGTGCACAGTTTTGATTTCCATATTTGAGGAAGAATAATACTTGCATTGGAGACAGTACATTGAAGGTTCACCGGATTGGTCCCTGGGATGACAGTGTTGTCCTATGATGAAAGGCTGAAGAATTGGGTCTATATTCTCTGGAGTTTAGAAGAAAGGGAGATGATCTCTTTGAAACATGCAAGATTCTGAAGGGGCTTGACAGGGTAGACACTGAGAGGATACTTCCCCTGGCTAGGGAATCTAGAACATGGGGGGAACAGTGTCAGGATAAGGAGTCGGTAATTTAGGAGTGTGATGAGGAGAAATCTCTTCACTCAAATGGTTATGAATCTTTGTGGATGCTCCATCGTTGAACATATTTAAGGCTGAGATAGACAGATATTTGATTTCTCAGAGAAGCAAGGTATATGGGGAGTGGGCAGGAAAGTGGAGTTGAAGCAAAAGATTAGCCATGATCAGTTTGAATGGTGGAGCCAGCTTGATGGGCAGTATGTCTACTCCTGCTCCTATTTCTTCTGTCCTTATAATAAGAGCAAAATATTGCGGGTGCTGGAACTCTGAAATGAGAACAGAAAGTGCTGGAAATACTCAGCAGGTCTGGCAGCATCTGTGTAGAGAGAAACAGAGTTAAGGTTTCAGGTCTGTGACCCTTCAACAGAACTGGAAAAAGTTAGAAATGTTACAGTCTTTGAGCAAGTGAAAGGGGGGGGGTGGAAAGAACAAGAAGGAAGGACAGAAGGGGGAGAGATTAAATGACAGAGATGTCATGGAACAGAATGCAAATGGAGTGCAAAATAGTTGTAGCGAAAGGCAAAGCATGAGTCCAGAGAGAGTACTAATGGCAGAATAATGAACAGCTCTGTATGAAAGCAAAAACCTTAAAAATAAGTTTAAGACTAGCACATGGTTAAAAAAATAGAAAAAGATGAAAATCTATAAAAGTAAAAATAGGTAAATAAAAACTAATGGGCTCCTGGTCTGAAATTATTGAACCCAGTATTGAGTCCAGAAGGCTGTAGAGTGCCTATTCACAAGATGAGGTGCTGTTCCTCGATCTTGCGTTGAGTTTCACGGGTACACTGCAGCACTGGACTAAATATTGTGTTCAATAATTTCAGACCATGAGCCCCATTAGTTAAAGATAGAATTAATTAAACTAAATTAAGTAAAAACATTTCTTTTGCCCCTCTCCCACACCCCCAATAACAATTAAATTAATTATCTGCCCTTTCCTCCCACCCCAAAACACTTACCTTTACCATCTGATCTCCCCCTCCCAACCTGCATAAACTTTAAACTACAACCCTTCCCAACATTCCCTACACCCATTACATTTATTTGACCCCATCTCCCCTCGTATTGCACTTATAAACTTACCTCCTCCTCCCATCCCACCAGTGTTGCACCTCGTTTCCCCAGACGGGGATCCGAAACCGTGGGAGTGCCGGCCGCCGGCCCGAAGATCGCAGCGGGACATCAGGAGGTGATGTAAGTTTACTTAGATTAATTAGGAACATACATACTAATTAGGAGCAGAAGTAGGCCATTCGGCCCCTCGAGCCTGCTCCGCCATTCAATGAGATCATGCCTGATCTGTTTCTGTTTCGAATTCCACACTCCCATCTACCGCTGATAACCTTTGATTCCCTTGCCTAACAAGAATCTATTTACCTCCACCTTAAAAATATTCAATGACCCCGCCTCCACCACCTTCTGAGGCAGAGAGTTCCAAAGTCATATAACCCTCTGAGAGAAAAAAAATTCTCCTCATCTTTGTCCTAAAAGGGTGACCCCTAATTTTAAAATAGTGCCCCCTAGTTCTGGACTCACCCACAAGAGGAAACATCCTCTTCACATCCACCTAGTTCAGACCAGGATCTTCTAAACTTTAATCAAGTCTCCCCTCGCTCTTCTAAACTCCAATGAAAACAAGCCCAGTCTGTCCAACCTTTCCTCATAAGTCAACCTGCTCATTCCAGGTATCAATCTAGTAAACCTCCTCTGAACTGCCTCCAATGCATTTACATCCTTCCTTCAATATGGAGACCAAAACTGCACACAGTATTCGAGATGTGGTCTCACCAATGTCCTGTATAACTGAAGTATAACATCCTTACTTTTATTTTCAATTCCTCTCATGATTAATAGCATTCCATTAGCCTTCTTAATTACTTGCTGTACCTGCATACTAACCTTTTGTGACTCATCCACTAGAACACCTAGATCCCTCGGCACTTCTGGATTCTGCAGTTGTTCTCCGATTAAGTAACACTCTGCTTTTTTCTTCTTCCTGCCAAAATGAAAAACTTCACATTTTCCCACATTATACACCATCTGCCAGATTTTTGCCCACTCACTCAAACTACCTATATCGGTCTGCCACCTCCTAATGTCCTCTTCACAACATACTTTCCTACCTATCTTTGTGTCATCTACAAATTTAGCTACCATGCCATCTCTCCCCTCATCCAAGTCATTTATATAAATTGTAAAAAGTTGAGGCCCCAGCACAGACCCCTGCGGGGCTCAACACATCACATCCTGTCACTCAGAAAAGGACCCATTTATGTATACTCTTTGTTTCAGCCAGCCAACTAATCTTCCATCCATGCAAATATGTTACCCATACACCATGAGCTCCTACTTTGCACAATAACCTTTTATGTAGCATCTTGTCAAATGTCTTCAGGAAATCTACGTACAGTATGTCAACAGACTCCCCTTTATCCACAGCACATGTCACTCCTTCAAAGAACTCCAATAAATTGGTTAAACATGATTTCGCTTTCACAAAATCATGCTGACTATTCCCGATTACCTTGAGTTTTTCTAAGTGCCCAGCTATAGCCTCCGTAATGATCAATTCTAACATCTTCCCACGACAGACATCAAGCTAACTGGCCAGTAGTTATCTGTTTTCTGCCTCCCCTCCTTCTTGAATAGAGGGGTTATATTTGCTACTTTCCAGTCTGATGGAACCCGACCAGAATCTGGCTAATTTTGAAAAATTAATTTTAGCCACCTCTTTTAAGACCCAAGCATGAAGTCCATCAGGACCCAGGGACTTGTCAGCCTGGAACTCCATCAGTTTGCTCAGTACCCCTTCCCTAGTGAATGTAATTTCACCAAGTTCCTCTCTTCCTTCCACCTCCTGATTTATAGCTATTGCTGGAATGTTTTTTGTATCCTGTATAGTGAAGACAGAAGCAAAATATACAATGAACTTTGGACATTCTCCTCACAATGCCCGTGTTCACCTCACTCATAGAGAGCTTTCATGTGGACTGTTGTAGCATTAGACTAAGCAAAGACTGCATGAAAGAGATAGGGAATAATTATCGCTTCTCTTGCTGATTTCTAAAACAAAATTACATGTAGGTATATAGCTTCCAAAGTAGCAACTGAACCAAACATCTTTCTAAACACTTCCATGGTTGGGCTTTCAATATTTTGTTGGGCACCTTCATGCCAGCTGAGGTTTTCCAGTTGCTTAATTTAAAACAGCTTTTGCATTTAATTACAGCTACAACACAGGAATCCCACAGTTACATTTCCATAGCCTTAAAACTGTGTCCTGTACTATTTTGCAGCATCAATAGAGGTCAAGAAAGATAAAGCAGATGGGGGTAAATTTCCATCTTCACCATTTGAATGGTAATCTGATGGAGTGGATCACCCAGCTATTATAGAACCTGCCCGTTTTCCATCCAGCTGATCTGCTTGACATGATTGTCATCCGTGTGGTGAAGATGAAAATGGGAAAGGTCATTTCAGAAGTTGAAGGTCAACTATATTGATGTGCTCCAATGTTCTCCCATTGCATGTTTGAAAGAAAAAAAGGCTTGCATTTATATCACACCTTTCACAAGCCCAGGATGTCCCAGAGCATTTATAACCAGTTAAGTATTTTCTTGAAGTGCAATCACTGTTGTAATGTAAGGAAACATGGCAGTCAATTTACACACAGCAAGATCCCACCAACAGCAAGGAGATAATGACCAGATCATCTGTTTTAATGACATCCACTGAGGGATCAATGTTAGCAATAAAGAGGGTGGCACAGTGGTGCAGTGGTTAGCACCGCAGGCTCACAGCTCCAGTGACCTGGGTTTGGTTCTGGGTACTGCCTGTGCAGAGTTTGCAAGTTCTCCCTGTGACTGTGTGGGTTTCCACTGGGTGCTCCAGTTTCTTCCCACAGCCAAAGACTTACAAGTTGATAGGTAAATTGGCCATTGTAAATTGCCCCTAGTGTAGGTAGGTGGTAGGAGAATTGTGGGGATGTGGGATTAATGTAGGATTAATGTAGGATTAGTATAAATGGGTGGTTGATGGTCAGCACAGACTCAGTGGGCCAAAGGGCCTGTTTCAGTGCTGTATCTCTCTATGGTTCAGGACACTAGGGAGAGAATTCCCCTGCTCTTCTTCAAACAGTTATTTTTATTTGCTCATGGATTTGTGCATTGCTGTAAAGGCCACCATTTATTGCCCATCCCAGTGCCGTGGGATCTTTTGTGTCCACCTGAGAGGGCAGGCAGGGGCCTCAGTTTAAAATCTCATCTAAAAGACAGCAGCTCCAACAGGGCAGCACTCCCTCAGTACTGCACTCGGAGCATCAGTCTGGATTATGAGCACAAGTCTCTGGAGTGGGACTTGAACCCACAACCTTCCGATTCAGTGCTACCAGGGTTTCCCCTTTGCTCCATGACCTTCTGGTCACTTATTCTCTATGACCTTGTCCTATCAACACCTTCTCTTTTGTTATCTCTTGGCCGACCCCCGCTTTATTTTCTTAAAACCTATTACATTTCTAACCTTTGCCAGTTCTGATGAAAGGTCACTGACCTGGAACATTAACTCTGCTTCTATCTCCACAGTTGCTACCAGACCTACTGAGCATTTCCAGCATTTCTTGTTTTTATTTCAGATTTCCAGCAGCTGCAGTATTTTGCTTTTATAAAATTTTCTTTTACTGTGCTGGGGCCAGGAGGCAGGCCCCAGAAATCTGAGGGGTGAACCCTCCAGTGGTGGCGTCAGAGCCACAGGCGCAGCCATTGCTGCTGGGATGGGGGGATGGCGCCTCCATGGACCATTGAGTGACCTTAAAGGAATGCCCTCTCCCACGATTGCGAGGCCACCATGGTTTACCTGCTGATTTCCCTGGACAGCAGATGCCAGTCCTAATGCTGGTAAAATAATGAGAGGGGAAGGAAGTGGCCGTTGTTACGACCATGGCGGGAGAAACACACTCCACAGGTCGCAGCATATTATTAAAGTTTTCCCACGCAACTGGAAAACAGTCAAATTAAACACTCGAGTAAACCCCGGAATTAAACAGTTAAGAAGGTAAAGAAACGGTCAAGAAGGTAAGAGTCCATGGGATCCAGGGCAATTTGGCAAATTGGATCCAAAATTGGCTTAGTGGAAGGAGGCAGAGGGTGATGGTCGAGGGTTGTTTCTGCAAGTGGAAGCCTGTGACCAGTGGTGTACCGCAGGGATCGGTGCTGGGATCCTTACTGTTTGTAGTGTATATTAATGATTTAGATGTGAATATCGGAGGTATGATCAGTAAGTTCGCAGAAGACATGAAAACTGATGGTGTAGTAAATATTGAGGAGGAAAGCCTTAGATTACAGGACGATATAGATGGGCTGGTAAGATGGACGGAGGAGTGGCAAATGTAATTTAATCCTGAGAAGTGTGAGGTAATGGATTTTGGGAGGCCTAACAAGGCAAGGGAATATACAATGGATGGTAGGACCCTAGGAAGTACAGAAGGTCAGAGGGACCTTGGTGTACTAGTCCATAGATCACTGAAGGCAGCAGCACAGGTAGATAAGGTGGTTAGGAAGGCATATGGGATACTTGCCTTTATCAGCCGAGGCATAGAATATAAGAGCAGGGAGGTTATGATGGAGCTGTGTTAAATGCTAGTTAGGCCACAGCTGGAGTACTGTGTACAGTTCTGGTCACCACACTGTAGGAAGGATGTGATTGCACTGGAGAAGGTGCAGAGGAGATTTACCAGGATGTTGCCTGGGCTGGAGCATTTCGGCTATGAAGAGAGACTCATTTATTCAGGTAAGTTAATTTATTTAAATGCTTTAAATGCTTAAATGGCAATCCCATTGCTAAGTGGCGGTGGGGGAGGGGGTGGAGCCGCCATGAGGCCTTGCTGCCACCGCCAATATCGGGCTGGGCCCTGCCAGCGTTGAGGTCTGTGGTGGACCTGCATCTTCATGCAACCCCACCACCCCCCAACCCTCGCCACAGATCCCGATGTCAAGGGCTCTGTAAAACCCAGGTCAGTGGGTTGTTAGAATCCGGAATGTGCTGCCTGAAAAGGCAGTGGATGCAGACTCAATAATAACTTTCAAAACGAAATTGGATAAATACTTGAAATGAAAGAGATTGCAAGGCTATGGGGAAGAAGCAGGCAAATGGGAATAATTGGATAGCACTTGCAAAGAACTGGTATAGGTAGGATGGGCTGAATGCCCTCCTTCTGTGCTGTATGATTCTATGAACTATGGAATGAAGCTTGGTGATTTTTAGTCTTCTCCATGTGACAAAACACAACACAGACTTGAAAGCTGAACGCAGAAAATTGCTGGACTCACCTTCTGTACTTCATCGTATAGTGACTAGTGATTGCCAAGTACAATTGGCAATCATGGCTGTTAGTTTATAGAATAACTCTGTAGACCTAAAACTTTTTGCTTTTGAACCATTTTAAAAGCAGAGTATAGGTGAGATTAGATTGATAACTTGATTACAGATTCAAACCAATGAAGAAGATTGTGTGCAGATGCATTTTGAGAGCTACCAGTGATCCAAACCAGCTGACAGAACCACTTTATTCTGCAAAGATATCAAAACTGCAAAAGTGATTTATTATACAGCACAATTTATCAAGGTTCCATTAGATTGGAAAATAGCCAATGTACCTCCTTTATTCAAAAAGCGAGGGAGACAGAAAGCAGGAAACTACAGGCCATTTAGTTTAACATCTGTCAGAGCGAAAATGTTAGAAGCTATTATTAAAGATGTTATAGCCGGGCACTGAGAACACTTCAAGGTAATCAGGCAGAGTCAACATGATTTTGTGAAAAGGAAATCATGCTTAATCAATTTATTGGGGTTCTTTGAAGAAGCAAAATGTGCTGTGGATAAAGGGGAACTGGTGGATGTATTGTACTTAGATTTCCAGAAGGCATTTGATAAGGTGCCACATAAAAGGTTATTGCGGAAAATAAAAGCTTATGGTGTCAGGGGTAACATATTGGCATGGATAGAAAATTGGCTCGCTAACAGGAAACAGACAGTAGGCCTAAATGGGTCATTTTCTGGTTGGCAAGATGTAATGAGTGGTGTGCCACAGGGATCTGTGCTGGGGCCTCACATTTTACAATTTACATAAATAACTTGGATAAAGGGACCGAAGGTATGGTTGTTAAATTTGCTGAATGCTCAAAGATAGGTAGGAAAGTAAGTTGTGAGGAGGACATAAGGGGGTTAAAAAGGGATATAGACAGGTTAAGTAAGTGGCAAAAGATCTGGCAAATGGAGTGTAATGTGGGAAAATGTGAAATTGTCCATTTTGGCAGGAAGAATAAAGAAGAAGCATATTATCTAAATGGTGAGAGATTGCAGAGCTCTGACATGCAGAGGGATCTGGGTGTCCTAGTGCATGAATCACAAAAGGTTAGCATGCAGGTAGAGCAAGTAATTAGGAAAGCTAATTGAATGTTATAATTTAGCGTGAGAGGAATTGAATACAAAAGGGAGGTTATGCTTAAGTTATACAGGGCATTGGTGAGACCACATCTGGAGTACTATGTACAGTATGAGTCTCCTGATTTAAGGAAGGATGTAAATCCTTTGGAAGCAGTTCAGAGACAGTTTACAAAACTAATACCTGGAATGGGCAGGTTGTCTTATGAGGAAAGGTTGGACAGGCCAGCCTTGTATCCATTAAGGTTTAGAAGAGTAAGAGGTGACTTGATTGAAACATATAAGATCCTGAGGGGTCTTGGCTGGGTGGATGTGGAAAGTATGTTTCCTCTTGTGGGAGAAACTAGAACTCGGGGTCACTGTTTAAAAATAAGGGGTTGCCCATTTAAGACAGAGATGAGGAGAAATTATTTATTTCAGAGGGTTGTGAGTCTTTGGAACTCTCTTCCTCAGAAGGCTGTGGAAGCAGAGTCTTTGAATATTTTTAAGGCAGAGGTAGATAGATTCTCGATAAGCAAGGGTGTGAAAGGTTATCAGGGGTAGGCGGGAATGTGGAGTTGAGGTTACAATCAGGTCAGCCAAGAACTTGTTGAATGGCAGAGCAGGCTCGAGGGGCCGAGTGGCCTACTCCTGCTCCTAGTTTATATGTTCGTATGGTCTACCAGCCTGACTTTTGGGTAAATTTAATTCATACAGAGGAAACATTAACTACATTACTATAAACCCTGAACAGCTAAAAGTGTGTGTCAGCTATGGCTCAGTTGATAGCACTCCTGCCTCTGAGTCAAAAGGTTGTGGGTTCACAATGTAGCACTGAGGGAGTGCTGGATTGTTGGACATGCCTTCTAATCAGGTATTCCTTTTCCTCCCTTTCTCTCTCCTGCCGCTCTCTGTTCTCCCTTTGAAATGCTCTCTCTTTTACACTTTCCTCTCTTTCTTCCTTTTTCCTTTCTTTTTCTTACTCCCTTTCTCTGTCCTGAAATTCCAGCTCTAACCTCATCATGTCTAACTGAATCTGTGCCGGTGTTATCATGTCATCTTCCGATTCCACTCATCCCTCTGGCTCTTTCACTCCAATCTTCAGCTGTATGCCCACTAGTCCCTGAATTTCAGGTCTCCTAGCTTTTGAGCTAATATGTACCTTCAGGTGCTCCGCCACACATAACAGTTCACCAACGGAAAATGCCTTTAAAGAATCATTATCTACTCCAGGCACTTGCATCAAAAGTAGACATTCTGGTAGTGTAAGCTTTCCTCTAATGCACAAGAAACCTGGTGTTTACCTTTTCCCCCTTTCAATTATTATTACCCTGCTTACAATTGCACTTTGTCGGCTTTGGGTTATCCCGGATGAGCCCCCACTTACGACAGATGATGGAGGACTGCACTGCCTTTCTCCAGTTCCACTTCTCCATGGGTCACAACATACATTTAAATGTTTTACCAAGTTACCGATACAGCCAATTATATACTTTATTCTAGTTTCAGAATAAAATCCGCCAACCAGGTTTCTTCAATAAACAACAAAATTATTAATTTATAATAAAACAAGACTCATTCAATAAAGATGCAAACGTTATTAACACACAGGCTGAAATATGAAATTATAAATATATTCCCTTCTAAATAACCCAAAGGAAAAATAATGAAACTTTCACTGCAGAGAGCAACTTTATAAAAACAGAAATACTTTGGTCAAGTACTTGTTAATTCTTGAAGAAAAAGGATAACATATGGAATTTTCCAGATGGTTCTTTGGTCTGGCATCCAGGTATACATAAACAGGTGTTGCAGTGGTCACTGGGATCTTTTCAGAAGTAGTTCATTCAGGAGATGTCAAGAGGAAGTCTTGTAGAAGCCTCTCAGGAGAAATGCTGCATCAGTTTCTCCAGTTCTCATACTGGATTCTCAAAGAGGTAGGACAGGATGAGCTGGTGGCCTTTTTCTCTTAGCAGGCTTACACCCCAACTTCCCATTCAAACAATTAAAAAAATGAAACTAACTCCTGACCACCATAAATCTAGACATGTGACTTCTCTATCAGCAACTCCAATAGCCAGCAAGGCTCCTGCTATTTACTTAGCTTAAGACAGTGACTTCCAGTAAGTGTTTGTTTTTAAACAAAGTCCCAAGTGTCCTTCCAGTGACCCTTTTTTAAAAAAAAACAAGTCCGGCATCTCCTCAGGTATTTCCGCAGTCTTTTCAACAGAAGTCCTCAAAAAAATATTAGCAATGGAAGCACGTTCATGACACAATCAAGCACCAAACCTGACAAAAACTGTCTCTTCACGGAACTATTTATAACACGACATCTGCCACTTTGAATTTTAATGCAACTCAACTGTGAGGACAATTGGCATCATCTTTGTCTTTTGCAGCAGAAAAATGGAATTAATCATCCCACAATTATAGTACAAATCAAAATGAAATAGATTTTAAAAATCACCAGGCTTGAGGTCTGTAGGTGTTTTTTTTTATTAGAAATACAGCACTGAAACAGGCCCTTCAACCCACCGAGTCTGTGCCGACCAACAACCACCCATTTATACTAACCCTACAGTAATCCCATATTCCCTACCACCTACCTGCACTAGGGGCAATTTATAATGGCCAATTTACCTATCACCTGCAAATCTTTGGCTGTGGGAGGAAACTGGAGCACCTGGCGAAAACCCACGCAATCACAGGGAGAACTTGCAAATTCCACACAGGCAGTACCCAGAATCGAACCCGGGTCCCTGGAGCTGTGATGCCAACCACTGTGCCACCGTGCCGCCCTAATTTGGGAAGCAGTACACCCTCAAGTAGTCTTTTTTTTTTGTTGAGGACAGCACATCCTCTCAAGTCAAAGAAGTTGAAACCGATTAAGAGACTCCATTTTAAAAGCTGGTATTAGTTTAATGGTTTGCCACGCTCATCAGTATGATGTAAACCAGCACCAGATATCCTTACCCACAACAAAGGGATCAGCTTCTTTTAATAAAGTAGTTGTGGAGATGGATTTCTTATAGAATTGAAACAACTTGTTGAATTTTCTCTGGATTGCTGAATATTTATCAAACGGAGGAAATGGGCCGGATTTTCAATGCGTTTTGGGGGAGAGCACAGGTGCAGGCATAAATTGAATATTGTGTTCTGGGAAGGCATCTCTGGATCCTGCCGTCTCCGGGACGTCCTCCAGTTTTCAAAGTGAGGGTGGGGGTAGGGAAATTGGAAATCGCTTGTCTCCAATTAATGGTCTGTTAAACTCCTTGAGGAGCTGGGGAGGGCAAGAATGCAATTTTCAACTGGCAAATTGATGAACTCGATCAGTCTGGTGCTAACAGGTTCAATGCCTGGAGAAGGTAGTTTTTTTAATAAGGTGAAAAATCGCAGGACCTGGGGGTACATACATATGAATCAGGAGTAGGAGTAGGCCACCTCAGCCCCATAAAAATATTCAAAGACTCTTCTTCCACAGCCTTTGAGGAAGAGAGTTCCAAAGATTTATGACCCCCACGAGAAAAAATTTCTCCTCATCTCTGTCTTAAAGGGATGATCCCTTATTTTTAAACCGTGACCCCCTAGTTCTAGATTCTCCCACAAGGGGAAACATCCTTTCCACATCCACTGTCAAGACCCCTCAGGATCTTATATGTTTCACGGTCCTTCGCGATTAGGCTGCTGTCCCTCCGAGGAGCTGCCTGCTCTCTTCGGCAAGGCAGCGGCAGGTCCCATCATGGCTGCTGTCTGCCTTTGCCACCCGCACTCTGCAAGCAGCTCTCACCTCCTGATAATGCTGCACCGTGCTTGCCTCCAGCCGAATTTACTTTGAAAGTTAGAGACACGGGAACAATACAGTTGTGGCATGGAGGCGGGACAAGGAAATTATCTGGGCTCGGGTCCCTGAATCCAAATTGAAAATCAAGCCCAATCTATCAGCCATGATATAAAACTAGGGTGTAAAGGTGAAGAGAAGTTAGATGGTACCCTGAGTAGGTACTTAGAGTCATAGAGTTATACAGCACAGAAACAGGCCCTTCGGCCCATAGTGTCTGTGCCAGCCATACAGCACCCAACTATTCTAATCCCATATTCCTGCACTTGGCCCGTAACCTTGTATGCTATGGCCTTTCAAGTGCTCATCTAAATACTTCTTAAATGCTGTGAGGGTTCCTGCCTCCACCACCTCTTCAGGCAGTGCATTCCAGATTCCAACCACCCTCTGGGTGAAAAAATGCTTCCTCAAATCTCCCCTAAACCTCCTGCCCATTACCCTAAATGTATGCCCCCTGTTTCTTGACCCCTCCGCTAAGGGAAAATGTTTCCTCCTATCTAACCTATCAATGTCCCTCATAATCTTGTACACCGCAATCATGTTCCCCTCAACCTTCTCTGCTCTAAGGAAAACAACCCTAGCCTTTTCAGTCTCTCTTCATAGCTGAAATGCTCCAGCCCAGGCAACATCCTGGTAAATCTCCTCTGCACCCTCTCCAGTGCAATCACATCCTTTCAATGCTGTGGTGCCCAGAACTGTACACAGTACTCCAGCTGTAGCCGAACAAGCGTTTTATATAGCTCCATCATAACCTCCCTGCTCTTATATTCTATGCTTTGGCTAATAAAGGCAAGTATCCCATATGTCTTCCTAAACACCTTATCTACCTGTGCTGCTCCCTTCAGTGATCGATGGACAAGTACACCAAGGTCCCTCTGACCCTCTGTACTTCCTAGGGTCCTACCATCCATTGTGTATTCCCTTGCCTTGTTAGTCCTCCCAAAATACATTACCTCACACTTCTCAGGATTAAATTCCATTTGCCACTGCTCTGCCCATCTTACCAGCCCATCTATATCGTCCTGTAATCTAAGGCTTTCCTCCTCACTATTTGCAACACCACCAATTTTCATGTCATCTGCGAACTTACTGATCATACCTCCTATATTCACGTCTAAATCATTAATGTACAATACAAACAGTCAGGGTCCCAGCACCGATCCCTGCGGTACACCACTGGTCACAGGCTTCCAATCGCAAAAACAGCCCACGACCATTACGCTTTGCCTCCTGCCACTAAGCCAATTTTGGATCCAATTTGCCAAATTGCCCTGGATCCCATGGGCTCTTACCTTCTTAACCAATCTCCCATGTGGGACCTTATCAAATACCTTACTGAAATACATGTACACTACATCTACTACTTGACCCTCATCTACAATTCTAGTCACCTACTCAAAAAATTCAATCAAGTTAGTTAGACACAATCTCCGCCTCACAAAGCCATGCTGATTATCCCAGATTAATCCCTGCCTCGCCAAGTGGAGATTAATCCTGTCCCTCAGAATTTTTTCCAACATTTTCCCAACCACTGATGTTAGGCTCACCAGCCTGTAATTACCTGGTTTATCCCTGCTACCCTTCTTGAATAATGGTACCACATTGGCTGTCTTCCAGTCCTCTGGTACCTCTCCTGTGGCCAGAGAGAATTTGAAAATTTGTGTCAGAGCCCCTGCTATCTCCTCCCTTGCCTCACATAGCAGCCTGGGATACATCTCATCTGGGTCTGAGGATTTATCCACTTTTAAGCCTGCTAAAACAGCTGATATTTCGTCCCTTTCAATGCTAATATGTTCAAGTATATCACAATCCCCCTCCCTGATCTCTACACCTACATCGTCCTTCTCCATAGTGAACACAGATGAAAAGTAATCATTTAAAACCTCACCTATGTCCTCCGGCTCCACACAAAGATTGCCACGTTGGTCCCTAATGGGCCCGACTCTTTCCCTGGTTATCCTCTTACCCTTAATATACTTATAAAACGCCTTGGGATTTTCCTTTATCTTGCCCGCCAGAGTTTTTTCATACCCCTCTTTGCTCAGCTAATTACTTTTTTAAGAGCCACCCTACACTTTCTATACTCCTCTCTATAGTCAGGGGCACAGATAGGCGCTTCTGTGGACGGGAAAGAGACTCCAGGATGGTGTGTTGCCTCCCTGGTGCCAGGGTCAAGGATATCTCTGAACGGATAGGTGGCATTCTGAAGGGGGAGGGTGAACAGCCAGAGGTTGTGGTACACATCGGTACCAACGACATAGGCAGGAAGAGTGATGAGGTTCTGCAGGGGGAGTTCAGGCAGTTAGGTAGAAGGTTAAAAAACAGGACCTCTAGGGTTGTAATCTCGGGATTACTCCCTGTGCCACATGCCAGTGAGGCGAGAAATTGGAAGATAGTGCAGCTAAACACGTGGCTGAACAGCTGGTGTAGAAGGGAGGGTCTTAGATATCTGGATCATTGGGATCTCTTCAGGGACAGATGGGACCTGTACAAGAAGGACGGGTTGCATCTAAACTGGAAGGGCACAAATATCCTGGCTGCGAGGTTTGCTAGCGTCACTCGGGAGGGTTTAAACTAGTGTGGCAGGGGGATGGGAACCGGAGCAGTAGGACAGCAAGTGAAATAACTGAGTGGGAACTAGTAAATAAGGCCAGTAAGACTAAGAGGAAGAGCAGGCAGGGAGATGTTACTGAACACAGCAGGACTGGTGGTCTGAAGTGCATTTGTTTCAATGCAAGAAGTATAACAGGTAAGGCAGATGAACTTAGAGCTTGGATTAGTACTTGGAACTATGATGTTGTTGCTATTACAGAGACTTGGTTGAGGGAAGGACAGGATTAGCAGCTAAATGTTCCAGGATTTAGAAGCTTCAGGCGGGATAGAGGGGGATGTAAAAGGGGTGGGGGAGTTGCATTACTGGTTAAGGAGAATATCACAGCTGTACTGCGGGAGGACACCTCGGAAGGGTCATGCAGCGAGGCAATATGGGTGGAGCTCAGGAATAGGAAGAGTGCAGTCACGAAGTTGGCGGTTTACTACAGGCCTCCCAACAGCCAGCGGGAGGTAGAGGAGCAGATATGCAGACAGATTTTGGAAAGATGTAAAGGTAACAGGGTTGTAGTGGTGGGTGATTTTGACTTCCCCTATTTTGACTGGGACTCACTTAGTGCTAGGGGCTTGGATGGGGCAGAATTTGTAAGGATCATCCAGGAGGGCTTCTTGAAACAATACGTAGATAGTCCAACTAGGGATGGGGCCGTACTGGACCTGGTATTGGGGAATGAGCCCGGCCAGGTGGTCGAAGTTTCAGTGGGGGAGCATTTCGGGAACAGTGACCATAATTCCATAAGTTTTAAGGTACTTGTGGATAAGGATAAGAGTAGTCCTCGGGTGAAGGTGATAAATTGGGGGAAGGCTAATTATAACAATATTAGGCAGGAACTGAAGAATTTAGATTGGGGGCGGCTGTTTGAGGGTAAATCAACATCTGACATGTGGGAGTCTTTCAAACGTCAGTTGATTAGAATCCAGGACCAGCATGCTCCTGTGAGGAAGAAGGATAAGTTTGGCAAGTTTCGGGAACCTTGGATAACGCGGGATATTGTGAGCCTCGTCAAAAAGGAAAAGGAAGCATTCGTAAGGGCTGGAAGGCTAGGAACAGACGAATTTCTTGAGGAATATGAAGGCAGTAGAAAGGAACTTAAACAAGGAGTCAGGAGGGCTAAAAGGGGTTATAAGACGTCATTGGCAAACAGGATTAAGGAAAATCCCAAGGCTTTTTATACGTATATAAAGAGCAAGAGGGTAACTAGGGAAAGGGTTGGCCCACTCAAGGACAGAGAAGGGAATCTATGTGTGGAGCCAGAGGAAATGGGCGAGGTACTAAATGAGTACTTTGCATCAGTATTCACCAAGGAGAAGGATTTGGTGGATAATGAGCCTTGGGAAGGGAGTGTAGATAGTCTCAGTCATCTCATTATCAAAAAGGAGGAGGTGTTGGGTGTCTTGCAAAGCATTAAGGTAGATAAGTCCCCAGGGCCTGATGGGATCTACCCTAGAATACTGAGGGAGGCAAGGGAAGAAATTGCTGGGGCCTTGACAGAAATCTTTGCATCCTCATTGGCTACAGGTGAGGTCCCAGAGGACTGGAGAATAGCCAATGTTGTTCCTTTGTTTACGAAGGGTAGCAAGGATAATCCAGGAAATTATAGGCCAGTGAGCCTTACGTCAGTGGTAGGGAAATTATTAGAGAGGATTCTTCGGGACAGGATTTACTCCCATTTGAAAACAAATGGACTTATTAGCGAGAGGCAGCATGGTTTTGTGAAGGGGAGGTCGTGCCTCACTAATTTGATTGAGTTTTTTGAGGAAGTGACAAAGATGATTGATGAAGGAAGGGCAGTGTATGTTATCTATATGGACTTCAGTAAAACCTTTGACAAGGTCCCTCAAGGCAGACTGATACAAAAGGTGAAGTCACATGGGATCAGAGGGGAGCTTGCAATATGGATAGCGAACTGGCTCGGTCATAGAAGACAGAGGGTAGCAGTGAAAGGGTGCTTTTCTGAATGGAGGGATGTGACTAGTGGTGTTCCGCAGGGATCAGTGCTGGGACCTTTGCTCTTCGTAGTATATATAAATGATTTGGAGGAAAATGTAGCTGGTCTGATTAGTAAGTTTGCGGACGACACAAAGGTTGGTGGAGTTGCGGACAGTGATGAGGATTGTCAGAGGATACAGCAGGATATAGATCGGTTGGAGACTTGGGCAGAGAAATGACAGATGGATTTTAATTCGGACAAATGTGAGGTCATGCATTTTGGAAGGTCTCATGCAGGTGGGAAGTATACAGTAAATGGCAGAACCCTTAGGAGTATTGACAGGCAGAGAGATCTGGGTGTACAGGTCCACAGGTCACTGAAAGTGGCAACGCAGGTGGATAAGGTAGTCAAGAAAGCATACGGCATGCTTGCCTTCATCGGTCGGGGCATAGAGTATAAAAATTGGCAAGTCATGCTGCAGCTGTACAGAACTTTGGTTAGGCCACACTTAGAATATTGCATGCAATTCTGGTTGCCACACTACCAGAAGGACGTGGAGGCTTTGGAGAGGGTACAGAGGAGGTTTACCAGGATGTTGCCTGGTCTGGAGGGCATTAGCTATGAGGAGAGGTTGGATAAACTCGAATTGTTTTCACTGGAACGACGGAGGTGGAGGGGCGACATGATAGAGGTTTACAAAGTTATAAGCGGCATGGACAGAGTGGATAGTCAGAAGCTTTTTCCCAGGGTGGAAGAGTCAGTTACGAGGGGACATAGGTTTAAGGTGAGAGGGGCAAAGTTTAGAGGGGATGTGCGAGGCAAGTTCTTTACACAGAGGGTGGTGAGTGCCTGGAACTTGTTGCCGGGGGAGGTGATGGAAGCAGGTACCATAGAGACGTTTAAGAGGCATCTTGACAAATCCTCTATATCCCTTGACATCCAGGGTTCCCTGGGCCTGTTAGTCCTACCCTTCACCTTAATGGGTACATGTTGGCTCTGGACTCTCACGATTTCCTGTTTGAATGACTCCCACTGATGTGATGTAGACTTTCCTACAAGTAGCTGCTCCCAGTCCACTTTGGCCAGATCCTGTTTTATCATATTGAAATCAGCCTACCCCCAATTCAGTAGCTTTATTTCTGGTCCATCTTTGTCCTTTTCCATAATTACCTTAAGTCTTACAGAGTTATGGTCACTATCCCTGAAAAGTCCCCCACTGTCACATCTACCACCTAACCAGCTTCATTCCGTAGGATTAGGTCCAGTACTGCCCCTTCCCTTGTAGGATATTCTACATACTGGCTCAAAAAGGTCTCCTCTCTGCATTTTAAGAACTCTGCCCTTTTTAAGCCTTTTGCACTAAGACTATCCCAGTTAATATTGGGAAAGTTGAAATCCCCTATTATTATTAACCTATTATTTTCACACCTCTCAGAGATTTACCTACATATCTGCTCCTCTATCTCTTCCTGACTGTTTGGAGGCCTGTAGTACACACCCAGCCAAGTGATTGCCCCCTTTTTGTTTTTAAGTTCTACCCAAATGGCCTCATTTGAGGAACGTTCTAAGATGTCATCCCTCCTTACTGCGGTAATTGACTCCTTGATCAACAGTGCAATGCCACCTCCTCTTTTATCCCCTCCCCTGTTGTGCCTGAAGATTCTATACCCTGGAATATTGAGCTGCCAGTCCTGTCCCTCCCTCAACCATGTCTCTGTGACAGCAATAATGTCATAATCCCATGTGCTAATCAACGCCCTCAATTCATCTGCCTTACTAGTAAGACTCCTTGCATTGAAATAGATGCAATCCAACCTTGCATTTTTCCCTTGTGCTTTACCAGGTCTATACTAGCTCTGCCTTCCAGGCAGACTCACTTTCTGTTCTATATTACCCCTACTGTACCACCACTCTGTATCCCATCCCCCAGCCAAATTAGTTTAAACCCCCCCCAACTGAACTAGCAAATCTCCCAGCAAGGATGCTTGTCGCATTCCGGTTCAGGTGCAACCCGTCCAACCTGTACAGGTCCCACCTTTACCAGAAACAGACCCAGTGATCCAGGAAACTAAAGCCCTCCCTCCTGCACCATCTCTTCAGCCATTCATTCATCTGCTATATCCTCCTATTTCTAAACTCACTAGCACGTGGCACAGGGAGTAATCCAGAGATTACAACCTTAGAGGTCCTGCTTTTTAATCTGCTATCTAGCTCCCTCAATTCTTGTTGGAGGACCTCATCCATCTTTCTACCTATGTCGTTGGTACCAATGTGTACCAAGACCTTTGGCTGCTCACCCTCCCCCTTCCCAATGTCCTGCAGCCGCTCCGAGACATCCTTGACCCTAGCACCAGGGAGGCAACATACCATTCTAGAGTCACGTTTGCAGCCACAGAAACGCCTATCTGTACCCCTTACGATAGAATCCCTATCACTACAGTTCTCCCACTCCTTTTTCCTCCCTGCTGTGCAGCAGAGCCATCCTTGGCACCACAGACCTGGCTGTTGCTGCTTTCCCCGTACTACCTGCCTGCGCCTACTACTCCGCCTGGTGGTCACCCATCCCTTTTCTGCCTGTGCTGCCATTACCTGCGGTGTGACCACCTCTCTAAATGTGCTATCCACGTCGTCCTCAGCATCACGGATGCTCCACAGTGAATCCACCCGCAGCTCCAGCTCCGTAATGCAGATAGTCTGTAGCTGCAGATGGATACACTTCCTGCACACATGGTTGTCAGGGACACTGGAAGCATCCCCGATTTCCCATATAGCGCGGGAGGAGCATATCACGGGGCTGAGCTCTCCTGCCATGACTTACCTTTAAATTAATTTAGTTACTCCCTTTAAAAAATACTAATTACACTTGGGGTCTTGTTCTCCTCCAAACACTACCCACTACAATCTAAAGTCCTTAATAAATTACTCTAATTTAAGTAGTACTACTTAATCACCTTATCACTTGAGTTTTTTTAAAAAAAACTTTTCCCCTTTTTTAAGCAATTTAAATACACTAACAACTGTTACTTACCCAACCAATCACCTTGCAGAATTCTCGTGATGTCACTGTAAGTTTTTTTCCGAGTCCTGGCACGCACCGAGAGACACAGGAAGTGAGCGTTGCTCCGGATCGCAGGTCCACCAGCCGCCGCTCCATTCCATTGTACTCTACTCCCAGGTAAGTAAAAACTTGTAAATGGTTCATTGAAATTATGAAAATGTTGATAGTAAGCAGTCCTTAGTATTGTTCCTGTTAATGCTACATGTCTCCCACTTTATTTTTCCATTGCTGGGGCCCAGGAAGCAAAGTCTACACTGCCACAAATAGCAACAAATGCCATTGCAGCAAACTGGAAATTTGACACCTGGATGCAAAATATGTGGTGAATCTCAAAAGTGCCGTTGTATGAGTCTCCAATGTCAGTGGACTGACGCATTGTATTATGGAGTCACTGCTAGCATGGACTTTAGCCATACCATTGTCTAGCTGTTCAGTCTTAGCCATCTGAAGAGCTGCCAATGAGACTTGAGCTGCCCTTCTTTGTAGCAGGCAGGAGAGGTCAGAGTTTGTATCAAGCCATATTAAACTTGTGCAATAAAAATAAGAAATGCTGGAAATACTCAGCAGGTCTGGCAGCATCTGTGGAGAGAGAAGTAGAGTTCACGTTTCACGTCAGTGACCCTTCAGTGCCGAATCGGTAAATGAGATGCTGTTCCTTTGCTCCATGACCTTCTGGTCAGTTATTCTCTGTGACCCTCTATCCTATCAACACCTTGCCTTTTGTTAACTCTTGCCCCACCCCCTGCTTTGTTTGCTTAAAACCCATTACATTTCGAACCTTTGCTAGTTCTGAAGAAGGGTCACTGACCTGAAACGTTAACTCTGCTTCTCTCTCCACAGATGCTGCCAGACCTGCGGAGTATTTCCAGCATTTCTTGTTTTTATTTCAGATTTCCAGCATCTGCAGTATTTTGCTTTTATTAAACTTGTGCAACCTTATCAACTGGTTCAGAGCAGAACAGGAAACACCAAAGGAATTTAAGGCTTTGGAGACCTTACAGAAGGTGAAAATATAAAGTTTTTCTTAACAAGCTGATTTGTTTTATTTAATCAGTTTTTGATAGTTTGTGCTGTCACCTCACCACAATCAAAGAAATGGGAAAAGGAGAGATAGAGAGAGACAGAGAGGTATTGAATCAATAATCAAATGGTGGCCTGAGAGAATGAGTAAGAGATGGAGATGAAATATATTGCAATTCCAGTGGCTGTTGAAAAAGTGAATTCCTACAAAATATTAACAGATTTCTTCAAAAATACTGAATACATAATATTACATGGTATTTACAACACAGAAGCAGGGCATTTGGCCCAACTGGTCCATGCCACTGATTATGCTCCATATCAGCCTTTTCCCACCTTCTTCATCTAACCTTTTCTCTTTCGATTCCTTTCTCCCTCATGTGCTTATCTAGCTTCCCCTTAAATGCATCTCGGTTATTCACCTCAACTGCTCCTTGTGGTCGCAAGTCCTACTATTCTAACCACTCTCTGGGTAGAATATTTCTACTTCAAAATGTAATCCAGGTCATCTTCACGTTGTGTAGAATAGCTTGCAAATTACTTCCCACGGGCCAAAAGTTTAAAATATGTGTATAATGAAAAAATCCCCATTAAGACAGAGAGATCCTAGATTTCAGCAGGAGATTTAGTTAGAGTTATTTCAGTGCATTCACGGACAGCAATACTTGAAGATTAGCTTTTCTTTAAATATAGCACTGCTAAATATAAGTGCAAACTGGATTGAAAGTCTCACATAAATCAATATGTGCCATGTAGAGATAATTCATAAGAATCCATTTTAGCAATATGAAATAGGGAATTAAAAAAGATTTCTGTTCATCAAATTCACTTCTTCTACAGGCCATAAATAATCAACCCTATCATAAACTCTAATCGAACCATTAAATCTTCAGAAATGTTCGAGGCAAACAGTTCTCGATCCCAAAATATCAGAGAGCAAGCTTGCAGGATTGATTCATCCTCACAACTTCATTATTTAACCCTTTTCTGTCTTCAACAAAGATCATTTCCCTACTCCTCCTCCCTCTCACTCCCCACTTGTTCAGCAACATAGGAACCATCTCAGGAAGGATATATTGGTCTTGGAGAAGGTGCAATGCAGATTCACCACAATGATACTGGGCTCAGAAGGTTAAATTTTGAGACTAGGTTGCATAAATGGCATGTATTGCATACATAGTATTACATATTTGCATAATATTTACAGCACAGATGCAGGCCGTTTGGCCCGACATGTAATTGTTTATGCTCCATACAAATCTCTTCCCACCCATCTTTATCTAATGTATCCTTCTATTCTTTTTTACTTTGTGTTCATTTAACTTCCCCTAGTTGCTTCAGTTACTCCTTGTGGTAGTGAGTCCCACATTCTAATGACTTTCTGAGTCAAGAGGTTTCTCCTGAATTCCCTATTGGATTTATCAGTGACTATCTGATATTTATGAATCCTACTTCTGTTCTCCCCTGAAAGTGGAAACTACCCTATCAAACCTGGAAGGGATCTGGAACTCGCTGCTTGAAAGGGTAGTTGAGGCAGAAACCCTCAACTCATTTAAAAGGAGCCTGGATATGCACCTCAAGTGCCGTAATCTGCAGGGCTATGGATCAAATGCTAGAAAATGGGATTAGAATAGGTGGATCTTCAGCCTGCACAGACACGATGGGGCAAGTGGCCTCTTAGTGCCTTAAGCTTCCTATGATTCTAAACCCATTCATAATCTTAAAGACCTCTATCAGGCCACCCCTCAATTTTCTCTTTCCAGAGAAAAAAGCCCCAGCCTACTCAATCTTTCCTGATGAATATAACCTCTGAGTTCTGGTATCATTCTAATAAATTACTATTGCACCTTCTCCATTGTGATTGGTGAGTGACCTAACTGAGGTGTTTAAAATGTTAAAAGGATTCAGTAGGGTATATACAGAGAAACTATTTCCTCTAGTAGGGGAAGCAAGAATGAATGAAACATTAAAATTAGAGCTCAACCATTCAAGAGCAAAATCAGGGAGCACTTCTTCTAAAAAAAAAAAAACGGTTGCCGACATTTGGAATTCATTCCCCCAAAAGGACAACTGGAACTTTCAAGACTGAGATAGATAGACTTTTATTTCAGTTTTAATGTCACATCTGACAAGCGGCACGTCTGACAGTGCAACACTCCCTCAGTGCCACAATGCAGTATTGATCTAGATTTTATGCTCAGGTCTCTGGAGTGGGACTTCAACCCAGGACCTTCTGACTTAGAGGCAAGAGTGCTACCCACTGAGCCATGGATGGTACCCTAAGTGCAGTGGAGCTCCCTTTAATGGTCTTTGTAAATCTAAATTTTATGAGTTCCAAAAGCAAAACTCAAATGCTTACTCTAGTTCTTTTGTATAGTCTAAGGAAAGAACTGTAAACCATGCCACTCATTGGAGATCAATGCTTATTGATTTTATATGCTGTCTCTTTGTTAATACATCCTGTTAATCATGTCCATTATTTTCTCTGCAACAATAACAAAAGGCCAAGCTTCAATACTTACCACAAATGCATTACAGTCTGAGGCATCAACCTTCAGCAACAAAACTACCGTTGTATGTATGGCACTCCACCAATACTACATTCTACTTTCCTTTGTCCTAACATGAAACAAATAGCAGTGAGAAATTAATCAATGAAGTCCGACACTACACCACACTGCTTCATTACTTACAGCAGCATTAGAAATTTAAAGTGACAGAAAATGAATTGTGAAAATGAGGAGTGCAATACTGACCTAAAGTAGTTGCAACGTTTGACTATAAATTAAAGCCATTGAGTGGTAAAGTGCCTGTACTAGCTATGGCATTTTATCCATGACTAATACAGTTTATGCTTCCTGATTCATTTAAAGTATGGAAGTGAAGTCATGGGACATTAAACCTAAAATCAAAAGCTTCATTCACAATAAAGGCATAATGGAATAGTCCAGCTCTGCTATACGTCACCTATCTCAATCTCTATTGTTTATGCCCATCCTCTGTTAACTGAAAAATTACTTAGAGTACAACCCCTGTTCGAAAACTCATTCAAAAGGAGATTTTAATTCTTCATGAAATTACAAGCCTCGCTGTGACCTGAAAGGGTAGCATCTTCACAGCATTTGCAGAATAATATTTAATTAATATCAAGCCCAGGAATGAGGGACTTCTGTTTTGTGGAGAGACTGAAAGAGCTGGGATTGTTAAGTGGAGATATAATAAATGTGCTCAAAATTATGAAAGGGTTTGATGAAGTAGACAGGGAGAAACTGTTTCCACTGGTGGGAGGGTTGGTAATCAGGATACAGATTTAAGAAAAATGGCAAAAGAACAAGAGGTGAGACAAAGATTTTTTTTTTTACACAGCAAATTGTTGTGATCTGGAACACACTGCTGAAAGATTGGTGGAAGATTCAATAGTAACATTCAAAAGGGAGTTGGCAGTATACTTGAAATGGAAAGGTCTGCAGAGCTATGGGGAAAGAATAAAGGAATGGTGCTAATCCGATGGTTCTTTCAAAAAAATCCAGCACAGACACGATGGGCCAAATGGCTTCCTTACATGCTGTATGATTCTATGATTTTATGAATACTAACTTATTAATTTATAAGTTATCAAACAGGATTTTTTTTTGGTTTTGGTGGACTGTGTAAGTACATGCAATAGATTCTTAAAGTGTAAATCAATGTTCCAATTAATTTGCATATATCTCCATAATACATAGGTGTTCTGCTTTAGGATTTAGGATTTATTCACCAATGAGGCAACAGTGCTAAGGACAGCCATTTTCAAACTTCTGAGCCCACAACATTCAAACAGGACAAAGCAACAAATGCAAGTAGACGATAAAATTGATTCCTCTGGGTTTGTGATCGGCTAAGCTGTGACCTTGGTCTGAACCTCCACAATCTTGACTTGAAGCCCAGGCAACCCTGTCCTATTGGCATCAGGTTAATTCGAAATATTCACAGGTCCACTTTCTCGCAAATCCATGAAAAGAAGGCTTGCATTTCTACAGTACCTTTCACAACCCCAGGGCATCGCAAAGCATATTATAGCTTTGAAATATTTACTGTTGTAATGTAGCAAATGCAACAGCCAATTAGCACATAGAATGTTTACAGCACAGAAGGAGCCCATTCAGTCCATCGCATCTGTGTTGGCTCTCTGCTACAGCAACTCAGCTAGTCCCATTTTCTCTGTAGCTCTGCAATTTTTTTCTCTTCAGGTGCTTATTCAATTCCCTTTTGAAAGCCACCATTGAATCTGCTTCCAACATACTCTCAGACAAGCAAGCAAGCTGCCACAAACAGCAATGTGATAATGACCAGATAATCTGTGGTGTTGGTTGAGAAGTTAGTGTTCGCCAGGACACCCGGGGTAACTCCCCTGCCCTTCTTCAAAATAGTGTAATGGGATCTTTTACATCCACTTGAGACGGCAGACGGGCCTCAGTTTAACATTTCATCCAGAAAACTGCACCTCTGACAGTGCAGCACTCCCTAGTTACTGCACTGGAATGCCAGTGCTCAAGCCTTTGGAGTGTGAATTGAACTTTCTGATTCAGAAGTGCTACCATGGAGCCACCGCTGACACCAACAACATGTAACATCTTTATTACCTCCTCAACCTTACGCATGCATAATCATGAAACATGGGTTCCGGAAGAAGAATTGAAAATCTGTGGAAGCATTTTGATAGTAAACTGATGATCATCACTCCAAGTATTGTTTTGTAGGTCTAGATATCCATATTGGCATATGTGAAAATGGTCACTTATCTTTATATTCCTTGTTTTTTGGGGCATTTTTGAATTTAAGTTTTAGATAGAGTAGTGCAGTCAGCTCTGTGACAATTCTGCTTGCAAATGAAACTCTTCCCCTTAATTTATTGCACTAATTTACTGTTTGTAGATCGTCTTACAGATGCATATAAGGGGAAGCTAGCCAAATACATGATGGAGAAAGGCGAGAAGGATATGTTGGTAGGGTGTGATCAAGGAAGGTGGGAGGAGGCTTGAGTGGAGCATCAACATCGGCATTGGCCAGTTGGGCCAAATGACCAGTTTCTGTGTTGGAAATTCTCTTCATTCTTCAAAGACGTAAATTGACCTGATTAACACCAGAGCTACTGCATCATTCCAGAGCTGGTCAACTCCTCACTATTCTCCTACAGCTGAACTTCTGGCTGCTTCTTGGTTGGAATGTCTGCCATAGTCCACAAGGGTGTTTAAGAGTTCTGATTCAAACACCCCATATCAACAAGAGCTCCTTAGTAACAATGAGTCGTGTTGTAGAAATGCTCAGGAAGGAAAGCTTCCAGCTGATTTAATATTCTCTTGTGTTTCAGTTATGATTTTCAATAATAACGCTCACTTGTTACCTCAAGGCTCAGTCTGCTTGTTTGCTTTTCACAGACAAAGCTGTAGCTTTCCTCTAATCCCTAAGGTATTTATTAATTTGTGCTGATTTTGACGAGAACATTTTTAAAAACCTTAATCATGTAGGATAGATGGAAATATAAGTATATGACTATATTTAATATCTGCAACCTTTCGCTTGTTCAGAAAATGACTATTTTCTAAGCCTGCTTTTTATAATGCAATCAACTCAACTAAATCACCTCAATGGCAAATATAAGTTGATTTTAACTATGTTTATCTGACTCTTGTGTTCATTTGAGTTAGAGAGAGAGGGAGCAAGGCCATAGCGGAAGGAAGAAAATTACTGCTGAAATGCATTGCAAAGAAGCATTTAGGATTGGCCCAATTTGTACAGAATGCCTGACCCCAAGTTTCAAATTTTAGCTCAATGTTAGATATTCTCTGGTGCTCAGTTGTTGAAGTTACTCTTCGAACATAACACTCTTACTGTTAGGGTTATACCTGTACAGCCAAACCTTTAACTAAGATGTCCGTCTTGGCTCAGTGGGTGGCACTCCCAACTCTGACTCATGGGGTCAGATCTGACTCCAGAAACTTAAACACAGAATTCAGGCTGCCAGAGGGAGTTCTGTGCTGTTGATCAGAATAGATGTTAAGCTGAACCCCTGTCTGCCCTCAGATGGATGGAGAGAAGAGTAAGAGAGTTCTCCCCTGTGTGCTGGTCAATGTTTATCCTTTCAACTAATACCTGGTCATTATCATGTTTCTGTTTGTGGGTGCTTGCCATGAGCAAATTGGTTGACATGTTTCCCACATTACAACAGTGGCTTTACTTCTTTGCCTGGGTCTTGAAAGGCACTATATAAATTCAAGTTCTTTATTTATTAAAGCATGAGTGTAACTCAGGAGTAGCATTAGTATTCCCATATTCCCTTTGATCTGAAATGAATGATCATGTCTTCTTCGATCTCTTCAAAGGCAGCCTGAGAAAACAATTGGTAAGATGTGACCAGCGTCAGCCAGGACAAAGCAGCCCACTTGATTGGGATCCTATCCATCACCTTAAACAGTCACCTCCTCCACCACTGGCGCACAGTGGCAGCTGCATGTACCATCTACAAGATGCACTGCAGCAACTCACCAAGCCTCCTTTGACAGTACCTTCCAAATCCCTGACCACTATCACCTGGAAAGACAAGCAAATAGGAGCACCACCACCTGAAAGTCCCCCTCCAAGTCACTCAACACCCTGACTTGGAAATCGATCACCATTCATTCATTGATGCTGGGTCAAAATCCTCAAGCTCCCAACCTAACAGCACTGTGGATGCACCAACACATAAGAACGTAAGAAATAGGAGCAGGAATAGACCTTACTGCCTGTTGATCCTGCTCCGCCATTCAATATGATCATTGCTGATCTTAGGCTATGACATCACACAGACTACACCATCACTTTCTCAAAGGCAATTAGGAATGAGCAATAAGTATTGGCCTTGCTAGTTGCACTCACATCCCATGAATGAATTAAAAACATTCTTTTAAGTTGCTTTATTTCATAGCCATTGAACATACTGAACAGTAATGATCAGACTCACTCGGCTGAAATTGTCGACGGATGAAGTCATGGAGCCACAACGATGTTAAGCGCAGCGACTCATATAAATAGCCGGGGCAGACTGTTCCCCCACCCCCCTCCGATCATGTGGAGCGGGCGGGCTGTCTGTCCCCAGCAATGGTGTCAGCTGCCTGTACACAGGCACTGGTGCCATTTTTAAAGGGCTTTAAGTCCTGCCATTCAATTTAAATATTTAAAGATACATTGATTTTTAAAAAATTAAATGAAGTTATCTTGCCCCTCTCCAACCACCCCCCCCCCCAATAACCATAGAATAAATTACTTGCCCTCTTCACCCCACCCCCCCAAAAAACATTTACCTTGTCCACCTGATCTCCTCCCCGCGCGCCCCCCCCCCACCCAAAGTGGATAAACTTTAAACTATAACCCTTCCCACCATCCCCTACACCAATGATATGACTTTGACCCCACTACCCACCACACCCCCCCCCCCCCCCCCCCCCCCTCCGGCACATAGAAACTTACCTCCTTCCCCCTCCCCACCAGTGTTACGCCTCAGTTCCCCGGACGGGGATTCGAAGGCATGGGAGTGCAGGCCAGCAGCAGGAACTTCATTAATTTAAATTTATTTAAATATGTTAATGGGGGTCCCATCACCGAGCGGTGGGGGAGATGTCACGAGGCTTCACCACCGCCGGCAATATCGGGCGGGCCTTCCTGTCATTGGGGTGCATGGTGGCCCTCTCCTGGAGGCATTTTCCGGCCCCCTCTACCACGACCCCCGACATTTGGGGGGTGGCGTAAACTACAGGCCACTTATTTCAATTAGTACACCTTGTCTTCACATAATAAGGTGTAATAATAAATATGCCATGTTTTCCTATGCCAGTGTCTTGTCTTGCTTGATGTAAACAAACTAACTCCTAATCAAACAATTGCATTCTTGTTCTGAGTTTGACCAAAGCTTGGCCTTAGAGCTTTCTGTTCGCAGGCACATATATTGGTAGAAGCGGAGAAAGTAGAGGCAACGGATAGGGTAAACATTGAGAGGGGGGAGATACTAAAAAGACTGGCTTTGCTTGGGATAAATAAGACACCTGATCCATATGATTTGCATCCCAGTTTGCGAAAGGAAATGGGGATGGAGATAGAGGAAGGGCTTGCCATAATCTTCCAAACTTCCCTGGATATAGGGGAGGTGCCAGAGGTTTGGAGAGTGGCAAATGTAACGCCCTTATTCAAGAAGTGGGTGTAAGGTCAGACCTAGCAACTACGGACCAGTTAGTTTAACATCAGTGGAGGGTAAGGTTTTAGAACAATGATCAGGGAAAGAATCAATGAACACTGAGAGAGCTTTGAGTTAATTAAGGATAGCCAGCACAGATTTGTAAAGGGTGGATCATGCTTGACTAATCTAATTGAATTTTTTGATGAAGTAACAGAGAAGGTTGATGCAGGGGATGCAGTGGATGTTGTCTATCTGGAATTCAAGAAAGCATTTGATAAAGTACCACATAAAAAGCTGGTTAACAAAACTGAGGCTCATGGAATAGCCGAGTCAGTGTCTAATTGGTTGAAAAATTGGCTTAAGGACAGAAAACAGCAAGTTATAGTACATGTTTTTCAGACTGGAGGATGGTAGACAGTGGTGTTTCCCAAGGGTCAGTGCTGGGCCTACTGCTTTTTTTGCTATATATAAATGGCGTAAATCATGGAATACAAAGTAGAATTTCAAAATTTGCCGATGACACCAAGCTTGGAGGTGTGGCAAACAGCGAGTTATGATATGAACTGCCTGCAACAGGACATAGATAGGCTAGCAGATTGGGCAGACAGGTGACCGATGGAATTTAATACTGAAAAGTGTGAGGTGATGCATTTTGGCAGAAGGAAGAGGGAGAGGCAATATATACTTAATGGCACAGTTCTGAAGAGTGTGCAGAACAGAGGGACTTGGAGGTGCATGTGCATCGAGCTTTGAAGGTGGCAGAAAATATTGAGAGTGGTTAGTAAAGCATATGGGATCTTTGGCTTCATAAATAGAGGCATTGAATACAAAAGTAGCAAGTTATGCTGAACCTTTAAAATGCTCTGGTTAGGCCCCAACTAGAGTATTGCATCCAGTTCTGGTCACCACACTTTAGGAAGGGTGTGAGGGTCCTTGAAAGGTTGCAGGGGAGATTTAGCAGAATGGTTCCAGGGATGGGGGATTTTAGTTGCATGTTTAGGTTGAAAAAGCTGGGTTCGTTCTCCTCAACAAAGGAGATTAAGGAGCGATTTAATAGAGGTGTATAAAATTATGACAGGGTTAGATAAGTTAGACAAGGAATAGCTGTTCCCACTACCTGATGGTACAATAACTAGGGGACATAGATTGAAGATTTTGGACAAAAGATGCAGGTATGTGGAAGAGCTTTTTTGCCCAGCGGGAGATAATGCCCTGGAATTCGCTGCCCGCAAGGAAGCAGAGACAATCAATGACTTCAAAAGGAAGTAGCCTTGCAGGGCCACAGAGATTGAGCAGTGGAGTGGGACTGTCTGGATATCTCCCTGCAGAGTTCGCATGAACTCGACGGGCCGAATGGCCTCCTTCAGTGCCATAAATTACTCTGACTCCATGACCTGACTGACTGCCTGTGCCACACTCAATATTTTTCATCTGCCCTCTTCCCTATGTTACGACCAGGTGTGAAGTGTGCCGAGGGTTTTTTTGCTGTCTTTACTTGGTCTTATTGTAACAGGGTTTAATTTTAAACACACTGTGCTTTGAGCTCCCCCATTGTGAATCCTTGTTCACAGCTTTCCAATTATAAGACAAAGAAATCAATTCACACAGGTTTTCTGAGGTTTAAAGAAGAAAGATGAAATTTTATTAAAACTTAAACTCTAATACAGTTCACGCCTACGGATATACGACGCACCTATGCTAGCATGCAGACGCAATACACAGATGCAAATAGGGACAGAAAAGAGGAGAGGAAAATATAGTAGAGAGGTGTTTGACACAATATCAGAAGAGTTTCTTGTTTACTGTGCTTTGAGCTCACTTGATTGTAGGTAGTCTTCCTGTTCGTCGGGGCCCAGTGTTCTTCTTAAACCTTATTCATGTAGGAGACTTTTCTCTCTTCGAGGTTCACGTGTTTTCACAAGATTCAGTTCCGTGGGAAAGCGATGGAGGCTTGCAAGACTGGAGAGGAGGTTCTGTTCCAACCGGGAGCACATGGCTTTCTGATTTCAAACATTCTTTGTCCAACTTAAAACTCTCAGTTCAAACCTCTACACTAGCCAATTAGTCATGTGACTGAAACTGGTCTGACCACTTCTGTGCATTGGGGAAGCAACGACTGGGTCCCCATTGTTTCAACACTCTCTGTTACTATGCAAATGTCTTTCCAGTCCTGGGCTTGCAATTTTAAGTTTTAATGATCATGTGGCAAAATGATGTGTGCCTCAATCTTAGCAGGTGGGGGATTTGTCTGACACCTACCAGAAGGGAACTGACACAATGGGAGTGAGATGATAAGCAAATTGTTAGTCTGTCACAGCAATTGACTAATATTTACAATTTACGGACAAACAGCATCATTGCAGTTGCCTCAATGCCTATTTTAATCTTGAGTGATTACATGTTGCTTTAAAAATCTAACATTCAAAACTAACTCTTGCATTCCAAATTCTTTCTGCAGAAAATAGATAAGAAAAAAGCTTGACATGTGATAGTTCATGAAGAATAGCATCTTTTATATTGCCTGCACCCCACACTATGTTTTGCCATTACTCCCCTAATTGCAATGTACCCAAGGAAGTGGTTTCAAATTGGGGACTACAGACTACTGCATGATCCACGATGGAGTTTCCCTTTGCCAGCACAATTCTACTGTGCTAACACAGTCTACCTTGGGTCTGCTCGCATTGTCGAAGAATGATTTTAGAGGTCTAAAGGAGTATATCAAATATTTGCAGGTGGTCCCTCGCAAAGAAGAACATAAAAAGCACTGGCCTAAGGCTTTTCTTTGCTATGCTGTCACCTTCATTGTTCCCCAGGCCTTTATCCAGGACTGCTCCTGTATCCCTCTGCCTTCCTCTTCCAGGTGCTACCACTATAGTTCAAGAGCCTGGCTCTCTTTTTTTTTTTCCCCCCCCCCATTTCCCACTTTTAATACTTCACGGTATCAGCAGTAACCTTGGGTCCCACATCTACACCGTCACCACATCCCCCCTGCAGCCCCAACAGTTTCTCTTTCCACAGATGCTGCCTGACCTGCTGAGTATTTCCAGCATTTTCTGTTTTTTATACCACCCGTAGCTTTATTGGGCAACATAACCTTAAAAGTGCTTTCATTGCATTTCCTTATTGTTTGAACAAATGATTTCCACTTCAGCTATTTGTGAAATTGTCAGGTACACTGAAGCTTTCTATATATCCTGAAAGCACACAGCAGCTCAGGGTAATTACTACCTGCTGACATCTGGGATTTTAGTTGGAATTAATGAGGAGAAGCATCAGAAGATGCTATAGTTCAGATAGATTGAGATCAATTGCTGCTTTTTTCCGGTTTTTGATTTCACTAAGCATTTGCAGTGTTGACCACTTTGATTTGGTTCTCTTTCCCATTCTGAGTCCTGTGAGTTTTAAATACCTTTTCTATTTAGACATTCCAATGTTCTGCTCCTGTAGTTTCTTTCTTCCCCTGTACTGAAGTTAATCTCCAAAATAAATTTACTACAAAAAATTACTAGAGAATTCTACCAAGCGTTTAATTAACAGATGATAATTTAACTTGAGTTAAGGCTGCTGACATGACAAACAGTTTGTCTGAATGAAAAATTGCTCTTGATCTTTGTCTGACATGCTGCAAGGAAGGGTTGGGACGTGATTGCCAAGCATCCAATTTACACCTTCTCCTAGCATTTGGAAGCAGATCAGCAGTTGTAGGAACCTGCAACTAGTTTAGCTGGGATCACTACTTCTAGCTCACATATACCCTCTCCCAACATCATCAGGGATCAGAAGGATGCATCTTTCCAACTCTGGCCTCTCTCACATCTCCCATTTCCTTCTCTTCACCATTGGTGGCCATGACTTCAGCCATCTAGGCATGAAGGTCTGGAATTCCCTCCTCAAAATTCTTTGCCTCTGTACCTTTCTCTCCTCCTTTAAGATGCCCCTCAAAACCTACCTCTTTGACCAAGCGCTTGGTCACCCATCCTAATGGACGTTTGTGATACAACAAATAAGTGACAACAGTTTCCAGTGGAAGAAGAGTTGGTAGCCAAAAGACACAGATATAAGGTCTGGGGAAAAGAACCAGAGGCAACATGAGTTTTTATTTTGAACATAGCGAGTTGTTATGATCTAGAATGCACTGCCTAAAAGGATGGTGGAAGCAGATTCAATAGTAACATTCAAAATTTGAATACTTTCAAATACTTGAAAGGAAAGTATTTGCAGGGCTATGGAGAAAGAGCAAGGCAGTGGCACGAACTGGATAGCTAAAAGAGCTGGCACACCCATAATGGGCTGAATGGTCTCCTTCTGTGCTGTATCAATATATGATTCCATGAAAGGTGATTTGCCTTCTGCCAGGAAAATCATAAATAATTGCACAAAATGCATTTCCAATAAAAATTTCATCCCCTGTAGAATAACATAATTCTAGTAGACAGATTTCACATTTGATTTGCACAAAATAGAAAATAAATTCATCCAGTTTACTAATATATCTTCTATTCATATTTAGTGTACAAAATACATGGATAAAATTAAAGTAAGACACAACATATTAAAATTACTTACAAATTAATTGAAGGTAAAATAATAATGTCCAATACCTCCTTCCTTATTCTTCTCACAGAATAAAACTAGGAATTGCCTGTTGATGGTACACAAAGGGTTCCCCTCTGTATAAGGAGGCTGATTGGTAACTGCCTGCTCCTGGGGACCTCTATATCAACAAGGTACTGCTACATAATGGACAGACTGAAGACTTTCTGGGGTTGTGTTGCTCCAGATCAATTATGAGGCTGCTACAAAGTGCTGGTCTATTGAAGTGAATGGAGCTGCTTTGGAAGATAACCTGTTGCCCTCCCTCTGTCACTGACATCATTAAAGTAGAGCTTCCCTTAACTACATCTACGCTATTCATCTCAACTACTCCTTGTGGTAGCATGTTCTGCATTCTCACCACTCTGAGTAGAGAGAGTCTCCTGAATTCCCTTATTGAATTTATCAGTGAATATCTTATATTTATGAACCTTAGACTACCTCACAAGTAGAAACAGTCAGAACGTTGTGGGTTCAAGTTGCAGTCCGGAAACTTGGAGCGGGATTTTCAGAGCCACCCCTAAAGGAGGGAACGGAGGCCCCGAAAATACTGGCACTGGACCAGAATTTTTGAGGGATAAAAAATTGTCACATTCTAACTTCCCTTCCTTCCATTTAAATTATCAGCGATCTATGTTTTGGCTTGACTTTTTAGAATTTTGAGAGAGAATAATAAATAAATAGACTAAATTCTCTTCAGTTTAAATGGTCTGAGAGAACTCCTTTCAGGTGCTAACACACAGCTGTCTGTCTATCCTCTGTTAGAACAGGCTGTTTGCACTATAAGCCAGTTCAAAATTAAATTTTAAGAAATGTATCTCTCGATGCTCAGTTCGAGTGCCTGTATCCAAGGCAATGAGAATGCACCCTTTGAATCGCAGTCTCTGAATGGCTGTATCCTGGGGCAATGAAAATGCATTCTTTGACTCAGCTTCTGGAACCTGCTGCCTTAAAGCAGTATGACTCCTTTTCCAGCCTTAAAAGTACACCGCATTCTTCCCAAAAATAAGCTACAGGATCATAACACTTCCGCCCCTGGTGGAATGAAACGCCATTCCTGAAATGCATTTCTCTACAATGGGTAAAAAAATACAAATTGAAAAAAAGCTAACACATTTTCTTTTGCATTTACAGGCATACACCTTACTAAAATGTTCAGACTGCAGCAACAAGTTCCACCAGAACATTTCGGCTTTAAATTTTCAAAACGTTGTCCCAATTAACCCAGTTCAAATAAACAAGCATAGTCTTCCAATTGTTTTGTGCTTTCCCTCCAAGTGTCCCTTTCGTCCATCACCTCAGCCAGATGAACTGCACTGACCACTACTGGCTACTATTCTCTGAGAAGTTTCTCGAGTACCCCTTAACCTATGTGGCATCACTTGATACTGGGAAATCCTTTCCGGTATAACAGAAGCTGATTTTCTTACCCTGGTTGTCAACGGAATTTGGCAGTATCCCTCCAACACATGTGTCTCTTTAGGACACATTGTGTTGCCCACTCTGCCCTTCAGCATGCATTGTACCTCTGCTTCCACTTGGGCCTGTCTGTTTTTTTTAAAGGAATGGTTCCCCCTATACCGACATCATGTATGGCTAAGGTTGTGCATCCTAGCTTATCCCTACAAATCTTTTGAAACGTTGTGAAAACCCTGGTTAGGACTTCACGCTGTTTGCCTCTAAGTGTAAAAGCCTATTGTTTAATTTTCCTAGCCATTCTGCATTCACTAATGGGATAGTTGGAGGTTCAATCTGAGAATTTCCTAGGCTGACTTCTGCCTCATCCTCATTCTCAACAGTCCCGATTACCTGACATACCTGTACTGGCTTATCCTCCTCCCTGTGGTAATATTGTTTGAGCATATTAATGTGACAGAACAAGTTCTTCTTCCGGCGATCAGGGGTGTCAATCAAGTAATCTACCTTACCCACTCTTTTCATCACTCTATATGGGCCACTGAACCATGCTTTCAATGGTTCTCCCTGTGACAGTAACAACACTAATACCGCATCCCCAGGTTTCATGGTAGGTTGTAGTTTTACCACCGTTTGACAGGTGTAGCATGTTCTACAAAATTGTCTCACGTCCTTTGTAAGACCTGGACAGCAATAATGTTGGCTTATGCGTGATTTGGTCTTCCAAATTCCCCTAGGTCCTGCAAAATGAATGTCATGTGCTGACCTTAATAATCCTTGTCGATATTTAGGTGGTACCACGATCTGTTCAACAACTGTCCAGTCTTCGTCGGCAGGTCTATGAGGCGGTCTCCATTTCCTCCTCAAAACCCTGTTTGCCATATAAGAGCCTTCCAGAACTCTCTTCACTTCAACTTCTGTTAGAGCTGTCTGTGCCATTCGGTATATCTCTGGATCAGCTTGCTGTGCTGCAATGATAAACGATCTGTTAAACAACTCATTTGGATTATCTAAATCCCTAAATAATGTTTCAGATATTGTTCCTGTATTTGTTCCATTTCCTTAATTTTACTTGGTTCCTCTGTAACTATAGGAGAAACTGATATTTTGATCCAGTCAAATCATTTCCTAGGAGCAAATCAATTCCCTTCACTGGTAAACTGTGGACAACACCTACAGTTACTATCCCAGATATGAAGTCACTCTCTAGGTGTACTGTATGCAAAGGTATGGGTATATACCCCCTGACAATTCCATTAACTAAAATTTGAGCGTTCAAGGTGCTCTCTGGTGGAAACCTCATATCTTTCCCCAGCGAGAGTGTTTGGGTTGCCCATGTGTCCCGGAGTATAATGATAGATTTTCCTGCCTCATTTACAGGATATGGTGTTACTCTCCCCTTTGACAAAAATTCATTATAACTCTCAGGTATTTTATTCTTAACGTCTATGCCCCTTTTAGTTTTAGTATCTGGTTTCACATTCACAGCAGTCATTAAAGCTATAGCCTGGTCTGCTATACTCTCAATCAGAGTCTTTTCCTCTGCACTAACTTTGTGTACCCCAACAAGTCCTATCGGTTTACCTCATAAGATGACCCGTTTTGTTGCAATGACAACACTTTGGCTTGTGAACCTCACTTCTACCCTCAGCACCTTCCTTTCTGACCTGAGGTGGTGATCCTGGGGCATTCCCAGCTGTTCATTCTTGTCCCGGCTACTTGCCTTCCTCTCACTCTCCCACTTTCTATCCTTCTCGGGTTTATGGGGGTGACAGACAAAATAGATTGGCTTATTCACAAGCTCAAAATCATCAGCAATCTCTGCTGCTTGCCTAGCTTTCAAAACTTTCAGGTTATCTATATGAGTTCTCACTACTGAAGGAATGGAGTTTTTAAACTCTTCTAAGAGAATCAATTCTCAAAGGTGCTCATATGTGGTTTTGATCTTTAATGCCTGTATCCAACAGTCAAAAGTAATTTACTTCTCCCTCTCAAATTCTAAATATGTCTGCCCAGCCAATCTTCATAAGTTCCTAAACTTCTGACGGTAAGCTTCAGGGACTAACTCATATGCAGCAAGAATAGTCTTTTTTGCCATCTCATAATCTGCAGAAGCCTCTTCAGAAAGCATGGTATAAGCATCATGAGCTCTGCCCATCAGCCTGCCCTGCATGAGCAGTGTCCAGCTTTCTTTCGGCCATTTCATCTATTTGGCTATTTTTTCAAAAGATATGAAAACTGCCTGTACGTCCCTTTCCTCAAACGTAGGAAGAGCCTGTATAAATTTAAACAACTTTTCGCTGGGTCCTGATCTAAACTCCGATTCATTCTGACTCTTTTGTCTTAGTTCCATCTCTTTTAGCCGAAATTCCCTCTCTTCTCTTTCACTTTCTCTCCGAAATGCTCTCTCTTTATCCCTTTCATTTTTTTCCAATTCATGTTTTCTTAATACTTTTTTTCCAATCGGGAGCCAGTCATGGCTGCTCCAGGGCATCATTGTGACCCCATAAGAGGTTCAGCAGGGTAAAGGGCTCCGAGCACTTGGTCAGGGGGTGACCTTGGTGCAGCAAAGCTGGCAGGGAGACTGGGCACTCGGCGCCCAGGCTTTGAATAGGGTCAACACCTCCTGGCATCATGGGGGCAGAGGAGCACGGAGTTCCAAAGACAGTTGAGTGCCAAACTTCTCAGAAGGAAGGCTCCAGCTGACAATGGGGGCATGGCTGTCAGATTTTGGGCCCAGTGGTGATGAGGGGCAACACCCTTCACAGGAAGGCAGAATCCCAGGCATCAGGAGGCCTTGGGAGAGAAAAGAGGGGCAGGAAGGCAACTGAGGCTAAACCATCAACACAGGATCTACCACCGAAGACAGAGCTACCTGGAGGTGACTGAGACTCAGTCCTGCAGAAGACTCCGACTCTCCAGGCAGATGGCCACAGAGATCTGTACCCTCGTTGCTGACTACTTTGCATCTTTCTGCAGTGGCAGCCATGCCCAGCAGTGGCCTGGAACTTCTTCACTTCTGGCTCCTTCCAAGGATTAGCTGCGGACTTTAGTAGCATCTCAAATATGACTGGACTCCATCTTGCTGGTCACTGACGTCATCTTTGCCAGAGCTGGACAGCATGTTCATTTAAGGACATGGCCTTGCAGGGACAGAGAGCATCGGGTTTCGCCTTCAGCGTTAGATTCCCCCAAATACGGCACATTAGTGATTGTACCAATATGGCCATTAAGGCACTGAGTGACTGGCCAGTGACATCCATCAACAAGACTGACTTCCACTCCCTCACTGGCCTGCAAACATAGCAAGAGTTGCCTCCATGTGTGCACTCACTTTCCTGGCAGCTGCCATAACTCCTTTACCTTGCCAGTCCAGGCTGCCTCAGATCTTTACTCCAACCCCCAAAGTGCGTGAATGGATCCCAGGGGACAAGGCCTTGAAGCGCTGGCTACCGACCCTTCCATGGGAGCCCCAGATGTAATGTTACTTGATCCTTTGGTATATGAACTATTACAAGATTCGCAGGATTACAACTAATATCCAAAGAATATTGGAAGTTTTATTATAAATTAACTGGAACAAATTTACACCATTACTACAGAGCCACACCAACACACGTCTCACTCTGTCAGGCTACACCAACAACCCCATGGTCATTTTAAAAAATTCTTTCATGGGATGTGGGCATCACTGGCAAGTCAGCATTTGTTGCCCATCCCTAATTGCCCTTGAGAAGGTGGTGGTGAGCTGCCATCTTGAACCACTGCAGTCCATCTGGTGTAGGTACACCCACAGTGCTGTTTGGGAGGGAGTTCCAGGATTTTGACCCAGCGACAGTGAAGGAACGGTGATATAATTCCAAGTCAGGATGGTGCGTGACTTGGAGGGGAACTTGCAGGTGGGGTGGTGTTCCCATGCCTCTGGTGTCCTTGTCCTTCTATGTGGTAGAGGTCGTGGGTTTTGGAAGGTCCTGTCGAAGGAGCCTTGGTGAGTTGCTGCAGTGCATCTTGTAGATAGTACACACTGCTGCCACTGTGTCAGTGGTAGAGGGAGTGAATGTTTACGGTGGTGGATGAGGTGCCGATCAAGCTGGCTGCTTTGTCCTGAATAGTGTCAAGCTTCTTGAATGTTGTTGGAGCTGCACTCATCCAGACAAGTGGGGAATATTCCATCACACTCCTAACTTGTGCCTTGTAGATGGTGGACAGGCACTGGGGCGAGAGGAGGTGAGTTACTTGCCACAGAATTCTTAGCCTCTGACCTGCTCTTGTAGCCACAGTATTTATGTGGCTGGTCCAGCTCAGTTTCTGATCAATGGTAACCCCCAAAATGTTGAAAGTGGGGTATTCAGCAATGGTAATGCCGTTGAATGTCAAGGGAAGATGGTTAGATTCTGTCTTATTGGAGATAGTCATTGCCTGGAACTTGTGTGGTGCAAATGTAACTTGCCATTTATCAGCCCAAGCCTGAATGTTGTCCAGGTCTTGCTGCATATGGACACAGACTGCTTCAGTATCTGAGGAGTTGTAAATGGTACCTAACATTGTAATGTTACAACCAGGTGAGAAAGGGGTCTCGGGGTTGCCTCTTAGCCTTTTCCTGGTTTGGCTGTAACAGGGTTTAATTTTTTAAAAACACCATGTTTTTAGCTTCCCTTCAGTGAATTCTTGTTCACTGCTTTCCAATTGTAATGGCAAAGAATTCAACTAGACAGATTTTCTTAAACTTACACCTTTCTTGTTTAAATCTATTAACCTTAAAACTCTAATTCGGTTAAACTACTAAAAATACATGACACGACCTTGCTAGCATGCACACGCGATAAACACACACACAGATAGAGACAGAAAAATAGAAAAAATCAAGGGGAAAGGTTTGAAGCAGTAGCTGGTGTTCATTTGCTGTCTTTTGAGTTTGATGAGTCTTTGGTTGCAATTAAATCTTGCTGTCTCATTGGGACCCAGTACGCACATTCAAACTTGTTTTGATAGTTTTCTATCTTCTTGAAATCCAGTTGCAGTCTTTTCATGAGAGAGAGAGAGCGAGACAGGGAGATGCTGTCTTCTTTCAAGTTCAGTTGCAGTCTGTTTTTGTTTTCTATGCGGCACAATTCAAGCCAAACCTAGACCAGCAGGCCAGTCATGTGATCTTTTTTGGAGCAACCTGCCGGCAAGGTTTTGTGGATTCTTTTAATCATAGTAGACATCCTTAGTAGGCTGCTGGAATGCTGACTTTCAAACATCCAATGTCTTTTGATCAAAATCCATTTGGTTAATTGAATCAGGGAGCAGTTCCATTGTCTTCTCCAGGCAACTGTCTTTTAGAATGCAAATGTTTCCAGCCGCTGTCCTTTTAGAATGTAGGTGCAGCCATGTTTTCAGTCCAGTAAGAGTTTAAAATT
Organism: Heterodontus francisci; assembly: GCF_036365525.1. Lineage (NCBI taxonomy): Eukaryota > Metazoa > Chordata > Chondrichthyes > Heterodontiformes > Heterodontidae > Heterodontus > Heterodontus francisci. Next base: position 12,994,130 of record NC_090385.1, read on the forward strand.
AATGTTCCATGTGACGAAATTAAATGCCTCATTCTTGGCAGGTGTGGTTTTCATCACCGTACAATCATTTGCAAATATCTCCACTTCTGACCTTATGATGGAAGGAAGGTCAGTGATGAAGCAGCTGAAGATGGTTCGGCCTAGGATCCTACCTTGAGGAAAGCCGGCTGTGTTGTCCTGGGACTGAGATGATCGACCTCCAACAATCTCAACCAGCTTCCTTTGTGCCAGGCACGACTCCAGCCAGTGAAGAGTTTTCCCTTTGATTCCCATTGACCTCAGTTTGCCTAGAGCCCCTTGATGCCACATTCGGACAAATGCTTCCTTGCTATCCAGAGCAATCACTCTCACATCACATCTTAAGTTCAGCTGTTTTGTGCATGACTTGTGGCTTGCAGATGGTGGACAGACTTTGTGGAGTCAAAAGGTGAGTTACTTGCCACATAATTCCCAGCCTCTGACCCGTTCTTGTAGCCACTGTATTTATATGGCTCGTCTAGTTCAGTTTCTGGTCAATGGTAAACCCCAGGATGTTGATAGTGGGGGATTCAGCGATGGAAATGCCATTGAATGTCAAGGGGAGATGGGTTAGATAGTCTCTTGTTTGAGATGGTCATTGCCTGACACTTGTGTGGCATGAATGTAACTTGCCATTTATCAGCCCAAGCCTGACTATTATCCAGGTCTTGCTGCATCTGGACATGGTCTGCTTCAATAGCTGAGGAGTCGCGAATGGTGCTGAACATTGTACAGTCATCAGGGAGCATCCTCACTTCTGACCTTATGATGGAGGGAAGGTCATTGATGAAGCAGCTGAAGATGATTGGGCCTACCCTGAGGAACTCCTGGAGTAATGTCCTGGGACTGAAATGATTGACCTCCAACAACCACAACCATCTTCCTTTGTGCCAGTTACGACTCCAACCAGTGGAGACTTTTCCCCTGAGTCCCATTGACTCCAGTTTTGCTAGGGCTCCTTGATGCCATACTCGGTGAAATGCTGCCTTGATGTCAAGGACTCTCACCTCACTCTTGAGTTCAGCTCTTTTGTCCATGTTTGGGCCAAGGTCAGGAGCTGAGTGGCACTGCCGGAACCCAAACTGACCATCGGTGAACATGTTATTGCTATTAAGTGCTGCTTGATAGCACCTTTGGCGACCCCTTCCAGCATTTTGCTGATGATCGAGAGTAAACTGATGGAACAGTAATTGGCTGGTTTGGATTTATCCTGCTTTTTGTGGATAGGACATACTTGGGAAAATTTTCCACATTGTCAGGTAGATGCCAGTGCTGTAGCTGTACTGGCACAGTTTTCTAGGGACACGGCTAGTTCTGGAGCACAAGTCTCCAGTACTACAGCCAGGATGTTGTCAGGACCAATGGCCTTTGTAGTATCCAGTGCCTTCAGCCATTTCTTAATATCACATGGAGTGAATCAGATTGACTGAAGACTGGCAATTGTAATGCTGGGAACTGAGGTGGATCATCCAATCGGCACTTCTGACTGAAGATAGTAGCGAATGCTTCAGCTTTGGCTTTTGCACTGATGTACTGGGCTCCACCATCATTGAGGATGGGGATGTATATGGAGCCTCCTCCTCCTCTTTTTTAGTTATTTAATTGTCCACCACCATTCACAACTGGATGTGGCAGGACTGCAAAGCTTTGATTTGATCCGTTGGTGGTGGGATTACTTAGCCCTGTCTATTGCATGCTGCTTCCGCTGTTTGGCATGCAAGTAGTCCTGTGTTGTAGCTTCACCAGGTTGGCACCTCATTTTTAGGTTTGCGTAGTGCTGCTCCTGGCTGCTCTCCTGCACTCTTCATTGAACCAGGGATGATCCCCTGGCTGGATGGTAATGGAGGGATATACCGGGCTATGAGGTTACAGATTGTGTTTGAATTTTGCTGCTGCTGATCACCCACAGCACCTCATGGATGCCCAGTTTTGAGCTGATAGATCTGTTCTGAATCGAACGCAATGTGGCAATGCCACACAACCAGATGGAGGGTGTACTTAGTGTGAAGACAGGACTTTGTTTTCACAAGGACTGTGCAGTGGTCACTCCTACCAATACTGACATGGACAGATGCATCTGTGACAGGTAAATTGGTGAGGACGAGGCAATGTAGGTTTTCTGCAACAACACTTCACTTACAGCTTCTTAAAGTGGCCCTCTTAAGGTGGTCCCACAACACCAGACAGAGTCACAGAGGCAATATAACCAATGCCACCTGCTCAGTAGGATGACCACTGAGCAAGCCATAGGGCTTCTGAAGATCAGATTCTAGTGCCCGGACTGATCAGGTGGTACCCTCCAATACCCTCCTGCAAGGGTCTCAGTCATTGTGGTGATCTGCTGATCTCTGTATAACATGGCCTTCCAGAGAGGTGTGGATCTTGAAGGAGACAGTTCATCGGGGGAGGAGTAGGAGCAGAAGGTAAGGGGGGAGGAGGAATTGGTGGCGGAGGGAGATGATACTAAACAGAGAGGTACCCCTGTTGTACAATGAGGTGGCCTCCTCCTGTCGCTCTCCAGGAGGAGGGCCTCCCTCCTCTCCCTCACAACCTCCAGCATTATATCCAGGTCAGCGAGGGTCTGCCCTACCCCAGGTGCCGGGCCTCCAGCTCCTCTCTGACATCCCGCTTCCCTCTGGTGCTGTGGAAGGCTTTGGCATAAACTGCAGATTTTTCCTTCAGGGCACCCAGCAGCCTCAGTGATGGCTGTCGTTGGTGTCTAAATGAGTCCCAACCTTAATCTGACCAAGCTCCATTCCCGCCCCCACTGGCTCTAAATGGACAGGAAACCCGTCTCCAGATCAATTAAGGGTTCACCCCTGTGAAAATCTGAACTTTAATCAGTCTCCCACCAGAGGTGGTTTTCTGACCCAAAAACAGACTCGACTCCTGTTTGCCGCCTCCTTGGTGAAAATTCCGCCCTGAGCGTAAAAGTCTCAGCTGACGTTCCAGTCAAGTACAGGGGGAACTGCTCTGTCAAAGGTGCTTTATTTCGGATGACACATTAAACCTAGGGCTTGTCTGGTCTCTCAAGTGTATGTAAAAGATCTCATTGTACTATTTTAAAGAAGAGCAGGGGAATTATTTCCAGCATCTTGGACAATATTTGTCCCTCAATCAACAGTATTGCAAACAGCTTATCTGGTCATTATCACATTGCTGTTTTTGGGAGCTTGCTGTGTGCAGATTGGCTGCTGTGTTTCCTACATTACAAGTGACCACACTTTAAAAGTACTTGATTGGCTGTAAAGTGCTTTGGGGCATCCTGAAAGGTGCTATATAAATGCAAGTCCTTATTCTTTCTCGATGTCAACCCTATCAAACACCTTCATAATTTTAAGGACCTCTATTAAGTCGCCTCTCAGTCTTCTCTTTTCTAGAGAGAAGAGTGCATACTGATCAGACTTATTAAGACAATACGCAAAGGGAAAATAGAACAATATAAGCTCAGCTTTGATCGACAGTAATTTAGGCGTGCCACTAAATTGCACACACAGCAAGCTACCTTTCCCAGGCTTCATACAGTTTGAGCATATGAGCAAACGATTATACTCAGGTAACTCTTAATCAATCACCTCTCCTAATTACACTCAGGTTTTTATTGACTCCTTAGGCCATCAGAAATCAGTGATACAATTATATAGAATACACTGTACCTGAAGGAAATAACCAAGCCAGTTTTTAGCAGAACAACTATCAATAGTTCTATAGCTAGACACTGCTCAGTAACACATAGGGGAATAGATTCCATTTGCTAGCTATTTATAGCAAAGCCAAACATGGATTATAAAGAATATGTTTCCAATTACAATACAAATAGGGAACAGAGGAAATCCTGCACCACACCAACTCCCCACATAATTTATTCATTTATTCTTTTGATGTGGATGCTGCTGGCAAGGCCAACATTTATTGCCCCTCCCTAATTGCCCTTCAGAAGGTGGTGATGGTTCTTCTTGAACCACTGCAGTCCATGTGGTGAAGGGGTTCTCACAGGGGAGAATTTTCCAGCAGGCGTGTAGACTTTGACGTCGGGACCATATGTGAGTCCCAAGACTACACACGGCCTCAGCATGCCTGCTGGAGCAACTTCATGTGAGGCGGCCTCCTAATTAGCCACCTCCACATTTGTTGTCCAATTGAGGATGGCAGGAAGTGGGAGGCTCAGTGAGAGAGCCCACAACAATGTCTGGCCGGCTGCCCCACCAGGAGAGGTGAGCACAGCTGGAGAAGAGGGAGACCTAGGGAGAACCTCAAAATAGAGGTACTCACAAAGGCATCCTTCTTCAGCTTAATCAAAAGAAGGCCCGAACTATGAGGGGCCTTAAGGTGGAGGAGTAACCCCTCCACGAAAATGCCTGCGGCCACTTCTGGACCCCTGTGAGCCTTGTAGACTCCCGATACTGCCATATCATGCACCCTCTGATGGTCTGCTGACCTCTCGCCGGGAAGGCCACCTCCAAATAGCTGCCGAGCTCCTGACACAGCACAGGACATGTGCACCTTCAGTAAAGTTCAATACTCCTTGTAAATTTACCATTAATGACCCCCTTAACAGCCTTAATTGGCTACCTGTCTTCAGCAAGCAGGTTCCCAGCCCAACCCCTGGGAAACTCCCCCTGGGGCGGGAGGATCTCGGGAAGCCATCCCAATGCAGCTTCCCCCTACTTTCCCGACCCCCTCACCTCCAAACCCATTTCCACAGGGCCGGAAAAATTACCCCACAGTATCCATAATTTATTACTGCGTGTACAGGTGATAATGTGTTAGGACTTAGAAGTCATCCAGAGTTGACATCTAACCTCTGTGTGGAGCAAGAGTCTGATCAATGTCTTTATATTGCGAGATTTTGGTTGATGTCGCAACTTAAAACTGTCAATAGTTAAATGTTAGTATCAATTTCAGGAGGGTTAACCTTTTACTTGTGGGTAAAGATTTTGGGAAGATATATTAGGGTATACAGTGTCAGGCAAGCCCCACCAGCCAAGGCTGAGGCACACATTATTTCGCCACATGAACGTTAAAACTTAAAATTGCAAGCTCTGACTGGAAGGAAATTTCCATGGTAAAAGACAATGTTGAAACAATAGGGATCCAGCAGTTGCTTCTCCAATACACAGAAGTGGTCAGACCAGTTTTGGACACATGACTGACTGGCTGGAGTTTTTGAATTTGAACTTTCAACCAAGGAGGTTGAGGAGACTGTCCCATATGAGGAGCTAGTCACAAGACTAATCTGATGGGCAACTTGGGAGTTTTTTTTGAATTTGAACTCCCAACAAAGGTTTTTTTGAACAGCTACAAAGCTGTGTGCTCATGGAGTCAAGACCTTCTCCTGGGACTGAGAACATCTCCTCTCCTGCCTGCCCTGTCTGACTACCTTCATCTCTTCCCACGGAACGGAATCTTGTGAAAACACGTGAAACTCAAAGACAGAAGGGTTTGCCACGTGAACAAAGTTTTAAGAAGATTACTGGGCCCCAACGAACTGCAAGACCCTATCTTTAATCAAGGACTACAGCAAGCTCGAGAAACAGTAACAAGATATTGCCTCAAACTGTTCTACTTATCTTTTCTTTTCCATTCCTATCTGCATGTTAATATTGTATGTGCATGCTAGCAGGAGTGTGTTGTATATCCGTAGGCGTGAACCGTATTAGAGTTTAAGTTTTAAAGTTTTAATAAATTTCCTCTTTCTGCTTTAAACTAAAGAAAGCCTGTTTGTGCTCAGTTATTTGCCTGATAATTGGAAACTGTGAACACGGATTCACAAATAGCGGAGCTCAAAACAGTTTAAAATTAAACCCTGTTACAATAAGACCAGGTAAAGACAGCCAAGGACCCCTAGACACGTTGCTCACCTAAGTTGTAACATAAAATAAAAGTGGATTAGTGTTAAAACTATGTGAAAGGCCAAGACGCCGCAGAGCCTCCACGATATTATGCGCAGAGGCTCATTAGCATCACTGCACCGAGCTGCCCTACCCACCCCCCCCCCCCCTATTATGTGGGGAGAGGCAGGACATTTTGACAGCTGTGTAGCAGGTGCTGGGGCCCTATTTAAAGCGTCCCAGCACCTGCTTCCTGACAGCTGTCAAAGAAATACTTACCTGACTGCTGAAGAGTGGGGCTGCTGTCAATCTGGCAGCAATGCAGAAAGTGCTGCAGAAATCCAACAGGTCAGGCAGCATCTGTGGAGAGAGAAGCAGAGTTAACTTGACCAAGTTCACAGACCTGAAAGTTAACTCTGCTTCTCTCTCCACAGATGCTGCCTGACCTGCTGAGTGACCCCAGCCCTTCCTGCTTTGCTGCCACATACTTACCCTGCTGTGGCCCAGTGTCCTATGAAATTGCGATCCTCTTCTTCCACTCAAGTGTAACATTCCTACTTGTAGGCGTGCTGCACCTGGATGAATAATCTTAATTTTTCACATTCCAGGATGTGAGACTTAAATAGACCATAAAAGGCAAATACGCAACAGAAATAAAACCATAATTGAAGAATAATTACCTACTATGAGCATCTAATCATCTGACTGTGTAAAGCCACCGACTAATAAGCATTTGGAACCTGTATTCATTTCTCTGCTCACTATTATGTGATGTAAATACATGTAACTGCAATTATACGATCTTTGTTAGGAAAACTGGAAAATATGTTCATATTCTAGCTGCATTGCCAACTAGAAATATTACACCAACAAATATGATCAACTACTGCAGAAGCAAAGTGTTCGCGAACATGTGTCGATGTGTAATAGTTGAAAAACCATGACAACAGCAGAGATTTCCTCACTCGTCCTGCATTGGTTTTCAAACCTGTACAAGACAAACCTTGTAGCCAGAAGTTACAGCTGTTCCATGGTTCAGTCACTTTTGCATTTAAAGGACCAGTCCAAAGGCGGAGGATGGCAGAGGGGTGCTCTAGGGTGGCCCCGCAGTTCAGCGATGCCTCCCTGGCCACTCTCCTCCAGACTGTGTGGACAAGGTGGGAGGTCCTTTTCACCAGCGACAGTAAGAGGCCCTCCTGCCTGAACAAGACAGTCTGGCTGGAGATGGCAGAGGAGGTGAGTAGCCGTGGGGCCATCCGGCGTCAAAGAGTCCAATGCTGGAAGGGCATGAACGAGCACTCTTCCAGCCAGCCGGGGCCTGCTGGGCCTCGTGTGCACAGGGTACGAGCGCCAAAGTCATCCACAGCCAAATCTGATCAGCAGCCTTCCTCCAGTCAGGCTGCTAGTGCAGAGGCTGCACCAAGAATGGGCAACCTCTCCGTTTACAGAGAACACACTGACACAAATGGGAATTCACGGGTGTCGCAGCAATGTAAATACATCTTTCACTAAATGTTTCTCTCAAACGTGTGTCCTTTTCTCTCTGTGAATGATGTTTGCCAGCATGTAACGCCAATGTCACGTCCCTTTGCACCTTTGGCCCTCAGAAGAGCCAACGTATACAATAACATCATTGCCATGCCACCATTACTCATGAGCATCTCCACGGATGCAGTGACATGGACATTGGCTCAGTCAGCTGCTGCCTCTAATGGTTTACACAGGGATGCTGCAGATGTGGACAGGTGCACAGCAGGTGAGCGAGGGTGATGTGTGACTTGCAGAGCTCATGTCGGTTCCTATGGAGCAGAGAGCCTTTGTCTGATAGGCCACTGCCGTACATCCCTACCTCACTGCTAGCCCTGCGTGCAGAGCCTGGGTGCCACGCGCCCTTCCATATGTCTTTCATGTTCTCGGTCCTCAGCGTCCTTATAGTCCGATGAGGAATCCTGTTGACCTCTCTCCTCATCATGCCAGGTCTGGCCCCTATTGGGTGCGTAGTTGTGCAGAGCAGCAAAAAAAGGAGCTGGCCTTTTTGGCCCGTAGTACAGGGCATCACCCTATCCATCCAGGCATTGGAGGTGCTCTTTCAGCATGCCGATCAGCTGCTCAATGGTGGCTCATGTAGCTCAGTGGCTGGCATCGTATCTCTCCTCTGCAGCAGTGGTGGGGTCTCTCACTGGTGTCAGGAGCTATGTCTGCAAAGGATAGCCCTTATCTCCAAGAAGCTACTCCTCCATCTGAGCCAGTTCAGTGAACAGCGGTGGCAGCTGGGACTGGCACAGGTCTCATGGCAGCTGCCTGAGAAACGGTCACAGATTTGCATGAAGCATCTCTGGTGATCACGTACCAGCTTCAGCTAAATTGAGAGGATTCCTTTAATGGTGAAGTCTGCAGATGGTAGCCTGGCGGGAGGCCTGTTGGCCACATGAGTGCAGTCTATGAACATTACAACCTATGGTTCTCTGGCAATGTTGTCGAAGCCAATGCCCCTCTGGACCTGGCTGTGAGAGTCCGTCCTGAAGCAGACATACTCACTGGCCTCTGGTGCAAGGCATTGGTGACCTCCCTGATGCAGCGGTGCACTGCTGACTGTGACCCCACAAAGGTGGGCCCCTGAAAAGCTGCATAAGCATCAAGCTTGAGAACCACTGCCATTATGAGGACCAGATGCATGGGATGTCCAGCAAAGCCCATGGACTGCAGGTGATCATTGAGCAGGGAACAGAGACATGTCACCACCCTCTCTACATGTGCAATTGCCTCTGATACTTTTTTTAAATTTTAGAGATACAGCACTGAAACAGGCCCTTCAGCCCACCGAGTCTGTACCGACCAACAACCACCCATTTATACTAACCCTACAGTAATCCCATATTGCCTACCACCTACCTACACTAGGGGCAATTTTACAACAGCCAATTTACCTATCAACCTGCAAGTCTTTGGCTGTGGGAGGAAACCAGAGCAGCCGGCAAAAAACCCACGCAGTCACAGGGAGAACTTGCAAACTCCGCACAGGCAGCACCCAGAATCGAACCCGGGTCCCTGGAGCTGTGAGGCTACAGTGCTAACCAGTGCACCACTGTGCTCTGACATTTGATAGCATGTCATGTGGGGCCTGTAGATGCATGGCAATTGTAATGGCGAGCACCCCTTGAGGGCTGCTGCTCACGACCGGGGGCCTCTATGTGGATCGCACCTGCTTGTTGATTTTTGCCTCTGGTGCATACGGATCCTCAGAAGCAGAGGATCACACAATGTAGGATGAGCCATACCTATTTCCATGTGATAAATAAATAATTGAACCCTTCATGTATTCAAAGGATCCTAACAGGGCAAGCATTGGTGCTGACGGGTACGTCAGCTCCTTTCCTGGATCAACTATGTGGCGTGCCATGGCCTTGCCCATCTTGGCCAACACTCAGTGGCACAGCATGACCACATCAAGATCCTCGTAGCTGAATCGATTGCCCCCACCATCCATATAACCTTCATGCTCCCACCCTCTCTGACACCCTCCCCACACATAGGGTGACTAGAGTGCCATTGCTCCTTCACAAACACAAACAAAAGCAAAGTGTACACTGTCTACCGAGAGAGGGTACACAGTACCTCCTTTCATGCCTGCAGAGTTTTCCCTCCAGTAATCCCAGACCTCCTCCCTTTCAGAGTGCAGAGTGACCCCTGTAACTCCCCCCTTCCTTCCTCCCTTTAAGAATGTAGAGTGATACCCCTAAAAACGGAACTTCCCTTTCTGTAGTGAAACCGTCTGCCTCTGATAACCCACTGGCTTTTCAAATCATGAATGTAATGGCACGTGACGGCCGTCCGTTCAAAGTAAAATCAGGAAGTGTCAATGGAGAGGCGGTGGGCTGCATAATCTGCAGAGGTAAGTATCGTTTAACATATTCTAATTGGGGTGCCACTGCTGTGCGGCGGGGGGGCCTCACTGAGGTCCACTGCCGTGCAGCGGGGGGGCCTCACTGAGGTCCACTGCCGTGCGGCAGGGGAGCCTCACTGAGGTCCATTGCCGTGCGGCGGGGGGGCCTCACTAAGGTCCACTGCCGTGCAGCGGGGGGGCCTCACTGAGGTCCACTGCCGTGCGGCGGGGGGGCCTCACTGAGGTCCATTGCCGTGCGGCGGGGGGGCCTCACTGAGGTCCACTGCTGTGCGGCGGGGGGGCCTCACTGAGGTCCCCCTGCCGCCGGTAATTTGCAGCTGTTCCTTCTCACATTGTGGGTCGAGGCGGGCCTCTCCCCGCAGAACTTTACCGGCCTCCACGTCACAACCCGCGGCGTCAAGGGGCTGGTAAAATTCAGCCCCTTATGTTTATTCAAACCATAATCCTCACTCTTGTTCCGATCACCAATATTAAACGTGAAGCTCTCCATGTAGAGGGTTTGAACACTTATCTAATGTTGGTACTCAGTAAGAGCTACAAGCAGTCCCAGATAGGTTTAGTATAGGCCAAAGCATTACTTTGGTCTAGAAATATTCACCTCCCCATACTTCAGTAGAGCATCCCTTTCTGCAGCAATATGGTTTTTTCCATACCAACCTTCAGCACAATGGCATTATGTGCAGTTTAATGTCGAGACCGCCTTAAGGGCCAATTCACCAAATCTATCTAATTTTTACATCAGACCCATGCAATTGGCCTGTCAATAAGGGGAGGGATTTAAACCTATGAAAAACAAATGTTAAAACTCACAACATCCCCTCTAACTATACACCTATAGTATCTGTATAATTCAGTAGCTGATGGGGACAGAGACCCATAGCTGGAGGGGTTAGAGATTGCACAACACTAGCCTACTGCCAAGATCTGACTGTGAGGGAGAATCTTTGCACTGGTACCGATGGACCAAAGACCCAGTTGAGACCCAGGCAGCTCACCAGCAAAGCGGTCCTCAGTTCATTCCTGGAGGAGGGGGGAGGGGCAGAGTGTGGAGCAGGCTATGGTTGGGGGTTGGGTGGGATGTGTATTGAAGTGATTTATGACTTTAACCCCATATAGGGACTAAACTAAATCAAGCATACATCCATATGAGTCTCCTTTAATTAAGTTCAAACTAGACAAATTCTTAGACACTTATTTGGGTCCAAAGAATTGAACTAGTCTCCCCTCAAAGAAAGAAAACTAACCGAGAATATTACCATCTTTCGGAAAGCCTATTTTAAAAATAATTGTAGCTAAGTCATAAATATCCCAGATATTATAAGAGTCTGAGAAACTCTCTTCAATACGTATCTCCCCACTTAAGAAGACACAGAGAGGGGTTCTTGTAGATGTATACAGAATGCTACATGAGATGATTTATTAACTTTTATATATTTATTAAAGAATTGAACATGCAATACACTTTAAGTGGCTAAGTATACTACAATATCAAAGATTGCTAAGAGATGTAACACATAATATTATTTCTAAAATAGAATCCAAAAGTTCAACCTTGATAATGTTACAGCAAAATATCTTAGACTAACCATCAAAATTTAAAATAAACTTTTACCTTAAATTCCCCGAGTACCATAGGTTGAGAAGCATTGATGAGGAATTCAATACTTCTGGTTCTTTGATTCAAAACTCTTATGCTTATACTGTTTCTAACTTATCATCTCATCTTTTAGAATGTAGCTGTTACCTTTCTGTGCGTGTTTTTTCCTGATTTTGAAATCCATATATGGTTATATCATTAGCTACCATCCCCACTTAACTTATTTGCTGGAAATACCCTTCTCTTGAAGTTGTGAGCTTTTATCTGGTCAAAATATTTGTAATTGGGTTTACTTGGCTTCTGTTTTTATAAGTACCATTTCATTTTGTGATTTATCATCTGTAATTGTCTTTTTATGGTACCTTGTACCATCCTTTTGAGTCAGTCTGTCTATATCACTAACACTATCAACTAATTAAGTTTATAGCTCCTTTTACTGATGTCATATAACTTATCTCGGTGTGTTTCAACCTCCAATTCCATAACAGCAGAGACTCTGAAATGGATTTCCCAACTTAAAAGGTGTTTCTGGTTCTCATTCTATTGTAACAGGGATGTTCATGGATCTTTAACTCTGCCCATAAAAGGGGATTTCAGTGAGTCTTGAAAACTGACATATTTATTCAATCATTAATTCTAAAAGGTATGATATATTAATTATTTCTAAATTCTACCTAATTAAACCTATTATACCTATGTTTCATCACAGTCTGATCACAATGCCTATGGAGTCAGGGATGCACTCCTGCTCCTCCCCGGCATCACGGAAAGGGTATTTTAAAAATAAAAATTATAATTACCTTTCGTTGGCAGCCATACAGACTGCTGAAGAATCCTGAGCGGGTCTGCCCCATTCATCACTGACTAATTTTAAAATGGGATCCCTTAAGAAGGGTTGGACCCAAGGGCCTCTTTTAAGCATCCACTCATAACAGCTAAAAGGTGGGGCCCTTGGATTTAGCTTTAGAACCAGTACATGTGCAATTGGCACAGACTATTCCATTGCTAAATTGGTACGCTCTGCACTCTAAAAACGAATGCAACTCACACTGATTTCTACCCCAAAGAGTTTAATATGCAATGCTTATTTAAGAACCTCAGTAAACCAGCCAATTACCCAAAGTTAAAGGGCTGTAAGTGATCAAGCAACCTTGTCATGCCTCCATCTCCTGAATGCTCTGTACATGTCATCAGTGCACACAGGTAACTCAGGAATCAAAGACCAGCTACAGTAGGTCTACAACTTCACTCACAATCTGCACAAGTATTGATAATCAATAAGGTAATTGAGCCCTCAAAAGACTGTCAATGCAGCTAATTGCAACCAGGAAAACGTTAGCTAAAATAAAAGGTGAAGTTCAATACGTACAGGAAGGAGAAAGGAATAGAAGCATATGCTGATAGGGTGAGATGATGTAGGGTGGAACGAGGCTCATGTGGAGTATATGCACTGGCATTGACCAGTTGGGCCAAATGGCCTGAATCCATACTGTACATTATATGTAATTCAATGTAAAAATAATAACCAAAGCCAAAATTATTGTTGGTTTTCATCAAAAATTCTAGTGTTGAAGGGTTTTATTTTGAAAAAGCAGTAATATTCTCATGGCTGTGGTGTACTGACTCACAGGATAACAATACATTAGTGATAGCATTACCTTACTCACACAACCCACAGCCCTATATTCTGCTACAAATTGACAAGTGTGCACCCAAGCACAACTTGCTTTGGAAGTGCCCCAATGTCAGTGTATAATTGAGCAAGTGCACTCCATTCCATTACTAGCACCAGAGCTTCCAGTAAAGCCGTGACTCCTTGCCTGCAGGAAAAACCAAACTGTTTATGCAGTCACAGAAAAGCTGCCAAGACCTGTCTGCCCGTGAAAAGGGAAGTCAGTAGATGGTTTTCAAAAAATGGGATCTAAAATTAAAATTCTTCTTACTCTGTAAGAACATCTTGCATTTAAATAGCACCTTTAACAGAGTAAAATGTCCCAAGGTCCCACAGGAGCGCAGTAAGGTAAAAAGAAAAAAATAGACATTGAGCCAAAGGAGACCAAAAGCTTGATCACAACATTAGGTTTTAGGAAGCGTCTTAAAGGAGGAAAGGTTGAGAAGGACAGTTGATTGATTGATTCCAGGGATAAGGGGTTTGTCTTATGAAGAGAGATTGAGCAGTTTGGGCCTTTACTCTCTAGAGTTTAGAAGAATGAGAGGAGATCTAATTGAGGTATGTAAGAAGATTAAGGGGATTGACAAAGTAGACGTAGAGAGGATGTTTGCTCTTGTGGGGCGATCTAGAACCAGAGGTCATAGTTTTAGGATAATGGGTAGCAGATTTAAAACAGAGATGAGGAGAAATTACTTAGTCATAGAGTTATACAGCACAGAAACAGGCCCTTTGGCCCATCGTGTCTGTGCTGGTCATCTAACACCCAACTATTCTAATCCCATATTCCTGCACTTGACCCGTAGTCTTGTATGTTATGGCATTTCAAGTGCTCATCTAAACACTTCTTAAATGTTGTGAGGGTTCATGCCTCCACCACCTCTTCAGGCAGTGCGTTCCAGATTCCAACCACCAGCTGGGTGAAAAAAAATTTCCTCAAAAGCCCTCTAAACCTCGTACCCCTTACCCTAAATCTATGCCCCCTGGTTCTTGACCCCTCCGCTAAGGGAAAAAGTTTCTTCATATCTAACCCATCAATGCCCCTCATAATCTTGTATACCTCAGTCATGTCCCGCTCAGCTTTCTCTGCTCCAACGAAAACAACCCTAGCCTTTATAGTCTGTCTTCATAGCTGAAATGCTCCAGCCCAGGCAACATCCTGGTGAATCGCCTCTGCACCCTCTCCAGTGCAATCACATCCTTCCTATAGTGTGGTGACCAGAACTGTACACAGTACTCCAGCTGTGGCCTAACTAGCATTTTATACAGCTCCATCATAACCTTCCTGCTCTTATATTCTATGCCTCGGCTAATAAAGGCAAGTATCCCACATGTTCTTCCTAACCACCTTATCTGTGCTGCTGCCTTCAGTGATCTATGGACAAGTACACCAAGGTCCCTCTGACCCTCTGTACTTCCTAGGGTCCTACCATCCATTGTATATTCCCTTGTCTTGTTAGTCCTCCCAAAATGCATTACCTCACACTTTTCAGGATTAAATTCCATTTGCCACTGCTCTGCCCATCTTACCAGCCCATCTATATCATCCTGTAATCTAAGGATTTCCTCCTCACTATTTACAACATCACCAATTTTCATGTCATTTGCGAACTTACCGATCATATCTCTTATATTCACGTCTAAATCATTAATGTACACTACAAACAGCAAGGGTCCCAGCACCGATCCCTGTGGTACACCACTGGTCACAGGCTTCCAATTGCAAAAACAACCCTCGACCATCACCCTCTGCCTCCTTCCACTAAGCCAATTTTGGATCCAATTTGCCAAAATGCCCTGGATCCCATGGGCTCTCACCTTCTTAAACAATCTCCCATGTGGGACCTTATCAAAAGCCTTACTGAAATCCATGTATACTACATCTACTGCTTTACCCTCATTTACACATCTAGTCACCTCCTCGAAAAATTCAATCAAGTTAGTTAGACACGATCTCCCCCTGACAAAGCCATGCTGACTATCCCTGATTAAACCCTGCCTCTCCAAGTGGAGATTAATCCTGTCCCTCAGAATTTTTTCCAATATTTTCCCAACCACTGATGTTAGACTCACCGTCCTTTAATTACCTGGTTTGTCCCTGCTACCCTTCTTGAATAATGGTACCTCTCCTGTGGTCAGAGAGGATTTGAAAATTTGTGCCAAAGTCCCTGCTATCTCCTCCCTTGCCTCATGTAGCAGCCTGGGATACATCACATCTGGGCCTGAGGATTTATCCACTTTTAAGCCTACTAAAACAGCTAATATTTCCTCCCTTTCAATGCTAATATGTTCAAGTATATCACAATCCCCCTCCCTCATCTCTACACCTACATCGTCCTTCTCCATAGTGAACACCGATGAAAAGTAATCATTTAAAACCTCACCTATGTCCTCTGGCTTCACACAAAGATTGCCACATTGGTCCCTAATGGGCCCTCTTTCCCTGGTTATCCTCTTTTCCTTAATATACTTATAAAATGCCTTAGGACTTTCCTTTGTCTTGCCCGCCAGTGTTTCTTCATGCCCCCTCTTCGCTCTCCTAATTACTTTAAGTGCCACCCTACACTTTCTATACTCCTCTAGTGCCTCCGCTGTTTTCAGCACTTGGGATCTGCCGTAAGCCTCCTTTTTTTTTTCCTGATCCAATCCTCTATATCCCTCGACATCCAGGGTTCCCTGGGCCTGTTCGTCCTACCCTTCACCTTAATGGGTACATGTTGGCTCTGAACTCTCACAATTTCCTCTTTGACTCCCGCTGATGTGATGTAGACTTTCCTACAAGTAGCTGCTCCCAGTCCACTTTGGCCAGATTCTGTTTTATCATATTGAAATCGGCCTTCCTCCAATTCAGTACCTTGATTTCTGGTCCCTCTTTGTCCTTTTCCATAACTACCTTAAATCTTACAGAATTATGGTCACTAGCCCCGAAATGCTCCCTCACTGACACTTCTACCACTTGTCCGGCTTCATTCCCTAGGATTAGGTCCAGTACTGCCCCTTCTCTTGTAGGACTTTCTGCGTACTGGCTCAAAAAACTCTCCTGTATGCATTTTAAGGATTCCGCCCCCTTTAGCCTTTTGCATTAAGACTATCTCAGTTAATATTGGGGAAGTTGAAATCCCCTACTATTATTACCCTATTATTTTTACACCTCTCTGAGATTTGTCTACATATCTGCTCCTCTATCTCTCCCTGTCTCTTTGGAGGCCTGAAGTTCACTCCCAGCCAAGTGATTGCCCCCTTTTTGTTTTTAAGTTCTACCCAAATGGCCTCATTTGAGGAACCTTAGAAGATGTCATCTCTCCTTCCTGCAGTAATTGACTCCTTGATCAACAGTGCAATGCCACCTCCTCTTTTATCCCCTCCCCTGTCCCGCCTGAAGATTCTATATCTTGGAATATTGACCTGCCAGTCCTGTCCCTCCCTCAACCATGTCTCTGTGATAGCAATAATTCTCTCAAAGGTTTGTGAGTCTGTATGACATTGAGTAAATTTAAGGAGGAGATAGACAGATTTTTAATTAGTGATGGGTTGAAGGGTTATGGAGAATGGGCAGGAAAGTGGAGTTGAGGCCGAGATGAGATCAGCCATGATCATATTTAATGGCGGGGCAGGCTCGAGGGTCTGAATTGCCTACTCCCGCTCCTAGTTATGTTATTTTCTTAGGACAGAGGTTTAAGGAAGGAATTCCAGAGTTAGGGCTGAAGCAGCTGCAGCCACAGCCACCAATGGTGGAGCAATGGAAATCAGGGATGCGTAAGAGGCCAGAGTTGGAGAAATGCAGTGTTCTTGAAGGGTTGTAAGGATGGAGGAGTTGACAGAGATAGATGAGGGATTTGAACACAAGGGCAAGAGTTAAATTTGAGGCATCGGTGGACCATGATTATTAAAGAAATATCCAAATGTTACTTTGCAGTTATTTTGCACATTTTCTATCGGGTGTGAATGGTAAGCATACAAGGTAAACAAAATTCAAGTCTTAAATTAAAAATCACCCCATAACTGCTGTAATTATTCGGCAGGGTACTATCTGAATATTGCAACCAATAATGCCGATTTATCCAGAAAAACTCTCAGTTTAAGCTTCAGAGGTTTTTGCTTCCGGCAGCTGTGCGAATGAACTGATGCCAGCCAGACTGAAACAAGCACCCTTGAGACAGCTAAATGCTCTTCCTTTGTATACTGAGCAACATAAACTGGAGGTATAAAAACAAGACATGCTGGAACCACTCAGCCGGTCTGGCAGCATCTGTGAAAAGAGAAGCAGAGTTAACGTTTCGGGTCAGTGACCCTTCATCGGAAAGGGTCACTGACCCGAAACGTTAACTCTGCTTCTCTTTTCACAGATGCTGCCAGACCTGCTGAGTATTTCCAGCATTTCTTGTTTTTATTTCAGGTTTCCAGCATCTGCAGTATTTTGCTTTTAAAAATAATTTGTAGTCTATTGCTTATTTCTTCCACAAACATTATTTCCGATTCTGAACTACCTTCTTGATTCGCTGCACAGTGTATGATGAAGGTATTCCCATCCGCAGTATTTTGCTTTTATTTTAATAAACTGGAGGTAACCTTCCACACTGTGTACAATTTTACATTCCCGCCACCGAAGTCTGCGGCAGGCTAAAACAATGGCGGCTGGCCTGTGCGGGCCACACGTCGCGGAGCCGCTGCGATCCTAAGCGCGGCGGCTCATTTAAATAGCTGGGGGTGGGGGCCCCCGATGACGTGGAGCCGGCAATGGTTTCAGCTGCCTGTACACAGGCGGGACGCCATTTTTAAAGTCTATTAGCCCTACCGTTGAATTAAAAAATTTAAAGAGACAGCGAATATAAAAAGTAAATACATTTATTTTGCCCCTCTCCACCCCTCCAATAACCATTAAATTAATTATTTGCCCTCTCCCCAAAATACTTACCTTGTCCACCTGACCTCCCCCACAAAATGCATTAACCTTAACCTGAAACCCTATCCACCATCCCCCCCCACCAACGATTTTACTTTGACCCCATTTACCCCCACCCCCCACACTGAGAAACTTACCTCCCCACCCCTCGTTACAAGTGTTCTGCCTCGTTTCCCCTAACGGGGATCCGAAGGCGCAGGAGTGCCGCCCAGTGGCAGGAAGATCGCACCAGGATGGAAGGCGGCGGTATAAGTATAATTGATCCAATAATTTTGATTTATTTAGATATTTAAATGGAGGTCCCGTCGCCGAGCAGCAGGGTGGGGGGAGGGTGTCATCATGAGGCCTCGCCACCACTGGCAATACCAGGCTGGGCCCTTCCGGTGTCAGGGCAGGTGGCGGCCCTCTCCTGAAGGCATTTTCTGGCCTCCGTCATCATGACCCCTGCCGTTGGGGGGGTCTGTAAAATTCAGTCCACTGATTGAAGCACTAAGATGTAACAAATCTTGTGCCAGGCCAAACTGATTTGGTCTCTTTAGTCTCCCTGGCTATGAGTTCACTAAGTCTAATCCTCCAGTTCTCCTCAGACAGTAAGAGAGTGTCACAGCAGAAACAGAGCTGTTCTCTTCTCCAGACCAATGTTTCTTTTCTATTCTTTCATGGGATGTGGGCATCGCTGGCAAGGCCAGCATTTGTTGCCCATCCCTAATGCCCTTGACATCTGAATGGCTTGCTAGGCCATTTCTGAGGGCAGTTAAGAGTCAACCACATAGCTGTTGGGTTTGGAGTCACATGTAGGCCAGACCAGGTAAGGCCAACAGATTTCCTTCCCTAAAGTTTTAATAAAATTTAGGAATCTTCAAGTTAAAAAAAATCTGTTTGCATCCATCAACTTTCAATATGTCACTGGACTTCTAGAGGTGAAAGGTTAATGTGAGCAGGACGTATAACAATGTATTGACAGATGCTGCGACAGCTTTGTCCGCCATGGCTTAGTTGGTAGCACTCTTGCTGCTAAGTCACAAGGTTCTGGGCTCAATTCCCATGCCAGGGCTTGAGTACAAAAAATCTACAGCTGACACTCCCGTGTCGTACTGAGGGAGTGCTGCATTGTAGGGCATGCTGTCAAGATGTAAAAGATATCAGGGCACTATTTTGAAGAAGAGCAGAGAAGTTACCCCCAGTGTCCTGGCCAATATTTATCCTTCAATGAACATCACAAAAGCAGAATAGCTGATCATTATCACATTGCTGTTTGTGGGAGTTTGTTTTTAGCATACTGGCTGCCACATTTCCTGCATTACAACAGTGACTACACTTCAAAAATGTACTTCATTGGCTGTAAAGCACTTTGAGTCATCCAATGATCCTGAAGGGTGCTATATAAATGCAAGTCTTTCTTTCTCTCAAATACTTAAAGACCCAACCCATGTAATAGGAAGTATTTGGATTAATCTCCACTGACAATGTGCATTAAAGAAAATCTTTTTTCAAAATTTCATTCTGTAGATGTGGGCATCACTTGCAAGTCTGATATTTATTGCCCATTCCTACTTGCCCTTGAGAAGGTGGTGGGCCTTCTTAAACCGCTGCAGAAATTGAACCCTGCCCAGTTGAGTTAATAACCTGAGATTGTGGAGAAGCGATCACATAAATCCAGACTGGGCAGGGATACATGAGCGAGTCTTCCCATAGACAGTGGGATCCACTGCACCTCGTCTCTCAAAGCAACACCATCTGTCCCCAGGTCATCAATAGCTGATTCAGCCAACATTAACTCATCAGATTATGATGCAGCACAGGGACAGTCAATTCTTCAACCTTGTATTGTATTTAACAGTGTTGCAAACTGCCACTTGTCTGCTGCAAAGCAGTTGCTAGCACGTCTCAAGAATGAACCACACTTCATCAATTTGAAAAGACCACCGAGATAATCAAAACATTAAGGAGCTCTCACTGAATGTTACTCTTGCATTCTACTAGTGGAAGGTAAAATAGGAGCTGCAACTAGTGATAACACTTGTTACCACCGAGGCAGGAGGAGTGCACTGTTTGTTCTAGTCCCACTTCTCCACAGGTCACAACATATATTTAAATTTCCCACTTACCGATACAATCAATCATGCACGCTATTTTTCCCCAGAATAAGCATGCCAACCAGGTTTCTTAAATCAACAGCAAAATTATCCATTTATCATAAACCAAGTCTTACCCAATAATAAAGTAAAACATACACACAAATTGCCATACTAAAGCCCCTTATTTATCCCAGTCCTCAGACACACACACACATAAGCACGGGTTAACCGGGAAAAAATAAAAGGGATTTTTGTTTACAGCTGTTACAAAAAAAATAGAAGGAAAAAAAGAAAAAACACTTAGGCTGAACAGAAGATGTGGAAAGATATCCTTTGTTTTGATTTGGCGTCCCAAATGCGAATAGGCAGCCGTTACTAGGATCTTCATAGAACAGTTCTTTCCAGGCGATGTTGATGATCAATTTGGGTAGGCTTTCCAAGAGGCTTTCCTCTCCAGCTACAGAAAGTCCAAATAGGTTTTACAGCAGGAACACAGCAACAAGGTTTCAGTTCCACACATTCGACAGACAAAGTTCCGGTCAACATGTAGGATTTCTTCAGGAGGAAATAAGAATCTCAAACTGGATGCAGGATTGGTTTCGAGAGAGAGAGTTGAGCTGTTTTTCTTCTGTGCAGGCAGAAATGCCAGCTGTTCTTTTTTAGTTTCAATTTGAACTGTTAAACTTTCCTGAAAGCAAGCCTCCTGATAACCATAAATCTTTTTAGATTTAGAGATACAGCACTGAAACAGGCCCTTCGGCCCACCGAGTCTGTGCTAACCATTAACCACCCATTTATACTAATCCTACACTAATCCCATATTCCTACCACATCCTCACCTGTCCCTATATTCCCCTACCACCTACCTATACTAGGGGCAATTTATAATGGCCAATTTACCTATCAACCTGCAAGTCCTTTTGACTGTGGGAGGAAACCGGAGCACCCGCTTGTCACTTTTTTGTAAACAACTCTCCAAGTCAGAAACAACGCCTATTGGGTTTTTATTTGAAAACAGGTGCCTTTCAGTAACTATTTACAGTTCAATCACAGCCCAAACCTTCTGGTAATATCCCTTTTTTTAAAATAAACACCCAAAGTTCCAGCATCTATGGAATCCTTTTCACTTTTACAACACAAATTCTCAAAACATAACAAAAAAGAGGAAACACTCGTAACACTCAGAGAAACTAGCGGTGCGATAGTAATCAATGTACAACTTTAGAAAGGATGTGAAAGCTCCAGAGAGGCTAGAGAAGAGATTTACTAGAATGGTTCCAGGTTGAGAGATTACAGTTACATGAATAAACTGAAGAAGCTGGGGTTGTTCCCCTTAAAGCAGAGACGGCTAAGAGGAAATGAAATAGAGGTGTTCAAAATCATGAACAGTTTAGATAGCGTAAATAAAGAGAAACTGCTTCCAATGGCTGAAGGGTTGCGAACCAGAGAGCACAGATTTAATGGTGATTACCAAAAGAACCAGAGGTGACATGAGGAAACATTTTTTATGCAGCAAGTTGTTGTGATCTGGGGCTGGATTATGTGCTGGAGGTGGGGCTCCGATCTCTGCATTTTCCTGCACCGCACCGCTGCTGGTACTGCAGTGGCCTCAGACCCAGGCTTAGCACTGGAACCCCAGAACAGAGTTAAGTGAGGCAGGGTTGCCAGGCCCAGTCCAGAAGGCCCCAGCGAGGGGGTTTGGGGTTGGTCGTGCAGTCTAGGGGGAGGGGGATCCCGAGGCATAAAGTTGTTCCTGGTGGGGGTCCTCCTTGGGCCATAAATAACCCACAAAGGAGTGACCTCCCCTCCAAGCCTGCAGGGAGGGCGCTGTGTTTTCCTGAGTCACTAAAAACTAGTATGTAGGTGCAGCAAGCAATTAAGAAGGCAAATGGTATATTGCTCTTCATTGCAAGAGGATTTGAATACAGGAGTAAAGATGCATTGCTTCAATTGTATAAAGCGTTGGTGAGAACGCACCTGGAATATTGTGTACAGTTTTGGTCTCCTTATCTAAGGAAGGATATACCTGTCATAGAGGGAGTGCAACGGATGTTCACCAGACTAATCCCTGGGATGACAGGATTGTCTTATGAGGAGACATTGTAGAAACTGGGCCTGTATTCTCTAGAGTTCTGAAGAATGAAAGGTGATCTCATTGAAACATACAAAATTCTTACAGGGCCGTGACAGGGTAGATGTGGATAGGATGTTTCCCCTGGCTGGTGAGTCTAGAACCAGGGGACATAGACTCAGAATAAGGGGCAGGCATTTTAAGACTGAGATGAGGAGGAATTTCTTTACTCAGAGGGTGGTGAATCTATGGAATTCTCTACCCCAGAGGGTTGTGGAAGCTCAATCATTGAGCATGTTCAAGACAGAAATCGATAGATTTCTGGATACTAATTGACATCAAGGAATATGGTGATAGTGGGGGGAAAATGGCATTGAGGTAGATGATCAGCCATGATCTGCTTGAATGGCAGAGCAGGTTCAACAGGCAACGGGTCCTCTGCTCCGCCACTCCCTCAACACCCATCATGATTCTCCATGCCTCCCCGCCTCAAGGAGGCCCTGGATTGCAATGCCAGATAGGGTGCTAAAAACAGATTCAATAGTGGCCTTCAAAAGGGAATTGGATAAATACCTGAAGGAGAAAAAAATTGCAGTGATAAGGGAAAGAGCTGGGCAGCAAACTAACTGGATTGCTCTTCCAAAGAGTCAACAGAGACTGGATGGGCCAAATGGTCTCCTTCTGTGCTCTACTATTTTAGAATTCTATGAAACTCCTCCGTTCCATACCGAAAACAAACCAAGAAATCAATCCTACAAGAAATCTATCCTACGTAGATACTGGAATCAGAAATCCATTTATTATTTCCATCAGGGAAGACACAGATTGAATTGAGTGAATAGGTTTATTGATTTTATTTATTTGCATAATACGGAGAATATTAATTATATTTAGCAAACCTACCTCCTTGCCTTGCTACTTCCTTCCTTGTGTTTAAAGCCTGCTCAAAACCAATATTGTTCAAGCAGCTTTACTGTTAATTCTCCAAATTCTACTCCAGTTCAGTCTACTCTCTACTATATAAAGAGACTTGGGGCGTTTTAAACCTTAAGGGTGCAATACCACAGCAGGTTGTTGTTAAACAGCTTGACTTCCACAGTGCTAATAGCAAACACACTTTTTTCAGTTAATAACTTAGCTTCCATTAGATTCCAGATGGTATTGAAATGGAAAAAATTGGCAAGGAAGTGAAATAATCTAACATTCCGCACTGAAGTGGAGGTAGGTTTTGTCTGTGCTCTGAATGCTAGTTTGTTTGGCAGTGTCGATCAATGCATTCAGGAAATATATCAAACAGTTTTATTATACTGTGGGTGGAATTGTCTCTTGCTCCTGATGTGACTCCAGCAGGAGACTGGGTCAGTTATCTTTTTCCTGATTAAGTGCATTTCACTGCACTTTTAATGATATCTCTACATTTACCTTCCCCAAAAGTAACAGCGCCTACACTTCAAATGTAATCTACTAGCTCTGATTTGGGATATTCTTAGGATGAGCAAGGTGCTTATCTGGGAGTGGTAACCATGGCTCAGTTGGTAGCACTTTCATCTCTGCATCATAATGTCTTGGGTTCTGCAGCGAGTAACTCACTTCCTGACAGCCCAAAACATGTCCACCAACTACAAGGTACAAGTCAGGATGGAATACTCTGCACTTGCCTGGATGAGTGCAGCTCCAACATTCAAGTAACTTGGCACCATCCACAGAAAAGCAGCCTACTTGATCGGCACCCCATTCACTACCTTAAAAATTCTCTCCCTATACCACTGGCATACTATGGCTGCAGTGTGTACAATCTACTAGATGCACTGCAGCAACTTGCCAAGGTTCCTTCTACAGCAGTTTTCACTAGAGCAGTGACCTCTACTATCTGGAAGATCGGGGCTGCAGACACATGGGAACACCACCACCTGCAGATTCCCCTCCAAGCCACACACCATCCTCACTTGGAACTATATCACTGTTCCTTCATCATCGCTGGGTCAGAATCTTGGAACTCCTTGCCTGGGTGTGTACCTATGTCACACGAACTGCAATGGTTCAAGAATGTGACTCACTGCCACCTTCTCAAGGGCAATTAGGGATGGGCAATAAATGCTGGCCTAGCCACTGATACTCACATCCCATGAATAAATATTTTTTTAAAAGTCCCATTCCAGAAATTTGAGCCCCATAATTGGGTGAGACTCCCAGTGCAGTGCCGAGAGAATGCTGAGGTGCCATCTTTCGGATGGGATGTTAAACTGAGGCCCCATCTGCCCTCTCTAGTGGATATAAAAGATCTCATGTTGCGCTTTTGAAGAAAAGCAGGAGAGTTCTCCCTGGTGTCCTGAACAATATTTATCCCTCCAACAACATCACTAAAAAACAGATTACCTGGTCATTATTACATTGCTGTTTGTGGACCTTGCTGGGTGCAAATTGACTGTCAAGTTTCCTACATTACAACAGTGACTACTCTTCAAAAAATATTTCATTAGCTGTCAAGTGCTTGGGACGTCTTGAGCGTGTGAAATGCACAGACATACAGGCCTTTCTTTCAAGTCTACAAGAAAGGGACATTGAAATGCATAAGATCCTGGAAAGTCCTATTTCTACTCTTTAGCAATTAGTAATTGGAATTCTAACAAAAAATAAATGGCAGTAGCAAGAAAGGAATTATTGGAAGATGCAATTTGCTGACACTGGTGATGTCCATATCCGATAATGTTATCTGGTCATACAATTTACAGAAAGCAGCCTCTGATCATGGGAGATTGCCTACTGAAGGGCAAGAATTCATAGTGTTCCCTGTGTTGGGAACAATGAGCACAATGTTTATTTGTCAAAGAAAAACATATTGATATAGAAAGCCTGTCGAGCACAATTTCACAAAAATGGATACATTTATTCCTAATTCTATGCACAGACTGAATGCATAAATTAGAAGCTGAGATTTATACTAAATCCCTTTAAGCTGTAAAACAAGCTTTAATATTTTATAATACAAACTTATTCTAGTATTGTTTTTCCGTTTATGCCTTAAGTCTATGATAATATTACAAAGGTGACGCTACAGGTGCGTACCAGAAGATCCCAAAACACAAGTTGCCATTTAGTCGTGAGTGAAAAATATAATTTATGCTTTAAATTAAGAGATATTTAACACATGACTGTTTTACAGATAAGCCACTGTGTTTTGTCTACTGTACATGGAAATATCTCACACAGCCAACACTAATATGGTAATTTGATAATGGCCGGAACTTTACGGTCCCCCAAAGAGTGGGATGGTGGCGGTGGGCGGGGACATAAAATGGCGTGAGAAGCTCGGGGGGCCCTTCCCAACCCACTCCCACCGCCATTTTACGCGAGGCATCTGCGGTGTAAAATGACCCACCCACCCCAGGCCAATCAAGGCCTTTAAGTGACTAGGTAACGGCCACTTAAAGGCCTCTGCCCGCTGCCACGGGGATTTTACCATTGGTAGGCGGGCAGCCCAAGCCTGAGAAAAGCTGCCTGTAAAAGGTAGGCAGTCTTCTGATGGCCTGGGGGTGGGAGGGTGAAATGGCCCTGCTGATTGGGCACTATGTGCCTGACGGAGGGCCACCCCCGATATCCCAACCACCCCCCAACGCACAACACACCCCCGCCCTCCCAATCCACCACCTTTGCCTCGCCGGGGCCTGACCGATCACCCTGGCGAGGCTCCAAAAACTTACCTCTTTTCCATGCTGTCGGTTATCTGGTCTGCAGTCCCAGCAGTGGCCACCGGTCCCAGTGGTGCTGCTGGGACTAAGAGCTGCCGGCCCGCTGATTGGCCAGCAGCTCCATTAGGTAGGACTTCCTGACTCAATGAGGTGGAAGTCCCGCCTCAGACCAATTAAGGGCCTGGGACCATAAACTACGGTCTGGATCCCCCTGCCCAGCTGAAGTGGGGTCGTCATTGACTTTTCAGTCGGTGGATGACTCCCATCCGATGAGCATAAAATTCCGACCAATGTTTCCATGTACAGGCCACTACTACCACAGAGTAATCTATATATTACTGGCAAAATTTGTTATTGAAAAATTATACAGGTCTTGTCAAGGACTCTTTCAACACAGTTGTTTAAAAAGAATGAAACAATTTCCTCTAGCTCACGTGTGAGATCCAGCATCAAGCTGTGAGGGGAAGGGTGTGCAAATAGAAAGGCCCGAGGCCTACAACTGTGAAGGAATCCGGCCATAATGAGGGGTTATCAGGTTAAAAGGGTTACTTTCCTATGAATTAGGGATTAAAAAATTAAAAGCAGGGTTCTTCTTCCTAAAAGGTTAAAAGCGCTCCTGGGTTGCCTCTGATATGCCTCTGTGTTGAAGGGCTTGACTCTTCTTAGAACATACAGGCAGTTTCTGATAAGAGGGATTCACTCCTAAAAGTCAGGGACCTCATCACACGGTAACAGATTGATAGCACAGTTTTGCAAATGATCATGTAAGTTACCACAGTGTAATAGTTGATCAGATAATTTTATGCAGACAGCCCTAAACCACAGTCAACTGAATTTTTGACTAAACTGATGAAACCCAAGAAACTGAATTATACTTTTGAAACAGTTAGATAACTAAGGGATATTGACCACCACATGAGACTCACAGCTTGCCGTTAGCCTAGTCCTTCTTAGAAATCAAAGAATGTGGCTCTTAACTAGAAATTAACAGTTATGCAGCCTTATTTGGGAAATAAAGGGGGGGGGCGAACCTACTTGCAAAAGGGGTAACACCCCCATATGTAAATGAATTAGTTATGCAACTTAGAAACAGTATAAATATTGGAACCACACAGTGGATTTTTAAATTCACAGAGGTATCTTGCTAAACTCTGTAGCCTTCTACTTGGGGATTTAAGGTAAATGTTACTTTAAATGTTGATAGATATCTTAAGTATTTTACTGTAACAATATTTAGATTTAAAAATTGGATTCTCTATTAGAAACAAGATTATACTTCCCTTCTTTTCCTAGAACTATTAATGTTACATTAGGGATAAATATTGGCCATATATTACCAGGGAGAATTCCCCTCCTTTTCTTTGAAATAGTGCCATGGGATTTTTAACATCCTTCTGAAAGTGTGGATGGCGCCTCAGTCTAAAATCTCATCCCAATGTACAAAGCAATCAGCTGTTTGGTATCTCTAGCACTTCAAACAACATAAATAGCAGGAAGGCACAGTTACAGCCTGCACAATGTCAGTCTGAGGTCGTGATGCTGGATTGGTAGTACCAAACTTCAAGTTAGCAGGCTGCATGTCTAACATAGCCATCGAAGGAAAGAAAGAAGTTTCTGTGTCTCTATTCACGCCTTTCACAACTTCAGAACATCCCAAGGTGCTTTACAGCACTATTCGCCTCACTATTATTTTGACAGCAGTCTTTGGGCCAATTAGTCTGTTGTGTCAAAGAGAAAATTCTTTGCTCTAATTTGAATCTGAAAGTGGACTCTTACTGTTGTGAAAAGCAGCAGTTCCCTGTAAGCCACTTCTGAGCTTACTTCTTTAGCTCCAACAGCTCCATCCAGATAGACAGAATAGGACCCAGATACAGGCATTTGTTATGTAGATAGTTGTAGAATTAGTAGACGCACCTTTATGTTCATGTTTTAATTAATCATTCTGGTTCTGAAGAATTGATTCCACGACTACTTCCACGATTCTGGGCGTACAGGTCCACAGGTCACTGAAAGAGGCAACGCAGGTGGATAAGGTAGTCAAGAAGGCATACGGCATGCTTGCCTTCATCGGTCGGGGCATAGAGTATAAAAATTGGCAAGTCATGCTGCAGCTGTACAGAACCTTAGTTAGGCCACACTTGGAATATTGCGTGCAATTCTGGTCGCCACACTACCAGAAGGACGTGGAGGCTTTGGAGAGGGTACAGAGGAGGTTTACCAGGATGTTGCCTGGTCTGGAGGGCATTAGCTATGAGGAGAGGTTGGATAAACTCAGATTGTTTTCACTGGAACGACGGAGGTGGAGGGGCGACATGATAGAGGTTTACAAAGTTATGAGTGGCATGGACAGAGTGGATAGTCAGAAGCTTTTTCCCAGGGTGGAAGAGTCAGTTACTAGGGGACATAGGTTTAAGGTGTGAGGGGCAAAGTTTAGAGGGGATGTGCGAGGCAAGTTTTTTACACAGAGGGTGGTGAGTGCCTGGAACTTGCTGCTGAGGGAGGTGGTGGAAGCAGATACGATAGCGACGTTTAAGAGACATCTTGACAAATACATGAATAGGAAGGGAATAGAGGGATACGGACCCCGGAAGTGCAGAAGGTGTTAGTTTAGGCAGACATTAAGGTCGGCGCAGGCTTGGAGGGCCGAATGGCCTGTTCCTGTGCTGTACTGTTCTTTGTTCTTTGACTATAATTTAGAGATCAATTCTTTCTGGTTGTCAAATACTCTCATTAAATGGCCCGATCCTGGGACAGTGACGAATATATTTTGCAAGGAACACAGATACTGATGGATATGATTAAGCACATGCAGAAGAAGTTTTCTAACTGGATCAAAGAACAGCATCTCAAACCTTTGTATCCATTTTCAGGAAAGCTTGAAAGTCTTAACTTTGAAGGCCCATTTGAGTATATGCATCTGTTTCTTCGTAGTCTTGTGTCCAATCCTTTGTCACCTTTGTAATAAATAGAGATTGAATCCCTTCAATTTACTGCCGACTACATGGCATCCTGCTTTGCAGACTAATGATGAGCTTTTGCCCAATGTTGGCATTCAGGCTAGCTAACATCACTGATGGTCCTCTTCCCCCAAGCACCAACTCGCTCTCTGTCAGAGCCGCTGTTATCACCCACTCCTGGAAATGTACCTTTGAATCATTCACAGTCTCTACTACCGCCTTATCCCAAGCTTCCTTTCTAAGGTCCTTGAATGCATCATTGCCTCCAGCTCTGTGCCATTTTCTCTTATGATTCCATTTTTCAATCCCTCCAACCCAGTTCCCACTCGTCTCAAAGCACCAAAACATCCTGAGGCAAAGTCATGGATGGCATCTCATGTGACTGTGATCATGGTACACCATCTCTTCGTATTCTCTACAATGCTTCTACATCATTCAGCATGGCTGATCACCCAATCCTCCTTCAACATTTGAAAATGTGGTGCGATCATGCCACTTGCCTGATATCCGAGAAGCTATGTACCACAAAAAAATCAACAAAAACTTACCATTGACAGTTTCCTGACCAACCTGCAGCAGCTCTTTAAAGCTGTATACAGTATTGTATATAATAAAGATTAGTATTTTGGTTTATTTCTCTTCATTCACCAGCAGAGGTCAGAGTTAATAAGAATCTGTCAGTCATGACAGCAAGCTGGTTAGCTTGCTCTGTGCCAAGCAATAACGGAAAGAACATATGCAGCTCATGCTCTGCCAATGCATCAAGTTGCACCAGGGTTGAATGTATGCCATAGGAGCCCAAATCACATACCTTAATGAAGTTCCTGCTTGAAACAGGCAGATACCTGTGAAGACCCTAAACAAACAGATCAGGATCAAGAACAGGAGTGAGGCAATAAAAGAGAGAAAAACTTGCATTTATGTCGTGCCTCTCACGGCCTGGCGAATTCCCAAATCACTTTACAACCAATGAAGTACTTTTTTGAAGTGTAGTCACTGTTGTAATGTAGGAAACAAGACAGGCAATTTGCACAAAGCAAGCTCCCCCAAACAGTAATTTGTGCAAAAAATGACAACCCAGTGGCAGACAAGGTAAAAATTAGAATTATCTTCTTGGAGTGTTCCATAGCAGAATTCACTTTAACATTACTTGCTGTTCAGATACATCAGACACACGAAATGTCAATAAGCTGTATACCTCTTGCAAGTCTTTCCACTCAAGTCTGATCAAAGGAGCCCCCTACTGCTTCCTTTCCTACTCTAAGGATTTTATTTTGCAAATTAAATAAGATTTTACTTCAGAATGCTTGGACAAATCACTTGTCAATAATTAGTTTCTTTTTTTAAAAAGCCATTCAATTGGCCAGGATTTCATGAGAACCTTCTTTACCCAGAGAGTGGTGAGAATTGGAACTTGCTACCATAAGGAGTTGCTGCAGTGGACAACATGGTTGGATGTAAGGGGAAGCTGGGTAAGCTGATGGGGGTTAGATGAAGAGAGATGGGAGGAAGGAGGCTTTGGAGAGGGTACAGAAGAGGTTTACCAGGATGTTGCCTGGTCTGGAGGGCATTAACTATGAGGAGAGGTTGGATAAACTCGGATTGTTTTCATTGGAACGACGGAGGTGGAGGGGTGACATGATGGAGGTTTACAAAGTTATGAGCGGCATGGACAGAATGGAAGAGTCAGAAGCTTTTTCCCAGGGTGGAAGAGTCAGTTACTAGGGGGCATAGGTTTAAGGTGCGAGGGGAAAAGTTTAGAGGGGATGTGCGAGGCAAGTTCATTACACAGAGGGTGGTGAGTGCCTGGAACTTGCTGCCGGGGGAGGTGGTGGAAGCAGGTACGATAGCGACGTTTAAGAAACATCTTGACAAATACATGAATAAGAAGGGAATAGAGGGATACGGTCCCCAGAAGTGCAGAAGGTTTTAGTTTAGGCAGGCATCAAGATCGGCACAGGCTTGGAGGGCCGAATGGCCTGTTCCTGTGTTTTACTGTTCTTTGTTCTTTGAAGCTCATGTGGAGCATAAGCACTGACATAGACCAGTTGTGCTGAATGGCCTTTCTCTGTGCTGTAAAATTCTGTGTAAATGTTGGTTTACCCAACATAACTCGATGGCATATAATCTAAACCTGGGAACTGACATTAAACAACAAAAACAACATGCCATAACTTTACACAATGTTCTCTATTAGAAGAAGGGTCACTGACCCGAAACGTTAACTCTGCTTCTCTTTCCACAGATGCTGCCAGGCCTGCTGAGTGGTTCCAGCATTTCCTGTTTTTAGTTCTCTATTAGAGGTTGCCTAAAATTGAAGAAAAACACATAAACCATTATTCAGTTCATTATAAAATAAATATTACAACATATAGTATGTTACAAATTAAATGTATAAGACTACAGTATTGTATATAATAAAGATTATTATTTTAGTTTATTTCTCTTCATTTGCCAGCAGAGGTCAGAGTTAATAAGCATCTGTCAGTCATGGCATAGAGCTGACTGGCTGAACCTCAGGAGCAACTAAAACACATGAAAAAATAATGTTGGGCAACTTTGGAATCAGAAAGTGTCTCTTTATAAACTACTGTATTTTTTGGTAAGATACCCTAGTTGTGTATACATGTATATTTAGGATTTGGTTTAATCTCATATAATTGAAGTTTTTGGTTTCTTTTCACTTAATGAAATGGTTAAAAGTTGTTCATTCCCTTGAGGATTTAATGTATCAGTGTATAATTTAGCTGACACTGGTTTAACTGTTTGCATACACAGGATGCATACGATTCGTGTTTCCTGATTTGTATAAATGGCCACATTGTGAAACAAATAGCCAAGGCAGTTTTGCAATCAAATGTGGAACAATGAACAGGGTAAAAAACAAGTTGGAATCTATTGTTTTGTAGGCAGTGCTTTCTTTCTGAGGGTCTTATACAAAGTAACACTTTCATGCCATAATTAATGATAGAGCTCATGAGAAACAAACTGTAAAGATCTTAAGTTTTTCTTAACAAGATGTAGAGAAAGGAAGGTTACATTTCTATCCAGGGAAAGCAAACAGAGTAATAGCATTTATTTCTCTGTGTGTCTACTGCTTAAAGATATTGTGTGTATCGGGACTTGGTGGGTAAACAAGAGCAGGGTAATGGGACTGACTGGATTGCTGATCAGAGAGCTGGCATGGACTCAATGGGCTGAATGGCTTTCTTCTGTAAAGATGCTATGTGTTGAAAATGTACTGTTCTTCTTCCCACCCTCCCCCCTTACACTTGTTCAAAACCTGTTACATCTCTAACTTTTCCCAGTTCTGATGAAAGGTCACAGACCTGAAACATTAACTCTGTTTCTCTCTCCACAGATCCTGCCGGACCCGCTGAGTATTTCCAATATTTTCTGTTTTTATTTCAGATTTGCAGCATCGGCAGTATTTTGCTTTTGCAGCTCCAAACCATATTCTGGTGTAAGAATTAAACTGTTAGAGTACAATGTGGAGCATAAACACTGGCATAGACCAATGGTGCTGAATGGCCTTTCTCTGTGCTGATGTTAAACAGAAAAAACAACATGCCATAACCTTATACAATGTTCTTTGGCTAATTGCCAAATATAGTGACTTTAAACATCAACTAAGTGCTGGGTACGGCACTTGCAATATAAAGAACAGGGAAGTACAGGGTGGAGTCATTCTGATTAATTGTCAGCAACGTTCCATTTGATTACAGAACCTGATTGTTACGACTCTGCCTTTGTCAAGAAACGTTTAGATTTAATTACCCAGTATTTGGCTTACGCTCTTCATATAAAGGTGTGATCACTTGATTTCCCATCCGAAGAGCATTCAACCTGCAGTGACGACAAATTACAGCAACAATGTGCACACAAATAAGTAAGTCTTTTTTCTGATATTCCATTAGAAGTTAGTGTCTCAAATCAACTTGCTTAAAATTGGAATCAACAGATGTAATAGAAGGCTATGCTGATAGGGTTTAATAGAGAGGGTTGGGAGGAGGCTCATTTGGAGCATAAATGCCGGCATAGAGCAGTTGGGCCGAAGTATGTGCTCTGCATTCTTTGTATTTCGATGTATGCAATATCTGCAAGTTAGCTTTAAAATATTTTCAGATTGTAACAAATGAGGAAGAGGAGACGTATTAGATGGATTGGGAAGGAAACTGGGGGAACTCGGGAGGCTGGCATGAGACTGTTAGTGTTGCATCCTGGAAATACAGTAACTTAACTTCAGCAAATCTCCCTTTTGATTCCAGCCAATTTGTCTCCCCTTGCCTGGACAGTCCACCTGTACAATAGTCTCTTTTACCCTAGAATCAGTCCCAGTATTCTCAAATTTAGCTCACCTTTCCAATTAAGACCACCCAATGCGTCTATTAAATGAGTCCATTTTAAAAAAAATGGTAATTCAACCCGCCATCTACTGCATTGTGTTCTTAAAATAAGGTTCTTCCCTTTCTCTTTCCCTTTCTGGGTCCGTTATTCAATGTACAACATGTGAAAGATCGTAGGTAAAATGGATGACTTGCCAGAACGTGACATCTCCCAGTTTCTGAGTGACTACAAATTATTTGTTCTATTCAGAGAATCATAGAAATTTACAGCACTTGTTCCCGAGTGACCGACTCCATTTCTGTCCCTGGCAACTATCTAAGGCTGAACCAGAGTGTTCACCCTCCTTAAAACATATCTCTTTAACAAAGCTTTTGGTCACTTGTTCCAATATGTCTTTATGTGGCTTAGTGTCAAATTTTGTCCAATAATGCTCTGGTGAAGTGCCTTGGGATTTGTTTTTACGTTAAGGTGGTATATAAATGCAAGTTTTTGTTATCATAAATTGCATGCCCTAATCATAGAATTTTAGAATTTTGCAGCACATAAGGTGCCCATTTTTCTAACTGTGGGATGTGGGCCAGGCCACCATTTATTACCCATTGAAAATTGTCCTTGAGAAGGTGTTGGTGAGCTGCCTTCCTGAACCGCTGCAGTCCATGTGGTGTAAGTACATTGTTACAGACAGTGGGGAGATGGTGTGGGTGACTTCCACTTTTTACCTCTCAACTGACCGTAGACAGTGCTTTTATTGTTTTAGGCCCTGAGTGTTTTAGTGGTCAAACAAACAGACAAATGACAGGTTTTCTCATAGGATTAAAAGAAAGATAAATCATTTATTAAACAATATCCAAAAATATTCGCAATCTCATATATGCACATACATGCACACACACAAGAAGAGATAGAAATTAGAGGATAGCATGCATTTAAGTTCAATTGTTGTAAACAGAGTTCACTTTGAAACCTTCATGGTCTTCCGGGAGGAATTTTTAAGTGATGCAGGCCTTGTGTTTGTTTTCTTGGTTCACTGAAGTATTGCAAACTATTCTGTTTAAGATTCAGTCAAAGTTGGTGGCGAGAAGCCTGTTACAATTTCTCAGATGGGATATTTTCAAAGTCAGTCTCTCCCTCTGTGGTTTAAAGATTTTATTTATTTTTATTATTGAGAGATACAGCACAGAAACAGGCCCTTCAGCCCACCAAGTCTGTGCCGACCATCAACCACCCATTTACACTAATCCCATATCCCCACCTGTCCCTATATTAGATTAGATTAGATTAGAGATACAGCACTGAAACAGGCCCTTCGGCCCACCGAGTCTGTGCCGAACATCAACCACCCATTTATACTAATCCTACACTAATCCCATATTCCTACCAAACATCCCCACCTGTCCCTATATTTCCCTACCACCTGCCAATACTAGGAGCAATTTATAATGGCCAATTTACCTATCAACCTGCAAGTCTTTGGCTGTGGGAAGAAACCAGAGCACCCGGTGAAAACCCACGCGGTCACAGGGAGAACTTGCAAACTCCGCACAGGCAGTCCCCAGAATTGAACCTGGGTCACTGGAGCTGTGAGGCTGCAGGGCTAACCACTGCGCCACTGTGCCGCCCATTTTACAGGCAGGTTCTTCTTCTTGGCTGGAATGGGCCTTCTCCTTCCTGGCTGGCTGGCTTTCTGCTTCTGTCTTTTAGAGAAGTCTCTTTTTTAAGAAAGGAACCTTATCAGGTTAGTGTTGGTCAGGTGACTGCAGATGCTCTCCCTGGTGATGGAGCCATTGTTGCACAATGGGGTAAAATGTGACTTAACTTGATAAAGTGGTGTAATGTTCCATCTATTATCTTGGCTTTGAATCTGGAGTCTCCCTGTCTGCGAGGGCCTTTGTCAATCCAATTGGAGCCATTTAGCATTGAATGGGCTGTTTAGCATTTTAATATGCCTTCCCCATGACTAGTCCAGAAGCAATGACGGATTTAGTCTCCAACAATCCCTCTGTATATTTGCAGTACAGCAGAGATCACCTGACCTCATACTCCATCTTGTCTGCAACAAAATTGTTTCCATTTTTTGGAGTTTAGTTCATCAGTTCACTTTTACAGTTCCTAATTGCTCCAGTTCACTTTAGTTCATAACTGTTCCTCAAGTGAACGTGACAACATCGAAAGTTAGGGAGGGAGTTCCAGCATTTTGACCCAACAACAGTGAAGGAACAGTGATATATTTCCAAATCAGGATGGTTGGTGACTTGGAGGGGAACTAGGAGGTGGTGGTCTTTCCATACACCTTCTGGCCATGTTCTTCTAGGTGGTAGAGGTCAGCGTTTGGAAGGTGTTGTTGAAGGGGACTCGGTGAGTTGCTGCAGTGCATCTTGTACACACTGCTGCATTTGCTCCATCATGACTGCTGGCTGTTTGAAAGACCTATTCAAATGGTTCTATTCCTCTGCTCTTTCCCCACACTGCGTAAATTCAATCTCAAATGTATATTAGATTTGCCTACAGTGCACTTTGACCTCTATTACTGTTACAAATTTGGGACAGCTTAGACATTATCTTGGATGTAGGATCCCAGGTAACTCCCATAAGTAGTTCCTAAGGGTGCAAAATTGCCTTGTGTAGTGCTGCTTGTAGTGGCACTCTGGAGGCCTTCTGCCCCTTTTCATGTGTGAACTGTGCCACCAGCTACTTCCTACATGGCCTGTGCAGCTTTCTGTGAGGACAAGGCCATAAGCAGGGCCATCCCCTGCATGCGCTGGAAGGCTCTGATTTGGCATTATTCCCAACGCCTGATCCTAAATTTGGGTAACAGATCTCCAGGCAATATCTTTGCTGTTCATTCGAGAAAAAAACAAGCATGAAGCTGTATGATGGGCCTTGCAGTCGGGTTATTTAAAGGGCCAGGACCCTTATTGCAGGTAATTTCTTGGAACACTTTTTATTGCAAATTCTCTGGAGATACTCTGGAGAGCTTTTGGAGGTGTTTTGATGAGTGCCTGGATTTTCCAGAGAGTGTTGCTGTACCCACAAGGAGGGCAGTGGAATAGGTGACCTGTCCACACAAAGGCTGCAACATGTAGGTAGGCAACGGTAGCAGTGCCTCTGGGTCTGCAACATGACAGGGAGATAGAGCAGAGGCTGCTGAGACGACAAGCTCTGCGCAATGCGTTTTGCCAAGTTGGAGCTGAACTCCTCCATGCTCCTTGATAATGACAGGAAGCTGTCTGAGAGGCCAGCCAATGCACCCAGCATCTCGGTGTGCATGCCCATCACCACTATCCTGTATGCTGTCCCATCAAGGTCAACTGTGTCCTCTGTGGCAGTACTTGTCTGCCACCTCACCCTCCAGTGAACTAGCACATGAACCATCCTTTACCCCTGGACTGGCTGCAGGCCACTCGTGCCCAGATGACTCACCACGTGTTGATCCCAACTCTATATGATCCTGCAAAGTGCGTGCAGTGCCAGGTTCTGAGCTGGTGGCTGCAAGTGTCAGATCAAGTGACAAGTCCTCTTCATCAGTGCTGTGCTGTTGCTCTGTCTCTTCCTCGTGGGGCTGCTGTGGCTGGGCAGGTGGCAGTTCTTGGGTGTCTGAAAGCAGAAACTCAGAGGAGAGGGTTGGTGAAGGAAGGGGGTGGGGTGGGAAGCAAGAGGTTCATGGTCACAGCGTTAGTAGCTTGCTCATCATGCCAGATAGCAGCACGAGGGCATGCTGGGTGTTGAGAAGGGGCAGAAGGCAGGAAGATGCCGTCATCCTCAATGTTTTCAGCAATGCCAGATGCCAGGCACCTTGACATAGCAGCCCCATGATGTGGAGAACCATCTACACTTGTGGGGCTTAGGAGATGCAGGTGTCCTTGTCCCTCACTGATTCTGCTCTACTCCCTTTTATTGTGTGCCACCTTGGACTGCAAGACAGAGGACGGAATGTTAACGGTTGTGTTACACTGTGTTTGGATGATGCCATGACTGGCTGGAGCTATGCGGAAGCAGCGAGAATGGGTGTGAAGCTGGCAGCATTGAAATGTGAGGGTGAGGTGGAGTAGCTGGACATTGTTTGAGAGCCCTGAGTGCCAGGGAGTGCTGTTGGGTGAATGATAGGTGTGTGGAGCATTGAGCAATGTTAGTGTTGTGGTGGGTACGAGATGTCATGTGAAGATGCATTCACTGACCTTAACCACCCACATGAGGTCATTTGACTTCTTGTGACACTGCTATCAGGTCCTTGGGTGCAGACTCTGGGAATTGACCTTGCTGGTCATCTGCCCACATTTCCTTCTGAGGGTGGTCCTTGAGGGTCTCCTGACTCCCCTGCAGGAACATGTCATCACGCCTTCTGCCCATCTGCACCACTAACACCTCCAGTGCCACATCTGTCATTCTGGAACCTTCTGTCTGTCCTGGTGTTCACTTTGCAATAATTTACATTGCAGCAATATTTTCATGCAGCTCACTTTTAAGGTACAGCCTGCCTTTAAGAGAAGCAGGCTGGCTGTACCACGTGTTCAGTAAAAACGCTGCCAAGGCGTCCCCTGCTGTGCACAGAGGCTGGAAGCAGTAGACAACAGCACTGGAGCCTCTCGGGCTAACATGACAATCATGCAGATGAGTCGGGTACACAAAAATTGCGTGGTCCCCACCTTGACCTGCATGGAGCAGGCAGGTCGCATATCAAGACTACTGCACCCAAAAACAAGGATAACCCAATTTTTCAACCTGTAACCCTTATGTTCAGGACTTGACCCGTACTGTCCAAATATCACATAACAAATGTCTACAGCTATCTAAATAGTGCTACTCCCCTGCACTTTCCCCACAGCCCTGCCAATTTTTCCTTTTCAAGTATGTATCCAATTTTCTTTTGAAAGTTTCTTTGAATCTTTAAGGTGAGGGACTATGCATAGTGTCTCTTATGGGACCAAAGATTCATTCCTTTGCATGGAATCTACCTGAAACCAATAGAATTCAGCAAGCATCTGCTACCTTAATGTTGAGGGTGGTTTTGGGCGTGTCCTCAAAAACTGTACTTCACGCTTCAACTGATACAAAGGGGAAGTAGAAACACTACTCTCGCATTATATTTTTGTTTGTCATTTAAGTAAAACTGTCATTTTGTGCCCACTTTACTAGGACCTTCCATCTATGGCGATATCACAAAGGTTGAGACAACAGGTGCTTCCGAGGCGACAGCAAAACAGGATAATCTGACATTTAAAGGTGAGGGTTGGATGTACTTAATAGCTGCTGTGATATATGTGTGCGGCTGCAACATACGGAAATACCTGGCACGTGATTGTACTCCGTTCGCAGTGATTGTATAAAGCTTCTATTACTACTGTACATATTCTGCATTTTACAGTCAAGGTGCAGTCGTTATTGGAAAACTAGACTGGTCTTATCAGGGACTCTTTTTCTTGAGAGCTAGGTTCTTCCCTTTCCATTGCTAATCAAAGGCTGAAAAGCTAGCATCAGTTGTGGATCAGTCAGTAGCATTCTCATCTCTAAAGTGGAAGGTTTTGGGTTCAAGTCCCACTCCATGGCTTAAGCATTAAAAAAAAATCAATACTGACAATGCAGCTCTGAGGGAGTGCTGTGCTATTAGAGGTGCAGCCTTTCAAGTGAGATGTTTAGTTTAGTTTAGAGATACAGCACTGAAACAGGCCCTTCGGCCCACCGAGTCTGTGCCGACCATCAACCATCCATTTATACTAATCCTACACTAATTCCATATTCCTACCACATCCCCACCTGTCCCTATATTTCCCTACCACCGACCTATACTAGGGGCAATTTATAATGGCCAATTAACCAATCAACCAGCAGGTCTTTGGAAACCGGAGCACCCGGAGGAAACCCACGCAGTCACAGGGAGAACTTGCAAACTCCACACAGGCAGTACCCAGAATTGAACCTGGGTCGCTGGAGCTGTGAGGCTGCGGTGCTAACCACTGCGCCACTGTGCCGCCCATAAATCTGTGGTTCCACCTGGTTGGCTGTAAAAGATCCCATTCCACTGTTTCAAAGAGCAGGTAAGTTCTCCCTGGTGTCCTGGCCAATGTTTATCTCTCAATCAACATCCCAAAGACAAATTATCTGGTCATTATCACATTGCTGTTTGTGGGAGTTTGCTGTGCGCATACTGATTCTGTGTTTCCTGCAGTACAA
Organism: Heterodontus francisci; assembly: GCF_036365525.1. Taxonomy (NCBI): domain Eukaryota; kingdom Metazoa; phylum Chordata; class Chondrichthyes; order Heterodontiformes; family Heterodontidae; genus Heterodontus; species Heterodontus francisci. Next base: position 13,033,362 of record NC_090385.1, read on the forward strand.
CAGTAAGTACTTCAGTGGCTGGAAAGTGCTTTGAGATGTCTGGTGGTTGTGAAAGATGCTATATGAATGCAAATATTTCTGCTTTTCTTTATTAGGGTGGCCACACGACATAGGCTGTGTGATTTTAGCTGCTTAAACTCGAGCAGTATTCCCATGCAAATTTCAGGGTGCTGAACAACACCACCCCACCCCCACCCACCCAGTTCCCCAAACCTGGACCTTGATAAACAGAGGTGCTTGTAAGGTGAGAAATTGTGCACTTCATACCAGGCAGGTTCCCAGTAATGGGAAAAGAGTTGGGCGGGTGTTGGACCAGGACAAGACTGGACGGAGCCAGACAGATGATGCTGACACATCGCTGTTGAGGTTCAGACACAAAATAATGTGTGGTGGATTAGTGAGAGCTGCTGGAACATTCCACCACAATAAGTCATCATGTCAGAAACTGGGAAGGAACTGTTGAGAAAAGATTACAATTGCAAGTCAGTTAAAAAATTATTTAGGGTGGTGGGGGCCATTTTAATTGTTAAATATAAGGTCCACAGCTCAGGTCTATAAAGCCAAATGAGAGTAAATCAAATGGAAAGCAATTCTGGAGCAGGACTTTTGCTTCTGTTTTGACAGGTGTGGCCGCTTCTCACAAAATGATGGAGACTGACTTGGAGAGGGTGAACAAGTACAAGATTCTGATAAATAAAGTCGCCAGTGCTAACCAGATAGATCCAGCGATAATTGGCGCCATCATTTCCCGTGAATCCCGTGGAGGCAATGCCTTGGAAAATGGCTGGGGAGACCATGGAAATGGGTTTGGCCTCATGCAGGTAGGAAGCAACTCACTTTGTGACAGAGTGGGGGAAGACTTTCTCCTTGGCATGCATTAGAACAATTGTGACAAACTTAGCCACGAGCTATAATTTAATGGTTGAATCCCTCATACTACCAAGGGAGGGAGAGGGGAAAGAATGAGACGTCAGTGTAATGGATAGGTACAAAACCAATTCTGTGCCCCTCCATCCTCCAAAGAGAAGAAATGAAAGGTGTTTCTCGCTTGTGGGCAATTCATGTGGCTGGTGTTTAGAGATACTCAGAGGAAAATGTTCCACATGTTTGAAGGGAGAAATAAATAGCTGGCTTGTTCTTTTCAAACTGGATATTCTGGAGGAGCTAGTAGATCATTGAATGCCCAGCCCCAATTACTGTGGTACCAGACATCAGCCCACAGAACAGGGCGGTTCTGGTATTGAGGTCATTTGAAAATACTTACATGTTTTAACACATTGATTCTAACTTGTTCCATTCCAGCAGGCAGTTGCCTAGTACTGGATGCACCGACAATATTGAAAAGCGTAGCTTGCAACCTGCTTTAACATCCATTTTATCACAGCTTTTTTATCAATTAATAACAACTTATATTTATTTAGTGCCTTTAATGTAATAAAACATCCCAAGGCATTTCAAAGGAGCATTATAAAGCTGAATATGACACCAAGCCACATAAGGAGATATTAGGCCAGATGATGCAGGTTTTAAAGTGAGGTGGAGAGGCGGAGAGGTGTAGATAGGGTATTCCAGTGCTTAGGGCCTATGCAACTGAAGGCATGGCCACCAATGGTGGAGCGATTAAAATGGGAGTGCCAATATCATCACACTCTATAAAAACAAAGGTGACCGCAGTGACTGCAACAACTACCGTGGAATCTCCCTGCTCAGCATAGTGGGGAAAGTCTTTGCTCGAGTCGCTCTAAACAGGCTCCAGAAGATGGCCGAGCGCGTCTACCCTGAGGCACAGTGTGGCTTTCGTGCAGAGAGATCGACCGTTGACATGCTGTTCTCCCTTCGTCAGATACAGGAGAAATGCCGAGAACAACAGATGCCCCTCTACATTGCTTTCATTGATCTCACCAAAGCCTTTGACCTCATCAGCAGACGTGGTCTCTTCAGAGTACTAGAAAAGATTGGATGTCCACCAAAGCTACTACGTATCATCACCTCATTCCATGACAATATGAAAGGCACAATTCAACATGGTGGCTCCTCATCAGAGCCCTTTCCTATCCTGAGTGGCGTGAAACAGGGCTGTGTTCTCGCACCCACACTTTTTGGGATTTTCTTCTCCCTGCTGCTTTCACATGCATTCAAGTCCTCTGAAGAAGGAATTTTCCTCCACACAAGATCAGGGGGCAGGTTGTTCAAACTTGCCCGTCTAAGAGCGAAGTCCAAAGTACGGAAAGTCCTCATCAGGGAACTCCTCTTTGCTGACGATGCTGCTTTAACATCTCACACTGAAGATTGCCTGCAGAGTCTCATCGACACGTTTGCGGCTGCCTGCAATGAATTTGGCCTAACCATCAGCCTCAAGAAAACGAACATCATGGGGTAGGACGTCAGAAATGCTCCATCCATCAATATTGGCGACCACGCTCTGGAAGTGGTTCAAGAGTTCACCTACCTAGGCTCAACTATCACCAGTAACCTGTCTCTAGATGCAGAAATCAACAAGCGCATTGGAAAGGCTTCCACTGCTATGTCCAGACTGGCCAAGAGAGTGTGGGAAAATGACACACTGACACGGAACACAAAAGTCCGAGTGTATCAGGCCTGTGTCCTCAGTACCTTGCTCTATGGCAGCGAGGCCTGGACAACGTATGTCAGCCAAGAGCGGCGTCTCAATTCATTCCGTCTTTGCTGCCTCCGGAGAATACTTGGCATCAGGTGGCAGGACCGTATCTCCAACACAGAAGTCCTCGAGGCGGCCAACTTCCCCAGCTTATACACACTACTGAGTCAGCGGCGCTTGAGATGGCTTGGCCATGTGAGCCGCATGGAAGATGGCAGGATCCCCAAAGACACATTGTACAGCGAGCACATCACTGGTATGAGACCCACCGGCCGTCCATGTCTCCGCTTTCAAGACGTCTGCAAACGCGACATGAAATCTTGTGACATTGATCACAAGTCGTGGGAGTCAGTTGCCAGCGTTCGCCAGAGCTGGCGGGCAGCCATAAAGGCGGGGCTAAAGTGTGGCGAGTCGAAGAGACTTAGTAGTTGGCAGGAAAAAAGACAGAGGCGCAAGGGGAGAGCCAACTGTGTAACAGCCCCGACAAACAAATTTCTCTGCAGCACCTGTGGAAGAGCCTGTCACTCTAGAATTGGCCTTTATAGCCACTCCAGGCGCTGCTTCACAAACCACTGACCACCTCCAGGCGCATATCCATTGTCTCTCGAGATAAGGAGGCCAAAGATTAGATTAAGATTATAATAACAATTTATATTTATTTAGTGCCTTTAATGTAATAAAACATCCCAAGGCATTTCAAAGGAGCATTATAAAGCTGAATATGACACCAAGCCACATAAGGAGATATTAGGCCAGATGATGTAGGTTTTAAAGTGAGGTGGAGAGGCGGAGAGGTGTAGATAGGGTATTCCAGTGCTTAGGGCCTATGCAACTGAAGGCATGGCCACCAATGGTGGAGCGATTAAAATGGGAGATGTATAAGAGGCCAGGATTAGCTGAGCGCAGATATCTCAGAGGTTTATGGCTGGGGGAGATTACAGAGATAGGAAGAGCGAGGCCATAGAGAGATTTGAAAACAAGGATGAGCATTTTAAAATCAAGACGTTGCTTGACCGGGAGGTCAGCGAGTACAGGGGTGAAAGGGGAATGGGACTTGGTGCAAGTTAAGACACAGGCAGCAGATGGCCTTAAGTTTCCGGAGATTTGAATGTGGGAGACCAGCCAGAAGTGCATTGAAATAGATAAGTCTGGAAGTAACAAAGGTATGAATGAGTGTCATGCAGGTCCCCATCTGCCAACAATGAGGCACCTCAATTTCGCCACATGGACATTAAATTTCAAATTGTTGCTGGGAAGAAGAGAAGGCCTGTGACAAGGGGTTGCCAGGCCCCTGGCTGAAAAGACAGTTTGCATATTAACGGACAGTGTTTTAAAGGACAAAACAATCTACAAAGCCAGAAGTGGCTATACCAGTTAGTCACATGACTAACCTGCTTGGCAGTCTGTTTTTTTTTTCTGAATTGTACAGTTTTGTACTGAGAGTCGGCAGAAAGCAGAATGCTCCTGCATTGAAGAAGACCTCCTGTCTGTCTGCCTGCTCCCATCTCTTTCTCATGGAACTCCAAAACACACTGAAGATGCATGAACCAAGCAAGAAAGGTCTTCGACATTGAACAAGGTTTAAGAAGAATACTGGGCCCCAACAAAAAGCAAGACCTACCCACAATCAAGGACTCTACAACGAGCTCGAAAAACCATAACAAAAAAACCGTCTTCAGAGATTGCCTCAAACTTTTCCACTTAATTATGTCCTGCTCTTTTCTATCCCTATCTGCATGTGTGTATCGCGTATGCGTGCTTGCGTGGGTGCGTCATGTCTCCATAGGCATTGACAATTAGAGTTTAAGTTTAATAAAATTTCACTTTTCTTATTTAAACCTAAGAAAGCGTGTTTGTGCTGGTTTCTTTGCCTTATAATTGGAAAGCGGTGAACAAGGATTCACCAAATTGAAGTTAAAAACACTGTTTAAAATTAAACCCTGTTACAGTAAGACAAGATGAAGGGTGAAAGGGAACCCTAGACCTCCTTCTCACCTGGTCGTAACAATGAGGAATAGGAAGGAAACAATGATAGAACACAAGAGATGAACTTTAATTCCACTTTGAGTCTGGGGGCGGGGGGGGGGGGGGGGGGCGGGGGTCGGTTGTGGGGGGGCGAGTGTCGGCAAAAATCGGGAGCTGAGGTTCATGGCTTTATGTCCTATGGTACAGATAAGCATAATGGCCAGCAGTTAGCCAGACAGAGTGTTTCAATCCATGGCTCCACCATCTTCAGAAAGTATTCCTCTTGGCACTATTCACTGTGGCAACAATCACAATCTATCGGCAGGCTGAGTTGGTTGGGTGTAACTGTTTTGCTTGGCACCTTTTTATTCATTCTCGAGATCTAAGCATCTTCATGAACTGCTGCAGTCCATGTGGTGTTTGGGAGTGAGCTCCAGGATTTTGACCCAGGAATGATGAAAGAACTGCAATATACTTCCAAGTCAGGATGGTGTGTGGCTTGGAGGGGAACTTGCAGATGGTGGTGTTCCCGTGCATCAGCTGCCCTTGTCCTACTAAGGTGGTAGGGGTCACGGGTTTGGAAGGTGCTGTCAAAGGAGTTTTGGTGTGTTGCTGCAGTGCATCTTGTAGATAGTGCACACTGCTGCCACTGTGCACCAGTGGTGAAGGGAGTGAATGTTTAAGGTGATGGATGGGGTGAATGTAGAAAGCTGTAGGAATCCTTGAAGCTCACCATCAAAAACAGCAACTTGCATTTATATAGCGCCTTTCACGTAGTAAAATTTTTCAAGGAGCTTCACAGACGCGATCAAACAGAATCTGACACAATGCCAAATAAGGGAATATTAGGACATGTGACCAAAAGCTCAGTCAAGGAGGAAGGAGACAGGTGAAAAGGGAATTCTAGAGCTCAGGGACTAGATAGGAAAGAAGTGGAGGATATACAAAAGGCCAGAATTGACGGATTGCAGTAATCTCAGAGAGCTGTAGACACAGTACACACACACTGAGTGATATCCTTTTATAATTCTGTGTGACATGACATGGCCTGATGGAGCTACATTTACACAATAAATGATGGCCTGAACCTTGGAAAAATTGGCAAAGGAAGCCTTGCTATCCAGATACCAGCTGCTGAAGCTCAGTGTCAGAGCTCCCATACCAGGGAGAATCCCTTATCAGGATTTGGTGATGCTCTGGATACAGCAGTTCTCTGGCAGTGCAATAGACACCATTTAACTAGTTAACGAGAGCAAAACGCTGAAGGTTTCCATTCCCTTTTGGAGCTGGCGGAGGCAATGTCCCCAGTTTCAGAAATTCACGCACATAGAACAACATTGTCACCCATTGGCAGAAGATGGGTACTGCAGTGACAGCCTGCATGATATTACCATTAGGTAAAGGAGGAGGCCATTCAACCCCTTCGAGCCTGCTTTGCCATTCAATTAGATCATGGCTGATCTGTACCTCAGCATTGACTTGCCTTTGCTCCATATCCTTTACCTAGCAAAAATCCATCAACCTCAATCTTGAAAGCTCCGATTGTCCCCAGTATCCACTGCTTAATGGGAGTGGAAAAGAGAGTTCCAAATTTCTTCTACCCTTTGTGTGGAAAAAGTGCTTCCTGATTTTGCTGCTAAGTGGCTCAGCTCTAATTTTAAGCTTATGCTCCCTTGTTTTAGATTCCCCCGCCAGGTGAAATAGGTTCCCCATAGCTGCCCTATCAAATCCTTTTAACACTTTAAACACCTGCTTGCAAGCTAAAATTAAAAAGGAAGACAAAACAAGCATTAAACTGCCTCAGATTAGTCTAGTTTCTGTTCAGAATTTATATGGCCAGTGAAACCTACAGTTTTTTTTTGTATATTTGTTCACAGGAAGTGGGCAAAGCTGGCAAGGCCACATTTACTGTCCATCTGGAGTTGTCCTGGGATGGTAGTGGTGACCTTCTCCTTGAGATGATGGGGCTCCCACAGTGGGCTGAGGTAGAGAATTCCCAGGAGTGTGACCCATTGATGATGAAGGATTTGCCAAGATTTTCTTTGGGATTGGGGTGGTTGATAGTACTCTGAGGGTTCAAGTCTCACTCCGAAACTGGAGCACAAAATCAAAGCTGATACTCCACTGAAGAACTGAGGGAGTGCTGCACTGCTGGAGGTACCAACTTCCGGATGAGCCGTTCAACAAATTTGCCCCCTCCGGTGGACGTAAAAGATCCCATGGCACTATTTTGAAGGCGGCTATTCCTGGGGTCCTGGACAATATTTATTTTTCAACCAATATCATGAAAACAAATTATCTGATGATTGTCACATTGCTGTTTGTGGGAGCTTACTGTGTGCAAATTGCTGTCATGCACTTTGGGACAACCTGTGGTCCTGAAAGACCATTTATAAATGCAAGTATTTCTCTCTTTCTTCCTTCCAATGTTGCTCTTATCCTTCTCAGTGTTGGAAATTGCTGGAGTCGTGGAGGGAGGTGCTATATCAATATTGGGGTTAGTGATGTATTAAGCATTGCTGGCTACTGCCACATAGGTCACACCCTCCCAGCAACAACACCAGCATAGACCTGCTGGGAAAGCCCAGAAAATTGTTCAAGAAGGGGAGTAGAGACAGCCCTGGTAATTATAGACCTGTGAGCCTTACTTCGGTTGTGGGTAAAATGTTGGAAAAGGTTATAAGAGATAGGATTTATAATCATCTTGAAAAGAATAAGTTCATTAGAGATAGTCAGCACGGTTTTGTGAAGGGTAGGTCGTGCCTCACAAACCTTATTGAGTTTTTTGAGAAGGTGACCAAACAGGTGGATGAGGTAAAGCAGTGGATGTGGTGTATATGGATTTCAGTAAGGTGTTTGATAAGGTTCCCCACGGTAGGCTATTGCAGAAAATACGGAAGTATGGGATTGAAGGTGATTTAGTGCTTTGGATCAGAAATTGGCTAGCTGAAAGAAGACAGAGGGTGGTGGTTGATGGCAAATGTTCATCCTGGAGTTTAGTTACTAGTGGTGTACCGCAAGGATCTGTTTTGGGGCCACTGCTGTTTGTCATTTTTATAAATGACCTGGATGAGGGTGTAGAAGGGTGGGTTAGTAAATTTGCGGATGACACGAAGGTCGGTGGAGTTGTGGATAGTGTCGAAGGGTGTTGTAGGGTACAGAGGGACATAGATAGGCTGCAGAGCTGGGCTGAGAGATGGCAAATGGAGTTTAATGCGGAAAAGTGTGAGGTGATTCACTTTGGAAGGAGTAACAGGAATGTAGAGTACTGGCCTAATGGGAAGATTCTTGGTAGTGTAGATGAGCAGAGAGATCTTAGTGTCCAGGTACATAAATCCCTGAAAGTTGCCACCCAGGTTAATAGGGCTGTTAAGAAGGCATATGGTGTGTTAGCTTTTATTAGTAGGGGGATCGAGTTTCGGAGCCACGAGGTCATGCTGCAGCTGTACAAAACTCTGGTGCGGCCGCACCTGGAGTATTGCATGCAGTTCTGGTCACCGCATTATAGGAAGGATGTGGAAGCTTTGGAAAGGGTGCAGAGGAGATTTACTAGGATGTTGCCTGGTATGGAGGGAAGGTCTTACGAGGAAAGGCTGAGGGACTTGAGGTTGTTTTCATTGGAGAGAAGGAGGAGGAGAGGTGACTTAATAGAGACATATAAGATAATCAGAGGGTTAGATAGGGTGGGTAGTGAGAGTCTTTTTCCTCGGATGGTGATGGCAAATACGAGGGGACATAGCTTTAAGTTGAGGGATGATAGATATAGGACAGATGTCAGAGGTAGTTTCTTTACTCAGAGAGTAGTAGGGGCGTGGAACGCCCTGCCTGCAACAGTAGTAGACTCGCCAACTTTAAGGGCATTTAAGTGGTCATTGGATAGACATATGGATGAAAATGGAATAGTGTAGGTCAGATGGTTTCACAGGTCGGCGCAACATCGAGGGCCGAAGGGCCTGTACTGCGCTGTAATGTTCTAATGTAAAATAACCAAGATTATTCACCGCCATTAGCACCCCTCAAAATCCAACATTAAATTCATCTTTCTGTTCATGTTTTAATTCAATATCCTTGTTTGGAGAAATGGAACCCAATGCATGGGTTAAAAAATGCAGTGTTTATTTCAGGTTGACAAAAGATACCATAACATTGTTGGAGCTTGGAACAGCGAGGAGCATCTTGAACAGGGCACGCAGATACTGACGGACATGATTAAAACCATTGCAAATAAGTTTCCCGGGTGGACCAAAGAACAGCAGCTCAAAGGTTTGGACCTTTTGATTGTTTTCGTCGCTATTTAAAAGTCTGAACTTGAGGTCCCGCGGCAGGTAACATTTCGTTATCTGGCATTCTTGTGTTCAATCCCTGGCAATTTTGTGACAAACAAATATCCAGTGCCTGCCGTGTGTTGGTGAGCACGTGGCCCAACATTTGGCCAATTTAGCAAGTCTGTTCCCAAGGCCTAGGAATCTGGCTGTGAATAGACGCTTGAATGGCTGGCAATCCAATGTGAATATGGCAAGGTAAAATACATCGGCTGAAAAATTTGGCTGCGTAGCACTGCTGGAGAAGGCACTACAGAAGCCAGGGCCCTCAGAGAGGCATGCAGCATTTGCAGCTGCTTTCTGCACAGTAAGCTACACTGGGAAAGGCACTCACTCATGCATGCACCTAAAGCTTCCCAACTAACCAAATTGCAAAGCCAAACAGCCACTTCGGCTGATTTGATGCATGACTTCCAAACTTGGTCTGCGCAGGTCCACTCAATACATTCGCTTGTTACTCAAAGTACAGAGACAGAGAGGGACCCCCAATGGCATTATTGAAAGCAACAGCCGTCCAAATTGCAGGTAAGAAGATTTGGACTAAATGCAGTCATTGCAGTTTGCGGAATCACCGTAGAGTGTTTTTGGAGATGTGGTGGTAAGTTCTTGTATTTGGCAGGGATTGTTGCTGCATCCCCCTAGCAATGACCTGTCCACACAAAGGCAGTAACAGATATGGGGGCAGCAGTTGCGGTGCCTCTGGGTCTGCAAAACGACAGGGAGCTAGAGCAGAGGTGAAGAGAGGGCACGCTCTGCATTCTCCCTTCTGCCAAGTTGGAACCAGACTCCTCCATGCGCCTTGACACGGACAGGAGGCTGACTGGCAGACCAGCCAATGCATCCAGTATGTCGGTGTGCATGCCCATCCGCGTTCTCCTGTACGCTGCCCCATTGAGGTCCTGATCTGAGGTCTGCTGCAGCAGGACTCGTCTGTGACCTTGCCATCCTTTCCCGCTGACCTGGCTGTAGCCCACTCATGCCTGGTGATGCACACTGTGCAGATCCTGATTTCATACTAGCCTCTAAGGTACATGGTTGTGCCATTACCTGAGCTGGTGGCTGAGAATGTCAGATCTATTGCCAGGACCTCTTCATCAGTGCTATGCTGTTGCTCTCTCTTCCTCCTCGGGCTGCTGTGACTGGGCAGTCAGCAGTTTTTGAGCATCTGAAAGCCGAAATTCAGGACAGGGAAGGATGGGGTGGGGGAAGTGTGGGGGTTGGAAAGTAAGGAGGTCCATGGTCACACCATGAGCAGCTTTCACATCATGCCAGGTATCAGGATGAGGGTGAGGTGGGAGATGAGAAGGGGCCTAATGCAGGAACATATCATCCTGCAGCAACTCACCAGGTCTCCTTCAACAGCACCTTCCAGATCTGTGGCCTCTATCACCTAGAAGGGCAACAGATGCATGATAACACCACCAAAATCCTGGAACGCCCTTCCTAACAGCACTGTGGGTGTAACTACACCACATAGATTGCAGTGGTTCAAGGCAGCAGCTCACCACCACCTTCTCAACGGCAATTAGGGATGTGCAACAAATACTGGCCTAGCAAGTGACGCCCACGTCCCATGAAAAAAATAATTTTTAAAAATCCTCAATGTTCTTAGCGATGTTAGATGCCACAGGCTCTGTAGCGACCAGCCCCATGATGCAGGGAACCATCTCTTCCATATGGCTCAGGGGTTGCAGGCATCTTGTCATCTACCAGTTTTGCTCTGCTCCCTTCTCTTGTGTGCCACCTTGTCCTGCAAGACAGAGGTAAAAATGTCACTTATTGTGTTTGGGTGGCGAGCAGATGAAAAACTGGAGGACGTGGAGGCAGCAAGAGGGTGTGAGGCTGGCATCTTTGGAATGCGTGTGAGGGTGAGGTGAAGTATCTGGATATTGGTCAGAGTCTTGAGTATCAGGGAGTGCTGATGGCTGGGTGATGGGTTTATGGTGTATTGAGCAGCAAGAGTTGGTGTAGTGTGTATGCAATGTCATTTGAAGATGCGTTAATCGACTTGGAGTATCCATGAGGTCATTGAACTTCTTCTGGCACTGCTGCCAGCTACTTGGAGCCAGATTCCCACCATTGACCTCTCTCAGCACCTGCTCCCAATCCCTTTTGCCTTGAGGGCCTCATGTCACCCTCCTGGAAACAAGACCTCTCCGCTCTGGTCCACCTCAATTACGAAGGCCTCCAGTATCGCATTTGTAAACGTACAAGCCCTCTGTCTTCCCTGGTGCTCCATTTGTGCAGTTCCAGCGTCAGTACAAGCTCCCTTTTACTGAGTCCAGCTCTCCTTTAACAGAGACAGATTGCGATTTGAGTAACAGGTTTTCTATGCCATGTGCTATCAGCGCACCCTGCTGAGCATTCAGGGAGCTAGGAATGCAGGCCCCACTGGGACCAACGCTAGAATCATGCAAATGAGGAGGCAGAACCAAGTTTGCGAGCTGCCTGCCTCAACGGCAACGGGTGCAGGCAGACCACGAATCATGGCTCCTCCGCCCAAAAACAGGCCTTAACAAATTTTTAGCCTATAAAGTTTTCGCGTTTTGACAGCACTAGGCACTGTCCAACCTTCAGAATGTGTATCTAAGTCAAAGACGCAGTAGCTTTTAATTGCAAATTCTTCTTCTTTGGCCTCCTTGTCTCAAGAGACAATGGGTAAGCGCTTGGAGGTGGTCAGTGGTTTGTGAAGCAGCGCCTGGAGTGGCTATAAAGGCCAATTCTAGAGTGACAGACTCGTCCACAGGTACTGCAGATAAAATTGGTTGTCGGGGCTGTTACACAGTTGGCTCTCTCCTTACACTTCTGTCTTTTTTCCTGCCAACTGCTAAGTCTCTTCGACTCGCCACACTTTAGCCCCGCCTTTATGGCTGCCCGCCAACTCTGGCGATCACTGGCAACAGACTCCCACAACTTGTGATCAATGTCACAGGACTTCATGTCGCGTTTGCTGACGTCTTTAAAGTGGAGACATGGACGGCCGGTGGGTCTGATACCAGTGGCGAGCTCGCTGTACAATGAGTCTTTGGGGATCCTGCCATCTTCCATGCGGCTCATATGGCCAAGCCATCTCAAGCGCCGCTGACTCAGTAGGGTGTATAAGCTGGGGATGTTGGCTGCCTCTAGGACTTCTGTGTTGGAGATACAGTCCTGCCACCTGATGCCAAGGATTCTCCGGAGGCAGCGAAGATGGAATGAATTGAGACGTCGTTCTTGGCTGACATACGTTGTCCAGGCCTCGCTGCCGTAGAGCAAGGTACTGAGGACACAGGTTTGATATACGCGGACTTTTGTGTTCGGTGTCAGTGCGCCATTTTCCCACACTCTCTTGGCCAGTCTGGACATAGCAGTGGAAGCCTTTCCCATGCGCTTGTTGATTTCTGGAGGTGGTCAAATTAATTGCAAATTAATTATGTTAGAACTACATGGAATATACAGCCCAGAAACAGACCAGTCAAACTAGTCTCTGCTGGCATTTATGCTCCATCCTGGATCCTCCCATTCCATTGACCTCATTGTTGCCTTTCGGTATATCTTTCCATTCCCTTTCCTCTCAAGCATTGTTTGTGCAAATGAGGGGTGTTTCATTTTCCAATCTCATTTGTGTTTTCTCAAGCACTGTCAGATGTCATAAACAAATTGACTATTAGGCTACCTTGAAGTCTCTGCTAACACCTTGCAATGATCACATTCTAATTACAGCCTCTATTCAGTGTGGGGGCTCCAGTGATTTGGGGTGGGGTGCCCTTGGGCAAAAGGGTGGTGTCCATTTCCAAAATTATACCTTGTGATCCTAAGCAGACAAACTATATAACACACACCTCCCCCTTCATGCAGAATGATGGTTTCTATTGTATCCTGCTCCTGTTATAAAACCGAATGGCAATCAGTTTTGCTTGGGTCTGTATAAGGTTTAAATTTTAATCACTCCACTATTGACGGCCACGTCTTCCGATGCCTAGGCCCCAAACTCTGAAATTCCCTCCCTAAAGCTCCCTCTCACCCTTTAAGACACTGCTTAAAATCTGCCTCTTTGACCAAGCCTTTGGTTACCTGTCCTAATATCTCCTTACATGGTTAGAGTCAAACTTTGTTTGATAATTGTACCTTTGAAGCACCTCAGGACATTTTACTACAGTAAAGATGCAACATGAATGTAGTAAATGCAATTTGTGATCTGTTTATTACAGGTGGAATTTCGGCATACAATGCTGGACCAAAAAATGTCCAAACCTATGACAGAATGGATATTGGTACAACCGGAAATGATTATGCTAATGATGTGGTTGCAAGAGCCCAATGGCTGAAGAATAATGGATATTAATCGTTTTTTCATTGATGCTGACCAGTATGTTGTGCCTCCGACTAATTCTTCGAACATTGCGGTCTATAAAATGGAAAAGCTTTTATACCCCATGTAATATTGGTGAATAAAAATCAATTGAATCTGGAACATGGAGACTTAGTCAACAACAAAATCTCTCAAAAAAGTTTAATTTATTATGGCTGTTTTGTTTCAGTAAACACACAGTGTTAGAGCTGCCACTCAGTTACACAAGTAACATCAGCACAGTATGGGCAAAATTGGTCGAACCAAAAGATCGGGGTGTTTTAAATGCAAGCGATCACACCAAAACCACCGACATTTGTGTTTTCCACAATCTTTAATGTTGGTTCAAGATTCAAATTTGCCCGGCTCAGGCCACACCTAAATAACTGGCCACATTTCCTGGTCAAAACTGAGATTCTGCCAATTGTGCTGCTTTGGGAATGCTCTTCAAATTGCACTCATTTTCATAAGTGCACAGGCACTACTTGGCACGTTTTTCATGTTTAATAAAAAACTAGTGTACATCAATGAAACATTAAGTACCTTACCACCCTTAAATACATCACAGAATACTTTTTAATACAAAGAAAAAATATTTTCTGACGCAGCCCAATTGCACTGGGCTTATGTAAGATTTTAAGTTTGTTATTCTGCAAGTGAATGTTAATGGCTACTTGAACTGTAACCAAATCAGTGCAATTTCAAGCACATTTGGGAGCAATTCCAGTGCAGGAGTTTGTTCCTTTCTTACTTTACTGGTCAGTTTTTGTGGTTTATGCAATGTTAAACGGAATTAAAACAGTCAGCTCCACGGAAATTTGAGGTTGCCAAGACTTGGATTTTGAAATGATGTTATGGAATATTAGCACAAGAAAGCCAGAGTGTTTGCCAGAAGTTCCTCTCCCCGCAATCTTAGTGGAATTAAGCTGTTTAAAATTTTAAAAAGTTTTTGCCTATTCGATGAGAGAAAGGGATTTCAGACAAAGCCATTAAGTGCTCTTATGGTAGTGCCCCACAGTGCAATGTCAGGATTCTGGATAAACTATGCTGTATGCTCTCTGGGGGAAACTCAACTCAGTCAAAACAGGAATTCATATTGGCCTCCTTGGTTGGAGGTCCAGGAGCTAAAATGATCAGAGCTGTTGCTTTGATAGCTATTCTCTTTGGCCTCCTTATCTCGAGAGACAATGGGTCAGCGCCTGGAGTGGCTATAAAGGACAATTCTAGAGTGACAGGCTCTTCCAAAGGTGCTGCAGAAAAATTTGTTTGTCGGGGCTGTTACACAGTTGGCTCTCCCCTTGCGCCTCTGTCTTTTTTCCTGCCAACTACTAAGTCTCTTTGACTCGCCACACTTTAGCCCCGCCTTTATGGCTGCCCGCCAGCTCTGGCGAACGCTGTCAACTGACTCCCACGACTTGTGGTCAATGTCACACGATTTCATGTCGCGTTTGCAGACGTCTTTAAAGCGGAGACATGGACGGCCGGTGGGTCTGATACCAGTGGCGAGCTCGCTGTACAATGTGTCTTTGGGGATCCTGACATCTTCCATGCGGCTCACATGGCCAAGCCATCTCAAGCGCCGCTGACTCAGTAGTGTGTATAAGCTGGGGATGTTGGCCGCCTCGAGGTCCTGCCACCTGATGCCAAGTATTCTCCGGAGGCAGCGAAGATGGAATGAATTGAGACGTCGCTTCTGGCTGACATACGTTGTCCAGGCCTCGCTGCCATAGTGCAAGGTACTGAGGACACAGGCTTGATACACTCGGACTTTTGTGTTCCGTGTCAGTGTGCCATTTTCCCACACTCTCTTGGCCAGTCTGGACATAGCAGTGGAAGCCTTTCCCATGCGCTTGTTGATTTCTGCATCTAGAGACAGGTTACTGGTGATAGTTGAGCCTGGATAGGTGAACTCTTGAACCACTTCCAGAGCGTGGTCGCCAATATCGATGGATGGAGCATTTCTGACGTCCTGCCCCATGCTGTTCGTTTTCTTGAGGCTGATGGTTAGGCCAAATTCATTGCAGGCAGCCGCAAACCTGTCGATGAGACTCTGCAGGCACTCTTCAGTAGCTATTATATATAGAAAAATGTAGGCTGAGAAAGAGGAGTGAATACGCAAGGCTTACATCATTGCATTACTCGTCAAAAAGAAATTCATAGAACAATACAGCACAGACTATTTGGCTCATCAGGTCTGTGTCTGCCCTTTTCAAAGAGAGCTATCCAATTAGTTTCACTCCCCTACTCTTTCCTCATATACTTCATAAAAGGAACATGCAGGGCTATTTGGTAAGAGATGCACATATAACTGCACTACAAATTCTTTAAAAAAAGAGACCCACAATTGTTCAAGTAAAAGGATATCAAAAGAACATCAGTCAGTCAATTTAGACTTGAGAATAGGATGTAATCCTGTACAAAACCAGTTTTTGCAGCTAATGTAATCAGGTGGCAGTAACACTGCAGCTTTTCCGCTTTCTAATCAGTCATTAAGTTCTGTGCTATTAAATTTACTCCAAATCAAAACTAATCAACTGAACAACTGAACCCAGCAAAGTCAGCAGTCACCAACAAGCTGAAGCTTTAACGATTGAAACATCTTCTCTACTTCATCTCATTTTATCAGCATATATCCTTCTATTCATTTTGCCCACATGTACTTACATAAGAACGTAAGAAATAGGAGCTAGAGTAATCTATTTGGTCCTTTGACCCCCTTCCGCCATTCAATAAAATCATGGCTGATCTGATTGTGGCCTTAATTTCACTTTCCTGCCTACTTCCCCGATAACCTGCTCAATCTTTCTTCATAACTCCTTCATCCCAGGAATTTTCAACTGCCTCCAATGCAAGTATTTCTTAAATGAAGAGACCAAAACTGTACGCAGTACTCGAGGTGTGGTCTCACAAACGCCCTGTACAGTTATAGTTAACTAAACTTCCCTCTAAAAAGATTTTGATGCTAGATTTTTGGGAGATCAATAATTCCTTGAACAAAGTATGACTGCTCATCTGGGAAAAACTTCAGAAAAAGGCAGGTCCTGTACAATGGCAGTCTGCCTCCAACACAAAATCTACATACACTATCACACACCATCCAGTCAAAAGATTTTCCACCAGTCAGAAATTTAGTATTTCTTTAGGAGGAAAGAAAAAGGGGTAGGGGGTCATGCAATAAACTACAAAACAAAAATGGGAATTGCATACATTCACTTCAACCTTTCTTCCTGACCTGCTGGGCTCCTCAACATTCCAGGTACATGAATTGTTGGCACATTCTGGCATGTCTCTCCATAGTAAGCTGATGAAAAAATTCCTCCAAATCTCATCGATTATTTATCTACCATTCCGATAGGCAATGGAAAAGTTGACTTCAACGTCCAATTGACGAAATCTCGCAGGAAACTTTCAAAGCCTTTGCCATCATGGGTAAATTCTACTTGCTTAACATATTTCTCACCCTTGACTGTTTTAATTGCCGCCACTGGGACCTCTCCAGAGATTTTATCCAAACTAAATTCTAATACCTCACAAGCAAAGTCTTAGTGATTAAAAAAAAAATTCATATATATAAAGACACATTAGATTTTACATCAGAAAATCTCTGGTAACATATTTGAAGTATTCTTTTCATTCTTGTTCATAAAAAGTTATTTCAAGGTGTTACAATCCCATTAACTTTTAAGAGAAAGTCTAATTGCCAGTAATTACAGAAGGAATGCTACAAGATTTCATGTTTTAAACAAAACACTTTACAAGAGTTAAACAAAGCAAAAACACTATCTGCTTAACACTACAATTTGAAATCACATTTTTAAAAACTCAAAACCTTAACAGGACACTACCGTTTGACTTTTACTTCAACCCCAAAGGTTCCCCTAAACTTTACAGAATCTTGGTGGTTTGTTCAGTTCCCAGGGACCAATCCAAAGTGTTACCACAGCTCTTCGGAATTCACTTCAATGTTCCTTAATTTCTCAGCTATTTTCTGGGGTATCAAATCTCCTGGGGATTCTCCCTCTATCTTTGGCTAGGCAAACCCTAGGAATCCTGCAGCAAGTAGCTCACCTCCTGCCTCCCCAGTCCCTGTCCACCATCAGGGGTGTGATGGAATACTCTCCACGTGCCTGGATGGGTGCAGCTCCAACAACACTTAAGAAGTTTGAGAACAATCCAGCCCACTTGATTAGCACCCCATCCACCACCGATGCACAGTGGCAACAGTGTGCAACAGATATAAGATGCACTGCAGCAATGCATCAAGGCTTCTTAGACAGCACCTTTCAAACCCATGATCTCAACCACCTAGAAGGACAAGGGCAACAGATGCATGGGAACACCACTGCCTGCAAATTCCCTCCAAGTCACACACTATCCTGACTTGGAACTTCACTGTCACTGGGTCAAAATCCTGGAACTCCCTTCCAACAGCACTGTGGGTGTACCTACCCCACATGGACTGCAGCGGCTCAAGAAGGCAGCTCACCACCACCTTGAGGGCAATTAGGGATGGGCAATAAATGCTGGCCTAGCCAGTGATGCCCACATCCCATGAATGAAAAAAAACCTTCCAATTCTCCAACATCTTACAAATCTGGACTTCCCAGCTTCAGCACGGGCCTGCCTCAAAACAGAAACACCTAATGTTCCCGATGGCCTTTTAGCTCCCGAGTCCAACTGACTTCCAAAAATGAACAGCTTTCTCAGTGACCAATTGCCTGTCTCAAACTAACAGCATTCCAAAAGCCAACTACTTGTTTATCAACAAGCACACAGATCTAAATACCAACAGGCAACCCCTGTATCATCTATTTCCATAGCAATGTGGGACATGTAGGATATCCCAGATAGCAATTCAAGCTAATTATTTCCAATGCCAAATCTTCTTTGTTCTGGGAAATCATATGAATAATTTAAACCCTTCATTGAGGCAGCTGCAAGCACACCATCTCCATCAAAATTCAGAGAGGTTCCCTTTGTTCAGGGTCTTCACACTTCCTATTTTCACCTTAAAAAAATAAACATGGGCCACCATTTGATTTGTAGCCACCCTAGCTTTGTTTGTCAGCTTCTGAAACCAGTTGTTTTCATTTGTCTTGCATAAAAATATTCAATTACCAAATTAAAAGTTACCTCTAGAAAATTAATACAAACCATGAACAAGGTGATCATAACAAAGGACGTAGTTAATTACCCACATAATTTAATCACAGTAAATGTGTCAAAACAGACCCAGAAAAGTTAAAAATGTATTTCAACATTCTGTACATTACAGAATAAATGCATATTAATTACATTATAAAATTCAAGATTCAGTTTACTTCTCTTCATCCTCCAGCAAGGGGTCAATAAGTTAACATCTGTCAGTCACAGCATAGAAGATGATTGACTGAACTTCAGTAGCAACTTAAACACGTGACAAGTTAGAGCTGAATCAGAAAATGGGAGCTAAAATCCTTGATGCTGTTTATGCCTGAAGAGAGGAAGAGACCCAGAGAAAAGAGGAATCGCTACACTCTTGGAGAAAAACTGCTTTGGAGAAAGGAAGCCTGTGTTTCCTGTGTGGCATGTTGCTGTTGCCTCCAGTCAAGAATCCCTGCCTCAAGAGTGAGTTCTGTTGTTGCTGTGCTCTGGGGAGAAGGCTCCTTTGTGGAGAGTAAGTCCTGTTGACTTTGGTGTTTCGGAAGTTCCTGAAGTCTCAAGAAGGTTTCAACTGTTAGACTGCTACTTTAAAATTTAAATGGACTTGTTGCTACAATCAATTGCTGAAAGATCTGTGTGACACCTGCTGCAGATGAACTACCTTGAACACCCACCCACCACAGACTGTTCATTAATTTCACCTGAAGACTTCGAGGGGCATCTGACTATTCAACTCTGGGACACCTCACCAATTCGGAGAATACTATTAGAAGTTACAACCCAGTTATTTTATTCCTACAAAACCATTACAATTCAAAACACCCTTTCTCCCCGGTTAACCGATTTTTGAATGCATGTGTGCGCTCGACGGTTAAAAAGATTAAGGAGTTATAAAATCTTTTCATAATATAGATTCATCTCTATCATTTAAAAGGATTAATAGTTAATTTTGTTGTTTAAAGAAATTTGGTTTAGCATGCTTTATTCAGGAGATAAATAAAGTGATTAATTTGGCTATTTTTACAGTAGGTGGGAAACTTTACTAATATGCTGTGACCTGTGGAGTGGTGGGACTGAATTAACAGTGCATTACTCCCATCTTGGTCGTAACAATATAGTCATTGAATATGAAAGTCTAATTGGGAACTGTTTTCTCCCGAGTTGAAAAGGTAGGTTTATATCTGATGGGCTCAATATTTTTTTTTGAGGAATAAACAGTCTATTTCCTTGAAATCTGCCTATTATAATTTCAACATCTATCATTGAAGAAAGCAGTTTCCTAACTATGAATCTTGTTCTATGACAAAGACCTTGTTTGGGATTCAAGTTTCATAGTAACTGCTCCTTCCTGGAGTTTAATTCTGTGCGGTGGCATTGCCATTGAAGTTAGACTCTGGAGGGTTGAAGACTGTTATCTCCTTTGTCTGTAGAATCAACGCTGATGTATTCTTTTAATTCATCTAACAGCTTTTCTAAAACTTTTTTCATGCAAATCTAGTGAATCTTCATTTTAGCACAAAGAATAGCTTTTGAATAAGCTGTATGAAAGAATTGTCCCCACCATTTTGCCACACCTAATCCTCCCCACCCATGTCATCCCTTCCCTCTCATCCCTCAGACAATCTCTGCAGCCTGGGTAACTTTGTTGTCGGGCTCACCTCACCACCTGCTGTTCTTGTTCCCCACCAACTGCACACACCCTGACCCCGTAGATGAGATGCTGTTCCTCGAGCTTGCGTTGATGTTCACTGGAACACTGCAGCAATCCCAGGACAGAGATGTGAGCATGAGAGCAGGTGGGAGTGTTGAAATGGCAAGCAACCGGAAGCTCAGGGTCCTGCTTGCGGACTGAGCGGAGATGTTCCGCAAAGCGGTCACCCAGTCTGCGCTTGGTCTCCCCAATGTAGAGGAGACCACACTGTGGGCAGCGAATACAGTATACTACATTGAAAGAAGTACAAGTAAATCGCTGCTTCACCTGAAAGGAGTGTTTGGGGCCTGGGATAGTGAGGAGAGAGGAGGTAAATGGGCAGGTATTACACCTCCTGCGATTGCAGGGGAAGGTGCCATGGGACGGGGACGAGGTGGTGGGGGTAATGGAGGAGTGGACCAGGGTGTCGCGGAGGGAGCGATCCCTCGGAATGCTGATAGGGGAAGGGAGGGGAAGATGCGACTGGTAGTGGCATCACGCTGGAGGTGGCGGAAATGGCAGAGGATGATCCTTTGGATATGGAGGCTGATGGGGTGAAAAGTGAGGACAAGGGGAACCCTGTCACGGTTCTGGGAGGGAGGGGAAGGGGTGAGGGTAGAGGTGCAGGGAATGGGCCGGACACGGTTGAGGGCCCTGTCAACCACAATGGTGGGGGTGGGGGGGGGGGGAAACCATCCTCGGTTGAGGAAAAAGGAGGTCATATCAGAAGCACCGTCATGGAAGGTAGCATCATCAGAGCAGATGCGTCGGAGACGGAGAAACTGGGAGAATGGAATGGAGTCCTTACAGGAGGTAGGGTGTGAAGAAGTGTAGTCGAGGTAGCTGTGGGAGTCGGTGGGCTTATAATGGATATTAGTGGACAACCTATCCCCAGAGATGGAGCCAGAGAAGTCGAGGAAGGGAAGGGAAGTGTCAGAGATGGACCATGTAAAGGTGAGAGAAGGATGGAAATTGGAAACAAAGTTGATAACGTTTTCCAGTTCGGGGCGGGAGCAGGAAATGGCACCGATACAGTTATCAATGTACCGGAAAAAGAGTTGGGGGAGGGGGCCTGAATAGGACTGGAACAAAGAATGCTCGACATATCCCACAAAAAGACAGGCATAACTAGGACCCATGCGGGTACCCATAGCGACACCTTTTACTTGAAGGAAGTGCGTGGAGTTGAAGGAGAAGTTGTTCAATGTGAGAACAAGTTCAGCCAGGCGGAGGAGGGCGGTGGTGGATGGGGACTGGTTGGGCCTCTGTTCCAGGAAGAAGCGGAGAGCCCTCAAACCATCCTGGTGGGGGATGGAGGTGTAGAGCGATTGGACATCCATAGTGAAGAGGCGGCGGTTGGGACCAGGAAACTGGAAATTGTCCAGAACGGAAAGGTACCTCCATGAGGCCAAGTACTCCTCCCCCAACAAGTCCTCAACCTCGAGTCCTAGGCCTTCAGATGCAGAGGACGAGGAGGGGCGAAGGAGACACAATGTCTTGAAGAGGCAGAAGAGGAATGAGTTGAAGCATCGTGTGTTGGCTCTTCGAGATGAGGTGCCGGAACTTTCCAAGAATGACAAGGCCTCAAAAGTGGCCATCCTGAGAAAGGCAACAGAGTATATTAGCAGGCTGTTGGCAGAGCAACAGAAACTGAATGCAGAAAGGGAGAAACTTCAAAAAAAAAAAACCAGCAACAACTGAGGCGAAAATTCTCTGAACAAAAGTTGTCAAACCACCGAAATGATATATGGACTTTTAAGCTTCTGCACTCAAATTTCATAATCCCTATCCTCATGTATGTAAATTTTATAATCTCTATCCCTGCAGAACTAATTTTGATGTTATCCAATTTTGTGTGTTTTTACTTAGTGTCCGAATCTCATCTTTGGAAAGAAAGGGGATGTTGTATGATCGCTTCAAGAGTGATGTCCCTTTAAGTATTTAGGATGCTAATGAGCCAAGTACTAGGATGTAATCATGTGACTAGAAGCCAGAGTCACTCTGCAATTAACACCCTAGACAGAGGTTCTGTATATAGATTGCTCTGTATTGTATATACTAGTTTAACTGTTAATAAACCTATTAGAAATCTTCAAAGAAACTGAAATCCACATACCTCATTGGTGTTGTTTAAAATAACACAAAGAACACATGACAGCAACAAATGCATATATTTAGTGGCATAGCCTTGTTTCTGTCCTATGTTGCCTCAGAGACAGGAAAAAGCCTCTTACTTGACTTCAAGAAAAAGTATTCTGGCTTTCTTCAGTCACCCAAGAGCTCCAAAACCCTGCTCTCCTGACATAGCAGATGATGCATCTCTTGTTTAAAGTACTGCAGCTCCCTCCCTGCTCTGATGAGAGAGACAAGGAATGTGAGGAAAAAGCATGGCTATCCCAACTTATGCTTTGGGAGAGAAGCAGGAGGATAATTAATACCAGTCAAGTGATATGCTCCCAATTGTAGGCACTTGGAATAGAGTCATAGTCATATAGTCAGAGAGTCACTTACAGTACAGCAGGCAGCCTTTCGGCCCATCGGGTCCATGCTGGCTGTCCACAGAGCTATTCAGTCAGTCTAAAGCATACATTACCCTCTTTGTCCCTAATAGGCCCCACATCACCTCTTACTACTTGCATGCTGGTAGAAGATCCTTGGTTTCTCTTTTATGTTGACTGGCATTCCAATCACATGTTCCCTCTTTGCCAGTCTAATTTTCCTCTTCACCTCCCCCTCCACCTATTGTATATGGCCTTGTTCTCACTTGAAGAGTTCACATGACATGCATCGGTTACGGACAGGTAGTAGGGGTGTGGGTGGCTCCCACTGTTGACCTCCCAACAGACTGCAATCGTGCTTTGTTTAAAATGAGTTAGCCCGAGTGCTTTACTTGGCAAATAACCAGACAGTGATAGGTTTAAAACAGAAGATTAACCATGAGAAAACCTATTTATTGAATATTCATTCCCTGAAAGGTTCGCAACATCACTCACGCACGCATTCACTCTCACAGGCACTCTCAAGGAAAGATAGATAGAAGGTAAAGGGTAGGATTTCAAGGTGTGGTAGATGTTCATGGTTTACAGTAATGTGATGGAAACCACACCTGCCAAAATGAGACATATTAATTTTGTCATATGGAACGTTATTTTTGAACTGTTACAGGACACCGGACAAACTTGTTTACAAAGACCGCAGAAAAGTGGCTGGAAGTATGGCTGCACATTTGCATTCTAAAATGGAGACATAATGGGAGTACTCCTGGATTCAATTAGCCAGATGGGTTTTGTCAATAGTGATGATCAAGAGACATCGAGAGTCATTGAACCAACCTTCCACCCAACCACCCGCCCCCACTGAGAGCATCTGGTAAACTTGGAGGAATCCAAAAATCTCGCAGGCTAGGCTGCTCCAAACAAGGAGCTGCTCACATGACTAACCTGCTGGCCAACCTGGGGTGTTTTGAATTGTGTCTGAAACAGAAGTTTTTTTTTTAAAAAAGCGACTGCATTTGAACTTCTCTCTCTCTTGCAAAGGAACCCACAGAAGTAACTTAAACCTCAAGACTGAAGACCAGCAAAACAAGTTTGAAAGTGTGCATTGGACCCCAATGAGAACTGCAAGACTTAACTTCAAAGACTTCACACCCAACTCAAAATCAGCAACTAAATTTCCATCTACTCCTTCAAACCTCCCCTCTCCCCCCCCTTTAATTCATTCTCCTCCTCTGTCTCTATTTGCATGTGTTTATTGCATAGGCACGCTAGCGCGGTCGTGTCGCATATTCTTAGTAGATTTAACAGTTAATAAACTTACACCTTTCCTATTTAAATCTGAGAAAACCAATTTGGTTGATTTCTTTGCATTTACAATTAGAGAGCAGTGAGAATGGACTCCTTGAGGAGAAGCTAAAAACACTGTTTTTGAAAGTTAAACGGCCAAACCAGGAAAAGGCCGAGGGGAGCCCGAGACCCCTTTCTCACCTGCTCATAACAGTAAACCTGTTGAATCTTCTAAGTAGAACAATCTCTTTTAAAGATGCAGGCCTGGGTGTTTGTAGTCTCCAACTTGTTGAGGTGTTGTAGATTTCTGGTGGTTGCGATTTTAGTTTGGAGGTGGCAGTCACTTGCAGTTCTCTGCTACACGGAGTTGGAAGTTGAAGTGTAGAATTAGCAGCAGGGCTGCTTCTTTTTTAGGCTGGATCATTCCACAGCCCTCAGCTGGACTCCTTCTGGTGAGGTTGTTGTGATCTCTTTCTCTCTCCATAGGGTTACCTTTTAAGGCCACAATTCAGCATATTCGCATTTCTGATACCCGAAATGATCTTCTCCCCTGGTGAGACCACACAATGGACCAAGACGTGGGATCCATGGCCATCCATGAATGTCTGGATGGGTAGAATTCTGTTATGATGTGTCTACTTCACACCTTCTTTGTCTCAGAAGAAATCTATTCGATTCAGGAATGTCTCAATGGTTCTAGAATGGGTTTAGTGAACACCTTAGTCTGGAATGTATTCTTTTGTCCTTTCAAGACAGTGAAGCGGTGTTTGAATACACAAACCAGGTCATCTGACCTCTGGTGGCCATTTTGCAGTACTGACTTTGCCTTTAAAAAGTGGACAATTTCAAAGATTCCACATTAAAGTTTGTATCTTAAAAGTTGGAATATGATATGTCTTTACCAGGCATGACATTATACGCCCTCTTTTTTGTTTCATCATAATGTCCATCTCCCTCATCATACAATGAGCCATGTTATTGTGTCCCCTATCTTTCACCCTTGTTGGAATGTTCCTAGCCTGTACCTGAAGCATCTCTTCCTTAAAAATAATCCATTGTTCCAAAGCAACTCTTTCTGTTAGTCTTTGGTTTCATTCTACACTGGCTAGATCCCTTCTAATCGCATTGAAATTAGTCATCTTCCAATCTAGACATTCTGCATTTTGTTCCTTGCTTTTCTGCATTACTAGTCTAATCCTAATGATATGATGATCACTCTTACCCAAGTGCTCCCCACCAGATACTTGATGACCCACAGTACCCAGCACCAGATCCAGCAATGCTTCCTTTCTAGCAGGGCTGAGAACATACCAATCAAGGAAGTTCTTCTGAACACATTTCAGAAATTCCTCCCCCTCCTTACCCTTTACTCAAATTATCCCAATCAATATTTGGGTAATTAAAGTCCCCCAAATTCACTACTCTATAGTTCTTGCACATCTATGATTGCCCTGAAGATTTGCTCCGGTCTCTCATTATTAGGTGGCCTATAAAATACCCCTACAAACATGATCATACCCTTTTTGCTCCTCAACTGTACCCAAATGGATTCTGCCCTTGCCCCTTCAAGAACATCCTCCCTTTCCAACACTGCAATGTCTTTTTTTGGCGTGAACCTTAAAAAATACTTATCAGTTATTGAACAGATTGTCCTGGTTTGATATCATAAAGAACGTAAAATAAGAAATAGGAACAGGAGTTAGCCATAGGGCCTCTCGAGCCTGCTCTGCTATTGAGCAAGAGCATGGCTAATCTACCTCAACTCCACTTTCCCACAACATCTCCATATCTCTCAATTCCCTTAAAAAAAATCTATTGATCTCAGTCTTAAACTTACCTCAGGTGACTGAGCATCCACAGCTCCAGGGCAGAGAATTCCAAAGAGTCACAACTCGAGTGCAGAAGTTTCTCCTCACCTCAAACCGAAATGGCCGATGCCTTATTTGGAAATAGTGATCCCTAGTTCTAGACAGCCCAGCCAGGGGAAACATCCTTTCAGCATCTACATGTCAAGTTGTTGACAGTGCTATCAAGCAGCACCTACTCACCAATGCTCAGTTTGGACTCCGCCAGGGTCATTCGACTCCAGACATCATTATATCTCTGGTCTAAATATGGACAAAGGAATTCTAAAGGTGAAGCCAATGTGACTGCCCTTGACATCAAGGCAGCATCTGACCGAGTGTCACATCAAGGAGCCCAAACAAAACTGAAGTTAATGAGAATCTAGGGGAAATCTCTCCACTGGTTGGAGTCATACCTGGTTGTGGTTGTTGAAGGCCAATCATCTCAGCCCCAGGATTCTTTTTTAAAATTTGTTTGTGGGATGCAGGTTTCGCTGGCTAGGCATTTGTCGCCCATCCCTAATTGCCCTTGAACAGAGGGCATTTTTTAATAGTCAACCACATTGCTTTGGGTCTGGAGTCACATGTAGGCCAGATCAGGTGAGGATGGCAGATTTCCTTCCCTAAAAAGGGCATTAGTAAACCAGACTTTTTTTTAAAAACAACAATCGACAATGGTTTCATGGCCACCAATAGACTAGCTTTTAATTCCAGATTTATTAATTGAGTTCAAATTTCACTATCTACCATGGTGAGATTCGAACCCATGTCCCCAGAGTATTAGCCTGTGGGTCTGGCTTACTAGTCCAGTGACACTGCCACTAAGCCACTGCCTCCCCCAATCACTGCAGGGGCTCCTCAGGGTAGTGTCCTAGGCCCAACCATCTTCAGCTGCTTCATCAATGATCTTCCTTCCATAAGGTCAGAAGTGGGGATATTTACTGATGACTGCAGAATGTTCAGTGCCATTTATGACTCTTCAGATACTGAAGCAGTCCATGCCTGCATGCAACAAGACCTGGACAACATTCAGGCTTGGGCTGTTAAGTGGCAAGTAACATTCGTGCCACATAAGTGCTAGGCAATGATCATTTCCAACAAGAGAGAGAATTTAACCATCTCTCCTTAACATTTAATGGCATTACCATTGCTGAATTCCCCAACATCATCCTGGGGGTCACTATTGACCAGAAACTTAACTGGACCAGCCACATAAATGCTGTGGCTACATGAGATGGTCAGAGGCTGGGAATTCTGCAGTGAGTAATTCATCTCCTGACTCCACAAAGTCTGTCCACCAAAAAAAAAGGCACAAGTCAGGAGTGTGATGGAATACTCTCCACTTCCTGGATGAGTGCAGCTCCAACAACACCCCAGAAGCTCGACACCAGCCTGCTTGATCAGCACCTCTTTTACCAGTGGCAGCAGTGTGTACCATATACAAGATGCAGTGCAGCAACTCTCCAAACGGTCCTTCGACAGCACCTTCCAAACCTGCGATCTCGACCACATAAAAGGACTTGGGCAGGGGACACATGGGAACACTACCTGCAAGTTCCCTTCAAAAATCACACACCAACCGGACTTGGAAATCGCCGTTCTTTCACTGTTGCTGGGTCAAAATCCTGCAACTCTGTCTCTAACAGCACTGTGGGTGTACCTACACCAGATGGACTGCAGCAGTTCAAGGCAGCTCACCCACCACCTTCTCGAACCCAATTAGTGATGGGCAATATATACTGGAATTACTAGCGATGCTCACATCCCACAAATGGAACAAAAAACAAAGCCCCTTAAGAGTTTTAGGTTTCAATGAGATCACCTTTCATTCTTTGAAACTATAGGAATATAAGGCCTTATCTGCACCAACATTTCCTCACAAGTTAATCCCTCATCTCAGCAATCAGACTAGTGAACTTTCATTGCACTTCCTGTGAGGCATGTATAAAGTAATCAAGGCGCAAATCAGCTATCAGAAGTTTTATATTTTACAAATAAGGTGTGGTCTGAGTCATCATGTACTGACATCGTGAACAAACAGTTGGGCAGGTTTTTTTCGTTCGGTATCCCTGGCAAAAGCAAATATTTAAAGTCCAATAATTAGCGGATTAGTATCCCACTGGTTACTCTGGGATCACATCTGCAAGTGCCCTCCAGTGCTGACCGCACTAGGGCCAGTTGGTTCCGTAGGCATGACCATCATTGTAAAGTCAGGTGCAAAAAGCACTTTAGCGACATCTCTTGTGCCCATCAGCTCATGGAGGATGTATTCCCAGACAACCCTGGGGATGTTGCCCATAAGAAAATTGGCTCAAACACCATTCCCCTTCAACAGCCAAAGAGGAGGCTGAGTGCTGAACTGTGCCATCACTTTCTTGCACCTAAAAAGTCTCTTTCCCTTCAAAGTAGTTCTCCCCAATGTCCTGGCCAACATTCATCCCAGAACCAACATTAAAGTGATCTGATCGTTATCACATTGCTATTTGGGAGACCTTGCTGTGTACAAATTGGTTGTCATATTTTCTACATTACAATAGTGACAATACATCAAAAACTTAGTTGACTGTGAAACACTTTGGAATGTCCTGAGATTGTGGTAAGCTCTGTAGAAGAAGGTCATTTTCGCTCTACTAGGAACTTTCAGTCATGGGTTTATACTTGATGGTAATGATCCACTGTTTAGTTGGAAGCCAGCAGATGCACAGCTCCAGTCAGAGGAATTCTTGCTCCAATGGATTTCGGGTCTCAAGATTGGAGCAGGTCAGGCCTGATGGCCTAAAACATCTGACAAAACATCTTCCCCTTGATGAACCTTTGGATGACCTACCTTTTTAGTCTTTCTTCATTAGTTTTGTAGCTCAGTAGCTGCTCGAGAAGTTCGACCACTGAAGATGCATACCAGCTTCTAACAACTGAAGAAACTAGTGCAGGAGAAAAAGGTAGTGCTAGGGTTTGAAACACAAGTAGTTGAGAAACAGGCAATTAACAGGAAATGTTGATTGTGCTTCAAGTTGGAGGGACTTGTTAACGCAGCCAAAATTTATTAACTGGCCCCAGAAAATCATTATAGGCCTCTTCTATTGATTTATCTGTAAAGTCAATAATCATCTTACAGCAAAGCAGCAGAAACATTTTTCAATCACCGAACACCTTTAAGCTATTCAAAGATTGTGGTCTATTTTATATGTTGTCAATCAGAATAAGGAGGGCTTACAAAAAAAAAAGTAACAATGGACCTCCTCCTAATCAGGCATTCATTCACATTAAATATTTCAGGCTCTCAAAATCATTTACAATACTGGTATGTTTTGATCGATGCTGTTTTAAACCGAAAGGGATAGTTAAAACACACAGTTCCAGACTCACCAAAAAAAAATGGAACATGCTTTAAAAGCAAGACTTTCCCTTGATTAACTTTTCCCTATCAAAAGGGACAGAGATTAATGTTCCTGCTTCCTGACTATGTTGTTAAACAGCCACTTCTATATATACACACCACCACATAATGAGATTGCAAGAAGCCAGTTAGTCCAGCTTTAAAGCAATGATCTATTTCAATAACTGGTAAAATTGTAACAGTAATCAGAATAATTTTCCTTCCATAAGCGAACATAGTTATGAAAAGTTCCGAAGAAGGGTCACTGACCCGAAATGTTAACTCTGCTTTCTCTTTCCACAGATGCTGCCAGACCTGCTGAGTGATTCCAGCATTTCTTGTTTTTGTTTCAATTTCCAGCATCCGCAGTATTTTGCTTTTATTATAGTTATGAAAAATCCCTTTGATGTCCATGAGAGGAGAGTGAAAGACGGAGAGGTCAGGTGTGGTGTAGGACTTGCATTTATGTAGCACCTTTCATAACCTCAGGACATCCTGAAGTTCTTTACAGCCAATGAAGTACTCTTGAAGCATAGCTGCTATCGTAATGTAAGACTCGGGGGGGTTAGGTGCTCTCTTTCCCAGGTGTACTAAAATCAACAACACATTTATAAGGAGGACAGGTCAATGATTTGTCACAAACGAACAGGAGAAATCTTGACATAAAAGGAATAGTGATAATATTAAAAAGTGCATTGTCGATTGTTTAGTTTCAGGGAGTACCTGAAAACAAGCAGAGTAAAGCACACTTTATGACTGTGTACACTTCCAGCAGTGTTGAGGAATAGGGCATTCCCACACTTTACAGTCAAAAGGAGTATTGCAGAGTTAAGTCAAGTATAAAACCTGATGGGGAATGCACAGCCTTGCTAAATTATTTTCACAATGCACATCAAGCCTTGTGTGAATACCTTTTTACCGAGATAATACAACTCATTCGCTCTCTACAGATCAAGAGATTTAGACCAATACTGCTAATTAGCCCACAGTGAGTGCACTGCTGTATTGTGTGCTCGTATGCTTTTGGAGTTGAAGTAAATCACAAACCACCCCCACCCCCAACCACCACCTCAACACAGGGAATTATTGAAATTCGGATCATAATGAAGTAGTAGTGCTCAGGGGTGAGATACCAAGCAGCCTCATAGATTCAGGTGAAAGAACCAGTTCTGATAAAAGGGTACAGACCCAAAACCTCATTATTAGCGTGCTCTCTATAGTTGCCATCTGACCTGTTCTGCGTTTCCAGCATTTGCTGTTTTTACTTCAACCTCGCATATGGCTCTCCTTACTTTTAGTATCATTTATTCAAACTGACAAAAATTTAGAAAGAGAAAAGGAAGGCAGGAGGTGCATGTGAAATGGTTTGGCTACAGTTGGGAGAGACCATCAGAGGATGGAAAGGTAGAACATCAGGAGCAGCAACCAAGGCCCACCTATTGGCTGTTCAGGGAGGAAGGGAGGGGGAGGAGCCTCCTGTATATGACTCTCCTTACACTATTTAACTTCAAACTTTTTGTCTCAAGCCAAGGAAAAGGATGAAAGGCTCTTCCACACCCACCCTACTCAACAGCCGACCGATTCCCAGCTTTTGCTCCCTACAGTTGACAAGTCTCAAGACTCTTGTGAAAACTCTTAGACTGATAAGAAAGAAGACAATCAACAGTCTCAGTGCATGCAACAGTTCCAGCTGGTAGTACTAACCTTGAATGCAATCTAAGTGTCAGCTTTGGCTCGAAGTTAGCACTCTGAGGTCGCAGGTTAAAAGGCCACTTTGAGCACAAACTCTAAAAACACCCCAAGCTGAAATATTAGTGCCGCACTGAGGACTGCACTGCAGGGAAGTGCTGTCTTTCGGATGAGATGTTAAACCAAGGCCTTGCCTACGTGTTCAAGTGAACATTAAAATATGCCATGGTACTATTCGAATAAGAGGAGTTTCCTTGAGCAATAATTGATTTAATTTAACCAAGACCAAAGCAAATTCACCGGCCATTTATCACATTTGATGTTCGTAGGACCTTGCTGCAAACTGGCTCGTTGCTTTTGCCTAATTAACAATGAGCATGCTTCAAAGGTAATTCATTGTTTGGAGCACTTTGGAACATTCAAGGCGCTATATAAATGCAAGCTCTTTCCTTTTAAACTCAAGGGTACTAAAGTAATGCTGCAAACATCAACAAATTAAAAGCAGCATTAAATTCAAAAAGTTATTTTAAAACAAGAGTGGCAGACAAAATAACTGAACAACTATTCAGGCAATTTTCTATTCTGTACAGATCTTAAGTCGGTGTAAAAATATAGTACAAAATCACAAACAAGTGAATGTGAAATCCTCAAGTTTTAAGTAAGGCTGAAAGTTTTTGCATCACCCCCGCAAATTCAGTGTTGTTATACAAGTTATTATCCTCTCCTGGATCAGTTTTATGAAGATAAAGCTCTCCAGCATGAATGTCACTGAGATTGGCGCTGAAAGTGGATGCATTATAACTAACCCATTGCGTGTACCTGTAGTCATCAGAACGGATAGAGTATCCCATGATTCGAATGTCTTTCAGCAAAGGAAGGTCAGAGTTTAGCTGGGGCTTGTCCGCCGGCCGGGGGTATTGGCTGTAGGCAAACAATTCACTGTTCCAATTCATAGCGTTAAAGTTTAAATAACAGGCCACACTTTTCCCCTCGGTACATAGTTCTACGTGAAAGGAAGATGCTGGACATCTCAGTGGGTGAGGTAACCCAAGAAGTTGGCAGAGTGTTGGGAAGAGGTCCACTAATTCCACATTGGTATCACTCATCAACCCTGTAACGAAATTTAAACACTTGAGTAACTCACTTTGTAAATAAAAAAATGCACCGTCAATTGGTGTGTCGGAAAATAGGGCTTTTAACCAGATATCTCCGTTAATTTTGTAAACAGGGGTAGACATGGCTTATTGCACAAGAAATGTCAAAAACAAGAAATGGTCATTTGGTCTATGATTATAAACTATCTGAGCCCAGCACCGAACTGGGTTTTGAAAACATCACCAGCAGACATGAGGTTGGATTCCACATCTATGCTGACCACACCCAGCTCTATCTCTCTGCCATATCGGCTGCTCTCTGTCGTCTGGTAACGAGTTGGGAATGAGTCCCAATTTCCTACCGTTAGATTGGGAAAACTGTTACCATCACCTTCATTCCAACCCCTTCCCAGCCTAAACCAGACGGTTCACAATTGACACCAAATTGAGCTTCTGATCCTATGTCCTCTCCATTACAAATACCACCAACTTCTAACTCAGTTGGATTGCCCACCCCTGCCCTTGTCTCAGAAACCTTCATCCAGGCATTTATCTTAGCAGGGAGGTCAGTGACGAGGGGGCATAGATTTCAAGTGATTGGTAAAAAAAATTAGAGGGTTGAGGGTAAAGTTTTTCACCCAAAGGATGGTGGGGGTCTGGAACTCACTTCCTGTAAGGGCAATTGAGGCAGAAATCCTCAACTCATTCTAAAAGAGTCTGGATATGCACCTCAAGTGCCATAATTTGCAGGGCTACGGACCAAAGGCTGGCAGGTGGGATTAGAATGGTTGGATTGTTTTTCGAACAGCACAAACACGATGGGTCAAGTGGCCTCTTTCAGTGCCTTGAACTTTCTACGATTCTATGATTCTATGCATTGTTTGCTCCAGAAACAACTATTTCAATCTTCTCCTTTGCACCACCTTCTATAGACGTCAATTCAAAGCCTTTGCTGCACTGCATCCTACTCTGCACCAGATCCTGCTCACCTATCACCCCGGTCTTTGCTAACTTACACTGGAAATGTCAAAGGTGGGAGCCAAATTAAAATTCATATGAAATAAAAACAAGAAATGCTGGAAATACTCAGCAGATCTGGCAGCATCTGCGGAGAGAGAAGCAGAGTTAACATTTCAGGTCAGTGACCCTTCTTCAGAACAGACAAATATTAGAAATGTACAAGATTTTAAGCAAGTAAAGCGGGGGGGGGGGGGGGGGGGGGAAGAGGAGGATGAGGCAAGAGATAACAAAAGAGAAGGTGTTGATTGGATAGTTCTGCCCCACCCTCCCGCTTTACTTGCTTAAAATCTTTTACATTTCTAATATTTGTCAGTTCTGATAAAGGGTCACTGACCTGAAACGTTAACTCTGCTTCTCTCTCCACAGATGCTGCCAGACCTGCTCAGTATTTCCAGCATTTCTTGTTTTTATTTCAGATTTCCAGCATCTGCAGTATTTTACTTTTATTAAAATTCAAATGCTTGTGTTTAAAACTTTTCCTGGTCTTATCTCTTTCTTTCTCTGTGACCTCCCTATAACCCACTATTGGCAGCTGTGCCTTCAGCTACCTGTGTCCCATGCTCAGAAATTCCCTCCCTACACCTCTCTGCTTCGACATCTAGCTCTTATTCTTTAAGACCCTCCTTAAAACTGACCTCAAATAGAAAGAAGACATGCTGGAAATACTCAGCAGGTCTGGCAGCATCTGTGGAGAGAGACGCAGAGTTAACGTTTCAGGTCAGTGACCTTTCATCAGAACTGGCAAATATTAAAAATGTAATAGGTTTTAAGCAAATAAAGCAGGGGTGGGAAAAGAGGTAACAAAAGAAGTGTTGATAGGAGAAGGACACCCAGAATAACTGACTAGAAGGTCATGGAGCAAAGGTAAATAGTATGTTAATGGTGTGGTAAAAGACAAAGCATTAATGCAGAGAGGGCGTTAATTGACAGAAAAATGAACAGCCCTGGCCCAAAGCACAGACACGAAAAAACAACAGTGGGTAGGCACAGTAGAAACAAACTAAACAAGCTTAAATAAAAAATAATAAAAGAAAAAATAATGAAAAATAAAAATAAAAAGGGGGGCCCCATCACGCTCTGAAATTATTGAACTCAATGTTCAGTCCGGCAGGCTGTAGTGTGCCTAATTGGTAAATGAGATGCTGTTCCTCGAGCTTGCGTTGATGTTCACTGGAACACTGCAGCAATCCCAGGACAGAGATGTGGGCATGAGACCAGGGGGGGTGTATTGAAACGTCAAGCAACCGGAAGCTTGGAGGTCATGCTTTCGGACTGAGCGGAGGTGTTCCGCAGTTGGGGGCCCTGTCAACCACCATTGGGGGCGGGGGGGAGGTGTGTTGGGGGGGGGGGGAATCCTCAGTTGTGGAAAAAGGAAGACATATCAGAAGCGCTGTCGTGGAAGGTTGCATCATCAGAGCAGATACATCAGAGACAGAGAAACTGGGAAAATGGAATGGAGTCCTTACAGGAGGCAGTGAAGAAGTGTAGTTGAAGTAGCTGCGGGAGTCGGTCGTCTGATAACTGATCTCTTTGGCTATACTTTTGACCAACCCTCCTAATGTCTGACGACATCTCTGCAAAGCGCCTTAGGACGTTTTCCAATGTGAAAGACATTATTAGAAATGCAAGTAGTTGTTCTTTGCCATTTGTGCAGGATATAGGAAAATAGAACAGTTTATCTCAGCAGATGCAGTCACTTGAACTAGATTGTGGGGGAACCAGGGAGAAAAAAGCAATTCAGTGTAATATTTTTACACAGTCGAGAAAATTTCACCTCAGCAAAATCCGAGGAGGTACAAAAAGACAGGCATACAAAAGAGAAGAGAGGAGACTAGAGGGAAGGAGAGATTTACAGATAGAGAGGAAAAAAGTGAATAAGTAGAGAACAAAGATGAAAGGAAGCACCAACAGATGTGACAATAAGAGCAACTATAAAAGCAGAAGAGAGAGAGAGACAGACAGAGGACCTGACAGTATTCTGCTCTCTGCTCCAAAGTTGCAGTGGATTACACTTTCATTTTATGAAGATTGGGTCGTAGTTAACCTTAAGATTTCCATTTCAAGCAACCGGTTTGCTTACCGCAAATTCCATTCAACTTCAGGAGGTAGACTGCAATGTGTTCATACTTTGGGAATTAGCTTCTGTTTCTTCAAAACCAGGAAGTGATCTAACTGGAATCAGTGAGAGCCTTGGAGCCTCGGTTGGTAGAATTCTGGCCAAGTCAGAAAGCTTTGCGGTCAAACCCCACTCAAGACTTGAACACGTAATCCAGGCTGGCATCGCAGTGCTACACTGTTAGAATTGCCGTCCCTCAGAAGGGATATGAAACTCAGACCTTGCTGCCTCTTCCAGAACTAAAGCCATCCCTTTGTAGAGAATGTTTTCCTACCAATATTCTTCAAAAGCAACACCAAAAACACAGATAAACTGGTCACTTATTACGGAACCTTACTGTGCATAAAAAGGTTGCAGCACAAAATGACCACAAAAAGGTGTAGTTACTGGATGCAAAGGCATGTTTAACTGTTTGAAAAGCACTTGACTGTTTGAGGAGCATCTTAAGAAACCATTTAGTTGCACTTCTTTTATTGGACATGTAAATTAATACACAGCTGATGCTAAAACATCGAGGTCATTGCCTGGGAATTCTGCAGCAAATAAGTTGAATTGTAAATAGTGGTGAGATTTGAACCCATGTCCCCAGGGCATTAGCCTGGGCCACTGGATTACTAGTAGAGTGACATTACAGCCAAAATTTTACAGCCCCCCCCAACCAGCCAGCTGTGGAAGGGGGGAGGGGGGGGGGGAAAAGAGAATGGGGGGCATTGGGGAGGGCGGCTGGGGGCATAAAATTGAGTGGGAGGCAGGGGGTTTCCAGTCCCAACACCTTCCCAACCCCACTGCAACTTTATGTGGGGTGATAGCAAGAAACAGCCCACCTGCACCAGGCCAATCAAGGCCTTTAAGTGGCAATTAACTGCCACTTTTAAGGGCCTCCTTCTCTGCCGCTGCTATCTTACCCTTGGCAGCCGGACAGCAAAAGCCCCAAGAACCCCGCCTGGTAAAACCTTGGTTCCGGGGCTGTCCTTCCTGTTGCCGCTAATGGCTGGCTGCAGTCTCAATAATTGCCACCGCTCTCGGTGGCGCTGCTGGGACTAAGCTGCTGGCCCACTGATTGGCCGGCAGCTCCATGAGGGGGACCTCCTGCCTCAAGGAGGTGGAAGTCCTGCTCAAGACCAATGAAGGGCCTGGGGGGTGAAAAATCCCAGCCTGGCTCCGCAGGTCCAGCAGAGGAGGGCTCGTCACTGATTGTTGTTGGGCGGGGCCCTCTCACCCAACCACTATGTCACCATCTCCCCTAATTTGTATCGGTATTTACTAAGGAAGAGGATGCTGACAAAAAAAAATGTAACGCAAGTAAAAATTGATGGGCAGATGTATTGGAAAGGCTGGCTATGCTGACAGTGGATAAGTTGCCTTGCCCGGATGGCTTGCATCCCAGGTTGCTAAAACTGGGGGAGGAGATAGTGGAAGGGCTTGCCATAATTTTTCAATCTTCCCTTGAATTGAAGAGATGCCAGAGGATTGGAGAGTGGCAAAAGTAACAGAGTTATTCAAGAAAGCGTGTAAGGACAGTCCTAGTAACTACAATAAAAGCAAAATAATACGGATGCTGGAAATCTGAAATAAAAACAAGAAATGCTGGAAAAGTTAGCAAAGCATATAGGATCTTGGGTTTCATAAATGGACGTATGGAGGTATTGAGTACAAAAACAGGGAGGTTATGCTGAACCTTTATAAAGCTCTGGTTCGGGCACAACTAGAGTATTATGTCCAGTTCTGGTCCCCACACTTTAGGAAGGATGTGAGGGTCCTTGACAGGGTGCAGAGGAGATTTACTAGAATCGTTCCAGGGATGAGGAATTTTAGCTACAAGGTTAGGTTAGAGAAGCTGGGGTTGTTCCCAAGAGCAACAGGAGATTGAGGGGAGATTTGATCGAGGTGTACAAGATTCTGACAGGTTTGGATAGGGTAGGCAAAGAAAAACTGTTCCCATGAACTGGTGGTACAAGGACTAGGAGACATAGATTGAAGGTTTTGGGCGAGAGATGCGGGGGGAATGTGAGGAAGAACTTTTTTTTTATGCAGGCCGTGGTACTGACCTGGATTTTACTTTCTAAGAGGGTGGTGTAATGCGGAGACACTGAATGATTTCAAAAGGAAACTGGATGGGCACCTAAAGGGACATACAGGCTATGAGGGTAGAGCCGGGGAATGAGACTGATTGGATTGCTCTGCAAAGAGCCGGCATGGACCCAATGGGCTGAATGGCCTCCTTTTGTGCCACTATGACTCAAAGACACTAAAAAGCTGTTCCTTGAGCTAGCGTTGAGCTTCATTGGAGCACTGTAGCAGGCCAAGGACAGAAATGTCAGAGTGCGATCAATTAGAGATTTGAAATGACAGGCAACTGGAATCTCAGGGTCATGTTTGCAGACCAATGAAGATGATCTGCAAAGAGGTCACCCTCACCTTTGGACTGGGCACTTTACAGCCTTCTGGACTCATGAGATCAACAACTTTAGGTCATATCCTCTACCCCATTTTGTTTCACGTCTTTTGCCAGTTTGGTTTTTCTCATTTCTTAATTCCTTTACTTTGTGTTCAGACAGCTGCTATCTTGCCATTCACAACTCATGTAGAAACACCTTTTGTTTCTTTACTTATCCTATACCACTCCCTTTGGCCTTGTAAATTGAAACCTTTCATCTTTTCATCTGTTCTCCCCTCCATCCTATCAGACCTTCCCTTTTGTTCTTTTTCCTATCCTCCCTCCTTTCACTTGTTCAAAGGCTATTACATTTCTAACTTTTCCCAGTTCTGATGAAAGGTCACAGACATGAAATTTTAACTCTGTCTCTCCCCACAGATGCAGCTCGACCTGCTGAACATTTCCAGAACTTTGTTTTTATTTCAGATTTTCAGCACCCACAGTATTTTGCTTTTGTATTACATTCTTTTACTTTATTATCTCAACTGGATTTTGATCTTTTTGCATACATTACAGAGAAATATTCTGGGAAAAATACTTTTGAACATTGAGCACTAAAATACAGTTGGGATAGCAACATTACTAGTTGAATAAGCAACAAGGTTCACCGTCCAACCTCCGTATGAAATTTTCTGATGCACTTACCTACACTGAATGTTTTAACCTACCTGCAGGCAAATTCCCCACTTTATTAGTAAAGGGGTTAATAAAAGGAAACATCCTTTGACCGCGAGGAGGAAAGTCTGCAGTCATTCCTGGTACATAAAACATCAAAGGGACACGGGTGGCTACATCAAAGTTGCTGTATTTAGCCCATTCTCCATGTTCCCCTAGTGACCAACCTAAAAGAAAAACAAGGCAATAGGTCTAAATCAATTTGAAAACCAGAAAGCTAAAAAAAAAATTGAAAATGAAACATCTGTGGAAGAGCTTGCACAAGATTAGAATTTAACAGCAAATTCCCCATTTCACTGGCTTGTTCACATGAAGTGCGTTGGAGTAATGGTCTACTACACAGCAACAATGCTTGTTGGGAGATTGTAATGAAATTTCTTAAAATCATTTGCAGGATTTGGACATGGCTGGCATTTATTGCCCCACCCCTGGTCGCCCTCGAGAAGGTGGTGCAACCTTATTTTTGAACCACTGGCAGCAGTTTGGTACAGCTGAGTGGCTTGCTAGGCCTCTTGCAAGGGCGGTTAAGTGTGCAACTGGAGCCACATTTAGATCAGACCAAGGGAAATAGTAAACCAGTTGGTTTTTATGACAATCCAATGACTTTTACTGTAGCACTTAGTACATTTACCAAGTTCCTTCACAATTATTAGTTCACAATTAGCCTAGCTACACAAGGATTAAAGTTGCTCGATTTCACTTGTGAAATGCCACGAGATTGCTCTATATTAAAAAGGCGCTATATAAATGCAGATTATTGTTGTAGCTGCCATCATCACAGGTGCATATCAAGTTAGTTGACTGATCTGATATCAACAGGGTTAACAGTGCTAACTAGTGTAGTGACTGAGTGAGCAATGGCCAACACAGTTTGTGTGGAACAGAGTACAACTGAATCAAGAGAGAGTGGTAATATTTAAATCTGTTTATCAATAGGCTCATGAATAAAATCAAGAGCTATTCCCCTTACAACCACCAAAAAAATTCCCCTACTTCAGCCAATGAGTATTAAACATATCTATTAGCCAACTGGACCCAATTTATTGCTCACCATGGTCAGAAGTAAACACAACGATTGTATTATTAGCAAGATCCTGCTCGTCCAGTGCATTCAGCAGTCGGCCCACTTGAGTATCCATGTAGGAGACAGCAGCAAAGTAACTCTGGCGAATAAGCACCTGAAGAGATGCAAGGGGCATAAATCTCAGCCTCGGTTCAACATCTTCTGGGGAGTCAAATTCCTAACGTCCACCTGCCCTACACCTCCCACCAGTGTGATGGAACAGTGCACTGACTTGGGTGCACACCAAGCCATTTCCAAATGGCTAGTTGAGGGGGTTACCTGAATGGCTTCCCCTATGCTGTACAATTCTGTAAAATGCTTGTGGCATCCTCGGGACTTGAGTGAAGTTTAACAGCTTGGTACAGGACTGGAGGCAAAGCGTGTGTGTTCTACAGCAGCCTCTAAAGTACACAATGTACAATGCAAATTCAAAACACTACACTACACGACAATGCTCACTAAACATTAATACATAAGAAATACTAAACATTGGTATACAAGCGATACACCATTTCTGCTGACTACAGCATGACCTAAAATTAGTTGAATGGCCAAGACTTAAAATGTTAACAAAGGCTCCTTTGTCCAGAATTGGAGTAGCTGAGAGAGATACAAGGCTTTTAAAGGGGCCATCACCTCAAGATATTTCAAAATCCCAAACAGGACCTGGGAGCAAGTCATCATTTTCCCCAGCCAAGATATATAAAAGCTAGCAACCCATTTTCTTTATTGTGTGTGAAGGAAGCTGTGCTTGGCATCTGGTGCATTCATTAACTGAATGCTCCCTTTAAGAGCAGATTAGACACATACCTGAAAGTCATCAGGAATGGATCCATAAGGAAAACTTATATTGAGGGCCCGAACGTCATCTCTTATTCTTAGGTCAGTCCATGGATTATAGGCCACTGGGGGTAGTTTTGGTGGGATTTTGGGATCAGGCGCAAGATGGATCTTCTCACGTGGATACAATTTTAAAAATTCCTGAACAGAATTTTTTAAAAAAATCATACAAGTTTAAATTTACACAAAAATGCATTCTTTAACCCTTTTAAAGATACAGGCCTTCTCTTGTACACTCACGTACCTGAGACCAAATTCTAGTGCATATAGTTTTTGAAGACACTTACAGCTGTAATCATTAAACAATGGATTCTAAGCTTTACACCATTTATCAGCAGGATCAGAGACTGGGCCACAAAACTCCATTTTTCAACCCGACACAAGTGCAAGGCAATATGTTCAGAGTGGCCTGCACAATAGCTCCCTAACTAATTGGCCATCACCATCCTCAAATGCAGCATTTTTGTTCTGCATCAGTTTGATGCCCACAGAGTCAATGCTTGATGCACACACAAAATCAGAAGACTGCAAATAGACACAAAATTAGCCCTCTGCAAAGTCATGTAATCTGCATGGAACACGCCCTGCAGCGATTCAAGTTCCTAGCCATTTTCACTTGCACAAAATCAAGGTCAACGCTTCAGTGCAGGGCCGAGGGAGTGCTGCACTCTCAGAGAAGCCACCTTT
The DNA here is from genome assembly GCF_036365525.1 of Heterodontus francisci. NCBI lineage: Eukaryota > Metazoa > Chordata > Chondrichthyes > Heterodontiformes > Heterodontidae > Heterodontus > Heterodontus francisci. The sequence continues at coordinate 13,074,051 of NC_090385.1, forward strand.
TGGAAGAGTCATTAAACCAAAGCCCGTCTGCCTTCCCAGATGGGCAAAAAAGACTCCACTATTATTGTTTTCAAAATAATGCTGTGGAGCTCTCCCTGGTGTCCTGTCCAACATTTATCCTCAACTAACATCACAAACAGATTATCTGGTTTGTGGGAGCTTGCTGTGTGCAAATTGGTTACCATGTTTCCTATATTACAACAGTGACTAGACTTTAATTGTACCTCTGACTGTAAAGCACTTTGGGACATCCTGAAAAGAAAGTTCTTTCTATGAGCCGGATATTTAGATCTGTGTTAAACAACAAAGATCTGCTTAATTTTGTAAACAGCAATCACTACAGGATTTTTATTGTGCGCAGCTTGTGTACACACTCTTAAGTATATAATAGACAGCTCCCAAAGACTGTACCAGACAATGGAGTTGTTACCTTAGGATATTTCAACGGAATGTGCGGTTTATGGTAACCAACAGCCAAAAAGAAAGGGCTTTTCATGCTTTTCATGCTCTTCAGTAACCAAATTGCCTCTTCAGTGCTCTGTATATCAGGTAGTGTATGTTCTGGCATTTCCTCAACATCCACTGGGCAAACTAAGTTAGCATGCTTTTTACCATCTGGACCTTTGCAGACCTAGCTGAAGAAAACACCCAGTTAATGAAGTTCTCTTCAGGTCCAATGCTTCATCGTTTTAATGGGCTGTCATTGGAAATTCTGTAAGTAATACGTACAATGTCAAATTATCAGTGCAACATTGCTTATTTTTGCATTACATAAATTATACCGTGGTTTGTTGCAACAGCACTGAATTCTTCAGAAGAACCAGAATAGGACAGAGTCTCTGGTCCTTAGAGTAAATTAAATCTGGTCACAGCTTCATACATTCCTATTATGTGCTTAGTGATACTTTAATGTAGCCACACGTGAACAGACACTACCCGTTCAAGCAAAGTAGTGGAGAGGATAATCAACCCCAACAGCAGGAACCAAATCTTTCGTCTTATATTGTACGAATTTTAGGTTAAATTTAATCTGGCTGGCAAAGCACCATGCATGACAACCAGATGAAAATGACATCAATGGGCCAGATTTTCAAAAGGGCTGCAGGGTAGGGACCCATTGTGAACACTATTTCAAAATCATGGTCTCGGTCGTCTCAGGATCTCAACGCCTCCAGGGCAGCTTGTAATTTTTAAAGGGCTGGCAGGGTAAAAATAGGAAACTTGCTCACTGCTGATTAATGGCCCCTTAATCAGCTTGTTAAAGGGGCCTGTCCAGTGCAGAATGGAATTTTTAAAGTTTATTTTGCCGAACCCAAACAGTCTGGTGCACATTAATACACAGCTGTCAGGTTTGCCATGGGGTCAATTAAAGTTTATGCCTTAAAATTGTTTTTTTTTTTAAATGGACCTTCTTGTGCCACTGTTAGTGCTAGACCTTCATTTTTCCTGCATGTCCCCTTTTGCCCTCGATGCTCCTGGCCCTGTAAGGAGCTGCCTGCTCCCTTTAGCAAGGCAGTAGCAGCCCCCAACATGACTGCTGCCTGGTCTTGCCACTGGCACCAGGCACACAGCTCCTGCCTCCTGGAGACGCTCAGCTCCACTAATTGAACGCCAAGCTCCCCTCCTGCCCAATTAGGGCACCTACATTTAAAAATAGCGTCGCGTGTGTGACACAGCTGAGGCGCAGGGTCGGGACGCAGATTTCATCTGGGCGTTGGGTTCCCAACCCAGATTTGAAAATCCGGCCCAATGAATCATCACTCTGAAGTGAGGACACCAACTGCACCAGTGCTTCCAAGTCCTCCTCCAGCATTTGAGACACTAGCTCTGATTTGTGAAGATAAAATGATTTGCCAGCATTCAGCTCAAACAGATCTAAGAACCAGATTTCCTCGGTTAGGGGCTATCACCTTGGGATAGAAAGAACGAAGAAACATTAGCAAAGTCAGGATGGTGTGTAACTTGGAGGTGGTACTGTTCCCATATGCCTGCTACCCTTGTCCTTCTTGGTGGCATAGGTTGTGCGTTTGGCAGATTTTGCTGAAACCTTGACCAGCACATGATTCAAATCCACACTGGTTGACTCAATGCCCTCTGAGCAACACTGTCAGTGACACCTTCATGCCCAGAAGGATTTCAAAAAAAAACATAACATTTAAGTCTTACCTTGGCATTTTTATATTTCTGTGTTGAAGGATGAAATGGCGGAACTGACCAGCTGTAAGGATAATCATCTGTATGATTGGACACAATCCCTAAGAGATGAGGGGCATTTCAGTTAAGTGATACATGATCAACAGCATTAAAATAGGTCTACCTGGAACTGAAACATACAAAGACACAAACATATTGAGCAACAAAGGAGCCAAATGTTAATCTTTTGAAATCAGAAATTGGCGGCCCATCTCACTGCTTAATGTTGACTACAAGATTCTGTCCAAAGTCATAGCCAGTCGAGTCAAATCTGCTCTGGAGTTGGTGATTCACCCCGATCAGACCTGTACTGTACCCGGCAGGAAGATCTCTGATAGTCTCGCGCTACTCAGGGATACGATCGCCTATGTACGGGACAGGAGGGTGGACACCTGCCTCATCAGCCTGGACCAGGAGAAGGCTTTTGACAGGATATCGCACACTTACATGATGGACGTGCTTTCCAAAATGGGGTTTGCGGAGGGAATCTGCAATTAGATCCAACTGCTCTACAGAAACATCAGTAGCGCAGTCTCAATCAACGGGTGGGAATCGGAAAGTTTCCCGATCAAATCTGGAGTCAGACAGGGCTGTCCTCTCTCCCCGGTCTTGTTTGTTTGCTGTATTGAACCCTTTGCTGAGTCTATTAGGAAGGATGCGAGCATAAGAGAGGTGACAAATCCCAGGCAGCGGAGGCACTCAGGTTAAAATCTCCCTGTACATGGATGACGTCGCCGTCTTCTGCTCGGATCCGCTGTCCGTGCGCAGACTGATGAGCATCTGCGACCAGTTCGAACTGGCCTCGGGAGCCAAAGTTAACCACGGCAAGAGCGAGGCCATGTTCTTTGGGAACTGGGCTGACCGATCCTTTGTCCCCTTCACCGTCAGGTCAGATTACCTGAAGGTGCTGGGGATATGGTTCGGAAGGGCCGGGGCATGCACCAAAACCTGGGAGGAGCGAGTAGCCAAGGTACGACAAAAGTTGGGCATGTGGGGGCAGCGATCTCTCTCCATTGTGGGTAAGAACCTGGTCATCAGGTGCGAGGCGCTCATGTTGTTGCTGTACGTGGTGCAGGTCTGGCCCATACCCCACTCCTGCGCTGTGGCAGTCACCCGAGCCATTTTCCACTTCATCTGGGGATCTAAAATGGACCGGGTCCGGAGGGACACGATGTTCAAATCTCTGGACAAGGGTGGGAAAAATGTACCCAACGTGGCCCTCATCCTGATGACCACCTTCGTGTGCGGCTGCATCAAGCTGTGTGTAGATCTCCAGTACGCAAACTCCAAGTGTCACTACGTGCTGAGGTTCTATCTGTCCCCGGTGTTGCAAAGGATGGGCCTGGTCACATTGCCGCGGAACACTCCATGCAGTTGGACCGTGTTGTACCACCTATCCTTAGTGGAGCAGTTTCTGCGGGAAAACACCTTTGACCACCGGTCCATCAGGTAGTGGTCTGCACGGAATGTCCTCAAGGCCCTACGGGAAAAGGAGACGGGGGATCCTGTTGGATGGTTCCCTGAGCAAACCGCCAAAGTCATTTGGCGGAATGCCTCATCACCAGAACTTTCAAACAACCACCAAGATGTAGCTTGGCTGGTGGTGAGAAGGGCCCTCCCCGTCAGATCCTTCATGCACGCCCGAAGTCTAGCCCCCTCTGCACAATGCCCCCGCGGCGGCTGTGGTGGGGAAGAGACGGTTGCCCACCTCCTCCTGAAATGTGTCTTTGCAAAGGAGGCGTGGAAAGAGATGCAGTGGTTTTTGTCGCGGTTCATCCCAAGCAGCTCGGTAACACAGGAGTCTGTGCTCTACGGGCTGTTCCCAGGGACGCACACCGAGACAAACATCAACTGCTGCTGGAGGACTATCAATTCGGTGAAAGACGCCCTTTGGTCTGCCCAAAACTTGCTGGTCTTCCAGCGCAAAGAGTTGTCCACGACCGAATGTTGCAGACTGGCACATTCCAAGGTCCAGGACTACGTGCTTGGGGCAGCTGCAGCAAAGGCTCAATGGGGAAAGACCCCTGTATAAGGTCCCCCCCACCAAGCTGAACTGAGGGGCTGGATTCATGGGAAACCCCTCGAACTGTATCGGGAACATTTTGTGTGCTGTAAATGTAAAAATATATATGGCATGACAATGAAAAGGAAGGGTTGTGAGGCAACTCATAATTGTATGGAAGGAAACTGATCACCTTTGCACTGTTTGTATTTTTTGACTTGATGCTGTTTTAAACTGTTTGGGAATGTAATTTTTTACAGATTTTTATGAATAAAGTATATTTTGGGAATAAAAAAAAAGTAAAGAAAGATCATTCCATCATAGTTAGTTGCTTCATTCTGCTATTCACAGCCAATGAGAATGTTAACACAAAAGTTACAAAGATTGTTATTGCATAGAATTTACAGCACAGGCAGAGGACAATGGTCTGTGCCAGTGTTTATACTCCACACAAGCCTCTTCATCTAACTCGATTAACATATGCTTCTAACTCAATTTGTGATTATATACACAACTCGTTCAACATGTTTGTATCATCAAACATCCTGATTCCATCTCTAATTCCAACCCCTCCCCAGACACAAGAATTGTGGTCATGGTCTGCACAAAGTGCTGTGACCTTGTTCGAAGATGAAGACCAAGATGGACTTGTATTTATATAGCGCCTTTCATGACCATCAGATGTTTCAAAGAAGCGTAGTCACTGGCTGCTGCGTTTCCTATATTACAACAATTTGCATGTAGCAAACTCCAAGAAACAGCAATGTGATAATGACCAGATAATGTCTTTGCGATATTGATGGAGGGATAAATACTGGCCAGCAAATCGGAGATAACTCCTCTTCAAAACAGTGATGTGGGAACTTTCACATCCACTTGAGCGCGGAATTTGGTGCTTTGAACTACGGAAGCTTAAAGTCAATCACATCCTTTTTAGGTCATGCTAGATGGGAGTGTACTGATGTCATCGATAACAAGTGGAAAAGAGAAGGAAACAATGGATTGAAGAAGGAGAAAGAGAGAGACAGCACCTCTGATAGTGTAGCACTCCCTTGCTACTGCAGTATATCAGCCTGAGTTATGTACTCAGGTCTCTGGTGTGGGATTTGAAACCACAAGCTTCTGACTTAGGGGCAAGAAAGTTACCTGTTGAGCCATAGCTGACACCTCACTTCAAATGAGGAAATAAATTGACAAATTCTGCTCCTAATTTTAAGTTAATGATGCAAGTATTTTAATCGCCTAGATTAACAGAACATTTATACAGGATCCCCAAAAGGAAAATTAATGAGTGATCTACAATTTGTACAGCGTCATTCAAACCTGTCACCCAATAACAGATGAAAGCAAACTTTAGATCCTGTTCTTTATGCTGCCCATCCACTCAGAGAACAGAAAAATAGCAGCAACATCACATCAAGGTCATCATCTCACTTTTAGCTTTTTATTTACGTCTTGTTAGGATAAGGTGATGCGATGCACTTTGGTCGGAAAAATAGAACATCATGTACACTGAATAGGGTAGAAGAATGGGAGTCAAGGACACAGGTGAAAAAATCATTACAACATCACAGGTTAGCAAAGCAATTAAAAATCCTAACAAAGCACTGGAATTTATCTCTAAGGGTATAGAATTTTAAAGTCCTTTTGTTAAAATTCCTTCTTGGGGTGTGAGCTTCACTGGCAAGGTCAACAGATGCTGCCCATTCCAAATTGCCCTCGAGAAAGTGGTGGTGCGCCTCCTTCTTAAACAGCTACAGTCCATGTGGTGTAGGTCCACCCACAGTGCTATGAGGGAGGAAGTTCCAGGAATTAGGCCCAGCAGCATCCATCCTGGTAAGGGACTATACCAGAACTGAGGAATTACAGATATAAAGGAAAGATTGAACAGGTTGTTTCTTTTTTTTTAATAAAGAAAAACATACTTAGGAGGTGACCTGATAGAGGTCTTTAAAATTATGATGAGTTGGACAGGATAGACATGGAGAAAACGTTTCCATTTGTGGGAGAATCCAAAACTAGGGGCCAGAAATACTAGACAGTTACAAGAGAGAAATAAGCAGAACATTTCTTTGCTCAGTGAGTGGAACTCACTGCCACAAGGAGTGGTTGACGCAAACGGCTTAGATGCTTTCAAGAGAAAACTGGAAGTGTACATTGGAGAAAAGGTAATAGAAAGATATGCCGAAAGGCTGAGATGAAGCAAATAGAAAAGGGAGGAAACTTGCGGAAAATATGAACACCAGCACAGACTAGTTGGGCTGAATGGCCTGTTTCTGCACTGTATATCCTCTAATTCTATCTAACATTAAGGCAGATCATTACTCAAACACAAATTCACAATTTCCCTACCCTCCTTGCGTTTCTCGACTGCCCGGTGGGTGACAAGTAGAATGCTTCATCTCACTGTTATTTGTCCACAGCATATCAGGATGCTCCTTTGCCAGAAGATTAATAACCATTGCTTTGTACCTTATAATCACACCCGGAGTACAACATTCAATTCTGGGCACCACACCTCAGGAAGGACATATTGACTTTTGGAGGCAGTGCAGTGCTGATGTACCAGAATTATATCAGGGGTAAAAAGGGTTAAATTATGGGGACAGCTTGCTTGGACTGGGTTTCTGTTCCCTTGAGTACAGAAGTTTAAGTGCATTTAAGATGATTAATGCAGTTCAGAGGGTTGAGAGAAACTATTTCCTCTGGGGGCGGGGGGGGGGGGGGGGGGGGTGGGGGTGGAGTCTAGAACAAGGGGGCATAATGCTAAAAATTAGAGCGAGGCCATTCAGGGGTGATGTCAGGAAGCACTTCTCCAGACAAAGGGTAGTGCGAATCTCAAACTCTCTCTCAAAATGCTGCTGAGGCTGGAGGTCAATTGAAAAGGTCAAATAGATTTTTGTTAGGCCAATGTGTAAGAATGAATACATCAAGAAAGATTTTGTGCAAAAGCCCATGAAGATAGGCGAGCTAACTTTAACCCCCAAAATGGGCGAGCTTGGTTCACTTGGGAAGTTAAAATTTAAAAAATTTCAAACCCGACCCCAACACACCCACTTCTGTTTTTTTTTTAAACGAAGGTATGGAGGGCGGACAACCAGCCCTCTCTCAGAAGGCCAGTCCCTCATTTAAATATTTTAATGAAGCTGCATGCCTAAGACATTATCTCTCTCCCAGCTTTAACATTCTCTGGCAGGTTTTTCCAGGCCTCAGGAAACTCAGCAGCTGAAGGGAGGAGAGGACTGCTGGATAGAAAAGACTAATTGCCTTTCCAGCACTGCTAGTGGGTCAGGAGGTGCAGGAATACTTCAGGTAGCTACCAGAGAATTGACTGGCGTTGCATTAATAATGATCAGATTGTTAATAAAGTGCTTACGTTCCAACCCTATATGCTGCAAGTTTAATGGACAGTTAATGCTCAAATCCCCTCCCACCCACCCTCTGTACTCAATGCCCTCCCAGCCTGCTATAGCTCCCCCACCCTTTTAATCTACTCTTCAGCCTGTAATCTTCCGGCAGCACCCACTGCATTTTGCGCCCAACTTCCCCACGATCTTCGCTACTCCTTTGATCTCCACAGCCCTGCTTTCCCCCCACCGCTGGCTGCAGCCAGAGAACAGATTCCAAAAATGGTAATCAGGTCATCCTGTTAATTTTGGCAGCACTCCCTGCTAACCACTTCCCCCCTCGACCACAAAACTGCCCACTCCCACCCCACCTCTCAATATCAGGGCCGTGGTGTATACACAATTTTCATTATGCTACCTGGCAATAAAACTGTTCAAACTAAAATGCTGAAATAACCTGTGTTTAGCATAGCTATTGTCATCCGAGGTAACGTCTTTAAAAGAACTTGGTAAGAATGCTTTGTTGACTCGCTCGTGGTCGACCAGCCTTATCACAGTCACTGTAGCTCTGGACAATGTCCTGTTACTAAACAAAATCAGTCGCTGATGGTTAAATCAGCTGCATCTCCTTCCGGCCTAAACCTACCAGCTGACAATAACCAATCAATCTTTTTTCTGTGCTGACACATTCTATGACCTTTCCGGGCCTTTTTATGTGGTAAAAACAAGGTCATATTTCAGCCTTCCAGGTTCAAGGGTCCTGCTGTTACAGATATATTTATAGGTGATTGTAAGGGGCCAGTGGGAGAGGAAGAAGCTACAATGAAGAGCACAATTGAGCAGGTCAAGCATCTCTACTCAGGAGAATGGAGTCTTTTTCTCATTATTCGTTTGTGGGATGTGGGTGTCGCTGGCCAGGCCAGCATTTACTGCCCATCCCTAATTGCCCTTGAGCTGAGTGGCTTGCTCGGGCATTTAAGAGTCAACCACATTGCTGTCAGCCTGGAGTCACATCTAGGCCAGACCAAGTAAGCACAGCAGATTTCCTTCCCAAAAGGACATTAGTGAACCAGATGGATTTTTACAACAATCAGCAATGGTTTCATGGTCACCATTAGACTAGCTTTTAAGTCCAGGTTTATTAATTGACTTCAAATCTCACCATCTGACATGGTCAGATTCGAACCTGTATCCCCAGACCACTAGCCTGGGTTCTGGATTACTAGTCCAGTGACATTACCACTACACCACTGCCTCCCATAATTTTACTGTTATTACAATCATGGATTGAGCCCTGTAATTGTTTTAATGTGTTAGGTTCAACTACCTCAGTAAAGAATCTTGTTCACCACCCACAAGGTGTCAGGGTCAGATTTGCTACAGCAATGGATTTGGAACCAAGGCTGGCAAATGGCTTTCAGACATGGTCTAACTGATTGGCAGAATGGCCTACATCTGTTCCTATGCTACGCAGAAACAGAGATCTTACCTGGATGAAAGACTTTTCCCACTGACAAGGTTAAGTAGTTATGCATCTTCAAATACTGAGGAAGTGTAGTGTAGTTACCAGCATGCACCCTCCAGTAAGAATTATGATCGTAAAGCCGAGTGGTGTCAGGTCTGCGGCTGGTTAAAAATGACGTCCTGCTCGGCCCACATAAAGCTTGCTGCAACCCATTGAAAAAAAAAGTGTTATTTGTCATTCTAAAATTCCACATCAAACCGGTGTTAAAAATTTCTCCAAATGAAAGCAGGGGACCAAATCTTGCTGGAAAAATAATGAGGTGTTGACATCACTCATTTATTAATGTGCAAATTCTGGGGATTAAGAAATATACCACAAGTTGCGAATCACCAGAACCTGCTGGTCGATTTACCCTGCTCCACCATTTGTTTCACACAAACAGCGTCTCGTTCCCAGCCTTCCCGTTACTTTTAAGAATTTGCTGGATTTGCACATTACTGCTAACTAAAGCCACCACAAAGTTAGGTTGGAACTTAAAAGTTCAAGTACCATTTTCACAATGTGACAATTGTTAATGCAGTGCCAAGCAACCTCTCTGGCCCACAAATTGAACAATTTAAACTGGTGACTCTCATTCCTGAATGTAGGAATTGTTGTTAGAGATTTTCAAAAATGCCAAACTTTTTTTTGTTCTCTTATTTTTCTTTTGTCTCTATCTTTCCTCCCCCCTCCATTTCTCGGTGTCTAATTTAACTCTAATTCACCCTATTTCCATTGCCATTGCTCCTCTGCTTCTTTCTCAATTCTGCAATCTCATTGATTTAGGGGATAGACTGTTGGTCCCATTGGTCGCTGAGGTCCCAGATGTCGCATTACCCTCGCCACGCCATTATCAGCTCACACTTCTAGCAAGTTACAACGCAAAAGAATTTTGAGCTGAAGGGTATGGGAAAATGTCTAACAGTGCTCTCTCCCACTCCAGCAAGATCTGGCCCATCAAGTCAAGTTTTAATTACAGCCTTATTAGAACATAGAGGAGCCAATTCCACTTTAACATTATTCGGACATATGCCCAGAGCTACTGGTGTGAGTCCAGATTGATTTTGGTCCTATGTCCTCATTAGAATGAATCTCTGGGCTGCCAGCATGAAGTGTAATCCCGAATAGACAGTTTGCTAATCTGGCAATGAAACAGTCAACCACAAGGGGCCTGCACCATCGCCTTATAGGCTGAGGTTGTAGCAACAAAAATCAGAAGAAGCCATACATAAAAATCAGCAGATCTTACAGCAGAAGATATATTCATTATGGAAGCTGCCAAGATTCAAAACCCACAAGTAACTGGCATTAAAGGGTTTCCCAAACCTTTGTCCAACTTTCAGAGTGCAAGGAGATTTCAGGTTTGGCCTTTGCCCTGTGTAGATCTCAGCTGGGGTATAAAGAGAGACTTAAATATATACAGTCTTTTATGGCCTCAGGTCATCCAAAAGCATCTTACACTTGGAAGTAGTACTTTCGAAGTGTAGTCACTGTTGTAATGTAGGAAACGCAATAGCCAATTTACACACAAGTTCCCACAAACAGCAATGCGATAATCACCAGATAATCTGTTTGAGTGGTGTTGATTAATGGATAAATATTGGCCAGGTATCACCAAAACGTGCTAGGTCGAAAGAGGATATTTTAAAATCCACCGGCTGGAAATCTGAACATTAATCTGGTGGAGACAATCCATTCAAACCTTGCAAACTTTGAACTCTGCTTGCTGATCGTGAGCACCGAGGCATATTCATACGAACATACAAATTAGGAGCAGAGCAGGCCTTTCGGCCCCTCTACCCTGCTCTGTCATTCAATAAGATCACGGCTGATCTGTGTGTCTCGAATTCCACACTCACATCTACCCCTGATAACTTTTGATTCCATTGCCTTACAAGAATCTATCTACCCCCGCCTTAAAATTATTCAATGACCCTGCCTCCACCACCTCCTAAGGCAAATGTTGTCCAATCGCAGAATCACATCTGATGTTGGACACTGTTTTGAGATTTGCAAGCACGTCCTGGTTGGGTATGGCCTGTACCTTTCCCATTGCGAAAGGCAGAAGGGACATGTTGTTTGATACAATCCACCAGTCTTTGGGTTTTACGGCCTATATACCTAGCATCACACAGTCATTGAAATTTATATAATTCATATGTCAGTAGGGCTCGCAGTGTGGCGCATTTGCGCATACTGGAAGCTACATATATTAATACAAAGGACCCTGTTCTTTGCAGACAGAAAGAATACGTACAAACATTGCGCTTGTTTCAGCTGAACAAAATAAGTGGCAGCTATTCACTGGTTCATTCCTCAGGACAATGCCTTGACCAGAGTCAAGCTGCCTGGTTTCAATTTTAAACAAAGCTTGGCAGTTAACTGTCAGTCACCATAAACTGGAGCATTTGCCATGGCAACGCCTTACCAGAGTTCACTTTCCAACCAATCAGCACTCTCTTCTCATGCAGTATTCTTCTTCTTCTTTGGCCTCCTTATCTCGAGAGACAATGGGTAAGCGCCTGGAGGTGGTCAGTGGTGTGTGGAGCAGCGCTTGGAGTGGCTATAAAGGCCAATTCTAGAGTGACAGACTCTTCCACAGGTGCTGCAGATAAAATTGGTTTGTCGGGGCTGTTACACAGTTGGCTCGCCCCTTGCGCTTCTGTCTTTTTTCCTGCCAACTGCTAAGTCTCTTCGACTCGCCACACTTTAGCCCCACCTTTATGGCTGCCCACCAGTTCTGGCGAACGCTGGCAACTGACTCCCACGACTGGTGATCAATGTCACAGGGCTTCATGTCACGTTTGCAGACGTCTTTAAAGCGGAGACATGGACGGCCGGTGGGTCTGATACCAGTGGCGAGCTCGCTGTACAATGTGTCCTTGGGGATCCTGCCATCTTCCATGCGGCTCACATGGCCAAGCCATCTCAAGCGCCGCTGACTCAGTAGTGTGTATAAGCTGGGGGTGTTGGCTGCCTCGAGGACTTCTGTGTTGGAGATACAGTCCTACCACCTGATGCCAAGTATTCTCCGGAGGCAGCGAAGATGGAATGAATTGAGACGTCTCTCTTGGCTGATATACGTTGTCCAGGCCTCGCTGCCATAGAGCAAGGTACTGAGGACACAGGCTTGATACACTCAGACTTTTGTGTTCCGTGTCAGTGCACCATTTTCCCACACTCTCTTGGCCGGTCTGGACATAGCAGTGGAAGCCTTTCCCATGTGCTTGTTGATTTCTGCATCTAGAGACAGGTTACTGGTGATAGTTGAGCCTAGGCAGGTGAACTCTTGAACCACTTCCAGAGCGTGGTCACCAATATTGATGGATGGAGCATTTCTGACGTTCTGTCCCATGACGTTAGTTTTCTTGAGGCTGATGGTTAGGCCAAATTCGTTGCAGGCAGCCGCAAACCTGTCGATGAGACTCTGCAGGCACTCTTCAGTGTGAGATGTTAAAGCAGCATCGTCAGCAAAGAGGAGTTCTCTGATGAGGACTTTCCGTACTTTGGTCTTCGCTCTTAGACGGGCAAGGTTGAACAACCTGCCCCCTGATCTTGTGTGGAGGAAAATTCCTTCTTCTGAGCACTTGAACGCATGTGAGAGCAGCAGGGAGAAGAAAATCCCAAAAAGTGTGGGTGCGAGAACACAGCCCTGTTTCACACCACTCAGGATAGGAAAGGGGTCTGATGAGGTGCCGCTATGTTGAATTGTGCCTTTCATATTGTCATGGAATGAGGTGATGATACTTCGTAGCCTTGGTGGACATCCAATCTTATCTAGTAGTCTGAAGAGACCACGTCTGCTGACGAGGTCAAAGGCTTTGGTGAGGTCAATGAAAGCAATGTAGAGGGGCATCTGTTGTTCGTGGCATTTCTCCTGTATCTAACAAAGGGAGAACAGTATGTCAATGGTCGATCTCTCTGCACGAAAGCCACACGGTGCCTCAGGATAGACGCGCTCGGCCAGCTTCTGGAGCCTGTTTAAAGCGACTCGAGCAAAGACATTCCCCACTATGCTGAGCAGGGAGATTCCACGGTAGTTGTTGCAGTCACCGCGGTCACTTTGTTTTTATAGAGGGTGATGATATTGGTATCGCGCATGTCCTGAGATACTGCTCCCTCGTCCCAGCACAGGAATAGCAGTTCATGTAGTGCTGAGAGTATAGCAGGCTTGACATTCTTGATTATTTCAGACGTAATGCTGTCCTTCCCAGGGGCTTGTCTGCTGGCTAGAGAATCAATGGCATCACTGAATTCCGATTTTGTTGGCTGTACGTCCAGCTCATCCATGACTGGTCGAGGCTGGGCTGCATTGAGGGCAGTCTCAGTGACAACATTCTCCCTGGAGTACAGTTCTAGGTAGTGCTCAACCCAGTGGTCCATTTGCTTGCGTTGGTCAGTGATTCTGTCCCCTGATTTAGATTTGAGGGGGGCGATCTTCTTGATGGTTGGCCCAAAAACTCTCAATGCCATCATACATTCCTCTGATGCTTCCGGTGTCTGAGGCCAGCTGAATATGACTGCATAGGTGTTGCCAGTAGTCATTTGCGCAGCGCCTGGCTGTTCTTTGTGCAGTGCTTCTGGCTGCTTTAAGTGCTACGGACGTTAACTCGCTGGGGGCTTTCTTGTAGTTCAACAGTGCAATGCGCTTAGCAGCTATGACAGGTTCCAGCTCTTCAATATGAGATTGAAACCTGTCTGCATTCCTCTTCGCACGTTTGCCGTAGGTGGTCAAAGCTGACTCATAGATGGCGTCTCTGATGTGGGCCCACTTGGTCTCAGCATCCCCTGTGGGAGTGTTTTGAAGGGCTGTTACAAGTGAATTTAGAAATTTTTCTAACAACTGTGGATGAGAAATTCTGCTCGTGTTGATGCGCAGGTGGCCCTTCTGCTTGGAATGATGCAACTTCTTTGGTCTGAGCATCTTGCTGCACATCAGGGAGTGGTCGGTGTCGCAGTCCGCACTGTGGAAGCTGCGTGTGATTTGAACACTGTTTAAGGCGGCTCGCCTTGTGACAATGAGGTCTAGCTGATGCCAACGACGCGATCTTGGGTGCCTCCATTAAACCTGATGACAGGGTTTAGTGTGAAAGAACGAGTTGGTGATGCAGAGGTTATGATAGGTACACAACTCAAGCAGTCTCTGCCCGTTCTCATTCATCCTTCCAACGCCATAGCACCCAAGGCAGGAGGGCCATGAGTCATGGTCGGCCCCAACCCTGGCATTAAAGTCCCCCAGCAGGAACAGATGTTCGGTGTTGGGGATGCTACTAATGATATTATGTAGTTCCTCGTAGAACTGGTCTTTAGCTTCAGGTGGGGAGCAGAGTGTTGGAGCATAGATGCTGAGCAGGTGTACTGGACCAGAGGTGGTGAGCAGTCGGATGGACAGTATGCGTTCCGAGCCATTTGAGGGAGGCTCCATCATGCTGAGCAAGGAGTTTCTGATGGCAAAGCCCACTCCATGCTGTCTTGGTTCTTCAGGATCCCTAACCTGCCAGAAGAAGGTGTAGTCTTGCTCTGCTGGAGATCCACTCGCGGGGAGGCGTGTCTCCTGAAGTGCTGCAATGTCTACATTGAGTCTACTGAGCTCATTGTTAATGATGGCGGTCTTCCGAGAATCGTTGATTTGTGTAAGGTCTACCGACAGGCCGGGACACACAGTTCTGACATTCCAGCTTGCAAAGCGAAGGGCTGGTACCTTCTTTCCTTTTTTCATGTTGTTTGGTGTGGTGATGCAGTCCACCTTTCGGGCAATGACCCTGAGCTCCAAGCACCCATTGAAGCAGGTGGACTGTGGCGGGACAGAACCTTATTGACCGGGGGCTGCCCGGTTTGAGGCGGGCAGTAGCTGTCCAGTGAGGTGCGATGACCTCTCCCGCCAACAAAGGCAACCCGTGGCGCCCAATCTCTACGCCAACTGAGCTGGACTTATAACCTGTAACTGCTGCCTTCCATGTTGTTTCAGTCGTTGTGAGGCAACTATGGAGTGACCTCTCCATGGCGCATGCCTGGGCGAATGTATGAAGGTTGAGAGTTGCCCAAGTGTCAAAACCCCCCTCTCAGCCTTTCTGGTGGGGTCCAAAGGAGTGCAGAGCATGACGTTTGGCACCGGTATGGCTGCAGGAACTGCCGGAAACATGCCAAGGGCGACACATGACCGCCTACGGGGTTCCGCTCCGGATTTTCTGTTAGGGTTTACTCACTTAGCCTTAGTCTCTCCCGAGACGCCCACAAGGCAGTGGGGTTGTTAGGGCCCCTACACAGGTGTAGGAGGATGCCGGTGGGAGGAGGGGGTGCAAGGGAGAGGGGTGGAGGGAAGGGGGTGCGAGGGGGAGCTGGGAAGGGGGCTGTAAGGGGGAAGGGGGTGCAGGGGAAAGATGGTGCAGGGGGGGGGCTGGGAAGGGGTTGTGAGGGGGGAGGGGTATGCGGGGGGGGGGGGGTGAGCTGAGAGTGTGGAGCTGGTAAGGGGAAGAGGGGGTGGGGGAGGGGAAGGGGGGGAAAAGGGGGTGCAGGTAATAAGCCATTTCCTCAGTTCCCACCATCGAATCCTGGAAATCTCGTCCGTGTCCTTCGGGAGGTGAGCGACATCCTCGTGCGCCGGTACCAGCATTGCCGACATTGCGCTGCAGATGCTCTCCGAGCCATCTCCCGCGGGCGCTTTGAAGTTGCGGCCGAGGAGCCGTTCGTGGCTTTTTGCATGTTCGGGGCACCTTTATGCAAGGCTTCCCCTCTGTGGTAAACTTATTTCCCTAGGGTCCAGCTGCTCCTTCTCTACAATGGACTTACCGCACGCCGTGGCCGTGGACACTCCGGACGGTGTAGACAGCAGGATCAGAGATCAAAGTATCACCAGTTGCGCTTTGCAATTTCGTCCAGATTTCGTTCAATTTCATTGAGAAAACAAAGAGCAGGTATGGCTGGGGGAGGGCAGTGGGCCCAGGTAACACAAACTAGCTGATAGCTTGTAGTTAGGGCTAAAATGAACTGATTAAAGAGCCAGGGGAGTTTAAACAGTTTAAGAGGGTAGATTGGGGGAGAAAACACTAAGAATGGGAGCAGATGGCCATGGATAGAGTTGAACAGCAAGGGAGCTTCCTAGGGAGCTTGTAGCCCAGGAGCCATCTTGCCATCATGCAAGATAAGTTGTTATAATAAAAGTTGTTATAATAAAAGCAAAATACTGCGGATGCTGGAAATCTAAAATAAAAACTTGAAACGCTGGAAATACTCAGCAGGTCTGGCCGCATCTGTGGAGAGAGAAGCAGAGTTAACGTTTCAGGCCAGTGACCCTTCTTCAGACGTATAAGTTGTTGTTTTCCCTTACATTGGTTATTCTTGCGGTTGTCCTGATGAGTGCAAGAAAAAAAACTTTGACATGTCTCTATTTTCAGCAATACTCAAGTTCTGTACTACTATATGAAAATTGGATAAATATTTGAAGGGGAAAAAAATTGCAAGGCTATGGGGAAAGAGGTGGATTGGGGAACTACTTCGATAAGTCTTTCAAGGAGCCAGCATAATCGGCTGAATGGCCTCCTTCTGTGCTATCTGATTTTATGAATAAGCGGTATTCTAGTATTAATTTTCAAGTTGAATTGGCCTGATTAAGGCAAAAGGCATCTCTTAGATATTAGGTCATATAATAGCTATTTCAGTCTGTTCGCAATTTTAGGGTCATATTTGACCCAAGATTAGCTTCGGATCTCATTCGCGCCATCACTGAGATCACCTATTTCCACCTCAGCTCACTGCTGCTGAAACCCTCATTCATGCCTTCATTACCTCTAGACCTGACTATTCCAATGCACTCCTGGCTGGGCTCCCACATTCTATCTTCTGTAAACTTGAGTTCATCCAAAACTCTGCTGTTTGTGTCCTAACTCGCACCAAGTCCTGTTCTCCCATCACCCACGATTTCTGACCAGTTAAAGCAATGTTGTGATTTTAAAATTCTCATCCTTGTTTTCAAATCTTTCCATGGCCTCACCCCTCCTTATCCCTTGAATCTCCTCCAGCCCCAATACCCTCCAAGATATCTGCGCTCCTCTAATTCGGGCCTCTTGAGCATCCCCAATTTTAATTGCAGCACTTTCAGTTGCCTAGGCCCCAAGGTCTGGAATACCCTCCTTATTACATCTCAGCCTCTCTATTGCACTTTCCTCTTTTAAGACACTCCTTAAACCGTACCTCATTGACCAAGCTTTTGGTCATCTGACCTAATATCTCCTTATGTGGCTCGGTGTCATATTTTGTTTCATAATGCTCCTGTGAAGCACTTTGGGATGTTTTATTACATTAGAGATGCTGTGATGAAAACCACACCTGCCAAGAATGAAGTATATTAATTTTGTCATATACAACATTAATGTTAAACTCTTACTGCACTGAAAACATAGAATGCAGGTGCAGCCAACAGGACAGTGTCTCGAAACATTTGCATTCTAAGAGACAGTTTCCTGGAGAAGACAAAATTCCTCCCAGATTCAATTAACCAAATAGATATTGATCACCAGACATTGACTGTATGAAAGCCAGCATTCCAGCCCCTAAGGATGTTTACTAAGACTGAAAGAATGCACAAAACCTCACCAGGCAGGTTGTTTTTTAATAAAAAAAGCTAGTTACTTGACTGGCCTGCTAGCCCAGGTTTGGTTTGAATTGTGTTTACAGAATAGGTTGAGATCAGACTGCAACTGAACTTGGAGAGAGATCTCCCTCTCTATCTCCCTCAAAAAGAGAAAATTGCAACTGGATTTCAAGACGACAGAAAACCATTGAAATGAGTTTGAAAGTGTGTACTGGGCCCCAACGAGACGGCAAGATCAAACTGCAATCAAAGACTTTACATCAAACTCAAAAGACAGTAAATGAACTCCAGCTATTGCTTCAAACTTTTCCCCCTTGATTCTTTCTCCTATTCTGTCTCTTTCTGCATGTGTGTTCATCGTGTATGCATGCTAGCATGGTCGTATCGTGTATTTTTAGTAGTTTTAACCAAATTAGAGTTTTAAGTTTAATAGATTTAAACAAGAAAAGTGTAAGTTTAAGAAAACCTGTCTGGTTGATTTCTTTGCCATTACAATTGGAGAGCTCAAAACACGGTGTTTTAAAAATTAAACCCTGTTACGGTCAAACCAGGAAAAGGCTGAGAGGGAACCCCTAGACCCCTTTCTCACCTGGTCCTAACAACGCTAGATAAATACAAGTTGGTTGTATTATCGGTCAGACTTGCACAATGCCAACACAAGCTACAGGGTTTCATTTTTACACACTGTAACTATCCAACTTACTTGGGCAAATGCATTTTTGAAAACAACACTCTTGGAGGCAAGTTGATCAATGTTTGGCGATTTCACTATCGGATCACCATAGCATCCCAGACTAGTGCGCAGATCATCAGCAATAATGAAGAGGACATTCATGTTCCCTGATGACAAAAATAATTAGATATTAGTAATTTAAATGTTACTTGTCTTCAATATGCACATCTAACAAACCTAGTCAAAAATGACTGACTAGATCAGTAGCTACAATTGTTGAGAACATTTTTGAAGTAGGGTGAAATTGATATTCAGCGACCGCGGATCACCAGCCCGCTTTACACTGCGCCTGACTTTCTTTACCGTTGATGTCCATTGGGCAGGTTATGTCTGGGCTGCCGCCTTCTATTTCTCATTTAGCACTATTGCGGAAGACCCGTTTCAACCTCATTACATCAATAAAACCTAGCAATCAATACACAAGGTGTATTAACTCACATGGAATGTTTTCAAGATATCCTAGACAGAACTGGAAGACAATCTGTAATTATCTTGAATGAGTTGATATTGAATCTGTATAGTTCTCATCATAACAGAATTGCCTAGTTCTACTGTTAAGAGAAGTGAACACATTTAGACCACATGACTGATAACTAGCATTATGCCTGAGCAAAGATTAAAATAAGATTGGATTTCAAAGAAATGGAGTCTGCTTTTCCCCCCTCATGCCAGTATCAATGTGACATTTCCAATTAGCCATCGAAAGTTAACACTGATGGTTTTACTTGATCATACAGCACTGAAGGAGGCCATTCAGCCCATCATGCCTGTGCCACTTCTTTGAAAGAGCTATCTAATTAGTCCTAGTTCCCTGCTCTTTCTCCATAGGACTGCAAATTTTTCTTTTCAAGAACTGCCTCGGTTTTTTATTTAGTGCATCCTGCTGTTCCCCAAGCTACGGAAAAAAATCATAATGCGAGAGAACCAGAGCTTTGGAATGTGTCAAGTATGTTGTGTTACATCTGTTTATATGACTTCAGAAAGCCAGCATAATGAGAATTCAAGATTGGCTTCATATTTACAGTAAAAAGTTCCCTCTGTACCCAGAAGAGTAACCAATACAAGACACACTCCTGATTCAGCCACGTTGCAGCTCGGTAAAGAGATATCTGTCCAAGATGTTTTTCTTTATTGACGCAAAGGATTTTTTTGTCAGTTCCTTTTAATGGACAGAAAGATATTCTGTTCTGCCAATTATTTAAGTAGAATTTTTACTCCAAGCTTCGCAAGACAGAGAATCAGAGTTTTTTTTATATGTAAAGAGCTTCTATATTTTTTCCCTGTGCTGAACAAGGTTAGCTGGTATTAACTGAGCAGCAGCTTCTAAAATAAACAGGTTACAGTCCCAATGGGTTAGAAAGTGGGGCAGGGAAGGGGCAAAGTGAATCACAGTTCTCATTCTGGATCATTATTCAGTAACCTGCATTTCAAATGTTGATTATAGGATCAAACACAATTGGAGACAGGAATAGAATTAGGCTGTTCAGCCCCTCTAGCCTGTTGTGCAATTCAACAAGATCATGGCTGATAGATTAGATTAGATTAGAGATACAGCACTGAAACAGGCCCTTCGGCCCACCGAGTCTGTGCCGAACATCAACCACCCATTTATACTAATCCTACACTAATCCCATATTTCTACCAAACCTCCCCACCTGTCCCTATATTTCCCTACCACCTACCTATACTAGTGACAATTTATAATGGCCAATTTACCTATCAACCTGCAAGTCTTTTGGCTTGTGGGAGGAAACCGGAGCACCCGGAGAAAACCCACGCAGACACGGAGAACTTGCAAACTCCACACAGGCAGTACCCGGAATCGAACCCGGGTCCCTGGAGCTGTGAGGCTGCGGTGCTAACCACTGCGCCACTGTGCCGCCCCACTAACTCCACTACTTCTCCCATATCCATTAATACCTTTGGTTAACAGAAGTCTATCAATCTCAGATTTAAAATTGATACTTGGATCAATTTCTGTTTGTAGAAGAGAATTCCAAACATCTTTGTGTGTCGAAGCCTTTCGAAACATCACCCCTGAAAGGTCTGTCTCTAATTTCTGGACTATGGCCACTATTCCTAGACTCTCCAACCCATGGAAATAGGATAGTTTCTGCTCCCCTTAAAATTGTGATTCTGCCTTTCTCTGTCTGTCTTCTCCCTCCATCCCATCAACATTACTCACTGTCTAGGGTCATGAATGACGATGTCCACTTAAGTCCACTATGGGCGGCACAGTGGCGCAGTGGTTAGCACCGCAGCCTCACAGCTCCAGCGACCCGGGTTCAATTCCTGGTACTGCCTGTGTGGAGTTTGCAAGTTCTCCCTGTGTCTGCGTGGGTTTCCTCCGGGTGCTCCAGTTTCCTCCCACAAGCCAAAAAGACTTGCAGGTTGGTAGGTAAATTGGCCATTATAAATTGTCACTAGTATAGGTAGGTGGTAGGGAAATATAGGGATAGGTGGGGATGTGGTAGGAATATGGGATTAGTGTAGGATTAGTATAAATGGGTTGTTGATGGTTGGCACAGACTCGGTGGGCCCAAGGGTCTGTTTCAGTGCTGTATCTCTAAACAAAACAAGTCAGAAACCAGAACGACACCCCATTGGTCCAGATTTTTTCTTAAAATGCACAACTGCAGTTCTCCATGTAACAATAATAAAGTAAATAACGAGCTCCTTGATCCAACCTATGACATCCCATGTGACTGTGACAAAAGTAAACTTTGCCTCTTTGTCCTTCTCGACCTGTCTGCAGCCTTTGGCACAGTTGACCACACCATCCTCCTCCAATGCCTCTCCACTGTCATCCAGCTGGGTGGGACTGCACTCGCCTGGTTCCATTCTCATCTATCTAATCATAGGCAGAAACTTACTTGCAATGGCTTCTCTTCCTGATCCTGCACCGTTACCTCTGGTGCCCCTCAAGGATCTACCCTTGACCCCATCCTATTTCTTGTCTACTTGCTGCTCCTCGGCAACATCATCCAAAGGCACAGTGTTAGTTTTCACACATATGCTGATGACACTCAGCTCTACCTCACCACATCTCTCAACTCCTCCACTGTTGCTAAATTATTGGACTGCTTATCAGAGACCCAGTATCGGATGAGCAGAAATTTCCTCCAATTAAATAGTGGGAAAACTGAAGCCATTGTTTTCTGTCCCTGCTCCAAACTCCACTCCCTAGCTACCGACTCCATCACTCTCCCTGGTGACAGCGAGATGAAGCCAGCCTGCTTGCATGCATCACATTTGACCCCAAGATGAGCTTCCGACCTTATACTTGTGCCATCACCAAGACCGCGCATTTTCAATTCCACAACATCACCTTACTTCGCTCTGTCTCAGTTCACTACTGCTGAAACCCTCATTCATGTCTTCCTCTATTCCATTGCACTCCTAGCTCAGCTCCCACATTCTACTCCCCATAAACTGGAGGTCATCCAAAAACTCTGCTACCCACATCTTAACTCACACCAAGTACAGCTCCCCTATCACCTCTGTGCTCGCTAACCTACATTGGATCCCAGTCAAGCAATGTCCTGATTTTAAAATTATCATCTATTTTCAAATCCTGCCATGGTCTCTCCTCTCCCTATCTCTGTAATCTCCTCCAGCCCCACATCCCTCCTAGATATCTGCACTCCTCTAACTCTGGTCTGTCGAGCACCCCTGATTTTAATCGCTCCACCATTGGTGGCCGTACCTTCGGTTGCCTCGGACGCAAGCTCTAGAATACCCTCCCTACACCTCTCTGCCTCGCTTTCTTCAACATACTCTTTAAAACCTACCTCTCTGACCAAGCTTTTGGTCATCTGACCTAATATCTCCTTTTGTTTTATAATGCTGCTGTGAAGCACCTTGGGACATATATTTATATAGCACCTATAATGCAAGTTGTTCTTGATCTCTTACAAGCTCTAAATGCTATTCATTTTGCATCAGAGTTATTGGGTTGATAAAGGCAGGGTTCTGGTTTAAACAGAGAGAAATGGGGATGAGCTGAAAGATTAAAACAAAAAACGTCTTCACCAAGCGAGTGGAATACACTTCCACAAGGGAAGTGGTTGAGATAAATAGTATGGATGCATTTAAGGAGAAACTAGGGAAGCTTTATAAGCAGGATATGTTGATGGGATTGTGTGAAATGGGAGGGGACTCATAGGCAGCATAAACACCAGCACGGTTTGTTGGGCCAAATGGCCTGTTCCTGTGCTGCTAAGTACTTTGCAATGCTTGATAATTAAAACTGCTCATTCTCAATTACTGCAGAATGATGAAACTTTGAAACACCAGAATGTAATTTTACTGGTGGGCCATTATTATAGCAAAACACTGGTTCTCTACCACTTTACAGAACAGATATAGTACTCCCAGAACTGTAGGCCAAAGTCCACTGTTGAAGGGATGAGGAGGGCCTACTTTCCCCATATTCTCACCTCCGGGATCAGAAGATGATGGTTCCAGGCCCTCTGGAGGAGACTGGTGCACAAAACCTAGGCTGACACTCCCAGTGCAGTGCTTAGGCAGTACAGTACAGTCGCAGATGCCAGCTTCCAAATAAGTCATTAAACCCAGGCACTGTCTGCCCTCTCAAGTCACTGTTAAAAAAGGTATCACGACACTTTTTTTCAAGAAAAGCAGAGGAACCCTTCTGGCCAACATTTAACCTCAAACAACAACGCTAGAAAAAAAAATTATCTGCTCAGTTTCAGTAGCTGTTGATGGGAGCTTGCTGTGCACAAATTCCTACATTACAACAGTGACTACACTTCAAAAAGTACTTCACTGTAAGGTGCTTTGAGATGTCCTGAGGTTGTGAAATGCAAGTCTTTCTTTTCAAACGTTTTATTTTTGATAGCCCATCGTCTCCCTCCCCCTCCTTCACTCCCAGTACTGCCACTCGTGTGCTCCCAAACTCCTATTTGTGGATTTGTCCTTTGATTCCAGGTCGGTACATTAGGAGATTCCCACACACCCTGTTCTTCTCGAAACCCCGACAAAACCTCCCCGTTACCTTCCTTCCGCATAAAGTCTTGGGCTACATTGGGATCGTGCTGCCCGAAAGCAACACAACACATCAACACGGCCACCGCCGTCAGCCCTTCTCCTGAATTCCACTTGCGATTCATTCCGAAAAGACAAACATCACAATATCCACATAAGCCTCCTGACTTGCAATGATTCAGCTCATTTCATAATAGCAGATTAACTGCAAACTTGCAGCTGAAGCGGATCTCCTACTAGCAGCCTGCTCACAGGTCCCGCCTGTGATTCCGCTCAGTGAATTCTCTCCTGATGGTGCAATGTCCTGTCACTCAATTCACTGCCGCTGACACACAGGATCCCGGAAATTTACAGAGCCCAAGCAAATCCGACTGGGATCTCATCACTGGCACCAATCGCTGCAAGTAATAATTAATCAATGGTAATTACAACACTGCTGGCGATTAGCCAGGCAAGTGAAAATCACTTGGTCAGTTTCATCCAGAGCTGCACAGTTTGAGAGACTTTAGTTTAAATCTCTGAAGCTTATTTTGCGGCATATATAGTGACTGCTATTCTTTCTGAGAATAGAGACAGCAAATTTCCAACTCACGCAGAGGTACACACATACCTCTCCTCTCCGAAACTAAGAACTTAGATTTATAAAGCGCCTTTCACAGCCTCCGGACATCCCAAAGCGCTTTTACAGCCAATTAAGTAGTTCTGAAGTGCAGTGTAGTAATGTAGGAAACACAGCAGGCAGTCTGTGCACAGCAAGCTCCCAGAAACAGCAATGACCAGATAATTAGTTTTAGGAATTTAAAAAATGCTGGAAACACTCAGCAGGTCTGGCAGCATCTGTGGAAAGAAATCAGGTGAAAGGATGTTGACCTGAAACATTAACTCTGTTCCAGTGCAGTACTGAGGGAGTGCTGTAGTATTGGAGGTGCCGTCTTTTGGATGAAACGTTAAACTGTTTGCCCTCTCCGATGGATGTAAAAGATCCCATGGCACTATTTTGAAGACGAGCGGAGGCGATATCCCCAGTATATGACCTTTCATCAGTTCTGAAAACACCTGAAACGTTAACTCTGTTTTTCCCTCTCCACAGATGCGGCCAGACCCGCTGAGTATTTCCAGCATTTTCTGTTTTTATTTCAGATTTCCAGCAACTGTGGTATTTTGCTTTTGTGTTTGAGTTATCCCCGTTGTCCTGGCCAATATTTATTCCTCAATCAACAACACAAAAAGTAAATAACTGGTCATTAACACATTACTGTTTCATGGGGCTTTTTGGGGCACAAATTAGCTGCTACATTTCAGGCATTTCATAAGTGCTTTGGGGCATCTAGTGACTGTGAAAGGTGCTATATAAATGTATCTTTCATTCTCAGTACTGCAAGGGAGTGTCACCCTTGGTTTTGTGCACAGTTCTCTGGAGTAGAACTGAACCCATGCTGACTCAAAAGCCAGAGAGCTACCCACTGAACTGTGGCCTGAAGAAGTAAAAAATTGTGTAAAGCAAACCGTAGGCAAGAGTACGTCAGGAAATGGGAGACTCAAGACTGTCCAGTAAAATACTGGGAATGAGAGGAACAAAGGCAAAGCTTCAGAATAGGAATCAGCTTGTAGAATTCGTTCTCCTAATGACGTTGAAAAGGCTGGACCAAGGTTCCTAGGCAAGGTTGGGAGCGGGTAAACAAACGAGGGTTGCAGTCCCTGGAATTTAGAAGGGTAAGGGATGATTTACAGAATCTGATATGCACATCCAGGTCTGAAAGTCCCAAATATTAAATCAAGATAAACTTTGTTTCCTCTATTGAAAATACCCTCTATAGGAAAACAAAATCCCTTTAAATCAAAGGCTGGACTGAAATTTGGAAGGCTTTTATCGCCCTTAGAATCAAACCGAAATATTAGTTTTTCACTCCATCAGTGTTTAACTGCCTTTAGCCCACTTGCTGATCTGAGCATAGGAGA
This sequence comes from Heterodontus francisci, assembly GCF_036365525.1. Lineage (NCBI taxonomy): Eukaryota > Metazoa > Chordata > Chondrichthyes > Heterodontiformes > Heterodontidae > Heterodontus > Heterodontus francisci. Next base: position 13,099,386 of record NC_090385.1, read on the forward strand.
AACCTATTGGGAGAAAACCATTAAAAAACACAATGTGTTAATGGTGGATTAGGTGTTGTGGTGGTCTGAAGATTTGATTTATGTTCTTCACAAATTTCTGAGTGAACAGTTATGAATCTGAATGCTCATTAAATAAACACTAGCATTTCAAGTTTTTATAAATTATTTTAGGCAGTGCTTTATTGAATAGGCCTCAGAGATCAAATGTAATAAAGTAATCTCACACTAGGAAAGAAATTATAGGGTAAAGGCTGTCCAGGTAAATTAACAGACTAGCATCACTGCACTAATTTATTGTTCAAGAAAATAGGCAATAGAATAGAATCATGGAATATCACAGCACAGACGGCGGCCATTTGGCCCATTGTGATTGTGCCAGCTCTTTTATAGAGCTATCCAATTAGTCTCACTCCCCTGTTCTTTCCCCACATTTTGCCTGCAATGCTCTTTGTTACTCTACAAATTTTTGGACTGCCTTAGATATTATCCTACATTACAATGGTAACTTCACTTCAAAAGTGCACTACTTCAGCGGCTGTGAAGCACTTTGGGACATTCTGAAGTCATGAAAGGTGCTATATGAATGCAAGTATAAACCTAGACCCATCTTTTGGTTTCTTTCTTATCCCATGACCACCCTGTTTTGCCTTGTACCATCATCCAATTTGTCATTAAATCTCTCCTGACTTTCCCTCTTGTTCTATCCTCCCACCCACTCCCACCCTTTCCCTGCCTCTATACTTGCTTTAAACCTGTCGCATTTCTAACGTTTTCCAGTTCTGATGAAAGGTCATCAACCTGAAGCATTGGGTTGAACTTTTTGGGCCCCCCGAGGGATGGGAACAGTGGCGGGGAGTACACAAAATTGTGTTGGAAGGCAGGGGGCGGAGTGCCCGGTGCCTTCCCAACACCTTCCAATTTAGTCCAGGGTGGGGAAGGCCAAGGACGACCTTCCCACCCAGGCCAATTGAGACCCTTAAGTAGCCAATTAATGGCCACTTAATGGCCTCTTCCCACCTCCACCTCAATTTAATAGAAGGCAGAGGAGCCTGCCGCTGCAAAGAAATGCCGCCAGGTAAAACCTGGCAGGCTCCTAGCAGGGTCAGCAGTCCCTCATTTGGGGGCTATCCAGGGCCCCCAGGTCCCCACCAGCAACGATTGCCAGAAAGACACCCCCTGCCCTCACTAAATTCCGCAGCCCCCCCCCCCCCACCACACCTCATCGCCGGGGCCTGCATGAATGGCTTCAGCGACCCCAACTCGACTTGCCTCCCCCAGGGTCTCCGACACCTTCATACTGCAGGGCCTCCTGTAGTATCAGCAGTGGGCACTGCTCCCAGTGGAGCTGCTGGTACTGCACAGCTGCCAGCCATCCAATTGGCCAGCAGTTCTGGAGGCAGTAGCTCATCCCTTAAAGGGACAGCATCCCCGAAAGTGGGCAGTTAATTGGCTGCCTGCTGTTAGCTAGGGGGTCTAACAGAGGGCCGAAGAGGGGTCTCCCCTCACCTTCTGGCCCATTGCTGGGTCCCTGTCGCCAGAATAAAATTCAGCCAATTAACTATGTTTCTCTCTCCACAGATGCTACGAGACCTGTTGAGCATTTTCAGCATTTCCTGTTTTTATTTCAGATTTCCAGCATCAGCAGTATTTTGCTAAATCCAAGTTTTTTTTTCTTTTATTGCCACTTATTTCTTTGCAAACACTGTCTTCCCTGTGCTGCCTTGTATTGCTCCCTCACTTGCCTCTGGTCAGTTCAATCTTCCTGCCATTCCAGAAGCTGCACACCACTTGTTTAGACGAGATTCACATGTTGCCTTTGTTAGTCTTCATCAGAGATGTCTCACCCTGTCTGGTCGGCTAGCGATAATTCATCGTGCTCTAATTTGGATCCATTATCACAGCCTGTGAAAGGCAGGTCACCAGGTAGAACCCTGGAAGCAGTAAGTCAGTGCGGAAATTGCTGATTGTGATACTTGCACTTCAAAACTTTTTCTAAGGACAGAAAGAACTGGAATTTATATTGTACCTTTCATCTCCAACAATGCAGCATGCTCTCAGTACTGCACTGGAGAGACAGTCTTGATTTTTGTGCTCAGGTTTCTGGAGGGGGACTTGAAGCAACAACCGTTTTACTCAGCGGTGATCTGCCTATACCCTTGATTCTAACAGTGAGTTTCAGGAAGCGGTTGTTTCAGGATCTCACAGTTCACAAGGTACATGCAGATGGGTGGTCAGTGTGTGAGGATCCCAGTGAGGGTCAGTACTGGGGTCAGTCAGTGAGTCATAGAGTCATAGTCACAGAGTCATAGAATTATACAGCACAGAAACAGGCCCCTCGGCCCACCGTGTCCGTGCCGGCTTTCAATCACCTATCTATTCTAATCCCATTTTCCAGCACTTGACCCGTAGCCTTGTATGCTATGGCATTTCAAGTGCTCATCTAAATAATTCTTAAATGTTGTGAATGTTCCTGCCTCTACCACCCCCTCAGGCAGTGTGTTCCAGATTCCAACCACCCTCTGAGTGAAAAATGTTTTCCTCAAATCCCCTCTAAACCTCCTGCCCCTTACTTTAAATCTATGCCCCCTGGTTATTGACACCTCCACTAAGGGAAAAAGTTTCTTCCTATCTATGCCCCTAATAATTTTGTATACCTCAATCAGGTTCCGCACCCCCCCCCCCACTGCCCCCCCATCCAACCTTCTCTGCTCCAAGGAAAACAACCTTAGCCTATCCAGTCTCTCTTCGTAGGTGAAATGCTCCAGCCCAGGCAACATCCTGGTGAATCTCCTCTGCATGCTCTCCAGTGCAATCACATCCTTCCTGTAGTGTGGCAACGAGAACTGTACACTGTACTCCAGCTGTGGCCTAACCAGTGTTTTATACAGTTCCATCATAACCTCCGTACTCTTATATTCTATGCCTCGACTAATAAAGGCAAGTATCCCATATGCCTTCCTAACCACCTTATCTACCTGTGCTGCTGCCTTCAGTGATCTGTGGACAGGTACACCAAGGTCCCTTTGACCCTCTGTACTTTCTAGGGTCCTACCATCCATTGTATATTCCCTTGCCTTGTTAGTCCTCCCAAAATACATCACCTCACACTTCTCAGGATTAAATTCCATTTGCCACTGCTCTGCCCATCTTACCAGCCCATCTATATCATCCAGTAATCTAAGGCTTTCCTCCTCACTATTTACGACACCACCAATTTTCGTGTCATCTGCGAACTTACTTATCATACCTCCTATATTCATGTCTAAATCATTAATGTACACTACAAACAGCAAGGGTCCCAGCACTGATTCCTGCGGTACACCTCTGGTCACAGGCTTCCACTCGCAAAAACAATCCTCAACCATCACACTCTGCCGCCTGCTACCAAGCCAATTTTGGATCCAATTTGCCAAATTGCCCTGGATCCCATGGGCTCTTACCGTCTTGACCAATCAACTATGCGGGACCTTATCAAAAACCTTACTGCAGTCCATGTAGACTACATCAACTGCTTTACCCTCATCTACATACCTAGTCACCTCCTCGTAAAATTCAATCAAATTTGTTAGACATGATCTCCTCCTGATAAAGCCATGCTGACTATCCTTGATTAATCCCCGCCTGTCCAAGTGGAGATTAATCCTGTCCCTCAGAATTTTTTCCCAATAGTTTCCCTACCACTGATGTTAGATTCACTGGCCTGTAATTACCTGGTTTATCCCTACTACGCTTGTTGAATAATGGTACCATATTCGCTGTCCTCCAGTCCTCTGGTACCTCTCCTGTGGCCAGAGAGGATTTGAAAATTTGTGTCAGAGCCCCTGTAATCTCCTTCCTTGCCTCACATAACAGCCTGGGATACATCTCATCTGGGCCTGGGGATTTATCCACTTTTAAGCCTGCTAAACCCATTAATACCTCCTCTCTTTCAATGCTAATTTTTTCAAGTATATCACAATCCCCCTCCCTGATCTCTGCACCTACATCGTCCTTCTCCATAGTGAACACAGATGAAAAGTAATCATTTAAAACCGCACCTATGTCCTCCGGCTCCACACACAGATGGCCACTTTGGTCCCTAATGGGCCCTACGCTTACTCTGGTTATCCTCTTGCCCTTAATATACTTATAAAACGCCTTGGGATTTTCCTTTATCTTGCCTGCCACTGTTTTTTCATTGCCCCTCTTCATTCTCCTAATTACTTTTTTAAGTACCCCACTACACTTTCTATACTCGTCTAGGGCCTCCACTGTTTTCAACCCTCTGAATCTGTCATAAGCCTCCTTTTATTTCCTTATCCAATCCTCTATATCCCTTGACATCCAGGGTTCCCTGGACCTATTGGTCCCACCCTTCACCTTTACGGGAACATGTTGACCCTGAACTCTCACTATTTCCTTTTTGAATGACTCCAACTGACCTGATGTAGACTTTCCTACAAGTAGCTGCTTCAAGTCCACTTTGGCCAGATTCTGTTTTATCATATTGAAATTGACCTTCCCCCAATTCAGTACCTTTATTTCCAGTCCATCTTTGTCTTTTTCCATAACTACCTTAAATCTTTACCATGTGTCTACCCACTGATTTTTTCATAGTTATGCTTTGGGCCAGGGCTGTTCATTTTTCTGTCAATTAACACCCTCTCTGCACTTACGCTTTGTCTTTCAGCACACCATTAACATAACCAGAGGTCATAGTCTAAGGATACGGGGTAAACCTTTCAGGACTGAGATGAGGGGAAATTTCATCATCCAGAAAGTGGTGAGCCTGTGGAATTCGCTACCACAGAAAGCAGTTGAGGCCAAAACATTGTATGTTTTCAAAAAGGAGTTAGATATAACTCTTAGGTCTAAAGGGATCAAAGGGTATGGGGCGAAAGCCGGAACAGGCTACTGAGTTGGATGATCAGCCATGATCATAATGAATGGCTGAGCAGGCTCGAAGGGCCAAATGGCCTACTCCTGCTCCTATTTTCTATGTTTCTATATCATTTGCCTTTACTCCATGACCTTTTGGTCAGTTATTCCCTGTGACCCTCTGTCCTATCAACATCTTGCCTTTTGTTATCTCTTGCCCCACCCCTGCTTTATTTGCTTAAAACCTATTACATTTCTAACATTTGCCAGTTCTGATGAAAGGTCACTGACTTGAAATGTGAACTCTGCTTCTCTCTCCACAAACCTGCTGAGTATTTCCAGCATGTCTTTGTTTTTATTTCAGATTTCCAGCATCTGCAGTATTTTGATTTTATATTAATTAAATCTTACAGAATTATGGTCACTATCCCCGAAATGCTCCCCCACTGACACTTCTACCACTTGTCCAGCTTCATTCCGTAGAATTAGGTCCAGTACTGCCCTTCTCTTGTAGGACTTTCTACGTGCTGTCTCAATACACCTCTCTGAGATTTGCCTATATATCTGATCCTCTATCTCTCCCTGACTGATTGGAGACCTGTAATACACTCCCAGCTAAGTGATTGCCCCCTTTTTGTTTTTCGCTTCTACCCATATGGTCTCATTTGAGGAACCTTCTAAGATATCATCCCTCCTTACTGCAGTAATTGACTCCTTGATCAATAGTGCAATGCCTATTTTACACCCCACCCTCGCCCCCCCACCCCCGTCACGCCTGAAGATTCTATACCCTGGAATATTCAGTTGCCAGTGAGTGTCAGTACTGGGATCAGTGAGTGAGGATCCCAGTGAGTGTCTGTACTGGGATCAGTGAATGAGGATCCCAGTGAGTGTCAGTACTGGGGTCAGTGAGTGAGTGAGGATCCCAGTGAGGGTCAGTACTGGGGTCAGTGAGTGAGGATCCCAGTGAGGGTCAGTACTGGAGTCAGTGAGTGAGGATCCCAGTGAGGGTCAGTACTGGGGTCAGTGAGTGAGGATCCCAGTGAGGGTCAGTACTGGGATCAGTGAATGAGGATCCCAGTGAGTGTCAGTACTGGGGTCAGTGAGTGAGGATCACAGTGAGGGTCAGTACTGGTGTCAGTGAGTGAGGATCCCAGTGAGGGTCAGTACTGGGATCAGTGAATGAGGATCCCAGTGAGTGTCAGTACTGGTGTCAGTGAGTGAGGATCCCAGTGAGGGTCAGTACTGGGATGAGTGAATGAGGATCCCAGTGAGGGTCAGTACTGGGGTCAGTGAGTGAGGATCCCAGTGAGGGTCAGTACTGGAGTCAGTGAGTGAGGATCCCAGTGAGGGTCAGTACTGGAGTCAGTGAGTGAGAATCCCAGTGAGGGTCAGTACTGGGGTCAGTGAGTGAGAATCCCAGTGAGGGTCAGTACTGGGGTCAGTGAGTGAGGATCCCAGTGAGGGTCAGTACTGGGGTCAGTGAGTGAGTGAGGATCCCAGTGAGAGTCAGTACTGGGGTCAGTGAGTGAGGATCCCAGTGAGTGTCAGTACTGGGGTCAGTGAGTGAGTGAGAATCCCAGTGAGGGTCAGTACTGGGGTCAGTGAGTGGGTGAGGATCCCAGTGAGTGTCAGTACTGGGGTCAGTGAGTGAGTGAGAATCCCAGTGAGGGTCAGTACTGGGGTCAGTGAGTGAGTGAGGATCCCAGTGAGCGTCAGTACTGGGGTCAGTGAGTGAGTGAGAATCCCAGTGAGGGTCAGTACTGGGGTCAGTGAGTGAGTGAGGATCCCAGTGAGCGTCAGTACTGGGGTCAGTGAGTGAGTGAGAATCCCAGTGAGGATCAGTACTGGGGTCAGTGAGTGAGTGAGGATCCCAGTGAGGGTCAGTACTGGGGTCAGTGAGTGAGTGAGAATCCCAGTGAGTGTCAGTACTGGGGTCAGTGAGTGAGTGAGAATCCCAGTGAGGGTCAGTACTGGGGTCAGTGAGTGAGGATCCCAGTGAGTGTCAGTACTGGGGTCAGTGAGTGAGTGAGGATCCCAGTGAGTGTCAGTACTGGGGTCAGTGAATGAGGATCCCAGTGAGTGTCAGTACTGGGGTCAGTGAGTGAGTGAGGATCCCAGTGAGTGTCAGTACTGGAGTCAGTGAGTGAGGATCCCAGTGAGGATCAGTACTGGGGTCAGTGAGTGAGTGAGGATCCCAGTGAGTGTCAGTACTGGGGTCAGTGAGTGAGGATCCCAGTGAGGATTAGTACTGGGGTCAGTGAGTGAGTGAGAATCCCAGTGAGTGTCAGTACTGGGGTCAGTGAATGAGGATCCTAGTGAGGGTCAGTACTGGTGTCAGTGAGTGAGGATCCCAGTGAGGGTCAGTACTGGGATGAGTGAATGAGGATCCCAGTGAGGGTCAGTACTGGGGTCAGTGAGTGAGGATCCCAGTGAGGGTCAGTACTGGAGTCAGTGAGTGAGGATCCCAGTGAGGGTCAGTACTGGAGTCAGTGAGTGAGAATCCCAGTGAGGGTCAGTACTGGGGTCAGTGAGTGAGTGAGGATTCCAGTGAGGGTCAGTACTGGGGTCAGTGAGTGAGGGTTCCAGTGAGGGTCAGTACTGGGGTCAGTGGGTGAGGATCCCAGGGAGGGTCAGTACTGGAGTCAGTGAGTGAGGGTTCCAGTGAGGGTCAGTACTGGGGTCAGTGGGTGAGGATCCCAGGGAGTGTCAGTACTGGAGTCAGTGAGTGAGGGTTCCAGTGAGAGTAAAATGAAGCATGAAACTTATTGACTGTAATGCCTGACTCAAAGGCCAGTTCAAGCATTAATTCTTCCTTGAGTGAAGATTTTCCTGACACCTATCCTAAATTAACTTTTATTTAATCTGAGTTTCATTTTCTGCTTGGTTAATCTTAAAGTAGTGCTTGAGAATGATTTCATCAACACCAATTAATAAAATAAATAGCTCCTGAATATCATCTGTCAGCAACTTACTTTCACACTGTACTGTGGGGAGATGGTGGCATATTGGTAACATCACTAAATTAATAATTCAGATGCCTACGCTAGTACTCTCGTGACATGGGTTTGAACCCCACCACAGCCGATGGTGAAATTTGAATTCAAATAATAAAATTAGAATGAAAGGTTGTTGTAAAAACTCATATGGTTCATAACTATCCTTTAGGGAAGGAAATGTTTGTCATTACCTGTTCTGGCCTACATGTGATTCCAGACCCACAGCAATGGGGTTGAAAAGGTCCAGCAAACCACTTAGTTGTAACAAACTGCTGGTCCCCTGGTTTAATGGTAGAGTGGTGGATATGCTGGTCCATGAGGTTACAGATTGTGGTTGAATAAAGTTCTGCTGATGGCCCTCATGGATGCCCAGTTTTGAGTTACCAGGTCTGGTTGAAATCTATCCCATTCAGCACAGTGGTAGTGCCACAACAACATGATGGTGTGTATCCTTAATATGAAGATGGGATGTTTTCTCCACCATGACTATGCAGTGGTCGCTCCTACCAATACTGTCATTGACAGATGCATCTGCGACAGAGTAGATTGGTACAGACAAGGTTTCCCCTCACCACCTGCTGCAGGCCCAGTCTAACAGCTATGTCATACAGATATACAGCACTGAAACAGGCTCTTCGGCCCACTGAGTCTGTGCCAACCAACAACCACCCATTTCATACTAATGCTACATTAATCCTATATTCCCTATCACATCCCCACAGTTCTCCTACCACCTACCTACACTAGGGGCAATTTACCATGGCCAATTTACCTATCAACCTGCAAGTCTTTGGCTGTGGGAGGAAACTGGAGCACCTGGTGGAAACCCACACGGTCACAGGGAGAACTTGCAAACTCCACACAGGCAGTACCCAGAACTGAACCAGGGTCACTGGAGCTGTGAGGCTGCGGTGCTAACCACTGTGCCACTGTGCCGTCATTTAGGACTCAGCCAGCAGTGGTGCTACCGAGCCACTCTTGGTGATGGACATTGAAGTCCCCCATCCAGAGTACATTCTGTGTCCTTGCTCTCCTCAGTTCTTCTTCCAAATGGTGTTCAACATGGAAAAACACTGATTCATCAGCCGAGGAGTGTGGTAGGTGATAATCAGCATGAGGTTTCCTTGCCCATGTTTTACTTGATGCCATGAGACTTCATGGGGTCCGGAGACGCTCCAACCTGGTTCAATGAAGAGTGCAGGAGGGCATGCCAGGAGCAGCACCAGGCATACCTAAAAATGAGATGTCAGCCTGGTGAAGCTACAACCCAGGACTACTTGCATGCCAAACAGCCGAAGCAGTATGCAATAGACAGGACTAAGCGATCCTACAATCAATGGATCAGATGCTGTGCAGTCCTGCCACATTATCCAATGGTGATGGACTATTAAACAACTAAGAGGAGGAGAAGGGTCCACAAATATCCCCATCCTCAACGATGAGGGAGCCCAGTACATCAGTGCAAAAGCCAAGGCTAAAGCATTTGTATCATCTTCAACCAGAAATGCCGAGTGGATGATGCATCTCGGCCTCCTCCTGAGGTCCCCAGCATCACAGATGCCAGTCTTCAGCCAATCTGATTCACTCCACGTGATGTCAAGAAACAGCCGAAGGCACTGGATATTGCAAAGGTTATGGGCCCTGACAACAGTCCGACAATAGTACTGAATACCTGTGCTCCATGTTACAACCAAGTGAGGGAGGGGGTCTCAGGCTCCCCTCTCGGCCCTTTCCTTGTTTGACCGTAACAGGGTTTAACATTTTAAAAACTTAGTGTTTTTAGCTTCTCCTCAGTGAGTCCTTGCTCGCTGCTCTCTAACTGTAATCGTGAAGGATCAACCAGACAGGTTTTCTCAGGTTTAAACAAGAAAGGTGTAAGTTTATTAACCTTAACACTGTACCTCAGTCAAAACTACTAAAAATACGTGACGCAACCACGCTAGCATGCATACACAATAATAGATACCGAGGAGGAGAAAGTGTTAAAGGGGGGAAGGTTTGACGTAGTAGATGGAATTCAGTTACTGGTTTTGGTTTTGATGTAAAGTCTTTGATTGGAATTAAGATTTGCAGTTGTCGTTGGGGCCCAGTGCACACTTTCAAGCTTGTTTCGCTGGTACCAGAAGGTTGCAGGGGTCTTCTGTCTTGAGCTTAAGTTACTTCCATGGGTCCCTGGAACTTTGCGTGAGAGAGAGACAGAGAGAGAGAGAGAGAGAGATCTTGCTTCTCTTTGGTCTTCAAATTGCAGTCTGCCAAAAAAACTTTACTGTAATGCACAATTCAATCAATTCCCAGATTGGCCAGCAGGTTAGTCATCTGACTAGCTTTTTATTTGAGACAGCATCGCCTGCGAGGATTGTTCATTCTTCAAAGCTTACTTGACACACTCAGTGGGGGAGAGGGGGGGGGGGGAGTGGAATGCTGGCTGTTACACAGACAATGATTATGAATGTCTTTTGATCATCACTATTGACAAAACCCATCTGGCTAATTGAATCAGGGAGCACTCCCATTGTCTCTCTAGACAACGGTCTCTCAGAATGCAAATGTGCAGCCATGTTTTCAGCCACTGCTCTGTGGTCTTTTTTAAACAAGTTATGTTCAAGGTCCAGTAAAAACTCAAATAGTGTTCCATATGACAAAATTAATGTTTCTATTTGGCAGGTGTGGCTTTTGTCACATCCAGAACTAGCTGCACCCCTAGCCAAGCTGTTCCAGTACAGCTACAACACTGACATTTACCCAGCAATGTGGAAAATTGCCCAAGTATGTGCTGTAGACAAAAAGCAGGACAAATCTAGGGGTTGTGATTGTTGGAGGTCAATCATCTCAGCTCCAGAACATCACTGCAGGAGTTCCTCAGGGGAATGTCCTAGGCCCAACCATCTCCAGCTGCTTCATCAATGACCTTCCCTCCATCATAAGGTCAGAAGTGGGGATGTTCGCTGATGATTGCACAGTGTTCAGCACCATTCGCGACTCAGATACTGAAGCAGCCCATGCCCATGAACAGCAAGACCTGAACAACATCCAGGCTTAGGCTGGTAAGTGGCAAGTAGCATTCATGCCACACAAGTGCCAGGCAAAGACCATCTAAAACAAGAGAGAATCAAACCATCGCCCCTATATTACCATTGTTGAATGCCCCACTATCAACATCCTGGGGGTTACCATTGACCAGAAACTGAACTAGAGCAGTCACATAAATACTGTGGATACAAAAGCAGGGCAGAAGCTGGGAATTCTGTGGCCTGTAATTCACCTCCTGACTCCCCAAAGCCTGTCCATCATCTGCAAGGCACAAGTCAGGAGTGTGATGGAATACTCTCCACCTACCTGGATGGGTGCAGCTCCAATAACACTCAAGAAGCTCGACACCATCCAGGACAAAGCAGCCCGCTTGATTGGCATCCAATCCACCACCTTCAACATTCACTCCCTTCACCACCAACGCACAGTAGCAGCAGTGTGTACCATCTACAAGATGCACTGCAGCAACTCACCAAGAGTCCTTCAACAGCACCTTCCAAAACCGCAACCTCTACCACCTGGAAGGACAAGGGTAGCAGATGCTTGGGAACACCGCCACTTGTAAGTTCCCCTCCAAGCCACACACCATCCTGACTTGTAACTATATTGCTGTTTCTTCACTGTCGCTGGGTCAAACTCCTGCAACTCCCTTCCTAACGGCACTGTGGGTGTATCTACACCCCAAAGATTGTCAGGGTGCAAGAAGGCAGCTCACCACCACCTTCTCAAGGGCAATTAGGGATGGGGAATAAATGCTGGCCTGGCCAGTGACGCCCACATCCCATAAATGAATAAAAAAGTTAAAAGGACACAGTTGCTCCAGCTTTTCTTCTTAACTCAATCTTCTTGCTCTAGGGATTAGCCTTATGGATTTTCTCTGGGCTTTCCTGACAGGTCAAAATGTTTTCTTCCTGTCTGGTGAGCAAATGTGGGCACAATGCTGAATGTGCAATTTAATCAGCACATTCTATACTTACAGATTGCCAACTTCTGACATATTCCGTTCTATCGTTCACCTTTAGTTTTATTGCTGCTGCACAGTGGTTTAACATGATATGTTCTGAGTATACAAAGACTCATTTATACCCCCTAGAACAGCACATGGCTCCTTCCACAGAAGAAGATTTCAGAATCTTACAGCCTAGAAGGAGGTCATTTGGCCTGCTGTGTCTGTGCCGACTCTTTGAAAGTTTTGTCCAATTTAGTCCCACATCCCAGCTTTTTCCCCAAAGACCCGAAAATTAGTTCTCCTCAATTACATGCCCTGTTTTGAAAGTGTGTGTAGAATCTGATTCCACCACACTTTCAGGCAGTGCATTCCAGATCTTTAACAACACTCTGTGAGAAGGAATTTCTGCTCATTTTTAGATTTTATTTATATTCCATCGCCAGTGTATGTATGTTAATGTACAGCAACTCACATACACTGGCATTAAATGTCACTGCTGCTATTTCAAGCCTGCTTCCCCACTCCCACCAGCCCCCCCACCCCCACCACCACCAGTTACCCCAATCCCATGTCAGAATTTTAAATATATTATACAGTGCAATACCTGAAAGAAATTCCCACTTTATGCTTGCAATGCAATAGATGTTAAAAGTCTGGTTTTAATGTTGAGTTGGTACTAAACGTTCACTCACAGAGCAGTTCATCCGTCAAGTTCATTTGCAAAACCATGAATCTTAATTAAATCTCAAACATTCTCTTACAAGGTCAAAACGGCAAACATCTACCCATGACTATGTGCCTCATTTTAAGTATTTCTTGGCAGGTGGGACTGTTCAAATTAAATGCCTTTAGCTTCTGAAAGCCCATCTCAGGTGGAGACTGAACCATAACCTGGGTTGGAAATAATCAAACTGTAGAACAAAGTTAGACTCAATTTAGAACAAACTCAAGAGATTCTCCCCGCAATACATCATGAATATCAATCATTTTCTTTGTTCTTTCAACACCAACAGATCATATTTTGCCCAGACAGTTTTATTGACAGAGCTTTGTTGCTAGGTTTCTATTTTTATTGGAAACCGTCGCACTTCTTGATCAGTTTCGAAACACAAAATGAGTCATCTGCAAGTTTGGCGGTTTCCATATTTACAACGCTGATAGCTAACTTTACCTCCCCACCATCATCTCTATTTTCCTGCACTATCCAACTCAATGGCCTGGAGTTTCCATTGGGTTGTGTCAGTTTTCCCGCCTTAATCTGGCCAAAATCAGCATAACCAGCGCAAATGACTGTGGAATTTTAAGCACAAATTTCATTCAGTGCAAGTCATATTTCCTCAACCTTTTGCACTAGTTTTATAAACATCTAGAAGGTGACCATTCCAACAAAACTGGCACCCTCCCAGGGTGAATTAATTATCATGGCAAGTTTTTATTAATTGCACATGTTTGTGGGCCTTTGAAGAAGCTCCAAAAATTAAGTTGGATCTTTTGTGCACAAGGACAGTAATAGGAACGATTTAAAAGCTTTGAATGAGATTTTGTTTTTAATTTACTAAGAAACTGACTACTGTGCCCAAATATTACTAGCAAATGATGGCTATATATATATTTTTTAAAGTCATTTTAGTAATTTTCTATCTGGTTACTCACAGGTGATGGATTGACACTGATTTAAAATGTTTATTGTTTTGTGATAAACTTATTTTCAATGTATTAATCAAACCATACCAAGTTACCATTCTTAAATCTATCAAGGAATATTTTTTAAAGAAATTCTTTTTACAAATTTTTAGTTTTTTAAAATTACATTTTAAAACGTTGCCAATTGCGCTGGGCAAGGTAGGTTTTACATTCAGTGATATGCAAATGCTGCACAGAAACTTGAGATGAAAAAAACCACTTTTTAAAACAGCTGCAATTTTGACCATAATTATGCCTGTTTCACCAATTGCAGTGTAGGTGTAGAGTGCTCTGGCTGGCACACAGCAGGACATTGCAGGATGGCTCAGCGACCAAGGGAGAGGGTGCACAGACTGTTGGGTGTGGCACTGATGGTCCAGAAGGGGTGGGATATCCCATGCCCACAATGGGGAAGAACACTACTACACCCTCCTGTCTTGTTCTCCTGCAGCATTTGGTGCTCTGCCATCCAGACTAGTAGAGACCCCTAGCAAGATCTGATGACCAAGTACTCCCTTTCTTCTAGTGACCCATATAATGCGGACAAGCACAGCACTTACTCTTTTTAGGTTAAATCCTCGGAGAATTTCCAGAATAAAGTTTTCTCGGGCTTTCGTGAGGTCTTGACAATGTGCCCCAGAACGTTTTCCGATGTGTTTCAGAGGTCCTCTTCACAGCTCCGACAGCAATGGCCATGAAATGGTGAGTATCACTTTAAGTGATGAGTGTCCCTTTCAGTAGCGCTTGAAATCGATGTCAGCGCTTTGTTACGACCGGGTGAGGAAGGGGTCTCAGGCTCCCCTCTGGCCTCTTTCCTGGTTTGGCCGTAACAGGGTTTAACTTTTAAAATACAATGATTTTAGCTTCACCTCATTGAGTCCTTGCTCACTGTCTCTAATTGTAATTGTAAATGAACCAATCAGACAGACTTTCTCAGATTTAAACAAGAAAGATGTAAGTTTATTAACCATATCATTCTAACTCAGCTAAAATTACTAAAATATGCGATGCAATCACACTAGCATGCATACGAGATAAACATACACACACAAATAGATACAGAAGGGGAGAAAGAATAAAGGGGGGGCATTGGAGTGGTAAATGGAATTCAATTACTGTCTAAGTTTGTATTTAAAATCCTTAATTGGAGTTAGGTCTTGCAGTTCTCGCTGGGGTGCAGTACACACTTTTAAACCTGTTTCACTGGTACCAGAAGGCTGAAGAGGTCTTCTGTTTTGAGGCTTAGGCTGCTTCCATGGGTCCCTGGAACTTTGCTGGAGGGAGAGACAGGGAGAGAGCGGTGCTTTTTTCTTGAAGTTCAATTGCAGTCTGCCCTTTCTGTGTGGCACAATTCAAAAAGACCCCAGGTTAGCCAGTAGGTTAATCATGTGACCAACTCTTTGTTTGAAACAGCATCATCTGCGAGGATTGTTGATTTCAAAAGTTCTCCAGTGGGGGTGGTGGAATGCTGGCTCTTACACAGGCAATAGCTCTCAATGTCCTATAATCATCACTATTGACAAAACCCATCTCGCTAACTGAATCAGGGAGCACTCACATTGTCTCACTATTCAACTGTCTCACAGAATGCAAATGTGCAACCATGTTTTCAGCCATTCAGCTCTATGGTCTTTTTAAACAAGTTATGTTCAATGTCCAGTAAAAGTTCAAATAGTGTTCCAGGTGACAAAATTAATATGTTTCCATTTGGCAGGTGTGGTTTCCAACACAGCTTGTTACTTCGAAACAGCTGGTTGTTGGTAAAGGAGGGTGTTAGTTGAAGCACTAGCCACCAGAATGCCTTGCAACCTCTTTATCACAGAATCATAAAATGGTTGCAGCACAGAAGGAGGGCATTCTGCCCGTTGTGTCTGTGCTAGCTCCATATAACAGCAACTCACCTAGTCCCACTCCCTTGCCTTTTCTCTGCAGCCCTGCAAACTTTTTTCTCCTCAGATAATCCAATTCTCTTTTGAAGGCCTCGATTGAATCTTCCTCTGCTTCAATCTTAGGCAGTGCATTTCAGATCCTAACCACTTGCTGCGTAAAAAAAGTTTTTCCTCATGTCGCAGTTGCTTCTTTTGCCAACTCACCTTAAATCAGTGTCCTCTGGTTCTAGATCCTTCCACCAATAGCAATAGTTTCTCCCTATCTACTCTGCCCAGACCCCTCATAATTTTGAACACCTCTAACAAATCTGCTCTTAATCTTCTCATCTCCAAGGAGAACTGCCCCAGCTTCTCCAACCTATCCATGTAACTGAAGTCCCTCATCCCCGGAACCATTCTTGTGAGTCTTTCTGCACCCTCTCTAATACCTTGACAACCTTCCTGAAGTGTGGTGGCCAGAACTGTACACAATACTCCAGTAAAGGCCAAACCAGTATATATTCAGGTTTATGAAAACTTGCTAGTTCTTGTACTCTATGCCCCTATTTATAAATCTGTATGCTTATTAACTGCTTTCTCAACCTGCCCTGCAACCTCAATGATTTGTGCACATATACCCCCAGGTCCCTCTGCTCCTGCATCCTTTTTAGAATTGTACCCTTTAATGAGTGTTAGCACATAGTTTAAGTGGAAATCAGCTGTTTAACAAGCATGCAGGTGGCCATTTCTAGTCCTGGTTTCAACTCCTTTACCAGGATGGGATCTTGGGCCAACCATGGGCTGACCATGGGCTAAACCAGCATTGCAGCTTAAGACCCCATTTTGGCCACCTCTTTACCACCTAAGTATTCATCGTGAATTGTCCCCTTTGCATCTTAAACTTCCACTCCCTTCCCTTTGTTGACTGCAAGCTGAGGCTGGAACCTTTTCTCATTAGTATTCTTAGGCCAGCACTAATACTTTACGGCTGAACCTGAAAGATCCTAGGCAGCAACACAATTCTATTCAGTTGACACATCAGTAAGGAAGGGCTCACTTTGCAGGTAAGGAATAGCTGGGAAAATGGGAAAAAGAGTTAGGTAATGTTGTCGGGACAGAAATCTGGCAAGCGCAAATGAAATGTGGATGAATACTAGACTGAATCCTGTTGATTTAAAATTGTATACCATACATAATAGGTTACAGAAGCTGGGCATAATGCCACACACAGTGTTGATGGTGCAGAGGAGACTGCACAGATAATGTGCATTCCAATACTGCCAGTCCTCAGGATGTTATGGGATAGGATGTTTAGTAGAATAGTTTATGTGTAAAATCAGAACATACACATGAGTTACATTAGAGCGCCTCCAATAAAATTCCAGGCCCATTAAAAAACAGGAAAGAATGGTCTTGTAGTTAGTGCTTTTTTTTCTGCTAAAACCGTCAAGTTATAATTTTGGAAACGTTTTGTAGCAGCATCAAAATTCCAGTGATGGAATGTTCTACTAATCATGGTCTGTGTGGCAAAGAAACCATTTCAGACTGTGGCTATTCAGAGAGAACTGGAGTCCTGGATAGGAAACAACAACAACAACTTGTATTTATATAGTGCCTTTAAAATAGTAAACCCTAACAGAAAATCCGGAGCGGAACCCCGTAGGTGGTCATGTGTCACCTTTGGCATGTTTCCGGCAGTTCCTGCAGCCATACTGGTGCCAAACGTCGTGTCCTGCACTCCTTTGGACCCCACCAGAAAGGCCGAGAGGGGGGTTTTGACGACTGGGCAACTCTCAACCTCCATAAATTTGCCCAGGCATGCGCCATGGAGAGGTCACTCCATAGTTGCCTCACAGCGACTGAAACAACACGGAAGGCAGCAGTTACGGGTTATAAGTCCAGATAAATTGGCGTAGAAACTGGGCGCCACGGGTTGCCTTTGTCGGTGGGAGAGGTCATTGCACCTCACTGGTCAGCTACCGCCCGCCTCAAACCGGGCAGCCCCCGGTCAATAAGGTTCTGTCCCGCCACAGTCTGCCTGCTTCAATGGGTGCTTGGAGCTCAGGGTCATTGCCCGAAAGGTGGACTGATACACCGCACCAAACAACATGGAAAAAGGAAAGAAGGTACCAGCCCTTCGCTTTGCAAGCTGGAACGTCAGAACTATGTGTCCTGGCCTGTCGGAAGACCTTACACAAATCAACGATTCTCGGCAGACCGCCATCATTAACAACGAGCTCAGTAGACTCAATGTGGACATTGCAGCACTTCAGGAGACTCGCCTCCCCGCGAGTGGCTCTCTAGCAGAGCAAGACTACACCTTCTTCTGGCAGGGCAGGGATCCTGAAGAACCAAGACAGCATGGAGTGGGCTTCGCCATCAGAAACTCCTTGCTCAGCATGATAGAGCCTCCCTCAAATGGCTCGGAACGCATACTGTCCATCCGACTGCTCACCACCTCTGGTCCAGTACACCTACTCAGCATCTATGCTCCAACACTCTGTTCCGCACCTGAAGCTAAAGACCAGTTCTATGAACAACTCCATAACATCATTAGCAGCATCCCCAACACCGAACACCTATTCCTGCTGGGGGACTTTAATGCCAGGGTTGGGGCCGACCATGACTCATGGCCCTCCTGCCTTGGGCGCTATGGCGTTGGAAGGATGAATGAGAACGGGCAGAGACTGCTTGAGTTGTGTACCTATCATAACCTCTGCATCACCAACTCGTTCTTTCACACTAAACCCTGTCACCAGGTTTCATGGAGGCACCCAAGATCACGTCGTTGGCACCAGCTAGACCTCATTGTCACAAGGCGAGCCGCCTTAAACAGTGTTCAAATCACACGCAGCTTCCACAGTGCGGACTGCGACACCGACCACTCCCTGGTGTGCAGCAAGGTTAGACTCAGACCAAAGAAGTTGCATCATTCCAAGCAGAAGGGCCACCCGCGCATCAACACGAGCAGAATTTCTCACCCACAGCTGTTACAAAAATTTCTAAATTCACTTGTAACAGCCCTTCAAAACACTCCCACAGGGGATGCTGAGACCAAGTGGGCCCACATCAGAGATGCCATCTATGAGTCAGCTTTGACCACCTACGGCAAAAGTGCGAAGAGAAATGCAGACTGGTTTCAATCTCATAATGAAGAGCTGGAACCTGTCATAGCCGCTAAGCGCATTGCACTTTTGAACTACAAGAAAGCCCCCAGCGATTTAACATCCGCAGCACTTAAAGCAGCCAGAAGTACTGCACAAAGAACAGCTAGGCGTTGCGCAAACGACTACTGGCAACACCTATGCAGTCATATTCAGCTGGCCTCAGACACCGGAAACATCAGAGGAATGTATGATGGCATGAAGAGAGCTCTTGGGCCAACCATCAAGAAGATCACCCCCCTCAAATCTAAATCGGGGGACATAATCACTGACCAACGCAAACAGATGGACCGCTGGGTTGAGCACTACCTAGAACTGTACTCCAGGGAGAATGCTGTCACTGAGACTGCCCTCAATGCAGCCCAGCCTCTACCAGTCATGGATGAGCTGGACATACAGCCAACCAAATCGGAACTCAGTGATGCCATTGATTCCCTAGCCAGCGGAAAAGCCTCTGGGAAGGACAGCATTACCCCTGAAATAATCAAGAGTGCCAAGCCTGCTATACTCTCAGCACTACATGAACTGCTATGCCTGTGCTGGGACGAGGGAGCAGTACCCCAGGACATGCGCGATGCCAACATCATCACCCTCTATAAAAACAAAGGTGACCGCGGTGACTGTAACAACTACCGTGGAATCTCCCTGCTCAGCATAGTGGGGAAAGTCTTTGCTCGAGTCGCTCTGAACAGGCTCCAGAAGCTGGCCGAGCGCGTCTACCCTGAGGCACAGTGTGGCTTTCGTGCAGAGAGATCGACTATTGACATGCTGTTCTCCCTTCGTCAGATACAGGAGAAATGCCGTGAACAACAGATGCCCCTCTACATTGCTTTCATTGATCTCACCAAAGCCTTCGACCTCGTCAGCAGACGTGGTCTCTTCAGACTACTAGAAAAGATCGGATGTCCACCAAAGCTACTAAGTATCATCACCTCATTCCATGACAATATGAAAGGCACAATTCAACATGGTGGCTCCTCATCAGAGCCCTTTCCTATCCTGAGTGGTGTGAAACAGGGCTGTGTTCTCGCACCCACACTTTTTGGGATTTTCTTCTCCCTGCTGCTTTCACATGCGTTCAAATCCTCTGAAGAAGGAATTTTCCTCCACACAAGATCAGGGGGCAGGTTGTTCAACCTTGCCCGTCTAAGAGCGAAGTCCAAAGTACGGAAAGTCCTCATCAGAGAACTCCTCTTTGCTGACGATGCTGCTTTAACATCTCACACTGAAGAATGCCTGCAGAGTCTCATCGACAGGTTTGCGTCTGCCTGCAATGAATTTGGCCTAACCATCAGCCTCAAGAAAACGAACATCATGGGGCAGGATGTCAGAAATGCTCCATCCATCAATATTGGCGACCACGCTCTGGAAGTGGTTCAAGAGTTCACCTACCTAGGCTCAACTATCACCAGTAACCTGTCTCTAGATGCAGAAATCAACAAGCGCATGGGTAAGGCTTCCACTGCTATGTTCAGACTGGCCAAGAGAGTGTGGGAAAATGGCGCACTGACACGGAACACAAAAGTCCGAGTGTATCAGGCCTGTGTCCTCAGCACCTTGCTCTACGGCAGCGAGGCCTGGACAACGTATGCCAGCCAAGAGCGACGTCTCAATTCATTCCATCTTCGCTGCCTTCGGAGAATACTTGGCATCAGGTGGCAGGACTATATCTCCAACACAGAAGTCCTTGAAGCGGCCAACATCCCCAGCTTATACACACTACTGAGTCAGCGGCGCTTGAGATGGCTTGGCCATGTGAGCCGCATGGAAGATGGCAGGATCCCCAAAGACACATTGTACAGCGAGCTCGCCACTGGTATCAGACCCACCGGCCGTCCATGTCTCCGTTATAAAGACGTCTGCAAACGCGACATGAAATCGTGTGACATTGATCACAAGTCGTGGGAGTCAGTTGCCAGCATTCGCCAGAGCTGGCGGGCAGCCATAAAGACAGGGCTAAATTGTGGCGAGTCGAAGAGACTTAGTAGTTGGCAGGAAAAAAGACAGAGGCGCAAGGGGAGAGCCAACTGTGCAACAGCCCCAACAAACAAATTTCTCTGCAGCACCTGTGGAAGAGCCTGTCACTCCAGAATTGGCCTTTATAGCCACTCCAGGCGCTGCTTCACAAACCACTGACCACCTCCAGGCGCGTATCCATTGTCTCTCGAGATAAGGAGGCCCAAAAGAAAAGAAAAGAAAGAAAAATAGTAAAACAGCTCAAGGTGCTTTGCAGGAGCGATATCACAAAATTTGGCACTGAACCACATAAAGTGATATTAGCACAAGCGACTGACAGCTTGATCAAAGAGTAGGTTTTAAGGAGTGACTTAAAGGAGAAAAATGAGGTGGAGAGGTGAAGAGGTTCAGGGAGGGAATTCCAGTGCATAGGGACTAGGCAGCTAAAGGCAATCGTGGAACTAGAAAAATCGGGTTCGTGCAAGAGGGCAGAATTGGTGGAGCATAGAGATCTCAGAGGGTTGTGAGGCTGGAAGAGGTGACAGAGATAGGGAGAGGCGAGACCATGGAAGGATATAAAAACAAGGATGAGAATTTTAAAACTGAGACGTTGTCAGACCGGGAGCCAATGTAGGTCAGCAAGCACCAAGATGATGAGTGAATGAAACTAAGGAACGAGTTAGGATATGGACAGCAGATTTTTCTGAAGGAGGTCAAGTTTATGGAGGGTGCAGTTGAGAAATAGTTGGAGAGACACACGAGTCCATATCAGTGAATGGGATAGACTCAAATGCAGGAGAGGATAAGCTCAGTGATGTTACCACCTATTAACAAATTCTAAATGAGATACAAATATGATAGTTGGTGCTTTGTTTTGATTCAGTATCTTAAACTACCCCCACTTTCCTGGTAATATATGACTAACCTACCAAAATAATAGGCAAAAAAAGATAAGCTGGTCCATCAAGTTTATGCCAACACTGATGATGCCTTGAGCAACATGATTAGAACCCACCTAACCCACCATTGGCGCCCACTCCCCAGTCCCCGCCCAGCCATGTAATCTCCTATAAGAGGCAAAACCCAGGGCCAGTAAGAGAATAAAACTCTGAAAAATTCCTCTCCAGCCCCCTCAGGCGATGAAAACAAGTCAGGATTTCACATTGACCATTCGTACTTTAACTGGTATCCACTTACCTTTTATATGATGCAAAATATATTTAGGTTTGTATGCAAATATGTAATTATTATCTGAGCAGAATCCATGACCTGAACAACTAAGCCTAACAGTATCTCATGGTCTCTACCTGTAACACCTCAAAATCATTCTTGGTATATATCAATTTCAAGAAAAGCTTACTTCAAATATAAAGAAACTTGTCTACAAATTCACCAGTGTGAGAAAACTAACGTTTTATTGCACTGCTAACCAACAATAAAACAGTTAAATCCTTCATTCAACCCTGCCAAGGAAATTGCCACTAAAATGTTACTACCCTAGGCTTTAATGTAACTGAACCACAGCCACGTAGCCAAGAGTGGTTTGAATGCTCTTCATTTTCAGAAGAGTAAAAGGGTGTTGTTTCACTTACCACTCCCTCTCCTCCTGTTCCAAAACCAGATTCAAGCAAATTATATGTTTGCCACTTGAAAAAAAAGATGCGGAGATCACCATTAATGATAGTGGTGAATGCAATCTTAATACTTTGGCTTGACATTCCTCTCTCTGCTATTTTATCAGAGCAGTTAGTTCCTTTAAAGTAAACATGTTAACACATCTGTTCCAATAGGGAACAGAATGGCATTGGAGGAAGTTAAGCATTCATCTACTATTATTGCCACCAATATTCATGGGTATGTCCCCCCCTACTGGCAGGACAGACCCACCAGCTGTGGTGGCACAGTGGTATATCGTTGGTAAGGAGCGACCATGGGAGTCCTCAACATTGACTCCGGACTCCATGAAGTCTCATGGCATCAGGTCAAACATGGGCAAGGAAACCTCCTGCTGATTACCACCTACCGCCCTCCCTCAGCTGATAAATCAATGCTCCTCCATGTTGAACAGCACTTGAAAGATCACTGTGGGTGGAGACAGTGCCTTAGCAGTAATGTTACTGAACTAGTAATCTAGAGGCCCAGGCTAATGCCCTTGGGACACCGCTTCAAATCCCACCATACCAGCCAGTGGAATTTAAATTCAATTAATGAATAAATTCAATTAATTAATAGAAATCTGAAATTGAAAGCTAGTCTCAGTAATGGTGCCATGAAATTATCAACGATTGTTATCAAAACCCATCTGGTTCATTAATGCCCTTAAGGGAAGGAAATCTGCTGACCTTACCTGATCTGGCCTACATGTGACTCCAGACCCACAGCATTACGGTTGACTCTTAAGTACCCTCTGAAATGGTCTAGCAAGCCACTCAGTTGTCAAGGGCAATTAGGGATGGGCAACAAATGCTGACCTTGCCAGTGACGCCCACATCCCATGAAAGAGTTATTTAAAATAGTAGAAAAGGCACAGAATGTACTCTGGCTGGGGAAATTCAATGACCATCACCATGAGTGGCTTGGTAGCACCACTACTGACTAAGTTGGCCGAGTCCTGAAGGACATATCGACCAGACTGGGCCTGCAGCAGGTGGTGAGAGAACAAACAAAATGGAAAAGCCCACTTCACTTCACCCCCACCAATCTACCCGTCACAGATGCATCTGTCCATGACTGTATTAGTAGGAATAACCACTGCACCGTCCTTGTGGAGATTAAGTCCCAGCTTCACACTGAGGCTACCATCCATCATGTTGTGTGGCACGATGGCTGCGCTAAATGGGATAGATTCAGAACAGATCAAAACTGGGTATCCATGAGGTGATCTGAGCCATCAGCAGCAGCAAAACTGTATTCAATCACTATCTGTAACCTCATGGCCCAGCATATTCCCCACTCTACCATTACCATCGAGTCGGGGGAAGTAACCGTGGTACAATGAAGAGTGCAGGAGAGCATGCTAGGAGTAGCAACAAACATATCTAAAAATGAGCTGCTATCCTGGTGAAGCTACAAAAAGGACTACATACCTGATAAACAGTGGAAGCATTTGCAATAGAGCAAAGCAATCCCACAATTAACAGATCAGATCAAAGCTCTGCAGTCCTGCCACATCCAGTCATGAATGGTGGTGGACAATTAAACAACTAACTGGAAGAGGAGGCTTCACAAACATCCCATCCTCAATGATGGGGGAGCCCAGCACGTCAGTACAAAAGACAAAGCTCAAGCATTTGCAACCATCTTCAGCCAGAAGTGCTAAGTGGATGATCCATCTCGGCCTCCTCCTGAGTTCCCCAGCATCACAGATGCCAGTCTTCAGTTAAGTTGATTCACACTACTTAATATCAAGAAACAGTTGAAGGCACTGGATACAGCAAAACCAATGGCCTTGCAACATCCAGTTGTAGTACTGAAGACTAGCCATGCCCCCTAGCCAAGCTGTTCCAGTACTGGCATCTACCCAACAATGTAGAAAATGCCCCATAAGGAGATATTAGGACAAATGACCAAAAAGTTGGTCGAAGAGATAGGTTTTAAGGAATTCTTTAAAGAAGGGAAGAGAGAGGTAAAGAGGCAGAGAGGTATAGGAAGATGATTCCAGAGCTTAGGGCCAAAGTAGCTGAAGGCGATCTTTGTTACTTGGGCCATGAAATTCAGTAAATTGCCCATCACTGCCCATCCAAGCTTGATGCAGAAAGTTATATGTGTTCAGAAGGAGCCCATCACAAACCAAATGAAAATAAGAATATTCAAGGGCTTACAAGCAAATAACCTACAATGGCCTAAATTTGGCTCAATTTGGTTTGGGTTTCATTCTTAGTATCAGCTACTCCTGAATTAAAAAGGATCATGAGTGGTCATTTGGATACCACTTTGATATTGGAGAGTTGCCAATGTTTCTTCTCCCCCTCCCCCATCCAATTAAGTGATTCACTTCCAATGTCTGCTTCACACCACAGCTTACACTTACTCATTTGAATAGAACATCATGGTATAATTTCACTTCTAATTGTTGTCTGGTAAAATGTATTCATGTATATCTTGCACATGTATGCATCTCTGAATGTCTAGCTGAAATTGCACTGATTAATTGGGAGGGAAAGTAGTGAAACACAACTGAAAAGTTCAGGAGTGTGGGGGAGGCACAATTTCTATTGCTTACTGCCCAGTTATGCAGAAAAATAGTTGACAAGCAATTTTTAAAAAATCTTTGTCGCTAGAGGCCTGCCAAACTCTATTTTTGAACAGACATCAAAATGGGCAGCCAGTGCAAAGAGCTAAGATAGGATGATTGAGCAAAATCACTTGTTAGGAAGCAAAAACGATCGCACTAGTTTAGTGAATGTTTAGTATCTGTTAAATATTGTTATTGTGACGGAAATCCCACATGCCAAATGGAAAATATTAATTTTGTCTTTTGGAACATTGCCTGAGACTTTTTTACTGGACATTACAAATAACTTCTAAAAAACGAATAGAGCAGCTAAAGATGACCACACACAATTTGCATATGAGCAGCCAAAGGCTGATGAGGAGACAGAGATAATTACCAATTCTAGCTGGAGCAATAGGGGTGTGCTCTGATTCAATTACCTAGAATGGGTTTTATCAATAGTGGTCTTCAAAAGCCTTGACACCCATTGACTTTGAAAGAACCAAACACCCCTAACAAACATGTTTGCACAGCTTGCGAGAAGAACTTTGAATTTCAAACAACCTTCCAGAAACTTCTGTTCTCAAACAGAGGTGGTCATATGACATACTTGCCTGTGTAACTCTGAGATTATGAATTGTGCCTCAGAAGGAAAAAAGACAGTAACTGAACTCCAAGGAAGAAAGGAACATCTCTCTCTCTCTCCTTCTCCAGTAAAGTCCCAGGAGAGCCTTGGCTGCAGCTAATCCTCAAATCTACAGACCCTCACAGGCAACAACCAAGAGAATGGATAAAGCCTCTCTTCAGCCTTCTGGGACCAGAGAAGCAAGCCTGAATTGTGCACGTGGCCCAGTGAGTACTTCAAGACTTTAACTTCAACAAAGGACACTGAAACTCAGTATTTGAATTCCATTTATAACAGACTTTACTTCAAACTGCCAACTCTTTTCCCCCCTCTGCATCTATTAGTGTGTGTGCTTGCCTCTCGTATGAATGTGAGCGTGGATGTGTCACGTATTTTAGTAATTTTAACCGGTTTAGAGTGATAAGGTTAATAAACTTACATCTTTCATGTTTAAACTCAAGAAAACATGTCTGATTGGTTCATTTGTAATTATATTCGAGGAACCGTGAGCAAGTGTTCACTGAGATGGTAAGTTAAATCACCGTGTTTAAAACCTGTTGCGGTCAAACTAGAGAAGGGGTGCCTGAGAACCCTTCCTCACCTGGTCATAACATTATACTATCTGTAAAGTGCTAGGAACTAATTAGCTAGGAACTAATTGTTATGTTTACATGCTCCCGGAGTGGGGCACATTCACGACTGTACTAGAGAGTCATGTGATGTGTAACAGGAAAGCAGCCTAGGGCAGCGAGCATGGTGGCTGAATGATTAAAGAAAGAGCTCAAGTCTTTCCAAGTTTAAAGTGTGATTATTTCTAATTTATGTAAACCCAAAACATTTAAAATGAATTTAATGCTGAATTCGACTGGGAAAAAATTGACCCAAATTATATTAGAGCCAGAAAGAGAGAAAGAAAAGCTGAGTGAATTGTGTGAAAATGTAAAAAACTAAATGTCAGCCAGGACCAGAACAATTGCACAGCTACAGCCCATTATGAATTGGGAGGCTGATGATGTTGTAGACAATTTGAGAAGTTTAAACAAAAGTGCAGATTGACTTTCAGTAGTTTCCAAAAAGACACTAGTGAAGAGGAAAGGGTCAGCTATATTCCTCTGTGGGCAGGAAAGAAATGATGAAATTTATTTAACAGCTGGGAGCTAAATGAAGAAGACAGCAGAAACCCAGACAAAATTTTGGAAAGATTCAGCACCCATCTCCAGCCAAAATCAAATCATCGGATATACCCATATGAATTTCAAGGCCTCAGACAGGAACTAGGTGAACCTATTGACAACTTAGTAACAAGATTGAAAAATGCAACCAGAAAATGTAAGTTTAAAGATCAGCTAATTTGGGGTTCTGCACATCCTGAAGTACAGAAAGCTCTAATCGGACAGGACAAGCTCACAATATCGCAGGCTGTAGACACTGCCAGAGCACATGAAGCCACAAGCAGACAGATGAAGACACTCACTACCGAAACAGCTAACCTTCAGTTAAGAGAAAGGCAGCAGGGTTGCTACAGTGAAACAACAAGGAAAGAATTTACACCAAACAGAGTGGAAGACATGCAGGAGCTGTGTGTGGATGACCACATGAGTTCACAGACAGAAGGAAATGTCCCGCATATGGATCAATCTGTAGAGCTTGCAGCAGGACCAATCATTGGGAAAAGATGGACAGAACAAGGCAAGAAGCTGGTAGATGAGTCACCAGAGCCAGAATAACAGGGCAAATGAGTAGGAAAAGAAAAAGAACATGATAGACAGAGGAACCATACAACTGCATGAAATGGCTGGATGTGATAGCTCCCAGAGAAAAGTAATTCACATAACCATTCAGACCAGGAAGCGGGTGAGAAATAAGTCCACAACAATACATTGAAGGTGAAGATTGATACTGGAGCACAGAGTAACGTCATCCTGCTCAGACTATACCAGACGATCTTTCCTGAAAATTTGAAAGAAAATGGTTATCCAAGGAAAGTTGCTCTGAAACCAAATAACATCATGCTAACAGCATACGGGGGAACAATTAGGAACAACACAAATCAGAGGAACACACAAAGGAAAGATCTTAACTGTATGTTCTACGTCACTGAAACAGATGGCCCTGCTATCCTAGGGTTAAGCAGTTGCAAAGCGCTGTAGATTATCTCAGTGAACCATGAGGTGAAGGAGGCGACACTGAGGGTTGAAGACAGTACACCCATTGAAAAACACCCTCCAATCAGAAGCAAAGAAGATCTGGTACAAATGTGTCCAGAGTGTTTTGATGAGACGGTTAGATGCTTTGAAGATTTTGAGTAACATATCACTATTGACCCAACAATGAAACTAGTGATCCATCCCCCATGTAAAGTACCAATAGAACTAAAAGGAAAGCTTGAAAGAGAACTCCAAGAAATGGAAGAAAAGAAGGTGGTCGTCAGAGTCACAGAGCCTACAGATTGGGTAAATTCTATCATGGTGAGAGAGAAGACAAATGGATGGCTAAGAATTTGCCTGGATCCCAAAGATCTTAACCAAGCAATAAAGAGGGATCTGTTCTGATGAAAGGTCACTAATCTGAAATGTTAACTCTGCTTGTCTCTCCACAGATGCTGAGTAGTTCCACCATTTCTTGTTTTTATGTAAAAGGGATCACTACCCTATCCCAACACTGGAAGAGATCACACCAACACTGGTAGGGGTAAAAGTTTTCAGCAAACTCGATGCTAGAAATGGCTAATGGAATATGAAGCTAGACACAGAATCTTCACTGTTGACAACTTTCAACACACCTTTTGGATGGTACAAATTCCTGTATCTACCTTTTGGCCTTAAAATGAGCCAGGATGTGTTCCAACAGAAAGTAGATGAGACATACAAGGGATGCAAAGGAGCAGTCAGCATAGAAGATGATTTCCAGATATATGGTGTGGATGGAAAAGATCATGGCAACTGTCTTACATGAAGCCATGGAGAGAACCAAGAAAGCTGGGATCAAGATAAACGCAGACAAGTGCATTGCAAAAGTGACAGAATGCCAGTTCTTCGGAATGGTGTACACACCTGACGGAGTTGAGCCGGATCCTGAAAGAATCTCAGCCATCTCTGGGATGGAAGCCCTAAGATATAAGAGAAAGTTGAGAAGTTTCCTTGGTTTGATACAATACATGAGCTCCTTCATCTGCACATGGCGGAGCACACAGCAAAGCTGTGGAAGCTGATGAAAGAAGATTTAGAGTACCGGTGGTCAGAGTCACATGACATGAGTTTCAACAAACTCAAAAGGTAGTATGCAAGGAGACAAGTCTGACATACTATGACAGAAAGAAACCTGTCACTCTGCAAGTAGATGCTTCTACAAAAGGACTAACAGCAGCCCTGGTAAAAGAGGGAAAGCCAATAGCATTTGCATCAAAAGCTCTATCATCAGCTGAGACAAGATATGCCAACATAGAGAGAGAGCTTTTGGCAGTCATGTATGGATGCGAGAAGTTCCACACGTATCTCCATGGGAGAAAGTTCACAGTGGAGAGTGATCATCGTCCACTGGAGCAGATCTACAAGAAAAATCTATGTAAAGCAGCAGCAAGATTGCAGAGGTTACTCTTGAGGCTTCAGAGTTACGATTTCACTCTGAAATACAAGCCAGGAAGAGAAATGGAGCTGGCAGATACCCTCTCAGTTGTCGCCACAGGAGAAACACAAGATCTAGGTATAAGGATTCATCAGCTAGTGAATGTAACACCACCAAAAAATATTCAAATTAGAGATGAGACCAGCAAAGACAAGGAGTTACAGATGCTCTCTCAGCAAGCGATCCAGGATGATGGCCTGATAAGATACAGCAAACACAGCCAGCAATACGACAGTACTGGTCTATCAGAGCTGACATCTCACTAGAAGATGGTGTTCTGCTGGCTGGATCCAGAATAATCATACCCAAAACAATGCAGGAAGAACTTCCCCAAAAGATACACAAAGGCCATATGGGAATGGAGAAGTGTAAGCTCAGAGCCAGATCAGCTGTGTACTGGATAGGCATATACAAAGATATTGAAAATATGGTTTCTACATGCAATGTGTGCCAGAAGTACAGAAACACACAGCAAAAAGATAGCTACTGAAGTACCACCCAGACCATTGCATACTGTAGGAGCCGATTTATTCATACACAATCAAGAATGGTATCTCATAGTCACAGACTACTACTCAAAGTTCCCTTTTATCTGGAAGGTGAAAGACTTGAGAGCCAGAACAATCATCTCAACAGTATGAGTTCTGTTCGCTGAGCAAGGGATTCCTGAAAAATTAATATGTGATAATGTCACCCAATTTACTTCCAGAGAATTTAAGGAATTCGCTGACCAGTAAAGGTTCAACACCATCACCTTTTCACTGCACTTCACTACATGACCCACGGGGACATGGGTTTAACGAAAGACACATCCAGACAGTCAAAAGAACCCTTGTGAAACGCCAATGTTACTCCGATGCACACCTCTCAAGGCTGACATGAAATCACCTTGTCATGCTAGGCCCCCACCTGCCAAGAATGAGGCACATTAATTTTGTCATGAACACTGATTTTAAAATGTTGCTGGAGCGAGGAAATGACCTGTTAAACAGATCAGCCGTGGCTGGAAAAGACATTTGCATATTAACAGACAGTGCTTGGAAGGACAAAGGACCATCCCCTGACACATTCAATCCACAACAGACCTTGATCACCAGGTATTGTGTGTAAGAGGAGCATTTCAGAGACTGCTAAGGTGATACAGTACAGGACTATTTAGATCAGCTGGTCACATGACTAACTGCTGGCTCCAGAGTCTTTTGAACTAGCCCCAGAGAGTTTGAACTCAGAAAGACTGTTTGCTCCTGGACTGAGAAGATCTCTACTGACTGCTCCCATCTCTTTCTCACAAGCCTCTGGATCCACTGAAGACACATGAACCCCAAGAGAGAAAAGTCTCCTACAGCGAACAAGGTTTAAAAAGTATACTGGGCCCCAACAAAAAACAAGATCTACCTACAATCAAGGACTCTACAGTGAGCTCGAAGAACTGTAACAAAAACTCTTCAGATATTGCCTTAAACTTTTCCACTTTATTTTTCTTCTGCTCTTTTCTGTCTCGTTTGCATGTGTGTATCACATATGCATGCTAGCTTAGACGTGTCGTGTACCCACAGGCATCAACCGAATTAGAGTTTAAGTTCAAGTTTAATAAATTTCAACTTTTCTTCTTTAAACTTAAGAAAACCTGTTTGTGCTGGTTTCTTTGCCTTATAATTGGAAAGCGGTGAACAAGGATTCACTAAGGGGGAGCTAAAAACACGATGTTTTAAAAATTAAACCCTGTTACGATAAGACCAGGTGAAGGCTGAGAGGGAACCCTAGACACCTTTCTCACCTGGTTGTAACAACCTGCAGAGCTGTTGAATGGAAGAAAATATAAGACAACTCTGCCAAACAAAAGACGTCCTCCAAGTGACCAGGAGGAAGTGAGACAACAACTCACTGAAGCACAGCTAAGAGAAGAGAAACACTTCAACAAGCATATTAAGTCCCTACCTGTACATGTACAGGATCCATTCATGAAAACCTGGAGCCCAGTAAAGGTGTTTGTGAAGCTGAGACTCCAAGGTCATGCATCACTGAGACCAAAACCGGTAAGCAGGTGAGAAGGAACAGAATCCATATTCGACCTACACCTGAGCTGGAAAATTAGAAGAGATCATTAACAACACCAGAAACATCACTATCCAGCAAGACAACATTAACAACATCACCAGCAAGTGGCACAATGTCACCAGTACAGCATGCCAACTCACCACTGAGAGCAACAAATGCCAAATCTACAAGACGGAGGCACAACATTTTACCACCTAAGCGATACCGTGAATAATATTTTTAGAAAAGAATGCACACTATAAGAGACTCTAAAAAGGGGTTCAGATAATTTCTAAATGTTGGTTGATAATCTTCTTTAGTTTAAAGAAAAGTTAATTACTGGGACAGTTTTGTTGATATAGGGGCATTGCGTTTTTAAAGAAAGAGGGCTGTTATATATTGTTATACTATCTGTAAAGTGCTAGGAACTAATTAGCTAGGAACTAATTGTTACATGTAAGAGTTCCGGGGTGACGGGAGGCACATTCACAGCTGCACTAGAGGGTCATGTGACGTGGAACAGGAAAGCAGCCTAGGGCAGTCCTAAACCAGAGAGCATGGTGGCTGAATGATTAAACATAGAGCTCAAGCCTTTCCAACTTTAAAGTGAGATTATTTCTAACTTATGGGAACAAGAAAACAAAAGGAGACATAATAGTATCAATGTCCATTAACTTTACTATCAACTGTACAATGCAAAACTGCTGATTTAATAAAGATTTTAAACATAGTGGGGCAAATAGATTATGCACTCCTAGCAAGTAATGGACTGAACTAGATGTGCTAACTTCAAAACAGAAAATGTTGGAAACATTTAGCAGGTCTACCAGCATTTGTGGAGAGAAAAACAGAGTTAAAGTTTTAGGTCAATGACCTTGCATCAGAACTGGAAGCAATTAGAGATTTTGCAGGTTGTAAGCAATACAGAGCCAGGGAAAAGGGTGAGGGAAGGTAGGGTTGTGGCGCTGAAGGTGATTACAAAGATAGGAAGAGGCAAGGCCAAGGAGGGATTGAAAGGAGGGAGCTACAACATTGGTATCTACCCAACAATGTGGAAACTTGCCCAGGTATGTCCCATCCACAAAAAGCAGGACAAATCCAACCCAGCCAATTACCACCCCATCAGTCTACTCTCAATCATCAGTAAAGTAATGGAAGGTATTGTTGACAGTGCTATCAAGCAGCAGTTGCTTATCAATAACCTGTTCAGTGATGCTCAGTTTGAGTTCCGCCAGGATCACTCAGCTCCTGACCTCATTATAGCCTTGGTCCAAATATGGACAAAAGAGTTGAATTCCAGAGGTGAGGTGAGAGTGACTGCCCTTGACACAAGGCAGCATTTGACCGAGTATGGCATCAAGGAGCCCTGAGCAAAGTGGAATCAATGGGAATCAGGGGGAAAATTCTCCACTGGTTGGAATCATACCTAGCATAAATAAAGATGGTTTTGGTTTGTTGGAGGTCAATCACCTCAGCCGCAGGACATCGCTGCAGGAGTACGTCAGGTTAGTGTCCTAGGCCCAACCATCTTCAGCTGCTTCATCAATGACCTTCCCTCCATCATAAGGTCAGAAGTGGTGATGTTCGCTGATGATTGCACAATGTTCAGCACCATTCGCAACTCCTCAGATACTGAAGCAGTCTGTGTCCATAGGGAGCCAGACCTGGACTACAGTCAGGCTTGAGCTGACTAGTGGCAAGTAACATTCACACCACACAAGTGCCAGGCGATCACCATCTCCAACAAGAGAGAATCTAACCATCTCCCCTTGACATTTGTAAACCGTGGCGCGGAGTCAACTCCCCCTTGGCCCCTTTATTCCCTTCACCCACTTGATCCTGGCCGTCACGTGGGACTAAGGCCTCTTAATTCAGGCTCAGGCTGGGTGTTTGGGATATCGGGGTTACAGGAGAGCCACCCTCCACCTAATCCACCGGCTATGGTTAATGGCTTAGTACAAAGGGGAGGAAACTCAGTCCTTTCTTTAACTATCAATTTACTTTATTCAAGTTGTTGTACAATGTAAGAATGAGGCTTATACACTTGGCTAAACAAAAGCATGCTACTCAAACTGGGTTATTCAGTTAATAACAAAGCTAACTAGAATCGATAAGCACACCCACTAGGTTCCTCTGACCTTTCCCTGACCTAGTCACAGAAAACAAAGGATAATACCCGAAAAAGGGGAGAGCTGACGCTGGCCAGGCGTTCCATTCTCTCTCTCTTTTACGTCGTCGCCGCGTTGCTCACGCAGGGTCTTCCACTTCTGCGATGGTTGGTCTCCGGAGTTTCTCGCTGGCTCTATGCCTGAGATTCTCCATACTTATTTTCTTTCTTATCTCTTCAAAACTGTGCTGTCTCTTTCCTGTTAGTTTAGGCCTGCTCACCTCGTTCATATCTTCTCCTTATTGGCCCAGGCCCAAAGACCCTAGTAATACACCGTGTCCAAATGAAGCTCTATTCCTGTGATTCCCTTGTCTTTCACATAAATTAATTAGTTCAAACTGTTTTTTTACCAGCAGAGGCCAGTGTCTGAGCTCAGGTTACTTTAGTTCACAAGCAATCCAACAGTGTCTGAGCTCAGGTTACTTTAGTTCATGAGCTATACAACAGTTTGTAACAGACTCTGTATTTCTTGCAGCCCATGGCCAACACATTCAATGGTATTACCAACGCTGAATCCCCCACTATCAACATCCTGGGGGTCACCATTGACCATAAACTGAACTGGACCAGCACATAAATACTGTGGCTACAAGAGCAGGTCAGTAGCTGGGAATTCAACAGTGAGTAATTCACCTCCTGACTCCCCAAAGCCCTTCTACTATCTACAAGTCACAGATCAGGAGTGTGGTGGAATATTCTCCACCTGCCTGGATGGGTGCAGCTCCAACAACACTCAAGAAACTTGACATCATTGAGGACAAAGCAGCCCGCTTGATTGGCACTCCGTCAACCACCTTCAACATTCACTCCCTCCACCACCAACGCACAGTGGCAGCAGTATGTACCATCTACAAGATGCACTGCAGCAACTCACCAAGGCTCCTTCGACAGCATCTCCCAAACCCGTGACCTCCACCACTTAGAAGGACAAGGGCAGCAGATGCATGGGAACACCACCACCAGCAAGTTCCCCTGCAAGCCACAGCCCATCCTGACTAGGAATAGATCATCGTTCCTTCACTGTCGCTGGGTCAAAATCCTGGAACCCTTCCAACAGCACTGTGGGTGTACCTACCAGTTCAAGAAGGCAGCTCACTACCACCTTCTCAAGGGCAATTAGGGTTGGGCAACAAATGCTGGCCCAGCCAGTGATGCCCACATCCTGTGCAAGAATAAAAAAAAACAAAGATGCAAATTTTAAAATGAAGACATTGCTTTACTGGGAGCCAATGTAGGTCAGCGAGCACAGGTGTGTTGGACAAATGGGACTTAGTGCGAGTTAAGACAGGGGCAGCAGAATTTTAGATGACCCTAAGTTTACAGAGAGTAGAGTGTGGGAGACCAGCCAGGAGTGTGTTGGAATAGTCAAGTCTAGAGATAATGAAGACATGAATGAGGGTTTTGGGAGGAGATGAGCTGAGACAGGGGCGAAGTCGGGCGATGTTGCAGAGGTGGAAATAGTTGGTCTTAGTCATGGTGCTAACCCTCCAAGATCTCTGTACTGCTCCAATTCTGGCCTCTTTCACATCCCTGATTTTAATCGCTCCACCTTTGGCAGCTGTGCCTTCAGCTGCCTGGGTCCTAACCTCTGGAATACCCTTGCCATACCTCTCCACCTCTCTCCCTCCTTTAAGATGCTCCTTAAAACCTGCCTCCTTGTTGAAGCTTTTGCTCAGGTGTCCTAAAATATCTCCTTATGTGGCTCAGTGTCAACTTCTGTCTGATAACACTGCCCTGAAGCGCCTTGGGACTTTTTTTTAACTACGTTAAAGTCGCTATATAATTGCAAGTTGTTGTTGCTTTAGACACATATATTCGAGTTGTTCCATTGCTACAACACATGGTTTGCATGTGTATGCGTTCAGTAGTTGCCACCGAATGGACTATGATCTGGAATGGTTACCACAGGAGGAATAAACTCCCGTTCACCACACAATAAATCCTCTGTTATTTGCTGGGGCTCGACTTGCTCTGGTGATTTCATATAGTCTAGTTCACCCCTTATATGGAAAATGACAGGGCGTGGGGGGGGGGCTCCAAATAAGATTAACTGTTTGATCGCATCGGCTAAAACGCGAAAAGACAGGGAGAGGGAGCTGTAAACACAAGAACTCCGGCAAGCAAGCAAGACATTTATTATAGATTGATAAATAAAGGAGGAAAATCGCAAGAAAACGCCTCGGGGAGATAAGATTCCAGCAACAGTAAGGCATTTTTGACTTTCTTGCAATTGTGTTTCATTTAACAGCGACTGACCCTCAAACTCCCTTATCTGAGAATAATGTATCCGTGTAGAGTGGACTTCGACAGTGATACTCGCTGGCAATGTTGAGCTTTTGAAGTCTGTGTGGACGCTGTTGAAATGCTGAAATATTTGACTTTAAACGGTAGTAATAAATTATAGCGGACTGACTCACGATTCTCTGTAAATATTGGACACAGGTTCAGCATAAGATACGCAAAAGATCGGGTCATAAACTCATTCCCCTGTCAAATTGGGAAACATTTAAGAAACGTACTGATTTATTTATTGCTGTCCATGTTTGCACAGTGGGGCACAATAAACAGAACAGTCCGAGTGCCGAGTAAATGGTCTGCATTGTGACACAAATCGTGTGACCGTGAAGACGTGTCAGTTTCCCTGAAATTGATGAGTGATCATTAGCTTCGTTACTGGGGTGGCCGTTAATTGTTGGGACTTTGGCAGCAGTGTCCAGACAGTGGATATCTGGGCTTATTGCTGTGGACCCTGGATGTTTGCTCAGCACAGTATCAATCACCGCCAATCGATGAAATACCCTGGTGAAAAGCCACTGCATTCCCAGCCTAGGGGGAAAACCTCATCCTGATTAATGTCCAGTTATCCCTCTAGAAGAGTGCATGTGAGGCCAGGACTTCAGTGTGATGGCTCAGCCATTGAATACTCTGTGGGCAGGAGCAAGGAGGGAAGTGATTTATCAATGACTGTAGATAACATGTAGCGAAGAGCGTGATACGTATGGGCTTGTTAGGTGGTGCTTTAGGAGACACAAAACATACAGTGTGGCTCGTAATAAATGAAAGCCCAGTTCATGAACATGTGAAAAAAAGAACATGCAATTATATAGCACCTTTCACATCCTCAGGATGCTCCAAATTGCTTTACCATAAGTACTAAAGGAAGCAACCAATTTGTGCACAGCAAGATTCCACTAAAAGCAACACGATAATCACCAGACCATTTTTTTTTTTGGTGATGTTGGTTGAGGGATAAATATTGTCCAGGACACTGGGGAGAAGCCCCCTGCCCTTCTTCAAAATAGTGCTTCGGGATCTTTTACATCCACCCAAGAGGGCAGACAGGGGACTCGGTTTAACGTTTCCAGAAGTTTCCAGGATAAGAGAGAAGCACGAGGGCATTTGATGAGTTTAATTGAATGTAATTACACTCAGAAAAGATTTTCTCTCCACATGAGTTGCAGTGAATTCTTGAATCACAAATGTGTTCTTTATAAATAAGTTTACAGTTTCATTACAGCTAGTTGAAAGAGAAGTCATTTCCTCCCCTTAGGTGGGTATAAAGGCTATTTTTAAGATGCTGCATGACAACCATTTATAGTTACCATTTAACAGTTAGCATGTAATTTTTTGCAGTCACATAT
This sequence comes from Heterodontus francisci, assembly GCF_036365525.1. Classification (NCBI taxonomy): domain Eukaryota; kingdom Metazoa; phylum Chordata; class Chondrichthyes; order Heterodontiformes; family Heterodontidae; genus Heterodontus; species Heterodontus francisci. Next base: position 13,136,199 of record NC_090385.1, read on the forward strand.
GGTAATTTCTCCTTGACAATTAATTACACTATTCCACAGAACATGTAATGCTACAAATGAAATAGCACAGCTTCCGGGAATTAACCATTTGAACTTTGCTAACAAATGTGGCTTTGTTTCTGGTGGTACGAAATGCTGGCAAAAGACATGCAAACGCAAACACAAAAATCACAGCCCCATTTCATGGAATGGGTATCAAGTGGTGGAGTGGGACTGACTGAATTGCTCTGTGGAGAGCTGGCATGGACATGATAGGCTGAATGGCCTCCTTCTATGCAGTAAATGACTATGACTCTAAAACCTCCACAAATAAATTCAGAACAAAAGGGAGCAAGTTACAAGTTGTAAAAAAAAAGTTCCCAATAACTTGTAAGAATCATGGAATCATACAGCACAGAAGGACTGTGGGCCGTCAGGCCTGTGTTGGCTCTCTGAAAGAGCTACCAGTTAGCACCACTCCCCTGTTCTCTTCCAATAGCCTGCAAATTCCTTCTAAGTATACAGTATATTGAATTCCCTTTTGCTGATTTCGCCACATGAACATTAAAAATTAAAATTGCAAGCCCCTGACTGGAAAAATATTTGCATAGTAACCGACAGTGTTGGAACAATGGAGACCCAGTCATTGCTTCCCCAATTCACAGAGGAAGTGGTCAGACCAGTTTTGGTCACAAGACTGGCTGAGTGTTGGAAGGTTTGAATTTGAACTTCCAACAAAAGATTTGAACTCAGAAAGCCGTGTGCTCCCGGTGGGAACAGAACCTCCTCTCCAGTCCTGCTTGCCTCCATCTCTTTCTCACACAACTGAATCTTGTGAAAACACATGAACCTCAAAGAGAGAAAAGTCTCCTACGTGAACAAGGTTTAAGAAGAACACTGGGCCCTGAAGAACAGCAAGACTACCTACAATTAAATGAGCTCGAAGCACAGTAAACAAGAAACTCTTCTGATCTTGCCACAAGCACCTCTGTACTATATTTTCCTCTCCTCTTTTCTATTCCTATTTGCATGTGTGTATCATGTGTGCATGCTAGCGTGGGTGTGTCTTATATCTGCAGGCGTCAACCGTATTAGAGTTTAAGAATAAGTTTTAATAAATTTCACTTTTCTCCTTTCTCCTGAGAAAACCTGGTGTGTTTGTTTCTTTGCCTTATAATTGGAAAGCTGTGAACAAGGGTTCACAAAGGGGGAGCTCAAAACACAGTGTGTTTAAAAATAAACCCTGTTACAATAACATCAGGTGAAGACAGTAACAGACCCCCGGACACCTTTCTCACCTGGTCATAACACTAAGTATACAGTATATTGAATTCCCTTTTGAAAGTTACTATTGAATCTGTTTCCACTATTATTTCAGGCAGTGCATTCCAGATCACAACAGCTGTGTAAAATAAAGTTCCCTCATAACACCTCTGGCTCTTTTGCCAGTCATCTTAAATCAGTATCCTGTATAATTTTGAACACCCCTATTAAATCTTCCCTTAACCTTCTCTGTTCTAAGGAGAAGAATTGCAGAGTCTCTAATCTTTCCACATAACTAAATTCCCTCATTCATGCAACCATTGTGCTAAATCTCCCATGCACCCTCTTCAAAGCCTTTCTACACATCCTCTCTAAAGTGTGGTACCCAGAATTGGACACAATATTCTAGCTTAGTTCTTACTAGTGATTTATATAGGTTTACCAAAAGAGACCAAAATAACTGGTTAAATAATCCTGAAAAATTAACACATTTTTCAAACTAGAGGTCATAAACGGTTAAGGGGAACATGCTGATTACCTTAAAAAAAAGTCTCAAGGATGAAATTTATTAATCATGTATGGTTAAAAACCAGGTTCACTCACACCAAATAACCCAGCTTGTTCTAAGAACAGAAAAAGAAAGATTTGAATTTATATAGTGCTTTTCACAACCACTGGATGTCTCAAAACGCTTTACAGCCAATGGAATACTTCTTGAAGTGTAGTCATTGTTGTAATGTAGGAAACACAACAGACAATTTGTATACAGGAAGATTCCACAAACAGCAATGTGATAATGACCAGATAATCTGGTTTTGTGATCTAATTGAGGGATAAATATTGGCCAGGACACCAGGGATGACTCCCCATGCTCTTCTTCAAACGTGGTATTTCTTGACGCTAATGGGAAGGCATCTTTGCACATGCACAGGTGCCTCAGTGACATCATCAGAGCAACAGTGCTGTGAGATCTTTACATCCACCTGAGAGGACCGACAGGGCCTCAGTTTGACATGTCATCCGAAAGATGGCACTTTCAACAGTGCAGCACTCCCTCAGTACTGCATGACAGTCAACCTTGATTTTTGTGTTTATGTCCTGGAGTAGGACTTAAAACTGGAACCTAGTGACTCAGAGGTGAGAGTGCTATCACTAAGCCACAGCTGACAATAAGAACATGTGAAATAGGAGCACTTCACACTTCTGCACATTATATTTCATCTGTTATGTTCTTGTCCAATTGTCTATATCTCTTTGCAGCCTCTTTGTGCCCTCGTCACAGCTTACTTTCCCACCTAACTTTGTACCATCAGCAAATTCGGAAACTTTACAGTCAGTCCCCTCATCAGTGTCATTGGTACAGATCATAAATAGCTGAGGCCCAATCTATGATAATATATTACCACAATTCCATGAGTCCTAATTTTGTGTAATAACCTCTCGTGTGATACCTTATTGATTTGAAAACCCACTGGTTCCTCCTTATCTACCTAACTAGTTACAACCTCAAAAAACTATAACAGATTTGTCAAACACAATTTCCCTTTCATAAACCATGTTGACTCTGTCCAATCCTATTATGATTTTCAAAGTGCCTTGTTACCAGGTCCCTACATATAGATTCTACCATTTTCCCTATTACTGATGTCAGGCTAACTGGCCTGTTGTTCTTCATTTTCTCTCTTCATGCTTTCTTCGATAGCAGGGTTACATTTGTTACCTTTTGATACATAGGAATTGGTCTAGAATTTAGGGAATTCTGGAATATCAAAACCAATGCATCCACTATCTCTGTAGCTATCTCTTTTAAAACCCTGGGATGGAATTCATCAGATCGAGGGGATTTCTCAACCTTTAGTCCTATTCATTTGTCCAGTACTACTTCTTTACTAATACCAGTAAATTCCTCATTCCCCACTATTTCTGGAATGTTTTTGGGTCTTCTACCATGAAGACAGATCTCTTCCTCCTCCTGTTCCATTTTGTCTATCTCTTCTAAAAGTTAAGGATCTTGGAATATTTAGTTCTCAACCTTGGTCACTTTGCAGCCATGTCTTTGTAATGGCTATTAGAACAAACCCATTAATTTCAATCTGCATTATTAATTCATCTATCTCATTGTGAATGCTTCATGCATTCAGATATAGTGCCTTTAGCTTGAACATTTTTTCTCTTTTTACCTGATGTCACCTTACTCTCTCATGCCATATTACATTAGTTAAGCTTTCAGTCCCTTTCTGACCCTTGCTCCTTATTTTTAACAAATCACTACTCTGCTGTATAGCCTTGACATTTCTCTTGCTTCTTTTGAATTTACCCTTTCCTTAACCCTGATACCAGCCAGGCAATACAACCGTGGAAACTCCTGGTCACAGCTGCAGAGGACAGTACCTGTTCCTCTGACTACACTGCCCCCGATCACTACCGCATTCCTTTTCACTGTCCCCAGTTGAATGGCCTCCTATACTATGGTGCTATGGTCAGTTTGCTCATCCACCCTGCAGACTTTGCCCTCATCCACACAGGGAACAACAACCACATACCTGTTGGATAAGAGAAAATGCCAAGGCTCCTCCAGCACTGTACCTGGATTCCCCTTACCTGCCTGACTCACAGTCACACCCTCCTGTCCCTGATCACTAACAGAACCTGCACCACTACCTAACGTAAGGTGTGACTGCCTGTTGGATCAAAATGTCTGGGTAGCTCTCCCCCTCCCTAATGCCCTGCAATGCCTGCACCTCAGACTCCAGCTCAACAACTCTGAGCTGAAGTTCCTTGAGATGCAGATGTTTACTGCAGATATTGTTGTCTGGGATTGTGATGCTCTCCACACATCTCCACATGTTGCAGTTGCACAACTCCACTTGCACTGCCATCCTGATATAACCTTGTTTTCTTTTGTAATTATTTGATCAAAATTAAATTAAAATTAGGAGCTCCTTTTTAAATTTGTCCAGTTCCTGCTCTTTTACTCTGCACCACTTCTTGTTTTTATTTATCAACTCCTCTACTTTATTATTTGCTTACTCTATTTAACTCTATTATTTATATACAGCAGATTTTAATTTAATGAGAATCTGGACCCCTTTGATGTTAGTATCCTCTATTTAGTTAATTTTAATTTTATCTCCCTAGATCTGATGAATTAATTAAACATTAAACCTAATTATATAATAAATTATACACTTGACTTAGTTATAAATTAGATTAATCACGGAGCTGTAGTTTCTCAGGCTTCACCACTCCTCTGACATCACTTTTTCAGATTTAGAATTTTTTTTTCAGATTCTTCCCTGTGTCAGAGTGGCTTCTACTCCCAGCTGTTTCTCCTGCGCTTTATGTATTTTTGATACACAACAGCCCAAGAGCAGACTTTGGAGGTGAAATTTAAGTTTGACTAAGGCGTAAAGTCAATGGTGAGGAAACTTGGGTGGGATGTGTAATGGGCGGATGATTCAGTACTGCCTGTTTTGCAACCTGTTGTCACCGAAGTTGAATTTAACCCCTATGGTGTCTGGCAAATATTTGAGTAAGAGTCCAGGTCATTCACTTCAAATACAAGCATCCAGTGGGTTCAACTGCATGCGCCACTGAATGAAGGGTGACACATTGGCTTGGTGGTATAATCGAACCTATAGGATGCTTGCATTTGAAGTAGCAGCACAGGATATAAATGGTCACGGAGGCACTTGTCATTATTAAAAGTATGTGCCAAAAATGTAGTGCCAATTAAAACCATTAGCCTGCATGACAGGCATTTCCTAAAGCTGCCTTTGCCAGCAGAGTAGCTTCTCACTGGGAGCATGCATCGTGGAAATCACCCTGTGATGTTGTGATGATGTTTGACACCGTGCTACTCTACGAATAAGAGAAATTTTGAACGGAACTTGCCTGTTATATCACAGACATATCAGACTGGATGTTCAGACCTCCCCCTGTCAATTTTAAGCCAGGAAGGAAGAGAAAAGTGCTCAGGGAAGCATTCTGTCACCTTGCACCATTTTCCAGTGGCAGAGCCAATTGGTAGAGGACATGTCAGCTCATTTTCTTTTCATTCTCAGAATCTGGGCATTGCTGGAAAGGCTGGCAATGTATTGCCCATTGTTAGTTGTCCTGAGAAGATTCTTGAACCATTTGATTATGGTTTTGAAGGAAGTAGGTGAGGAAATTGCAGTTGCTTTAGTCATAATCTTCCAAAGCTCTCGTGATTCAGAAATTGTCCCTTTAGATGGAAAATTGCAAATGCAACTCCATTATTTAAAAAGGTGAGAGAGAGAAAAAACAGGAAATTATAGAATTATAACAACTGGGAAAATTATTGGAATCTATTTAAGGACTGAGTGTCTCAGCACTTAATGAAATTTGAGCTGATTAGAGAGAGCCAACATGGATTTGTAAAGGGAAGATCATGTCTAACAAACCTAATTGCATTTTTTGAGATGTAACTAAAGTTGTAGACAGGAATGTCTATTGACTTCCAGCAGGCATTCAATAAGGTTCCACATAAGTAGCAGTGAACTAAAATGAAAGCTGAGGGATTTGAAGGTAAAATATTGACCTGGTTCGGTGGCAGAAGCCAGAGACAGGACAGAGAAAGGAAGTGATTAGTGATGTTCCACAAGGATCTATGCTGGGGCCTCAACTATTCACTACGGTTATTGAGGACTTAGATAACACAATAGAGAACCTTATATACAAGTTTGTCAATAAGACAAAGATTGGCAGCATTGGAAATAGTGTTGACAGGAGCATAAAATTGCAAAGAGGCATTGATAGAGTAAGTGAGTGGGCAAAACAAGCAAAAGGATTTCCACATAAATAAGAGTGATGTTATCCATTTTGAACAAAAAAAGGATGGATTGGAGCATTATTTAAATGGTGAAAAGCTAGGAACAGTGGAGGTCCAAAGAAATATAGGGGTCCATGTACATAGATCACTAAAATGTAGTAGGCAGGATCAAAAATATAATCAAAAAGGCAAATGAAAAGTTTTCCAGCTTGTCATGCAGACCCCCAGCTGCCAAGAATGAGGCATATTAATTTCATCATATGAACATTAATTTTAAACTGTTGCTGGAGTGAAGAAATGACTTGTTAAAGAGATCACCAGACATTTGGGCTGGAAGGATATTTGCATACTAAGAGACACTGCTTGAGGAGACTAAGGACTATTCCTTGATCCAATTAACCCAAATGGATATTGATCGCCAGCCATTGAAGGTGAAAGGAAGTGCATTCCAGGGCCTGCTAAGACAATACAATCCACAAATGCAGAAGTGGTTAAGCCAGTTAGTCACATGACAGACCTGCTGGCCAACTTGTTTTTTTCATTTGTGCTACACAGAGAGGAACAGAAGGCAGTTTTGCAACTGAAGCTGGAACAAGCAAGCCTCTCTCCTGGCTGTATCTCTCTCACTTTCTTCCAAGCCACTAGACCCACAGATGACATGTAAACCTCAAGAGAGAAAAAACTCCTACATCGAAACAAGTTGAAGCATGAACTGGGCCCCAATGAATAGCAGGACTTACCGGCAAGCAAAGACTCCACATTGAACTCAAAGGACAGTAAATAACTAACAGATAGTGCCTCAAACTTTTCCCCTTTATTCTTTTTACTTTTTCTGTCTCTATCTGCGTGTGTGCTTATCACGTATGCATGCTAGTGTGGTCGCGTTGCATATTAGTCGTCGTTAACTGGATTAGAGTTTAAGATTAATAAACTTCCACCTTTCTTGTTTAAATCTAAGGAAACTGGTCTGATTTCTTTGCCTTCCAATTGGAGCAGTGAACAAGGATTAAATAAGGGCAACTAAAAACACGGTGTTTCTAAAGTTAAATCCTGTTACGGTGAAACTAGGCAAAGACTGAGAGGGAACCCCAAGACCCCTTCTCACCTGGTCATAACAATCTTAAATAGAGGATTGAGATGATTGGTGTCCCACAATCCATTTTTCATTATGACTCTAATCAATGGCAAATTTTCCCCCAATCCCCAGTTGTCTTCAGTTTCAAGAGGGCTGCTTGGTATCACACTTGGTCAAATGCTGCCTTGATGTCAAGGGTAGTCATTCTCACTTCACTTCTGGAACCTTCCTTTGTCCAAGTTGGACCAAAGCTGCAAAGAGATCTCAGGTTAAGTGGTCCTGTTGGAACTGAGCATCTGTGAGCAGGTTATTGATGGATAAATGCCGCTTGATAGCACTGTGATCGACACTTTGCATCAGTTCGCTGCTAATTGAGAGTAGACTGATGTTTGGGGAGGGTGGGGGTGGGAGTAACTGATCAGATTAGTTTTGTCCTGCTTTTTGTGGACAGGGCAAACCTGTATAATTTTCTACGTTGTTGGGACAATGCCAGTGTTGTAGCTGTGCTGGAACAGCTTGGCTTGTTCTGGAGCTACAGATAGACCAGACCTGTAAGAACAGCAGGTATCCTTCCCTAAAGGGAAATCATGAAGTAACCGATCTTTCACAATAATCTAACAGTTTCATAGTCAATTTTATTGAGATCATTTTTTTAAATTTTAATGTAATCAATTTCTTAAACTGTCTTGGTGGGGTTTGAACTCATGTTCTCTGGATTATTAGTCCAGGATTCAGTAATACCATTCCAGTAACATAAGCACTACATTATTTATGTGGGACCACATATGTAATCGGGATGAATGAGGAGCAACAATTCCTGCAGCATATTTCCTAAATTGCTGCCTTTGAGGTTTGGATACCTCAACATTCAGTCTTCGCCTGGTAATGGTGGGGAATCTGGAGTGTTTTGTTTTATGATCATGTTGCCTTATAGGCCTTGCATGGGTGTAAAGAAAAGGCACCATAACTTACTGTTCAAAAAAAAGCTGTATGTACTGGCACCACAAGTTCCAGCTAGAATGGAAATGATTAGATAATTCCTCCATCAATCAGGTTTTGAGACTGCACTGCTATAAGTTTTTTTATTCGTTCATGGGATTTGGAGTCGCTGGCTAGGCCAGCATTTATTGCCCATCCCTAATTGCCCTTGAGAAGGGGTGGTGAGCTGCCTTCTTGACCCGCTGCAGTCCATGTGGTGTAGGTACATCCACAGTGCTGTTCGGAAGGGAGTTTCAGGTTTTTGACCCAGCACCAGTGAAGGAACGGCGATATAGTTCCAAGTCAGGATGGTGTGTAGCTTGGAAGGGAACTTGCAGGTGGTGGTGTTCCCATGCATCTGTTGCCCTTGTCCTTCTAGTTGGTAGAGGTCGCAGGTTGTGACGGTGCTGTCGAAGGAGCCTTGGTGAGTTGCTGCAGTGTATCCAGTAGATGTTACACACTGCTGCCACAGTGCATCAATGGTGGAGGGAATGAATGTTTGTGGATGGGGTGCCAATCATGCGGGCTGCTTTGTACTGGATGGTGTTGATCTTCTTGAGTATTGTTGGAGCTGTAGCTATCCAGGCAAGTGGAGAGTATTCCATCACACTCCTGACTTGTGCCTTCTAGATGGTGGACAGGCTTTGTGGAGTCAGGAGGTGAGTTAGTCACCGCAGGATTCCTAGCCTCTGAACTACTCTTTTAGCTACAGTATTTATATGACTATTCCAGTTCAGTTTCTGGTCAATGGTAACCCCCAGTTTGTTGATAGTGAGGGATTCAGCGAAGGTAATGCCTTTGAATGTCAAGGGGCGATGGTTGGATTCTCTCTTGTTGCAGATGGTCATTGCCTGGCACTTGTGTGGTGCAAATGTTACTTGCCACTTAACAGACCAAGCCTGAATGTTGTCCAGGTCTTGCTGCATTTCTATACGGACTACTTCAGTATCTGAGGAGTCACAAATGGTGCTGAACGTTGTGCAATCATCAATGAACATCCCCACTTCTGACCTTATGATGAGGCAGCTGAAGATGGTGGGGCCAAGGACACTACCCTGAGGAACTCCTGCAGTGATGTCCTGGGGCCTAGGTGATTGACCTCTAACAACCACAACCATCTTTCTTTGTGCTAGGTATAACTCCAACCATCGGAGAGATTGCCCTCTGATTCCCATTGACTCCAGTTTTGCTAGGGCTCCTTGATGCCATACTCGGTCAAATGCTGCCTTGATGTCAAGGGCAGTCACTCTCACCTCACGTCTTGGGTTCAGCTCTTTTGTCCATGTTTGAACTAAGGCTGTAATGAGGTCAGGAGCTGAGTGGCCCTGGTGGAACCCAAACTGAGCATCAGTGAGCAGGTTATTGCTGAGCAAGTGCTGCTTGATAGCACTGTCGATGACCCCTTCCATCACTTTACTGATGATCGAGAGGAGACTGATGGGGCAGTAATTGGTCGGGTTGGCTTTCTCCTGCTTTTTGTGTGCAGGAAATACTTGGGCAATTTTCCCCATTGCCGGATAGATGCCAGTGTTGTAGATGTACTAAAGATTCTTGCAAATACCTTATCTTTTGCACTGATATGGTGGGCTCTGCCATGATTGAGGATAGGGATATTTGTGGAGCCTCCTCCTCCATTTATTTGTCTTATTGTTCACCACCATTCATGACAGGACTGCAGAGCTTAGATCAGCTCCATTGGTTGTGGGATCACTTAGCCCTGTCTATCCACATACTGTTTACACTGCTTGACACGCAAGTAGTCTTGTGTTGTAGCTTCATCAGGTTGACACCTCATTTTTAGGTATGCCTGGTGTTGCTCCTAGCATGCCCTCCTGCACTCTTCATTCAACCAGGGTTGATCCCCTGGCTTGATCATAATGGTAGAGTCGGGGATATGCTGGGCCATCTATATTTATACTGCAAGCAATAGTGGAATCCTTTGCATAAGGCGTTACACTCTTGTCTAAAGAAGAGGAAGAAGCAACAGAACTAAAAGACAAAAGTCACCTAACGTTAGTGAAATAAAACATGAAAGGACAGATCAGCCAAATACGTCGGAATTGAATCCTCAAACTCTACATTCCAACTTCCTATAACAAGAATGGAGATAAAGAGAGTGGCAAGAGTTCAGGACATTGGTAATTATTTTAAAAAGTAATTCTTGGGATGTGGGCACCGCTGGCAATGGCAGCATTTAATGACCATCCCTAGTTGCCCTTGAGAAGTTGCTGTCAGGCTTTCTTATTGAACCACTGCGATCCGTGTAGAGAAGGTGCTCCCACAGTGTTGTTAGGTATGGAGTTCCAGGATTTTGCCCATGTGACAATGAAGGAACAGCAATATATGTGCAAGTCAGCACACTGTATGTCTTGGAGAGAAACTTGAAGGTGTAGATCTTCCAATGCATCTGCTGCATATATCCTTCTCACTGATGGAGCTCATTGGTTTGGAGATGTAATAATAACTTGGGTGGTGCTTGACGTTAGTTATATGGCTACATAGTTTTTTAATTCTTTCATGGGGTGTGGGTATCACTGGCAAGGCCAGCATTTGTTGCCCATCCCTAATTGCCATCGACAACTGAGTGGCTTGCTGGGCCATTTCAGAGAGCATTTAAGAATCAACCACATTGCTGTGGGTTTGGAGTCACAAGTAGGCCAGACCAGGTAAGGACATCAAATTTCTTTCCCTGAAGGACATTAGTGAACCATATGGGATTTTAGAACAATCAGTGATAATTTCATGGCACCATTACTGAGACTAGCTTTTAATTCCAGATTTTCTATGAATTAATTGAACTTATTAATTGGGCATTGGCATGGGCCTCTGGATTACTAGTTTGGCGACATTACCACTATGCCATCATCTCTACAGTCTGCAATTTGGCAGGATGCAGCCAAAAAGACTGTCTGCGTTTATGATTTGCTGAATCTATTGGATTACAACCAGTGAAACCCATTGTACAGTTCAGGGATTGCTCTGGGACTGTAGAGATTTGATGATTAACCTATTGCACATTTTAGCAGCCTAGAATATCACTGTGAGTGAAGTCCATCTCCTTTCCAAGGCTAACCCTCGTGCAGCCTTCCATTTTTACCAGTCACGTAAATCCTGTGTCCTGCACATTAGCTTTCTGTATTCTCTGGCAAATATTGATAAATCCCATTGGTTATATCAACTGCAACTGTTTCTTCTGTAGTTAAATATTCACAGCAGCTTGAGTATTTGCCAACATAGTGCGGGAGATTACCTGCTCCTTTTGGTTCATGCCTGCGTGAAAATAATACATGCAGAGTATAGTGCAAGCATGTTCAGTGTTTGTGCATGAACTTCACCAGTCAGAGTTTTTACCCTAGCAGTTGATTTATTCATGCAGTCCCTTGTTGAAGCATTCTTTGTAGCTACATCAGAAACATGCACTTATCTGTTTAGGCTGTGCTTACTTTAAATTCTAGTGGATTTCCTGTCTGCCCTTTAATCATTTATGTAGAAAATAGTGATTTTAAATGAGCACTTATGTGGAGGGTGGAACACTGGAGAGTGACATTGGGTTATACTGCTACACAGCATGCTGGCAGCTGATGCAACTCATGACAGTCATAGGAATATAGGACATTCAGCCCCTCAAGCCTGTTCCTGCCATTCTATCAGATCATGGCTGCTCTGTATCTTAACTCCATCTACGTGCCTTAGTCATATAACCCTTAATAACCTTGCCTAATAAAAATCTATCAATTTTCAATTTACCCCCAGCCTCAATAGCTTTTTGGGAGAAACAATTCCACTACCCTTTGTGTGAAGTGGTGCTTTTTGACAGCACCCCTAAAATGGCCTAGCTCTAAATTTATATCTTCTTGCTCTGGACTCCCCCACCAGAGCAAATAGTTTCTCTCTGTCTACCCTATCAAATCCTTCAATCATCTTAAATACTTCAATTAGCTCATGCCTTAATCTTTTATAGTCAATGGAGTACAAGCCTACTCTATAGAACTGTCCTCATAACTTGACCTTTTTAGTCCCAGTATCATGTCAAATAGTGGAATAAAAACAGAAGATGCTGGAAACACTTAGCAAGTCAGGCAGAATCTGTGCAAAGAGGAACAGATTTAATCTTTCAGGTTGAAGACCTTTCGTCAGAACTGGAAGATGTTAAGAGATGAACAGCTTTTAAGCAAGAACAGAGCCAGGAAAAAAAGGGGGCAGGAAAAGAACAAACTGGAGAGGTTTTATGATAGGGAGGAGGGCAGGGGTGATTAATGACAAAAATTGCACCATCGTCAATTCTAACTGGTTGAGCTGGCCACAGTGACAGCCTCTGCTTTCCATACAATGTTGCTGGCGTTTCCATGGTGTTGGAAGTCCATATTTCTATCCATGTTACACAAAATTTTAGTTTATAGCCAAAAAGCATTAACAAAGGAAGTCAAGCACACAAATATCAATCAAAAAACAATCACACACTCTGCTTTTCATCTTACCATTCTACGAACAAATGCATGGAAAGATTAAGATTCACATGCACACGCTGTACAGCTATGAATATTGAGATCACAGATCCAATGGCAACTTTTACTTAATTCTTATTAACTAACCAGAAATACGTTTTTTAATTCACGCATTGGATATGAGGGTTGCTGGTGAGGCCAACACTTATTGCCCTTCCCTCATTGCCTTTGAGAAGGTGGTGGTGAGCTGCTTGAACCATTGCAGTCCATATGGTGTAGGTACATCTACAGTGTTGTTAGGGAGGGAATTCCAGGATTTTGACACAGTGACAGTGAAGGAACAGTAATATAGTTCCAAATCAGGATGGTATGTGCCTTAGAAGAGATCTTGGAGATGGTGGTGGATTCCCAGTTAGCCACATGTGGCCAGTGGTAAATGTATTGGAGAATGTTGTTTTAGAGTGGTATTGGTGGACTGCTCCTATATGAGAAGAGTACTTTTTGCCATGTGCATGTTCGATATTTTGTTTCTGATATTGCTAGGCTTTTCATTTGTTGTTATGTGTGTTGTCCAGGGAAAACGGTGTGGCACAGATTGGACATTATTTGACTTTGATTTGTCGGTGGGGGAAATGAAGTAATGGTGTGCAGCTGGGCTACGTTTACATTTTTAGGTTTGTTGACAGTACATTTGTAATGCTGTTGCTTAACTTGTGATTTTCCAATCAGAGCGGGGTAGTTCATGAATTTGTGCAACAAATAGCGAGTCGGCAGCCAATTTTACATCTTTGTATATTCATTTTTATTTCCACTGAAGTCAATAATAGCAACTTGCATTTAGTTAGTGCCTTTAACATAGGAAATTGTCTCAAAGTGCTTCACAATGGTGTAATCAAAAGAAATTAACACCATCGCTGAATCCCCCACTATCAACATCCTGGGGGTTACCAGTGACCAGAAACTGAACTGGACTAGCCACATGAATACTGTGGCTACAAAAGCAGGTCCGAGTCTGGGAATTCTGTGACAAGTAACTCACCTCCTGACTCCCCAATGCCTGTCCACCATCTACAAGACACAAGTTAGGAGTGTGATGGAATACTCTCCACTTGCCTGGATGGGTGCAGCAAAGAAGCTCAACACCATCCAGGATAAAGCAATCCATTTGACTGGCACCCCATTCACAATTTCCTACATTCACTCCACCACTGACGCACAGCGGCAGTAGTGTGTACCATCTACAAGATGCATTGCAGCAACTCACCAAGGCTTCTTTGACAGCACCTTCCAAACCCGTGACTTCTACCACCTAGAAGGACAAAGGCTGCAGATGCATGGGAATACCACCACCTGCAAGTTCCCCTCCAAGCCACCCACCATCCTGACTTGTAACTTTATCACTATTCCTTCACTGTCGCTGGGTCAAGATCCTGGAACTCCCTAACAGCACTGTGAGTGTGCCTACACCCCAACCGGAACAAGAACAGGACCAGCATCCTTGCTTGGAGGTTTGCTAGAGCAATTGGAGCGGGGGGGGGAGGTGGCGGTTGAAACTATTTTGGCAAGGGGATGGGATACAGAGTGGAAGCACAGTAGGGGGTGATGTACAATCAAATATAAATGAGAAGCTAAGTCAGTCTGGAGGGCAGAGTAAATGTAGACCTGTTAAGGCTCAAGCAAATAATGCAAGGCTGGATTGTATCTATTTCAATGCAAGAAGTCTTACTAGTAAGGCAGATGAATTGAGGGCGTTGATTAACACATGGGAATATGAGATTATTGCTATCACAGAGACATGGTTGAGGGAAGGGCAGGACTGGCAACTTAATATCCCAGGGTATAGAATCTTCAGACGTGATAGGGCAGGGGGTAAAAGAGGTGGTATTGCACTGTTGATTAAAGAGTCAATTACTGCAGTAAGGAGGGATGATATCTTAGAAGGTTCCTCTAATGAGGCCATATGGGTAGAACTTAAAAACAAAAAGGGGGCAATCACTTGGCTGGGAGTGCACTACAGGCCTCCAAACAGTCAGGGAGTGATAGAGGAGCAGATATGTAGACAAATCTCAGAGAGGTGTAAAAATAATAGGATAATAATAGTAGGGGATTTCAACTTCCCCTATATTAGAGGGGATAGTATTAGTGCAAAAAGCTTAAAGGGGGCAGAATTCTTCAAGTGCATTCAGGAGAGCTTTTTGAGCCAGTATGTAGAGAATCCTACAGGAGGAGGAGCGTTACTGGACCTAATCCGAGGGAATGAAGCCAGACAAGTGGTAGAAGTGGCCGTGGGGGAGCATTTCGGGGATAGTGACCACAACTCCATAAGATTTAAGGTGGTTATGGAAAAGGACGTAGAGGGACCGGAAATAAAAGTACTGAATTGGGGGAAGGCCAATTTCAATATGATTAAACAGCATCTGGCCAAAGTGGACTGGGAGTATCTTCTAATAGGAAAGTCTACATTAGACCAGTGGGAGTCATTCAGAAAGGAAATTGTGAGGGTTTAGGTCCAACATGTTCCCGTAGAGGTGAAGATTTGGACCAACAAGTCCAGGGAACCCTGGATGTCAAGGGATATAGAGGATTGGATAAGGAAATAAAAGGAGGCCTATAGCAGATTCAGAGCGCTGAAAACAGCGGAGGCCCTACAGGAGTTTAGAAAGTGTAGGGGAGTACTTAAAAAAGTAATTAGGAGAACGAAGAGGGGGCATGAAAAATCACTGGCAGACAAGATAAAGGAAAATCCCAAGGCATTTTGTAAGTATGTTAAGGGCAAGAGGATAACCAGGGAAAAAGTGGGGCCCATTACGGATCAAAGAGGCAATCTGTATGTGAAACCGGAGGACACAGGTGAGGTTTGGAATGATTACTTTTCATCTGTGTTCACTATGGAGAGGGACGATGTAGGTGTAGTGATCAGGGAGGGGGACTCTGATACACTTGATCAAATTAGCATTGAAAAGGAGGAAGTATTAGCTGTATTAGCAGGCTTAAAGGTGGATAAATCCCCATGCCCTGATGAGATATATCCCAAGCTGCTATGTGAGGCAAGGGAGGAGATAACAGGGGCTCTGACACAAATTTTTAAATCCTCTCTGGCCACAGGAGAGGTACCAGAGGATTGGAGGACAGCGAATGTGGTACCATTATTCAAGAAGGGTAGCGGGGATAAACCAGGTAATACAGGCCGGTGAGTCTAACGTTAGCAGTAGGGAAATTCTTGTAAAAAATTCTGAGAGGCAGGATTAATCTACACTTGGAGAGGCAGGGATTAATCAGGGATAGTCAGCATGGTTTTGTCAGGGGGAGATCGTGTCTAACAAATTTGATTGAATTTTTCGAGGAGGTGACGAGATGTGTAGATGAGGATAAAGCAGTTGATGTAGTCTACGTGGACTTCAGTAAGACTTTTGATAAGGTCCCGCATGGGAGATTGGATAAGAAGGTAAGAGCCCATGGGATCCAGGGTAATTTGGCAAATTGGACTGAAAATTTGCTTAGTGGAAGGAGGCAGAGGGTGATGGTCGAGGGTTGTTTTTGCGAGTGGAAGCCTGTGACCAGTGGTGTACCGTAGGGATTGGTGCTGGGACCCTTGCTGTTTGTAGTGTACATTAATGATTTAGATGTGAATATAGGAGGTATGATCAGTATGTTCGCAGACGACACGAAAATTGGTGGTGTTGTAAATAGTGTGGAGGAAAACCTTAGATTACAGGACGATATAGATGAGCTGGTAAGATGGGCGGAGCTGTGGCAAATGTAGTTTAATCCTGAGAAGTGCAAGGTGATGCACTTTGGGAGGCCTCACAAGGCAAGGGAATATACAATGGATGGTAGGACCCTAGGGAGTACAGAGGGTCAGAGGGACCTTGGGGTACTTGTCCATAGATCACTGAAGGCAGCAGCACAGGTAGATAAGGTGGTTAGGAAGGCATATGGGAGACTTGCCTTTATTAGCCGAGGCATAAAATTTAAGAGCAGGGAGGTTATGATGGAGCTTTATAAAACACTGGTTAAGCCACAGCTGGAGTACTGTGTACAGTTCTGGTCACCACACTATAGGAAGGATGTGATTGCACTGGAGAGGGTCCAGAGGAGATTCACCAGGAGCATTTCATTTATGAAGAGAGACTAGATAGGCTGCGGTTGTTTTCCTTGGAGCGGAGAAGGCTGAGGGGGAACCTGATTGATGTATACAAAATAATGAGGAGCATTCATAGGATAGATAAGAAGAGACTTTTTCCCTTAGCGAAGGGGTCAATAACCAAGGGGCATAGATTTAAGGTAAGGGGCAGGAGGTTTAGAGTGGAGTTGAGGAAAAGATTTTCACCTAGAGGGTGGTTGGAATCTGGAACGCACTGCCTGAAGAGGTGGTAGAGGCAGGAACACTCACAACATTTAAGAAGTATTTAGATGAGCACTTGAAATGCCATAACACACAAGGCTACGGGTCAAGTGCTGGAAAATAGGATTAGCTTGAACAGGTGCTTGATGGTCGGCACAGGCGCGTTGGCTGAAGGGCCTGTTTCTGTGCTGTAAACCTCTATGACTCTATGACTGCAGCAGTTCAAGAAGGCAGCTCACAACCACCTTCTCAAGGGAAATTCGGGATGTGCAATAAATGTTGGCCTTGCCAGCGATGCCTACATCCCATGAATGAATTTTTAAAAATAAGGAAATGTTAGGAGGGGTGACAAAGCTTGGTCAAAGAGGTGGGTTTTTCAGAAGGTTCTTATCGGATGAGAGGAGAGGTGGAGAGGCAGAGGGATTCGGAGAGGGAATTCCGGAGTGTGGAGTCTAGGTAGCTGAAAGCACAACTGCAATGGCGGGCCAAAATGGAAGGTGGTGGTGGGGTACACAAGAGGCTGGATTTAGAGCAATGTGAAGTTCTCAGAAGGTTGTATGAGGATAAGAATTTTAAGTCTGTGGCATTGGTAGACCAGGAGCCAATGCAGATCAGTGAGCACATGGCTGATGTGAGAATGGAACTTGGTGCAACTTAGGATACAGGCAGCAGAGTTTTGGACTGGATCCAAACATGACATTTTGAATCACATATTCTCATTTATTTAGATAATAAAAATCTTCCATCTGCTTGTACTTCCTGTTTCTATAATAATTTTCTATCATGCTTTTTTCTGGCATAGTCACGCTTGCGTCTCACAGTTATCCGTCATGTATTCTTTTCTGTTTTCCCATTGATTTTACTTACCATATTTGGTCTCCAATGTAAGAGCTGCTGTTGCTTTCTTAACTTGGGGGCTTCCCATTCTCCATTCTGGCTGGTGTTCTTTCAAGCCTTTGAAGGTTATTTAAAACATTTTTTTAAAAGGCGTTTTTAATTAAGTCTCCCTGCTTCCCCCTGTGGTGACCTGCTCTCACTTGCCATCAGCCTATACCGAACCTGCTCCTGCCTCAGCCTTCCTCCACCTGTTCTTAGCTGCCTCCTACCCCTTCTTGTCACTAACTGGCTCCCTGGTCTGTTTCCTGCTGCCCAATGTCCTTTGGGCCTTTGACCTTGTCACTGTGATTCCTTTTATTCTCCCATCTCCCCATGCCTATTCCTGGGTTTCACTCTCACCTTCTTCCCAGCACTAAGGAGGGCAATGAGCAATTTATATTTCCAAACGCTGATAATGTTTTAATGTATTTTTGCTCACTAACTTAAAGAGCTTCCCAGATCCCTCTGAGCATTGAGTTCAATAATTTCAGAGCATGATTGGCCCCCCTTTTTTATTTTTAGTTTTATTTTTTATTTTTATTTTATTTTCGTTTGTTTCATCATTCATTTTTTTTACCATGTGCCTGCCCACTGTTTTTTTTCATGTTTGAGCTTTTGGCCAGGGCTGTTCATTATTCTGTCATTTAACACCCTCTCTGAACTAACACTTTGTCTTTCACCACATCATTAACATACCGTTTGCCTTTGCTCCATGATCTTCTGGTCACTTATTCCCTGTGACCCTCTACCCTATCAACACCTTCTCTTTTGTTATATTTTGCTCCACTCCCACTTTATTTGCTTAAAACCTATTACATTTCTAATCTTTGCTAGTTCTGATGAAAGGTCACTGACCTTTAACATTAACTCTGCTTCACTCTCCACAGATGTGGCCACACCTGCTGTGTATTTCCAGCATTTTTTGTTTTTATTCCCAGAACCCTCCCTTGACAGAGCCACTCACTCAACATGCGAAAATGTGCTCTGCAGCCACCTCGCAACTCCATTCCCTGACCAACTGGCACTTGTCAGTAAATAAAGTATGTCCTGCAGCCTTTGGGAACTCATCTCCCTGTCACACCTTGACAACCGCCACTTGACACCTGAAAGCAAAAAGAAAAGGCAAAAAGGATTATTTTATGCAGAAGATCATTAGGCCGTGCAATGTCCCATCAGAAATTGTGGTGGAAACTGAATCCAGAAGAACTTTTAAGAGACGTGAATAAATATTTGTAAAATAAAACAAAAATTCAGAGCTGACACAGGTACAATAGACTAAATAGTTTCTGTTGTGTGCTGTAAAATTTTGATTCTGTAAAATATTATTTGTGATTCCATCAGCAACAATGTTAGGCAGGGAATCCCACTCCTTTCGATCAATAGTTCCAGCTGTGCAGCCCATACAGAGTTAGGGTTTCATATGTTTGTGCTAGAGCTGCATTCTCAATCATTTCTTTAATTAGATGCCATATTGTTTTCATTTGAAAATGCTCAAAACTAAACTAACTTTCTTTGTGAACCTATTATGTTGATAGAAACATAGAAACATATAAAAATAGGAGCGGGCTAAGCTGTTCGGCCCTTCGAGCCTGCACCGCCATTCAATACAATCATGGCTGATCATCCAAACTCAGTACCCTGTTCCCACTTTCTCCCCGTATCCCTTGATCTCTTTAGCTCTAAGAACAATATCTAACTCTTTCTTGAATATATTTAATGATTTGGCCTCAACTGCTTTCTGTGGTAGAGAATTCCACAGGTTCACCACTCTCTGGGTGAAGAAATCCCTGCTCATCTCAGTCCTAAATGGCTTCCCCCTTATCCTTAGACTGTGACCCCTGGTCCTGGACTCCCCCGCCATTGGGGACATCCTTCCTGCATCTAGTCTGTCCAGTCCTGTTAGAATTTTGTAGGTTTCGATGAGATTCCCTCTCATTCTTTTAAACTCTAGCGAATACAAGCCTAATCGACCCAATCTCTCTTCATACATCAGTCCTGCCATCCCAGGAATCAGTCTGGTGAACAGTCACTGCACTCCCTCCATAGCAAGAACATCCTCAGATAAGGAGAACAAAACTGCACACAATACTCCAGATGTGGTCTCACCAAGGCCTTGTATAATTGCAGCAAGACATCCTTGCTCATGTACTCGAATCCTCTCGCTATGAAGGCCAACATACCATTTGCCTTCTTAACTGCCTGCTGCACCTGCATGCTTACTTTGAGCGGCTGGTGCATAAGGACACCCAGGTCTCGCTGCACCTCCCCCTTTCCCAATCTATCAACTTATGATGAATGTGCTGTAAACAGAATTGGCAGTTCATGTTGGCCTAGAATTTTAATCTATCTCTCTAGACCAGTCCAATCCAATAGGGGAGATTTCCAGGCCTCCCGCCCAGATTGTTTTCTACACACAGCCCACCAGCCCTAAACTCATGAGTCCCGGCCTCAAACCGGACCAGGCCTCCCATTGATGCTATTGCCAGGCTGCGCAGTCCACCAGCTAGCCATACTACTAACAGTGGGGGCTGGAACCTACCCCAATAATGGAGACAGTTCGAGCACAAAGGTAAGAACAGCTGAGAGAGGCCATTTGGCCCATCTAGCTTACCTTTCCACAGAAACCTGGCAATCCCAACACCACCACACGATCTAACTGCCTCTTGAACAGTTCCATTAAATTTTGCCACTAGCATTCCAGGTAATTGTTCTAGGTTCTGATCGCCCTTTGACACCAGATGTCAAAACTGTGTTGTAAATCAGCTGCCCATTATGGATTCCACCTGACTTTCATTTCTGTTTCCTCATTCAGCTTATTAAAGGCATTTATATAGCACTTTTCATGATTTCAGGATGTCCCAAAGCCAATGAAGTACTTTTGAAGCATAGTTACTGTTGTAATGTAGGAAACCTGGCAGCGAACTTGAAAACAGCAAGGTCCCAGAAACAGCAATGTGATAAATGACCAGATAATCTGTTTTTTGAGATGTTGAAACATAGAAACATAGAAAATAGGAGCAGGAGTAGGCCATTCAGCCCTTCTGGCCTGCTCCGCCATTCAAAAAAGATAGAAGGATAAATTTTAGCCTGGACTCCGGGGGAGGGGTGTGGTGGGGAAGGGTGGGGGGAGCTGTTCTCCTTCAAAATAATGGGATCTTTTACACCACCTAAGAGGCCAGATGTGGCCTCGGTTTAATGTCTCATCTTGAAAGACATCACTCCTGACACGACAGCACACCCGCAGTGCTGCACTGGAGTATCAATGTAAATTCTGTGCTCAGAATATCACGTGCTCAATGGAAGCTGGGAGAGATGGGAACGCATGGGAATGAGAAAGACCTGAAGTGATATAAACTGTGAGAATGAATCAAGAGTCAGGAATGAAAAAGGGATGAAGTATGAGTTTTCCTTAGAGCAGAGAAAGCTAAGAGGTGATTTGATAGAGGTGATTAAAATCATGTGGCATTGAGGTAGAGTAAATAAAGAGAAACTGTTTCCAATGGCAGAAGGGTCAATAACCAGAGGATACCGATTTAAGGTAATTTGCAAAAGAACCAGAGGCAACATGAGGAAAAACTTTTTCATGCAACGACTGGTTAGGATTTAGAATGCACTGCCTGATGGGGTGATGGAAGCAGATTCAACAGTAGCTTTCAAAAGGGAATTAGATAAATACTTGAAGGAGAAAAAAGGGATTTAGGGAAAGAGTGGGGAATTTGACTAACTGGATTACTCTTTAAAGAGCCAGCATGAACTCGAAGAGCTGAATGGCCTCTTTCTGTTCTATAATATTTCATAATTCTATGATTCTACAAAGTCTGAAGGAGTGGGAATCGGACACACGTCCTTCTGTCTCAGAGGCGTCTGTGCTACCAACTGAGTCACAACTGATACCTGCATTTGGACATTGGTAGGCCAGCAGGCCTGCACATACTTGGCGTACTGACATAGTAGTGACAAATCATGAATGAGCCACAGGAACAGGATCTCTTCATGTAGGGAATCCCTGACCTCAAATTAAACTTGGGGCAAGATTGGTATGTGGGGGAGCAAGGCCAGCGACAAGCTCACATTCCCAAAGGCAGTGAGAGTTTAGCTCCTGGAGTTTGCTTCCATATTCAGAATCGGAGTTCCACCCAAACTGAGCCAGATTCACTGTCTGGACACTGGGCGGGTGCAGAAATTGGAGTGGCAGGAGGCCACAGCTGAGGACCCACCGAAATGTTTCCCAGCAGCCATGTAAATGGTGAGCGGGGAGAGGGGTAGCAAGCCTGGGGCAAGGAAGGCTCAAAGTTTCCTTGTGTGGACCCAGGGAAACAGGGAAAAAAACTTACTCTTTCAGACCCTTTCTGCTGTTCCTGCTATGGTAGGAGAGTCATTACTGCTGCCCCACTCAGGCCTCAAGTTAAATGGACAAATTGATCCCCAATGCCATCAATGAATGTCCTTGGTGCCTGCAATTTAAATTTGGGCAGGAAAAGAGTGGGTATGTTTCCTCCTCCATTTTACCAGCCCGCAACGCCACCCACCCAACCCCTGCAATCCCCAGCCTAATTTCCACTGGGACTGAGGATGGGGAGATGTGTTAAAATTGAGATCCCTGGCTCTGGCTCCCTCTTCTGGCTGTCATTTGCCTTGTGAGGGGTGAGGGCAGTGCAAAACAGGAGTTCTGCCCCTGACAAAGCCGTGAGGAACCTCTTCATGCAAATGGGCCACAGCCAATTCTCCCAGAGTTTCCATCTGTCTCTTGCCAGAGTTCCGATGTGAGAAGAGGCCCACAGAATTCCAAAGCCTAAATTTAGAACAGGAAAACTGTTAACAAGCAGATAAACCTAATCTTTAACCGTTCTCTCGATGTAACGTCTTTTTGCTTTATATCAAGAATGAACAGATTGGTATTATGGCTAGACACCAAAGTTTAACTATGGAAACCACATTGAACAGAAGAGATAAATAGATAAATAGAGGCAAATTTATACTGCTGGATAATGAAGCAACAAATGGTCATACAGATTATAAATGGTAATTCCATAAACTCATTTAGCAGCAAAGAAAATTAGATTAACTTCGACTAAATGTCTCCTGAGTGAAATTCATTCGGCATGCATGAAAAAGCTGGTGTATGGGACTAAATTGGAAAGCTCTTGCAAAGAGCTTGCACAGGTGTGATGGGCCAAATGGTCTACAACAGCACTGGAATGTTCAATGAATCCATGATACTCCTTCACAGCATGATTTTATTCACCATATTTCTTCTCATAGTACAAACAGAGCTAAAGGAAACCGATTAATTTTTTTTAAAAGAGAACACTCAAGTCAAAAGACCAAAAGAAACTTGTGTTCAACTTCAACTGCTAAACGTTGCAGCTAGGGTTTTCCCTTCCCTACTTGAACAAAAATTATCCTTATTTTCTTTCCAATCCTGGCTCCAATCTGTCCTTGGTCAGGGAGTTTCAAAGCCCTGAGCATCTCAACAGATACCATCGGTGTCACTGCTGAGCTGACCTACTGAGTGCTCAAATTTCACAGAGAGGAAGCTTTATTTATTTATTTAGAGATACAGCACCGAAACAGGCCCTTCGGCCCACCGAGTCTGTGCCGACCATCAACCACCCATTTATACTAATCCTACATTAATCCCATATTCCTACCCCATCCCCACCTTTCCTCAATTCCCCTACCACCTACCTATACTAGGGGCAATTTATAATGGCCAATTTACCTATCAACCTGCAAGTCTTTGGCTGTGGGAAGAAACCAGAGCACCCGGCGAAAACCCACGTGGTCACAGGGAGGGCTTGCAAACTCCGCACAGGCAGTACCCAGAATTGAACCCAGTCGCTGGAGCTGTGAGGCTGCAGTGCTAACCACTGCGTCACTGTGCCGTTTTGCATGGCCAGGATTCCTTCCATTCCGTCGATGCACTGACTGATTCCAGGGAATTTATTACTAGGGAAAACTTGAGTGCAAATGCCAGTCAGAACTGGGATACAAGTTGCACAAGAACCCAAATGCCTAACAACATAGCTACAAAGCTATAGTCAGAAATAACATCTACTTAAAACAAGAGGAGAGGAATATTTAATGACTAGGCTTCCTGGGAGCCCGCTGTGCACACATTAATCGTTGCGTTTCCTCTATTGCAACAGTGACAACACTTCAAAATGTATTTCAATGGCTGCAAAGTGCTTTGGAACATCCTGAATCGTGCATTTATCTGGCGCCTTTAATGTTGTAAAACGTCCCAAGGCGCTTCAGAGGAATATTATCAAACAAAGTTTGACACCGAACCACATAAGGAGATATTAGGGTTGATGGCAAAAAGCTTGGTCAAAAAAGAAGATTTTAAGGAGTGTCTTAGTGGAGAAAAGAGAGGCAGAGAGCCAAAGAGATTTAGAGAGAGAATTCAGAGCTTAGGGCCTTTACAGCTGAAGGCATGGCCACTGATGGTGGAGCAATTAAAATCAGGGATAGCACAAGGCTAGAATTAGAGGAATGCAGATATCTCAGAAGGTTGTAGGACTGGGGGAGATTACAGAGATTGGGAGGGCCAAGGCCATGGAAGGATTTGAAAACAAGGATGAGAAATTTAAAATAAAGTCATTGCTTAACTGGGAACCAATGTAAGTCAGCAAGCACAGGGGTGATTGGTGAACGGGACTTGGTACGAGTTAGGACAGAGGCAGCAGAGTTTTGGATGCCCTCAAGTTTAGGGAAGGTGGAAGATGCGTGATCAGCCAGGAGGGCATTGGAATAGTCCGGTCTAGAAGCAACAAAGCATGAGGGTTTCAGCAGCGGATGAGCTAAGACAGGGATGGAGTCAGGCAGTGTTACAAAAGTGGAAATAGACACTGTTAGTGATGGAGCCTAGAGAATATCTAGTGCTACAATACCTTTTGTGAATGACTATTGTTGAATTGATTATTTTCCCATTATTGTCAACCGTTAAAGAGTGAGGATAATGTGTTACTCGATGTGAAATAGTCCTGACATGCTCAGAGGCAGACACACTATCAGTGAAGAGACCAGCTTTGACTGCAGGCCGGAAAAGAAGTTTGTCACAGGCATCTCAGGAGACTCCTGATCTGTGTTACACTCCCTGTATTCTGTTACCAGAAATACAGTTATATATGAGACCACTCTACAAGGGAAAGGGCTGTTATCCCTACGAGAACCAAGGATAGAACAATGCTGTGCATAATTTGACAGGCCAACGCTGACTCATTTTGCACAATATGAGGATCATTTACACAAATCAGTAAAACTGGCAGCCATAGGTTTAAATGTTGTGTCACTTTGGTGAATAAGCAGTACATAATGCTCAGACGTTCTGTATTAATAATGAATCATGCAATTATTTGCATCTATGGAACAAGACATTAAGATTATCTTTGATCCACATTTAAAAGTAAATGATACTACGAGATTTCTAGTTAAATCATGCATTTAAAGAAGCCTTCCATTTGATATTATCGCAGTGAAAGTTTGGTGTAAAAGGTCAGAGCAAAGGTCAAAATGGTGTTTCATGCTCTTATGAAGAAGACTCTCCAGAGAATAGTCACTGACTATTTTCTTTAGTGAGATTTATTACTTGTTCGTTGTCATCATAGATTGGTAACCAGTTAGCCTGCAAATACTATTGGATAAATGGCAATCTCGGACTAGGGAGCAAACATTTCTGCCCCAGATCATCAAGAAAAATACATGCTTACCATACGAAATGGGAAGTGCATTCAACTCTGCCAAACATCCCCCATAAACCCAGTTAATAATATAAAATCTAAGTCATTTTGTTTACACTGACTCTGCGGTTAGGATTTCAGCTACAATGAGTAATGCTCAGTTGACTAAGGGGCAGGACAGTAATAATAGTGTGCACACAAACAGAAGGCCATTTGCTCTCAAGTGTAACAGTGATTCTTAAAGCATTAGGCCAATCCTAAAAGAAATGGAAAGAACCTGCATTTCTATAGCATCTTTCATGACTTCAGGACATCCCAAAGCACTTTCCAGTCAATGAAATACTTTATTTTGATGTGTAGTCACTGTTGTAATGTAGGACTGACAGTAGCCAACTCACACTCAGGAAACTTCCACAAACAGCAGTGAGATAAACGACCTGGTCATCTGTTATTTTCTGTGATGTTGGTTAAAGGATAAATATTGGCCAGGACACCAGGGAGAACTCCCCTGCTCTTCTTCAAAAAAGTGTTATAAGATCTTTTACGTCCACCTGAGAGGGTAGACCAGGCTTCGGTTTAACATCTCAGCTAGAAAACAGCACCTCCGGCAGCACTGAGGGAGTGCTGCACTAAAATCCCACCCTGAAATTAAATTGGGCAAAATTTGGGTGGTAGATTTTTGTCCGCTGAGATTTCATTGATTGCAATGTAATGAATAGCAGGCAGATTCTATATGGCATGTATGACCCTCTCAAATTAGCACGTAGTCAATGAAGACGAAAACCTCTCCCCAGATGTTTAAACTTTAACTATAAGCAGTTCCATTTGGGCATTGAACTCAGTTCTTATCCATACGGGTAATAATAGGCATTAAGTTATCTCACTGCTGATATAAAAGAGTCTTCTGCTGCTAAACTGGCCAGTTTTGTGACTTTTTCCCACCCATCTTTATCGTCCAACAAATGCGCAAGGAATATTGTTAGATTAATAAATTTGAAGAGTTGGTGGTGTTCACCTGATGGGTAAATATTACTAAACCCCCTTCTCAGCACACAGCGTGACCTGTCAGGAGGGGATGACGGGAATTTGGGTTCCGAAGTGAGTAGGGTCACAGGATTTTCCATTTATTGCAATTAATGGAGAGAAAACCCTAATTGGAGATATACGCTCTCAGGGATCGAAATTCCATACCAACAGTTAAAGTTCCAACAGAAAGAGCTAATCAAATATTTAGTCATAATAATACAATTTTTAACAAATGAAATTAGCTTTATATAGATAGATTTAATTCAGTAATGTATTGTTAACATAGCCCCATCTAGCAGGCATCTTGCATTTCAACTAACAGGAAAACATTCATCTTCCTGCTGATAATTCCTCATGTTTACACATGTTTGATGGACGACTTCCTTTCATTAGCTTAATGAGTAGCTTCTCTGTGCTATTTCTGCAGACCTTGCTGTGAACTATGGAATATTAAAATAGCACAAGATTCCTAAAACTAGTGGTATTCAAGTCACTTAAAAGTAAGAGTTTTTAAAGTTCATCTCCTAACACTGTCTATTCATTTTTTTTTTACTTCTGCCCAATCATTTATTTTTGCCTAATTACTATGTTTTCTGGAACTTGCAGGAAATTAATATGGAAAATAAGGTACATATTTTAAATGCCTTTTATTATTTGGTACTTGCAGTAAGGAGTGTTGATGAACTGGGCAGTTCATTCTCAATCAAGTTCTTAGTAGGCTTAGCCTAACAGTATGCAACTGTCTCTAATTTGGCACCAATTTGGCACCAATTGGCAATGGCATTCAAACAGTCTTTTGTTTGTTGCAGGAAATTGCAAAAGTATCACACTGGCACAGTAAGGGTGTGCTTCTGAGGTGCAATGTTATGCCAGAGTAGAAAAAGAAAAAAGACTTGCATTTATATAGCACCTTTCACAACCACAGGACATCCCAAAGCACTTTACAGCCAACAAAGTATTCTTGAAGTGTAGTTACTGTTGTAATATAGAAAATGTGACAGCCAATGTGAGCACAGCAAGATTTTACAAATAGCAATGTTAGGCCACAGCTGGAGTATTGTGTACAGTTCTGGTCACCACACTATAGGAAGCATGTGATTGCACTGGAGAGGGATTTTTTTTTTATTCATGCATGGGATGTGGGCGTCACTGGCCTGGCCAGCATTTATTGCCCATCCCTAATTGCCCTTGAGAAGGTGGTGGTGAGCTGCCTTCTTGAACCGCTGCAGGCCATGTGGGGTAGGTACACCCACAGTGCTGTTAGGAAAGGAGTTCCAGGACTTTGACCCAGTGACAGTGAAGGAACGGCAATGTAGTTCCAAGTCAGGATGGTGTGTGACTTGGAGGGGAACTTGCAGGTGGTCGTGTTCCCATGCATTTGCTGCCCTTGTCCTTCTAGTTGGTAGAGGTCGCGGGTTTGGAAGGTGCTGTCGTAGGTGCGTTGCTGCAGTGCATCTTGTAGATGGTACACACTGCTGTCACTGTGCGTCGGTGGTGGGGGGAGTAAATGTTTGTAGATGGGGTACCAATCAAGCGGGCTGCTTTGTCCTGGTGTCGAGCTTCTTGAGTGTTGTTGGAGCTGCACCCATCCAGGCAAGTGGAGAGTATTCCATCACATTCCTGACTTGTGCCTTGTAGCTGGTGGACAGGCTTTGGGGAGTCAGGAGATGAGTTACTCGCCGCAGAATTCCTAGCCTCTGACCTGCTCTTGTAGCCATGGTATTTATATGGCTCCTCAAGTTCAGTTTCTGTTCAATGGCAGCCCCAAGGATGTTGATGGTGGGGGATTCAGAGATGGTAATGCCATTGAATGTCAAGGGGAGATGGCTAGATTCTCTCTTGTTGGAGATGGTCATTGCCTGGCACTTGTGTGGCACGAATGTTACTTGCCACTTATCAGCCCAAGCCTGGATATTGTCCAAGTCTTGCTGCATTTCTACACAGACTGCTTCAGTATCTGAGGAGTCATGAATGGTGCTGGACATTGTGCAATCATCAGCGAACATCCCCACTTATGATTGAAGGAAGGTCATTGATGAAGCAGCTGAAGATGGTTGGGCCTAGGGCACTACCCTGAGGAACTCCTGCAGTGATGTCCTAGAGCTCAGATGATTGACCTCCAACAACCACAACCATCTTTCATTGTGCTAGGTATGACTCCAGCCAGCGCAGGATTTTCTCCCTGATTCCCATTGACCTCAGTTTTGCTAGGGCTCCTTGCTGCCATACTCGGTCAAATGCTGCCTTGATGTCAAGGGCAGTCACTCTCACCTCACCTCTTGAGTTCAGCTCTTTTGTCTATGTTTGAACCAAGGCTGTAATGAGGTCAGGAGCTGAGTGGCCCTGGCGGAACCCAAACTGAGCGTCACTGAGCAGGTTATTGCTAAGCAAGTGCCACTTGATGGCACTGTTGATGACACCTTCCATCACTTTACTGATGATTGAGAGTAGACTGATGGGGCAGTAATTGGCCGGGTTGGACTTGGCCTGCTTTTTGTGTACAGGACACACCCTGGGCAATTTTCCACATTGTAGGGTAGATGCCAGTGTTGTAGCTGTACTGGAACTGCTTGGCTAGGGGCGCGGCAAGTTCTAGAGCACAGGTCTTCAGTACTATTGCCGGAATATTCTCAGGGCCTATAGCCTTTGCAGTATCCAGTGCCTTCAGTCATTTCTTGATATCACGCGGAGTGAATCGAATTGGCTGAAGTCTGGCATCTGTGATGCTGGGGACTTCAGGAGGAGGCCGAGATGGATCGTCAACTCGGCATATCTTACTGAAGATTGTTGGAAATGCTTCAGCCTTATCTTTTGCGCTGATGTGCTGGGCTCCCCCATCATTAAGGATAGGGATATTTGTGGAGCCTCCTCCTCCAGTTAGTTGTTTAATTGTCCACCACCAGTCACGGCTGGATGTGGCAGGACTGCAGAGCTTAGATCTGATCCGTTGGTTATGGGATCGCTTAGCTCTGTCTATCGCATGCTGCTTTTGCAGTTTGGCATGCAGATAGTCCTGTGTTGAAGCTTCACCAGGTTGACACCTCATTTTGAGGTATGCCTGGTGCTGCTCCTGGCACGCCCTCCTGCACTCTTCATTGAACCAGGGTTGGTCTCCTGGCTTGATGGTAATGGTAGAGTGGGGGATATGCCGGGCCAGGAGGTTACAGATGGTGGTTGAGTACAATTCTGCTGCTGCTGATGGCCCACAGCGCCTCATAGATGCCCAGTTTTGCATTGCTAGATCTGTTCAAAATCTATCCCATTTAGCACAATGGTAGTGCCACACAACACGAAGGAGGGTATCCTCAATGTGAAGGTGGGGGAGGCGGTGACGCAGTGGTATTGTCACTGGACTAGTAACCCAGAGACCCAGGGTATTGCTCTGGGGACATGAGTTCAAATCACACCTCAGCAGAAAGTGGAATTTGAATTCAATTAATAAATTAATAAATCTGGAAATAAAAAAAGCTAGTCTAATGATGGCCATAAAACCATTGTCGATTGTTGTAAAAACCTATCTGGTTCACTAATGTCCTTTAGGGAAGGAAATCTGCTGTCCTTACCTGGTCTGGCCTACATGTGACTCCAGGCCCATAGCAATATGGTTGCCTCTTACATGCCCTCTGAAATGGCCGAGCAAGCCACTCAGTTGTACCTAACCGCTACGAAGTCAATAAAAAGGAATGAGACCGGATGGACCACCCGGCATCGACCTAGGCACCGGAAACGTCAACGGCAAACCCAGCCCTGTCGACCCTGCAAAGTCCTCCTTACAAACATCTGGGGGCTTGAACCAAAGTTGGGAGAGCTGTCCCACAGACTAGTCAAGCAACAACCTGCCATAGTCATACTCATGGAATCATACCTGACAGACAATGTCCCAGACACTGCCATCACCATCCCAGGGTATGTCCTGACCCACCGGCAAGACAGACCCACCAGAGGTGGTGGCACAGTGGTATACAGTAGGGAGGGAGTTGCCCTGGGAGTCCTCAACATTGACTCTGGACCCCACGAAGTCTCATGGCATCAGGTCAAACATGGGCAAGGAAACCTCCTGCTTATTACCACCTACCACCCTCCCTCAGCTGATGACTCAGTACTCCTCCCTGTTGAACAGAACTTGGAGGAAGCACTGAGAGCGGCAAGGGTACAGAATGTACTCTGGGTGGGGGACTTCAATGTCCATCACCAAGAGTGGCTCGGTAGCACCACTACTGACCGAGCTGGCCGAGTCCTAAAGGACATATCTGCTAGACTGGGTATGTGGCAGGTGGTGAGGGAACCAACAAGAGGGGAAAACATACTTTTTTTTTTAGAACATTACAGCGCAGTACAGGCCCTTCGGCCCTCGATGTTGCGCCGGTCATCTGACCTACACTATTCCATTTCCATCCATATGTCTATCCAATGACCACTTAAATGCCCTTAAAGTTGGCGAGTCTACTACTGTTGCAGGCAGGGCGTTCCACGCCCCTACTACTCTCTGCGTAAAGAAACTACCTCTGACATCTGTCCTATATCTTTCACCCCTCAACCTAAAGCTATGTCCCCTCATGTTTGCCATCATCATCCGAGGAAAAAGACTCTCACTATCCACCCTATCTAACCCTCTGATTATCTTGTATGTCTCTATTAAGTCACCTCTCCTCCTCCTTCTCTCTAACAAAAACAACCCCAAGTCCCTCAGCCTTTCCTCGTAAGACCTTCCTTTCATACCAGGCAACATCCTAGTAAATCTCCTCTGCACCCTTTCCAAAGCTTCCACATCCTTCCTATAATGCGGTGACCAGAACTGCACGCAATACTCAAGGTGCGGCCTCACCAGAGTTTTGTACAGCTGCATCATGACCTCGTGGCTCCGAAACTCGATCCCCTTACTAATAAAAGCTAACACACCATATGCCTTCTTAACAGCCCTATTAACCTGGGTAGCAACTTTCAGGGATTTATGTACCTGGACACCAAGATCTCTCTGCTCATCTACACTACCAAGAATCTTCCCATTAGCCCAGTACTCTGCATTGCTGTTACTCCTTCCAAAGTGAATCACCTCACACTTTTCCGCATTAAACTCCATTTGCCATCTCTCAGCCCAGCTCTGCAGCCTATCTATGTCCCTCTGTACCCTACAACACCCTTCGACACTATCCACAACTCCACCGACCTTCGTGTCATCCGCAAATTTACTAACCCACCCTTCTACACCCTCATCCAGGTCATTTATAAAAATGACAAACAGCAGTGGCCCCAAAACAGAACCTTGCGGTACACCACTAGTAACTAAACTCCAGGATGAACATTTGCCATCAACCACCACCCTCTGTCTTCTTTCAGCTAGCCAATTTCTGATCCAAAGCTCCAAATCACCTTCAACCCCATACTTTCGTATTTTCTGCAATAGCCTACCGTGGGGAACCTTATCAAACGCCTTACTGAAATCCATATACACCACATCCATGGCTTTACCCTCATCCACCTGTTTGGTCACCTTCTCGAAAAACTCAATAAGGTTTGTGAGGCACGACCTACCTTTCACAAAACCGTGCTGACTATCGCAAATGAACTTAATCTTTTCAAGATGATTATAAATCCTATCTCTTATAACCCTTTCCAACATTTTACCCACAACCGAAGTAAGGCTCACAGGTCTATAATTACCAGGGCTGTCTCTACTCCCCTTCTTGAACAAGGGGACAACATTTGCTATCCTCCAGTCCTCCGGCACTACTCCTGTCGACAATGACGACATAAAGATCAACAACAACGGCTCAGCAATCTCCTCCCTGGCTTCCCAGAGAATCCTAGGATAAATCCCATCTGGCCCAGGGGACTTATCTATTTTCACTCTTTCCAAAATTGCTAACACCTCCTCCTTGTGAATCTCAATCCCATCGAGCCTAGTAGGCTGTATCTCAGTAATCTCCTCGGCAACATTTTCTTTCTCTACTGTAAATACTGACGAAAAATATTCATTTAACGCTTCCCCTATCTCCTCTGATTCCGCACACAACTTCCCACTACTATCCTTGATTTGGCCCTGTTCTAACTCTTATCATTCTTTTATTCCTGATATACCTATAGAAAGCCTTCGGGTTTTCTTTGATCCTATCCGCCAATGACTTCTCGTGTCCTCTCCTTGCTCTTCTTAGCCCTCCCTTTAGATCCTTCCTGGCTAGCTTGTAACTCTCAAGCGCCCTAACTGAGCCTTCACGTCTCATCCTAACATAAGCCGCCCTCTTCCTCTTGACAAGCGCTTCAACTTCTTGAGTAAACCACGGCTCCCTCGCTCGACAACTTCCTCCCTGCCTGACAGGTACATACTTATCAAGGACACGCATTAGCTGCTCCTTGAATAAGCTCCACATTTCGTTTGTGCCCATCCCCTGCAGTTTCCTTCCCCATCCTACACATCCTAAATCTTGTCTAATCGCGTCATAATTTCCTTTCCCCCAGCTATAATTCTTGCCCTGCGGTATATACCTGTCCCTGCCCATCGCTAAGGTAAACCTAACCGAATTGTGATCACTATCGCCAAAGTGCTCACCTACATCTAAATCGAACACCTGGCCGGGTTCATTACCCAGTACCAGATCCAATGTGGCATCGCCCCTGGTTGGCCTGTCCACATACTGTGTCAGAAAACCCTCCTGCACACACTGGACAAAAGCAGACCCATCTAAAGTACTCGAACTATAGTATTTCCAGTCAATATTTGGAAAGTTAAAGTCCCCCATAACCACTACCCTGTTACTCTCGCTCCTGTCGAGAATCATCTTCGCTATCCTTTCCTCTACATCTCTGGAACTATTCGGAGGTCTATAGAAAACTCCCAACAGGGTGACCTCTCCTCTCCTGTTTCTAACCTCGGCCCATACTACCTCAGTAGACGAGTCCTCAAACGTCCTTTCTGCCGCTGTAATACTTTCCTTGATTAACAATGCCACACCCCCCCCTCTTTTACCCTCTTCTCTGTTCTTACTGAAACATCTAAATCCCGTAACCTGCAACATCCATTCCTGCCCCTGCTCTACCCATGTCTCTGAAATGGCCACAACATCAGGATCCCAGGTACCAACCCATGCTGCAAGCTCACCCACCTTATTCCGGATGCTCCTTGCGTTGAAGTAGACACACTTTAAACCAAGTTCTTGCTTGCCAGTGCCCTCTTGCGTCCCTGTAACCTTATCCCCTACCTCACTACTCTCAACAGCCTGTACACTGGAACTACAATTTAGGTTCCCATTCCCCTGCTGATTTAGTTTAAACCCCCCCGAAGAGCACTAACAAATCTCCCCCCCAGGATATTGGTACCCCTCTGGTTCAGGTGAAGACCATCCTGTTTGTAGAGATCCCACCTACCCCAGAAAGAGCCCCAATTATCCAGGAAACCAAAACCCTCCCTCCTACACCATCCCTGCAGCCACGTGTTCAACTCCTCTCTCTCCCTATTCCTCTCTTCGCTAGCACGTGGCACGGGCAACAACCCAGAGATAACAACTCTGGTTGTTCTCGCTCTAAGCTTCCACCCTAGCTCCCTGAATTTCTGCCTTAAATCCCCATCTCTCTTCCTACCTATGTCGTTGGTGCCTATGTGGACCACGACTTGGGGGTGCTCCCCCTTCCCCTTAAGGATCCCAAAAACACGATCAGAGACATCACGTACCCTGGCACCTGGGAGGCAACACACCAACCGTGAGTCTCTCTCGTTCCCACAGAACCTCCTATCTGTTCCCCTAACTATGGAGTCCCCAATGACTAATGCTCTGCTCCTCTTCCCCTTTCCCTTCTGAGCAACAGGGACAGACTCTGTGCCAGAGACCTGCACCCCATTGCTTACCCCTGGTAAGTCCCCCCCCCCAACAGTGTCCAAAACGGTATACCTGTTGTTGAGGGAAACGGCCACAGGGGATCCCTGCACTGCCTGCTGGTTCCCTTTCCTTCCCCTGACGGTAACCCATCTACCTACTTCTTTTACCTGAGGTGTGACTGCCTCCCTATAACTCCTGTCAATAATCCCCTCCGCCTCCCGAATGATCCGAAGTTCATCCAGCTCCAGCTCCAGTTCCCTAACGCGGTCTGCGAGGAGCTGGAGTTGGGTGCACTTCCCGCAGATGCAGTCAGCAGGGACACTCTTGGCGACCCCTACCTCCCACATTCTGCAGGAGGAACATACAACTGCCTTTACCTCCATTCCCACTATTCTAGATTCCCAACAAATCTACTGAAAAACCAAACGAAAAAAAAAGTCAAAACTTGTTCGCTTAGCAATCCGACGGACTGAACTTTTTAAATAAAAAGCTTACCTTATCAACACACCAGAGTCCTTTTTTTTTTGGTTAGAGGAGGAGGGTGGGTGGGAGACACTACACGTGTAGTGTCTCGGGTACTGCCACTGCCCAAATAAATAGTTTTCCCTTACCCAGCAGTCCCCTGGTCCTCCGAAACAAAAGGGGATTAACTTGTAACTTACTGAAATTGACCGCTCAGCTGTAAGTCCGCTCCGCACCTCCTTGACCTCGTCCTCACCAATCTGCCTGCCGCAGATGCATCTATCCATGACAGTATTGGTAGGAGTGACCACTGGTGCAGAGGAGATTCATCAGGATGTTGCCTGGGCTGCAGCATTTCAGTTATGAAGAGAGACTGGATAGGCTAGGGTTGTTTTCCTTAGAGCAGAGAAGGCTGAGGGGTGACCTGATTGAGGTATACAAATTATGAGGGGCATAGATAGGGTAGATAGGAAGAAACTTTTTCGCTCAGCAGAGCGGTCAATAACCAGGGGCATAGATTTAAGGTAAGGGATTTGAGGAAAAAGGTTTTCACTCAGAGGGTGGTTGGAATCTGGAACTCACTGCCTGAAGGGGTGGTAGAGGCAGGAACCCTCACAACACTTAAGAAGTATTTAGATGAGCACTTGAAACACCATAGCATACAAGGCTACGGGCCAAGTGCTGGAAAATGGGATTAGAATAGTTAGGTGCTTGATGACCGGCACAGACATGATGGGCCGAAGGGCCTATTTCTGTACTGTATAACTCTATGACTCTACATCCACCTAAGATGGCAGACAGAATCTTGGTTTAACACTTCATCCCAAAGACAGCACAACATTACCTCAGCTTTGATTTTTGCACTCAAGTCATGTAGTGAGACTTGAATCCACAGTCTTCTCACCTCAGAGGTGAGTAGTACCACCAATTGAGCCACAACTGACACCTGACTACTGCACGTGGAGAAAATGTATAATGGCAGGGCTGATATGCTAGTGGAACAAACTCATTAGTGTCACACACGTAGTCATTCATAACTCCTTCGACAGTAAATTACCAATAATGAGTTTCATGAAATCATTAAACTGCCATATCGCTTCACCAACACATTGAATAAGCAAAACGTCACTGTTAAACAAACATTGAGAATGCAGACGTACCAGAATTAATATACTTTTAATGAATTGAAGTAAGTGACAAGAACAATACAACAGTGCATTACACTGGAAAATCAAATGCTGTTTTGAAAATCCTAGACCTTTCCTTCCAGATTGATTTAAATACTTCTGCAACAAAAGCACTTTGTATGAACTGAAATATTCTGGCAAACCCCTTTTTTATTTTGTGTTCAGGAAATGGCAGAATTTGTAACTAGAATGTCAAAAGTAACCCACCATTCCATTCCATCCTAGCAAAATCAGAAGTTGGCATTATGGGATGAGAGAGCTGCTGCTGATATGCTTAGAAACAGGAGATCCCCCATTCAGTTAGATCATGGCTGATCTTAACTCCATCTACACATCTCACTTCCGTATCAATTTCCATAATCAATGCCGAACAAAAAAAAATCTATCAACCTCAGTTCTGAAATTCTCTATTGACCCCCAGTCTCAACAACTTTTGGGGGACAACTTTTTTCCCTCCATGGCCTTGCCCCTCTCTGTCTCTGTAATCTCCTGTGGTCCCATAACCCTCCAAGGTGTCTGTGCTCCTCTAATTCTGGCCTCTTGTGCATCCCTGGTTTTAATTGCTCCACCACTGGTGACCATGCCTTCAGTAGCCTCAGCTGCTGGCTTTTGAATTCCCTCCCTTCGCCTCTCCGCCTCCCCACCTCACTTTCCTCCTTTAAGACACTCCTTAATGACCTACCTCTTTGACTAAGATTTTAGTCATCTGACCTAACATCTCCTTTTGTGTCACAGTGAAAAACTTGGTTCCCCAATGCTCCTCCAAAATGCCTTAGGGCGTTTCATTATGATAAATGCAGTATATAAATATAAGTTGTTGTTGTTGGGAGAGAGTTCCAGATTTCCATTATGCTTTGTGTGAAAGAAGTGCTTCCTGACATCACACCTGAACTCTCATTTGATATTTATGCATGCTTGTTCTGGATTCCCCCACCAGAGGAAATAGTTTCTCTCTATCTACTCCATCAACTTTTTAAATCATTAACCTCTTAATTAGATCACCTCTTAATCTTCAAGGGAGTACAAGGCAAGCCTGTGCAACCTGTAATTTTTTTTCTTCATTTGTGGAATGCGAGTGTCACTGGCAAGGGCAGAATTTATTGCCCATCCCTAATTGCCATTGAGAAGGTGGTGGTGAGCCACCTTCTTGAACCGCTGCAGTCCATGTGAGGTAGGTACACCCACAGTGCTGTTAGAGAGGGAGTTCCAGGATTTTGACCCAGCGACAGTGAAGGAACGGCAATATAGTTCCAAGTCAGGATGGTGTGTGACCTGGCAGGGAACTTGCAGGTGGTGGTGTTGTCACATGTCTGCTGCCCTTGTTCTTCCAGGTGGTACAGGTTGCGGGTTTGGAAGGTGCTGTCGAAGGATCCTTGGCAAGTTGTTGCAGTGCATCTTGTATATGATACACGCCGCTGCTGATGTGCGCCGGTGGTGGAGGGATTGAATGTAGAAGGTGGTGGATGGGGTGCTGATCAAGCAAGCTGCTTTGTCATAATTTTAGCCCTAATATCATTAAAGTGAATCTGCGCTGCACCCTCTAAGGCCAATATATCTTTCGTGAGGTGTGATGCCCAATTTCTAAAGTCGGTTTGAATGTATTTTGATTCAGTGTATTATTTGGGACATGCCACACAAACTAGATTGCCTTTCAATGCCACTTCCCTGTCCAGCTTTGCTAAGTTATTCATTATTCATTATTGCTATGGATGACCCTTCTCTCCCACATAGGGAAACATGACCCTAATTAGTTTTGGATGAGATCTGTGTGTCACAACCTTACAATCCATCTAACAAATCGAAGGCATCCTGCTGGAGGCCTTTATTGATCAACAATTGCAATGATGTTCTGGCTGCCTTCCCATCTTCCACCTTCCATTAACTTAAGCTCATCCAAAACTCTACAGCCTGTATCCTAACTCTCACTGTTCACCCAACACCTCTGTGTTCATTGACCTACACTGTACTAGATCTCATCCCTGAACATCTCCATTTTAAAATTCTCACCCTTGTGTTCAAATCCCTCCATGGCCTTGCCCCTCCCTACCTGTGACCTCCTCCAGGCCTACAACCCTCCAAGTCTGTACTCCTGTCCAGTAACCCCTTCCTTCAAACTACCATTGTTTTTTGTGAAGCACAATGGGATATTTTAGTACATTAAAGGTACTATATCAATGCAAATGGTTGTTGTAATGCATGAGTCAAAGGCAATTAATCCAGGCTGACACTCCAGTACAGTATTGAGGGAGCAGTGCACTGTTGGTGGTGCCAATTTTTCAGATGAGATCTTAAACCAAGATGCTAGCTGCCTTTTCAGGTGGATGTATAAGATCAGATGTGTAAGATAATAACAGATGAATTCCCTTGGATATCCTCATCAACTACAACAATTTGCATTTATATAGTGCTTTTCCCCAAAGACACATTGTACAGCGAGCTCGCCACTGGTATCAGACCCACCGGCCGTCCATGTCTCCGTTATAAAGACGTCTGCAAACGCGACATGAAATCGTGTGACATTGATCACAAGTCGTGGGAGTCAGTTGCCAGCATTCGCCAGAGCTGGCGGGCAGCCATAAAGACAGGGCTAAATTGTGGCGAGTCGAAGAGACTTAGTAGTTGGCAGGAAAAAAGACAGAGGCGCAAGGGGAGAGCCAACTGTGCAACAGCCCCAACAAACAAATTTCTCTGCAGCACCTGTGGAAGAGCGTGTCACTCCAGAATTGGCCTTTATAGCCACTCCAGGCGCTGCTTCACAAACCACTGACCACCTCCAGGCGCGTATCCATTGTCTCTCGAGATAAGGAGGCCCAAAAGAATAGTGCTTTTAATGTGGTAAAACTGCTTCACAGGAAAGTTATCAAACAAAATTTGACACCGAACCACATAAGGAAATGCTGAGACAAGTGACCAAAAGTTTGGTGAAAGATGTAGGTTTAAAGGAGCATCTTAAAGGACAGGTAGGGAGGCGGAGAGGTTTAGGGAGGGAATTTCAAATCTCGGCACTTAGGCAGCTGAAGACATGGCCACCTATGATGGAATGAAGAAAAACGGGGATGAGCAAGAGGCCAGAATTCGAGGACTGCAGAGATCCTGGATAGTTGTGGGGCTGGAGGAGATTACAGAGATAGGGAAGGGCGAGGCCATGGAGGGACTTGAAAATGAGGGTGAGAATTATACAATCAAGAGATTGCCTGACATGTAGTCGGTGGAGTACAGCGATGATGGGTAAATGGGAGTTGGTCCAACACAGCATACAAAAGTTACCACGTCGTTTTAAGAACCCAGTCGGTTTGCTAATGTCCTACAGGGAAGAGGCTCCTCTGGCCTACATGTAACTCCATCCCATACTAAATGGCTGACTCTCAATGCTGCCTTTGCAATATCCCCCCGCCCCACCCCCCCAAAAAAATCACCAGCCCAGTCTTATTAAAAGAAAAACCTGAAAGGTTACGAAGATATAAATACGCTCAAAAGTTCCACAGTTTAGGAAAATAACTGACACAACATCTTGCAACCAAAAAAAAATATGTTTTTGCACTTTTTGCATTTCCTAGATCTATTTACAAGAAATCCCGCATGGACAAAGTGCTTCAATTGGAAATACGAAATACAATTAAAGTAACATTTTGTACATCTTTTGTAAGTGGGCTTGAAATGGAGTGGCAGAGTCTGCTGGTGACACACTTCACCAAGTCATCCCTGCCGAAAGCAGACTATTTCCTTCGAGTAATTTTATGCCACTTAGTAACTTGGTAATTGATAAATGCAGTATCAAGCAGCAAACATGTCTGAGCTCTTTAGATATGATGGACATTGGGAGGAGTGTTGGGAAGGAGAGTGGGCGGGAGGTGGAGGAGGAGGGGGGGTTAGTGGTATATTTACATGTGTGGAATGGGAACAGCTTTCGGACGCGGTTCAGTGCTGATGTTGGGGCCCCTCACTCATTACCTCGTGTCACTCTTGAGAGTGAACAGTGCCTTGAGTTTGGCTAGTAATCATAGTCGCATTCTGGGCTCCGTGTGTGTGGCCAATTTGCTCAGCTGAAGGCCACTGGCCATTTCTTTGTGCTTGACATTCCTGAGCATGGAGCAGGGGCTGAGCTCTCTCTGACAGATGATGGCCGGGGTTTGTTGCTGTTTTCGAGGCACTTCAGGGTAAGGAAAAGTGTGTTTTTTTCTTAATTTGGTATCTTGTGCTGACTGACTGCTTTTCAGTGCCCGCTGTGTCCGAGAACACTACACTCAGAAAGAAACAACAGCATGAAGTAAGTGGGAGGGAAAGAGTTTTACAGTGTGAAAGCTTTACTGGGGCAGTGTATCCTTAATAGAGAAAGAGAGAAAAAAAACTTCCTGTTAAAATAGAAAGACTGCGAGAATAGTTTGGGGAATTGTTGTTTATGTTAGGGCATGGAAGTGAAGTTTGCGTTGGGGTCGCTGATAATTCCAGGAAAGCGAGAAAAATAAGTCTAGATTAATTTAAACTTGCAGCCACAAAGCAGTCAGACCCCAACATGCTGTCTGTCTAAATTCTTATTCTCATCACCAGTCTACCCCAGTCTTAAATAAAAAGTAACTCGTTATCGACAGTGATCTTTCAGGGAACATTTGTCACTGGTTATGTGCCAGGGAACACTTTCCCTCTCAACGCAGCTTTCCCTGTACTTCAATAAAATGCTGAAGCGGCGAGCTGTCTTTAAAAAGGACAGTGTGTATCAGACGGGGCTCTCAAACGGAACAGAACCGCTGTTTTTTTGGAGATCCAACTAATGAAAGCAACAAACCAGCAGGATAATGATAAACTGAATAGCGCTTCTCAGTTTCCAAACACATAGCCCTGTCTCCCCTGGGAGGGGAGACCTGTTGTGTTACTGATGGTAAAAGATATTGTTAAAAACGCTTGTCTTCAATCATCGATCCACAGGAGCAATTAAACAAGATCCTTTCTCAGGAAATGGCACTTTTACAATTCTACAAATGGCTCTGGGTATCAAAGCGTTAGAGAGGAAAGAACAAAATTGTTTCAATTAGATCGCACACTTTGTGTGCAATTCTGCGGTTTGACTGAGGTAAATAGATCAGGGTTTCACAGACCAGACTCAGAATGATTGTAGGAGAGGGTTGAGGGGGGAAGCGTATTGCTATGGGGCACAGTGGCCACATGGTTCCCCACTAACTGGATCAATAGGTCACAGATTAAACTCCATCACCTACCTCTCCTCCTTCAGTTCTCATTGTATCTGTGACATTGATCCTGTTGAAACTTCATTTGCCCTCAGCATTGTTAAAGTCTGCTAATAATGAACATTCATAAAGAAAAAGGACTTAGGACTGAATTTAGTGAGCCCGTTGTGAGCAGACCCGTAAATGTGCGTGCTTCTCGCTAGTCATGTAGGCGGCTGGCCCACAGTGATCACGCGGCGGCCAGCCGCTTTACATAATGGTGGCTTGGTGCCTGGCCAATCATGTGGCGGGGCAGGGATGTGGATGCTGAATACGGTGTCGGTTGTCTCCGGGGCAGGTGCTGGTGCTGTATTTAAAGCCCTGCCAGCACAGCTTGCATTGCTACCTTGGACTCATTTGCTGCTTGTTATTCACTGCTAAGACCTGTGACTCCTCACCACTCCCGCCACAGGATTGCAGAGGCAAGTCACAGGGTGCCCCCACGGTTCAGCGATGCCTCCCTCGAGATTCTCCTCAGGGTTCAAGGGAAAGGCAGGAGGTCCTCTTCCTCACTGATGGAAAGAAGAGATCCTCCCGCCTGACCAAGCAAGCCTGGATGGAGATAGCTGAGGAAGTCAGCAGCTGTGGGGTCAATGACCTCCTACGTTCGACCAAGGACTGCTCCATAATTCTCTCTTTAGTTATTGCATGTGGCTACGCGGGAGGAAGTGAGATATGGGGAGGGAGGCACTGCACCTGTGCAGGCAGAGGGGCTGGGCGTCACCTCACCCTGATGATGCATGGCTGCATCTCGGACACAAGCCGCTTTCCTTCACAGCTCACCCCTATTATCTCCCCTGAGAGTGGGCATGAGCTATATAGGGGGTGAGGGGCTGCCACTAGCAAAGCTGTCATGTTGATCACTCTGCGAAGTATGACTGTCTCCCTCTTTCCACTTGCAGGCCAAGAGGGCCCATAACAGGAGGGAGACATACCGGACAGGCGGAGGCATCCCAGATCCTCAGCCTCTCTTGCTAGCTGAGGAGGAAACACTGGAATTAGCAGGATCCCAGGGCAGCCACTCCATATCTGATGGAGAGACTGGAGTCGCTTTACAGGAGAGTGAGGATTGTCTTCCATCGACATACAATTCACTTCTGGAGACTCACGTTACGCATGGCTGGCATGACGAGATCTGCACAGCCTAACCTGCACATGTTTGCGTTCTGTCATCCAGGTTGCCGTCTGAAGGCGATTCCAACAGAAGGGGGACAGCTGTCAACCTCTGAGGAAGAACCGCAGTCAGGGGAAGCACCGTCCTATGACTCTCCTGCTCCTTCCACCAACGCAGGAACTTTCACCTCGGTGGGTTTTCGCTCGGCTGTGGAATTAGGGTCACAAGCTGGTGAGAGCACTGCACATGTGCCTGAGCAGCTGGCTGTGGCTGAGACATCCAAGGCTTCTGACAGTCGTAGGTCTGTGTGAGGCCAGGCCCAAGCTGACCCCTAGGCTGCTGACGAGCCTCGGGTATTGACAGCACAGAACATGCTGGAGTTGCAGAGAGGGGTAAGGCAACATCTGACAGCGATGCCAGAGGCAATGAGTGGCCATGAGTGGATGATGGAGGAGTCTATCCATGCCATGAGTGCTGCCATGTCTCAGGCACATGAGCACATAGCTTCCTCCATCAAGAGGTTGGTGACCCTCATGGAGAGCCAGATCCCACAGATGCTCGCAGACCTGCACACCATCACCTTGGCCGTGAGCTCAAAGCAATAGTGGCATGACGAGAGAAGGATGAGGCGCCTGGAGTCTTCTCCAGCTCCTCATCCTTCTCTGGTGAGTAGGGAGGTTCAAGTGAGCTGTGAAAGGGAGGAGGAGAGGTGAGCATCCTCAGCTGGGCCTCCCCTCAGGGCGCTCTGAGTGTGGACACCAGCTCCCGAGCCCCTCCGCCAGTGAGCCCAGCTCCAGTAGCTGCGATTCCCGAGGAGAGTCCTACACCTGTGCAGGAAACCCTCAGGCAGCTGGGGCCTTCCAGGCCTCAGGCAGCCAGAGGATGGCCTCCGAAGTCATCAGAAGCCAAGGGGCAGTGTGATCAGGAGCCTGCCTCCAGCCCAGCTGCTGGCGCTGGTGTCACACCTCGTAGAAGTACTCGCAAACATATAAAGAAAAC
This sequence comes from Heterodontus francisci, assembly GCF_036365525.1. Lineage (NCBI taxonomy): Eukaryota > Metazoa > Chordata > Chondrichthyes > Heterodontiformes > Heterodontidae > Heterodontus > Heterodontus francisci. Next base: position 13,179,455 of record NC_090385.1, read on the forward strand.
CACCTAGAGATACTGGGAGCTTCTCAGGTGCTTGAAATTTGATCTTTGCTTCATCATATAAAGTTCTTTTGTTCTTGAAATTAAGATTCATTGTGTAAAAGTGATTATTCTATCATACCTTAATTGTGAGCTGCTGACTTCACCCTTCCCCCTTAGTGGATGTCAATGTAGGCACAGCCCTCATTTTCATAGAGTCTCATTGGCCAAAGTGTGTGGTTCAGCTGGGCACGAGGCACAGAAGACAAATAGAAAGGAGGTGACAGACTGCATGCATTGAAGTGAGTTTTTCCTGATCTTACTCTGAGTGGCCATCATGGTGGCTGGAAGTGGGTAAGTTTGAAATTGGTGCATCGCTCAATCTGCCTGGTCTCCAGTGCAAGGGCTTCAACATCCAATGCTGCTTGCTCATCTCCCTCCTCCGCATCCTCCTGGTCAGTGGAGGAGTGTCATTCAATCATGTCCTCATCACACAAGGCCTCCCACCCCCCATTTTCCTCTTAATTGCAAGACCCTCATTGAATCGCAATGAAAAAGATGCAAATGTATTAAAACTAAGTCTTTAGCAATTTAAATAGCATTCCTGTTGTGTCGGGTCGGTGAGGCTGCCTTGGTACTTTCCAGCTGCTGGCTAAATCCGGAACCGACGTCATGACATCATATTTCCGGGCGGACGTATCTGATGCAATTCTCCAACTCCCCATACCACCATTCCCACTGCAAACAGCCATACTAACTTCAGCCCTTACATTTATATAGCGCCTTTCACAACCTCAAAGTGTTTTACAGCCAATTAAGTACTTTTTGAAGTGCAGTCAACTTTCTAATGTAGGAAACGTGGCAGCCAATTTGTGCATAGCAAGGTCCCACAAACAGGATTGTGATAATGATCACAATAATACCAACTCCACCGTCTCATAAATCAAGAGACAAGCTCTGAAAAATCTAGAGATTTAGTATATAAATCAGAAGTTACTTTTTTCAAAGATTAATCTATGAAAAAACTGAAAGACAGATACAGAAGTATCAAAAAAGCTTACTTCCTTGTGATCTGTCAAATATTAACAATAATGACTTTATTTAACCACTAGGAAAAAATACCCTTGTAATAGGTAAATCTGGGCAATACTTAACAAATTAAAATGTTCTACAAGGAAATGTTAACAAATGCTTGGGTTCAGTGATCCAGTGGAGTTTAGACTGAGCTGTAAAAACAAAAGTCAACAGAGCTGGAAAGCCTTCTGCATGCAAAATGCAGTTACTTTTACCAATAGCTTTTCAAGTATGGGTTGGTTCTCAGTCTACTAAAATATTAGGCGGGGTGAAATTGAGTGCGGGAATTGTAATGCATGATTAACCCACACCTATTCAAAGTGATGCAGGCAGCACAAAGCTGCCTGCTAATTATAATGTTTGCACCATGCAGCCGAGCGCTCAGCGCACTGCTGAATGACTGCAAGCCTCAGCAGGGGGCCCAGGTTTGTGCGAGACGAGCACCACGTAAAGCCATCAGACTACTCCAATTGCTGTGGTGCCACCCTGGGGGAATGGCAGCGGCTCTGTGGAATATGAATGCGCTGTCCTCTCTCAGGATGACAGCATTCATGCTCTCACCACTACCACTCCGCCAGTGTCCTTGCTGTTGCCTCTCAGCCAGCCAGCCCAGACTGCTGCCATCCAAGCTGAGGTGGTGCAGTCCAAAGCTGGGCCTTCTAGGCTCGGAGCTGCTCGAGGCTTTTTTGTGGGATCTTGCTCTCCTCAAGGATGTTCAAGGCCATGAGCAATCTCCCCTAGTAAAATTCAGCAACCTTCCACCAGCCGTGCTGCAGCCACTGGGATAGCACTGCGTAGGAGCACTAGGGCAGGCAAAGGAATTGGTTGAGCTGCATATTGATGATTGGATTTTTTTGTTGCATAAAGATGGTATAGGATGGTGGTTTTGTGGTGGTTTTTATTTCAGGAATTTAGCAAAGAAGATGCAGTGATGATCCATAACAGAGAGATGGGACGGTGTGGGACTGTTGCACCATGTGGCTCTAGGGTTATATTCATGGGAACTGGAATCAAATTATGCACTCATGTATAGCCTTTCTGAAGTGTGATTGTGTCGGCTGCCTTCTCCCTTCCTCCTCCTCCTCTTCCAGAGGTTGTCACCGAAATTATGATAGGAAGGGCTGTGCCCTCATGAGTGCCAGGTTGTGGATGATGTAACAGACACCATGAATTTGGACACCCATTCCGCAAGTACTGGAGGGCTCCTCCAGAGCTGTTGATGCAATGGAACTTTTACATCAGCACCTCAATGGTCTGCTCAATGATGTTTCTCATGGCAGCTTGACTCTCATGAGACACATGCTGGCCACATGCATTTGGGTTGTGGAGGGGAGTCACCAGCCAGGTATAAAACGGAAGCCCCTGTCCCCCAGCAGCCACCTTTGGGTCGGCGTTGCGGCTGAAAGAACATTGGAACAACGGTCTGGCACATGATAAACATATAATGACTGCTGCCAGGATAGCGGGTATTCACCAGGATGATGTGCTGAGCATGGTCGCACACCAACTGCACATTCAGTGAATGGTACTGTTTATGGTTGTAGTACCATTCAACATTGCGTGTGCAGTCGATGACACCCTGCACCAGGGAGAAGCCTCTATCCTCCCAAAGCCACATGCACGCTCTGTCTGCTTCTCTCTGTTCAGAGAAAACACAATGAAGTCCCCTCTCCTGGTGTCCAGAACCTCTGTTACCTCTCTGATCCAACCATGAATGGCAAACTGGATGACGTTGCATGTTCCAGCCTGGAAGGATCCCGACGCATATAAATTCAGCTCCATGGTCACTTTCACAACCACTGGCAGTGCCATCCTTGCATGGCTGTGAGGCTGCAGGTCTGGTTCCAAGAGTTCTGTGAGCACCTCCTTGGAGAACCACAGGTGACACATACACTACTACTGGCTTAGGGGGACATAGGGGAAATGCTTTTGGAAGATCCTAGGTGATTAAGGCCTCCTGTTGAGAGCCATTCTTCCCCTTTTCCTCCTCCATCTATGAGTTTGTTTACATGCAGCTGATATCTATGACTCCCAGTTTCACTCTACATAAGGTTCTGTGCAAGTTCTGTTACATTACTTCCTGTGATGACATTCACAGACTATTTACATACTCTGCTCAGTAACAACCCTATGTTGCATTATGCTACCTCTCCCTCCAAGTCTCTGACTTTGTTTCTCAGAATGTCAGCTGCTATAGCGTTTTTACAAGTCTGCCATAACGCTTTCTTTTCTCTTTAGGAGATGCCTGTGGATTCGAGTCTTTTAGTTTGTCCTTCTCATTTTTTTGTCCTTCAGTATAACTGAAGTTCCACTGACTCAAGTTCTTCACTCGGGTTGTCCTCTGGGTTGGTGGCTGATTGCAGCTCTGTGGATTCGTCAACTTCTCGAGATGACTTTTCCTCTGGGATCTGCTGCTTCTTTGGTACCATCACCAATGATCTTCTGTTTCTTCTTACCATCCCTTGGGCAGTTTGGATAATGTACGATCGTGGATCTGGTGATTGTTCCATCACTTCTCCATTGTTTCTCTGATCTCTAACCCTAACTGATTCGCCAGGTTGTATGTCTGTCAAGTTTTTGGTTCTGTGACGTAGTCATAATTCTCAAATTGCGTAGATCTTCCTCTAACCTCTCTCTCTGTCACTTTTTCCAAGCCTTCTGCACTCACTTGTGGGTTAGCGTTCTTGGAAGTATGGGAAGTTGTGTTCTTAATCTTCATCCCATCAACAATTCACATGGGGCTAAACCATTCTGAAGTGGTGTTTTCATCTCATGACGATTGACAGCACACACGATACACCTTGATATCATCTCTTCCATCTCTTTTGATATACCAGGTCACAAAACTGACTGTCTAGCCCTGGCATTTTGTTATTCCTAAATGTCCTTTGTGTAATCTTACCAAGATCTCAAATGTTCATGTCTTGGGATGACTGATCTCTCTTCAAATATCAATAAATCATCGATGATACTCAAATGACTTCATTGCTCATAATATTGCCTTAACACTGGGTTATGTGACATATATGCTGGCCATCCATGCAAACAATATTCTCTAATTACTGCACATACTTCATCTTTTTGAGCCTTCCTGTTTTTGCTCAACTTCTGATTTGTAGCAGGTAAAACTCTGTAGTTATTAGAGTAAACACTTCTACTTCCTCAAAAAACAGAATGTCTCCTTCTTCAGGTCCTGCTGATGTAGTGCGTGATAACGTATCCGCTATTATTTGCTGTTTCCCAGGAACATATACGGTTTTAGCATCAAATCTCGTTAATCTTAATCAAAACCTCTGCACTCTAGGAGGTAATTTTGTTGGTTCTTTTGTATTTAGCAAAGCAACTAATGGTTTGTGATCAGTTTCAATCTTAAATTAAAGACCTAGCACATAGTCAGAGAATTTCTCACATGCCCATGTAGCTGCCAGCACTTCCTTTGCTTGTTTCTGTCAAAGAAAGAAATGCAAATTATACAGGTCTGTGATTCGCATCGCTTTGTACCTGAAACAGATTTATGAAAAGGAAATCATGTTTGACAAACCTTTTGGAGTCTTTCAAGGATGTTACTTGTAGCATGGATAAAGGAGAACCAGTGGATGTGGTGTATTTGGATTTTCAGAGGGCTTTTGATAAGGTTCCACACATGAGCTTAGTAAATAAAATTAGAGCACAGAGGACTGGGGGTAATATACTAGTACGGATTGAGAATTAGTTAACAGACAGAAAGCAGAGAGTAGGAATAAATGGGTTATTCTCAGGATGGCGGGCTGTTACCAGTGGGGTACTACAAGGATCAGCGCTGGGGCCACAGCTGTTCATAATCTATATAAATGATTTGGATGTGGGGACCAAATGTAATATTTCCAAATTTGCTGATGACACAAAACTAGGTGGGAATGTACGTTGTGAGGAGGATGCAAGGAGGCTTTAAGGGGACTTGGACAGGCTAAGTGAATGGGCAGAACATTGACAATTTTCAGTGAGCTTATATAAGTTGTTGATAAGAGAATCAATACTTTCTCCTCTCTGCTGAAGCCGTATATTAATTTGGTGTGCTCGACGGTCACGTTTTTTTCTTGCATTAAATTATGACACCAGAGCCTTATTAACCCCATCATAAGTAGCCTTTTCTTTGTCTATGCCCTGTGTTATGAGGATGTCAGCCGTACACTCCCCCATGGGATATAACATACTGACCTGCTCCTTGTCTGGCTTCTGCGCGAGACCCGATGCAGTTCGATACCTAGTAAATCTTCAAACTCATTTCTGCTATGCCTGCTTCTGTCCAGCTACATTCTCGAAGTTCTCCGGTGAGGGCAGTGATTTTTCCATTTCTTCTTCAGTTTACCATTGCCACCATATAATATTCTGATGCTAGTAAGTCTTATCATAGAATATCTGACAGATTGACAGTTACAGGAGCAGGAGTTTATTTACATGCATCTGACTTCTATGGCTTCCAGTTTCACTCAGCACAAGGTTCTGCACAAGTTCTGTTACACCACTTCCTGTGATGACACCCACAGACTATTTACATATTCTACCCAGTAACAACCTTGTATTATAATACAGTTTTCTGCCTCTGCACCATCTTTTCTCATGCTGCAACCCAAGCAGGACTGTTACTATATGGTCCCTCATGACTGGGAGCAAAGTGGTGTGCCCAGAGTCCTTGCAATAAAAACCAATGCCTTCCCCATGTGCTGGCTCGCTCCCTGCAGATGTCACCAACTGTAATCAACTTCGCAAAACACCCAGTACTTCCACATACTCAAACAGAGCCTGTAGAAAGTCATAAACAACTAACCTACAAGTTGTTAATGATGTGTTAAAATAGCAGTGGTGGGGGTATGGGTCCCTTGTGCTGCTGAATGTGTGGTCAGCTCTGCATGTTTAAGAGAGGCTACTAACTCGAGTGGGGAGGTCTAAAAGTAGCAGCGTTAGGGTCAAATCAGAGTTAGAGACTGAGTGACATCATGATCTACCTACAGTGCATGCTTCCAGTGTGCATTCGTGATGCCAATGCTAATGCCCTCACCAAGATAGCACTAGGCAAGGGCCACACTAGAAGTGGGTGGAAGTGGTGTGGATGCCATTTTGTTACTAAACCAGCAACCATAGCTCAGAAATTACCAGTGCTACTGAGCCAAATTTTGAGGCCTAGGTGCTTGTACTTTACTAAATAAACTTGGAAATGTGTACACCACGGGCCTTACAGATCTTTCTCTGTAAAAAAAACGATTCAAAGAAAGTGAATAAAACCTGTCTGAAGTTTTACGTTTAAAACCCATGCAAATTTGATCACTAGGTGCAGTAATGCAGAACCCAAGTTGTTTGAAGCTGCATCATCCAATTGACCAGTTTGTCTTGACAGAGACTGGGCAGGGTGCCACAGTTATATCCCGTATGTGTTGGCAGGCAGTTCAGAGGGAATTTACTAGATTGATACTTGGAATGAGCAGGTTGTCTTATGAGGAAAGACTGGGATTCTTTTCACCGGGGTTTGGAAGAGTGAGGGGAGACTTGATTGACGTTGAAAAGACCCTGAATGGTCTTGACAAGGTGGATGTGGAAAGGATGTTTCCTCTTGTGGGTGATTTCAGAACTAGGGGGCACTGTTTTAAAATTAGGGGATGCCCATTTAGGACAGAGATGAGGAGCAATATTTTCTCTCAGATGGTTGTGCGACTTTAAAATTCTCTGCCTCAGAAGGTGGTGGAGACGGGGTCATTGAATATTTTTAAGACGGAGGTAGATAGATTCTTGTTATGCAAGGGAATCAAAGGTTATCAGGGTAGATGAGAGTGTGGAATTCGAAATACAAACAGATCAGCCATGATCTTATTGAAAGGCGGAGCAGGCCCGAGGGGCCGAATGTCCTACTTCTGCTCCTAATTCGTGTCTTTGTATGTTCGCAAGTCTGCTTTGAAGGGGAAAGCTTGGTTCATCATTCTTCCCGATGTCGCCGTCAGCTGTCCTCCCCATGAATGCCAGAACCACCTTCCTGGTAAACTTTGTGAAAAGCCTCAGCTTCGTTCACGGGCACATGTGTGTGGTTAGGGAGAAAAAATTGTGATATTTGAAAGGCCTATTGTGAAAGCATGGGCAAGGCTCAGAAATTGCGATGAATTTGCAAGAGGTGACATGTCTGTGACCAGATAATCTGTTTTAGTGATGTGATTGAAAAATACATATTGGCCAGGACACTGGAGTGAACTCCCATGGTCTGCTTTGAAATAGTGCCTATGGATTGTTTACATCCACTTGAGAGAACAGACGGGGGCCTCACTTTAATATCTCATTCAAAAGATGGCTCCTCCGACAGTGCAGCACTCCCTCAGTACTGAACTGGAGCAACAGCCCAGATTTTTGTGCTCAAGTCTCTGGAGTGCGTCTATGAACCCATAACCTTACGCCTCAAGTGAGAGCACTACTAACTAAGCCACATCTGACACTAACTGATAAAATGCTACTTCTTTGTGTGATGAGAGCACAAGCAGGAGAATCTACCTGGCAATAAAAACATAGAAGTGATTAACATGTCCAAAGAGGTCCTGAGTCCATGAGATTGAAATTGAACAGCACCTTGGTTTCAGTGTACTTGGCTGTCAACTTGAATGCTTTCCTGAGTGAAAAGTGCAATGTGCCTCAAGCACTGTGCATCATTGTGCAAGTGACAGAATAATTGCACCCGAAGTGATGGTAGGGTAGACCTTGGCTTTGTGTGATAGTGTAAACCGTGTGATAACGAGTCAGCAACCTATTTTACATCCTTTCCCATTTTTATTTTCCATTGTCTTATGGGGGGGGGCTGCCAACTCACTATCGCCAGTTTTAAACAATTTCTTAAAGTCCAGTATAAGTGCTTTAAGTTAATAAAAAGATCCTCTTTGCATATAATAAGTGTGAAGGTAGATTCACTCGTCCTACATGTAGACTATTGGAGTGGCAGAGAATTCAGGAAAATTGGGAGGACTTTGTAAAGGGCGTATGCTCCTGCCCTTCCAATTTTCCTGCATTCAGTACTCACAGGCGATCCAGGTGTGGGACCACTGTTAGTTGCTGCTTCTTTACTGCTTTACATGTATTAGGGATTGTGCAGTTCATAATCTTAGATACCACGTGCATTTTCAATTAGTTGTGGGAATCTCCAGTTCTACATCCTGAGCTCCATACCATCCGACTTTACTCCCTCCTTGTCCAATGCTGAGGGCGCCGTTACAGTGCAGCTGCTTGTCGGAGATTGGTTGCTGTAGTTTGGGTTCCAGTCACACAGAATTGAGTTTATGTGGACTGTTGCCAACCACGCTGGAACTCTTAACTATACTGCCTGAGATGAAGTTCTTTGCATGCACCTATTCCTATAGTTAGCAATGAAAATTCAGAGAGACAGAAGGGGACATTCCTTTCTCTCTAATAAATTGAAATAAAATAGCATTAATAAATGAACCAGGCTTGAGAGCACAATGAATTTAGACTCCATGCAGTGACAAACCAAAGTGATGTGTTTGAGGAGTCTCACACCACTTTGCTCCAAAATCGGATTGCGCCCTGACTACAGAATTGTGCTACATGTTTAACTTGCTTCACCCCAATGCTAATTCTCTGTTGTAAATATAAAATTCCTGATGACAGTGCCTCTTTCTTAAAGCTATATCTTCCTATTGCACTCTGTCTCCCCGAATTTACATTGCTAACTGTTTAATTGACAACTACTTGCATTTATATAGTGCCTTTAACAAAGGAAAAGGTCTCAAGGCACTTTACAGGAAGGTAATTGGACACAAAAATTGATACCAACCCAATGAAGGACATATAAGAACAAGTGGCTGAAAATGTAATGAAAGAGGGAGGTTTTAAGAAGGGTCTTAAAGGAGGAGAGAGAATCTGAGAGGCCCTAAGGTTTAGGGAGAGAACTCCAGAGCTTAGGGCACAGGTAGCTGCCAATGGTGGGGTGAAGGGAGTGAGAGATGTGCAAATAACCAGAGTTTAATACGATATCAAAAGTGAATATGTTTCAAGTTGTCCTCTGTGCGGCCTCCTCATGATCCTAATGAAATTGTCCCAGGGAGAGGAGTATGAGAATATTGTCATGGATGTCTGTACCTCAGTTATTAATAAAGCATTTTCATGCTTAACCTCTCCCGAATTGTCACTAAACGCACCGCATATCAATGAGAAACTTCAAAAATAAAATGTAGCAGCCTAATTTTTAAATTATGGTCATGTTAAATCAACAGAGAGGTTTCATCAACAGAAAACTGATTGTTCAGTGCTGTTGGCAAGAAATGTTTGTTCGTTGAAACCTAATTAGCAGTCGGCTAGTAACCCAAGCAGTTAAGTGCGTGACTCTCAACAAAAAGGTCATGCTCCATAGCCCTCGGGCAGCTTACTGTCAGCTGGTGATACTTTGTATTCTGTGGCTGATTTAGGCAAGCTCTTGGCCTGGAGCTGTTCCATCTTCACAGTAAAATGGAAAGCAAGGCACTGCCTGATGCATTTCATTAAAGCACATCTCGTTAATTTTTTATATTCGTTCATGGGATGTGGGCATTGCTGGCAAGACCAGTATTTATTGCCCATCCCTAATTACCATTGAGAAGATGGTAATGAGTCACCTTCTTGAACCTTTGCAGTCCACATGGTGTAGGTAGGTACACCCACAGTGCTGTTAGGAAGGGAGTTCCAGGATTTTGACCCAGCGACAGTGAAGGAACGGTGATATAGTTCCAAGTCAGGATGGTGCATGGCTTGGAGAGAAACTTGCAGGTGGTGGTGTTCCCATGCACCTGCTGCCCTTGCCCTACTAGATGGTAAAGGTTGTGGGTTTTGATGGTGTTGTCGAAGGAATCTTGGCGGATTGCTGCAGTGCATTTGTATATGGTACACACTGCTGCCACTGTTCACCAGTGGTGGAGGGAGTGAATGTTTAGGATGGTGGATGGGTTATTGATCAAATGGGCTGCTTTGTCCTAGATGGTGTCGAGCTTCTTGAGTATTGTTGGAGCCGCACTCATCCAGGCAAGCGGAGAGTATTCCAACACACTCCTGGATGGTGGACAGGCTTTGAAGAGTCAGGAGGTGAGTTACTCGCTGCTAAATTCTTAGCCTCTGACCTAACATCTTGTCAGTGGATCAACTGGTTTAAACAGGAGCAAACTAAAATTCTGAGCAGGACTACCAGAACTCAGACCATTTCTTTGGGTTTATGTAGAAGGGTTATTGAAATTATCGAATCAACTTCAGGAGACCGTATCAACCCATAGCTATTTAACGTACCTTACTTTTACCAATGCTGCAAGGATAATGGATCTGAACCTATTTCACAACACTGATACAGTAACAAACCACTTTGTAGTGCAATACGGGGACCTGTAATTTGGTAGATCACAGAAATTGCATCAGCTGTTGTGTCACTTAAGTATGATAATCAAGTGTCATCCATCTGAATTGCACATAATGTTGGGCAAGATTTTAACTCACTCAAAACTCATTCACTGACACAGCATTAAAATTGGGCTCAATTTATTAAGATTAAAGCTTGACCCAAAAAGTGCAATAGGAAGATATAGCTTTGAGAAAGAGGCACTGTCATCAGGAATTTTATATTTACAAACGAGAATTCGCATTGATGTGAAGCAAGTTAAAAATGTAGCACAATTCTGAAGTCAGGGTCCAATCTGGTTTTGGAGCAAAGTGGTGTGAGACTCCTCAAACACATCACGTATATTTGTTGTGCCTTCTACCTTTTCGATCTGATTCTGTTTTGGGCTGATTTGAATTAAGCTGTTTCATAAAGGTAGCCTGGGGTTTCTTGAAGTCAATTTTCTGAAATTCTAAATGACTAGAGATACTGGCAAAAGGAGCTGAGGGGGCACACTTGGAACTATTTCTTCACCTAAAACCTGAACAGTTGCCAAAAGTGAGGTGTTAGTGAACATTCATATTTTAATGACCATCTAGCATCTTAGCTGGTCACAGCTATGGTGTTAGCCCACAGCTGGCTAGATTTGATCTCCTAATCTCAGGGTTGCCAGTCTAGTGCTAAAGCCTGCCATACCAAATGGATCTCAGTAGCCCTCTGGGTAGAAATAAGCTTTGCCTTCCACCAACCACCAAGAAAAGGAGGTGCTTGAGTTTTAATTTGACATTTCCTCCATCAAATCTGAGCACACATGTCATCAGTTGGGCCAAGCCCTTTAGTTGAATTGCATGTAAGGAGCTCTGCATTGAACAAAATGTTTTACAAATGGACTGGAGATTTTTTGAACCAAAACACAAATAATACTAAAACAATATTGTATCACAAAAAATTGGCAATTGTTTTATATTTCTCCCTCACCAGTAATTAGAAAAAACCTCTTTAATGTGGATCAAATATGTTGAAAATGTTCTGGAGCTGGTGCATCAATTTTGTAATATAATTTTCAACTGATGTGACAAAAATGTATTTCTGTAGACATCTGAAATAGGGTTTTATAATGAACAGCAGAAGGGTTTAACAGTGAAGAGCAGAAGGTTTAATAGTAAAGAGCAGTAGGGTTTAATGGTGAAGAACAGTAGACGTATTAGTCAAGAGAAATGGGGTTTAGCAGTGAAGAGCAGTAGAGTTTAATAATGAAGAAAAGTAGGGTTTAATAGTAAAGAGCAGCAGAGTTTAATAATAGAGAGCAGTAGGCTTTAGCAGTGAAGTGCAGTCGGGTTTAACAGTGAAGAACAGTATGGTTTAATAGTGGAGAGCAGTAGGATTTACTAGGGTTTAACAGCCAAGAGCAGTAGGGTTTAGCAGTGAAGAGCAGTAGGGTTTAGCAGTGAAGAGCAGTAGGGTTTAACAGTGAAGAGCAGTAGGGTTTAGCAGTGAAGAGCAGTAGGGTTTAACAGTGAAGAGCATTAGGGTTTATCAGTAAAGAGCAATAGGGTTTAGCAGTGAAGAGCAGTAGGGTTTGCAGTGGAGAACAGTAGGGTTTAACAGTGAAGAGCATTAGGGTTTAGCAGTAAAGAGCAATAGGGTTTAGCAGTGAAGAGCAGTAGGGTTTAGCAGTGAAGTGCAGTCGGGTTTAACAGTGAAGAGCAGTAGGGTTTAACAGTGAAGAGCATTAGGGTTTAGCAGTAAAGAGCAATAGGGTTTAGCAGTGAAGAGCAGTAGGGTTTAGCAGTGAAGAGCAGTAGGGTTTAGCAGTGAAGAGCAGTAGGGTTTAACAGTGAAGAGCAGTAGGGTTTAACAGTGAAGAGCAGCAGGGTTTAGCAGTGAAGAGCAGTAGGGTTTAGCAGTGAAGAGCAGTAGGGTTTAACAGTGAAGAGCAATATGGTTGAATAGTGAAGAGTAGTAGAGTTTGGCAGTGAAGAGCAATATGGTTGAATAGTGAAGAGTAGTAGAGTTTGGCAGTGGAGAACAGTAGGGTTTAGCAGTGAAGAGCAGTAAAAGAGAGCGCGGGACTCGAGGCCCTCACTTACCTGAAGACAAGAGTGGCGGCGGCTGGCGGACCTGGGCGGAAGCTGATCCGGTGCGGGAGCTGTAAAGGAGAGCACGGGCCTCGAGGTCCTCACTTACCTGAAGACAGGAGCGGCGGCAGCTGATGGACCTGCTCTCTCTCTCGGCGTGCGCTGAGACTCGGAAAAAAAACTTACAGTGACATCATGGGAAATCTGCAAGGTGATTGGTTGGGTGAGTAGCAGCAGTTAGTGCATCTAAATAGCTTAAAAATGAGGGGAACGTTTTTTTTGTTGAAAAGAAAGCCTTCTGATGATTAGGTGAGTACTACTAAAGAGTTTTTTTTGATTCAGTGTAACTTAATAAGGACTTCAGATTGTAGTGGGTAGAACAAGGCTCCTAGTATAATTAGTATTTTTTAATTAAGGGAGTAACTAATTCATCTAAAGGTAAGACATGGCAGGAGAGCTCAGCCCTGTGATATGCTCCTCCTGCGCTATGTGGGAAATCAGGGACGCTTCCAGTGTCCCTCACGACCATGTGTTCAGGAAATGTATCCATCTGCAGCTACTGGCTACCAGCATTACGGAGCTGGAGCTGCGGGTGGATTCACTGTGGAGTATCCGCGATGCTGAGGACGTTGTGGATAGCACGTTTAGTGAGGTGGTCACACGCAGGTAATGGCTGCACAGGCAGAAAAAAGATGGGTGACCACCAGACGGAGTAGTAGGCGCAGGCAGGTAGTGGCCATCCCCCTCTCAAACAGATAAACCACTTTGGATACTGTTGGGGGGATGACCTCCCAGGGAAAAGCAGCAACAGCCAAGTTCATGGCACCACGGAGGGCTCTGCTGCACAGCAGGGGAGGAAAAGGGGTGGAAGAGCTGTAGTGATACGGGATTCTATCGTAAGGGGTGCAGATAGGCGTTTCTGTGGCCGCAAACGTGACTCTAGAATGATATGTTGCTTCCCTGGTGCTAGGGTCAAGGATGTCATGGAGCGGCTGCAGGACATTCTGAAAGGGGAGGGTGAGCAGCCAGAGGTTGTGGTCCATATTGGTACTAACGACATAGGCAGGAAGAGAGATGAGCTCCTGCAAAGTGAATATAGGGAGTTAGGCAGAAGGTTAAAAAGCAGGACCTCTAGGGTTGTAATCTCTGGATTACTTCCTGTGCCACGTGCTAGTGTCTATAGGAATAGGAGGATAGAGCAGATGAATGCGTGGCTGAAGACATAGTGCAGGAGGGAGGGCTTTCGGTTCCTAGATCACTGGGTCTGTTTCTGGCATAGATGGGATCTGTACAAGTTGGATGGGTTGCACCCGAACCGGACCGGGACCAACATCCTTGCTGGGAGGTTTGCTAGTGCTGTTGCGGGGGGTTTAAACTAATTTGGCAGGGGGATGGCATACAGAGTGAAAGTATAGTAGGGGGTGAGGCACAGCCAAATATAGAAGAGAAGATGAGTCAGTCTGGAAGGCAGAGCAAATATAGACCTGTTAAGGCACAAGTGAAAAATGCAAGGCTGGATTGCATCTATTTTAATGCAAGGAGTCTTACTAATAAGGCAGATGAATTGAGGGCATTGATTGGCACATGGGATTATGATATTATTGCTATCACAGAGACATGGCTGAGGGAGGGGCTGGACTGGCAGCTCAATATTCCAGGGTATAGAATCTTCAGGCGTGATAGGGGAGGGGATAAAAGAGGAGGTAGTATTGCACTGTTGATCAAGGAGTCAATTACTGCAGTAAGGAGGGAGGATATCTTCGAAGATTCCTCAAATGAGGCCATTTGGGCAGAACTTAAAAACAAAAGGGGGCAATCGCTTGGCTGGGCATGTACTACAGGCCTCCAAAGAGACAGGGAGAGATAGAGGAGCGGATATGTAGGCAAATCCCAGAGAGGTGTAAAAATAATAGGGTAATAATAGTTGGGGATTTCAACTTACCTAATATCAACTGGGATAGTCTTAGTGCAAAAGGCTTAAAGGGGGAGGAATTCTTAAAATGCATACAGGAGAGTTTTTTGAGCCAGTACGTAGAAAGTTCTACAAGAGAAGAGGCAGTACTGGACCTAATCCTAGGGAATGAAGCTGGACAACTGGTAGAAGTATCAGTGGGGGGAGTATTTCGGGGATAGTGACCATAACTCTGTATGATTTAAGGTAGTTATGGAAAAGGACAAAGATGGACCAGAAATAAAAGTACAGAATTGGCCAGTGGGAGGCATTCAAAGGGGAAATAGTGAGAGTTCAGGGCCAATATGTTCCCATTAAGGTCAAGGGTAGGACCATCAAGTCCAGGGAACCCTGGATGTCAAGGGATATAGAGTATTGGATCAGGAAAAAAAAGGAGGCTTATGGCAGATTCGGAGCACTGAAAACAGCGGAGGCCCGAGAAGAGTATAGAAAGTATAGGGGGGTACTTAAAAAAGTAATTAGGAGAGCGAAGAGGGGACATGAAAAAACATTGGCGGTCAATATAAAGGAAAATCCTAAGGCGTTTTATAAGTATATTAAGGGCAACAGGATAACCAGGGAAAGAGTAGGGCCCAAATTGGCAATCTGTGTGTGGAGCTGGAGGACACAGGTGAGGTTTTAAATGATTACATTTCATCTGTTTTCACTGTGGAGAAGGATGATGTAGGTATAGAGATCAAGGAGGGGGATTGCGAAATACTTGAACATATTAATATTGAAAGGGAGGAAGTATTAGATGCTTTAGCGGGCTTAAAAGTGGATAAAACCCAAGGCCCAGATGAAATGTATCCCAGGCTGGTGTGTGAGGCAAGGGAGGTGATCACAGGGGCTCCGACACAAATTGTCAGATACTCTCTGGCCACAGGAGAGGTACCAGAGGACTGGAGGACAGCGAATGTGGTACCATTATTCAAGAAGGGTAGCAGGGATAGACCAGGTGATTACAGGCCGGTGAGTCTAACATCAGTGGGAGGGAAACTATTGGAAAAAATTCTGAGGGACAGGATTAATCTCCACTTGGAGAGGCAGGGATTAATCAGGGATAGTCAGCACGGCTTTGTCAGGGGGAGATCGTGTCTAACTAATTTGAATGAATTTTTCGAGGAGGTGACTAGAGGTGTAGATGAGGGTAAGGCAGTTGATGCAGTCTACATGGACGTCAGTAAGGCTTTTGATAAGATCCCGCATGGGAGATTGGTCAAGAAGGTAAGAGCCCATGGGATCCAGGGTAATTTGGCAAATTGCATCCAAAATTGCCTTGGTGGCAGGAAACAGAGGGTAATGGTCGAGGGTTGTTTTTGCAAGTGGAAGCCTGTGACCAGTGGTGTACCACAGGGATCAGTGCTGGGACCCTTGCTGTTATTAGCGTACATTAATGATCTATACATGAATAGAGGAGGTATGATCAGTAAGTTTGCAGATGACACGAAAATTGGTGGTGTCGTAAATAGTGAGGAGGAAAGCCTTGGATTACAATATGATATAGGTGGGCTGGTAAGATGGGCAGAGCAGTGGCAAATGGAATTTAATCCTGAGAAGTGTGAGGTGATGCATTTTGGGAGGACTAACAAGGCAAAGGAATATACAATGGATGGTAGGACCCTAAGAAGTACAGAAGGTAAGAGGGACCTTGGTGTACTTGTCCATAGATTACTGAAGGCAGCAGCACAGGTAGATAAGGTGGTTAGGAAGGCATATGGGATACTCACCTTTATTAGCCTAGGCATAGAATATAAGAGCAGGGAGGTTATGATGGAGCTGTAAAAAAATGCTAGTTGGGCCACAGCTGGAGTACTGTGTACAGTTCTGGTCACCACACTATAGGAAGGATGTGATTGCACTGGAGAGGGTGCAGAGGAAATTCACCAGGATGTTGCCTGGGCTGTAGCATTTCAGCTATGAAGAGAGACTGAAAAGGCTAGGGTTGTTTTCCTTAGAACAGAAAAGGATGAGATGGGACATGATTGAGGTATACAAAATTATGAGGGGCATTGATAGGTTAGATAGGAAGAGACTTTTTCCCTTAGCAGAGGGGTCAGTAACCAGGGGGCATAGATTTCAGGTAAGGGGCAGGAGGTTTAGAGGGGATTTGAGGAAGAATGTTTTTACCCAGAGGGTGGTTGGAATCTGGAACACACTGCCTGCAGTGGTGGTAGAGGCAGGAACCCTCACAACATTTAAGAAGTATTTGGATGAGCACTTAAAATGCCATAGCATGCAAGGCTATGGGCCAAGTGCTGGAAAATGGGACTAGAATAGTTAGATGCTTGATGGCCGGCACAAACATGATGGGCTGAAGGGCCTGTTTCTGTGCTGTATAACTCTATGACTCTAATAGTGGAGAGCAGTAGGGTTTACTAGGGTTTTTAACAGCCAAGAGCAGTAGGGTTTAACAGTGAAGAGCAATATTCTTTAATAGTGAAGAGTAGTGGGTTTTAATAGTGAAGAGTAGTAGGTTTTAATAGTGGAGAGCAGTAGTGTTTAGCAGTGAAGTGCACTACTGTTTAAAGGTAAAACAGCCCTTTTCTGAAAATTCTGGATGAACAACAATTATCTGATGCGTAAGCTTGCTTGTGATATATAAAAACTCTGATCAAAGCTAAATGAATGAAGGTGATAGTAATGTACTGTAAATAACTTTAACCATGAGGATAGACAGTTCAGATTATGCCGAATTAAAAGGGTTTGTTGTGAAGTTAGTAGCAGTGCAGTATTTATCTGAATGATACTGGAAAATAAAGGCTACAGTTTTCATTTTTAAACCACTTGCTTTCACAGGTCTTTTAAGTTTATTTTCATATTTTAACTCTGCTCTACCAAGCCTGTGTGGTACTTAACATTATACTCCAAAGCAACAATAATTAGGAATTAATCAATTTCATTGTATAGAAATGACACATTACCCTCTCACAACACACTAAAAATGAAATTTTGAGTCTTTCTTTTACCTAATTTGGCATGGTTGCTCTCAGTTCCATGCATATTTTGGGAATTATCAAAGCCATATGGGAAAATTACATGGTGGCAAAGTTTGAACAATAAACAATGGTGGAAAAAAGTCTTAATTATTACTTAATTGCTTAGTAAGCTGATTTTTTCTTCTGTAATTATCCAAATAAACTGTTCACTGTTTCAGTAACCATTATTAGGAAGTTAACCAGAGAAATTCTTCAAAATGATGAAGAAAAAAGGTGCCTTTGCTTCTCAATGAGGACCTAATTAGTGGGGTGGGGGAAAAGTTCAAAGGGCAACAAATGATAGAGTAGGTACAGTGCAGTCACACAGGGAAAAGCAGTGAAGAGTGAAGATGGTGATATGAACACTGGTGTCACCAGCAAGCAGGTCAGTTGCTTTAATTTTAAGATCACCAGTCCCCCGTTAGTCTGTTATTGATTGGAATTTTACAGACTAACAACATTCACTGTTCTTCTTGGCATTTCTTCACGGATGAAGATTTTGGGAAGGTTGTAGTCATTGGTTGCAGGCCCGCTGGTGGCTAGTCAGGCCTATCCGTGACCGGCAGATTCTCCCACAGTGGGTACAAGTGAAGGTGTAGTCGCTGCTGGGGGTAATTGGATCTATCCTTCTCCTCCTTTTCTCTTTTATGTTCATTCTTCGCTCAGTCTCAAAGGTGTCTGCAGCCCTCCTGATGTAGCATCTCCAAGCATCATGATCTATGACCTGCGCTTCCCACTGGTGATGGTCAATATAGCACACAGCGAGGGACTTCTTCAGGGAGTCCTTGAAACTTTTGCATGGGGCCCCTCTGTTCCTTTTACCCGTGGTCAGCTCTCCATACAACACGATCTTGGGCAGGCGACTGTCATCCATCCAGGCAACGTGACCCACCCAACACAGTTGGCTTTGCAGGAGGATGACCTCAATGCTGGTGATGTTGGCTGTTTCCAGGACTTCAGTGTTTGTGATGTGGTCCTGCCAGCAGATTTTGAGGATGCTGTGGAGGCAGCGCTGGTGGACACGCACTAGAAGGCGCACATGACGGTATTAGACCCATGACTCAGCGCCATACAGAAGGGAGGTGAAGACTATGGCTTTGTACACTTTGAGTTTGGTCTGTGCTCTGAGGCTGTGGTTGCTCCACACATGTTTGTAAAGTCTGCTGAATGTACTGTTTGCTTTTGAGAGCCTATTGTCTACTTCCTTGTCTCTGGTGGCATCAAACGAGATGATGCTCCCCAAATAGGTAAATTTCTTGATGGCATTCAGCTTGATTCCCTCAATGACAATGCTTGGTGGTCTATATTCTTCTTGGGGTGCAGGCTGATGCAGGACTTCAGTTTTCTTTAAACTGATTTTTAGTCTGAAACGTTGTGCCACCTCGGAAAAATGTGTTGTTCTACGTTGCAGGTCTGACTGACTGTGGGCCAGGAAAGCACAGTCATCGGTGAAAAGAAGTTCATGGATGAGTTTGTCTTGTGTCTTTGTGTGAGCCTGAAGATGCCTGAGGTTAAAAAGGCCTCCATCAGTCCGGACGCATACGTCAACTCCCTCCTTAAGGTCTTCCGTTGCCTGCTGCAGCATCGTGCTGAAAAAGAAGGTGAATAGATTCGGGGCCAGCACACATCCCTGCTTCATGCCATTGGAAAAACGTAAGGGACTTGAGAGGTCACTGTTTTGCTTGACTTGTCCATACTGATTTTCATGAAACTGCTTCACCATGGCCAGGAACCTGGGTAGGCATCCAAGTTTTTCAAGGATTTTCCAAAGTCCATCTCTGCTCAGTGTCGAATGCCTTGGTGAGGTCTACAAAAGTGACGTACAAGCCTTTGTTTAGCTCACGACACTTTTCTTGTAATTGTCTGCGTGCAAATACCATGTCTGTGGTGCCTTTGTTTACTCTGAAACCGCACAGGCTCTCTGGGAGATTTTCTTCCGCAATAGCAGGCACAAGCCTGTTCAGAAATATTCTAGCCAGAATCATCCCAGCAATAGAAAGGAGGGTGATCTCATGGTCGTTGGAGCAGTCTGATTTTCTCCTTTTTTGTACAAGGTGATGATAACGGCATCATGAAGCTCCCGTGGAATCCCGCCCTGTTCCCAGCAGGCCGTGAAAACCTCATGGAGCTTGGTCACCATGCTTCAAGGCTTTGTGTGGAATTCCATTGGCTCCAGGGGCTTTGTTGTTCTTCATCTGGTTGATGGCGGTCACAGTTTGCTCCAGAGTTGGGCTCTCATCCAGTTCTTCTTTGACAGGCTGTTGTTGGATGCGATTGCTGGCAGTATCATGCACTGTGCACTTGGCGCTGAAGAGAATTTCAAAATGCTCCGACCAGCGATCCAGGAATGACTCCTTGTCGGTGTATAGGGTTTTGCCATCGGTGCTGCTCAGGGGGTTTTGGGTTAGATGTGCTGGTCCATAGACAGATTTCAGTGCCTTCAGTTTTTTCTGCAAGTGCATTTTGAATGTTCCTCAGTTTACATTGAAGGGTGCTGCATGCTTGACAGTAGGCTTGTCTTTTTCTCTTGGCTGGCCGGCTGAGCCAGGTGAACCTGATGAGCTGATCTTTTTATTTTTAGCAGATCTTGAATTTCCTTGTCATTTTCATCAAACCAGTCCAATTCTTCTTTGTGCTGTGTCCAATGACCTCGTTGGAAGTATCCAGTACTACAGCTTTGATGTGTTCCCAGAGTTCCTCTGGAGTGGAATCAGCAGTGAGATCAGGATGTTCCAGTCTAGTCTGTGAGGTTGCTTGATATCTGTCTCTGCAAGATGAGGTTTGCAGGTTGCTGACACAAAATTTCTTTGTTGTCTCCTGGCCTGTTCTTGGGCTTAGGCTTGAAGTGGAAGTTTAGCTTTGAATGAACGAATGGTGATCTGTATGACAGTCAGCACTGGGCATGACTCTAGTATGCAGGACACCCTTTAGGTCACACTGGCGCACCAAGATGTAATCTATCAGGTGCCAGTGTTTAGAGTGGGGATGCATCCATGTGGTTTTGAAGCAATCTTTTTGTTGAAAGAAGGAGTGGGTTATGGACAGCTGCTTTTCTGCACAGAGTTCCAAGAGTAAACGTCCATTTTCATTAGTTTCCAACTCCATGGTTTCCGAGCACTCCCTTCCATGCCAGGCTCTCACGGCCCAGTCTGGCGTTGAAATCACCAAGGACGACAATTTTGTCCTTGAGAGGGGAATTCTGGATGAGATCACTGAGATCTGTGTAGAATTTATCTTTGTCAACTGGGTTAGCTTCAGGGTTGGAGCATAAACACTGATGAGGGTTGCATGCTGCTGATCCTGGAGGGGCTGGCGCAGGGGCATAATGCGTTCGGTGTGGCCGATTGGCAGGCTTGAAAGTTTAGTGGCGATAGTCTTCTTCACCATGAAGCTGACACCGAAGAGGCGTTGTCCACCTTGAGGTCTACCTGGCCAGTATTGTGTTCTGTTAGGCTGCCTTGCTCTGAGAAGCGGACCTTACTCAGAACTGCTATATCAATGTCTAATCTGGCTAGCTCATGGGCCACCAGGGCTGAGCGTTGTTAGGGGCGGCTGTTGTCACCAGAGTCGAGCATTGTTCTCACGTTCCAGCAGGCAATCAGAATTTTTCTTTTCCCACCTTTTGAAGCAAGGTTAGGAGTTTGCGATTCCTTCTCTGTTATAGTTTGACCGCATTAAGAGATGCCCGTTGACGACTGCAAGTCAACTGAGTGGTAGGGAGACGAGCATTTGTTTAGGCCACTGTTTCCAGGCCCCTCTCCAATTGCGGAGCAAGCAGAGCTGTCCTTCAAAAAGGCTGCTTGGTCGCTCAGGGTGCTACCGG
Source organism: Heterodontus francisci (assembly GCF_036365525.1). NCBI lineage: Eukaryota > Metazoa > Chordata > Chondrichthyes > Heterodontiformes > Heterodontidae > Heterodontus > Heterodontus francisci. The sequence continues at coordinate 13,200,699 of NC_090385.1, forward strand.
GTGATAATGTTGTCTCTAGGTCATCATCAAAATGAACAATATCCCGAGCCGCCTGCATGCAGGATTGGAACTGCAGCTGTCAGTGCCATCTTGCACCTGCCGTTTTCGCCTGTTTCCTGTCACTACAGGATTTACTTGTTGAATTATAGTTGGGGTGGATGGAATTCCTTCCTGCCTGCGCTGTGGCGCGTTAAGGTGGAGTACAGCCTGCGCTGACTGACCCCACCCTTTAAGCCTGGAGCGTGGCCCAGTGAACTGGGACGGCAGCAGCGAGGTCTTCAAGTTATAGGTTTAGATTCAGAGTTTCCCTCTCCTAGGTGGGTTGCCGACTAAGGCTTGAAGGGACCCTCCTTCCCTTGCTGTTTTATCCATAGCTGGTATACCAAAAATTGTAGCCCACACAATATGGTGTGGTACGCCTTTGGTCCAGAACATTATGGTCACTTGGGCTGCTTGGAATCCTTCTGCCCTGGCCGTTACCTGTATCAAGAAAGACATCCGCCCAGGTGGTGGCATGGTCATCATTTCTCTCCTCACTATGTTTCGCCTGTCAGCTGAGACGGTGTACCGGGGTGTGGCGCTTGGAGCCAGCAGTGAGAGCTGGGTGTAGATGAGGACCAGTGATTCCAGTCCATCCTACAAATAGGATGCAGCTGACTGAAATACAAGGGTACTATCCCTATCTGAACACCCCATATACCTCGTACAACATTCAGAGAATAGTGTAACCTTCTGCACTGGTTGAAAAGTCTCGGAACATAGGAACAGGAGTGAGCTATTCAGATCCTCGAGCCTGTCCTTTTTTTCAATTAGATCATGGATGCTTTGTATATTACTTCCAGTTGATTTTGGCTTCGTGTTACATTTATTGCCCATCCCTCATTAGTCTTGGGAAGGTGGAGGGGAGCTGTCTTCTTGAATACAACTGAGTGGCTTGCTAGGCCATTTCAGAGGGCAGTTAAGGGTCAACCAAATTGCTGTAGGTCTGGAGTCATTAATAGGCCAGATTGGGTAAGGACAGCAAATTTCCTTCCTTAAAATTCATTGGGAACCAGATGGCTTTTAAAAAAAAATCTAGCAGTTACATTGTCACCATTACGAATATAAGCTTGCTAATTCCAGATTTTTTAAAAAATTTAATTCAGTGTATTTAAATTCCCCAGCTGTTTTAGTGGAATTTGAACTTATACCTGCAGATCATTTTGCTTAGAATGGATAAATCGCCTGGTCCGGACGGCTTACATCCCAGGTTGTGAAGGGAAGTGGGAGTGGAGATAGTGAAGGGTTTGCCATAATATTCCAATCATCCCTAGATATGGGGGAAGTGTCAGAGCATTGGAAAGTGGAAAATGTGCCACCCTTATTCAAAAAAGGATGTTAGGACATTCTTAGCAACGACAGGCTGACCAGTTTAACATTAGTGGTGGGTAAGGTTTTAGAAACAAGAATCAGGGAAACAATTAACAGACGCGTGGTGAGGTTTGAGTTAAATAAGGAGGACCAGCATGGATTTGTAAAAGGCAAATCGTGTTTGACTAATATAATTGAATTGTTTGATGAAGTAACAGCGAAGGTAGATGAAGGGAATGCAGTGGATGTTGTATATATGGACTTTAAGAAAGCGTTTGGCAAGGTACCGCATAAAAGGCTGGTTAACAAAATTGTGGCTCATGGAATAGGAAAGTTAGTGTCATCCTGGATAAAAAATTGGCTTAAAGACAGATAACAGTGAGTCGTTTTCAGACTGGCGGATAGTAGACAGTGGTGTTCCTCCAGGTCCAGTGCTAGGACCACTGCTTTTATTGATAAATATAAATGCCCTGGATGTTGGAATACAGAGTAAAATTTCTAAATTTGCCAATGATACCAATCTTGGAGATGTTGCAAAGAGCGAGGATGATACCAATCGAGTACAACATGATATAGATATAGGCAAGCAGAATGGGCAGACAAGTGGCCGATGGAATTTAATACAGAGAAGTGTAAGTTGATGCATTTTTGGCATAAGGGATAGGGAGAGGCAATATATATTTAAATGCAGACTTCTAAAGAGTGCGCAGGAACAGAGGAACCTGGGAGTTCATGTGCATAGACCTTTGAAGGTGACAGGACATATTGAAAGAGTAGTTAGCAAAGCATACGGGATCTTGGCTTCATAAATTGAAGTATTGAGTAAAAAAATCAGGGAAGTTATGCTGAACTTTTATAAAGCTCTGGTTTGGCCACAAATAGAGTATTACATCCAATTCTGGTCATTGCACTTTAGGAGGGATGTGAAGATCTTTGAGATTTACCAGAATGGTTCCAGGGGTGAGGAGATTTAGCTACAAAGGTTAGGTTGGAGAAGCTGGGGTTGTTCTCCTTAGAGAAAAGGAGGTTGAGGTAAGATTATTAGAGCTGTACAAGATTATGACAGGTTTAGATGTTAGACAAAGAAAAGCTGTTCCCATTAGCTTAAGATTTTGGCAAAAAGATACAGGGGAGATGTGAGGAAGATGTTTTAAGTAGCGGTTGGTGAAAGCAGAGACGAGGAATGATTTCGAAAGGAAATTGAATGGGTTGAGGGAAATAAACTTGCGGGGCTCTGGGGATAGAGCGGGGCAATGGGACTGACTGAATTGCTCAACAGAGAGCCAGCATGGACTTGATGGGCCGAATGGCCTCCCTCTGTGCCATAATGACTCTATTACTGCAGACCTCTGGATTTCTGGATTACTAACATAACCACGATTCTACCATTCCCCAAAAATTTTCAATTGATCTAATCTCAACAGCTTTTTGCGCAGAATGATCCACGTTTCTACTTTTGAATCCCTAGCTTTAATTTTAAGGTTAAGACTCATTGTTCTGGTCTCCCCTCACTCGCCAGAGGAAGTAATTTCCCTCTATATACCCTATTCAATACTTTAATCATTTTAAATACCTCAATTAGATCACCCTTTAATCTTCATGGAAATACAAGTCTGATCTATGCAACCTAGCCTCATAATTTAACCCTTTTATCCTCAGTATCATGCTGAATTTATGCTGCACCCTCTCCAAGAAAAGTTAGAAATGTAATACGTTTTATGCAAGTGAAAGGGGGGAGTGTGGAAAAAGAACAAAAGGAAACGTCTATGATAGGGTAGAAGATAGGAAAGATTAAGTGGCAAAATAGTTGGTAGTGCAAGGCCAATGGGAGCGGTAATGGGAGAAGTAAAGAAAGAAAACATGTGTCCAGAGGAGGTGTAAGTGGCAGACTGATGAATAGCTGCTGTCCAAAAGCAAAAATAAGGGAATAAAAGCGAATATATATCGTTTGTGCTGGTCAGTGAGATACCAACAAGGAAGAACTTGCATTTATGTAGCACGTTTCACAACCTCAGGATGTCTCAAAGTACTTTACAGCCAAATAAGTACTTTTGAAGTGTAGTTACTGTTGTAATGTAGGAAACATGGCATTTAAGTTGTTCACAAAATGTTAAGGTAATCTGAAAAGGAATGAAGCAACCAATGATTTATTTGCACAGAAACTGTGAAAACTTTGTCACAAAGTATTGTCAAATCACAGTCCAAAAGTCCACTCAAAAGGGAATTAGTTGCTTGAAAGAGTGAATTTTTAAGCTGTATAGGGTGAAAGCAAAGAGTTGGACTGGACTCGATGCCATAAAACACAATGGACTGAAAGAATATTATAGCACACAAAACAGTACAATGATTCTACATAAGGAGTACATGCTTAAGACTTAGGGAAAGAGAAGGAAATTAGTGGGAAAGCATGTGAATTGAAAAGCCTTTGTTGACTACCATAGTGGTGGATAAATAAAGAAGAAAGACTTGTGTTTATATAGCGCTTTTCACAACCTCAGGATGTTCCAAAGTGCTTTACAGCCAATGAAGTTCTTTTGAAGTGTAGTCAATGTTGTAATGTAGGATAGTTATGTGAATACCCAATAATTTGGCAACACAGTGATTAGGGAACTCCCGTTATATCTCTACAGATTGGCATTCTTATGGCCAGCATTGCAGCTCATCAACTAAATGTAGAAGGAATGTTGTCAGCTCTCATCCTAGCTCTGGTGGGGGGGGTTCCATCATTCCCCGTAAAACTGTGCCTCCTGACAGATAATCCACAGGACACCATGGGCTACTGAAGATTCTGCTCAGTCTCTCTGCTTTTCCAGTTACTCCGAGATAAATATTGTCAAAAATGATCAGAAAGATGAGTTGAAGCAGTAACGAAATAACAAAATTGCTGGGTGTTTACAATCGTGTGCCGTCAACCCTCAAATTTATAGATGGCCAGAATTGCCATTAATACATTCTAAGCTGCAATTAAATAGAGTATTTTTTCCACATTGTGTAGCATTTGAACCAAGATATAGATTTGAGATAGCGATTTGACGCATCCTTTCCCCAATCTCAGAGAGATCTCACCCAGCCAGACAGATGGAATTCCCGCCAGGACTAAGGGTTAATTACTGAATTTCATGGGATCACCTTCTATGTTGTTGTTTCAGTCAGTTTCTTTTGCTTTACAGCACTAAGGCAGAGGCCAAGGGTAATTCATCTTGTTTTTACACATTCATCATTAGTGAAAGGTCCTTTTCCTGCGCCCCACCCCTCCCCTTGCGTGGCACAGTAATTGTTTCCATTACTTTACATGTTTGTGTAGGTAATATTCATTTGGAGCATATACATTAAGGGAACATCATGGCAATGCCGAATACTGTATTCTGAAACTTTTTAGGTGCTTAAGGTTATTTTCTACAGAACTGTTATATCACATTTGGAAAAAAGAACTTCAGTTTATATGCCCTCAAGATGTCCCAATGTATTTTACAACCAATGGGCTACTTTTGAAATGCAGTCATAGAATCATACAGCACAAAAGGAGGCCATTTGTCCCATCATGCCTGTGCCAGCAGTTTGAAAGAGTTATCCAAGTAGTCCTACTTTCCCGCTCTCTCCTCACAGCCCAGCAGTTTTTTTTTCAACTATATCTCCAATCCCCTTTTGAAAGTTATTATTGAATTTGCCACCACCTCCCTTTCAGGCAGTGCATTCCAGATTACAACAACTTGCTGCACAACAATTTTTTCCTCACATTGTCTCTGGTTCTTATCATAAATCTCTGTCCTCTGGCTACTGACACACCTACTAGTGGAAACACTTTCTCCTAGTTTACTTTATCAATATGGATAGCACATTTCAGGAGATCATCACCCCGCAGCTTAAGAGTGTGCAGGCATAGAGGGAATGGGTGACTTCAAGACATACAAGAATGAACAGACAGGTACTGCAGGCATCTCCTGAGTGCATCTTGTTCTCTAACCAGTATTCAGTTCTAAATATTGGTGAGGGCAATGGTTTCTCTGGGGAGTGTAGCCAGAGCCAAGTCCACAGCATCACGGGTGGCTCAGCTGTACAGGGTGGGGGAAGAGGAAGGCCAGAAAAGCAATTGTGATAATAGATTCAGTAGTTAGGGGAACAAACAGGTGTTTCTGTGGTCACAGATGTAATTCCAGCATGATATGTCGCCTTCCTTGGGCCGGGGTCAAGGATGTTGCCGAGCGACTACAGAGTGATCTGAGGGAGGAGAGTGTACTGCCAGAGGTCATGGTCCAAAACAGTACCAATGACACAGGTAAAGAGCGGGATAAGGTCTGCAAGCAGATTTTAGGGAGCTAGGAAAGATATTAATAAGGACCTCAAAGTTCCTTAAATTGGATTACTGCCAGTGCTACACCCTAGTGAGCACAGAAATAGTTGGATAGTGCAGATAAATGCATGGCTAGAGAAATGGTGCAGCAAGGAGGGCTTTAGATTCGAGGGGCAATGGGACCTGTTCTGGGGGAGGTGGGACCTGTACAAACTGGATGAGTTGTGCGTCAACAAGGCTGGGACCAATATTGTAACAGGAAGGTTTGCTAGTGCTATTCGGAAAGGTTTAAACTAGCTTGGCAGGGAGTTTGGAACCTGAGCATAGATTCAGAAGGGAGAGAGGTAAAGCTGGAAATTGAAGGCAGAAGTTCGTAAGTGAGTTTAGAAGGTAGAAAGAAAAGGAAACAATGGCTTGAAATGGACAACAAAGGAGTTTGGCAGTGCTTAATGGTATATATCTATGCAATGAGTCTAGTGAATAAGGCAGATGAGCTGAGGGCACAGATAGACACTTGAAATATGATAACATAACTATTTCTAAAACATGGTTTAAAGAAAGGCAGAAATAGCAGCTCAACATTCCTGATTTTCAGATGGGATAGAGAAGGGGATAAAAAAGGATTGGGGGGGTCACAATATTGGTTAACGAAATGATTACAGCTGTGAGAAGAGATGATATGCTAAAAGGATGATCAAATGAGGTCATGTAGGTTGAATTAGAGAACAAAAGAGTGGCAGTCGTACAGCTGGGAGTGTACTATAGACTCCAAAATATTCAGAGGGAGGCACACTTCTGGGACGTACATAAAAATAGGACAGTAATAGAAGAGGACATAAACTACCCTAATTTTGACTGGCATTAAAATCAGTGTAAAAGGTATAAGCGGTTCAGAATTCTTAAAATGCATTCAGGAAAAAAAATATTAGCCAGCATGTAGCAAACCCAACAAGGGATGGGGCAGTTCTGGACTTGGTTTTAGAGAACGAAGATGGAAGTGGGTATCAGTGCAAGAGTATTTTGGTGGTAGTGATCATAACTCAGTTTAATATAGCCATGGAAAAGTACAAAGATAGATCAGGAACATAAGTTCTCAATTGGGGATAGGCCAAATTTACTCAGCTGAAATGTGATTTGGCAAAAGTGGACTGGAAGCAGTTATTTGAAGATAAATCAGTATGAGAGCAGTGGGAGGCATTCAAGGAGGAGATAGAGAGGGTTCTGAACAAATATGTTCCCATAAAGAATGGGTGGAACTCCCAAATCTAGAGTCCATTGGATGTCAAGGAACATACAGAGCAGAATAAGGCAGAAAAGGGAAGCTTAAATCAGATGCCAAGAGCTCATTACTGCAGAAGGCCACGTGGGGTATAGAAAGTGCAGGGGCGAAATTAAAAATGAAATGAGGAAATCAAAGAGATGGCGTGAAAAAATATTGGCAAGTAAAATCAAGGAAAACCCAAGTTTCTATATTTTCTATGATTCTACTTAAATCTTAGCATGAAACTGATTTCAGAGTTATTCAAAATTTTTATGAAATCCCCTCATCATTTGCAACACCTCTGTCATTAGAGTCATCAGAGCCATTCGGCCCCAATCTCCCTTTCATCATCTCTGCTCTAAGGAGAACAAACTCAGCTTCTCTAGTCTCTCCATGTAATTGAAGTCCGTCATCCCAGTCACTGTTAGAATCATAGAATCATCGAAAGTTTAAGGCACAGAAAGAGCCACTTGACCCATCGTGTCTGTGCCGGCCAAAAAACGATCCACCTATTCTAATCCCATTTTCCAGCATTTGGTCCGTAGCCCTGCAGATTACGGCACTTGAGGTGCATATTCAGACTCCTTTTGAATGAATTGAGGGTTTCTGCCTCAACTACCCTTTCAGGCAGTGAGTTCCAGACCCCCACCACCCTCTGGGTGAAAAATGTTTTCCTCATCTCCCCTTTATTTTTTCTACCAATCACTTTAAATCTATACCCCCTCGTCACTGACCTCTCTGCTAAGGTGAATAGACCCTTCACCTCCACTCTATCCAGGCCCCTCAAAATTTTGTATATTTCAATCAGATCTCCCCTCAGCCTTCTCTGTTCCATGGAGAACAACCCCAGCCTGTTCAATCTTTCATCATAGCTGCATTTTTCCAGTCCCGGCAACATCCTTGTAAATCTCCTCTGTACCCTCTCTAGTGCAATTACATCCTTTCTGTAATGAGGTGACCAGAACTGCACATGGTACTCAAGTTGTGGCCTAACCAATGAGTTATACAGTTCCAGCATAACCTCCTGCTCTTATATTCCATACCTCGGCTAATAAAGGAAAGGATTCCATATGCCTTCTTAACCACCTTATCAACCTGTCCTGCTACCTTCAGGGATCTGTGGACATTCACTCCAAGGTCCCTCACTTCCTCTACAATTCTCAGTATTTTCCCATTAATAGTGTATTCCTTTACATTGTTTGGCCTCCCCAAACCTCACACTTCTCCAGGTTGGATTCCATTTGCCACTTTTCTACCCATCTGACCAGACCATCAATATCTTCCTGCAGCCTACAGCTATCCTCCTCGCTATCTACCACAAGGCCAATCTTTGTGTCATCCGCAAACTTCTTGATCATGCCCCCTACATTTATGTCCAAATCATTAATATATATCACAGAAATCAGGGGACCCAGTACTGAACCTTGCAGAAACAGCCCTTCAATCGCTAAAACAGCCATCAACAATAACCCTTTGTTTTTGCAATTGGTTCAATTTTGTATCCAGCTTGCTGCATTCCCCTGGATCTCATGAGAATTTATTTTTTTAACCAGTCTGCCATGTGGGACCTTGTCAAAAACCTTGTTTAAGATCCATGTAGGCCACATCAACTGCACTACCCTCATCTATCTTCCTTGTTACTTCTTCAAAAAATTCGATCAAGTTGGTCAAACTAGATCTTCCCTTAACAAATCCATGCTGACTATCCTTGATTAACCTGTGCCTTTCTAAGTGACAGCTTATCCTGTCTCTCAAAATAGAATCCAATAATTTGCCCACTACTGAGGATAGACTGACTGGCCTGTAATTATTCAGTCTATCCCTCGCTCCCTTTTTAAACAGAGGTACAACGTTAGCAGTTCTCCAATCCTCTGGCACCACACCTGTAAACATTGAGAACTGGAAAATGATGGTCAGACCTTCTGCTATTTCGTCTATTGTTTCTTTTAACAACCTAGGATACATTTCATCTGGCCCTGGTGATTTATAAACTTTTCAACAATTAATGCTAATCCCATTAATACTTCCTCTCTCCTTAACTACAATATCTGCATCGTCCCCTCTTTTGTGAAGACAGGTGCAAAGTATTCATTAAGAAACATAACAATATCTTACACCCCTACACATAGGTTACCTTTTTGGTATTTTATGGGCCCTACTCTCTCCTTAGTTATCCTCTTACTCTTAATGTATTGATAAAACATCTTTGGATTCACCTTGATTTTGCTTGCCTATATTCTTTCATGCCCTCTCTTTGCTTTCCTAATTTCCTTTTTGATTTCACCCTTCCACTTTCTATACTCCTCTTGGCTTTCTGTAGTATTGAGTTCTTGGTGTCAGACATGAGTTTTCCTTTTCTGCCTTATCTTACCCTGTAAGCTCCTTGACATCCATGGCACTCTAGATTTGGCTGCCTCACCCTTTTTCTTTGTGGGAACGTGTTTACTCTGAACCCCTTGAATCTCTCCTTTGAATGCCTCCCACTGCTCTGATACTGATTTACCTTCAAGCAGCTGTTTCCAGTCCACTTTTGCTAAATCACTCCTCAGTTTAGTAAAATTGGCCTTGCCCCATTTGAGAACTCTAATTCCTGTTCTATCTCTGTCCTTTTCTATATTTATGTTAAAACTAACTGAATTATGATCACTATCACCAAAATGCTCTCCCACTGCCACTCCTTCCACCTGCCCACTGTTGTTGTATGAGCAAATATTGCAACTGATCTGTGCACAGCAGCGTCCTACAAATGCAAATGAATGACCAGATAATAGTTTTGCTTGGTGTTAGTTGAGGGAGGAGTACTGGCCAGGATGCTGCTGTGCTTCAAGTGAGGTCATTTAAGTCCAAATATATGAAAAGCATGATCAGCGGCAGTAAGCAGTATTTCACAATTGATTTAAAGACTTGCTCCCTGTCTCTCTAGTCTACTTCAACCTCACTCCCCTCCAAGATATCTGCACTCCTCCAATTCTGGCCTCTTGAGTATCCCCGATTTTAATCGTTCCACCATTGACGGCCTTGCCTTCAGCTGCGTCAGCCCGAAGTTCTGGAATTCCCTCCCTAAACCTTTCCATCTCTCGTTCTTCCATTAAGATGCTTCTTGAAACCTATCTCTTTGACCAAGCTTTTGGCCATCTGCCCTAATTTTGCTTGATAACGTTTCTGTGTAGCACATTGTGACGTTTTATTACAATAAAGGTGCTGCAAAGATGTAAGTTGTTGTTGTAGTGTTCAACTCAGCCTATTGAACAAACAGAAATCCCACACTACATTTTTGCAAACGCCTATCATAATTATTCATGCTTGAATGCTGATGGGAGAGAATTACTGTAGCTCAATGTCAGCACTGAGGTATTCTTTATTTCCCATGTTTCCTCAGTGTACAGTATAGGAGCACATCAGTGGACATGAAGAGTGGGAGTGGTGTCTAATGGACGGCTGAATTTACTCCCAATAAGTTACATAAGTATAGCACAGAAGAAATGTTTCCAAATTGCCGGTGATGTATTTTGCTCAATATTCATTTTATTATTTCACTGTTTTTAGTATTTCCTTTGGGTAACCACTCCTGCAGGGATGTAATGCTTGAAATCTATAAAATGCTGGTTAGGCCACAGCTGGAGTATTGCGTACAGTTCTGGTCACCACATTACTGGAGGGACATAATTGCTCTATAGAGAGTACAGAGGAGATTTACAAGAATGTTGCCAGGGCTTGAAAATTGCAGCTATGAGGAAAGATTGGATAGGCTAGGATTGTTTTCCTTAGAACAGAGGAGGCTGAGGGGTGGCTTAATTGAGATGTACAAAATTATGAGGGGCCTAGATAGAGTAGACAGGAATGATCTGTTTCCCCTAGCTGAGAGTTCAATTATCAGGGGACAGAGATTTAAGGTGATTGGTAGAAGGATTAGAGGGGACATGAGGAAAAACTTTTTCACTCAGAGAGTGGTGGGTGTCTGGAATTTACTGCCCGGATCGGCGGTGGAGGCAGAAGCCCTCAACTCATTTAAAAGGTACCTGGACCTGCACCTGAAGTGATGTAACCTGCAAGGCTATGACCAGGTGCTGGAAGATGGGATTAGATTGGGTGGCTAGTTTTTTCAGCTGGGCAGATACGATGGGCTGAATGCCCTCTTTCTGTGCTGTAACTTTTGTATGGTTCTATGGATCTTCTATGCTTGCCCCTGGGAATTCCTCCTTCCTAAGGTCACCCTCTCTCATCCCCTTCAGAGACATAATTCAATTGAACGTCCTCGAGACCTCCCTAGATGCTTTGAATATTACAACTACCCTCCTTGAGACACACTTGAAGAACAGAAAAAGGGTTCCACATGCCAATTTTTCCCTCACTCGCAGGCAGCCCAATCTCAACCAGATTCCTGTTGACAGCATCAATGAACTGCAATGCTTCAGCACTGGAACCCTGACCAACTTTCGTACCCCAAGGGGTATTAATAGTGGACAAAATAGACACAAGTACCTTGGCCGATATCCAGTTCTGTACTTTTACAGCTGGTCCACCATCAGCCCTTTCATATTTTCATCAGTTAAAATGATCCCAGTCACTAGCATTCAAATACAGTGCTTAGATTGTGTTGTAACATTAGCAATGAAGCTTCAATGAATTATTTCAGCATGCAACCTCAGATTGGAGGTTACCAGAACTTGATTTTTCCTTTTTGTGCTGGAGCTTACTGAGGTTGCTTCTCTAAAAGAATTTCCTTTTCCCTTGCGCAGCATTTCAGAATTTAGCCAAGGGCAGAGCAGCTGTAGTCTATTAGGGGTTTATAAACAAAGAATGGTACTCGATGCACACAGACGCTTTGTAAAAGAGAGTAAAGCTGTCTATATGTGCATTCCACATGTAATTATTTACATACATATAGGCATTAACAAGCATTTATACATAACCACACACACACACATATACATAATACATACAGAGACGTGGTGCTACATTACAACAGTGACTACTCTGCAAAAGCACTCCATTGGTTGTAAAGCGCTTTGCCACATCCTGAGGCCATGAAAAAATACTGTAGAAATTCAAGTTTTTCTTTGTAATATATAAACACACTCTTAATAATGTTTCTCAAGAGACAGATCGATAGATAAATAGACAGTCAGACAGACAGATAGATAGGTAGATAGATAAATAGATAGACAGACTGTCAGACTGATAATTGGATTTTAGTGAATCTGTTGGGACTTTAATGACAATCCAATAGCTTCATGGTCACTCTTGCTGATGGCAACAAAACTACAACTTGCATTTATATAGCACCGTTTACATAGCTTGTCCAATATCTACAAGGCACAAGTCAAGAGTGTGATGGAATACTCTCCATTTGACTGGATGGGTGCAGCTCCAACAACACTCAAGAAGCTCAACACCATCCAGGAAAAGGCAGCCCGCTTGATCAGTACCCCACCCACCACCCTAAATAGTGACTCCCTCCACCATCGGCGCAGATTGGCAGCAGTGTGTGCCATATCTAAGAGGTACTGCAGCAACTCGCCAAGTGTCTTTCAAGGCAGTTCCTTCCAAACCCCTGACCTCTACCACCTAGAAGGACAAGGGCAACAGATGCATGGGAATACCACCACTTGCAAGTTCCCCTCCAAGTCACTCGCAATCCTGACTTGGAACTATATTGTCATTCCTTCACTACCACGGGGTCAAAATCCTGGAACACCCACCCTAACAGCAGTATGGGTGTACCTACACTGCACGGACTGCAGAGGATCGAGAAGGCAGCTCACCACCACCTTCTCAAGGGCAATTAGGGATGGGCAACAAATACTGGCTCACATCCCCTGAATGAATATTAAAAAAAAGAAAATGTCCCAAGGCACTTCACAGGAGTGTAATCAGACAAAAATGCAAAGAATGAGATATTAAAATGTGCGACTAAAAGCTTGGTTAAAGAGGTAGGTTTTTAAAGTAGGAGGTGGAGATGTAAGATACTAGTGTTTATTTCAAGATCTAAAAAAATTGCATTCAAGTGATCAAACTGCCATGGTGGCATTTGAACTCATGTCCTCAGCATCAGGACTAGAGTAACACAACACTACTATCATATCCTGCCCAATATATGGCTCACAGCAAGCCCTGCACTTAGACAAATAGATGTCGATATTTAAACAACACAGCAGAAAATCTCACGTAGAATAACTCTGATACTCTTTATGTTGAGACTTTATTTTGAGTTTACCATAAACAACACTAATAAGTACGCGGGCTTAATTGTTTACAATTTGTATGGTCCATTATTGTCATATAATGGGTTTGTTTTATACCTTCTTATCATTTAACACAGAGCTACTATTATTGATGGTTTAATGATTCTAATTCTTGGCCATTTGCAGGATGTGTTCCTGCCAGATGGATCAGGACTCATTGTTCGAGCAGTGTTTTCTTGGCTAATGGAAACATTTTTTTCTCTCTATGAGAATGTTCCCAATATACTGAAGCCTATTTCTTTTGCTACTGTGCTGCTCCTCTGTTATATTGGGCTGGATTTTAAAGCCCCTCTGCTGTCGGGAACATTGGTTGGGAGGGGTAATGAAGATAGGTGCGGCAGAGGCCCGCCACTGACCCCAACGGCAACAGGTCCCTTGCCGATCTCGGCGGCAGCGGCGAGGCCTCATGGCAGCCACCCCGCTGCTTGGCGACAGGACCCTCATTTGAAATATGTTAATTAATTTACATACCTGATTCAAGAAGGAGTTATATATAGCTCCTGGGGCAAAAGGGATCAAAGGATATGGGGGAAAGCTAGAATGGGTTATTGAGTTGGATGATCGGCCATGATCAGAATGAATGGCGGAGCAGGCTCGAAGGGCCAAATGGCCTACTCCTGCTCCTATTTTCTATGTTTCTATATTTTTTTATGTTAATGAGGGTCCCGTTGCCTCCTTAATCGCCGCACCGATCTTCATTCAGGTGGCTGACTATGCCGCGCTTTCGAATTCCCATTCGGGGAAAGGTGGCGTGACACTTATGGGGAGGGAGGAGGAGGATTTTTTCTGTGTACAGGATTGGGGGAGCAGGGGTAACAACGATGTGGATTGGTCGGGGAGGTGTTGGGAAGGGGTAAAGGGCAAAGTTGCTAAACCTTTTGTGGGGGGGGAGGAGGTCAAATTGTCAATATGCGAATTCCGGGGGGGAGAAAAGGGCACGACTGTCTGGAAATGCCATTGGGCAAGGGAGTTGGTAAAATGCATTTAAATTTCATAAAAATCTGTTTTGTGGAAATTCTACTTATCTGTCTCTTTAAATTTTAAATGTCCATTGGCACCCAACAACCACAACCATCTTCCTTTGTGCTAGGTATGAATCCAACCAGTGCACAGTTTTCCCCCGATTCCCATTGACTTCCATTTGGCTGACATAGTTAAAAGTCTAACAATTCAATAGTGAACATAAAAGGAATAATAACTAGATTTCACAGTAGAATCAGGGGGAAAAGTCACTGCAGCTCCAGAACATCACTGCAGCAGTTCCTCAGGGTAGTGTCCTAGGCCCAACCATCTTCAGCTGCTTCATCAATGATCTTCCTTCAATCATAAGGTCAGAAGTGGGGATGTTCGCTGATGATTGCACAATGTTCAGCATCATTCACGACTCCTCAGACACTGAAGCAGTCTGTATAGAAATGCACCAAGACCTGGACAATATCCAGGCTTGGACTGATGAGTGGCATGTAACATTCGCACCACACAAGTGCCAGGCAATGACCATCTCAAACAAGTGAGAATCCAACCATCTCCCCTTGACATTCAATGGCATTACAATCGTTGAATCCCCCACAATCAACATCCTGGGAGTTACCATTGACCAGAAATTGAACTGGTGTAGCCAAATAAATACCGTGGCTACAAGAGCAGGTCAGAGGCTAGGAATTCTGTGGCGAGTAACTCACCTCCTGACTCCCTAAAGCCTGTCCACCATCTAGAATGCACAAGTCAGGCGTGTGATGGAATATTCTTCCCTTGCCTGGATGGGTGCAGCTCCAACCACACTTAAGATGCTCAACACTATCGAGGACAAAGCAGCCCGTTTGATTGGCACCCCATCCACATTCACTCCCTCCACCACTGATGCACAGTGGCAGCAGTGTGTACCATTTACAAGATGCACTGCATCAACGCATCAAGCCTCATTAGACAGCACCTTCTAAACCCGTGACCTCTTCCACCTAGAAGGACAAGGGCAGCAGATGCATGGGAGCACCACCACCTGCAAGTTCCTCTTCAAGTCACACACCATCCTGACTTGGAACTATATCGCCGTTCCTTCACTTTCGCTGGGTCAAAATCCTGGAACTCCCTTCCTAACAGTACTGTGGGTGTACCTACCCCACATGGACTGCAGCGGTTCAAGAAGGCAGCCGCCACCGCCACCGCCTTCTCAAGAGCAATTAGGGATGGGCAATAAAATGCTGTCCTTGCCTTCGACTCCCACATCCCAGGAATGAATAATTTAAAAAAAAAATTCTGATTGAAAACACTTACATTCAGCAATTCAAATCCTGCTCGTTATTTGCAGACTGGCTTGAATCTCTAATCCAAGTCCAACTGATTGCTGTTTAATTGGAACACTTATTTGATGAATTGTTCTGCTATACTTTGAATCGGGTTTGAGTTGCTTCACTAATGCTGCAGAGCACAAAAAGATGGAAAGATCTGCATTTATATAGTGCCTTACACAACCTCAGGGTATCTCAAAGCATTTTCTAGCCAATGAAGTACTTTTGAAGTGTAGTCACTGTTGTAATGTGATCAACAGAATGAATGCCAGCACGACGACAAGGCATATGTACAAATAATGATAACAATTTGATACTTACTTTTAAGAACATAGGAGCATTAGGAACAGGAGGAGGTGATGCAGCCCCTTGATTCTGCTCCACCATTCAATGAGATCATGGCTGATCTGCACCTTAACTCCCTTTTCCCACCTTTGCTCCCCTTACTTAACAAACTATCGGTCTCAGTCTTGAAAACTCCAATTGTCCCCCAGCATCAACAGCTTTTGAGGGAAGAGAATTCCAAGATTTCTAACACCTTTTGTGTGGAAAAAGTGCTTCCTGATTACACTCCTGAATGGCCTAGCTCTAATTCTAAGGTGGTCTTAAACATTTTATCCAGTGAGTAGCTGAGTCGCACAATGCAGGAAAATGCTAGTTTCAAAATCATTCTGTGATGGATTAGCTGATCTCAACTTGATGTTAACAGAGGTACTGCAATTGGCCTAAATACCACAAGGTTATGGACATAAGAACATAAGAAATAGGAGCAGAAATAGGCCATATGACCCCACGAGCCTGCTCCAGCATTCAATCAGAACTTTTACCTCAACTCCAATTTCTTACCCTATCACCATCTCCCGTGATTCCCTTAGTGCCCAAAAGTATTTTGATCTCAGTCTAAAATATACTAAACGACTGAGCATCCACAGCTCTCTGGGGAAGAGAATTCCAATTTTCACAACCCTCTAAGTGAAGATACTTCTCATCTCAGTCTTAAATGATTGGCCTCTTATCCTGAGAATGTAACCCCTAATTCTGGACTCTGCAACCAGAGGAAGCAATCTCTCAACATGTACCCTGTCAAGGATAGAAACATAGAAAATAGGAGCAGGAGTAGGCCATTTGGCCCTTTGAGCCTGCTCCGCCATTCATTATGATCATGGCGGATCATCCAACTCACTAGCCTGTTCCGGCTTTCGCCCCCTACCCTTTGATCCCTAGGTTCCCTACCCTGGAGAGAGGCAATCTGCAAGAGTTTCCACTTCTGGACAAGCAATGCTTCCTACTTTGTGAGCATTAGATGCTGACAGGATTAAGCTCGAATGTGATGCACCTGCAGTAAAACAGCATTTGCTATTAAAGTTCACACATAAGTAAGTGCATTGATCTGCTTACCACTTTACATGATTCTGATTCAGTCATTTTAATGCAAAAAGGTTGTGGATCTCAGAAAGGTGTACTTAGAAAGAACTTGCATTTGTACAGAGCCTTGGATGACCTCAGAATGTCCCAAAGTGCTCTACAGTTAGTTAAATACCTTTGAAGTGTAGTCGCTGTGGTAATTGTAAGAATTGCAGCAGCCAATTTACACACAGCAGGCTCCCACAAACAGCAAAGCGATATTGACCAGGTAATCTGTTTTAGTGATGTTGGGTGAGGAACAAACATTGGCCATGCCACTGTGTAGAACTCTTCTTTAAAAATAGTGCCATGGGATCTTTTACATCTATCTGAGAGGGCAGATGGTGCCTGAGTTGAACAGCATGACCCCTCCAACAGTGTCTAAACTGGATTCTCAAGTTTCTGGACTAGGGCTGCAAACCCACAACTGTCTGACAGAGAAACAAGAGTGCTACCCATTGAGCTATGGCCAATATCCAATGGGAGACTGAAGATAAACTGGTTTCTAGTTTTGTCTGGGCCACTTGAAGGGTGAGAGGTGATCACCTGGAGGCAGGAGAGCCCAGAGTAGTGATTTAATTCCACAGTGCTCGAGCGCCCTCCGAGTTAAGTGGTACTGCCAAGGTTCACGACAAAAGCTGCCAGCTAATTTTTTTCCACACGTTGAAATGAATGAGATTACACGAATGCATAATATGTGTGGGAGTGCAGGCAGAGGCTGGGCTGGGAGTTGGGGTGGTATGCAGGGAACAGGGGATGGGAGACAAGAAGTAAATCGTAGATAAATCACAAATACTGAGCGCTTGTAAAAATTGGTACATATATCTGGGAAGCCTGCCGTTAATAGACGTTAATTTATACTGCCCCAGTTCTTTTCTATTAAATAGCTAAGTGGAATCATACATGATGTAAAAGGGGAGATTTTCATTGGTTTGCATTGGATCCTCTAGATGCACGGAACATTGGAAAATCAGATGTATCGGAGTGTGTGCTTATAAAGAAACCCACCCAATTTTCCTACCATTGAACTAAATCTCCCCATTGACATCCACTCTCTTCATCCACCAATAAAATACTTTGTTCTTGCTTATATGAAAGGCAGAGGCATGGGTGGTTTCTTCATCCAAACGAGTCAATAAACTGGTCATGGAAAGGTCTTTAGATTCCTACTGGCCTACCATTGGATTTCTGTATTTTTCTGTATTTGTTGATTCTTAAGTATAGTACTGTTATTGTTCATTAATTAAAGCATTGATAATAATGTCTTTCAGGAGCTAGGACAACTGTGTGTAAATATTTACCGGGGATTCCTAGGAGTACATCAATATTCACAAGGGATCCCCAGGATCAGTATTTACAGGGAATCCACAAGAGTGTGTCAATACTTAGAGAGGATCTCAGGATTGTATCAGTATTTACAGGGAGTCCCCAAGAGTGTGAAATATTTATAGGGAATCCTCAGGAGTGTATCAATATCTACAGACAATCACCTCCAGGAGTGCATCAGTGTTTACAGTGTATTCCCAGAAGTGTATAAATATTTGCAGGAAATTCCTAGGAGTCCATCAATAGTTATAGAGAATCATATTTTATGCAAATAATGATTAAAACAATCTTTAGAACTGCAAAGGTGTTTGTCCCAGGGTTTAGGATAGCAATTGGCTTAATCTTTTAATAATAATTGATTAAGACTAAAATATGCAATAAAAAAGAGACACTTGCATTTATATAATAATAAGAAATGCTGGAAATACTCAGCAGGTCTGGTAGCATCTGTGGAGAGAGAAGCAGAGTTAACGTTTCAGGCCAGTGACCCTTCATCAGAACTGGCAAATATTAGAAATGTAAAAGGTTATAAGCAAGTAAAGCGGGAGTGGGGCAAGAGATAACAAAGGAGAAGGTGTAGCTTGGTAAATGTCACAAAATAGCTGACCAGAAGGCTGTGGAGCAAAGGCAAACAATATGTTAATGGTGTGTTGAAAGACAAAGCATTAGTACAGATAGGGTGTTAACAGACTGAAAATTGAACAGCCGCAAGTACAAACATGAAAAAAAGCAAACTGAACAAACTAAGATGAAATAAAATAAAATTAACACAAAAAAAATATAAAAAAAGGAAAAAGAAAAAAAATAACTAAAAATAAAAGTAAAATGGGGGGCCCATCATGCTCTGAAATTATTGAACTCAATGTTCAGTCTGGCAGGCTGTAGTGTGCCTAATTGGTAAATGAGATGCTGTTCCTCGAGCTTGCGTTGATGTTCCCTGGAACACTGAAGCAATCCCAGGACAGAGATGTGAATCTCTTGTCCCACCCCCGCTTTACTTGCTTATTACCTTTTACATTTCTAATATTTGCCAGTTCTGAAGAAGGGTCACTGACCTGAAATGTTAACTCTGCTTCTCTCTCCACAGATGCTGCCAGACCTGCCTAGTATTTCCAGCATTTCTTGTTTTTATTTCAGATTTCCAGCATCCGCAGTATTTTGCTTTTATTTACTTGCATTTATACGGCGCCTTTCAAGACCACACGAAGTCCAAAGTGCTTTACAGCCAATTAACTATTTCAAAGTGTAGTCACTTTTGTAATGCAGCAGCTAATTTACACACAGCAAGATCCTACAAACAGCAAAGTGATAATGACCAGATAATCTGTTGGGGTGTTGATTGAGGGAGAAATATTGGCCAGGGCACCAAGGCTAACTCCCCTGCTCTTTGTCGGAATAGTGCCATGGAATCTTTTGCATCCACCTGAGAGGGCAGATGGGGGCCTTGGTTTAACTTCTGATCTAAAAATGGCAAGTCAAAGAATGCAGCAGTCCTTCAGCTGAGATTTTATGCTTAAGTCTCTGCAGTGGCTTTATGCTACTATCTTTAGGCTCAAATACGAACGTACAAATTAGGAGCAGGAGTAGGTCATTCAGCCCCTTGACCCTGCTGTGCCATTTGATAAGTTCATGGCTGATCTGATTGCGGCCTTAACTCTACTTCGTGTCTACCCGCTAATATGAACATACGAATTAGGTAAGATACGAGTTCAACCCACTAAATCACAACTAACACTATGCATTTGCTTGCTTATCTTTTATGAACTACATTTCTTGATATTTAAACCAAGGTTTGAGGTAATGCTCTGCTGCTTTCCAAAACTTGAGTTAATTCTTAAGGGGGCGCTGGATAAGGCAAGTAGCCAAAGCAGTTACCGGGCAGCATTCGCTGTTTGTTTCCCTGGTTTTGTTACCAAAGGCTTACTTAGCTTTTGAAAGTAGAGACTCACACATAATAGTGATCTAAGATACAAAAGCAAAAATAATCCAAGGTAAGAATGATCAAAGAAAATCCCGTAAACATAGGACTCTGCTTACAGACTAACTCAGCAAATATACTGTTCACAGAGTAAATTGGGAACTGTATCATTCAGACTAACCCAAGAAGCATATTATTTACAGACTAAATCAGGAAGCAAACACTTAACATAATCAGGCATTATACTCTCACATTGTTTTGTTTTGATTAACTTTTATTTATTTGATTTTACTATAGTTGTTCAAAATGGTAATGTGCCCAGACCAACTGATTAAGCACAAATTGAGATTCCTGGCAGTGTACTGATATCTCTGACAACACTGTAGCTAATGTGACATGTTCAAGAGCAGACCAAATGCTAGTTTTTCATGACTGTCTGCAAGTTGTCTGTCAAGCGGTCTACTGTTTACAGACTGAATCAGTTAGCAAACATGTTCACAGGCTCAATTAGTTCCTCCACTTTCCATTAACTCCAACTTGTCCAAGATTCTGCTGCATATCCCAAACTAAGTCTTGCTCGCCCATCTTGTTGCTGTACATTGGCTACCCATCTCATAGTGCATTAAATTTTAAATCTTTGTTTATTGTCTTTAAATTGCTCCATAGCCTCATTTCGGTGTATCCTTGCAATCTCCTCCAGCCCTATATCCACCCCCCACCCCCCCACACTTCCTTTGAGAAACCCTGACTCTAGCCTTTTATGCATCCTTTCCTCTAGTCCCCATCCAGGATGACAGAGCCTTAAGCTGCCTGGGCCCGACTCTCTGGTATTCATTCCCTAAATTTCTTCACCTATCTCTCCTCCTTTACAAATCTTTTCAAAACCCATCTCTTTAACCCATTTCTTTAATCTCATGGTTACAACAGCATAGTGATTGTATTACTGGACTAGTAATCCAGAGACCCGAGTTCACAGCTCACCAT
The DNA here is from genome assembly GCF_036365525.1 of Heterodontus francisci. Classification (NCBI taxonomy): domain Eukaryota; kingdom Metazoa; phylum Chordata; class Chondrichthyes; order Heterodontiformes; family Heterodontidae; genus Heterodontus; species Heterodontus francisci. The sequence goes on from NC_090385.1 coordinate 13,221,766, forward strand.
GACAGTTGGGGAATTTAAATTCAATTAGTTAAATAAATCTGGAATCAAAAAGCTAGTATCAGTAATGGTGACCCTGTATCTACGGGATTGTCATAAAATCCATCTGTTTCACTAATGCCCTTTAGGGAAGGAAACCTGCCATCCTTACCCAGTCTGACCTATAGATGATTTCAGACCCACAGCAATGTGGTTGACTCTTAACTGCCCTCTGAAATGCTGCAGCAAGCTACTCACTTGTATAAAACTGCTAAAGAATAAGTAGAATCCACACAGATTGCAGCAGTTCAAGAAGGCAGTTCACCACCACCTTCTCAAAGGCAACTAGTGATGGGAAATACATACTAGTGACACCCACATCCTGTGAATGAATTTAAAAAAACAAGCTTTTGATCACCCTTCTAATCATTCCCTTCCTGCTCAGAGTCTATTTTTCCTGCATATACAAGATGTCTTTTTTATGTTAAAAGTACCACATAAATGCAAGTTGTTGTCGTAACCAATGAAACTTGCAATACTGTATAAAATTAACATGGTATCGGAACCTGAACAGCAGTTGTTTTTTTTGAATTGCTTATCTACAATGAGTAGATTGAAATAATTCAATGATTTTTTTTTCCTCTTCATTTATCTGCTAGCAATTTTCTGTCCCCTTCTTAAGGCATTGACTCCTGGTTGTGATACAGTTTCACAGGAACAAGTTACCCAGATGATCATGCCAGGTGACTAATCTTTAAACGTGAGCATTGACAGGCTGGTTAACCAAAGGAGATCACTGCCACGCCTGGATCCCATCATCAACAGAGGTCCACACAGAAATGACTCTAGCATTGGTCACTAGATAGTGGTCAAAGTGGAAACTCTCTCTGACATTCTTCTCCCCAGTCCAAGTGAAGCGCCTCTTCGACTGGCCAGGCTAACGTTGACTAACTGAGCACAAACCCAGAGTCCGACCCTTAGAACATGCCACGGAGCCACTGGAAAAGCAAATAACAAATAATTCTTTTAACCTATAATTGCATTTGGGGGGTCTTTAGTTTACTGTATATGGGTTCTGTAGATTTTTGTATATGGGACGGCTTTGAATTTTCATGAAGGTAAGTCTGGATTTTTATATATTAAGGTGCCTTGTAATTTATGTGGAGGCTTAAACATTTTGCATGTGGCAAGTTGATTATTTTATGTATGGGAGTCTCCATGAGTAGCAGCACTCACAGTTTTGCCAACACTCACAACTCCTGTGATTTTTGGAAGCACATTTGGTTCAAATGGGAAATGTAAAACTGTATTTTCTCTGTTTCAGTTTCTTGCGTGAAGCACGAATGTTAATTAAACAAAACCCAACAATCCCAGGGTTCACTTGTGAACAACAACACCAAGTCATGAATGGTTTGGTGTATTAATTCTGTACTTCAAAATCAAAAATATGAATTTACCAAGTTAATAACCACCTGTTGCTAAATCATACGTAGCCCATTCATTGGTGACAGTGTGGCTTAATGGATAGGACCTGAAAGTTGAGGGTTCAAGTTAAACTCCAGAAACTTCAGTACATCATTGCAGCTAACACTCCAGTGTAGTAGTGAGGGTGTGCTGCACTGTCAGATGTGCTGCCTTTCAGATGAGATGTTAAACTGTGGCCTTCTTAGGTGGCACTGAACCACATAAGGAGATATTTGGGAAGATGATTAAACAAGTAGGTTTTAAGAACCATCTTAAAGGAGAAAGAAGTAGAGAGGTGGAGTGGCTTTGTGAGGGAATTCTAGAGTTTGGAGTCTATGCAGCTGGAGACACAGCTGCCACTGGTGGAATGATTAAAATTGAGGATGCACATGAGGCTGGAAATGGAGGAGGGCAGAGATCTTGGGAGGCTTGCAGGAGTGGAGAAGGTTAGAGATAGGGCAAGGCCATGGATGGATTTGAAAACAAGGGTGAGAAGTTTAAAACTGAATCATTGCCAGGCCGGGAGCCAATGTATAACCTATGGCTATTCTTCATTTATTCATTAGACATCTAACCATTTCTATCACTTTAACTATTGTGACACTGAAAAATTAATTTGTGTTTAATGTCCTTTACTATATTCCCCTCTTGTGCCTTTTCTGCACCCTTTAGACTTTTTAACCCATTTGAACATTTTAGTTTATTCTTTCCCTGTTGTTTTCCCTCCTCTATCCCTGCCGACTTGATATAATGGGCCCGAAACTCCACGGTGGTAGAAGAGGCGGTGGCGTAGTAGGAATGTCACTAGATTAGTAATCCAGAGCCCAGGCTTATCCCACAATGGCAGATGATAGAATTTGAATTCAGTTAATAAATCTGGAATTAAAAAGCTCGTCTAATGGTGACCATGAAACCATTGTTGATTATCGTAAAAACCCATCTGGTTCATTGATGTCCTCTAGGAAAGGAAATCTGCTGTCCTTACCTGGTCTGGCCTACATGTGACTCCAGACCCACAGCATTGTGGTGGACTCTTAAATGCCCTCCGAAATGGCCTAGCTCGACACTCAGTTCAAGCATAATTAGGGATGGGTAGTAAATGCTGGCCTAGTCAGCAATGCCTACATCCCACAAATGAATAAATATTTTTAAAAAGTGCTGCAGGATGGGATTTCCAGCTGCTACTGTCCCTTGAAGGTGACTCCTTTCCAAATTGGGGGAAAGGCATCATCTAAATAGTCGGGGCAGGGATAGTGGACATGTGGGAAAACATTGTCCTCGTACGTACTGCTCCAATGAAGCCTTTGATGGGAACGCCGTCAATTCCAAGCTCCCCCTCCAAGTCACAAACCATATCCTAACTTGGACATATATCATCTTACCTCATCATCATTGGGCCAAAGTCCTGAAGTTACCTACCTAACAGCATTGTTGGAACACTTTCACCACACGGATTGCAATGGTTCAGGATAAAGGGCCACCACCACCTGCTCAGGGGCAACTAGGGATGGGTAATAAATACTGTCCTTGCCAGCAATGTCCACCATCTCCGTTTTAAAAGATTGACCGAGAAGGTATGGTTAGTATTTTAAATGTGTGCTTAAAGAGAAAGCAACATATCCATTTCATGTAATCGATCTTTTTCACTGATAATCGTTCCTCTTAGATCAGTTGTCTTAGGCCAAATATGGATGTCATTATATAATCTCAGTCTGTGAATACACGCAAAAGCTGGCAACTGACTCAATGAGGGCAGGTGGAAGACTCCTTTGCTTCACTCCATCCCTCTCACAATTTGGACTATAGATTGCATGGGGCAGAAACCCGGTGATTATGGGTTGCATTCAAAATTCCTGTGCCCCCCCCCCCACCCCCAACGCACCAGTGATCTGAACTCTCCCACACCCCAGGAAAGTTGGCCCCAGTAATTATTTTTCTTCCTTACTTCTGCGTTAATTTCTCTCGTCATCCATTTTGTACAATGTTGAGCTTGCAGTTAGTTCTATCGAGATGGCACTGTTTTTAATACATTGGGGTTCATATTACATAGTCCTAATGTTCAAACAAGCTTTGCTCCTGTAATATTAGTGTTTGCTCCAGCATCACAGTTTTGTTAACTGAAGACAGATTAAACTAATTGGCCCAGGGAGACAAATATTTAGAGCTTGATGTCTACTAAAACTAAGACAGAAGTAAATCTTTAGCACTAAGTATGTTTGGCAAGGCAATAATATTGCATTGCACTAGCAGTGTCCTTTCAATGACCCCAGTGAAAAAAATGCCCATGGAATCCTTTTGTGTTTTCCCAAATAAAACAATGTCCATAACTTTAAAATACATGAGTCCTCAAAAAAAACCTAACAAAAAATATAGAAGCACCATCATAACAATATCCATATTTTAACACATGGCAGAACACTTGATAAGAGTGATCGTTGTATAAGAAGGATTAGATTAGCAATGGAGAAAAGCAACGAACAATTTTAAAGTAAACTTCTAAATTGGAAGAGGGCTAACTTGCATGGGGTGAGAGGGGAACTTGCCAGGGTAGAATGGAGCCAAAGATTGACAGGAAAAACTGTAATGGAACAATGGGTGATCTTTAAGGAGGAGATGTTTCAGGTACGGGCTAGGTACATTCCAACAAGGGAGAAAGGTAGGGGAACCAAAAATAAGGCTCCTTAGATGACAAGGGAGATGGAGAATATGTTGAAACAAAAAAGAGGGTATATGATGCATGGCAGGTGAATTCTTCAAGTGAGAACCAGGCCAAATACAATAAGTTGAAAGAGGAGGTGAAGAGGAAAATAAGATGGTCAATAAGAGAATATGAGAATAGAATGGCAATTAACAAAGAAGGCAACCCAAAAATCTTCTATTGACATGTAAATAGTAAACGGGTAGTAAGAGGTAGGATGGCCCTATTCGAAACAAAAAGGGCGCTATATGCTTGGAGGTGCAGGCAAGGATAGAATACTTAATGAGTACTTTGTGTTGGTGTTTACTAAGGAGGAGGATGCTGACAAAATATTGGTAGAAGTGGAGACGGTAGAGGAAATGGATGGGGTGAAAATTGATAGGAAAGTCGTAATGGAAAGGTTGGTTATGCTTAGAGTGGATAAGTCACCTGATCCGGATGATGCTAAAGGAAATGGGAGTGGAAATAGTGGAAGGGCTTGCCATAATCTTCCAATCTTCCCTAGATGGAGGTGCTAGAGGATTGGAGAGTGGCAAATGTGACACCCTTATTCAAGAAATGGTGTCAGGATATTCCTAATAACGACAGGCCAGTCAGTTTAACACCAGTAGTTGGTAAGGTTTTAAAAAATCAACAAGCACTTAGAAAGGTTTGAGCTAATGAAGGACAGCGAGAATAGATTTGTAAAAGGCAGATCGTGCTTGACTAATCTACTTGAATTTTTTGATGAAGTAACAGAGAAGGTTGATGAAGGGAATGTGATGGATGTTGTCTATATGAATTTTAAGAAAGCATTTGACCAAGTAACATATTAAAGGCTGCTAACAAATTTGAGGCTCGTGTAATAGGAGGGTCCGTGCCAGCTTGGATAAAAAATTGGCTTAATGACAGAAAACAGCAAGTTGTGGTAAATGGTTGTTTTTCAGACTGGAGGATGGTAGACAGTCGTGTTCCCCAAGGTTCAGTGCTAGCACCACTGCTTTTTTTGATATATATAATGTTTAAAATTTGCCAATGATCTCAAACTTGGAGGTGTGGCAGACAGTGAGGATGAAATTAATTGACTACAACAGTACATTGCTAGGGTAGCAGAATGGGCAGACATTTGGCAGATAGAGTTTAAGACAGAGATGTGTGAGGTGATACATTTTGGTAGAAGGGATAGGGTGAGGCAATATAGATGAAATGGCACAGTTCTAAAGAGCATGCAGGGACAGAGGGACATGGGGGTTCATGTGTGTAGATCTTTGAAGGTGGCAGGACATATTGAGAGAGTAGTTAGCAAAACATATGGAACCTTGGGCTTCATAAATAGCAGTATTGACCAAAAGGACTCGGGGACACATGTTTAAGGTTTTGGACGAGATACAGGAGGATGGTGAGGAAGAACCTTGACACAGCCAGTGTTAATGACCTGGAACTCGCTGCCTACGAGGGTGGTAGAAGAGGAGATGATGAATGATTTCAGAAGGAAATTGGATGGGCAAATGAGGAAAATAATCTTGTAGAGCTATGGGGATAGAGCAAGGGAATGGGACTGATTGGATTGCTCTACAGAGAGCCAGTGTGGACTTGACTGGCTGAATGGCCTCCTTCTATGTTGTAATCCTCTATGATTCTATGATTCCTGAAGCATATTCTAATTATTCAACTTTTAAATAAACCAAGAATAGTTACAATAGCATGACAGGAAATGAAGGAGTAATTCTGACTGCAAATTCTCCACATATATACAAGCCTCTCAAACCCATCGCTCATGTGTTAGATTGCTGTTGTTTCATTAACTGCTGGGAGGGTGAGAGAGTCAATGTAGTTGGTGCTATTCTGGCAGTACCTGTCCAACATTTAGATGGAGAAACCCACGATATTACAGGCATCTTTATTATACACATGGCATAATCGGTCAATCATTTGAATGTTGCTTCCAAATGGATTTGCTCCGTCTAGCTAATCTTTCTGTCAAACAACTTGATAGTATGCTTAGATTTATCTCACATCTGTAATCACCTTATTTCGTCTAACATAGAGCAATTGATCCATTTATGATTTAGCTTGTTGTTTGCATATGATGTGCCCTGGCTTTATTGATTAGAATTCAGCATTGTTCTACATGACTGCCAATACTGCATTACTTCAGCTTGATGCCAGTGCATGCAGGCGATCGCATTATATATTCTTCACTTGCATTATGTTTCAGCTAAGAATTTCTTACTGGGTTTGGTTCTTCATCTTCTTTCTTCCTGCATGTGACAATGCTCAGGGATAAATGAAGCTGGTTTAGTGGTTTTTGAAGAAATATTTTAATTTTTAAAACAGGCAACAAAAATCAGTTACTATTTTAGGTGCTGCTTATGATGGCTAAGAGACAATATTAATTTTGATTACCTTTGCAGGGTATTTGATGGAACAGATCCTCTTTGTTGGACTAAAACCTACTTGAAATGGTTCAATAATTAAACCTACACAAATGTCTGTTTTTAGGATTCCCAGTCCTCTCATGATATTCATCACAAGAACATCCTTTTCTGTTGGACTGCATTTCAAATCTCGAAGCCTCTCAAAACATGTTATTGAGTGAAGATCATTCTTTATACCGTCTTTTCTATTCCTTGCCATAAATATAAATACTTTTTCAAATAAATCATTCCATCAATAAATAATGCAATTGTTCCTCAGCTGTGAAAAATAAATATATTCACTGTTGTGCACATGCCAGATGATCCAAGTATCATTTCCACAATTCCAGACATATTGGGCTAAATTTTTGGGACCCGTCCCAAATTCAGGAATGGAGTCGGGGGGGCCTCAAAAATACTGGTGTTGATCGGCATGTCGTTCCCAGCACCGACCATTTTAGGGGAAGACAAGTTTGGGGCCCAGGGAGACCGCCCGCCCCCACAAGGTGAGCAGGCATGTAGGCTCATTAAGAGCCTTGTTACAGATAAGTTGAGGAGGCTGCCTGCAATTTCCCAGTCAACCTCCAGTTTCCCAATGCAACGGGGCAGATTAACTGTCTGGAGGTGGGCACCCAGTAGCAGACTGTGGTGCCAGTGCTCCTAGGCTGGGATACAGCCAAAGAGCACCCTGTAGAGGGGTTCCCCCACCCCGCAGTGGTGGCCTGTTGTTTTTCTGTTTTTTATTTAAAGTTTTTAAAAAGTGCCTGAGAGGGCACCTTCTTGTTGAGGCGCCCTCCCAGTGACTTACCTGGTACTGCAGATAGGTGCTTCTCTGAAGCTGGAAGACCTCTGATTTCCCCCCACCCCCGCAGCTTTGAGAGCCTGCCTGCCACCCTTAAGTGGACAGGGAACCTATCTCCATGTCATTTAAGGGCTTACCCACTTGAAAATCTTAACTTTAATCAGATTCCCCCAGAAGCAGGTTTCTCACCCGAAGACAAACCTGCATCCTGTTTCCACCTTTGTGGTAAAAATTTAGCCCATTATGTGCAACTGCATTCGCACTGTGGAATAATATCTGCATTTACTGAAAGTCTGAAATATGCTGATGATAACTCCCTGAAATATGAAAATCCAGGTTGTTTGCAAACCAGCTAATCAGTCTCTCTGCTTTCAAGTTTACAGATTTTATGTATGATTCTACAGCATGGCTGCATTCAGTCATTAAGAGTTGCCATCTGTTATACAGATTGCATATCCCATTATATAATACTTGCAACCTGTCTCCTCCCCAAGCTGCCTGCTGATGCATCTGTAAAACAAGTTTAAATGTATTTTTTTCGAAAAGCAGAAACTATTTTTTCACAGGAGTCAATGAGGATTTCATATCAGAATGGTCTGCAATGAATCTTGCAGCCTTAAAATGATCACTGCAAAATAAGAGGTACCTTATTTGCTTTGCGTGGAATAATGAATTGACTTATCCTTAACTGTTAATGCTATAGCTAAATTAGTGGAGGCACAAATTTCACATAAAGAATTAAATGTATGCATCTATTATCCCACAATGAGAATGTAGTACAATTCTGTTGCGTGTATTATGTCTAAAATTGTGGAAATTATGTTTGGGTCTATCTGCTGTGTGCACAAGTGGTTAGATTTCAAGGTATAAATTATTTGGATGGTTTATTTACAAAAATTATATTTTTTATATGAATCAGAAATTAAAGTAATCTCTGTCTCTCATGACTGACAGGATAAGAATCAAATTCTGTCTGTAATGCATTATAACCACTCATTAAAGAGTTTAGTTTGCACATTTAATAGTACTGTCATGATGTGCACAGACTTCTTTAGAAACAGCTGCAGAACTGAAAATAGTTCAGTTTTTCAACCAAGGTGGTGCTGCTGCCCTGGACAGATAATGCTAGTTAATTCCTCAACTGGGGTTACTATTTATCCCTTGACCAACATTACTAAGTCAGATTATCTGATCAGAATCTTATTGCCTATGGGATCTTGCTCTGTGCAAATTGACTGCCTCGTTTCCCACATTACAGCAGTAGCTACACTTCAAAAAAAAACTTCATTGGCTATCAAACACTTTGGGACATCTGAGAAAATGAAAGGTGCTATATAAATGCAAGTTCTTTCCTATTGTTGGTTATCAAATAATAAATATTTCTGCATGTTAATTAAACTACTGAATGAGTAATTGAGTTTCAATCAACTGTGAATATACAAGATAAAAGCAAAATACTGCAGATGCTGGAAATCTGAAATAAAAACAAAAATACTAGAAATACTCATCATTTCGGGCAGCATTGTGGAGAGAGAAGCAGAGTTAACGTTTCAGGTCAGTGACCCTTCATCAGAATCCTGATCAGAGTTCTGATGAAGGGTCACTGACCTGAAACATTAACTCTGCTTCTCATTCCACAGATGTTGCCAGACCTGCTGAGTATTTCCAGCATTTCTTGTGAATATACAAGAGTTGTTTTTGTTGATGTAGTTCCAAACTGGCACATGCTAGTTATTTAATTCTTTTTCTTTCTATATTGGTTTATATATAAAAGTTTCAACAATGGCATATCTGCAGCATAACTGCAATAATATGTGAACTCCCATCAGAGCAAAAAGCAACACGTTAGCACCCATCACAACATCATTGAAAAATGTGCTTCCTTCATGTTGTGCTATGTATCCTCAGAATTACTGTTGGCAATAATACTGATCGAATGTTTAACACATTTATATGACATTCCTTTTTATGCTATTTTGCTGAAGGGTTTAACTCACTTAAAACAAAAAGAGTTAGAATTGTGGCAAAGGAATCTCATATTGACATGTTCAGCTTACAACCTCGTATCACTCACAGTAAATATTTCTCAGTAAATTTCATTTGGTCTTCCTATATTTTTGTAAGATATATATTTTTTCATAGACTTGCGCCAATACTGTTGTCATCTGCTGACATGCCTCAGGAGACATATTACCAGGCTTCAAATGAGAATATGATTCAGTTTTTAAAAATTTGTTCTTGGGTTGTGAGCATCGCTGGCAAGTCCAGCATTTGTTGCCCATCCCTAATTGCCTTTTAGAAGGTGGTGGTGAGCTGCCTTTTTGAACCACTGCAGTCCATGTGGTGTAGGTACACCCACAGTGCTGTTAGGGAGAAAGTTCCAGGATTTTGACCCAACAACGATGAAGGAACAGCCGATATATTTTCAAGTCAGGATAGTGCGTGGCTTATCAACTATATTGTTATTGTTATTGATCATATTTGCAAACCCCCACCACCCCAAACTATGAGCATTTGATTGGAGCTGAAAAAAAATGCAGGGTGAGGGACCATCGTGAAACAGCTTTAATGGGTGGAACACAACTTTGTGAGAGGTGTGAAGTGGACGAAAGAGGATTGACCACATGATATATGCCTACCTCAGCGTGTATAACGGTTGACCGATCTGCTACCAACCATTCTACATTCCCACTGATGTTGAAGGTTCTGAGATGCTACATGAGCCTCACAAACTCAGGCCTCTTGTGCATTCCCCACTTCGTTGATGACCGTGCCTTTAGCCAGTTATCTGCTAAGCTCTGGAATTCCCTATACCTCTCTGCCTCTACCTCTCTGTTCTTTTATGATGCTGCTTAAAACCTATCTCTTTGACCAACCCTTTGGTCACCTTTCCTAATGTCTCCTTTGGCTTGGTGTCAATTTTTGTTTTTATTACATTTCTGTAAAGTGCTTTGGGATGTTTTACTATGTTAAAGGCACTGTATTAGTGCAAGCTATTGCCATTGCTGTTGAGTTCCTCCAGATAAGCAACAACTCAGACAGTTCTCAGAGTGAGCTGTTCTGGAAATATTGCCTAACTCCCCAAACATCCAAGTCATCACCACATTTTAAATACAAGTAGCTTGGCTCAGTGGTAGCACTCTTAGCTCCAAATCAGGCAGTCATGGAAGCAAACTCTGTCCTGAGACTTGAACATATCATCTAGGCTGATACATTAGTGCAGTTCTGAGGGAGTGCTGTATTGTCAGAAGTGCTGTCTTTCAGATGGATGTTAAAACAAGGTACTATCTTCCTGCTCAAGTCAACATAAAAAATTTTGATTGGGGTATTTGAAGAAGGGCAGGAGAGTCTTTCCAATATTTAAACAAATCAGCTAGTCATATATCCCATTGCTGTTTGAGGGAGCTTGCAGTGCACAAATTGATGCATTTACTTACATTAACACAGTAACTATCCTTCAAAAGCAACTCATTGGATGTGAAGCATTCGGGGACAACCTGAGGATGTGAAAGATGTCCTAAAAGATCCTAAAAGATCACTTTTTATCATAATCGGGCCAAAAGCGAGTTCCTTTCAGAGTTAGTGTGCTGTTGGCCTATAGAGATTAGTGAAGATCAATGATATACCAGATTAAATCCCTGGTCCTCAACTCTATCAGCTCTTGCTCTTCACTCTATCCATTCCTCCTCTTCAACTTTATCAGTTGCTCCTCCTCAACTCTATCAGTTCCTGCTCTTTAACACTCTGGGCTGAATTTTATTCTGCCCTCGGAGACGGTTGGGGGTGGTGGGGGATGCTGATGGTAAACAAAATGACCACCCCTACAGTAATGTCTGTGTATGCAGAAATCAGTGAGGACAGAATCCCGTTTGACTGAGACACTCCCAATGCCTGCATTCACTCAGAACAAGCTGGTCACTTAAGTACCAGAGGACTGTCAGCTGTGAAGCTATGCTGCAGACTGTCTACGGTGGGGGTTGGGGGTGGGTGGGAGGTGCAGATGAGGGTGGGAAGGGGAGAATACTGGAAGAAATAAAGAAAAGCAATATCAGTGTCACAAATGATATGTTGCTTCCACTCTTCTGATACTTAGAAAGAACGATGGTATCATGAATAATAACAGAAAGATAGGGCACACAGTCCAAGCAACAAAGAAAACCTCAATCCCAACTTCTGATAACCTTGGGAGTGATTAATTGCAAAGTGAAGGTTCTCCAAGCACAAAATCCCTCACTGAGGGGAGCAAGTGGAGCCTAATTAATCACATTGCAGAAGCTACTCGGCAGAATAACATGGTCAGCGTTGAAAGCAATAATGTGCTGTACATCAAGAGGCTTCAGAGGTCTGAAAGTATCTGGAATTTGAGGGAAACTTCAGAAAACTAAATATTTTTACATTGCTAACATTCCTCATTCCACTGCATCGAGGAATGGTTGCAATTTCTCCAAACTTCCTTTATTTTGGTAGGTGAGTATCCCTGTCTGGAAATTATTTTTACCCTGTTCTCTTCCCCTCTTTCACTCCTCACTGCACGTGCACAGCATCTATATAGCACATTTCACAACATCCCAAAGCACCTTATAGGCAATGAAGTACTTTTTGAACTGTAGTCACTGTTGTAATGTAGGAAACGTGGCATATAAAAGATTGAGGGGTGATCTAATACAGTTGTTTAAAATGATAAAACAAATTGATGGAGTCAATATAACTAATTCCTCTGGTGGGGAAATCCAGAGTAAAGGAGCATAATATTCAAATTAGAGCGAGGACAAGGAGTGAAATCAGGAAGTTCTTTTTCCACCAAAGATTAGGAGACATGTAGGACACTCTCACCCAAAAGGCTGTGGATGTAGGGACAGTTTTCAAAGACCGAGGGCTGAATTTTACGCTGCCCCAGCAAGTCGGATGGTGGTGTGGGGGTGGCGTAAAATTGAGCAGGAGGCTCCGGCTGGCCTACCCGCCCCGCTCCCACCTTCGGTCAACTTTACGGCGGTCGGGCGGTGGGGGCCCTTAAGTGGCCACTTAACGGCCACTTAAGGGCTTTACCCACCTGCATGGGTATTTTACCCATGGCAAGCGGGTGTGCTGGGGACGTGAAAGGCGTAAAAATGTGGGACGGATCCCTGGGCTAGGCGGAAGCGGGTTCATCCAACTAAGGTAAAATCCAGCCCCGTGATTGATATTTTGTTAAGTAAGGGTATCAAGTAAATGGAGCTGAGGTGCAGATCAGCCTAGATCTAATTGAATGGTGGAACGGGTTTGAGGGGCTGAATTTCCTATGATCCTTATATTAACAGAATTCCGCATGGGCTAACTTGTTTTAGCAACGTAAAAGAGAAGGAACTTGCATTTATATAGCGGCTTTCATGATCTCAGGATGTCTTAAAGCACTTTACAGCCAATTGAGGACCTTTTCGAGGGTAATCACTATTGGAAGAAATGCAGTGACCATTTTGGCACTCAGCAAGCTTCCAGATGCAGCAATGAGACAAGGACCAGATGATCTGTTTTCGTGATTTTGTTAGAAAAATAGATAGCAAACAGAACTTCGGGTTAATACTATGTGGGGGAAAAAATTAAATCTTTACACAGTTAAGGGACTTTCACCATAATTATATTTGGCTGACCAATCTTAATTGATACACTAGCATTAGAGAGTTTTAAAAGCACAAATTGGTTTGTCAGAGCTATTGAGATGTATTTCTGCAATCTCTAAGTTTCAGCCATCGCTCAGTGAGTAGCATTTTCACCTCTGAGTCAGAAAGTTGTGGGTTCAAACCTCACTCCAGAGACTTGTGCACACAATCTAGGCTGGCACTACAGTGTCATACAGAGGGAGTGCTGTACTGTCAGAGGTACTGGGCTGGATTTTATAGGGGCCTCGATGTGGGGATCCGTGGCAGGGGGGCATGAAGATTGTCCTAGATGAAGCCCGCCACGGAGCTTGACGCCAGAAGGGCCCGTCCCGATCTTGTGAGCAGCGATGAAGCCTCATGGCAGCCCCCCTGCCACTCAGTGACAGGGCCGTAATTTAAATATTCAAATAAATTTACTTACCTGCATTAATGATCTTGATCCCGGTGGCTGTCACTGCAGCACCTTCGAATTCCCATTCAGGGAAATGAGGCGCAACACCTGTGAGAAGCGGGAAGGAGGTATGTTTCTCAGTGCAGGGGGCGGGGGGGGGGGGGGGGTGGTGGGGGTGGGGGTGACCAGCAAAAACAAACACGATTGGTTGAGGGAATGGTGAGAAGGGGTTTAAAGTTAAAGGAAAGACATTTCGGGGGGGAAAGGTTGTGATCGAAAATTTACTTTTTTGGAGGCAGGGGACAAATAATAAATGGATTATTCATTGGGAGGGGTGGGAGAGGGAATTGGAAGTGTGAATAAAACTTTGTTTTAATTTATTGTAAATCCTATCACTTTATTACATTAACTGTAACTGAAGGTCTGGTAGCGCTTTAAAAATTGCGCCAGTGTTCCGTTTTCCTTTTTTAGAATTGCAGTAATAGCATTCAGCAGCAGCCTCCTGTGATTCGTTGCAGCTTCCCTTTAAGAGGGACAGACTGTCTTTAAAAGGAGCAGGCTCTCTGCACCATGAGCACATACTGCTCGGCCTCCTGCTGAGCACTCAGGCAGCTGGTGGCGTTGGCCCCTCTTGGACCAACATTACAATCAGTTAATTGAGGAGGTAGCACCAAGTTTGTGTGCTGCCTGCCTCAATGGCAATGGGTGCAGGCAGGTCATGAACCATGACCTCTAAGCCCAAGAACGGGTCATAACTAATATTTAGCCAAAAGCAAAATACTGCCAATGATGGAAATCTGAAATAAAAACAGAAAATGCTGGAACTGCTCTGCAAATCTGGCAACATTTATTTTTATTTAGAGTTACAGCACTGAAACAGGCCCTTCGGCCCACCGAGTCTGTGCCGACCAACAACCACCCATTTATACTAACCCTACAGTAATCCCATATTCCCTACCACCTACCTACACTAGGGGCAATTTACAATGGCCAATTTGCCTATCAACTTGCACGTCTTTGGCTGTGGGAGGAAACCGGAGCACCCGGCAAAAACCCACACGGTCACAGAGAGAACTTGCAGGCTCCTCACAGGCAGTACCCAGAATAGAACCCGGGTCCCTCGAGCTGTGAGGCTGCGGTGCGAACCACTGCGTGGGGAGAGCTAACATTTCAGGTCCATGATCTTTCATTAGAATTATCTAACTCTCTAAGTCTGTTTCTCTCTCCACAGATGCTGCCAAACTAGCTGAGCATTTCCAGCATTTTCTGTTTTTATTACCAATTTTCAGTCCTATGTCTCAAACAAGTATTGCACATTGGGCTGACAAAGTACTTGTTAGATTGCAATTCATATTTTGTACACCTAAATTGCTCGAAAAAAATCTGGAAACATCAGTCGAACTATTTGATTATATTTTGCTCCAGTTACTTATATTAGCATTTAACACCTCTATTTATTAAATCGATTAGATAATAATACTTAGGAATGAGAACCAATAATGTTGCTTTCCTGTCGGACTGTAAAGGACTGAAAAGTTGAAGTACTACCCAAGAGATACCTTGTTGGAGAACTGAGCTCCACATCAGTGACACAAAAGTGTCAGCTGTGATTTAACTAGTAGCACTATCGCCTCTGAATCTGAAGGTTGTGGGTTCAAATCCCTTTCCAGTGACCCGAGCACAAAATTTAGGTTGATACTTCAGTGCAGCACTGAGGGAGTCCTGCACTATCAGAGGTGCTGTTTTTCTGAACTGATATTCAATTGAGGCCCTGTCTGCTGTCCCCAGATGGGCATAAAAGATCCCATGGCACTATTTCTAAGTTGAGCAGGGGAGTTCTTCTGAGTGTCCTGGGTCAATATTTATCCCTCAACCAAAATCACTAAAAAAGCAGATTGTCTGCTCAGTATTACATTGCTGCTTGTGGGAGATTGCTGTGCAGAAATTGATTGCTGCGTTTCCTACATTACAGCAGTGACTGCACATCAGAAGTACTTCTTTGGCTGTAAAAGTGATTTGGGACATCCTGAGGTCATGAAAGTTGCTATGTAAATGCAAATCTTCTTGTGAAAATTTGAATCCCGTTCTTGATGGATGCTTTCCTTAGATGTGAGTTTGAGTTGGATCATTTGGAAAAGGGAGGAAAAGTGGACAGGGGAGTGGGGCATGCTGTGGGGGAGGGATGAGAGGTGTTTTCCCCCTCCACTGGAAAATACATTCTTTAACAGCATGGACACTCAGCATAGAATGTTGGCTTTGTAGATGGTTCAATTGTCCCAGCTCAGTGAGTGAGTGGGTGGTTGGGAGGAGAGAAAAAGAGTGTAAGGGGGAGGGGAGCAAATTAGATTTACACTAGTCACATACCAAAGTATTTGCTGGAAAAACTTTATGACTGGATCAGCTGTTTATATTTAGAATTCAGTAATGTTCAGTAATAAAATTATATTTTTTCTGCTGGTGAAATCATGGGACACAGAACAGCCGTTAACAATCAAGGGAATATTATAAAGGTCTGTCTGTCTGTGGGAGAGACAGAAACATCTTCCTGATAAAAATCCCTTTAGGTTGTGTGGTTCTTTTCCAGTTTTCCGTCACTTAGCTGTGCATGAGATGCAACAAATATTTGTTTTCAAATCCCTCCCTGGCCTCACCCCTTCCCTATCTCTGAAACCTCCTACAACCCCCTGAGATCTTTGTTCCGTCAATTCTGGCCTCTATAATTCTTTTATTTTCTCCCCGACAGAGATTACATTATGGCTACGGGAATGCCAGATGCAAGGCAGGCTTCAGAGGAAGGATTCAATGAAGAATGTTCAGGTACATCATTTTTGATTTAGCCATTTAACATGTTTTGCAAGTCAACAGAGTTTTGTGTTGAAACTAGTTGTTCAGGCCCTCAGCTGTTAAGCAGTCGGTAATATATATACTGTGCTGAGAGGTCAGTGAACTCTTCACATCATTTTGTCCTCAAATGTTTTACAGGTATTTACTTTCCTAAGCAAGAGTTGCTGATTTTCTACAGAGTTTGTGAGCTGCTCAAACTGACAAATTGGTTTACAATAGGAAAGTAGATCCAATATCCTCGGATCCTTCCAGGAAGCTGCCCTGCACACTTTCCAATCTGACTGACACGGGCCTCACCAAATTTCCTTCTTCCAATGATCAATGGGATCAGGGCTTTGGCACCAGTTGATTTGTGCATCTGCACACACTTAAGGCTACTGGAAATCAGAATGGGTTGAATAGGAAAATAAAGATAGTTTTGACATATACTGTTTTCCCACTATATAATATACAAAGCCTTCCAGACATCTGAATTCAGTTAAATCAAGCACCGGCAAGTGAAGCAGCTTAAATCTGTCATCTTTCCATTTGAAGTTATTGGGTTGGATTTTCCCAGCCCCTGAGTGGCGGAATCAGAGGTTGGGGTTGGGGGGGAACCGGTGAAATGCTGGGAAGCTGTGTCGGAACATCTCCCTGACGCAGTCCCACTGCTGGGGAAGATTCCAAGAGGCGGGCTGCATGCTGGATCAGCTGCCCGCCCCACAAAGGCAGGCAGCCAATTGAAGCACTTGAGGCTCCAATTAGGGGCCATTAAGTGGGGCCGCTGGCATTTTGCCATTGGTGGAGCAGCCCACCCCCACCGTATGGGGAGGCAGCCTCCCCTCGGCAGCCCAACTGGAGTTAGAGGCCCCATGGCCCAATGAGGGGGCCATAGATAGGGAAGGAAGCTCCTGCAGCCCCAATGATCCCCCCGGAGGGATTTCCCACTCTGACTCTCGGTCCCCTGAATTTTTTATTTTTAATTTACTTACCTGGAAATGCCCAAGGTCTCCGAACTGCCTCAGCAGTGCCCACCTCTCCCATTGTGGCTGCTGAGGCTTCAAAGTTACCTTCTGATTGGGCTGGCAGCATCTACATCCCGCCTACCGTCCTTAATTGGATAGTGGGGCCGGAGGCCGCCAAACAGGAGGTCGCTGCCGATAAAATCACCAAGCTGGTCCCACTGCCAGCAAGTGCAAGGGCCTGGGATCCCAAAGGCCACAGTAAATTTCAGTACGATGTCCTTCCCCAAAGTATTTAAATATTCCCAGGAGATGCAACAGTGACAATCTTGAATTTGGAATGAATTGGTTTAAGAACTTTGCGCTTAGTATGAGAAAGTATCTTTTTTTTTTAATGTGACCACTTCAAATGAACCATGCCCAGCCGGTGGCCCTTTGGCAGTGCTTTCCTTTTCCCGATATGTAAGGATCAATTTGGGATTAGCCCTGGACTTTTACGTAGTGGCTCAAGGAGGACATTATACCACATTCCCGCAGTATATTTGTGCCTCGAAATAACTGGTACTGAAATTTTACAATTCATTTAATAATTTCTGTTAAATTCCTTTCTGCACCATTTTAGCTGACGAGCTAACCCATTTAAAATAAAGAGATTAAATTGCTCATAATGGGTTAAACGGATCTTCGTTAAGACTACTCACAGTAATCTCTAGACTTGGATCCCTCACACAGAGCCATGCAGGCAGTTTCAACCTAGTTAATTGTTCCCTTTGGTACAAGAAACCCAGTAACAAAGCAGTAAATCGCCAATAGAATGACTGAGTATATGATTACATTACTACAATCTTGCAGGGAAGAAGCCCCGGAAGTGAGGTTAAGGGTTATTGCACTCAATACACAGCTGCTTCCTGGGCATTTTTCAGGAAGGTGCCAATCGATAGCATCATCTAGGTTGCCACACACAGATATCCTCGCACAGTTACTGCACTTTACTGCCTCCTTTTGACCATAGTAAGCGAGAATGGTTTTGGCAGATCTGTCCTATAAACTGGCTTAATGACTCCAACACAGTGGAATATCCCCTCTTAAATTTATATTACTTGGGTGTGTGGAAGGTGCAGAATAAAGAATAAAAAGGATTCACCTGGGTGAAAAGGATACAATAGGCTGGTGGGCTAGCAAGTCATGAGTTCAAATGTCACCATGGCAAGTTCGGATATTGAATTCAAATAGATCTGATGATTTATGGGCTGGCATCGGGAAAGTGACCATGCAACCTGCTGGATTGTTGTGATGACCTTCAGGGAAGGGACCTGCCACATTTACCGGGTCTACTCTACACATGATTCCAGTCCCACACTTTGTGGTTGACTCCAAATGCCCTCGGGACAACTATGGATTGGCAATAAATCCTGCCCTTGCAATGCTGGCTATAATCCAACTACAAGCATAGCAAACAAAAGTAGGTTTTTCCTTAATTGAATAGTATCCATTCAGAGTTCTGCCCTTCAGGCATAAGAAATAGGAGCAGGAGTTGACCATTCAGCCCCTTGAGCCTGCTTCGCAGTTCAATAAGATTATGGCTGAACTTCTACATCACTTCCACTTTCCTGCCCAATCCCCATATTTCTTGATTTCCGTAGTGCCTAAGAATTTATTGATCTCAGTCTTGAATAGACTCATTGATTAAGCATTCACAGTTCTCTGGGGTAGAGAATTCCAAAGATTGACAAGCTTCTGAGCGAAGAAATTTCTCCTCATCTCAGTCCTATATGGCCGACCCCTTATCCTGAGACTATGATCCCTAGTTCTAGACTCTGCAGCCAGGGGAAACAGCTTCTCAACATCTACCCTGTCAAACCCTCTAAACAGTTTATAAGTTTCAATGAGATCATCTCTCATTTTTCTAAACTCAGGTATATAGGCCCATTCTACTCAATCTTTGATTAAAGTTTTTGGATGAGGAATGTGTGCCTCACATAGCTGATGCAGTGATCAATATGCCTCCTTTAACTGCGTATTGTTACGACCAAGGCGGGAGGAGTGCACTGTCTTTTCTAGTTCCACTTTTCCACAGGTCTCAACATGTATTTAAATGTTTACTCAGTTACCACTATGGTCAATCATAGATTCTACTCTTTATCCCAGAATAAAATACACCAACCAGGTTTCTTTAATAAACAACACATTTATCAGTTTATTATAAAACAAGACTTAACCAGTAATGGAAGCAAAGCATTAACACACCGATTTAAAAATATGAAAGTTCCCTTTTTAAATATTCCCCAATTACACTCACACACACACTGGAAAAAAAATACAGAAATTCACTCTGCAGAGGTCTGTTACAAAAAAAGACAAAAAAAACTACTTTGGCCAAATGCTTTCTAATTCTTGATGATAAAACAAGATATGGAAGGAAGTCAGTTGTTTCTTTTTTGGTCTGGCATCCGGGTATACAGAGACATCACTAGGATCATTTTCAGAAGCAGAATTATTCTGGTAGGCTTTCGAGGAGAAATGTGGCATCAAGGTTTTTGCACCAGCACACACTTGAATCATTGGATTTTTTCCAGCTTCTGAGGAGCTATACGGCACCATGGATTTTTGCTGTCCCACACTGAATTTTGGCAGTATTTCTTCATAAAGGTAGAGAAGGAGGTGAGCTGGGTGATTTCTTTTTCCCTCGCAGGAAAATACCAACTGTCTTCAATACTCCAACTAAAACTGAAAACAATGTTAAACCACAAACAGAGAGTCGACCTCCTGACCTCCATAAACCTTGACATGTGGCTTCTCTGTAAACATTTTCCCCAGGTCACCAAGGGTTCTGCTGTTTACTGAGCCCAAATGACAGGTGGCCTCCAGCACAGGTGGCTTTCAAATCACATCTCAAGTCCTGTCGGTGAACTTGGTAAAAAAAAATACATCCATGGAATCTTTTCAGTTTTAACACACGTACGTACGAATATACGAATAGACAAATTAGGAGCAGAAGTAGGCCATGCGGCCCCTCGAGCCTGCTCCGCCATTCAATAAGTTCATAGCTGAACTGATTACTCCACATTTCCACCTACCCCCGATAACCTTCCACCCCCTTGCTTATCAAGAATCTATCTACCTCTGCCTTAAAAATATTCAAAGACTCTGGTTCCACTGCCTTTTGAGGAAGAGAATTCCAAAGACTCACGACCCTCTGTTGGGAAAAATTTCTCCTCATCTCTGTCTTAAATGGGTGACCCCTTATTTTTAAACAGTGACCCCTAGTTCTAGATTTTCCCACAAGGGGAAACAGTCTTTCCACATCCACCCTGTCAAGGCCCCTCAGGATCTTATATGTTTCAATCAAGTCACCTCTTACTCTTCTAAATTACAGCAGATACAAGCCTAGCCTGTCCAATCTTTCCTCATAGACAGGCTACCCATTCCAGGTATTAGTCTAGTAAACCTTCTCTGTACTGCCTCCAACGCATTTGCATCCTTCCGTAAATAAGGAGACCAGTACTGTACACAGTACTCCAGATGTGGTCTTACCAATGCCCTGTATAGCTGAAGCATAACCTCTCTACTTTTGTATTCAATTACCCTCACGATAAACGATAACATTCTATCAGCTTTCCTAATTACGTGCTGTACCTGCATACTAACCTTTTGTGATTCATGTACTAGTACACCCAGATCCCGCAGCATCTCAGAGCTCTGCAATCTCCCACCAATTTATTTTTTATTCTTCCCGCCAAAGTGGATAATTTCACATTTTGCCACATTATTCTCCATTTGCCAGGTCTTTGCCCACTCACTTAACCTATCTATATCCCTTTGTAGCCCCCTTATGTCCTATTCACAAGTTACTTGCCTACCTATCTTTGTGTCATCAGCAAATTTAGCAACCATACCTTCGGTCTATTCATCTAAGTCATTTATATAAATTGTAAAAAGTTGAGGTCCCAGCACAGATACCTGTGGCACACCACTCGTTACATCCTGCCAACCAGAAAATTACCCATTTATGCCTAATTTCTGTTTCCTGTTAGCTAGCCAATCTTCTATCCATGCCAAAATGTTATCCTCTACACCATGAGTTTCTATTTTCTGCAATAACCTTTGATGTGGCACCTTTGATGTGGCAACAAAATTTCCTTCTGGAAATCTAAGTACAATACATCCACCCATTCCCCTTTATCCACAGCATATGTAACTCCCTCAAAGAACTCCAATAAATTGGTTAAACATGATTTCCCTTTCACAAAATCATGATGACTCTGCCTGGTTACCTTGAATTTTTCTAAATGCCCTGCTATAACGTCTTTAATAATAGCTTCTAACATTTTCCCTAAGATAGATGTTAAGCTAACTGGCCTGTAGTGTCCTGCTTTCTGTCTCGCTCCCTTTCTGAATAAAGGAGTTACATTCCCTATTTTCCAATCTAATGGAACCTTCCCCCAATCTAGGGAATTTTGGAAAATTAAAACTAACGCATCAATTATCTCACTAGCCACTTCTTTTAACACCCTCGGATGAAGTCCATCAGGACCCGGGGACTTGTCAGCCCGCAGCTCCAACAATTTGTTCAGTACCACTTCCCTGGTGATTGTAATTTTCTTGAGTTCCTCCCTCCCTTCCATTTCCTGACTTACAGTTAATACTGGGATGTATGAAGAAAAATGGAAGCATTTTCAGAACACTACCAGTTTGGCAGTCCCCTTCTCCTTGCATGTGAGATCCTGTTTTGAGCTGTCAGAGGTTCCACTCAAACGAAGCTCCACAGAAACTGGCGGGGTCCCAACTCTATATGGGTCCCAACCACTTCCCGGCCTTTGTACCCCAACCCTGTCAAATTTATGGCAGGAGTGCACCGCAACAGCTGTGGATTTTCAACACCTCCTAGCCCCCACATCTGCAACACAATGAGATTTGCACCTTTTTACAATCAGCTGATGTTTCCTCCAGTACCTTATGTTGTGTGGACGATGCATATTATTTTTTAAATGAAGATAACACTTTTAACCAGGTAATCTATCTGTTCTCTGCATGCGAGGAGGTGAGGTGTTGTTCGGGGTAGGAATTAGTAAGATTGCAGGACTGGTAGTGAGTTGAAATAATTGTAGAGCTACAATGTTGCAAATTAATAACCAAGAATCAAGTATCATTTCCCCTTGCTGTATTATTTCCTTCTAAACTATTTAATTCAGTGGATGATTCCCCCTTTGTCCTGTGAATGTGTTTATTGAGAACACATGTACGATGTTGCTACACAGAGATAATTAGGAACATAAGAAGATAGGAACAGGAGTAGGCCATTCAGCCCCTCGAGCCTGTCCCGCCATGGCTGATCCGCGGCCTAACTCCATATACCTGCCTTTGTCCCATATTCCTTAATATCTTTGCTTAACAAAAATCTATCTCAGATTTAAAATTAACAACTGTTCTAGCTTCCACTGCTGTTTGTGGGAGAGAGTTCCAAACCTTAAGAATTAAGAAACGTTCGCCCATCATTCATTAAAACATGCAAATATGCATTGTTGCATTTTAATTAACAAAGTGTGCTCATACACATAAAATGACATGCTCCCAGACTTTGCCACTTCCCTATCTCTGTAACCTCCTCCAGCCCTACAATTCTCCAACAACTCTGTGTTCCATCAGTTCTGGCTTCTTGTACCTCCCCGAGTTCTTTTGCTACACCATTAGTGGATGCCTAGGCACTAAGCTCTGGAATTCTCTCCCTAAACCTCTTTGCCTCGCCATCTATCTCCCCTCCAAGCCTTTGGTCACCTGCCCTAATGCCTCTGGCTCAAGTCTCTTTGTTTTGTCTGATTATGCTCTGGTGAAGTCCCCTGGGATATTTTACTACGTTAAAGGCACAACATAAATGCAAGTCATTGTTGTAGACTGGCTATAAGATTCAAAATTCTTCTGCCCATTAATTTATTACTTGAAAATAAATGGGTTAATACATTTATGAAAATGCAGAGAAGAATACGGGACCAACATTTAAGCACTCGCGTACTTATATCCGATGGTGTTATTTCACAGCCAAGGTTTTTAAGTGTTCAAGTACTCCAACAAAATAAAAAGACAAATCTATAACCAGATTCCAATGGACTCTCGTCTTGAATGGCCTTCTGTTCATGTCAGGTCACAGAATAAGCAGAGCTTCAAATCACTGTTTGTTTTCATAACTGGTTGCTTTGTGAACTTTAAGTCTGCCGCAGATGGCAGCTCACTGCAGTGCAGTCTGACCTGTCTGCAGTGCAGATTTACTGGACTTGAATGGAGAAACAATCCATTGTTGTCTAGGCCACTCTGAGCAGTCAGAATGGCTCATGGAAATGAACAATTAAAGCAGCACTTATCTATTTTCCCCGAGGAGACTGAATTACCTGTTCACAGTCCAAGGGTTAACGAGGCACATCAGTCTCAATCAGGTGAAATTACTCCATCGCGTCCCAGAAATATTACCAAGCAGTTTCTTTATTTCAACTGTTGTGTGGTAAACAGGGAAAATGCTGTCAAAAAACATGTTTGACAAGAAAAAGACTAATTGTACATCCGGCTCCAGATCATGGCTGCAAATGCTAGAGTTTATGCTTCATTGGCAATAAACCTTGATGGCATTGTACCTAAGGATAAAACTATGCCAATGTCCTCAAAATCCTCAGCGTAAGTTAAACTCTGGTCAGTCACCACTAAATAACTGGTTGAAAAGTTCCTTAAGGACTTCACCCATGAAGTAATGTTCATTTGATTCATTTAGCAAGGTTATTAACAATGTTGGTGTACATTTATTGTTCAAATTGATCTCCCATTATTTAAACTACTTGATAGCTATCTGTATGAATAGGACTGCCGATGATGATGGGATGTTTCTTTTGCACATGCAGTTTCAGCACAATTGAGGTGTTTCGGAGTTGATTGGGTAGACTGAAACTATTTACTCTGGTGGGGGGAGTCCAAAACAAGGAGGCATAACCTTAACATTAGAGCCAGGCTGTTCAGGGGTGGTATCAGGAAGCACTTCTTCACACAAAGGGTGGTGGAAATCTGCAACTCTCTCTCCCAAAAAGCTGTCAAGGCTGGAGGTCAATTGAAAATTTCAAAACTGTAATTAGTAGATTTTTGTTAGCCAACGCTATTAAGGAATATGGAACCAATGTTGGTGCTGAAGTTAAGATACAGATCAGCCATGATCTAATATCGGGCGGGAGAGGCTCGAAGGTCTGAATGGCCTACTCCTGTTCCAATGTTGCTAGTGTTATTACGAAGGGGAGCTTTAAATCACACTCAACACAAATGTCTAAAATATCTATAATTCCAAATAGTGAAAGTATCTTTTACAATAAAGTTTTGAACAGAAGGTGTTTGACATCGTTTGATTGTGAAGCATAAGTACCAGAGAAATGGACCTCTTCCTATTTCCTGCACCCATTGTCAGCATCAAGTAATCTCAGGCCAGCTACAGAATAGCCTGATGCGGAATAAAACACCCTCCAAATCTGCCCTAGGGTTGCCAACGCTGGTTCGATGTATTCCTGGAGCTTTTATCATGTCACCTCCCCTCTCCAATCGCCCAGTCAAACAACATCTTTTCCCCCCATCTCCAATATTTTCAGAACTAATAAACAAAAGTGTCTGAAGAAAATGAAGAAAAAACAGCAAAGTTGTTTTTAATATCCCTTTGATTTTTCTCCTGGGTGCTGCTGACAGCAGTGTCTAAGAGATTAACCTTTAATTCCTGGAGACTCTAGGACAATCCTGGAGGGTTGGCAACCCTAGTCTGTGCCAATAGTTTGTCTCAGCCCCAAGCACAGATGAGCATCAATGGGACACTTCATTTTTTCCATTTCCCATGCCAGCTATCCTGTGGCTTTTCTGAGAGGAAGTGAAAATTCGTGCCAAATTTTGGGACACTTTTCTGCTGCATGTAGGCCTACATCCACCAGGAAAAAAAGGAAAGACTGGAATTTATATAGCACCTTTCACAACCCAAAATGTTTTACAGCCAACAAAATACTTTTGAAGTGTAGTCACTGTTGTAATGTAGGAAAAGCAGTAGCCAATTTATGCACAGCAAGCTCCCATAAACAGCAGTGTGTTAATAACCAGATAATCTGTATTTGTGATGTTGTACGAGGGATAAATATTGGCCGGCGCACCAGGTATAACTCCCCTGCTCTTCAGAATATTGCCATGGGATCTTTAACATCTACATGAGAGGGTAGACAGGGCCTCAGTTTAATTTCTCATCTGAAAGACAGCATCTCTGACATTGCAGCACTCCCTCAGTACTGCACTGGAGTATCAGCCTTGACCCTTGTGCTCAAGTGCTGGAGTGGGGCTTGAAACCACAACCTCCTGACTCAGAGACAACAGAATTGAGGCACATCCATGGAACTACCATGTATACTCATGTAAAAGTCAATTTTTTGCGACCAATGTTTGGAGCTAAAATTTGGGAGGGTGGTCAACTTTTACACAAGTCATATTTTCAAACTTTTAATAATAATGGAGACCATGAAGACAGACATAATTCGTGTCAACTTATTTTTTAAACAAAAGTCATATACAATTTTGATGACAGTAAATGGAGCAATTTAACAACGAAAACTAGTTAGAACTGAATGTGCATTAAAATCTATCAAAATCATTCTCGTCATTATTCACAGCTCCAAATAATTTTTCCCATTCATCAGCTTATATGGCATCATCATACGGATCATCATCAACAGCAGTTATGACATCATCGTTTTCATCATTCCACACATAATCATTGGCTGTACCATCGAGTGCAGTGGAAATTCGCATTTCTTGAAGGATCTCACGACATGCCGGTTTTGAGCTCATTCCAAGCATCCACAACCAATTCACAGAAAGTTGTTAGTGTTGGAGCCCACATGCTACCTCCTTTGGTGAATGTTTTCTCCCCCTCTAGCATCCAGTTGCCGCACTTATTTCTGATGCTGTCCTTGAAGGGCTAGTTCACTCCTGATGGTTGGACCATGCTGGTAAAGTCGCTGGGAATCACTGCAATACTCGATATTCTGTGATGGAACCTCAGTGACAACATCCTTCACTAGATGTGATTTAAACATGTCCCAGATGACCAAACTTTTTTCTGTACTTAATCCAGCTGGTCGCAAATTCCACATTTTCCTCAGCCATATTCTGCAGCCACTGTCATCCATCCATTCTTTTTCATGAACGTTGATAACAATGCCAGTTGGAAATTTCTCTTTGGGGATGGTTTTCTTCTTAAATATTACCATTGGCTTAAGCTTTGTCCCGTCAGATATACAAGAAAGTACGACAGTGAATCTAGTCTGTTCATGGCTGGTTGTCCTAGCTAGTACCATTTTTATCCAAGTTTGCTCACCATTTGATTTGCCAGATTTTCAAAATTTATGGGAGTTTTGTCTATGTTCCCAATGCAAGCCAAACTGTCGCCATTCTTGTCTCGATGTATGTGTATAAATCAGTGGAATTTGGTGATCATGTTGTCAAATTCAACAGGTAGGCACTGTGAAATCTTAGTCTTTTGGCAAACTACAAAATCGTATCTCTCCATGAACCTGGTAAGCCATCCAGCATTGGCCTTGAAATCTACTATGCCTCCTTTCTTTGCTTCTTTTAGGGCATAGAGTCGAATGGATGTGCAGGAAACTATGGGCCAGATTTTGTGCTCATCACGGCAGCACGTTTCATGGCAGGCGGGGGGAGAGGGGCCAGAGAATTGGAACAGAATCGCCTGCCATGTTATCCGATGCCAGGAATCCTAGTTATGATTCCCCCGGAGGCAGGACAGGCCAACGGTGGCCTTCCCGTCCAGAGGCCAAATAAGGACCTCTTCCCGCCACCGTTGGGATCTTACCAGAGGCGAGGGATCCTCCACTTTGTTGGGAGGATGCCTTGGAAAACGAGGTGCCTCCCTGCAATCTTGGGTGGGGGGGGGGGCGTCCCTCCTTCGTGGGCAATTTGTGGTCCACGGATGACCCCCACTGGGAACAAATGTACCTCGGGACACCCCTCCCCCTTGACCGAACACCCACTCTCCCACCCCACCTCTCGCCGGGGCCTTCTGGACTGGCCCAGGCAGTCCCGCCTCACCTATGTCTTGTCCCGGGTTCCAGTGGTGAGCCTGGGTACGAGGTCTCTGCAGTACCTACAGTTGCCCCAGTGGCATTTCCGATACTACTGAGTTGCCGGCCCTGTGATTGGCTAGCGACTCTTGGGGGCAGGGTCCTCATCCCTATTAAATGTTTAAAGGGACAGGGATCCCGTCTCCTTAAACCTCCAACCCAAAAGACTGGAGGATTGCTCCAGTGGTCAGAAAATTGCAGAGGCGAGGTTCCCCCGACCTTTTGACCTGGCGCCAGGAGCCCTGTCCCCTGTACAAAATCTAGCCCCATGTATCCATTCTGGCGACATTCACTGACCCATTCTGCAACTTTACCATCTAATTGCGGCCACTTGCTAGGCTTTCCCCTGTTGTCATCCTCATTCTTTGGCATTTTCATGAGCTGTGTGGAAACCTTTCTCCAGTCTCTGACATTCTTCTCTGATGCTTTGAATTCTCTTGCTGCTGCACAATTATTCACCTTCTCTGCACACGCACGACTTTTAGTTTAAGCTGCACTGGTATTTTTTGTTCTTCCTTGGTGCCATATTGAAAAATGTGGGGGTCCTAGCTGAATGTTCGGGTATTTATACTAGTGCGTGATGAGAATATTCTATCTGCACGCTGAAAATTAAGGTCAACTTTTACACGAGATATAGGAAAAATTCAAGCAGTTTTGGCCTGAAGTCACTTTTACACGAATATAGATGGTAGATTGAGACTTCCAAGACTCATTTCGCGTGGGACCTCATACAGCCAGCAGATAAATGAGCCCTTCCCCTGCCTTCAGCTGGGGTAGAATTTTGAACTCAGATCCCAGCTGTGAATGGCCAGTGTCCAAGGCACTGCATCACCCAATGGGCATCCAACTTGCATTAGCACAGAGTCTTGGCTGCAGTTTCTGCTCAGGTGCAACTGTATGAGCTGAAGTGAAATCTCCACCAATAATAGACATTTGGTAAAGTACTTTTACTCCTTCACTGAATTGACTCCCAAGTTTTACTTTACTGCCTACCCTTTCCCTGGGGGCTGAATGGGTGGGTAACAGGCCAGAGAAATCAACCACCAGTACGAGTCAAGGCTTTTTAGTTTTAATTAAGCATGAGCGACACTTCCAATAGAGTCTCTGTTTCACAAAAGTTCTGTGTCAAATCTTTCCTATCCACAAGCTTGGCAATTTTCTAACTAAAACATTGTGGGCTTTTAGAATGAGATTTTTCTGCAAGCTAATTATATGTGAGGAAAGATGCAGTTAGCAATGCTGTACCCAGGAAAGAAAAAATTGATTGCACAAAAATAAAGACGGTACTGAGTATTGCTGTGGTGTTGCCCCACCTTATGTTACAGATAACAATAATGGATGTCTTTCTAAACCTTATCATTCAGAAACAGCATCCTTCTCTTTTCCAAAGTAACCAGATGGCACTTCTGTGTAACATTTGGAATTGCTTTCAGACTCTCCAGGAACAGACCTTGAAGTGGCAAGTTGCTTCTCATGTTTATGTGTCAAGTGCCAGATTAGATTACAAGACTAACAGAAAATCTTTCAAGGCTGGAGTTAAATTAATTTGGACAGTATGATGAGAGAAAGTTGGACAGAGTACTGTCTTTACAAATGGCAGTTTTTAACCCTACAAAGAGGATAACAGCTCATCATGGCAATGTCTATCCATCTGGCTGTGTGCTCCTTGTGTGTGTTTTAGCTAATGTTAATAACATTACCTATATGTATAAAATCTGTTAAAGTTACAAGTCAATATAATAAACGTCAGAGCAGTCTGATCTCAGGGCAACAACTAAAATTCCAATTATATCACAGGCTTACTCTGAAATCTGGTACAAACGTGTATCAAACCCAAATCAAATTCAAACTGATCGAAACTTAGATTTGACTAGATAGGCTTTTGTTAGTCAAGGATATTGAGAGATATAAAAGTAAGGCAGGTCGGTGGAGTTGAGGTACAGACCAGCCATCATCTAATTGAAAGGTGGAACAGGCTGGAGGAGCTGAATGGCCTCCTCCTGTTCCCATGTTCCTATGTTCCTATGACCAGTTTGGGTTCAATATTTCTCCTGACAAGTTTCAGTTCAAAGCCTTTCCAAAAGTTGAACTTTGCTTGTGTCCATTTTTGTAAGTAGATATGTGGCTTTCTCTGACCAGCTAGTACCCAGAGGCAAGATTCCTACTCCTGGTAATTTGTAGGTGGTGTATTTGTTCTGTACTGGCCAAGTGGCTGATTGGTATATGGGTCCTGGCGGATGTGGGCGAAATGACTCACTCACTTCTGCACCAGGCTTGATGCTGAGGCTTCAGATTTGGAGTGAAGTCCAGCAACATTTTTGAGCATCTGAAGCTGAACTCTGCTGATCTGAATACTTGCCCATAATATCTGGTTTAGTATAACATTAGCATCTAGGCAACATAGAATGATTTATTCTGCCATTGCCTGGCAACCCTTTGGGCCTGGCTCTGATGGTATGGTGAAGGTTTTGTCGGACTCAGTGGTGAAGTGACGGAACAGATATCACACATTACAACAGCCTGCCGGCCAGATGTGTAGTGCATTTCGTCAGTTGCCATGAGTGATACAGACACAATGGGCTGAATCTTCTAGACTTTGAACATTTTTGGGCTCAAGACCATTCTTGGGTCCTGATCCCATTTGCAGCAGCAGCAGGAGTTCAGGCACAATCTTGTGTCAGGTGGCCAATTAAGAACATTCCTCCAGCAGCACTGTCCAATTAGAGAGGAGGTGGATACAGCGCGACCAATTGCTAGGTTGGCTGGCAGTCTTTACAGTGTCACCGGTGAGAACGCTGCTGAGGGGCAAGCAACAGTAGTGGCAGGGGCACAATGGAGACAACATCATTGTCAAGGGAGCGGCTGGCACTGCATTAGTCCCAGCACTGCCGGGGACATCAGTCTCCAGGAGATCTTCATGCTATGGCCAGCCTTTGACATGGGAAAGCATCAGTCTTGCAATTTCTTGTTGGTCAATATTATAAAGCCTTGCAATCTCATGTAGCTCCAGCCTCCCACTGTGCAGAGGCCTCCTCTGAGTTGCCAGGGTGCTCACACAACGAGGGGCCCCTGAGACACTGGCAAAATTGCCTTGTGCCAGGAGAATCGTTGAAAATTGATCACTTAACTACCTTAATTGCCTTTGTGCCACAGACACATGAGGTTTGCCAGAATCAGATCCGGCCCACCCCAGGGAAAAGCAGCCGAAGGCAGGAGCTTGTTGGCAAACCTGTTCAATGCACTTTTTTCCTAAATTTGCAATCCACCCCACCCCCACACCTCCGATCCCATCTCCTTGCAGGCTTGGGAAAAATCCTCGAATGACATTATTCTGCACTATTGCATTGCGGAGCATTGTGCACTTTTCTTTAGCATATGGATATTCTAACGTCCTGATTTTAACTCTCCAATCCCCCAACAAAGCCTGATGAGAATAGTCCAGTGTTGTATGATTGCCTTAAAAGTGATGTCCCTTTAAGATCTCAATATGCTAATGAGCTAAGTACCAGGATGTAGTCATGTAACTACAAGCCAGAATCACTCTGCAACTGTAACACCCAGATGAAGGTTCTGGAAATAGTTTGCTCTATACTGTATACAATATGTTAGCTGTTAATAGATCTAATAAAGAACTCATTACACAGGATCTAAACTTGAAGACCACAGGTAAAATGACCTTTCCTACAGCCATTAGAGAGAAAGTTCAAAAGAAATACTGGCCCAAACAATGGAAAGAAAAAAGAACTTACCTCCAGCTGTGGAAGACAGAGCTCAGAACGACAGGCTGCAAATATATTCCTGCGATTGTGTGAGCCATTGTGATGACTGTCGAGAGATCCCATTTTAAAAAAAAACAAGCTGCGATGTGCTTAAGAAAATGATGTTTTTTCAAAGGCTCTGTGAAAAAAAATGAGGAAAACCTAATTCGTCTCCCAGGCTGATCGAGGTTGGCACCATTACAGGAGGCGTTCAATAGCAAAAAGCACGGGAACCTCCAAAAACTGCGGTGTCTTTATCCACTCAGCCAAAGTTTAAAAAATCATTAAACCACTAGAGCGTGAAGAAGAGTTTCCATTCACGCAGCCACAACTAAAAGATGTCATTAAATCACTCGAGCATGTAGAACATAAACAAACTCTAGAAAAAGAAAGCAATTGAACTGCCTATTGAACAGCTGTGTAAACAGACAGATTTAAGGGCTGCAAGCAAGATTAACACGGAACATTGTCAAACGCCTGTTCCTCTCCATCCAAGCAGCTAGTCTAGATAGCAGAGAATTGCTTAAAGGGGAAACAGCACAGAGAGAGTAAAACAAAATTAAATATAGAGCAGAAAGTAAACGAACAGCAGAAATATGGATATCAAATTTCCCAGCATGAACTGGAAGGCCATTGCTATCCTATCTGAGATCAAAATTGTTAAACAAAGAATGTAGTTAAGCTTCACAAACCAAGTGATTGTAGAACAAAAGAAGGAGGCTGCAAAAATAATGATAGCAGTTGGAAATGAGAGGTTACACAGAACCAATACCTCTGGCTTACCTGAAGAGGACCAGAATGATCCTGCAAAGATATGGAAACTGCTAGAAGATCAGCTCCGATTGAGAGTGAAGTTTAGAATTCTCTGCCTGGAATTAATGCCCTACAGGCAACTGGAAGATGGAAGGAAATATGAAGCCATTGGAGCTGGACAACAGCATCTGCAAGCACTAGGTGCAGCCAACAGTATCGGCACCATAACCAGGTCGAAAAGAGCAAGCAAGCTGTGTGGTAAGTGTGGTTTGTCTCACTCACTGCAAAGTAGTCCTGCATTTCAAGATCTGTGCAAGGTGTGGTGCAAAAGGACACTGGGCCCACCTATGCAGGAAGTCTGGCTCCAAAGATGCAGCCAGAAGTCACAGTAGGACACAAGTAAACAGAAGACAGGCACAGCAATAGGGCAGCAGCAGCGAAAGCTCCAGAGACCTTCATAAACGCAAACCGATACACAAAGTCCACAGCGAAATAAACCTGAGGCAAGACTCAGAGCGGAGCAATTCTCAGCCAGAAGAAGAGCAGGAGTTCCATATTGTGAACCTGACACATTGTGTTGATGAAGTCAAACAACTGGAAGCTTTTGTTACCATTAACATCATGTGCCCAAAGAAGATCGGCAAAGACACTCTCAGGATTAAGATTGACACCAGAGCTAGTGCAAATATCCTACCAGTCCAAATCCTGAAGGATGTGTACCGGATTCATTGGCAATGATACAACTGACAACTGCACAGTTATCTGCATACAATGGGTCACCCAGCCTTTGCAGTGGCACATTCGACACTTGAAGTCTCCAGGTTAAATTAATGAACAGTCTGTGGTGGGTAGGTGTTCAAGTCAATTCGTCTGCAGTAGGTTTCATACAGATCTGCCAGCAAAAGGTTGCAGAAACAGGTCTACTTGGATTTCTAAGTAGCAGTCCAACAGCAGAAACTTTCCTGAGGTTTCAGGATCTTTCAAATACACCAAAAGGCAATGGACTCATTTTTGAGGCAGAGTTTACAGAGACTGGAGACAACAGGAATCTTTCCACTCTTAACAATGCAAGGCTTCCTATCAGCAAAGGAACCTTTCTTCAAAACAGTGATTCTCCACAGAGTGTTGCAACTCCTCTTTCTGGGTCTCCCCTGTCTCTTCAGGCATAAACAGCAACAAGGGTTTTAGCTCCCATACCTTAGATTTTCAATTCCTTCAAAGTTCCTTTAACTTCATGAAGAAATTCGAATTTCACTTAATACTGGAATTATTCCTCAAGAGAAAGAGCATTCTGGGCTGTATTCCTACCCAGTTTATCGCAGCAAACTAGTCTTTTACTTTCAAACAAAGAACAAAGAACAAAGAATAGTACAGCACAGGAACAGGCCATTCGGCCCTCCAAGCCTGCGCCGATCTTGATGCCTGCCTAACCTAACACCTTCTGCACTTCCGGGGCCCATATCCCTCTATTCCCTTCCTATTCATGTATTTGTCAAGATGTCTCTTAAACGTCGCTATCGTATCTGCATCCACCACCTCCCCTGGCAGCAAGTTCCAGGCACACACCACCCTCTGTGTAAAAAACTTGCCTCGCACATCCCCTCTAAACTTTGCCCCTCGCACCTTAAACCTATGCCCCCTAGTAACTGACTCTTCCACCCTGGGAAAAAGCTTCTGACTATCCACTCTGTCCATGCCGCTCATAACTTTGTAAACCTCTATCATGTCGCCCCTCCACCTCCGTCGGTCCAGTGAAAACAATCCGAGTTTTTCCAACCTCACCTCATAGCTAATGCCCTCCAGACCAGGCAACATCCTGGTAAACCTCCTCTGTACCCTCTCCAAAGCCTCCACGTCCTTCTGGTTGTGTGGCGACCAGAATTGTACGCAATATTCTAAGTGTGGCCTAACTAAGGTTCTGTACAGCTGCAACATGACTTGCCAATTTTTATACTCTATACCCCAACCGATGGAGGCAAGCATGCCGTATGCCTTCTTGACTACCTTATCCACCTGCGTTGCCACTTTCAGAGAGAGATCTCTTTCTCTGGTCTCCAAACAAGTTCCAGCTAAAACTGATCTCTTCTTGCCAAAGGAGAAACTTAAAAACTCCCCAGCAACCAGTCATGTGGCAGTCATTTCTCTCTGCTGAATGGCTTGGAAAAACAGATTGCCTTGCAATTGCCCCACCCAGTTCAGCATTCACTGTTCAGAGAAATCCTTTTTCTCAGTCTTAAAGGCACACAGACCACTTTTGTGAGAAGCTGTAACACCAAGATGAAGGTTATGTAAATAGTTTGTTCTGTACTGTATATATTAGTTTATCTGTTAATAAACCTGTTTAAGATCTTCAGCAAACTGGACTCCATGTATCTCATTCATGTTGCATCTGACAACATAAAGAACTCATTACAGCCGGGTAAAGGGTTAAAATATTGACAGCATGGTGATCACTGGAGCCATGTGGCCCATGCCAATCCAAGGCTCCATCTGCCCACTCAGGTAGATGTAAAGTTTTCCACAGCACTGCTCAAAAAAAAAGCACGGGAGGTCTCCCTGGTGTCCCACCCAACATTTATCCGGAAACCACTGAAAGAACTGATTATCTGGATGGTTACCTCATTACTGTTTGTGGGAGCTTGCTATGCACAAATTGACTGCCTCTTTTCCTGCCATTACAACATGAGTCCGTTCAAAAAGTGGTTCATTGGCTGTGAGGTGCTCTGGGACATCCTGAGCTCATGAAAGACACTAGATAAATGCAAGTTATTTCGTCCTTTGAAGTGTTAAGGCTGCCTCCAAAATCATGTTGTTATCTATACTTTCACTTGTCTAAAATTACCCTTCCCCCAATTCCTTCACAGTTGAAAGATCACAGCTGCAACATTATTAACCATTAGCAAAGCAGATGAGTGAATCAGCCTTTGAGCCCTTTCTCCGAATACCTTTGTCAGTCCTTAATTCTCTCTCGTTACTTTTACTCCTAAAAGGGTCTTAATCATTAATGATTAACCATCTATAAGAATGCATAAAGTTAGATTGTTCCTAAGCTACATCTCATACACTAAAATTCTAATAATTCTGATTGCTGGTGGAATACCAGGCGTTCAGTTTAACTGTAACAATCTATTGTTTCAGCTGCCAAGGCTCTAAGCTCTGGAATTCCCGCCCTCAACCTCTCTGCCTCTACTTCTCTCTCCTTCTTTAAGACGTTCCTTATAACCTAACTCTTTGACTAAACTTTTGGTCACCTGACCTAATATCTCCTATGTGGCTCAGTGTAAAATTTTGAGTTGATAATCATTCCTGTACTTTTACTATATTAAAGGGACTATATATAGGGCGGAATTTTAAGCTCTTCCCGCCACGGTGGGTTTGGAGGCAGGGAAAGCAGAAAATCGGGTGGGATGATGGCGGGGTTTGGTGGGGGAGTGGGGGGAGGCGGCTTCCCGCCTCTGCCAAAATTTAGCCATGAGGCGGGCGGCCCTGTCGCTGCACAAGAAGCACGGCACGGAAAACCTTGCGGGCTGCTGCCCGGCTCCAGTGATGGGGGGAGTTGGGGGAGCCCCTCGTTAAAAGGCACTTAGTGCCTGAACGAGGGACCCGGCATCGGGAAGGTGGGGGCCTGCCCCCCTCACCCCTCCCCCCACGACCTCCACTCCGCGAGACCCTTCTCACCCTGACCTAACTGAGGCCTGGTTCCAGTGAGGCTCCTTGGGCACCTCCACCTCCACGGTGGCGCTGCAGCTGCCAGCCTCTGATTGGCCAGCAGCTCTGCGACGTCAGGATTTCCAGCAACGGGTCCTTGTCCCTGTGGAAGGCTCGCTGCTGTTCCACGTAAGTGCCTGATTGGCACTTAATTCAGCAGGCCTTCCGTAGAAAAGGCAACACAGGGATCACAGCATTG
Organism: Heterodontus francisci; assembly: GCF_036365525.1. Taxonomy (NCBI): domain Eukaryota; kingdom Metazoa; phylum Chordata; class Chondrichthyes; order Heterodontiformes; family Heterodontidae; genus Heterodontus; species Heterodontus francisci. Next base: position 13,257,468 of record NC_090385.1, read on the forward strand.
TTTTCTCCTAAAGACAAGACCTCCGCCGTCAAGTTAAAATTCCCCCCATAGAGACATTTACAGCATAGAAAGAGGCCATTCAGCCCATTGAGTCCATGCCCGCTCTCTGTGGAGCAATTCAGTCAATCCCACTCCCCATTCGATGCCCGTAACCCTGCAAGTTTAAAGTGCCCATCCAATTTCCTTTTGAAATCATTGATTGTCTCTGCTTCCACCACCCTCATGAGCAGCGAGTTCCTGGTCATTGCCACTCGCTGCATAAAAAAGTTCTTTCTCACATTCCCCTTGCATCTCTTGCCTGAAACCTTCAGTCTATGTCCCTTAGTCCTCGTACCATTCGCAAATGGGAACAGTTTTTCTAACTTACCTAAGCCTGTCATAATCTTGTACACCTTTATCAAATCTCTCCTCAATCTCCTTTGCTCCAGGGAGAACAACCCTAGCTTTTCCAACCTAACATTGTAACTAAAATCTCCCATCCTCAGAACCATTCTGGTAAATCTCCTCTGCACCCTCTCAAGGACCCTGACATCCTTCTTAAAGTATGGTGACCAGAACTGGACGCAATACTCCAGTTGGGGCCTAACCAGAGCTTTATAAAGGTTCAGCATAACTTCCCTGCTTTTGTACTTTATGCCTCTATTTATGAAGCCCAAGATTCCATATGCTTTACTAACCAATCTCTCAATATGTCCTGCCACCTTCATAGCTCAATACACATGCACCCACAGATTCCTCTGGTCCTGCACACTCTTTAGAATTATGCCATTAAGTCTATATTGCCTCACCCTATCCCTTCTGGGAGAATGCGTGTTGTTCTTTTGTATTTGCCATAACTTGTAGTGTTCTAAGATGTCATAGGCTCTTCCAGGGATTTACTGGGTAAAAAGATTGGACCAACTATCTGCGGAGTCTACAGAATGTATTGCAAAGTAGGCCTGAACCCAGATAGGCCGAGTCCAGGCCTTCCTTTCAGTGGGTGGAGTCACTCGCCTGCTGCTTAAAAGCCATTGTTACAAGGGGCTGGGACTGATAGCGGGGGGAGAATATGGGTCTGGGAAGCAGCACTGAGGCCAGGAGTGGGGTCCCTGCCTTTCAGTCGGTGTGAGGGCAGGATTAGTGATCAATGCACTTGATGAAACCAGTATACCAGGTCCCTGAACAGCAGAGGTAGAGAACAACATGGAGGGGTCAGATTGAGATTAAGTCCTGGACCTCTTGAAAATGACTATTTAGGGGTTACAATTAGGAGCACTCACTTTTGAGCTCCTCAGAGCGAACAGAAGTGGGTCAAGGAACAGGCGTTAGGCCCTTTATTAGCATTTATAATGGTTCCATTGCCTAATTCAAGGTGTGTAGTTTCAGCCTGAAATATTTGCACGCTTCCTGCTACCATTTTTGAGTCTTAGAAGGCCAATGTAGTACCTGAAAAACATGTGCAACACAGCCAAATTTAACTCCAAAAATGTTTTTTTTTTAAATATTCATACAGTCCCCTTACAAAACGAGCTACTTGGGGGCCATTGACAGAGGTTTCTGGGAGGACGCTCTTGGGCTGGACTTTCCAGCCTCACTTAATACGTCAGGCGTCCTTGTTGCTGGGCACAGAGTCTGCAGATTTTTAACCCTAACAAGTTCAGAGCAGAGAGTGGAATGGTTCAAGCCATTCATTCGGAAAGTACAGTGCAGCATGCATTCATAAAACTTACCTTGGAATGCAAAAATGCTGCTGAACTTTCATGCGCACAATGGTGCAGAAAACACAAAAAGAACTGAAAAGGAGTCACTGCCAAGCTGAACGTCAGGCAGGCCGTGTCAGACATGACAATTGTGTAGAATTTCCTTGCTATTCAAGGTCTAGCAGAAATAACACTTTATTATTTAACTTCTGCTCAATATGTTACCTCTGTTTATCACAATCAACACATTGACTTGTGTTGGAATGCTTTAAGGTCTACTGACACAGTCTCGTAGTAAATGGGTAAATAAAACACGTGGCATCGCCAAACCACTTATTTGTCTTCAAGGAATTATACAGCACAGAAAGAGCCCATTCGGCCCATCATGCCTATGCCAGCTCTTTGGAAGCTATATCCTATTCATCCCACTCCCCTGCTCTTTCCCCAAAGCCCTGAAAATTTCTTCTTTTCAAGATCCGATTCCCCTTTGTAAGTTGCGATTGAATCAGCTTCCACTGCCCCTTCAAGCAGCGCATTCCAGATCATAACATAATTTCAAGGAAAACCTGAAAGATATCAGAAATGTTTGCTTCTTAGTGGGTGATGAAATAAATGTTTAAAGTGTTTTAAGGACTAACTGCTTCAAATTAACTCATATAACGTTAAAGCAGATAGCAAAATAAAACAATATCAAGTAATAACTTATATTCTTTAGTTATTCTTGGACCAGATATTAGTAAATTGTAATCTTTTTAACCAATAGTTGAAACCTAAATGGTGCATGAATTTATTTTTTAAACTGATTGCTTTCAGTGAGGGTTAAAATTGATTTGAGAAAACTTTTCTGCCATTCAAAATATCATACTTCAGTACTTAAATCAATTTAATTAATGTTTCTCCCCTGCCTTTTGAGGTCGCCTTATTCAGTATGTCATTGTTCAGCTGTTGTGACACGAACCCATTCCCAAGCTCCTGACAAAGGTACTTTTGACCCAGGGGTTTCCTAAGAGACTCCTGCAGGCTTGATTTTCCCTCATCCAATGCCCTGCATGATAGCACAATCAGGATCAGCAATCAACTGTGGTCAGGATTACAGCTGATCTACGACTCCATACGCATGTATCGGAGCATCACGGTTCTGTGGCATAAGGTTCCAATGAGCAATGAATTTTGTTTACGGGTTTATATTTGTGCCATTTGAAGTTTGTGAATGAAGAGTAAAATACAGAAGTATTTTAAATTTTCCTTTGCTCCACCATTGGCGGCCATGCTTTCAGCTGCCTAGGCCCGTAGCTCTGAAGTTCCTTCCCTAAGTCTTGCTTTCCTCCTTTAAGATGCCCCTTAAAACCTACCACTTTGATCACAGGTTCAAATATCTCCTGATGTGGCTCAGGGTCAAATTTTGTCTGATAATCACTCCTGTAAAGTACCTTGGGACCATTTACTACATCAATCATGCTATATAAATGCAAATTCTTGTTGTTGTAAAATGTGCAGTATGTACTTTATAGTGTCGTCCAGGAATCTAGATCAGGTCTAAATAAATAATGTCAAGAGAGAAGATGAAGGAAGGGTCAAAGGATCACTGTCTGTGACAGCATTGCTGTCAAATAGTCTGGGATCTCATGAGCAGAAATATTTAGAGATACAGCACTGAAACAGGCCCTTCGGCCCACTGAGTCTGTGCTGACCATCAACCACCCATTTATACTAATCCTACATTAATCCCATATTCCTACCACATCCCCACCTTCCCTCAAATCCCCTACCACCTACCTATACTAGGGGCAATTTATAACGGCCAATTTACCTATCAACCTGCAAGTCTTTGGCTGTGGGAGGAAACCGGAGCACCCGTCGAAAACCCACGCAGTCACAGGGAGAACTTGCAAACTCCACACAGGCAGTACCCAGAATCGAACCTGGGTCGCTGGAGCTGTGAGGCTGTGGTGCTAACCACTGCGCCACTGTGCCGTCCAAATGCAGCTGTTAAGATGAAACTGTGCTTGAACTGACCCATCCCTTTAGGGGCATTTGTTGCATTCACTGTGAGGAAGTGATCTGTATAGACACACAGAGGTTAGTTATAGGAAAACTGCCATAGATTGACAACTACTATAAATTCCTAGTTCCTGTCCTTGAGGAAGGCTTGATTATCAGGGTCAGAAACAAATAATAGGAAATGACTATAATAATAATAGGAAATGACTAGTTTGTTTCTTATTTTTTGAATATTTTTGTTAATATTTTTCAGCTGAAGTTGCAGTCTGAAGAGTGAGGGCTATGCACTAGACTTGTATTTATATAGATTTATATAGCTCTCCTGTAAGTTAAATGATATAATAGTAACAGAAGTAAGCCAGCCCCTTGAGCCTGTTCTGCCATTCAATGAGATCATAGCTGATCTGGGACTTAGCTTGATATTCTCACATTCACTCCATATCCCTTAATATCTTTGGTTCATGAAAATCTATCGATATCAGATTTAAAATTAACAATTGATCTAACATCATTGTCATTTGCAGAAGAGAGTTCCAAATTTCTACCACCCTTTGTGTATAGAAGTGTTTCCTAACATCAGATAGTGCAGCTAAACACGTGGCTGAGCAGCTGGTGTAGAAGGGAGGGTTTCAGATATCTGGACCATTGGGCTCTCTTCAGGGACAGATGGGACCTGTACAAGAAGGACGGGTTGCATCTAAACTGGAAGGGCACTAATATCCTGGCTGCAAGGTTTGTTAGCGTCACTCGGGAGGGTTTAAACGAGTTTTGCAGGGGGGTGGGAACCAGAGCAGTAGGACAGCTAATGAAGTAAATGAGGAGGACATAGTAAATAAGGCCAGTAGGACTAAGATGAAGAGCAGGCAGGGAGATGTTGCTGAGCACAGCGGGACTGGTGGTCTGAAGTGCATTTGTTTCAATGCGAGAAGTATAACAGGTAAGGCAGATGAACTTAGAGCTTGGATTAGTACTTGGAGAGTACACAGAGACTTGGTTGAGGGAAGGGCAGGATTGGCAGCTAAATGTTCCGGGCTTTAGAAGCTTCAGGCAGGATAGTGGGGGATGTAAAAGGGGTGGGGGAGTTGCATTACTGGTTAAGGAGAATATCACAGCTGTACTGCGAGAGGACACCTCAGAGGGGTCATGCAGTGAGGCAATATGGGTGGAGCTCAGGAATAGGAAGGGTGCAGTCACGATATTGGGGGTTTACTACAGGCCTCCCAACAGCCAGCGGGAGGTAGAGGAGCAGATATGTAGACAGATTTTGGAAAGATGTAAAGGTAACAGGGTTGTAGTGGTGGGTGATTTTAACTTCCCCAATATTGACTGGGACTCACTTAGTGCCAGGGGCTTGGATGGGGCAGAATTTGTGAGGAGCATCCAGGAGGGCTTCTTGAAACAATATGTAGATAGTCCAACTAGGGATGGGGCCATTCTGGACCTGGTATTGGGGAATGAGCCCGGCCAGGTGGTCGAAGTTTCAGTGGGGGAGCATTTCGGGAGCAGTGACCATAATTCCATAAGTTTTAAGGTACTTGTGGATAAGGATAAGAGTAGTCCTCGGGTGAAGGTGCTAAATTGGGGGAAGGCTAATTATAACAATATTAGGCAGGAACTGAAGAATTTAGATTGGGGGTGGCTGTTTAAGGGTAAATCAACATCTGACATGTGGGAGTCTTTCAAACGTCAGCTGATTAGAATCCAGGCCCAGCATGTACCTGTGAGGAAGAAAGACAAGTTTGGCAGGTTTCGGGAAGCTTGGATAACACAGGATATTGTGAGCCCAGTCAAAAAGAAAAAGGAAGCATTTGTAAGGGCTGGAAGGCTGGGAACAGATGAAGGACTTGAGGAATATAAAGACAGTAGGAAGGAACTTAAGCAAGGAGTTAGGAGGGCTAAAAGGGGTCATGAAAAGTCATTGGCAAACAGGATTAAGGAAAATCCCAAGGCTTTTTATACATATATAAAGAGCAAGAGGGTAACCAGGGAAAGGGTTGGCCCACTCAAGGACAGAGATGGGAATCTATGCGTGGAGCCAGAGGAAATGGGCGAGGTGCTAAATGTGTACTTTGCATCAGTATTCACCAAGGAGAAGGACTTGGTGGATGATGAGCCTCGGGAAGGGAGTGCAGATAGTCTCAGTCATCTCATTATCAAAAAGGAGGAGGTGTTGGGTGTCTTGCAAAGCATTAAAGTAGATAAGTCCCCAGGGCCTGATGGGATCTACCCTAGAATACTGAGGGAGGCAAGGGAAGAAATTGCTGGGGCCTTGACAGAAATCTTTGCATCCTCATTGGCTACAGGTGAGGTCCCAGAGGACTGGAGAATAGCCAATGTTGTTCCTTTGTTTAAGAAGGGTGGCAAGGATAATCCAGGAAATTATAGGCCAGTGAGCCTTACGTCAGTGGTAGGGAAACTATTAGAGAGGATTCTTCGGGACAGGATTTACTCCCATTTGGAAACAAACAAACTTATTAGCGAGAGACAGCATGGTTTTGTGAAGGGGAGGTCGTGTCTTACTAATTTGATTGAGTTTTTTGAGGAAGTGAGGAAGATGATTGATGAGGGAAGGGCGGTGGATGTTGTCTATATGGACTTTAGTAAAGCCTTTGACAAGGTTTCGCATAGCAGACTGGTGCAAAAGGTGAGGTCACATGGGATCAGAGGTGAGCTGGCAAGATGGATTCAGAACTGGCTCGATCACAGAAGACAGGTAACAGAGGGATATGGGCCCCGAAAGTGCAGAATGTGTTAGTTTCGGCAGGCATCAAGATCGGCGCAGGCTTGGAGGGGCGAATGGCCTGTTCGTGTGCTGTACTGTTCTTTGTTCTTTGTTCACTCCTGAAGGGCCTGGCTCTAATTTTTAAACTATGCTCTCTAATCCTAGACCCACTAACCAGCAGAAATAGTTCCTCTCTATCGACCTATCCGCTCCCCTAATATCTTGATAATTTCAATGAAATCACCCCTTACACTTCTAAATTCCAGGGAATACAAGCCTAGTTTCTCCTAATTTAGCCCTTGAAGTCTAGATAACTTTCTGGTAAATCTACGCTGCACGCTCTCCAAGTCCAATATATCCTTCTTAAGATGTCCACTACTGCCCACAGTACTCCTGGTGTGGTCTGACGGTGGCTGTGTATAGCTGTAGCATAACTTGTAGCCCACCGCCCCCACCCCACCTTGTACTTTAGTCCTCTCGATATAAAAGTCAGCATTCCATTTGCCTTTTTGATTATTTTCTGTACCTGTTCATGACTTTTTAATGATCTGTGTACCAGTACCCCCAAGTCTCTTTGGACCTCCCCTGCCTCTAGCTTTCCACCATTTGGAAAAACCCTGTTCTATCCTTTTAGGTCCAAAGTGGATGGCCTCACATTTGCCTACATTGAAGTTAATTTGTCCCAGTTTTGCCATTCACTTAATCTATCCATATCTCCGTACAGTTATGCCTCCATCTATACTACTTTCAATGCCACCACCTTCGTGTCATCGGCAAATTTGGATATGTGGCTTCCTTTCCCATCATTTAAGTCAGTAGTAAATAGTTGAGACCCCAACACAGATCATTGTGGGATACCACGAGTCACATCCTGCCAGTTAGAGTACCTGCCCATTATCCCTACTCTCTGTCTCCTGCTCGGTCAATTTCCTACCCAGGTCAATAATTTGCCTTCAGTTTCATGAATTTCAACTTTAACAACAGTCTCTCCTGAGGGACTTTATCAAATGCCTTCTGGAAGTCCATAAAAATAACATTCATAGACATTCCCCTGTCCACTACTTAGTCACCTCTTCAAAGGGTTCTATCAGGTTTGTCAGGCATGACTGACTCTTTACAAATCCATGCTGGCTCTCTCTAGTCAGCTGAAAAATTTCAAGGCATTCAGTCATTCTATCAACTATAGAACTCTAATAATTTCCTGACTAGAGTTGTTAGGCCAACTGGTCTATAATTCACTGGTTTCCCTTTCTCACCTTTCTTAAATAGCGGAATGACATCGGGTAAATTGTCAGCTTGCTGACTGGATGTTCCAGATTGGCTGCTCATTTTGGAAAGCACCCAAACTAATGAAACAAAATCAGGCAGTGTTTATAATAGCCAATTCAGACACCGATTTTACACCAGGGCAGCAAGTTTAAAATCTACCTCAATATGTTATAAGGAGAGCAGAATGGATGCCATGTATTTCTTAATATTCATTCTTAGGATGTGAGCATCACTGACAAGGCTAGCATTTATTGCCCATCTCTAGTTTCCCTAGAGAAGGTTGTGGTAGGCCTTCACAATGAACAGTTTCAGTTTGTATGATGAAGGTGCTTTTATGTAGGGAGTTCCAGGAGTTTGACGCAGCAGCAATGAAGGAGTGGATGATCAGGATGGTGCGTGACTGAGAGGGAACTTGCAGGTGGTGGTGTTCTCATGCACCCGCTGCCCTTGTCCTTCTAGGTTTGAAAGGTGCTATTGAAGACGAGTTGCTGCAGTGCATCTTGTAGATGGTACACCCTTCTGCCACTGTGCATCAGTGGTGGAGGGAGTGAATGTTTAAGGTGGTGGATGGGGTACCAATCAAGTAAGTTGCTTTGTCCTGATGTTGTTGAGCTTCTTGAGTGTTGTTGCAGCAGCCTTGTGGGGAGGCTTTTGAGAGTCACCGCAGAATACCCAGCCTCAGACCTGCACTTGTAGCCATGGCATTTATCTATAATGCATGATGTCTTCTATTTCTATCAAAGGGAAGCCGTGTCCCTTTGAGAAATCAAAGTTTAATCGATGCATAAACGTTAAGTAAATTGATTCAAAGTCTATTTGTTGTTCAGGTTGTTGATTGGAACTCTAGCTTTGTGGGAAGGTCCAATTATGAAGTATCTTCTTTTCCTAGAAACTTCTGTTTTCTGAAAACTTTAAATAACTAACTTCATTTCTTTATAAAAGCAAAATACTGCGGATGCTGGAAATCTGAAACAAAAACAAGAAATGTTGGATTCACTCAGCAGGTCTGGCAGCATCTGTGGAAAGAGAAGCAGAGTTAACGTTTCGGAACTCATTTCTTTATACTTTTTTTTAAAATAAATTGTAACAGAAATCATATTAGACATTAGTCTGTGAACTCTGACGTATCACAAACAGGATCACAGAATCATAGAATTCCAAATATAGCACAGAACTAAGCCATTCAGAGGTCTTTGGTAAAGATATCCAACTAGTTCTGCTCTCCCCCTCTTTCTGCACAGCACTGCAATCTTTTTTCTCTCTTTGAGTATTTATCCATGTCCCTTTTTGAATGTTACTGGTGAATCTGCTTCCATCGCCTTCTCAAGCAGTGCATACCAGATCGTAACAACTCGCTGTGTGAAACAAAAAGTTTCATCAAGGAAGTGTGTGGTGGATGTATCATTTATTTGGTGACACCAGGTATTTTCTTTCCTATTTATCGATGACCATGACAGAAAACCTGGACTCATAATATGTTATTCATCTTAATGCACTTAAATTATTACAAATGAGTACTGTTATCTCTGGCACAATTCCAATATTGCTTTATTTACCAACAGTCTAGCAGGGTTAGTGTGACATCTAAAACTAATCATGGGCCAACTCTATTATTAAAACTTTCCTGTCAAACTCATGTAGAATCTTTGCAATGGAAGGCTCGAACTTGATTTCAATGATGTTTCAAAATATTGAATGACTTTATTTTTTTCTACATTACAACAAATGTCACAGACTTATAATCAAATGAGGCAGATATTGAATAATTAGCAGATGGAACAGCTTCAGTTAGAGATAGCGCCTGCAGAGCATGTGTAGAAAGATATACAATAACAATACTTCAGTACGTATAATAATCCAACATTTCCTAGCTCAAATAAAATAGCTTTGAAGGCAACAGCAAACAGTTAAATCTATCCTCAATTGTATATTATCTGCGGTGAATTTTGACCCTACAGAGCCATGGCTCTAGCCTTTAAGTCAGATAGTTCAAACCCCGCTCCAGGACTTGAGCACAAAAATCTAGGCTGACACTCCAGTGCAGTACTGAGGAAGTGCTGCACTATCAGAGGTGCCTTCTTTCAGATGAATTGTTAAATTGAGCCCTGTTTGTCCTCTCAGGTGGGTGTAAAAGATTCCACAGCACTATTTTGAGACAACACTGGCATGAGGGGAAAAAAAATTTCCGCAGCAAGTGGTTAGGATCTGGAATATACTGCCTGTGGCGGAGGCAGATTCAATCGAGGCTTTCAAAAGAGAATTGGAAATTATCCGAAGAGAAAAATGTTGCAGGCCTATGGGGAAAGGGTGAGAGAATGGGCTGAATGGCCTCTGTTACGATTGGGTGAGGAAGGGGTCTCAGGCTCCCCACTCGGCCATTTCCTGGTTTGGCCGTAACAGAGTTTAACCTTTAAAACACAGTGCTTTTAGCTTCCCCTCAATGAGTCCTTGCACATTGCTCTCTAATTGTAATTGTAAAGGAACCAATCAGACAGGCTTTCTCAGGTTTAAACAAGATGTAAGTTTATTAACCTTAACACTCTAACTCGGTTAAATCTACTAAAAATGTGACACAACCACGCTAGCATGCATGCGCGATAAACACATACACAAATGGATACAGAGGAGGAGAAAGAATTAAAGGGGGAAGGTTTGGAGTAGTAGATGGAATTCAGTTACTGTTTTTTTGTTTGGATGTAAAGTCTTTGATTGAAGTTAAGTCTTGCAGTTCTTGAGGCCCTGTGAACACTTTCAAACTTGTTTCGCTGGTACCAGAAGGCTGCAGGGGTCTTCTGTCTTGAGGGTTAAGTTGCTTCTGTGGGTCCCTGGAACTTTGTATGAGAGAGAGAGAGACCTTGCTTCTCTTTGGTCTTCAAAATTGCAGTCTGTTCACAAAACCTTTCTGTGAGGCACAATTCCACAGTTCCCAGGTTGGCCAGCAGGTTAGTTGTGTGACTAGCTCTTTGATTGAAACAGCATCGCTTGCACGGATTGTTGATTCTTCAAAACTTACTAGACATACTCGGTGGGGCATGGTGTACTGGTTCCTACATAGACAATGACATTCAATGTCTTTTGATCATCACAATTGATAAAATCCATCTGGCTAATTGAATCAGGGAGCGCTCCCATTGTCTCTCTATGCAACTGTCTTTCAGAATGCAAATGTGCAGCCATGTTTTCAGCCATTCAGCTCTGTGATCTTTTTAAACAAGTTTTCTTCAATGTCCAGTAAAAGTTCAAATAATGTTCTATATGACAAAATTAATATGTTTCCATTTGGCAGGTGGTGTTTCTGTCACTCCTCCTTTTGTGCTATAATAATTCTGTGATTCTATTCTATTCAATACCTTCCTGGTCAATATTAATTCCTCAATCAAGACCAAAAAAACAGATTATCTGGTTATTATCACATTGCTGTTTGTAGAGTTTGCTGTGTGCAAAGCAACTGCTGCATTTCCTACATTTCAACAGTGACTACACTTCAAAAGCACTTCATTAGCTTTAAAGCACTTTGCAACTTTCTGTTGGCATTAAAGGCACTATATAAATGCAAGCCTTTTTGTGCGACACTGGTGGAATGGACGAGAGTGAGTCTGCAGCCTGTTTCACACCTCTCTCCATTGTTATTTCCACTGACTTCAATGGGGAGAGCTGTAAAATGGGATGCTGACTCACTATCACTTGTCTTACACTATTGTGCAAAGTCAAAATTACCCCCATTGTGTGAATGCTTAAAACATTATAAACTAAATGCGAACTAAAAATGCAGAGCTGGTTAATCTATCAGAATCCAAAATGCCAGAGTTGTTAAATAATAGCGATTTTTAAATCCCATTGGATATAATTGCTTACTCCTTGCTCATCTTCGCTACCTTTATATATGAAAAGTTTAAATGTATTTATTGTACGTCAGATATCACACTTCAAGGTATAAAACAAAAAGAGGAATAAAGACATTAATTTCATGCTGGCGCTTTTTCCTATCTGGAACAAGGCATATAAGCACAGGAGTAGGCCATCCAGCCCCTCGAGCCTGTTCCGCCATTCAATGAGATCATGGCTGATCTGTATCTCATCCCCTGGAGCTAAGAATTTGCAAGCATCTAGCAATCTGCAACCTTCCCTCACTGAAACAACTATTCATCTCAATTTGACCTCATTAATTAGACCAGTTTCCCTTAAGAGACACACTGGATTAGTAACTTAAATATCACAAATAGCCTTAAAATCCCAGACAGTCATGATTCACGGAGATGAGCTAATAGTGTAACGAATAATGCACTGCTTCACGATGAATTAACTGTGCTCTTTGGCCTTGTGACGTTTGGAATTTTATTTGTTCTCTACAGGTAGGAAGAAGTCAAAATTTAGAACCTTCAAAAACTTTTTTGCCAAGAAGAAGAGGAAAGGTCCAGCAGCTCCCAGAGGAGAAAGCAGCCTGAAACCATGCCAATCGAGCAGCGATGTCAGCATTCCAGAACCTTCCGCAGCCTTGCCCGACACTGAGACAGGGTAAGAGACGTCAATAAGGCAGCCCAATGAGATGTTAACTTCCACAAGTATGTTATGTCTAATCACAGTTTGCTTTATTTGCCACAAGCTAATCCCGGGTAGGCGGAGGCAGGGGCACATAAAGGAAAACGATCCAAATTTTCAAAAGACTACCTATCAAGAGTATCTATGCTAATGTGCAAAGGTTACCAGATCAATAAAACTAGCATCAACCTCTAACTACTATGAATTCCAGCAGCTCATGTGATTGTAAAGCTTGAATATAATGATATTCAAGTAAACTATCAAATCCAGAGACTGTAATACAGTGTCTGCTGCAAATTATTATTCCATGGACCGCTCTCCAATAAACACAATGTCATTTATATTGCAATAAATATTGACACATCAGTTCAGTACACTGGCGCTCCTTCCATCTCATACTGATGGATCCATTAACAGACTATTACATTGTAGTTATATTTCCCAATTCTATTAACCAAGATTATATATAATGCATGAACTTTACTGTGACATACTTAAACTTTATCCATAACAAAAGCAAAATACTTTGGATGCCAGAAATCTGAAATATAGACAGTATATGCTGGAAATACTCTGGAGGTCAGGCAGCATCTGTGGAGTGACAAGCAGATGTAATGTTTCAGGTCAATGACCTTTCATCAGCACAGGAATTTCACACGAGTGTTAAAGAGTGAAATTTGACACTGAGCTACATGAGGCAATATTAGGGCAAAAGACGAAATACTTGGTCAAAGAGGTAAGTTTAAGGAGTGTCCTGAAGGAGGAAAGAGAGGAAGAGAGGCGGGAGGAGTGGTTTAGAGAGGGGGTTTCAGAGACTGGAGGAGATTCGAGATAGGGCGGAGCGGGGCCATGGAGGGATTTGAAAACAAGGGTGAACATTTTAAAATCGAGCCGTTGATTAACCCAGATCCAAAGTAGTTCAGCGAGCGTAGGAGTGATGGGGGGACAGAGTTTGGTGTGAGTTAGTACACGGGCAGCAGAGTTTGGATGATATCAGTTTTAGATCACCCTTTCCCCCCTTTCTATCATTAACACTTAGCGCCTGATGTTGTGCTCTGGGTTATTAGTGTCCAGATGCATTCCTTGAAATCCTTCTCTCGACTATTTTAATAGAATCGTTACACTTTAGGGTTTTAAAAAAAAATTTTTATCAAGATATTTTTGCCTTCCATCAATCAGACTACTTTTATAGTTAAGCCTTAAGTTCTTATAGAATCATAGGGCTGAATTTTACGCCCCCCCCCCACCACCCCCCGCACAAACAGTGGGAAAATGGCGGGTGGGGGTTGTAAAATGGAGCGGGAAGCGCGGGGGCCCCGTCCCGATCCACTCCTGCCTCCGCTGCCACTTTACGCAGGGCGGCGGTGACGAAAAATGGCTCACCAGTTAACGGCCACTTAAGGGCCTCTGCCCGCTGCCACAGGGATTTTACCCTTTGCCAATTGGGTGGCCCAGGCCCAAGAAAAGCCGCCTGACAAAAGTAGGTGGTTTTTTGATGGCCTGGGGGGGCCTCATGATCAGGTACCCTGTGCCCAACGGAGGGCCACCCCCAACCAATCACCCCTGGCGAGGCCTCAAAAACTTACCTTGGTTCCAGGGCCATTCTTTATCTTCCTTCTGATGGCTGGGTTGCAGACCTAGCAGTATCCACCACTCCTGGTTGCACTGCTGGGATTAAGAGTTGCTGGCCCACTGATTGGCTGGCAGCTCCATCAAGCAGGACATCCTACCTCAATGAGGTGGAAGTCCCGCTTCAGACCAATTAAAGGCCTGGGGACCGTAAAATGCGGGCTGGATCCCCAGGCCAGGCGGAGGCGGGTTCACCACCACCGTTTCAGTCGGTGGACGGCTCCCATCCGCCGAGGGTAAAATTCAGCCCATAGAATGGTACAGAACAGGGGGAGGCCATTCAGCCTGTCGTGCCTGTACTAGCTCTTTGAACGATATCAAATTGGACCCACTCCCCTGCCTTTTCCGGTAGCCCTGCAAATTTTTCCCCTTCAAGTATTTATCTGATTCCTTTTTTGAAAGTTGCTATTGAATCTGCTTCTATCACCCTTTCAGGCAGTGCATTCCAGATCACAACAAGTCGCTGTGTAAAGAAAAATGTTTCCTCGTGTCATCTCAGGTTCTATTGCCAATCTGTGTCCTTTGGTTACCAACCCTTCTGCCACTGGAAACAGTTTCTCCTTATTTACTTGTTCAAAACCATTCATGATTTTGAACACCTCTATTGAATCTCAGCTTAATCTTCTCTTTAAGAAGAACAACACCAGTTTCTCTAGTCTCGCCATGTAACAGAAGTCCCTCATCTCTGGTACCATCCTGCTAAACCTCCTCTGCACCCTCTCCAAGGCCTTGACATTCTTCCTAAAGTGTGGTGCCCTGAATTGAACACAGTGCTTCAGCTGGGACCTAACCAGTGTTTTATCGAGGTATAGTATAACTTCCTTGCTTTTGTACACTATTCTTCTGCTAATAAAGCCAAGGATCCCAGAAGCTTTTTTAATAGCCTTCTCAACCTGTCCTGCTGCTTTCAAAGATTTTGTGTGCACACACCCCAGGACTCCATGTCCCTGCATTCCCTTTAAAATTGTACCATTTTGTTCATATTGCTTCTCCTCATTTCTCCTATGAAATTGAATCTTTTCACACTTCGCTGCATTAAATTACATCTACCATGTGTCTGCCCATTTCACCGGTCTGTTTATGTCTTCCTGAATTCTGTTGCTATCCTCCTCACTGTTTACTACATTTCTAAGTTTTTGTGTCGTTGAGTATAGTCAGGACAGAGATCGATGGATTTCTAGATATTAAAGATATCAAAGGATATGGGGAAAGTGCAGGAAAATGGCATTGAGGTAGAAGATCAGCGATGATCTAGTTGAATGGCGGAACAGGCTCGAGGGGCCAAATGGCCTCCTCCTGTACCTATTTCCTATGTTCCTATGTGTTATCTACAAATTTTGAAATTGTGTCCCATGCACCCAAATCCAGGTCATTAATACATATCGAAACAGGTGTTGTAGCGAGTGTTTTGATTTCCCAGAGATCTATGTAAATTCATACTACTCTCAGGGAACAAAATGCAACTGCTCCTCAGTTTATTTGAACTATTGGTTTTGGCAGGTGATCCTCCTGATCTTCAAAGAGCAGCAGAATAATAATGCACTAGGCTTTGAATTCATGTTATAAGCATTAAACAGATTTATTAAACGATAATAAACAAGCTCACCAACAGGACAGACCCACCAGAGGTGGCGGCACAGTGTAATACAGTCGGGAGGGAGTGGCCCTGAGAGTCCTCAACATTGACTTCGAACCCCATGCAGTCTCATGGCATCAGGTCCAACATGGGCAAGGAAACCTCCTGTTGATTACCACCTACTGTGCCCCGTCAGCTGATGAATCAGTACTCCTCTATGTTGAACACCACTTGGAAGAAGCACTGAGGCAGCAAAGGCACAGAATGTACTCTGGATGTGGGACTTTAATGTTCAACGCCAAAAATGGCTCAGGAGCCCCACTGCTGACTGTGGTGACCAAGTCCTGAAGGACATGTCTTGTCAGACAGGGCCTGCGGCAAGCAGTGAACCAACACGAGAGAAAAAATCTACTTGACCTCATCCTCCCCAGTCTACCTATCACAGATGCATCTGTCCATGACAGTATTGGTAGGAGTGACCACTGCACAGTCCTTGTCGAAATAAAGTCCTATCTTCACACTGAGGATATTCTCCATTGTTTTGTGTGGCACTTACACCATGCTAGATGGGATAGACTCAGAACAGATCTAGCAGCTTAATAGTGGGCATCCATGAGGCACTGTGGGCCATCAGCAGCAGGAGAATTGAATTCCACCACAATCTGTAACCTCATGGCCCGGCATATCCCTCACTCTACCATTACCGTCAAGCCTGGGGACCAACCCTGGTTAAAGGAGGAGTATAGGAGAGCATGCCAGGAGCAGCACTGGGCATACCTAAAAATGATGTCCCAACCTGGTGAAGTTGCAACACAGGATTGCATGCATGCTAAACAATGGAAGCAACATGCGATAGACAGAGATAAGTGATCCCATAACCAATGGATCAGATCTAAGCTCTGCAGTCCTGTCACATCCAGTTGTGAATGGTGGTGGACAATTAAACAGCTAACTGGAGGAGGAGGATTCACAAACGTCTCCATCCTCAATGATGGGGGAGCCCAGCACATCAGTGCAAAACACAAGGCTGGAGCATTTGCAACCATCTTCAGCCAGAAGTGCCGGATGGCTGATCCATTTTGACTTCCTCCTGAGGTCCCCATCATCATAGATGCCAGTCTTCAGCCAATTCTATTCACGCCACATGACATCAAGAAATGGCTGAGCGTACTGGATACAGCAAAGGCAATGGGGCCTGACAACATCCCAGCTGTGGTACCGAAGACTTGGGTTCCAGAATTATTTGAAGTACAGCTACAACACTGGCATCTACCCAACAATGTGGAAAATTACCCAGGTACATCCAGTCCACAAAGAGCAGGACAAATCCAATTCAGCCAATTACAGGCCCATCAGTCTACTCCCAATCATCAGCAAAGTGACGGAAGTTGTCATTGACAGTACTATCAAGTGGCACTTACACAGCAACGACCGGCTCACTGTGCTCGGCTCTTGACCTTATTGCAGCCTTGGTTCAAACATAGACAAAAGAGCTGAATTCCAGAGGTGAGGTGAGAGTGACTGCCCTTGACATCAAGGCAGCATTTGATCGAGTGTGGCATCAAGGAGCCCAAGCAAAATTGAGGTCATTCGGGGGAAAAGTCTCCTTGGTTTAGAGTCATATATAGCACAGAGGGAGATGGCTGTGGTTGTCGGACGCCAATCTTCTTAGCCCCAGGACATCACTGCAGGAGTTGCTCAGGATATTGTCCTATGCCCAACAACTGCTTCATCATTGACCTTCCCTCCATCGTAAGGTCAGAAGTGGAGATGTTCACTGATAATTTCACAGTGTTCAGCTCCATTTGCAACTCCTCAGGTAATGAAGCAGTCCATGCCCTCGTCCAGCAAGACCTGGTAAACATTCTGGCTTGGTAAATAACTTTCATGCCACACAAGTGCCAGGCAATGACCATCACCAACAAGACAGAATCCATCTCCCCTTGATGTTCAATGGAATTCCAATCACTGAATTCCCCACCATCAACATCTTGGGGTCACCAGAATCTTAACTGGACCAGCCATATAGATACTGTGGCTATGGGCTGAATTTTACCACATGCTTCGGGACCCCGACATCAGAGAGAAAAGCGTGTCCCACACCCACACTAGCTGGTAGCGGGACTGGCTCATCAATTTTATCGCAAGTGACCTCCAAATTTGCCACCTGCGGGCCCGCTTTCCAATTGAGCACAGCGGGCAGGCTCAGGATAAGGGACTGAGCATTTGTGCTGAGACAAGAAGAAATTTCTTCTTTCTGCTAGGGTTGTGAATCTTTGCAATTCTCTACCCCAGAGGTTTGTGGATGCTCCATCATTGTACATATTTAAGGCTGAGATAGATTTTTGGTCTCTCAGGAAATCAAGGGATATGGGGAGTGGGCAGGAAAGTGGGGTTGAAACCGAAGATCAGGCATGATCATATTGAATGCCGGAGCAGGCGCAACGATCCGTGCAGTGTGCTCCTGCTCCTATTTCTTATGTTCTTATGTAATGTCATGACTCCTTTCTTTTACTCACCATCTATGGAAGTGTTCTGGCCTGAGAATTGCTCTTGGAAAGATTCAGGCAGATTTCTCGATTTGGTAAATACCTTCAAAAAAGCAACCGGAACTAAAATAAAACTTAAACAAAAAACTTCTAATTTTAAAGGATCAAGAATGAGAGGGCAGAGATTGAAAGTAATTGGTAAAAGAAGCAAAAACGACATGAGGAAAACCTTTTCCACGCAGCAAGTGGTTAAGTTCTGGAATGCGCTGCCTGAGAGTGTGGTGGAGGCAGGTTCAATTGAAGCATTCAAAAAGGGAATTAAGCCGTTACATGAAATGGAAGAATGTGCAGGGTTATGGGGAGAAGGCGGGGGAATGGCACTCATTCAGAGAGTCAGTGTGAATATGATGGGCCAAATGGCCTGCGTTGTAACAAATCTGTGATTCTATGATTCTGTAAACAAATCCAAAACGATATTCGTATTTGAGGTGGGAGATTTGTCTCAGACAAACTAATGGATTGTTGCATCAATTGTATCAAATTAGACTGGATTATGTTTCAGTGTGAGTGAAATTGCAACAGGAACATAAAATGAAGCCAATACCATACTAAATCTTAGTTGCACTAATCCATTTATTTTAAGTAGGCTAGTATTTAGCCAAAATAGCAGAAAGAAGAATTTTAGGTGGGCATATTAAGTGTTTGCATTCTTGTGTTCTTAATGTTCATTACTTAAAGGAACACAGTTATACAGTTCCCCTGTTAAAAAAGTCATCATTGAACAGATTGTCTGCTGCACAGTCTTACGAACATAGGTACAGGAGGAGGCCATTCAGCCCTTCAAGCCTGCTCCACCATTCAGTTAGATCATGATTGATCTGTATCTCAACTCCATTTCCCTGCCTTTGTTCTCTTCTTCTTTGGCCTCCTTGTCTTGAGAGACAATGGGTAAGCGCCAATGGGTCAGTGGTTTATGGATCAGCGCCTGGAGTGGCTATAAAGGACAATTCTAGAGTGACAGACTCTTCCACAGGCGCTGCGGATAAAATTGGTTGTCGGGGCTGTTACACAGTTGGCTGTCTCCTTGCACTTCTGTCTTTTTTCCTGCCAATTGCTAAGTCTCTTCGACTCGCTACTCTTTAGCCGCGCCTTTATGGCTGTCCACCAGCTCTGGCGATCATTGGCAACTGACTCCCACAACTTGTGGTCAATGTCACAGGACTTCATGTCGCGTTTGCAGACGTCTTTAAAGCGGAGACATGGATGGCAAGTGGGTCTGATACCAGTGACCTTGGGGATCCTGCCATCTTCCATGCAGCTCACATGGCCAAGTCATCTCAGGCGCCGCTGGCTCAGTAGGGTGTATATGCTGGGGATGTTGGCCACCTTGAGGACTTCTGCATTGGAGATACGGTCCTGCCACCTGATGCCAAGGATTCTTCGGAGGCAGCGAAGATAGAATGAGTTGAGACGTCACTTTTGGCTGACATACGTTGTCCAGGCCTCGCTGCCGTAGAGCAAGGTACTGAGGACACAGGCTTGAAACACTTGGACTTTTGTGTTCTGTGTCAGTGCGCCATTTTCCCACACCCTCTTGGCCAGTCTGGACATAGCAGCAGACGTCTTTCCCATGCGCTTGTTGATTTCTGCATCGAGAGACAGGTTACTGGTGATAGTTGAGCCTAGGTAGGTGAATTCTTGAACCACTTCCAGAGCGTGGTCGCCGATATTGATGAATGAAGCATTTCTGATGTCCTGTCCCATGATGTTCGTTTTCTTGAAGCTAAAGGTTAGGCCAAATTTGTTGCAGGCAGCCGCAATCCTGTCGATGAGTCTCTGCAGACACTCTACTGTGTGGGATGTTAATGCAGCATCGTCAGCAAAGAGGAGTTCCCTGATGAGGACTTTCCGTACTTTGGTCTTCGCTCTAAGACGAGCAAGGTTGAACACCCTGCCATCTGATCTTGTGTGGAGTTCTATGACCCTTCATATCCTTATCTGACAGTATGTGGTTAGGGACTGTTGAAGGTTGAGAGAGCTGAGAAATAGTCTGCTTTAGTGTCGCTGTCAGTTCTAATGGTGTATGATCTGTGACCAGCCAGTCATACATTATTTTTTAAAAGCCTGAGTCAGTAAAATACATTGTTACGATCAAGTGAGGAGGGGTCAAAGGGCTTACCTCTTTTCCCTCTCCTTGTTTGACCACAACAGATTTAACTTTTTCTTAAAGTGAATGCACTGGCCAATTCACTAGGTTTTTGATTACTTACTTGCTATGATCATAACAAGAACCAATCGGAAAGGTTTTCTTCAGTTGATAAAAAAAGGGTTAACTTTATTGTACCTAAACCGAATTAATAAAATAATAAACAACACACCAACTTTCACTCTCACATACACACTAGAGGGTAACACACACACAAATAGGTTACAGAGTGGGGAAAGGTAAATTGGTTGAGTTAGAGTCCATAAAAGTAAAAAGGTATATATTCTGTGCAGTTTGGTGATTTGGCTGGCTTCTAGCTGAATTCAGTGGTCCTGAGGCTTTTAGTTTGAAGAGGTAGATGACTGGTTCAATGGAGACAGTGATGCGGATGATTTCCTCCAAAGAGGTTTCTGATAGTAGCTGGAGTATGCAAAGGTGGTCAGTCAACAGGCAGGATTTGAAAGCTTTCAAGCTGGAATGGAGAGAGAGAGAGATGAACCCCCACTTAGGGTCTGCTCATGTCAGAGTCCAGTTGATTCTCCTCTGCTGCAGAGAAAAACACCAGCTTAAAACCACAAATGGAGAGGGGCTTGTCACATGTTAGTCACTCAGTGATTCAAACATAGTAGTGAGCAGTATTTCTCTGCTTGCTGAAAATAACAGGTCGTTCCTTTAAAGTTCCTGGGTCTTGGTTCTTGTTGGAAAATACACAGACATTTTATCTCCCTCCTCAAAGTCCTTTGCAAGGTATTTTACAGTATAGCAAACTATGTGATCATCTTAAGCTGCCAGCAGTCATCCTTTTTAAAATGTCTTTTTAAATTTCTTCAAAAAAAAAAATTCAGATCTCCAGGCAGTGGACCAAAGAAAATGACCGTAATGGCGTAACAACATATTAATTGTTCAATGTTGACTTTAGCAACATGGGTCTGTAAAGCTGTGCTCCTTTAAGTCATAAATGCTAAGAACACAAAAAATGCAAACACTTAATGTTCTCATTTAAAAACAGTGCTGCCCATTTCCTGATACACCCAAGTCCTATTCACCCATCACTCCTATGCTTGCTGACCTACACTGGTTCCCGGTTAGGCAATGCCTTGAATTTAAAATTCTTATCCTCGTTTCCAAATCCCTCCAGGGTCTCATGCCTTCCTGCTCACTAACCTCATCGAGCCCTACAACCATCCGAAATTTGGTCTCTTGCCATTCCCCGATTTTAATCGCTCCACCATGGCAGCCGTGCCTTCAGCTGCCTAGACTCTTAGCAGGCAATTCCGTCCCCAAAACTCTCTGCCAATCTACCTCTCTCTCTCCCCCTTTAAGTCACTCCTTAAAACCTATCTCTGTGACCAACCTTTTGATCACCTGTCCTAATATCTCCTTATGCGGCTTGGTATCAAATTTTGTTTGATAATAGGAACATAGAAACATAGGAACAGGAGTAGGCCATTCAGCCCATTAAGCCTGCTCCTCCATTCAATATGATCATGGCTGATCATCCACCTCAATGCCTTTTTCCCACACTATCCCCATATCCCCTAATGTCATTTAAAAATCTGTCAATCTCTGCTTTAAACATACTCTTTGACTGAGCTTTCAGAGCCCTCTGGGGTATAGAATTCCAAAGATTCACAACCCTCTGAGGAAAGAAATTTCTCTTCATCTCTGTCCTAAGTGGCTTCCCCCTTGTTTTGAAATTGTATCCCCTGGTTCTAGACTTCCCAACCAGGGGAAACATCTTAGCTGCATCTACCCTGTCTATCCCTTTAAGTTCCAATGAGATCACCTTCTCATTCTTTGAAACTCTGGAGAATACAGGCCCAATTTCTCCAATCTCTCTTCATAGGACTGTCCTACCATCCCGGGAACAAGTCTGGTGAACCTTCGTTGCACTCTCTCTATGGCAATAATATCCTTCCTAAGGTATGGGGACCAAAACTGCACGCAGTACTCCAGGTGCGGTCTAACCAAGGTGCTATACAATTGAAGCAAGACTTCACTACTCCTGTACTCAAATCCTCTTGTGATAAAGGTTAGAATACCATTAGTCTTCTTAATTTCTTGCTGCACCTGCATGTTAGCTTTCAGTGACTTATTGACAAGGACACCCAGGTCCCTCTTGTCAAGTGCCTTGGGACATTTAACTATGTTAAAAGTGGTATATAAATAACAAATTGGTGTTTGATTTGGGAAATGGTGGCATAAGAAAGATAAACATGGGGAAAGTGCCAAAGAAGATATCCTGGATATGCTTAAGGTCCTATGACTAAGGCTGTTTGATGACTGGGATAATGCAGTTGGTGACCATCAACTTGATAATGTCATCTCATCATGGATGGTGTCATCCTGCTTACAATCCTGGTGAAATGTATTGCAAGTGTTATGATCCCCGTGGAGACCACTGAGAAAACAAAAGAATCGAATCCACCGACTGACCCCAATTTAGGAAAATAAAAACAAATGGACAAGATTTTACTTTTAGAAATTTTACTTTAATACTCAAACCAAAACCAACATAAATTAAACATGAACTAACTGTTAAATCACGGTTGACATATATATCTTAAAGGTTATGCATTAATTATCAACAGCAACTAAGATAGTCCTTGCAAATCCTCTGAGCAGTCCTATCAGCAAGGGGGTGCCAAACAGTCCCAAAGTACATAAAAATCAGGAACTTCCTCAGGTAGTTTTCCAAGTCCCGTTGCCCAGGATGCAGATATGGAAATAATGATGTCCTGTCGATAGCAAACAATGCACCTTCCCTTTAATGGTTCAGTCTTGTCACCTCTTGAACAACCTTGGCCTCACTCACAACCATCCGGATGGTGCGTTTCTACTGATAACTCTTAAAATCACCAAAGACAGTTGCTGTAAATCATATCCACCAATGGTCATCTCTCAGAGTCCAATTTCCTCGGCCTTTAGCCTGTCTTTTTAAAACAACCAACAGCTCCCAGCTTGTCACTTAAAAAGCAAAGGCTGGCTGTTTTTGCTTCCACCCACTGCAGAGTATTCTTCTAAACTGAAACCTGAGCTCCAGAAACATGTCTCTGGTCACATCTCTGAACATGAGACTCTGTGTTTTAAACTGGTTAGGACCAGTTTTGTCTTCCCCAGAACCTTCTGCGGCTTTCAGTTTCATTTCCAGCTAAAGACTGTCTCAGGAAAAAAAAACACAAGCTTTGAATCCAAAGTCACATCCAACAGTCCAATCAACAGGTCAGCTGTATAAAACAGAATATGCACACGAGGACTCCATCACACTAAATACTTACATAGAAACATAGCAACATAGGAAATTTATGGCACAGAAGGAGGCCATTTAGCTTGTTGCGTCTGTGCCAGCCAAAAAAGAATTGTGCAGCCTAATCCCCCCCTTTCTATCACTTGGTCATCACCCTTTAGGTTACAGAAACCCAAGGGTATATTTAAGCATTTTTAAAATGTGATTAAGGTTTCTGCCTCTACCACCCTTTCAGGCAGTGAATCCCAGACCCTCACTACCCTCCGAGTGAAAAAAAATTCTCCTCAACTCCCCTCTAATCCTTTCACCAATTACTTTAAATTGTCTGGTTATTGATCTCTCTGCTAAGGGAAAAAGATCATTCCTATCCACTCTATCTAGGCTTCTCATAAATTTTATACACCTCAGTTAAATCTCTTCAATTCAGCTGTACCAAGGAAAACAACTCAGCCTATCCAATCTTTCCTCATCGCAAAAATTCTTCATTCCTGGTAACATTCTTTAAGTCTCCTCTGTGACCTCTCTAATGTGATCCTGTAATGCGGTGACCAGAACTGTACACAGTCCTCTAGCTGTAACCTAACTAGTGTTTTATACAGTTCTAGCACAATCTCCCTGCTTTTGTATTGTTACAAGGTTTCCATTTTTCATTAAAACTTGAGAATTTATATTTTTAAGAACTGAAAAGGATTTCTTGGACATTGGAGCTTGCTGAACGTTGTGGGTTCTTTTTTTTAGGAAGGTTAACAAAAGGTTGACCAGTAAACAAGCTCTTATTAGAAGGCATATGATTTCAAGTAAACATAGCCGGGGGTTTGACTTAAGAGCTATTTTTGCTTATTGACAAAGCAGGCTTAATGATTATCATAGGACTTACCTAGAAAAAGTTGGATTCATTTTGAACTGTTAAAAGTCAGCTGGTTTTTGGACTAAAAGAAGCAGTTGGAATCTGCCAGTAGATCAGAAGAAAATCCAGACAACTGTTACCTCTCTTTGAAGAAGCCCTGCTCTTGAAAAGCAAAAGCCTGTATGAAGTTGTACTGTTGCCTCCTGTATTTTGAAGTAATCCTGAATGTTTGCAGAAAGCTTGCATCTTTAAAAGAACTTTGCATCATGTGTATGA
Organism: Heterodontus francisci; assembly: GCF_036365525.1. Taxonomy (NCBI): domain Eukaryota; kingdom Metazoa; phylum Chordata; class Chondrichthyes; order Heterodontiformes; family Heterodontidae; genus Heterodontus; species Heterodontus francisci. Next base: position 13,281,948 of record NC_090385.1, read on the forward strand.
GAACAGAAACCTTTGTTGCTTCACACCTGATGGAAGACCTATGTGAAACCTTCTGTAGCTGAATTTCTTTCAACGCTTATCCAAACAGACTGTTCATCAACCTCGCCCGGAAAGCTTTCTAGTTGCAGGCACCTATTCGTCTTTGGGACACCTTGCCAAAACAAAAGGCTTCCTACCATATCTTCTCTGCAGTCTAAGTTATTTTTTATTCCTTCTATTTGTAGCAGTTGTAAACAAAAATCCCTTTCCTTTCTCCCAATTAACCAGTTGTGTATGTGAGTGTGTGTGTGAGGGCCAGGATAAAAAATTAAGGGCTTTAATGTTTCAGTTCATGTATATGTTTACTTTATTATTGGTTAAGACTTGTTTTAGAATAAAAGAATAATGTTGTTGTTTATTAAAGAATCCTGGTGGTGTACTTTATTCTGGGAACAAACAGAGTTTTTACTTGACAGTTTCGGTAAGTGGGAAAATTTATTGATATGTTCTAACCTGTGGAGAAGTGGGACTGAATTAACAGTGCACTTCCTCCCACCTCGGTTGTAACAGTATTCTATGCCTCAGCTAATAAAGGAAAGTACCCTGTGTGCCTTCTCTGTGATTTGTTAGAGGTATTCAAAATAATGAGGGGTCTGGACAGAGTAGATAGAGAGAAATTGTTCCAACTCGTGAAAGGATCAAGAATGAGAGGGCACAGATTTAAATTATTTGGTAAGAGAAGCAAAAGTGACATGAGAAAAAGCTTTTTCACGCAGTGAGTGGTTAAGGTCTGGAATGCATTGCCTGAGAGTATGGTGGAGGCAGGTTCAATTGAAGCATTCAAAAGGGGATTAGACTGTTATATGAAAAGGAAGAATGTGGAGGGTTATGGGGAGAAGGCGGGGGAATGGCACTGAGGGAATTGCTCTTTCAGAGAGCCAGTGCCGACACGATTGGCTGACTGGCCTCCTTCTGCACTGTAACGGTTCTGTAATTCTGTTAACCACCTATCTGTTCTGCTACCTTCAGGGATCTGTGGACATACATTCCAAGGTCCCTCTGTTCTCAGTATTCTACCATTTATTGTGTATTCCCTTGCCTGGTTAGCCTTCCCCAAATGCATTTCCTCATACTTGTCTGAATTGAATTCCATTTTCCATTTTTCTGCCCCACCTGACCAGTCCATTGATATCTTCCTGCAGTTTACAGCTTTCTTCCTCACTCTCAACCACACAACCAATTTTTATATCATCTGCAATCTTCTTAATCATGCCCCCTTCATTTAAGTCATTGATATATACCATGAACAGCAAGGTACTGAGCCCTGCAAAACCCCTGTGGAAATAGCTTTCCAATCACAAAACACCCATCGACCATAACCTTTCACTTCCTGCCACTGAGGCAACTTTGGATTCAACTTCCCACTTCAGTTGGCGATCCTTATTTAACACTAATTTTCTACCACAAGAACATAAACATCTTACTGAAACGCCGACCTCAGTCTCTGTTCACTCCCAACCAGTGAACGTTACACTTATCTGCCATGTGGCATGTCTTGTTAAACCCAAAGGTTGTAAGACTCATGACGAGATTAAAGAAACATTTGTTAAAATAGGAGATTTTGTCACAAATTCTGTTTCATTGCATCAAAGGCTTTAGTCTCAAAATCATCCTTAAGATATCAGACATTCTAATCTTTGAAAGGGACACTGCCTCCATAAAAATCTGTTGGGAATCCTTGATTTTTATGTTTACAAAAGAACCATGAAGACGATGCCTCTTTTCACTCAACGTGTGGTCTCAACAGTGCTTCTGTGCAATACCCCTACTGGGGTTTCAGCAACACTTTACAGGATGTCAATGTTATTTCCTTTAGTTTAGATTCTAATGGGAAACTCGCAGTCCTGTACATTTAATTTCCTTTTGGAAATACTGGCCAACCCTTTCAGTGTTTGGTCAACAATTGCATCTTACTTTTTTTCCTGATTTTAAATGTTAAACCCTTTATCTTGTAAGAGGACTTGCTGTTCTTAATATCAGTATTTCAGTGATTCATTTACTTAGTTGCTCATGTCAGTAGATAGAGACTCCTCTAACAACAACTTGTATTTTTATAGTGCCTTTAATGGAGTAAACCATCACAGAATCACAGAATAACACTGTGCAGAAGAGGCCCTTCGGCCCATCGAGTCTGCACCGATGCATTAAAGACACGAGGTTCACAAGGAGCTTCACCGAAGTGTTATCAAAGAAGATTGGCACTGTGCTGCATGAGGAGGTGTCAAATGATTGATTAAAGAAGTAGATTTTCAGAAGAAAGAGGTAGCGAGTTGGAGAGGTTTCAAGAGAGAATTCCAGAGCTTCGGGCCTCGGCAGCTGAAGGCACGGCCACCAGAGGTGGAGCAATTAAAATCAAGGATGCGCAAGAGGCCAGAATTGGAGGAATGTAGAGATCTTGGAGGGTTGTAGGGCTGGAGGAGGTTACAGAGAAAGGGAGTGCTGAGGCTATGGAGACATTGGAAAACAAAGATGAGAATTTTAAAATTGAAATAGAGCCAGACTGGGAGCCAATATAGGTCTGTGAGCATAGGTGTGTTGGGTGAACAGAACTTGGCACGAGTTAGGGTACTGGCAGCATCTGACACATCCCATATTTAAGCAGTGTACCCTGTACATAAACAATCAATATTTGTCACGGAGAATACTCTGTTATTCAATGATTATTTTCTTAATTGAAATGAAAGAAAAGCTCAGAAGGCCACTGATGCCAAGTGATTTATGGCTGGTTCCTGAATAGAAGGAAAAATCATGTGATGGAAATCTTATTGGCTGTTCTATTAATTAATAAAATTTCTATTTCTAAAGTTTGTTGTAATTTCAGTTTAGCCGAGAAGCTACTCTTAGTGAGCTTAGGAGACATGCACTCAACCTGCAGGGCAATATTGCTTTGACTTTTATTTTAGTGCAAGTATCATATCATTTAAAATTAACAGTCCAACATCCCAGGGGTGGGAAGGAATGTTATACGAGTAGGCAAATTATTCATTTGTTAATATAGTGAACAACAGTTTCTAGAATTAGGATATGAAATGAAAAGGAACATATGTCAAAATTTACTGTTGTATGGAAATAAAGTCTTACTTCCCACTGTGGTGCCAGTAGAACACCGATAACATTCAAAATGAGCGGTTAAGAGAAAACAATTCCCTAATATGTTTTCCTTCCTCAGAGGTGTTGTATAATGGTCTGCAGTGTTATATCAGCTAATATTTATTATTTCAGCTCCCAAAGTAGCATTGGAAACAGAGCTGTGTCACATGACAGCATTTTTATTCCGGAACTGTCCATCTCAGAGACTGCACCAGTCAGAGTGACGTCCCAGGAAAATATGCCGGGCAGGGTGAAAGCTTTGCAGGTGAGTGACAGCAACAGCAGTTTGATCTTGTGTACAAACATTAATGAGCAGGAAAAGACAAAATGCTTCATCAAGGTTGCCTCACACTTCAAATGCCTGGAGCTTCATGACTGACACTTCCTAGCCCTCCTGTCTATCCTAGCAGCCATAGGAGAAACAAATGAGCCAGCTGTGGCTCAATTGGTAGCACTCTTGTCTCTAAGTCAAACGGTTGTGGGTCAAATCCCATCTCAGAAGGTGAGTGCAAAAATCAAGGCTGACATTGCAGTGCTAAGGGCCCACTGTACTGTCTGAGGTACTAAACTGAGGCCCCATCTGTCCTGTCAGGTGGATGTAAAAGATCCCATGGCAATTTTGAAAAAGAGCAGGGGAATTATCCCTGGTGTCTTGGCCAATATTTATCCCTCAATCAATATCCCAAAAGCAGATGATCTGGTCATGATCACTTTGCTGTTAGGAGGAGCTTGCTGTGTGCAAATTGGCAGCCATGTTTCCTACATTATGACAGTGACTACACTTCAATATTACTTCATTGGTTGTAAAGCACTTTGGAATGCCGAGTAGTCATGAAAGGTACTATACAAATGCAAGTCTCATTTTCTCTCTCACCAATAAGGGGGAAGAAAACAAATTTCAAAACTCCTTCATTTCTAAAGAGAGTATAAATCCTCTGGCTCAGAGTCAAGGGCACTACCAACTGACCTATACTGCGGCTATAAGTGCTCTTTGAAAATAATTAAGATGATTACGGCTTTAAAAATAAAGATCAACTACAACTTTGAACATCAAAACATTGATCTTTAGGGAACTTATCTATAACCTTTGGCTTAGAGACATGAAGCTGTTATTCAATCATTTTTTCTCCTATAATTTACTATGAATTAGAGATGACACTGTTATCATTTGGCTATTTAAATCCACAACTTTACTGGTCAACATTGCTGAAAGCAATGCTGCATGTATCTAAAATTGCAACTTCATCCTGTGACCATTCAGAGAGAGGGACTTGCAAAAAGGACAGAACAAGCCTGTTTACTGTAAAACACAATTACCCACCAGATCCCACTAAGTACCGGCCACGTATTCCCACGGGTACTGAGATTTGGGAATGGGTGTGTCAATAGATGTTGTGGTGTGGGGGCAGAAATGTTGATCTAATCTAGTGAGAGTGTATATGGTAGCTCTGTTGTTATAATTCATTAGTACAGACAATGATACAGGAATTTCGTCCAGAATAATCAGGGATCGGAAACACAATACCTCAAGGATGGTTTCACTTGTGGGGGAGTCCAAAACTATTGGCCATGAATTTAAGATAGTCACCAATAAACCCACTAAAGAATTCAGAAGAAATCTCATTACCCAGGAATTTGCTACCACAATAATTAAAGTGAATAGCATGGATGCCTTTAAGAGGAAGCTAAATAAGTACATGAGGGAGAAAAGAATAGGTTATGCTGACAGGGTTAGATGGAGTAGGGTGGGAGGAGGCTCATGTGGTTGGGCCAAGTGACCAGTTGCTATGCGATAGCTTCATTGTAATTCTATGGAATTCAATGCCTTATCGACTTGTGTCAATACCCCTCACACACAGGACCTACTGGTCTTGGGTGCAGCAATAGTTGATGCAATAAAACCCAATTAGCATGAATCCAAGTATTAGCCATGACTCAATTGATAGCATGCTCCCCTCTGACTCAGAAGCTTGTGGGTTCAAGCTGCACTCCAGAGACTTGAGCACATAATCTATCCTGACAGTCCAATGCAGTACTGAGGGAGTGCAGCACTGTCCGAGGTGATGTCTTTCAGATGTGACATTAAGTTGAGCCCCTTCTGCCCTCTCAGGTAGATGTGAAATATTTCATAGTGCTATTGTGAAGGCAAGCAAGAGAGTTCACCCCACCATCCTGGCCAATTGTTATCCCTCAATCAAACTCAATATGAACAAGTTATCTGGTTATTATCTGTGGGAGCTTGCTGTGCTCAAATTGGTTGCCATGGTTCATACAACCGTGATGACACTTCAAAAGTACTACATTGGCTGTAAACCGCTTTTGCATATCCTGAGGTTGTGAAAGGTGCTGCAGCTCAGGGCATTAATTGAATTTGCAATTATCAGTTAAAGTATTGAATTACTTATGTTGTGAATTGGTTTAAAAAATGATGGTTTAAAATTACAAACTGACAGAAATTAATATATTTTACTGAATCAATAAGATAAAACTTAAAATTGAATAGTTTTAGGGAGGTGTGTTAAGTTCTTATATACAAAATACTTGGAGACCCCCTCACTGTGAGTCAGAGGATATGCAAAAGTGTGACTTCTGAAGTGTGATAGGAAGTATGTGTTAGATAAAAGATATTAAACGCACCATAGATACGGATTTGAACGCTAAACTGATGCTTGCCACTCAGAAAAAGTTTATTTGTCTCATTTTATTTGATGCTTACAAGGATAATGCACTAAGGCAGATGCAGGTCTCCACCAAAAGCATAAGTACCAAAAGCACTAGTTCCACCACAAACACCATCAGCGTGGTGTCACGAGAATGCTGAAGATTCTCTGGTTGTATCTACCATGCAGCCACGTGAAACTTTACACTTTACACTTTTGTGCAGCTGGAAAATCAGCTTTTTGGTTCTGGTTTTTCAGTCAAAGACCTATTCTTTCACCATCGATCCCATCTCTAATATGGCAAGTCAGGAGAAAGAGTCACATAGCGTGGAGAATATCTGTATACAGGATAGAAAAAACTTTGAAGTTTTGCTGTGGACAATAATGCACAAAGGATTAAAGTGTCAGTCTGAAGTTCCCCTCTTGTTATTTTAGCGGAGGTGTGAACCCATTCATTTTAAACAAGAATACCTCTAAAAATAATAAAAATAGAGAGAAGGAGAGAGGAATGGTAGTCATTTCAGGCACCCAGTGTCAGCATGAAACAAATTATGTGTCAGGGATAACACAGGCAGGCACAGAGTAAAGCCCCCTTCTGCTCTGGCAATGTGTTCCCAGCTCAGAATAAAGTGTATTTATTGAGTTAGGTTTTACCCAAAATAATATGACAACAATAAGGCTATTGTTAAGTAAAATTAACTCTTTACAATCAATATTTCTATCTAACCACAAGATCAGCTCTTGCTTGGTATTTCTGACCTTGAAGCCTCCATAGGCTACAATTACTGTCCCCTGTGTTTTCACCAGACTTATATTTAAGGAATGGCACCACAGTAGTTCAGATTCCAGACACTTCAAACGGTTCAGGAAAATGTGGAACTTTAAGATGATTGAAGGATTTGACGGAAAAGCAAAATACTGCAGATGCTGGAAATCTGAAATAAAAGCAGAAAATGTTGGAAATACACAGCAGGACTGGAAGCAGCTGTGGAGAAAGAAACAGAGTTAACATTTCCGGTTGATGACCTTTTCTGTTTCTCTCTCCACAGATACTGCCAGATCTGCAAAGGAGCTGATAGGGTAAATTGAGAGAAACTATTTCCTCTGGTGGGGACAGTCCAGCGTAAGGAGTCATAACTTTAAAATTAGAGCAAGGCTGTTCATGGTGATGTCAGGAAGCACTTCTTCACACAAAGGTTGTGAAAATCTAGAACTCTGCCCCCTAAAAAGTTGTTGAGACTAGGGATGAAATGAACAGTTTAGAACTGAAATGGATAAATTTTTGTTGGCTAAGGGTATTAAGCGTTACAAAACAACGTAGAAACATAGAAAATACGAGCAGGAGTAGGCCATTCAGCCCTTCGAGCCTGCTCAGCCATTCATTATGATCATGGCTGATCATCCAACTCAACTTGCTGTGGTAGCGAATTCCACAGGCTCACCACTCTCTGGGTGAAGAAATTTCTCCATCTCAGTCCTGAAAGGTTTACCCCTTATCCTTAGACTATGACCCCTGGTTCTGGACTCCCCCACCATCGGGAACATCTTTCCTGCATCTACCCTGTCATGTTCTGTTAGAATTTTATAGGTTTTTATGAGATCCCCCCCCCCCCACACACTTCTGAACGCCAACGAATATAGTCCTAACCGACTCAATCTCTCCTCATACGTCAGTCCCACCATCCCAGGAATCAGTCTTGTAAACATTCGCTGCACTCCCTCTATAGAAAGAACATCCCTCCTCAGATAAGGAGACCAAAACTGTAGACAATATTCCAGGTGTGGCCTCACCAAGGCCCTGTATAATTGCATCAAGACAATGAAGTAGATGGAGTTAAGACACAGCAGCCATGATCTAACTGAATGACAAAACAGCATTGAGGGGCTAGGTGGCCTACACCTGTTCCTATGTTCTGATCTCCTTAGATGAAGAACATCTTGCATCAAGTATGAAGGTTGGTAATGTTTAAGAATATATACAACAGTAATAGGGAATGGGGTAAAACATCTTTGTTCCTCCCAACACATACAGAACTTGTTTTGTATGATGGAATAAATTAATTTTCTTTCCATCTTAGGGAGCCAAGTCTTTCACAAGAGCACAAAGTTCAGTCCATATATTGCTACTCTCTTATTTGCATTAATGCGCTAAATTTGGAGCCCATCATCAAAGAGGGCACAATGTTGATGGAGCTTATCAGATATTGTGGCAAAACTGTCCTTACTTCTAGACAGCCCCTTTTCTTACAGGCACTGTAATATAACGTATCACAAACTTGTGACACAAAGTGACACAAAAATTCTTCCACCCACCCTGATCGGGAAGATGCCCATTATGGCCTCAGTGCCTTATTTTTTAACTTTCCCAGTTCTTACATAATTCAGGACAATTAGCACTGTCGGGGAAGCTTTCCTCTGTGTGTTAGTTGCAAATGGATTTTTTCCAAATCAGTTTACCAATTCAGCATCAAGAGGGATCAAAAGGGATCGATCGAGTAATTACAGACCAGTCAGCCTAACCTTGGTGGTGGGAAAATTATTGGAAAAATTTCTGAGGGACAGGATAAATCTTCGTTTAGAAAGACACGGATCAATCAAAGACAGTCAGCGCGGATTTGTTAAGGGAAGGTCATGTCTGGCTAACATGATTGAATTTTTTGAGGAGGTTAGAAGGAGGGTCGTTGTGGGTAGTGCATTTAACCTAGTCTATATGGATTTTAGCAAGGCTTTTGATAAGTTCCCACATGACAGACTGGTCATAAACATAAAAGCCCGTGGGATCTAAGGCAAAGTGGCAAGCTGGATCCAAAATTGGCTCAGAGGCAGGAAGTAAAGGGTGATGGTCGATGGGTGTTTTTGTGACCAGAAGGCTGTTTCCATTAGGGTTCCGCAGGACTCATTACTGAGTTCCTTGCTGTTTGTGATATATATGAATGATTTGGACTTCAATGTAGCAGGCATGATTAAGAAGCTTGCAGATGATACAAAAATTGGCCATGTGGTTGATAATGAAGAAGAAAGCTGTAGATTGCAAGAAGATATTAACGGACTAGTCAGGTAAACGCAATAGTGACCAATGGAGTTCAATCCAGAGAAGTGTGAGGTATTTGGGGAAGGCTAACGAGGCAAGGAAATACACAATAAAGTGTAGGATACTGAGAATTATAGAGAAACAGAAGAACATGGAGTGCATATTCAAAGACCCCTGAAGGTGGCTGGGCAGGTAGAAAAGGCAGTCAGGAAGGCATATGAGATGCTTCCCTTTATTAGCCAAGGCATAGAATATAAGAGCTGGAAGGTTATGCTGGAATTGTATAAACACTAGTTAGGCCACAGCTGGAGTATTGTGTGCAGTTCTGGTCACCACACTGTTGGAAAGATGTGATTGCACTAGAGAGGGTGCAGAGGAGATTTATAAGGATGTTGCCTGGACTGGAAATGTTAGTTATGAGGAAAGTTTAGATGAGCTAGGGTTGTTTGTTTTCTTTGGAACAAGAAGAAGGTACGGGGAGACCTAATTGAATTTTATAAAATTATGAGGGGTCTAGAGAGAGTGAATAGGAAGGCTCTATTCCCCTTGGTTGAGGGGCCCATAACTAGAGGTCACAGATTTAGGGTAAGAGGGGACCCGAGGGGAAGTTTTTTCACCCAGAGGGTGGTGGGGATCTGTAACTCACTCCCTGAAAGGGGGTAGAGGCAGACACCCTCATAACATTAAAAAGGTACTCAGATATGCACTTGAAGTGCTGCAACCTACAAGGCTGCAGACTAGGAGCTGGAAAGTGGGATTAGGCTAGATGGCTATTGGTCGGTCGGTGCAGACACGATGGACCGAATGGCCTCCTTCTGTACTGTAAATGTCTATGATTCTATGATGAGAAAACCTTCCCTTATATTTTTTTATGTGCTATGTCTAACCATTTGCACCATCATAGCTCTAAAGGAATTCTGCTGAATCAGTGCAAAAGCAACACAGGAACAGATTCAAATAGTGTCCTAATGCTTACTCACTGGCCACAACTTGAGTCAGTTAGTCTATTGTGTTCAGTCTATATGTACAGATCGCCTGAGAGGGAGGTTCTTGCTGCATTGAAAATTACAGTAGAAGGATAAGGTTTCTGCATTAATACTAAACTGGTAACTCTTACTTTAAACCCAAGAATCTCAGTGTGGGCCACATGAATGTTCCTGTTAATTGGCAGATATCTCAAACTGTGGATACTGACGATTGTGGCATTCTGATTTAGGATTTATCCAGCAATAAGGAAACACCAACTTGGATCTCTATAGCATCTTTAACATAGAAAAACATCCCAAGGCACTTCACAGGAGTGCTTTCAAACAAAATTGATGCTGCGCCACATAAGAAGACGTTAGAACAGAAGATCCAAAACTTGGTCAAAGACGTAGGTTTTAAAGAGTGTCTTAAACAAGGAGACAGAGGGAGACAGTTGGAGAAGTTTAGGGAAAGAATTCACGAGCTTAGGGCCTAGGCAGCTGAAGACACAGTTACCAGTGGCGGGGTGATTAAAATACCAAATGCTCAAGGAGACAAAATTGGAGGAGAGCAGATATCTCAGAGAGTTGTTGGGCTGGAGTAGATTACAGAGATGGGGAGGGGCGAGGCCATGGAAGAATATGAAAACAAGGATGAGAATTTTAAAATCAAGAATTTTAAAACCAAGGCTTTGCTGGGCTGCGAGCACAAGATTGACGGGTAAACTAGATTTGGTGCCAGTTAGGATGTGGGCAGCAGAATTTTGGATATGCACATGTTTACAGAAGATCCAAGGTGGGAGGCTGGCCAGGAGAACATTGAAATAACCAAATTTAGAGGTATGCATGGATGAGGGTTTCAGCAGCAGATAAGCTGAGGCAGGGCAGAGACAGTCGATGTTACAGAGGTGGAAGTAGGGGGTTTTGAGGGTGAAGGAGAGGCTATGAGGTTGGAAGTCCAAATCATTCATATATACCACAAAAAGCAAGTAATGAGTTCTGCGGTACCCTATTGGAAACAGCCTTCCAGTCACAAAAATACCATCAACCATCACCCTTTACTTCCTGCCTCTGAGCCAATTTTGGATCCAACTTGCCACTTTGCCTTGGATCCCATGGGCTTTTACTTTCGTGACCAGTCTACTCTGTGGGACGTTATCAAAAGCCTTCCTAAAATCGGTATCAAATAGATTGCATACAGTCTGGTTCAGCCTCAGACAGCAGCCAGGGAGAGTGGTGGAGTTGGTGGCCAGAGAACAGTGTTTATGCCGGGGACTGAAGATAATGGCTTCGCTCTTTCCAAAATTGGAGCAAACTGCTGCTCATCCAATATTGGATGTTGGACAAACAGCGTGACAAATCAGGGTCAGTGGAGGGCTCAAGAGAGGTGGTGGTGAAGTAGCGCTGATTGTTGTCAGTGTACATGGGGAGCCCAATGTTGTATTTTAATTTCCAAACCATGAAATTCAAAAAGGACAAACTATCAAGTAAGAAGTATAAGAGCAAATGGAAACTGTGTGGCCTGGCTAGGCTCGCAGTGTGGAATCTTGTTGATAGTAGGTATTGGCCTACAACATTGCATTGACTATATGGAGTTGACGGGAGCTTAATTTTGAGAGAAGCTGGGCGTAGAGGCTTGCAAAATTCTCTCCCTCTATCTCTATTTGATGAATATACTTTTCACCAAATTGTTAGGAGTGAACCTTTGGATGAGTGTTGGCAGCTTTCCTCTGAATCAGAAGGTGCAGAATTCAAACCTAATACAGACACTCCTGGTAATTGGAGACTGAATTCTGGGTTGACACGCAGAAGAATACATGTGGATGTGGGTAGCTTGGTGCCCCCCTCTCTCGTCATATTGGCGGTGAGAGACCATAAAACCCTCCCACTGTACAGGCCTAACTGTTCTATCAGCTAGTATACAAACACTTACAGCCATGGAAAGAATGTTCATATCGCGGTCTGGTTCAGCCAAGTGGTGTGAAGCATCATCTTGAAATATTTTTCATAAGATTTCATCCTTGCACAATATGAGACTGCATGCATTTTAACAACTTGTTTTTCCAAAATCACACTGTAGATGCATGAATTAAAAATGACCAATTTTTAATTTTCTGATTAAAAATGGGCTACTCGTGTTGTGTTAGAAAAGAACAGTTTTTACTTTGCACAAGTACCTATTCTGTTCAATGTTTCACTTTTTTTTTACAATGACAATACCAAAACTGAAAGGTTGTAACTAACAGAAAGGATAGAACAGGCTACGTGCTCTGGAAAAGAGAAGGTTGAGCAGTGACCTTAGGAAAGGGTTTTGGTGCGGTAAACATCGAGGAGATGTTGCCACTCATGTCCAAAAGTGGGGCCATATTTATAAGATAGTCACTAATAAATCCAATAGACCATTCAGAAGAAATTTCTTTAACCAGAGGGTCACGGCGTGGGGGCCGATAAGATGCTGTGAGGAGAGGCCCGCCTCGACTTGTGACGTCAAGAAAGGCCCACTGCATATTACTGGTGGCGGCGGGACCTCAGTGCGGACTCCCCCCACCCCCCCACCCGGCACAGCGGTGGCTCCACAATTAGCATATGGTAAACTTACCTTTGCTGATACTGCAGCCCGCTGCCTCTCCACTGACACTGCCAGATTTTTCGCTGAACTGGCGGTCATCACGTGCCGTTCTGTTCATGATTTGAAAAGCCGGTGGGTCCACTGAGGCAGAAGTTGTCGCCAGCAAAGGTAAGTTCTGTGATTCAGGGATCTAACTCTGCATTCTGGAAGGGATGAGGGAGGGGGATATGCAGGGGTCTAACGCTGCATTCTGGAAGGGAGGAGGATATTCAGGGGTCTCACTCTGAATTCTGGAAGAGATGAGGGAGGGGGATATGCAGGGGTCTAACGCTGCATTCTGGAAGGGAGGAGGATATTCAGGGGTCTCACTCTGCATTCTGGAAGAGAGGAGGAGCTGGAATTTCTGGAGGGAAAGCTGCGCTGGCATGAAGGGAGGTACTGTGTACCATCCCTCCATGAACAGTGTATGCTCTGTGTTTGTGAGGGGACAATGGCACACTAGGCACCCTGTGTGCGGGGAGGGTGCCAGAAAGGGCAGGAGCATTAAGGTTATATGGATGGTGGGGGCAATCAATTCAACTGGTAGAATTTTGATGTAGTCATGCTGTGCCATTTATAGAGTGTTGGCCACAATGGGCAATGCCATGGCATGCCACATAGTTGATCCAGGAAAGCAGTTGTTGTACCCGTCAACACCAATCCCTGCCCTGTTAGGAACCTTCAATTACATGCAGGGTTCAACTTTATTTATAGAGTCAGAGAGATACAGCACTGAAACAGGCCCTTCAGTCCATCGAGTCTGTGCTGACCATCAACCTACATACTAATCCTACATTAATCCCATATTCCCTACCACATCCCTACCTTCCCTCAATTCTCCTACCACCTACCTACATTAGGGGTAATTTACAATGGCCAATTTACCTATCAACCTGCAAGTCTTTGGCTGTGGGAGGAAACTGGAGCACCCAGCAGAAACTCACACGGTCACAGGGAGAACTTGCAAACTCCGCACAGGCAGTACCCAGAATCGAACCCAGGTGCTAACCATTGCGCCACTGTGCCACCCATAAACAAAATAGGCCTGGCTCATCCTACATTGTGTGATCTTCTGCACGTGAGGATCCGTATGCGCCAGAGGCAATATCAACAGGCAGGTGCGGTCCACGTCGAGGCCCCTCGTTGTGAGCACCAGCCCCCAAGGGGAGCTCGCCATTACGGTTGCCGTGCATCTACAGGCCCCATATGACATGCCATCGGATGTCAGAGCAACAGTATCAGAGGCGATGTGCATGTAGAGAGGGTGGTGACACGTCTCTGTGCCCTGCTCAAGGATGACCAGCAGCCCATGGGCTCCGGTGGACATCCCATGCCTTTGTTCATCATAGTGGCAGCGGTTCTCAAGCCTGATGCCTATGCAGCTTTTCAGGGGCCCACCAGAGACCTTTGTGGGGTCACACAGTCAGCAGTGCGCCGCTGCATCAGGGAGGTCACCAATGCCCTGCACCGGAGGGCCAGTGAGTATGTCCGCTTCAGGACAGACTTTCACAGCCAGACCCAGAGGGCCATTGATTCTGGCACCATTGCCAGAGAACCATAGGTTGTAATGTACATAGACTGCACTCATGTGGCCATCAGGCCTCCCGCCAGGCTACCACCTGCAGACGTCACCATTAAAGGAGCCCTCTCAATCTAGGTGAAGCTGGTATGTGATCACTGCAGATGCTTGCTGTGAATCTGTGACCATTTCTCAGGTAGCTGCCAGTCCCAGCTGCCACCGCTGTTCACTGGCCTGGCTCAGATGGTGGGGTAGCTTCTTGGAGATCAGGGCTATCCTTTGCAGACATGGTGCCCAACACCGGTGAGAGACCCCACCACTGCTGCAGAGAAGAGATGCAACGCAGCCACTGAGCTACATGAGCCACCATTGAGCAGGAGATTGGCATGCTGAAAGAGTGCCTTCAATGCCTGTATGGATCGGGTGATGCCCTGTACTGCGGGCCAAAAAGGCCAGCTCCTTTCTTCGCTGCTCTGCACAACTACACACCCAATAGGGGCTAGGTGTGGCATGATGAGGAGAGACGTCAACAGGATTCCTCCTCGGACTATGAGGACACTGAGGACCTACAACATTAAAGACGCATGGGAGGGCAGATGGCACCCAGGGTCTGCACGCAGAGCTAGCAGTGAGGTAGGGATGTACGGAAGTGGCGTATCAGACAAAGGCTGTCTGTTCCATAGGAACCAACATGAGCTCTGCAAGCCACATATCACCCTTGCTCACCTGCTGTGCACCAGTCTACATCTGCAGCATCCCTGTGTAAACCATTAGAGGCAGCAGCTGACTGAGCCAATGTCCATGTCACTGCATCAGTGGAGATGCTCATGAGTAATGGTGGCATGGCAATGATGTTATTGCATACATTGGCTCTTCTGAAGGACCAACAGTGCAAAGGGATGTGACAATGGTGCTACATGCTGGCACACATCATTCACACAAAGAAAAGGACACACATGTTGGTGAGGAACATTGAGTGAAAGCTGTATTTACATTGCTGTGACACCCGTGAATTCCCATTTGTGGCAGTGTGTTCTCTGTAAACCTCTATAATACCTTTTATGGTCCATTTAAGCCTCACGTCCTGAAATGTGCAAATTCAAGATTATTCACCCAGGTGCAGCACGCTTACAAGAAGGAATGTTAAACTTGAGTGGGAGAAGAGGATCGCAACTTCATAGGACACTGGGACACAGCAGGGTAAGTATGTGGCAGTAAAGCGGAAAGTGCTGGGGTCACTCAGCAGGTCAGGCAGCATCTGCGGAGAGAGAAGCAGAGTTAACTTTCAGGTCTGTGAACTTGGACAAGTTAACTCTGCTTCTCTCTCCACAGATGCTGCCTGACCTGCTGAGTTTCTGCAGCACTTTATGCTTTGCTGCCAGATTGACAGCAGCTGTCAGGATGCAGGTGCTGGGACGCTTAAATTAGGGCCCCAGCACCCGTTGCACAACTGTCAAAAACTCTCTCACTGCGCCGAATGTCCCGCCTCTCCCATGTAATATGGGGAGGGCGGCTCGGCGCCGTGATTCTAGTGAGCCTCTGCACGTAATATCGCAGGAGTTCTGTGGCGGCCACCAAATAAAATTCAGCCCAGAGTGGTGAGAATGTGGAACTCACTACCACAGGGTGTTGAGGTAAGTAGGATAGATATAGTTAAGGGGAAGCTAGATAAGTAAATGAGGGAGAAAGGAATAAAAGGATATGTTGATGGGGTGAGATGAAAAAGGGTGGGTGGAGGCTCTTGTTGAGCATAAACACCAGCAGGGAGTGGATGGACCAAGTAGCTGTAAATTCAAAGTAATTCTATGTACTTATTTCTGAAAAATACTGATAAAATTCACATATCTTCCATGCATATGTCATTTGATATACTGTTTGATAACAGTGCGCCAATGCTGCTGAAGTGCCACCGTATTTAATGCTGTGTCCCTTTAAGGCTTTATGATCAAACTGTTGCTGACTCAACACATCCTGAAGTAAATTACTTGTTAATTTCTGTCTGAAGAAAGCAGCACAAAATGGAGAACTTCTTAATTTTTGAGATTTAATGCGTGATAGGCTCAAAACTTGAATATAGATGGACTTCCATTCGATACATCTCACCAATCAAATCATTGTCTTCCTTCAGTTACAACTTCAACAGAACATCCGATTGGCTTCTCCAGGTGTGCTGATTTCTACTAAAAAGAGTGATGATGCAGGAACTCTCTCAGAGGATGATGGGTTACCCAGAAGTCCTCCAGAAATATCGTCTCTTCACACCGTTCTAAGATGCTCCACTCCTAAGGTACAATAGACCCCGATATTAATGAGGATCTGGGGAGGGTGCGGAGAGGCTGAAATTGGACAAAGAATCTGACAAGGTTGATCGTAATGCTAGGGCCTCGTTAAGATATTGTCCAACTGCCTGGCATCCAGCAACTAGCCAGATGGACTGCCTGGACAGAAATGCCCCATTCTTCTCTATCCTATGATGTAGTAAAAGCTGTTGGCAAAAGAAATAATGAGGTGAATGTTTAGCTTCACTGGCTGGGTGGGTTTGAAATGGAATGAGAGTCAGGCAGGTTCTATACCAGGCCTGCGATCTGTTCCATCACCAATTTCGGGTCTAAGCGATGGAGACAAAAAATCTACCCCATTGTGTTTCCTTCGATAAATGGTGCATGTTATTCCTTCAGAATATGGTGTTAACTTACTTTACTATTTGATGCCTATTGTATCCCAACCCAACAGGCATTTGCCAGGCAAAAATAGCCTTTGCCCTTCGCTAACCCTCTTCCTAATTTTACCCTCCAGTCTGCTGTCCCTGTTGAGCGACACAGCTCTTTGAGTTTAGGCGGGACGGAAAGTGAAGATGAAGAACAGGTAACATTTAGATTTTCTCTTTGGTGATAGTATTTAATGGCAGAATATATATATATTTAACTCCACACTGTTGATAAAATCACACAGTTAAGACCATAAGGAGCACAATAGCCTAGAAACTACTGTTGGTGACTTAAGCAACAAATAAAGTCTAGTACAGAAGGAGGTCATTTGGCCCATTGCATCTGTGTCTGCTCTTTGCCGGAGCAATCCATAATCAACTTCCGAGCCCTGTATTTTCCCCACTACCCTCTATCTTCCTGTAAGACCACTTATTTCCAGCTCTGTAGCATTGCCCGACCCTGCCCCTGCCTCAGCTCATCTGCTGCTGAAACCCTCATTCATTTCTTTGTTATCTCCAGACTTGACTACTCCAATGTATCTTCCCTGTACAAGTACAGTCAGGCAGCATAACCGAGCGTTGTTTATTTTTCTTCCTTGTATTAAACAATTTTACTTGATGTGTTTAAGAGTCATAACCTGGTGCAGTTTTATTAATACAGCTGAAAATGGGTTTATCAGGGAAAATAAACATTTTTAATAAGAGCGCCTAGTCCTCTACCTGTAACTAACCTGATTTAAAATCACAGAAATTACTAACTTCACTGGTGTAGACTTGTCAGTTTCTTAGTAAATTAAATATTTTTCAATACGTAAAAACTTTTACAATGTGCCTGGTCATGTCTTTGCACCACAAAGCAACTTAATTTGAAAAACCTCCACGAAGGCTGCAAATGGGCGCAGTTAATTGAAAATTGCAATCCTGATTATTTCTATTTGGGGGTGCGGCCAGTTTTACGGGTGGCGTCAACATCCATCGCAATGTTTTTTTTTAAACCAGTGCTAAAAATCGCAGAAGCTCGGTTTGCGCTCAACGTAACTTGTGCTTGATCTTTTATGCTGATTTGACCAATTTCAAAACCAATTGAAACTAAAGGAAACTCTAAACCAACATATATTATATCATTGTAACTAGCTAGCAAGAGCATTTTTGGAAGATGTACTGATGAAAAATTATAATTATGACAAATAATTGATACCTATTTACAAATGATACAATCCAAGCCACACACTATATTCATATGCGAGTGAGTGAAGGCAGGACCCAGAGGCTACAGAAAGGAAGTCATGACGAACAGATGATTCTTCAAGCAACACATGTCAAGTTGAAATGTTCATGTGCAACTTCTATTTTTGAATGCTGCTATCAATTTTATACGTTTTCTCACTTTCTGCTGAAGGCAATTTTCTCCTGGCATGCAGTTCTGCAAGCAGCTGCAGCCCTCCCCATTTCGACATTTGTGAACCTCGCTGTTGACCACTGATAACTATTTGGCCATGGAGTGGTGCGGGGTGGATGGGGGGTGGGGGGTGGAAATCGTAACTCAGCTTGATCCTATTTCTCCTCGATTTATGCACGTGCGTCCTTCCACCAGAGGTCACAGGAAATATTGGCTGATCTTTCCTCTCTCCAGAGTGTGCATCTTTTTGTTTGAAATTTGAAGGAAAAAGACCATCATGGACAAGCAGCGTTTTAATTCAAAGCAACCTGATAGGACTATATATGGTGAGTGGAAACTGTTGGATTGATGCTGTGTTCACCACTTTAAAATACATTTTGTGGTTTTAGAAGGCATCACAGTTAGGTTATTTCAAGTGCTAAAGTATAAATCAATGCAACAGCAGACTTGAATTGTGAAGGATGTGAAGAGAAGATCAGGTCACAATATACTGTACTGTTTGGATATCTGCAGATTTTTACAGGTAACATCGAGTCGCCTGCAGTATGGAATGGCATACTAGCTACAGTGCAATCAGCTAACAAAATCAAGTATGTTTCCAAGAGGTTTCAGGGCAACATCTCCTCACAGTAAGGAAGAGGACTCTTGGAATATCCCGGATATATGTGCATCGATGTCAATAAGGGAGAAATCATAATATTGCAATTCACTGCCATGTGTTAGCAGAGCATTTGCAAAATAATTTATGTCCATACATATACCACTTGAATCTATCTAGTTTCTGACATGAGGGACATTGTTCAATTTCCTGCTTGGTTCTGAAACTGTGGTGGGGCAGAAAGGGACAGCACCTCTTGGGTAATGCATCGCTCTTAGCATTATTGGCCCTTGCAGAACTCCTAGGTCATGGGGATTGCCTGTCACCACCTGACTGTATGGACTTCTAATCCACTTTTTTTGAGTTCCACACTTTCACTAGTCACCACAAGTGGAGCAGACTCTTTCTCCTCCTTCCTTCAACATCACGTTTTGTTATGATTCTGACTCCCAAGGATGCTGACATGGAAGGATCATATGTGGAAATATACAGCCAGGAACTTAGCTTAATGGATGTTGGATTGCACATATATGGCAGGATTACAGCACATCAGAAGGATGTTTGTTTTCATTTTATGCAACAATAAAAACCCAATATATTATGGAGCTTTTAATCTTCATTTGTGGATCATTTACTCAGCTGTGACTTAGCACTCTTGCCTCTGAGTCAGAATGCTATGGGTTCAAGTCCTAGTCCAGACACTTGAGGCCAAAAATCAAGGCTGACAGCCCAGTGCAGTACTGAGAGAGTGCTGCACCGTCGGAAGTGCCACTCTTCAGATGTGATGTTAAACTGAGGACTCATCCACGCTCTCAGGCGGACATAAAAGATCCCTATTTTGAAGAAGAGTGGGCGAGTTATACCTGGTGTCCTGGCTAATAGATATCCCTCGATCAACATCACTAAAGAAAAACAGATAATCTGGTCATTCTGACATTGCTGTATGTGGGAGCTTGCTGTGCGCAAATTGGCTGCTATATTTTCTACATTACAGGAGTGGCTACATTTCAAAAGTGCTTCATTGACTGTATAGCATTTTAGGGCATCCTGTAGTTGTGAAAGGCACTATATAAATACAAGTCTTTGCTTTATTTGAAGCACTTGCATGCGTATCGCTACAGCACATAGACGCAATATTCAACAACAATAATTGAGAATTTACTATATCTAATCTGAAAAACAAGGACCTGATAAAAACAACATAACACTCATTGGAATTCAAGAAAGGTGTCAGATCTATGGTCCACAAGGATGAATTGTATTGTAGGTCTCCTTTGCTCCACCCACATTGTGTCATTTCGGTTTTCGCACTTTGCTTTATTTTATTGTACATTTGTTTTGCGAGTGTATTTTTTTTTGTTGAACACTCCATTGTAAACTACTGATGTGATTTCAACAGACCTCAAGATTTTTGGACTTCTGTATAAAGTTGTATCTTTTAATTCATTCTCAGCAAGTCAGTGTCACTGGCACAGCCGATATTATTGGCCATCCCTAATTGACCTGGCTGAGGGGCTCGTTAGGTCACTTCAGAGGGCAGTTAAGGGTCAGCAACGTTGGTGTGGGACTAGAGTGACAAAGTGGCCAGACTGAGTCAGGACAGCAGATTTCCTTCTGTAAAAAAGATTAGTTGTGTTTTTGCAACAATCCGATAGCTTCATGGTCACTTTTACTGGAACCTTTTTTTTTAAAGGAAGGCTGAATTCAAATTCTCAAGCTGTCAGAGGGAGATTTTAATTATTACTCCTTGGCTATCAGTCAAGGCCTGACTAAATTACTCGTCTAGTAGCATAACTACTACACTACCATGCTCGAACATTGCCACAGCTTCAACAAAATTCCTTAGTGGTGGGAATCTTGCTTTGGTGCTTTGGAATATATCTATTCTTCATAGAATCATAGAAACTTACAGCACAGAAGGAGGCCATTCAGCCCAGCATGCCTGTGCTGGCTCTTTGAAATTGCAGGCATGTTTAGTCCCACATCTCCCACTTTATGTCTGTAATCCTGTAAGTTCCTCATCTTCAAGTAACTGTACAATTCCCCTTTAAAATTGTTTCTGGAATCAGCTTCCATAACCATCTCAGGTAGAGTGTTGACGATCCCAACTATGTGCTGAGTGAAAAAAAAATTACTTTCTCCTCCAGATCGTTTCCCAATGATTTTAACTCTATGATCTCTGGTTATTGACCCAGTCGCCAGAAGGAATAATTTTTCCCTGATTACTCGATCAAAGCCTCTCATTATCTTGAAAACCTGCATTAGGTCACCTCTGAACCTTTTTGTTCCAAGGAGAACAGTCCTGACATAGAACAAAGAACAAAGAAAATTACAGCACAGGAACAGGCCCTTCGGCCCTCCAAGCCTGCGCCGATCCAGATCCTCTATCTAAACATGACGCCTATTTTCGAAGGGTCTGTATCTCTTTACTTCCTGCCCATTCATGTATCTGTCTAGATACATCTTAAAAGACGCTATCGTGCCCGCGTCTACCACCTCCGCTGGCAACACATTCCAGGCACCCACCACCCTCTGCGTAAAGAACTTTCCACGCATATCCCCCCTTAACTTTTCCCCTCTCACTTTGAACTCGTGACCCCTAGTAATTGAATCCCCCACTCTGGGAAAAAGCTTCTTGCTATCCAACCTGTCTATACCTCTCATGATTTTGTACACCTCAATCAGGTCCCCCCTCAACCTCCGTCTTTCTAATGAAAATAATCCTAATCTACTCAACCTCTCTTCATAGCTAGCGCCCTCCATACCAGGCAACATCCTGGTGAACCTCCTCTGCACCCTCTCCAAAGCATCCACATCCTTTTGGTAATGTGGCGACCAGAACTGCACGCAGTATTCCAAATGTGGCCGAACCAAAGTCCTATACAACTGTAACATGACCTGCCAACTCTTGTACTCAATACCCCGTCTGATGAAGGAAAGCATGCCGTATGCCTTCTTGACCACTCTATTGACCTGCATTGCCACCTTCAGGGAACAATGCACCTGAACACCCAAATCTCTCTGTACATCAATTTTCCCCAGGACTTTTCCATTTACTGTATAGTTCACTCTTGAATTGGATCTTCCAAAATGCATCACCTCGCATTTGCCCTGATTGAACTCCATCTGCCATTTCTCTGCCCAACTCTCCAATCTATCTATATTCTGCTGTATTCTCTGACGGTCCCCTTCACTATCTGCTACTCCACCAATCTTAGTGTCGTCTGCAAACTTGCTAATCAGACCACCTATACTTTCCTCCAAATCATTTATGTATATCACAAATAACAGTGGTCCCAGCACGGATCCCTGTGGAACACCACTGGTCACACGTCTCCATTTTGAGAAGCTCCCTTCCACTGCTACTCTCTGTCTCCTGTTGCCCAGCCAGTTCTTTATCCATCTAGCTAGTACACCTTGGACCCCATGCGCCTTCACTTTCTCCATCAGCCTACCATGGGGAACCTTATCAAACGCCTTACTGAAGTCCATGTATATGACATCTACAGCCCTTCCCTCATCAATCAACTTTGTCACTTCCTCAAAGAATTCTATTAAGTTGGTAAGACATGACCTTCCCTGCACAAAACCATGTTGCCTATCACTGATAAGCCCATTTTCTTCCAAATGGGAATAGATCCTATCCCTCAGTAACTTCTCCAGCAGCTTCCCTACCACTGATCTCAGGCTCACCGGTCTATAATTACCTGGATTATCCCTGCTACCCTTCTTAAACAAGGGGACAACATTAGCAATTCTCCAGTCCTCCGGGACCTCACCCGTGTTTAAGGATACTGCAAAGATATCTGTTAAGGCCCCAGCTATTTCCTCTCTCGCTTCCCACAGAAACCTGGGATAGATCCCATCCGGACCTGGGGACTTGTCCACCTTAATGCCTTTTAGAATACCCAACACTTCCTCCCTCCTTATGCCGACTTGACCTAGAGTAATCAAACATCTGTTCCTAACATCAACATCCTTCATGTCCCTCTCCTCGGTGAATACCGATGCAAAGTACTTGTTTGGAATCTCACCCATTTTCTCTGACTCCACGCATAACTTTCCTCCTTTGTCCTTGAGTGGGTCAATCCTTTCTCTAGTTACCCTCTTGCTCCTTATATATGAATAAAAAGCTTTGGGATTTTCCTTAACCCTGTTTGCTAAAGATATTTCATGACCCCTTTTAGCCCTCTTAATTCCTCGTTTCAGATTGGTCCTACATTCCCGATATTCTTTCAAAGCTTCGTCTTTCTTCAGCCACCTAGACCTTATGTATGCTTCCTTTTTCCTCTTAGCTAGTCTCACAATTTCACCTGTCATCCATGGTCCCCTAATCTTGCCATTTCTATCCCTCATTTTCACAGGAACATGTCTCTCCTGCACGCTAATCAACCTCTCTTTAAAAGCCTCCCACATATCACATGTGCATTTACCTTCAAACAGCTGCTCCCAATCTACATTCCCCAGCTCCTGCCGAATTTTGGTATAGTTGGCCTTCCCCCAATTTAGCACTCTTCCTTTAGGACCACTCTCGTCTTTGTCCATGAGTATTTTGAAGCTTACGGAATTGTGATCACTATTCCCAAAGTAGTCCCCTACTGAAACTTCAACCACCTGGCCGGGCTCATTCCCCAACACCAGGTCCAGTATGGCCCCTTCCCGAGTTGGACTATTTACATACTGCTCTAGAAAACCCTCCTGGATGCTCCTGACAAATTCTGCTCCATCTAGACCTCTAACACTAAGTGAATCCCAGTCAATGTTGGGAAAATTAAAATCTCCTATCACCACCACCCTGTTGCTCCTACATCTTTCCATAACCTGTTTACATATTTGTACCTCTATCTCACGCTCGCTGTTGGGAGGCCTGTAGTACAGCCCCAACATTGTTACCGCACCCTTCCTATTTCTGAGTTCTGCCCATATTGCCTCACTGCTCGAGTCCTCCATAGTGCCTTCCTTCAGCACAGCTGTGATATCCTCTTTGACCAGTAATGCAACTCCTCCACCCCTTTTACCTCCCTCTCTATCCCGTCTGAAGCATCGATATCCTGGGATATTTAGTTGCCAATCATGCCCTTCCCTCAACCAAGTCTCAGTAATAGCAATAACATCATGCTCCCAGGTACTAATCCAAGCCCTAAGTTCATCTGCCTTACCTACTACACTTCTTGCATTAAAACAAATGCACCTCAGACCACCAGTCCCTTTGCGTTCATCATCTGCTCCCTGCCTACTCTTCCCCTTAGTCACGCTGACTTCATTATCTAGTTCCTTACAGGCTTTAGTTACTACCTCCTTACTGTCCACTGACCTCCTCATTTGGTTCCCATCCCCCTGCCACATTAGTTTAAACCCTCCACAACAGCATTAGCAAAAGCACTCCCAAGGACATTGGTTCCAGTCTGGCCCAGGTGAGAAATTTCCAATCTCTCCCCATAACTGAAGTCCCTCTTCCCTGGTAACATCCTGGTAAACCTCCTCTGTACCCTTTCCAAGGTATTTACATCTTTGCTGAAGTGTGGTGCCAAAATTGTCCACACTACTCCAGGTGAGGTCTAAACCAGGGATTTATAAATTTCTAGCATGATCTCTTTGCTTTCATATTCTATTCCTCTAGTTAAAACCCAAGGAATTCAGATGCTTTTGCAACACCTGATCAACATGACCTGCCACCTTTAAGGACTTGTGTACATGAACACCATGGATGCTCGCTCAGCTACATTTTTCAAGATTGTGCTATTTATAGGATACTGTCTTTCCTAATTCGTCCTCCCAAAGTGCATCACTTCAAACTTCTCCGCATTGAACTCCATCTGCCATGCCGCTGCCCATTTCAACATCTTGTCTATGCTATCCTGAACCTTATAACTATCCTCATCACTGTTACTACTTTGCCAAGTTTCGCACATAATCTGCAAATTTTATAATGCTGCTCCCTACACCCAAGTCTAGGTTGTTTATAAAAATTGCAAAGGGTAATGGACCCAAAACTGACACTTGGGGAATTCTTCTTATAAATTCCTTCTCAAGTGTTCAATGTCAGTGACCCAGAATTGCTCTGATGAGACTTCCACCGTTGTTGCACATTTAAAAAAGTGTTATAACAGCCACTGACCACTAGGGGGGGGGGGGCGTACATGGAAGATTCCGAGGAATGCTTTTCTTTATTCATTCATGGGATGTGGGCAGCACTTTGGCAAGGTCCACATTTATTGCCCATCCCGTGCTGTTAGGAAGGGAGTTCCGGTGATCCAGCAACAGTGAAGGAATGGCGATATAGTTCCAAGTCAGGATGGTGTGTAGCTTGGAGGGGAACTTGCAGTGGGTGGTGTTCCCATGTGCCTGCTGCCCATGTCCTTCTAGCTAGTAGAGGTCACAGGTTTGAAAGGTGCCGTTGAAGACGCTCTGGTTATTTGCTGCAATGCATCTTGTAGATGGTACACACTGCTGCCACCGTGCTCTGGTGGTGGAGGGAATGAATGTTTAAGGTGGTGGATGGGGTGCCGATCCAGCGGGCTGCTTTGTCCTGGATGGTGTCGAGCTGCTTGAGTGTGGTTGGAACTGCACTAATCCAGGCAAGAGGATAGTATTACGTCACACTCCTGACTTGTGCCTTGCAGATGATGGACAGGCTTTAAGAAATCAGGAGGTGAGTTACTCACTGCAGAAATCTCAACCTCTGATTTGCTCTTGTAGCCACAGTATTTACATGGTGGTCCAGTTCAGTTTCTGGTCAATAGTAACCCCCAAGATGTTGATGGTGGGGAATTCAGCGATGGTAATGCCGTTGAAGGTCAAGGGGAGGCGGTTAGATTCTCTCTTGTTGGAGATGGTCATTGCCTGGCATTTATGTGGCATGAACATTACTTGCCACTTATCAGCCTGAGCCTGAATGTTGTCCAGCTCTTGTTGCATGTGGGTGCGGACTGCTTCAGTATCTGAAGTGATGCGAAAAGTACTGAACATCGTACAATCATCGGTGAACATTCCCACTTCTGACCTTATGATGGAGGGAAAGTCATTGATGAAGCAGCTGAAGATGGTTGGGCCTAGGACACTATCCTGAGAAACTCCTGCATCATTGTCCTGGGGCCTCCAACAACCAAAATCATCTTCCTTTGTGCTAGGTATGATTCCAGTCAG
The DNA here is from genome assembly GCF_036365525.1 of Heterodontus francisci. Taxonomy (NCBI): domain Eukaryota; kingdom Metazoa; phylum Chordata; class Chondrichthyes; order Heterodontiformes; family Heterodontidae; genus Heterodontus; species Heterodontus francisci. Next base: position 13,307,710 of record NC_090385.1, read on the forward strand.
TGGAGAATTTCCCCATTGTGCATATCTGTTGGTGCAAGCATGGGTGACACTGGCAGTATATGTTGCCCATCCCTCAATTATCCTGCGAGCAATTAAGAGTCAGCCACGTAGTGTGGGACTGGAGTTAATGTTGGCCAGGCCAGGTAGGGGGGTAGCAGTTTCTCTTCTCTGAAGGGTATTGGTATCGTCCTTTTACCTCCCCAAACACTCCTTCCAAGTTAAAAGGTGACTTACAGGTACTTTGTTCAATTTATTACACTGTATTTGTTGCTTACAATGTGATCAGTTCTACACTGGGGAGACCAAACATAAATTGGATGACCACTTTGTGGATCACCTCCATTCTGCCTGCAAGCATGACCCCAAGCTACTGGCTGGCTGTCACTTTAACTCTCCACCATGCTCTCATGCTGACCTCTCTGTCCTCAGCCGACTACAGTTTTCCAATGAAGTTCAAGAAACAACAGCTCATCATTTGATTAGGCACTTTACAGCCTTCCGAACTCAACATTGCATTTAACAATCTCAGACTGTAATCCCTGCCCCCATTTTGTTTCCTTTTCTTTGTATGTTGAGGTTTTTCTCTTGTTTTTGCTTCAGACAGCAGCACACCTGCTCTAGGCATAACTTTTCTTTCTTTTCTTGCCCTGTCACCACTGCCTTTGGCCCTGCAGAACTGAGTCTTCTGTCATTTAATTTCTCCTATCTTCTACCCTATCACAGACCTTCTGTTTTGTTCTTGTTCCCACCCTCCCCATTTCACCAGCTTACATTTCTAACCTTTCCCCATTTCTGATGCAACGTCATTGACTTGAAACATTAACACTGTTTCTCTCTCCACGGATGCTGGCAGACCTACTGAGTATTTCCAGCATTTCCTGTTTTTAATTCAGATTTCCAGCATCTGCAATATTTTGTTCTTTACGCATTTTGGGGACATCCTCAGAGAATTGATTGCACACATTATAAATGCAGGATTTTTCCTGTGCAAAAATACTCAATTATACATTAAAAAGAATGATGCTTAGTAATTTGTGTATAATAATTGCCCCATCTGAAAGTGAGATGATATTTGTAGAAAGTTAATTTTTGTTCCTGGCTCTGGATCCCAGAAGTTATTCAATAAAAGCTCTAGAGAGGATAAGCCTTTATATTTGGTCATGCCCCATAATAGTTTCTGGCTTTTTTAGACAACTTGCTTCTCATTTCGATTTGATTTGAGCTGAAACTATCAATTATGAAACTGTGGATCTCAGATGGGCTTTTTAATATAACATCCCAGCTATTGCCTGTGGAGAAGAATATTCTACTTTCATTCTAATAAAATGTTTGACTCAAATTTTAGAACTCTGGTTGGGTTTGACCTTCAGAGGTAACACAGAGATGGTGTCGTCTTTCGTAACTCTTTGAAATCTGGGGTAGAAATTGGTCATCGATGCGCCTTATTTCCGTGTGGAAAGTGGAGCTAAAAATGGCCAGTTTGTATGTCCTAGGCCCCAAGGAGACCTGAAAAAAACATCTGATGCCATATTAGCTTTGAATGATTATCAGGCATCCAGGAGGGCCTCCTAAAAAACATGCGCTAGGCATGTTACTCATATAATGAATGGCCGAATGCCTGTTCTAGAAACCAAAAGGGAAATTGGGCTACCCTGAGCCCAGCCCATTCCAGTCAGGTTTTGTTGGCATGGATGCGGCCTAGCAACTAGCCTCCACCTAAAAGGTAAGTATAAAGTTGCTCCTCCCAGCTCCAAAACACTCTTGACAGCTGTTGTTACCCTCTCTCGTGGTCTCAATGCATACCCACCCCCCAGAACTTAGGAGGCTGCTACCGGCAAGGCAAGCAGTCCAAAATGTAATTCACATGAAGGGAAGAGCTGCTTGTGGAGGTGCGAATATTTAAATATTTAGCACCTTCCAAACCCGCAACCTCTACCACCTAGAAGGACAAGGGCAGCAGATGCATGGGAACACCGGTACCTCTAGGTTCCCCTCCAAGTCACAGACCATCCTGATTTGGAATTATAATCGCCGTTCCTTCACTGTGGCTGGTTCAAAATCCTGGAACTCCCTTCCTAACAGCACTGTGGGTGTACCTACACCACATGGACTGCAGCGGTTCAAGAAGGCAGCTCACCACCACCTTCTCAAGGGCAGTTAGGGATTGGCAATAAATGCTGACCTTTCCAGTGATGCCCCCATCCCATGAACGCATAAAATAAGGCCAGAGGCCTCATCTACGAGCATACGAACATATGAATTAGGAAAGAAGTAGGCCATTCGGCCCCTTGAGCCTGCTCCGCCATTCAATAAGATCATGGCTGGTTTGCTTGTGTCTCGAATTCCATACTCTCATCTAGCCCCGATAATCTTTGATTCCCTTACCTAACAAGAATCTATCTAACTCCGCCTTAAAAATATTCAATGACCCCGCCTCCAGCACCTTCTGAGTTCCAAAGTCGCACAAACCTCTGAGAGAAAAAGTTTCTTCACGTCTCTCTCCTAAAAGGGTGACCCCTAATTTTAAAACAGTGCCCCCTAGTTCTGGACTCATTACAACAAGAGGAAACAGCCTTTTCACAGCCACCTTGTCAAGATCATTCAGGATCTTATAAACTTCAATCAAGTCTCCCCTACTCTTCTAAACTCCAGTGAAAACCTGCCCAGTCTGTCCACCCTTTCCTCAAAAGACAATCTGCTTATTCCAGGTATCAATCTAGTAAACCTCCTCTGAACCGCCTGCTAATGCATTTACATCCTTCCCTAAATAAAGAGACCAAAACTGCACACAGTATTCGAGATGTAGTCTCGTCAATGCCCTGTATAACTGAAGCATAACATCCTTACTTTTATTTTCAATTCTTCTCGTAATAAAGGATAGCATTCCATTAGCCTTCCTTATTACTTGTTGTACCTATATACTAACTTTTTGTGACGCATGCACTAGAACACCTAGATCCCTATGCACCTCAGAATTCTGCAGTTGTTCTCCATTTAAGAAATACTCTGCTTTTTTATTCTTCCTGCCAAAGTGAACAACTTCACATTTTCCCACATTATACACCATCTGCCAGATTTTTGCCCACTCACTCAAACTATCTATATCGGTCTGCAACCTCCTTCTGTCCTCTTCACAATATACTTTCCTACCTATCTTTGTGTCATCTGCAAATTTAGCTACCATGCCATCGCTCCCCTCCTCTAAGTCATTGATATAAATTGTAAAAGGTTGAGGCCCCAGCTCAGACCCGTGCAGGACTCCACTCGTCACATCCTGCCAATCAGAAAAGGACCCATTTATGCATACCCTTCTTTTCTGCCAGCCAGCCAATCGTCTATCCATGCTAATATGTTACTCCCTACACCATGAGCTCCTACTTTGCGCAATAACCTTTTATGTTGCACCTTGTCAAATGCCTTCTGGAAATCCAAGTACAGTACGTCAATGGGCTCCCCTTTATCCACAGCGAATGTTACTCCTTCAGAGAACTCCAATAAATTGGTTAAACATGATTTCCCTTTCACGAAACCATGCTGACTATTCCCAATTTCTTTGAGTTTTTCTAAGTGCCCAGCTTTGGGCTCCTTAATGATCGATTCTAACACCTTCCCCACGACAGACGTCAAGCTAACTGGCCTATAGTTGCCTGTTTTCTGCCTCCCCACCCCCGCCTTCTTGAATAGAGGGGGTGTATTTGCAACTTTCCAGTCTGATGGAACCTTTCCAGAATCTAGCGAATTTTGAAAAATTAACACCAACGCATCTACTACCTCATTCGTCACTTCTTTTAAGACCCTCTCTCAATCTCGGAGCAGCGCTGGGTCTGGATGTCTTAAACAGACCCTGAAAAATTTCTACTCGCTTTCTGGCTGTCTTTATCGTAAAAGTTAATGCAAAAGCAAAATGCAGCCAATGCTGGAAATATAAATGAAAATGCTTGAAATACTCAGTAGGTCATGCAGCATCTTTGGAGAGAGAAGCAGAGTTAACCTGCTGAGTATTTCCAACAATTTCTGTTCTTATTTATAGTAAATGTGTTTTAGTTGAACAATATTAAATGTTTGCTGACTAAGTACTCATGCACCACGATTGACTTTTTGCACTTAGCACCTGCTCTGATTTGCACTATTTTTGAACAGTAATAATGGGGCCTTTTCTTGCTTGAGGGACCTATGTGATATGACTGAGGAGCACCAGAATGTTAGTAGTGGCTGTGGCTCAGTTGGTAGCTGTCTTAGCTGCAGGTTAGAAGATTATGGATTCTGAGTCCCACTCTAGAGACTTGCATATAAAATCTAGGCTGACACTCCAGTGGAGTACTGAGGGAGTGCTGCACTGGCAGCAGTGTCATTTTGCAAATGTGATGTTAAACTAAGAGCTTGCCTGCCCTCTTAGGTGGCCATATAAGATCCCACAGCACTATTTGAAGAAGAGCATGGGAGTTCTTCCTGGTGTATTGGTATATTTATCGCTCAATCAATGTCTGTTTAAAAAAAAGAGATTATCTGGTCTTTTACCGCATTGATGTTTTGGGATCTTGCTGTGCACAAATTGGCTGTCACATTCCCCACATTATAACAGTACTTCATTTAAAAGTACTTTGTTAGGGTATAAAGCACCTTGGGACCTGAGGTCATGAAAGGCACTATATAAATGTGAAGTGTTTCGTTCTTTCAATTCATTACCCAATGTTGAGAGGTCCGATTAAATAGCCATCACTCAATTTGCAATAACTAAGCAAATTCACTCTGGCTATAAGGATGGAGCTAAATGTTTCACTGGCAGTAGAAACACATTACTGAGGTAGCTTAAGGGACACGTGTGAAACATGACCCATGGCTATTGCAGTGCAGTGAGAAAAATCTCTTTCTGTGGCATTTGGTGCAACAAAAGTCTACATCAAAAATGATTTATTGTAATGCTAGTCCGAACTGTCATCTACATTTTTCTCTTACAGATATCCTCAAGGCCTTCTTCCAGACCTCTGAGTCCCCTCTCGCCACTGGTTCTCATGACAACCAGCTCTGACTCACTTCCTGTTGATTTCAGCTCTCCGGCTAACCCACTTGCCTGCCTGGATAACTCTGCGGCAAGACACAAGATTGCCGTTAATCCTCGCAGACACAGGTTCCTTGCCAAACAGATGAAGCCAACTATTGTAAGAATGCAGCATCCACTGACAACAAAAAACAACAGAAACATATGAAGCACGTACAATGTCAAAAATGGCAACACTCTGTGAATCATAATCCAAACCGTGACCCTGAATAGCTTCAAACCAGCCTTATCAAATGTACTTGTTTGCTATAGTTAATCCAATTTTGCAGTTATTTTACCAATAAAATAACTGCATTGATAAAAATTGATGAGAAATGCAGTTGTTTTATAATTAATCCAATCAACAATTTATTTTTATCATAGGAAAATTTGACATTTCCTTTTATCTAAATTAGAGAAAATAATGTTAGTTAAAACTGAAATAGGAAGTTAGTCAGACACAATTATTTTTGGCATTTATTCGCGATCTGTATCACATTACTTCATTTTCATGATTTGTTTCCACAGTAAGTTTCTGGATATTTTCTTAGCTGAATTCATTTGAAATGATTGTCTTATCTTAATTACACAACACATTGGCCCCATTTTGTTTTAGTTCTATCAACATTCATGTCCACGCAGACAGACTTGAATTTTGTCTGCTTGGCTTCGGTTGCAAAAAGGATCAGGCCACCAAGTAAAATTGCAGAAGCAGCAGAGGGGTCGAGAGAGGAGGTGGTGAGATAGAGCTGGATGACGTCAGCGTACATGAGGATCATGATGCTGTGTTTACGGATCATGTCGCTGAGAGACAGCATGTAGATGAGAAATAAGAGTGGGCCAAGGATAGATCCTTGGGTGGGGGGGTGGGGGGGAGAGAGCACCAGAGGTAACATCGTAGGAGTGAGAAGAGAAGCCATTGCATGTAATCCTCTGGCTAATGACTGGATAGGTAAGTACGGAACCAGGCGAGGGCAGTATCATGCAGCTGGACAATAGAGGATAGGCATTGGAGGAGGCTGGAATTTTATGTGGCAGTGGAGGCCACACCACCAGCTGTAAGTTTGGGAGTGAGACCTCCTCTGCTGGGCCTGGAAGTCAATTGGCCCCGGGCGGGACTTCTGCCCCTCTGAGGCAGGAAGTCCCGCCTCCAGGAGTTGCTGGCCAATCAGAGGGCCAGCAGCTCTTCAGTCCCACCAGCAGCGCCATCGGCAGCGGTGGCCATTGCTGAGACTGCACCCAGCCAGAAGAGGACTGTGGACACTGGCACCGAAGGGTGAGTGGGGCTTTGGGCCTCGGTGGACCCTGGCGAGGGGTGTGGGGGTTGATTAGGAGGGTGGGGGAGGTGCTTCAACAGGGATGGCCTGTGCCCTGGGGGGGGAGGGGCCTCTGTGGGGCACAGGGTCCCCGATCAGGAGGGCCCCACCCCCCAGCCTGCAAGGAGGACACCCAGTAAAACCCAGTAAAGGTGGCAAAGTGTCCAGCCGCTGCTGGTAAGATATCAGCGGCGGTGGGAGGAAGCTCTTCAGCGGCAATTAGCTTAATGGCCTCAGTTGGCCTGGGGATCTCCCCCACTTTTGGTAAAATGGTAACAGGGGCAGGTTGGTGATGGGAATGGTACCCCCACCTCCCACACCATTTTATGTCCCCCCCCCCCCCACCCCCCAACCCCCAGTCCGCTCCCGGGTGTTGCCTTTTGTGACTTTGATGAATGCCGTTTTAGTGCTGTGGCAGGGGCAGAAACCTGATTGGAGGGGTTCAAACACAGAGTTGTATCATATCAAGTGGGTAACACTCTAACTCTGAGTCAAGAAGGTTGTGGGTTCAAGACCCACTCCAGAATTTCAGCACATAATCTAGGCTAACACTTCTGTGCAGTAATGATTCATTTCTAACCCTCGTGGTTTCCTCAGCCGGTTCACAGTATACTTCAGTAGTTGAAATGGAGAACAAGATCTGGGTCTATGATACTGTTGTACAAAAGAAAGTATCAGCAAATCAAATTGTCGACGTATATTGCACAAACTAAGGAGTGTGTTGGACAGGTACCACCATATGAACATAAGAAATAGGAGCAGGAGTAGGCCATATGACCCCTCGAGCCTGCTCCACTATCCAATAAGATCATAGCTGCCTCCACTCCACTTTCCCACCCTATTGGGGATAGTGCAGGACAATGGTGCTGAGGTAGAAGATCAGCCATGATCTAGTTGAATGCTGGAGGGGCCGAATGGCCTACTCCTGCTCCTAGTTCTTATGTTCCTATTAACATATCTCTTGATTCCCTTAATGTCCAAATATCTATTGAATGCTGTCTTGAATATGCCCAACAACCGATCATCCACAGCTCTCTGGGGTAGACAATTACGCCGATTTACAATCCTCTTAGTGCAGAAATTCCTCCTCATTTCATTTCTAAATGGTCAACTCTGTTTTCTGAGACAATGGCCCCTACTTCTCCACTCTCCAGCCAGGAGAAATAGTCTTTCAGCATCTACCCTGTCAAGGCCTCTAAGAATTCTACATATCTCAATGAGATCACCTCTCATTCTTCTAAATTCCAGAGAATATAGGTGCATCTTCCTTTCAGCTTGTTAATGTGACAATGAATCATAGAATGGTTATAACACAGAAGGAGGCCATTTGGCCCATCATGTCTGTGCCATCTCTCTGCAAAAGCAAATCAGCTACTCCCACTCCCCCGCCTTTTCCCTGTAGCCCTGCATTTTTTTTTCTCTTCAGATAATTATTGAATTCCGTTGTGAAAACCATGATTGAATCTGCCTCCACCACACTCTCAGGCAGTGCAGTGTTGAAGGTGGCAGGACAGATTGAGAAAGCAGTTAAAAAGGCATACGGGATCCGAGGTTTTATAAATAGAAGCATGGAGTACAAGAGCAAGGATGTTATGATGAACCTTTATGAAGCACTGGTTTGGCCTCGACTGGAGCATTCTGTCCAATTCTGGATGCCACACTTTAGGAAGGCGCGTACAAAAACAGAGTTAAGAGAATGGTTCTGGAGGTGAGAGACTTCAGTTATGTAGATTGATTGGAGAAGCTGGGGGTTGTTAGCCTTAGAGAAGAGAAGGTTGAGGGGGGATTTGATAGTGGTGTTCAAAATCGTATGGGGACTGGACAGAGTAGATAGGGAGAAACTGTTCCCATTGGCAGAAGGCTCGAGAATTAGTGGACACTGATTTAAAGTGATTGGCAAAAGAACCACACACTCTCAAGCAGTACATTCCAGATCCTAACCACTTGCAGCATACAAAGGATTTTCCTCATGCCGCCTCTGGTTCTTTTGCCAATCTGTGCACATATACCCTTCAGGTATCTTTCTTCCTGCACCCCCTTTCGAATTTCACCTTAAAAGCTGTCCCCCCTCCCAACCCCAAAATTCCTGTCCACATTTGTGAAAATCTCGTTTTAGTTTGCTTTGTACCATCTATGGTAATGATTTTCTGCAGGAAAAACTGCAAAAGAAAAGAATGGATAATTGCACAGGACTGGAGATGAGTCACAGGTCAAACTGGAAACCACAAGCTCATTATATCTTTTTTAAATTAAATTTTGCTCTTGCCATCTTCAAACTGCTGCATAATACTTCATATAAATTTGAATCAATCCAGTTTAAATAGACATTGTGCTTTATGTCAGATAGAAATTATAATCTGTGGCAAACTGTTGTTAAAACTAGCTGACAGGACTTACATTAAACGGTAGTTTTGTAGTAGTGGATTGTTAATATATTTTTTTAGATTAGAGATACAGCACTGAAACAGGCCCTTCGGCCCACCGAGTCTGTGCCGACCATCAACCACCCATTTATACTAATCCTACACTAATCCCATATTCCTACCAAACATCCCCATCTGTCCCTATATTTCCCTACCACCTACCTATACTAGTGACAATTTATAATGGCCAATTTGCCTACCAACATGCAAGTCTTTTGGCTTGTGGGAGGAAACCGGAGCACCCGGAGAAAACCCACGCAGACACAGGGAGAACTTGCAAACTCCACACAGGCAGTACCCGGAATCGAACCCGGGTCCCTGGAGCTGTGAGGCTGCAGTGCTAACCACTGCGCCACTGTGCCGCCCTTAGGATGTTACAAACTAAAGAGAATTTCCAGCTCAGATTTCCAACTTACAAAACTGGTATTTGTATTCTTTTTAACGTGAACTGCTGTGTCCTGATGTATTCCCTTTGTTACTAACTTCAACAATAAGTACACCTTCTGCTACTAATGAAAAACGTAATTGTTCTCTGAAACATATGCAGAAAATATTGTTGCAATGTATGCATAAGCTTTCTTTCGCCTTTGGTGTCAGTGATTAACTGCGTTTCCAAACATTTGTACATTTGAACCTTGAATTTACTGTTGCTGATATTAGCAAATCTTTTAATGCATTCAGATAACATTCTCCACTATTCTGTTTTAAAATTAACCGATTAAAACCTGCACCACAATGGAAAGTGGAGTAATGTACTATGAATGCCTTAAATGCTTGGGCAGTAACATCAGTAATTTCTAGAGGAGGGTTCTTTATTCACTGTCATCAAGCAAATTATACAATAGCTGTCTGGGGACAATTGAGATCCTCTCATCACAGTCAAATTCTTAAAGCAGTATCACCTCAATGCTGTGGACTGATGAGAAAACATAGTACACCGTGAATCAATATTATAAATTAACAGGCATAATATTATTTTCCCCCTAGAGAGAACATTCTGGAAGTCCAAGTATTCCCAAATTTATTTTGCTTGAAAGGAAAGATGAAAGAGATCGCATCACACCCTCTGTCAATAATTTACTGGATGAAAATAAGGAAGAAGTTGGTATGACCTTTCTATTTCCTATCAGCTTTAATTACTGTATCAAATGAAAGAAAATATTGACTGGAAATATGTCATTAAGAATAATGTCTTTGGTATGTCACTCTTTAGTTCATGTAATGATTAAATAGCTTATGGCAGCTGGTAATACTCTTGCCTCAGAGGCTGAAGGTTATGGGCTCATGCTTCACTCCAGAATGAGAGCATATCATGTAGGCCGATACTGCAGTGTAGTGTTGGTTTTCCAAATGAAAAGCTAAATCAAGGCTCTGTGTTACTATTCAAAGAGAAGTGGAGATGTGCCGGACAACATTTCTCTCCTTACTGTTTGTGGAATCTTGCAATACACAAATACCTGCAAAACAACAGTCCCACACTTCCAATTAATTAATTGTATGCAAAGTATTTTTGGAAATTTCTGAAAAATGAGATAATGTTCCATGTAAGCATACATTTATTTGAGGTATAAGCAAAGAACATGTTGACATTAATCTATTAAGGCATAAAATTGTTGGTGCAAATCAAGTCAAACCTTTATGCTTAGCGAATTTCATTACAGACCAATGACAGTAAAGAATGGTAGTTTACTTTAAGAAATAATTGGGCTGGATATAATGGGCCCCCCTGAGGCAGGGGGAGTGGGGGGTGGGGGAAGGTGGGGAGAATGGTGGGGACCCATAGAATTGAGATGGGAGGCTGGGGATGGGGTAGAGAGTCTTTTGCCTCCCCATCGCCAAACGATTTTTCCGGGAGTGGGATAGGCTGATGGTAGCCTTCCCGCCCAGAGGCCAATTGAGGCTTTAAGTGGTCTATTAACAGCCACTGACGGGCCTCTTGCCCCCACAACTGGGATTTAACCAGCAACGTAGTGTGCCTCTGCCCAGTTATACAAGGCGCCCTCCTCTGTGGGCAAGCTGTGACCCACAGAGGACCCCCGCCGGGAAAAGCTCCACCTCCCTGGACCCCCCCTCCTCTTGCCCACCCTCCCAAACCCCCATCGCCAGCGCCTTCCAAACTGGCCCCGCCAACCCTGCCTCACTTACCTGAGGTCCGGGTTGCCAGCACTGGGCCGGGGTCCAAGGCCTCTGCTGTACTGAAAGTGGCCACCGCTCCCAGTGGCGCTGCTGATACTGCCGAGCTGCCAGCCCCATGATTGGCCAGCAGCTCTTGGGGGTGGGATCCCTGTCTTCTAAATTATGAGGCATCTTGTTCGAATAAATAAGGAGAAATGGGATCCCAAGCCCTCGCTTGCTGGCAGCTGGACCGGGTAGGCGATTTTCCTGGAAATGGACTCCTAAATGGCCGCCTCGGAGCCCGCTGTCCAATGAAGGATGGCGAGCAGTCTCTTGATGCTATCAGTTCTGAAGCCTCAGGTGCCACGTGGAGAGGGAGTCTTCTGAGGCAAGCAGAAGAAAGCGAGCCTCGGAGGGATCAGTTAAATAAAAAAAATAGTGGTGCCCAAGGGCGGAAGGCCCTGCAGATTGGAGGGGAAAGCCCTCCGGTGGGGATCGTTGGGCCATGGGTGCTAGCTTTCCTGCCCATGGTCCCCTCTTTGAATTTTGGAGCATCTGGCGCCAATGGTCTCCCCCCACCGCACCCCGCCCCCCGTCCCCCAAACTCAGGCTGCCACAGGGAGTCCATCTCCATGAAGCTGGTAGCCTCCCAACACAGTGGGGAGGCTGCTCCACCCTCAGCAAAATGTCGGCAGCTCCACTTAACACACCCTAACACGGTGCTTAATTATGTGGAGCGGGCAGCTGATCGGCACCTGGACCTGCCTCCTGCCTGCCGCTGGGAAACTTCCCCAGTGGCAGGAGCCGTCCCGACGCTGTTCCCTGCAATTTCAGCAGCCGTCCCCCACCTCCACTCCCACCGCCCGGGGGCCAGTAAAATTCAGCCCATAATTTCCCAATCCTATGATTTTGATAGAATCATGGAATGGTTACAGCACAGAAGGTGGCCATTGGGCCCATCATCTCTGTGCCGGCTGTCTGTAAGATAAACTCAGTTAGTCCCACTCCACCACCTTTTCCAATAACCCTGCAAATCTTTTTGTTTAAGATAATTATCCAATTCCCTTATAAAAACCACAATTGAATCTGCCTGCACCACACTCTCAGGTAGTGCATTCCAGATCCTAACCATTCGTTGCATTGAAAAGTTTTTCTTCATGTCGCTGTTGGTTCTTTTGCCATTTACCTGAAATTGTGCCCTCTGGTTCTTGACCCTTCCACCAATGGGAACAATTTCTCCCTATGTGCTCTGTCCAGACTCCTCATTATTTGGAATCAAATCTCCTCTCAACCTTCTGTTCTCCAAAGAGAACAGTCCCCGCTACACCATTGTGTTCAACATTTAAAGTTAAGCTCTTAAGCTGTTGCACGTCATATTTAACATTGCAAAATGATATTAAATAGTTTATTTCCTCTTTATCTTCACTGTGTAACAGGTCTGTTGGCACAAGATGACTACTTAAAAGCTGAAACAAATGGAGAGGAATTTGCAGAAAACATTTCTAAGAGTTCCAAAATGCTTGAGGCGTCTCATCGTCCAGAGCCTGACAACATATGTGATGTTAACGTTACAGATCAGAATGGAGATGTACTGCCTAATCCTACAATTCAGGTGACATTTGATTCAGGAAAAGTCCTTACCTCTGAAGACCTATTTGATTCTGAGAAGCCTCCCAACATTCAAGGATTATCACCAGAAATATTGCTAATGCATGAAGAACATGTCGAGCCAACTTCAGTGAAGTCCAATATGGACAATAAAGACACTGCCTCTCCCTCCTCCACACCACCTGTGGCCATTACTGAATCAACAGAATATTCTGAGATAAAAGATCAGTCCAAAGACAGAACTAAATCTGGTGAAGATGCCATATTCGAAAATGCTGAGGAGGACTTGTTTCCCCCCAGTGCTGACAAACCTTCATCACAGAAAAGCATCTCAGTTGTGCTGCACAGAAAGGAAAATGAAGGGGAAAACACTCGAAACACAAAACCTAGTTCAGCTTCTAAACAAACGAAGGGAGGGTGCTCTGCCGCACTTCCTGATGAGACTTTGCATTCATCCAAAGAGAAGGAAGGACCGGAGGAAAATATCCAGACAGGTGAATCAATAACAGGCGAGGCAGACGTCAAGAGCTCATTAAATCACAGGGCAGAATATGAACCAGCTTCAAGCAATGAGTTGACAGACTATGTTGGTTTTACATCAGAAGGTCCACTTGAAGATTTAACAATCCAATCTGATCATTCTACACCACAGTTACTTTGCGGTCAGAGACAGACTGAGCTTTCAATACCTGATGAGCCATCACAGGAAGATCACAAGCCTGTTAATCAAGCTTCAGTCAAGTTCTCAATTGCATCTGCCTGGCATAGGTCCCTTTTGGAGGCCAGTAGAAAGGATGAAGGTTTGAATACAGACTGTAGTCCTTTGACAGCACCGATATCTGAGCATTGTGAAAATATATCTGATGAGAATGCCAATGGTGCATTCTCAAATCAAGATACGGGAAGTTCCGTGAACTATCAGTGGTTTCTTAATCAGCCTTTGAAAATGAAATCAAATGGAACTGAACTAACTTCTACTGACAAGTCATGTCTCCAAAACGTAATGAAGCAACAAACAAAGTCTGGACCAGATTCCAAAGGAACCCCATTTGGTGTCAAACTCAGGAGAACCTCAGCTCTTTACAAATACCCGACTGAAAGTCACGTGGAACAGAAAGCAGCTGACACGCAGGAGCCTATGGGAATGATATCATGCACAACAACACCAACTCCAGATTGTGAGACCAGTGATGTTGGATCCAGTGGACAGGTGGAGGCTGCTTTGATGAGCAGAACTGAAAAGGACAACAGTAAAAATGCAACCAAATTATTGCCGGAGAGTCACAACAATGAATATCAACCGCCAGGAAAAGCTGATTCCATGGACGCTTCAACAGACTCTGTAACGCAGCAAGAAAAATATATTATTCGAGAAAAGAACGAAAGAAAAAATAGTCAAACCCAACTAAACTTTGGTAAAACATCAGGTATGGAGCATTAGTTTGTCTTGAGCCATCATGTGATCTTCTCATTATTTTAGTGGTTTAGGAGACTGTGCTGATGGCGAGCTAGGTAATGACTATAACAGTTTCATTGTGTTACTATTGATAAGTGAACAATAGTGGTTGCCTTCTGCAATTTCCTGATATTTATGCAAATGGTATTGCATATTACATGGTCACCACATGAGCCGCCTCGTACAATTACTTCATCTAACCCTATCAACATATCCTTTCTCCCTCATGAATTTATCAACATGATCTTAAATGCATCTATGCTATTTGTCTAAACTACTTCTTGTGAGTTGCACAGTCTAACCACTCTCTGCATAAAGAAATGTCTCCTGATTTCCCTATTGGATTTATTCGTGACTATCTTATTTTTAAAACCCTGGGCTAGATTTTACCAAGCCCCCGACGCGGACTTCGTGGCGGCGGGGTGGGGCGGGGGTGTGGTGCCGGAAGATTGTTCCAGCAGAGGGCCGCAACGGAACCCGACGCCGGAAGGGCCCGGCCCGATCCTCCCAGTGGCAGTGAGGCTCCGTGGCGGCCCCCCCACCGCTGGACAGCGGGACCTCAATTACAATATTCAAATCAGTAAAATGAATATATTAACATCTCTTACCTTTAATCTTCCGGGCCCGCCGTGATCTTCGGCACAGCGGCCGGCACTCCCGCGCCTTCACTTCCCCGTCTCGAGAAAGCAGACGTGACACTGGTGGGGAGGAGGGGAGGAGCTAAGATTTTTACTGCAGTGAGGAGGGAGGGGGGGGTCAAGTAATAGTGGATGGTGGGAAGGGGTGAACTTTCAACTTTGTACAGTCTGGCGAGGGGAGGTCAGAATTCAAAGTTAAGTGTTTTTGTCAGGGGTAAGGGCAAATATCTAATGTAATGTTTTGGGGGGGGGGGTTTGGAAACGGGTGTTACAATTTTATTTTGTAAATTTTGGGGGGTGGGATTTCACTTTAAAAATTCAAATTTGCCAGCAGGGCTGGCTGCCCTTTAAAAAGGGCGCCAGCGCCTGAGCACAGGCAGCTGGCGCCATTTCTGGCAACATACAACCCACCCCCTCCACATGACTGCGGCTCTGCGGCATGTGGCCCGCCATCTTTTGAGCTTGCCGCAGGGAGCGGAGGCTGGCTCTTAAAATACAGCTCCATTAGTTTTGATCTGCCCCCACAAGTGGAAACATCTTCTCTACATTGGCCTTATCAAACACCTTCCTAATTTTAAAGATCACTATTCGATCACCCTCACCCTTCTCTTTTCTAGAGGACATTTTTAATTTAGAAATTAATTCAACACGAAAATTATCAAATGCTTACAGAAAATAACTTAAGCTAGCCAGCTTTCATTTGTGTGTCGTTTGTTAAAATGGAGAGTTTCATCTGTTGACTTTTTTTTATTAAAATAAAACCACCCAGTTTGTATATTGATTCAGATAATGCAACTTTATGGTTGCGACCCTCTGGGTAAAACCAAAAGTTGCATTATCTGAATCAATCGTCCATAGATCTAGGAAGATGTTCAGATTTTTTTTCTCTCTCTGTGGAAATGATGTATGATTACACAAATCTGTTACACAGAGAGGAACGAACAACCTGCCAAATTTGCCACAACAGACAGTGCAAGCACTGGATTCAGTTCCTCAGAGCCAGTCTGGGTCTCCATGGCTAGACAAAAACAGAAGGGCTTTCAAGGCCAGCACTCAGGGATACAGGACAGAACCCAACCGTTGGCGGACAAGTTCCTGTCTCAAATCGACACAAAAAAGGTAAAATTGCTTTCATTAAATTGCTGATATTTTTGGATAGGCAGATCATAAATTGTTTAGTTTTATAGCATGATTGTTTTTTTCTTGATAATTAATTGTAAATCCATTAATTGCATTCATCTTGAAAAATCATACAATTATCATTAATCCAGCAACCAACTGCTCTTTAAATGATTCCAAGGTTTCTTCTCTACTGCCCCACCTGGGAGTCCACTTCATGTGTTAATCAGTCATAACATGAAGAAGAATTTCCTGACATTGGTCCTAAATTTGTCATTTCCCAGATAAATTCCTTGCCCTACTGCCATGGTTTAGCTTGACGTAATGTTTTACATTCACTCTTTCTGGTAGCTCTCCTTTGGAATGCTTTGTGTTTCAATGACCACAAATGAACACAATGCTCAAAGTTGGGGTGGGGTGGGGTGGCCTGCTATGTGTAGAATGTATTTCTTCAAACTTTCTTAATTTGAACTGCATCTGCCATCCATCTGCCCATTCTGTTAGCAGGTCTGTTTCCTCCGGCAGTCCTTCAGCCCAATAATGTTTGCCCACAAGGCAGCATTGGGAGAGGCCTAGGAGTAGATCAACTGCCTTCCCTCTCTGGAACAGTGAGTGGTGTAAGGAGATCAATTATTTTCTTTTAAAAGTTTGGATGCAACAATGACTTCCATTGATACAATTCCTTTAATGTAGTAAAACATTCCAAGGCACTTCACAGGACTGCTATCAAACAACATTTGACACTGAGCCCCATAAGGAGATATTAGGGCAAGTGACCAAAAGCTTGGTTAAAGAGGTCGATTTCAAGGAGTGTCTTAAAGGAAGAGAGAGATGCAGAGAAGTTAAGGGAAGGAATCCTGGAAGCCTGGGCCTCGGCAGCTGAAGGTACAGCAACCAATGGTGGAACGATTAAAATCAGGGATGCGCAAGAGGGCAGAATTGGAGGAGTGTGGAGATCTTCGAGGGTTGTGCAGCTGGAGAAGGCTACAGGGATAGGGAGGGGCAAGGCAATGGAGGGAGTTGAAAACAAGAATGAGAATTTTAAAGTTGAAGCTTTGCTGGAGCAAGAGCCAATGTAGGGCAGCAAACACAGGGGCAATAGGTGAACAGGACTTGGTATGTGTTAGGATACAGGCATCAAAGTTTTGGATGGGCTCAAAGTTTACAGAGGGTGGAAGAACAGCCAGGAAATTTTAGGATTGTGAATAAGAAAACAAACATAACAATTTCATTAAAAGTATGCAGGTGGGAGGTGGGAGGTATACAGTAAATGGCAGAACCCTTAGGAGTATTGACCGGCAGAGAGATCTGGGCGTACAGGTCCACAGGTCACTGAAAGTGGCAACGCAGGTGGATAAGGTAGTCAAGAAGGCATACGGCATGCTTGCCTTCATCGGTTGGGGCATAGAGTATAAAAATTGGCAAGTCATGTTGCAGCTGTACAGAACCTTAGTTAGGCCACACTTAGAATATTGCGTGCAATTCTGGTCGCCACACTACCAGAAGGACGTGCAGGCTTTGGAGAGGGTACAGAGGAGGTTTACCAAGATGTTGCCTGGTCTGGAGGGCATTAGCTATGAGGAGAGGTTGGAAAAACTCAGATTGTTTTCACTGGAACGACGGAGGTGGAGGGGCGACATGATAGAGGTTTACAAAGTTATGAGCGGCATGGACAGAGTGGATAGTCAGAAGCTTTTTCCCAGGGTGGAAGAGTCAGTTACTAGGGGACATAGGTTTAAGGTGCGAGGGGCAAAGTTTAGAGGGGATGTGCGAGGCAAGTTTTTTACACAGAGGGTGGTGAGTGCGTGGAACTTGCTGCCAGGGGAGGTGGTGGAAGCAGATAAGATAGCGACGTTGAAGAGACATCTTGACAAATATATGAATAGGAAGGGAATAGAGGGATATGGGCCCCGAAAGTGCAGAATGTGTTAGTTTCGGCAGGCATCAAGATCGGCGCAGGCTTGGAGGGGCGAATGGCCTGTTCGTGTGCTGTACTGTTCTTTGTTCTTTGTATCATTTTATCTGTATTGATTTGAGACAATGCTGATTAGATCTTGTATCACTGAATAGAGTTTAATCCGGTCTTGAGCTATGATTTAGCACCACCAACACAAGCAGTTCACAGGACATGGGTGTTGCTGGCTAGGCCAGCATTTATTGTCCATCTCGAAGAATACAGACATTTCTTTTTCCTTAGGATAGCCTGTGAGATGCATGTAGAATAGTTGACAATTTGCAACATCTACTCATGCCCCAAAGTGTCAGCATGCAATTTTTATTTGCATTGCCTAGTGATTGATGCGAGTAAGAACATATAGCAGGATACAGTTTTAAGATGAGTGGCAAAAGAACCAGAGGCGACGTGAGCAATTTTTTTTTTACACAGTGAGGTGTTGTGACCTGAAATGCATTGCCTGAAAGGGTGGAGTAACAGATTCAGTGGTATCTTTGAAAAGAGAATTGGATAAATACTTGAAAGGAAACAAATCGCAGGGAAATGGGGAAAGAGCAGGGAGTAGGACTAATTGGATAGCTCTTTCAGAGAACCAGCACAGGGACGATCGGCTGAATGATCTCTTTCAATGATTCTAGGACATTCAGACAGTATTGCAAGAGGCATGACATATCTTTTAAAAGAGAAGGTGGAGTCAGCAATAGAAAAATAAACCAAAAGTGTAAGATGTACATCTTTGGAAAGCCTAGGAAGATTAGTCAATGGCAGAGAGGCTGGAAAGGATGTGAAGTGAGTGCAGGGAAACTGAGCAGAAAGTAGAACCAGTGGGTGAAGATGGTGCGTTAGAGCAGAGAGCTGAGTCATAGGATACAATGAGAGATTCTGAGCAGTATAATTAAACAGGTTTCTATATATGGAGGTCTAATAATTGAACAAATTAGTCTTGCATCATCTTGTCTGTGCTTAATTGTTTTTGCCCATGGATTACTGAACTGAGAAGTATAATGTAATGTAACCACTAATGTCTTCAGGGAAGGAAATCTGACGTCCATACCCAGTCTGACCTACGTGTGACTCCAGACCCACAGCAATGTGATTGACTCTTAACAACCCTCTGAAATAGCCTAGCAAACCACTCAGTCATATCAGAATGTTGCTGAACTCCCTCCCTAACAGCACTGTGGGTGTACCTACACCCCATGATTGCAGCGGTTCTAGAAGGCAGCTCACCACCACCTTCTCAAGGACAATTAGGGATGGACAATAAATGCTGGCCTTGTCAGTGATGCTCGCATTCTATGAACAAATATTAAAAAAGGCAGAAAAATTAGGTGAAAAAGATTTGTACATTTCCAAAATATAAAGAGATTTGATGTAAAAATATGCGTCCAGGTTTGTATGTACGGTCTTTGTGTATATGTATGTATATGCAGGGTGTTTATAAAGTCCTTGGACAACTGAAAACCTCAATAATTGTGGATGTGCATATGATAGATGCAAACAGTAAATGGCATGTGAAAGCATAATTCATAATGTTCCTTTAATTTTGCTGTTAATGCTGTGTTAACGAGGCTGAAACTGATTGAAATAGCGACAGTCGAGGAAAAGGTGAACTGCTAGAAAATCGGCTTGCACCGTGTGTCACAAAAGATAGCGGTTATGTTGAAATCTAGAAATTTGAACTGTATTGGGTTAAAACTTTATGAATTGTGCTTTCATATAGTATTTACATTTTTCTTCTCTATTTGTTTTTAATGTATCACCTTAACTGAATATTATATTTATTTTAAAATAGCTTTCTGTAACAAGCTCAAGCTAAGCTTCTACATTTCATTTGCAATAGTAACTTTTATTGATTCAGTGTATCCCATGCAGTTGATATTTTGTAATTGCAGGTGAATTAAACAACCTGATGTTTTGGTGACACTTATTAGTATTAATTTTTGACGCATTCTGCAAGTCAACAAATTGTTCCAAATCACTGAAAATACCAAGAACCTATTCAGAATCTGCAATGGAACAATCTGCTTATTAATACCTGTGACTACTTCACAGGGTCTGAGATTTTCATCCTAATCTGAAAGACTGAAATATGAACTCAGGATAAATTTAATTTAACCGCAATGGAAATGATATGTAAAGAGAAACACAAGCCATTTAATGTCAAGTTCAGGTAAAAAGTTTGGGCCCCACTTCTTGACCCGAAAATTTAATTAATTCCCACTGAATGCTGTTGTCTGTGTTAAGTTGTTTTTGCCCATGGATAAACTGAGTTGAGAACGATAATGTGATCGGCAGAACAATTGGATGCAAAACATTTGTACATTAACAAAACGTAATGAAATTTAATGTATTAGTATGTGTACAAGTGTGTGAGTGTGTGTGTGTGTGTGTGTGTGTGTGTGTGTGTGTGTGTGTGTGTGTGTGTGTGTGTGTGTGTGTGTGTGTGTGTGTGAGGATGTGCAAGGCAGTTTGAATGATAGATCACATAGGATTACGTAGAATTTTACAGCACAGAAACAGGCCATTCATCCAAAGCTGATGTTTATGCTCCACACAAAGCTCTTCCCACCCTTCGTCACCTAACCCTATTAACATATCTTTCTCGTCCTTCCTCCCTTATATGTTTATCAAGCTTCCTCTTAAATGCTTCTATGCTATTTGCCTCAACTACTTACTGTGGTAACAAGTTTCACATTCTAACCACTTCCTGGGTTCAGAAGTTTCTCCTGAATTCCCTATTGGATATATTATTCACTATATTACATTGATGGCCCCTAGTGTTTGACTCCCCCATAAGAGAAAACATTAGGGATTGGCTTCATTGGAAAAATAGGGCAACTGCTGGTTCATTTCCTGCATTGGCAGTTATTAAAGCAAATAATGTTACAGAATTAATGTGTTGTAGGGCAGTTAACTTTTGTTTCTTCTCTCTTTTAGAAAGCAATGAAGCCTCTATGGGAAAAAACTGGAAATAAGAACCCTTTACCCAGCTTTCAGAGCAAAGAAATGAAAATCAATGTGAAGGAGGAAGGACAACCTCAGACAAAAACTTCACTTGGACTCGGTAAAAAACTTTACACGGAAGTTATCAAAATCAAGTGATATTGTTGTAAATAAGCAGGTGATGGATGTAATAGCCTGTTCTCCAATACCTGAGGACAGGTTTCTTCACAGCACCCCCATCAGGAATTATATGGTTTGATACATTAATGAATGTTTAATGGAGGAGAAATTTCAACTTGTACCCAAATGTGTGACAATCTGTGCCAGCCTGAGGACCAGCACAGGTCTTAGTCTGGCCTAGATTGAACTAAGAATTAATCGCACAGATATAAATTAGTGGGTCTGATCTAACAGTCATTACAGAGATGTGGTTGCAGGGTGACCAAGGTTGGGAATTATTTTTGTATATTCTTTCATGAGATTTGGGTGTCAATGCCCAGGCCAGCATTTATTGCCCATCCCTAATTGGCTTTGAAATGAACGATTTGCTTGGCCATTTCAGAGGGCAGTTTAGAGTCAACCACATTGCTATGGGTCTGGAGTCAAATGTAGGCCACACCAGGTAAGGATAGCAGATATCCTTCCCTGAAGTCCATTCATGAACCAGATGGGTTTTTACAACAATTGATAATAGTTTCATGGCACCATTACTGAGTTGAGTTTTCAATTCCAGATTTTTATTAATTAAATTTAAATTTCACCAGCTACCATCGTGGGATTTGAACTTATGACACCAGGGCATTAATCAGGGGCTCTGGATTGCTAGTCTAGTGACATTACCACTATGCCACCATCTCCCCAGTATTCCAGGATACTTGATGTTTAGAAGAGGCAGGCAAAATGGAAAAGGAGGAGGGGTTTCCCTGATAATAAAGGATGGACTAAAGACAATAAACAAACAGGATCTTAGCTCAGAAAATGAAGATGTAGAATCAGTTTGGGTGGAGCTAGGAAACAACAAGGGGAAGAAAATACAAGTGGGAATAGTTTATAGGCCTCCTAATAGTAACTGTAGTGTTGGACAGGCCATAATTCAGAAAATTAGCATTAACAAGGGCAATACAGTAATCATGGGGGATTTTAATCTTCATATAGACTGGGCAAACCAAATTTGCAGTAAGAGTTGAAGGATGACTTCATGGAATGCATTCAAGGAAGTTTTCTAGATCAGTATGTCAAAGAACCAACTAGGGAACAGGCTATTTTAGATGTAATTTTGTGCAATGAGACATCATTATTTAATAACCTTATAGTAAAGGAATCTCTGGAGAAGACTGATCATATTATGGTAAACTTTTATATTGAGTTTTGAGAGTGATTTGGTTAAGTCCAAAACTCGGGTCTTAAATCTGAACAAAGCAAGCAATGTAGGCATGAGGGGCAAGTTGGCGAAGGTAGATTGGGAAATTTCTTTAAAAGATATGACAGTATATAGGCAATGGCAAGCACTTTTAAAAATTCATAATTTGCAATGATTATTTAATCCTTAAGGACTAAAAACACTGCAGTAAAAGTGGTCCAAGTGTGGTTAACAAGTTAACGATACTATTAGATTAAAGGAAGAGGCTTATAATGTTGTCAAAAAGAGTTGTAAATCTGAGGTTTTGAAGAATTTCAAAATTCAGCAAAGGATGGGCAAGAAATGAATAAAGAGAGAGAAAATAGAATATGAGAGTAAACAAGCTAGAGACGTAAAAAATGGTTGTAAAAGCTTCTATACATACACAGAAGAGATTAACGGGAGTAAATATGGATCCATTAGAGGCAGAGACAGGAGAAATTAAAGTGGGGAATAAGGAAATGGCAGAAACATTAAATGAATACTTTGTATCTGTCTTCATAGCAGGAGACACAAAATAATTCTGGAAATAGAAGGGAAACAAAGGTCATGGACATGAGGAATTTAAGGATATTAGCATTAGTAAAGAAATAGTACTGGAGAAATTAATGAGACTAAAAGCCAATAAATTCACTGGACCCAATGGCCATACCCTAGGGTTTTAAAAGCGGTAACTACAGAGATAAGGGATGCACTGGTTTTGATCTTCCAGAATTCCTGAGATTCTAGAACAGTCCCTGAGGACTGGAAGGTAGGAAACATAACCCCACTATTCAAGAAAGAAGGAAGAGGGAAAATACACAACTGTAGGCTATCAGTAATACGGAAAATGCTAGAATCTATTATTAGGGATGTGATAATCGGGCACTGAGAAACATAATATGATTGAGCAGAGTCAACACAGACTTATGAAAGGGAATAAACAGGTCATGTTCAGGTTGGCAGGCTATAAATAGAGGGGTACCACAAGGATCAGTGCTTGAGCCTTCAGATACTTACAATCTATATCAATAACTTAGATGAAGGGACCAAGTGTAATATATCCAAGTTTGCTAATGATTCAAAGTTGGGTGGGAAAGTAAGCTGTGAGGATGATGCAAATACACTGCAAAGAGATATAGACAGGTTATAGGGACATAGGGAAAAAGGAACGTAGGAGCAGGAGTAGGCCATTCATCCTGTCGAGCCTGCTGCGGCATTCAATTAGATCATGGCTGATCACATACCTCAATGCCACTTTCACATCCCCATATCCCTTGATGTCATTAGTATCCAGATATCTATCGATTTCTGTCTTGAACATGCTTATTGATTGAGCTTTCACAGCCCTCTGGGGTAGAGAATTCCAAAGATTCACCACCCTCTGAGTGAAGAAATTCCTCCTGATCTCAGTCTTAAATGGCCTGCCCCTTATTCTGAGACTATGTCCCCCAGTTTAAGACTCACCAGCCAGAGGAAACATCCCATCCACATCTTCTCTGTCAGAATTTTTAAAGTTTCAGTGAGATCACCTCTCATTCTTCGAAACTCTAGAGAATACAGGCCCAGTTTCCTCAATCTCTCCTCATAGGACAATCCCGCCATGCCAGGGATTAGTCTGGTGAACCTTCGTTGCACTCCCTCTATGGCAAATATATCCTTCCTTAGATAATGGGACCAAAACTGTATACAATACTCCAGGTGCTGTCTCACCAAGGCTCTATACAATTGCAGCAAGACTTCTTTACTCCTCTACTCAAAACCCCTTGCAATGAAGGCCAACATAACATTTGCCTTCCTAATTGCTTGCTGCACGTGCATGCTAGCTTTCAGTGACTCATGAACAAGGATACACAGTCCCTTTGCATATCAACACTTCCCAACATCTCCTCATTACAGAAATACTCTGTCTTTCTGTTTTTTAACCAAAGTGGCTAACTTAACTTGTTCAAATTATATTCCATCTGCTATATTTTTGCCCATTCACTAAGCCTGTCCAAGTCTCCTTGTAGCCTCCTTGCATCTTCCCCACAACGTATATTCCCACCTAGTTTTGTGTCATCAGCAAATTTGGAGATATGACATTTTGTCCCCACATCCAAATCATTTAAATAGATTGTGAACAGCTGTGGCCCCAGCACTGATCCTTGCAGTAACCCACAAGTAACAGCCTGCCATCCTGAGAATGATTCGTTTATTCCTACTCTCTGTTTTCTGTCACTTCACCAATTCTCAATCCATAGCAGTATATTACCCCCAATCCATGTGCTCTAATTTTGTTTATTAACCTCTTGTGTGGGACCTTATCAAAAGCCTTCTAAAAATCCAACCACATCCACGGGTTCTCCTTTATGCTACAAGTAACATACTTAAAGAACTCCCAAATGGTTGTCAAACATGATTTCTCTTTCATAAATCCACGTTGACTGTGCCCAATCATATCATTATTTTCTAAGTGTCTAGTTATCACCTCTAATAGATTCTAATATTTTCCCTACTACTGATGTCAAACTAACATGTCTGTAGTTCCCCGTTTTGTCTCTCCCTCCTTTCTTAAATAGTGGGTTTACATTTGCTACTTTCCAGGTTACAGGAACCTTTCCAGAATCTATAGAATTTTGAAAGTTAACCACCAATGCATCCACTATCTCTTTAGCCACCTCCTTCAACACTCTGGGATGTAGCTCATCTGGTACAGGGGATTTATCAACCTTCAATCCAGTTAGTTTTTTGAGTACTACCTCTTTATTAATACTAATTTCTTTCATTTCCTCATTATCACAAGTCCCTTGGTTCCCTCGTATTTCTGGGAGATTTTCTGTATCTTCCTTCTTGAAGACAGACACAAAGTAATTAAGTGGGCAAGAACATGGCAGATGGAGTATAATGTGGAGAAACCAGATGTTATCCACTTTGGTAGGAAAAATAGAAAAGCAGAAGTTTTTTGAATGGTGAGAGACGAGGAACTGTTTGCAGTCAGAGAAAAATGGGTGACCTTGGATGTGCATCATAGAAAGTTAACATGCAGGTACAGCAAGCAATTAAGAAAGCAAATGGTATGTTAGCTTTTGTTACAAAGGGATTGGAGTATAAACATGCAGAAGTCTTACAGCAATTGTATAGGGTCTTAGTGAGGCCATACCTTGTGTACGATGTGCAGTTTTGGTCTCCTTACCTTAGGGAGGATATACTTGGGTTGGATGGAGTACAAAATAGGTTCACTAGACTGATTCCTGGGATGAGGGGATTATCCTGTGAGGAGAGATTGAGTAGACTAGGCCTGTATTCACTAGTTTAGAAGAATGAGAGGTGATCTCATTGAAACATATAAAGTTCTGAAGCGGCTTTACAGGGTAGATACTGAGAGGATGTTTTCCCTGCATGGGGAGTCTAGAACTAATTGCCACAGCCTTAGAGTAAGGGTTTGGCCATTTAGTATTGACATGAGGAGAAATTTCTCCACTCAAAGGGCTGTGAATCTTTGGAATTCTCTACCCCAGAGAGCTATAGATGCTCAGCTGTTGAGTATATTCAAGACAGAGGTCAATAGATTTTTGGATACTAATGGATATGGGGACAATGCAGGAAGGCAGAGTTGAGGTTGAAGATCAGCCATGAATAGCAGAGCAGATTTGAGGGGCTGAATGGCCTACTCCAGCTCCTATTTCTTCAGTTCTTACGTTGCTATAAATGTCACTGGGGCGCTGCAGGAAGGTGGAATTTTTTGTGGAGCCAGAAAGAGCTGTCCAGCTTCTCCTCGGCTCATAAAAATAAAATCGGGACTTTTCTTGGGACTTTTTTTCCTTCGAGCAGCCTCCAGCTAGTTATCATGAGGATGCTCATGATCTGGAACATATAGACAGGATGCAAGCTCCACTCATATGTAGCTGAATTTTGCATTCAGGGCCCTAACAACTGGCGTAGCATTCTCATTTGCAGATTTAAGGGGCCTAACACCTGTTTGAGGCAGATGCCCTGAGCAACTAAAACCCACTTGGGCCAATAGGGCATCAGGTGCAACCAATCACAATATGAAATTCAGAAGCCCAACATCCATTTTACGGGCAGCAAACAAGTAACGTAAGTAAGTTGAATTTAACCCCCAATGTGTTCATATCAGATTCCTCACCAATATTTTAATAGATGAGGCTGATTGAAGATAGAGGGGAGAGAAATTTAAATTATCAAATGGTTTGAATTAAGTGACTATAAATTAAAAGGGTTGACTGTCTCTCTCTCTCTCTCTCTCTCCTTGCCCATGCTGAAAACTAGAGCTCTGCAATCAAGTCCATACAGTTGGTTTAGTAAAAATGAAAGACTTGCACATTTACAGCACCTTTTATTGAATGGCAGGGCAGGTTCAAGGGGCCAAAAGGTCTACGCCTGCTCCCATTTCTTATGTAAACTTAGGACCTCCCAAAGCACTTTACAGCTTATAAGGTGCTTTTTGAAGTGTAGTCACTGTTGTAATGTAGGAAACACAGCCTCCGATTTGCTTACAGCAAGCTCCCACAAACAGCAGTGTTTTAATGACCAGGTGACATTAATTGAGGGATAATTTCACGAATCGCCTTTAGGGAAGGAAATCTGCTGTCCTTACCCGGTCTGGCCTACATATCACTCCAGACCCACAGCAATGTGGGTGACTCTTACATGCCCTCTGAAACTAGCAAGCCAGTCAGTTGTAATAGACGGCTACGAAGTCAATAAGGAATGAAACCGGATGGACCACCCGGCATCAACCTAGGCACCAGAAACAACAACGGCAAACCCAGCCCTGTCGAACCTGCAAAGTCCTCCTTACTAACATCCGGGGGCTTGTGCCAAAGTTGGGAGAGCTGTTCCACAGACTAGTCAAGCAACAGCCTGACATAGTCATACTCACCGAATCATACCTTACAATGTCGCAGACACAGCCATCACTATCCCTGGGTATGCCCTGTCCCACCGGCAAGACCAGCAGAGGTGGCGGCACTGTGGTATACAGTCAAAAGGGAGTTGCCCTGAGAGTCCTCAACATCAGCTCCAGACGGTGGCAAGGGCGCAGAATATACTCTGGGTGGGGGACTTCAATGTCCATCACCAAGAGTGGCTCGGTAGCACCATTACTGACCGAGCTGGCCAAGAGCTAAAGGACATCGCTGCTAGACTGGGTCTGCGGCAGCTGAGAGGGAACCAATAAGTGGGAAAACATACTTGACATCGTCCTCTCCAATCTGCCTGCCACAGATGCATCTGTCCATGACAGTATTGGTAGGAATCCCGCTTTCACATTGAGGATACCCTCCATCATGTGTGGCACTACCACCGTGCTAAATGGGATAGATTTTGAACAGATCTAGCAATGCAAAACTGGGCATCCATGAGGCGCTGTGGGCCATCAGCAGCAGCAGAATTGTACTCAACCACAATCTGTAACCTCATGGCCCGGCCCCTCCCCCATTCTACCATTACCATCAAGCCTGGGGACCAACCCTCATTCAATGAAGAGTGCAGGAGGGCATGCCAGTAGCAGCACCAGGCATACCTCAAAATGGGGTGTCAACCTGGTGAAGCTACAACCCAGGACTACTTGCATGCTAAACTGCATAAGCAGTATTCGATAGACAGAGCTATGTGATCCCATAACCAACGGATCAGATCTAAGCCCTGCAGTCCTGCCGCATCCAGTTGTGAAAGGTGGTGGACAATTAAATAACTAACTGGAGGAGTTGGCTCCACCAATATCCCCATCCTCAATGATGGGGGAGCCCAGCAGATCTGTGCAAAAGATAAGGCTGAAGCATTTGCAACAATCTTCAGCCAGAAGTGCCGAGTTGATGATCCATCTCGATCTCCTCCTGAAGTACCCAGCATCACATATGCCAGACTTCAGCCAATTCAATTCACTCCAACTGAAGGCACTGGATACTGCAAAGGCTATGGGCCCTGTCAACATTCCGGCAATAATACTGAAGACCTGTGCTCCAGGACTTGCCAAGCTGTTCCAGTACAGCTACAACACTGGCATCTACCCAGCAATGATGAAAATCGCCCAGGTATGTCCTGCACACAAAAAGCAGGTCAAATCCAAACCGGCCGATTACCGCCCCATCAGGCTACTCTCAATCATCAGTAAAGTGATGGAAGGTGTCGTCGACAGTGCTATCAAGCGGCACGCTTAGCAATAACATGCTCACTGATGCTCAGTTTGGGTTCCGCCAGGGCCACTCAGCTCCAGAGCTCATTACAACCTTGGTTCAAACATGGACAAAAGAGCTGAACTCAAGAGGTGAGGTGAGAGTGACTGCCCTTGACATCAAGGCAGCATTTGACCGAGTATGGCATCAAGGAACCCTTGCAAAACTGGGGTCAATAGGAATCAGGGGGAAAACTCTCCACTGGTTGGAGTCATGCCTAGCGCTAAGGAAGATGGTATGGTTGTTGGAGGTCAATCATCTCAGCTCCAGGACAGCACTGCAGAAGTTCCTCAGGGTACTGTCCTAGGCCCAACCATCTTCAGCTGCTTCATCAATGACCTTCCTTCAATCATAAGGTCAGAAGTGGGGATGTTCGCTGATAATTGCACAATGTTCCGCATCATTCACGACTCCTCAGATACTGAAGTAGACCGTGCAGAAATGCAGCAAGACCTGGACAATATCCAGGCTTGGGCTGATAAGTGGCAAGTAACATTCGCGCCACACAAGTGCCAGGCAATGACCATCTTCACCAAGAGAGAATCTAATCATTTCCCCTTGACATTCAATGGCATTACCATCTCTGAATCCCCCACTATCAACATGCTAGGTGTTACCACTGACCAGAAACTGAACTGGAGTAGCCATATAAATACCATGACTACATGAGAATGTTAGAGGCTGAGATTCCTGTGGCAAGTACCTCACCTTCTGACTCCCCAAAGCCTGTCCACCATTTACAAAGGCACAAGTCTGGAGTGTGATGGAATACTCAGCACTTGTCTGGATGGGTGCAGCTCCAACAGCACTCAAGAAGCTCGACACCATCCAGGACAAAGCAGCCCGATTGATTGGCACACCATCCACAAACATTCACTCCCTCCACCACTGATGCACAGTGGCAGCAGTGTGTACCATCTACAAGATGCACTGCAGCAACGCACCAAGGCTCCTTAGACAGCACCTTCCAAACCCGCGACCTCTACCACCTAGAAGGACAAGGGTAGCAATTGCATGGGAACACCACCACCTGCAAGTTCCCTCCAAGCCATACACCATCCTGACATGGAATTATATCGTTGTTTCTTCACTGTTGCTGGATCAAAACCCTGGAACTCCCTTCCTAACAGCACTGTTGGCGTACCTACCCCACATGGACTGCAGCGCTTCAAGAAGGCAGCTCACCACAACTTTCTCAAGGGCAATTAGGGATGGGCAATAAATGCTGTCCTAACCAGTGATGCCCATATCCCATGAATGAATAAAAAAAATATTGGCTAATTGGACAAGGGATAACTCCCCTGCTCTACCTTGAAATAGTACCATGGGATCTTTTAAGATTACCAAGTCTAGGTTGATACTCCAGATGAGATGAGGCCCTGGCTGCTAAGAGAGCAGCCAGGGCCTCATCTCATCTGAGAAACAGCATCTTCAACGATGGACTATTTCCCTGGAGTATCAACCTAGACTTGGACCCACAATCTTCCTAAGCTAGATACAAGTGTTCTATCACTGAGACACATCTGACACAAGTCTGCTATCAATCAGGGTCATTGCTGTATCTTCATTTACTTGGAGAGGGCAGACAATTATTTGTGCTCATCAAAGTATCAGTGTTGGGGAGTGAAACATTCTCCATTTGTAGTACCTAAAGTCACTATCATGTGTGGTACCAACAGACACATACAAATGTTGCATTTATTTCTTATCCGTCTTTTGGATGAGTCATTAAAGTTGGGCCCTGTCTGCCTCTCAGGTGGATGTAGAAGATTCTGTGGTACAACTTTGGAGAAGAGCAGGGGAGTTATCCCTGCTGCATTGGGTCAATATTTATCCTTCCACCAACATTAGTAAAATAGATCATCTGATCAATATCACATTGCTGCGTTTGGGAACTTGCTACAAATTGGCCACCAGGTTTCCGACATTACGACAGTGACTACACTTCAGAACATGTCGTGAGGTCATGAAAGGCACTGTGTAAATGCAAATCCTTTTTTTCCTTACGCGGCTGGGTCTGAGGCTGGGGTGCTATTTTACTCTGCATCTGACAGATTATCTTAATTTCTTCAGCAATGTGAACTCCAACAATTGAAGTTTTAAAAATTAATGTGAATTCCGAATTAAAAATCTTCACTGAAGGTAACTTGGGAGTTGAAAACAACTTGGCCTGTTTAACATCGCCACTCACTGACCTTAAAACCAATAGATTTACACTCTTTTAATATAACAGTTTGCTGAATAAACACAACATATAAACAAATAATTTCTGCAAGGACTGATGAAAGCTTGAGTCTACATTGGTGCAAAGCCTTTTGGTATTGTGAAGTTGAACCCTCTTTGTCATTTTCATTAGGTTTGCACTTACAGCCAAAACCACAAGCCTGTGGAACGGGAATGAGGGAGAAACGGTCAATGTCCAATACAAAGATTGCACCGCTGGCTTCTGTCGAGCCCCCATGGCTAGCCATTGCCAAGAAGAAGGCCAAGGCATGGAGTGACCTGCCTCAGACTGTCCAGTAGAACCCCATCTCCAAAATAAGACTTTACGAGAAGATTGCTCTTCAAAGTATTTCTGATACCCCAAATATGACTGTCTTCAACAGTGTTACTGAGATTGCTGTCGTGTAAACTGCAGCCGAAAAATGATTGTTGGAGATATTTAGTGGACAAACAAACACCAAAGTGTTGAAATTAGTCTTGAACAGTGGTGCTAGTCTGGCAGCATCATATGGGCTGTTTTTTAACTCCACACCCGATATTCAATTCCAGTGATGCATATTTGAGGGTGTGTATAACAGCTGGCCGATGTAATCCCACCAGTTTTGCATCCAGACCTAAATCCAATTTCACCCACAAAGTGCATTCCTATGGCGTTCCCCTGTTCACTGTTCTCATGCATGCTTTAAACAACTGTAAATAGTTTGACATTTCTGCTAATGGACCTTGGCGGAGGAATGACATACTCAGCTAATGTCACCAAAAGTAATGTTTAGGCTAATAACTCTAATTGTCAATTTTCATATCTAGATAGTTCCTTATTTCCTAATTATTTTAGACTTGGCTGTCCCAGTGATTTAAATATGTAATCTCTTAGTTGTTTATTGGAATAGCTGGGTATCATCGTTGATAAACGTGCAATGGCAGACTCTGTTCACTTCGAGAATGAACTGTAAGCGCAGCATAAAAGCTGCAATTCCAAGCACAACAATAGTTCCATTGGCAGCTGGAACTATTTAGAAAAAGGTTTGATCTATGAACTGATCAGGAAGCTGACTGCCATCTCAATGGCTTGGGCTTGCTCTTTCACCTCTGTGACCTGGGTTCAAATCAAGTCCAGATTGATGGAAAGAAAGTTTCCACTGTCTCCCGCAAAATGCATTTGAACATCTAAAGTTGGCTTTAATTGACTCATGCTATCACAGAGGCCACAGAATGACAGATGTCGTAGCAGGCATGCTCTTCTGAGACACGTTGTCAGGACGCACTAAAATAAAGATTTAACTCACATCCAAAGGAAATCTTTGAGCCACAACTACTGGGCTAAGATCGGTGCAACTGTAACAGCCAAAAATTGAAATCTTGAGAAAAGAGAGGAGAATCCCCCACTCTTTAAACATCTCAATTGAGTTAAGAGGAACTGTGGAAGTTTACAGCACAGAAGGAGGCCATTCAGCACATTGTATCAGTGCAATCTGTTTGCTAGAGCAATCCAAAACTAATCCGACAACCTCGCACTCTGCTAATAGCCTTGTATCTTTCTCTGCTTCGAATATTTATCCAGTTTTCCCTTAATACAAGCGTTGGTCACTGCCTCAACTATTCCCTGTGGCATTCCATGCTCCAACAACGCTCTACATAAAAACATTACTCCTAGCCATCCTCTTCACTCTTTTAGTGACAGTTTAAAATTGATGATCATCTCATCTCTGTAAGAGTCTTGCCCTATTCACTGTATCAAAACCCTTTGTAATGTTTAGACAGCCCAGAGGTTCAACAGTTTGAGAGTGTCCTAGATATAAATTCCATGCAGTGTGTCAAACCAAAGTCACACAGGCTATTTTCTGCAAGGAGTTTGACTCTTACTCTGGAGTTGGTTTGGGCCCTGATTAACTGTGCCAGTTTGCGGTCAATGCATTTCCGAAATCACTCCATCCTGAGGCTAAACATGCATGTTAAGTGCACCCAAAACCATGCCAGATCTGACCCTGGGAGTGCCCAAAATGGAAAGTGCTTCACTCCCCAACACCTTCATTCTTTTAGCACACATCAGAAAAATCAGTAACAGATTACAAACTGTAGGAGTTATGGATTCATACATGTTCTGATAAAGGTGCAACCAAATTTCAAAGTATTTCCAACTGTTTTGCTGAATATATTTAGAGTTGATAACAAATTAAATCACAAAATATAATGATACTGCTGTCTGCAGCATTCAGTTCTGCTGTTTTCGATGTCCTTAATGCAGAGTCTAACGTTTGTACTGGAAGAATTTCTTATCAGTGAATCCAGATCTGCACAAGGACTCAACAGTTCAGTTTTGTGTCCGTACATTGTGCTAGTTATAACACTGACTCCCACATTCTATTGCTTTGTGGCATTCATGTGTTATTTTACATCTTTCACCTTACTGGCTGCCAATGGGAAAGCTTAGGAATTTTCTTTTATGCAGAGGGTTAGGAACTTAGGAAGACTAGGAACAGGAGGAGACCATTCAGCCCCTCAGGCCTGTTCCACCACTCAATTAGATCATGACTGATCTTCACCACAACGCCTGCCTTTGCTCCGTATCCATTGATACCCTTACCTGACAAAAATCGATCTCAGTCTTGAAAGCTCCAATTGTTCCCCAGCATCCACAGATTTTTTTTTGAGGAGTTGGGGCTTGATTCCAGTCATCATGTTGAGGAATGAGGTTTGTTAGAACTTGCAGTGCACAGAAACAGTATTGGAAGCAGAATCCACAATAGCTTTGAAAATGGAAGTGGATAAATATTTGAAGGGGAAAATTTTGAGGGGGGATTAGAGTCGGAGACTAAATGGATAGCTTAAGAATGCTGGCACAGGCATGATGGGCCTAATGGCCTCCTTCTATGCTGTACAATTCTACGATTTGATAAGACAAAGGAAACATGTTTTGCTCACCAGTCATCAAACTGAATCGTTTTTGTAATAAATTCATGGTATGTGGGCGTCACTGGCAAGGCCAGCATTTTATTGCCCATTCCTAGTTGCCTTGAGAAGGTGGTGGTGAGCTACCTTCTTGAACCACTGCATTCCATATGGTGTAGGTACATCCACAGTGCTGTTAGGGAGGGAATACCAGGATTTTGACCCAGCAACAGTGAAGGAATGGCAATATAGTTCCAAGTCAGGATGGTGTGTGGCTTGGAGGGGAACTTGCAGGTGGTGGTGTTCCCATGCATCTGCTACCATTGTCCTTCTAGGTGCTAGAGGTCGCAGGTTTGGGAGGTGCTGTTGTAGGAGCCTTGGTGAGTTGCTGTAGTGCATCTTGTAGTTGATATGCCCTGCTGCCACTGTGCGCTGTGGTAGAGGGAGTGGATGTTAAAGCTGTCAATCAAATGAGCTGATTTGTCCTGGATGGTGTTCAGCTTCTTCAGTGCTGTTGGAGCTGCACCCATCCTGGCATCTGAACAAGTTTTGATGATAAGCAAGCACTTTCATTACACACATACAGAATAAACTAGAAGCCTTACAAAGTCATTACTTTAACTGAAAATTGAAGCAACCTAGTTCAGCAAGACCATTCTGATGAAAGGTCAGCAACCTGAAATGTTAACTCCCTGCAGAGATGCCACCTGAACTGCTGAGTATTTCCAACATTTTCTGTCTTTATTTTAGCAAGTCCCCATTACTGTCTCCACATTAAACCAAAATTAGTTATCATTTAACATGGGCTGTCGCCCCTGGTTCTTAACAATCCGATGCTTCCAGCAAGGAACAGCACTCGGAGATTTAAGGAACTCACCACAATCTTACCTCCCTTCGAGCAGCGGTCCTTGCTGCAATAAATTCATCTCCCAGTGTCGCTCAGGCCCAGGCTATCGCTTCACATAGCTGTGCCCCCCCAGCTGTTTTACTTGCTGAGTAAACAACTGAGCAACAACAAGACAAAAATAACGTTCCCCGTTATCGTTGAGCTTGTTCATCGTGCACATTGTCAGTGGTTAACCAATTGGTTTGCAAAATGAGAGGGCAGGAAGGGTAAGTAAAATTTATTGTTGCTTCATGGAGCAGGCTATAATGCAGCTCGTAGCCAATCCCTGGTATTTATTTATTGCAGTATACTTATTTTATGTTGAAACTCTATTTTCAATCATATTCAATAAAACCTTTTTCACATATAAGCTTGAACATTTCCCATTGCTTTCCAGAGAATTAATCGCTTTTCTCAGTTGCGATCTGTATGGTGATGCACAATCCATAACAGAACCAGGTATCCCTCCAACCCCTCAATGCACTTGGATAAACAAGTTCAAACTGCTGAATGTACTGATCTTTGAATCTCCGCGGTTTGAGCAAGTAACTACACTGGGCGATGTAGAATGGAGCCACACGGGCCAGACTTGACCAGCTGTCCTGTATTGAGTCAGCGGACTCCACATAGAGGGTATTATAATTTATTTCGGAGCCCCTAGGCGAGGAATGGAGGTGATGGGGGGAGGGATGGTGGGTGGTGGGGGAGAGTTATTGGGCTCATGCTTCTGATTTACCATCCAGTGACCTGTGTTGAAAATGGCACATGGGTGAAGAAAGGCTATTGTTTACTTGAAACACCCCAAAGTGACTGACATTCAAATCTAGCATTTCTGGTCACAGCTCCTTTAATCGGATGTTAACCTACACATTGTAAATGGATGCTCCTCCTGACCCCACAGAAATCTTCCCACCCGCTGTTGGTCCCTCAGTGCCCAACCCACATGATAGTCCCTCCGCTCCCCTTTTAACATCCAACCTACAGTTCACCTGCTGAATTTCCCACCCTCTCCCCCCTTCCCACTGCCTCTGCCATCTGCTTGATGAGCTACACATGAGCTTGGCTCAAAACACAGCATCAAAATGGTTTGGGCTTCTTGCCAAGGATGGGGCAGTGCAATGGCTCCTCCCCCATGGTTCTACTTCATGTCCACTTGTAATAAACATTGGTTCTGTGGTCCTATAGAGCTATACCAGAGAGTAAATGGTTAGATAAAAGTCTATCCAAATTTTAAATTAAACCATTCCACACAATTTTGAACTTTAGGACTGGGGTCAGAAGATTCTTCACATACAAAGAGTGATCAATATTGGGGATGGATTTCTGGGCAGGGTGGTGAAGCTCTTATCTGGGGAATCCTTCATGAAACAACTAGATGTTGCAACTGAGGGGGAGAATTGGGTTGTGCTGGACAAATCTATTAATCTGTGCTGAGGGAGGCCCATGTTCGCATCTTGTGACCTGGTGAGCTAGGTTTGGGAGGTAACAATGGAGATTGATGAAGATTCAACCATCCTCGGTGGAGATGAGGAATTGGATCTTCATTGAATAATCACAAGAAATCACTGTTGCTGATATGAACAGACAAATACTTAATAGCTTGGAGTTTCTGCTCAGTGGTGCTGGTTTTTAGAGTAATTTGCCCAAAATCGGCATAACCGACATGAAAAATCATGGAATTTTAAGTGTAAATTTCATCCAGTGCATATCAGGCTTCTACGATCTTTTGTGCTGGTTTAAAAAATATTGCACTAGAAGACAACCCCATCAATCAAACTGGTTACGCCCCCAGACTGAAATAATCACTATTTGGAGTTTCCGCTAAGTGTGGTGGTTTACAGGCCTTTGAGGAGGTTCTAAAAATTAAGCTGTTGGGCACAAACACGTGACCTCTACCACTTAGAACAAGGGTAGCAGATGCCTGGGAACACCACCACCTGCAAGCTCCCCATAGCATCATATACCATCCTGACGTCGAACTATAGCACCGTTACTTCATCGTCGCTGGGTCAAAATCCTGGAACTCCCTCCCTAACAACACTGAGGGTGTACCCACACCACATGGACTGCAGTAGTTCAAGAAGGTGGTTCACCACCATCTTCTCAAGAGCAATTAGGAATAGGCAATAAATGATGTTCCTGCCAGCGAGGGCCATATCGCATGAATGAATGAGAAAAGAGCTCTAATCGGCACGATTTAAAAGGTTTTGAATATAGTTTTATTTTTAAATTTGCTATCAGCTTGACTACTATACCCCAATATAACTAAGTAATGGTTCCCGATATGTTCTAAAAGTCATTTTCATCAATGTTCCCTCTAAAATTACACTGTTGCACGTGGGCAGCTTTTTCATTGCAAGGTCCATTTAGCATTTTTTAATGCGGTCACGTGTGCAATATTTAAATGGAACAAGGCTTGCGTAGTACCTTCCAGGCTGATATGTGGCCGTGCACATGCACAGCTTAATGGGAGCATTGTTAATCACAGGTAGTGGACTGACCCTGTGATTAAAACTGCTCATTTTACATGATAAACTCATTTTCAGCCGTATTAATCAAACTGCACCAGGTTACCACTCTTAAATATATCAATAGATATTTATTACTGCAAAGAAAGAGAACAATTTTTATGTTCTATTATGCTGCCTAATTGCACTGGTTCATGGATGATTTTATGTTTGTGATGATGCAACTGAATTTTAGCAGAAACTTGAACTGTAACCTAACAAGTGCATTTTGCGTTCAAAGTGGAAACTCTACCCTTATGAAGAGTTTTGTCGACAAATATCAGCCATAATTTCCAGCCTTACAGCTGTAACAGAATGTCCTGCTACTGGAATAAAATATGTGGAAACCTCGTCCACAATAACTCAACAACTTGTCTAACACTGCCCCTATGTGGATACTGTCATCGTGACTTAAATCCAATTACCAATACCACAACTCAGAAAATAATATCTCTCCTTTGTAAGTCATATAAATTGTTACATTTTTAACAGCAGAATATAATTAATTATATTTTAAAATAATAACGGGGGTTCCATAGGATTCCATGGATGTTCCCGGAAGTCCAAAAGGCATCTACAAGTAGGCATAATGATGCAGTAGCGGTGTGTTCCATTATTGAAACATAATTGTCCCAGGAAATAATGCAGTATCTGAATTATGTTATTAGGTGTCAGTTGTGGCTCAGTGGTGGCCTAAATATATGGTTAAAACAGGGAAATACCGGCCAGTTAGCCTGACATCAGTTGTTCACAAAGTTTTGCAATCTATTATCAAGGAAGTCTTAACAATGCACTTAGAAAAATCATAACATGATCAGGCAAAGTCAACATGGTTTTATGAAAGGAAAATCACGTTTGACAAACTTATTAGAATTCTTTGAGGATGTAACTAGTCGGGTAGATAAAGGGGAACCAGTAGCTGTAGCATACCTGGATTTCCAAAAGGCATTTGATAAGGTGCCACACAAAAGGTTAATAGGCAAGGTAAGGGTTCATGGAGTTGGGGGTAATATATTAGCATGGATAGAGGATTAGTTAATGTACAGGAAGCAAAGAGTAGGCATAAATGGAGCATTTTCAAGTTGGCAAGCTATGACTAGTAGAGTGCCTCAAGGATCAGTGCTGGGGCCTCAGCTATTTACAATGTATATTAATAATTTAGACAAAGAGACAGAGAGTAATATATCTAAGTTTGCTGATGATACAAAGCTAGGTTGGAATGCAAGCTGTGAGGAGGACACAGAGAGACTGCAAACAGATATTGTTACAAAAGGTTTAATTTTTCACTAAAATCTTAGACTTCTGTGTGTTTTTTTAAAAAACTGATAAAAATATTTTCAGTAGACTTGGGCACCTGTAAATAGCTGGAAATTTTGGATGTTGACTTTGTATGCAAAAATAGGGGAAGCAAGCTGTTTCAAGGAAACAGAAAGGGGTTTTGACCTCCCTTTGAGTGACAGAGAAGACAATGTGTCTGGACATGTGACCATATTCAGGAAGGTTTTTTTTCACTTTGGTCTTTTAAAAAACAGTGAGCTGGACAAGGAGCAGGCATTTGAAATCTTTGCTTTGACCTGCCTGGAGCAAGGGAGGAAGATCCTGAAAAGTGTTACCTCTCTCTGTAAAGGAATCCTACATCTCTTGAAAAGGAATCCTGCATTGGAAAGGTGGCACATTCCTATTACCTCCAGTCTCTGAAGAATTCTTGCATCCAGAGTGGTTCCTATTTTCTCCTGTGTTTTGGGACACCCTGGAACCTACAGAAAGCTTCTACTGCTAGACTGCTGTTTCTAAAAACTCAAGCAGACCAGTCGCTGCACCCCTGCCTGAAGACCTGTGTGATGCCAGCTGCAGACAAATTGCCTTGAATACCTACTCTTCAAAGACTGTTCATCAACCTCGCCTGGAGAGACGTCGAGTGGCATCCAACTATTTGACTCTAGGGACTACTCACCATACCAAAAACATCCTACCAGAACATGATAAACCCAATCATTTTTATTATTCCTTCTATTCCTAAGAAACAGCTGTAAACCAGAAACCCTTTTGCCCCGGTTAACCATTTTTTTAATGTATGTGTGTGTGCATGAGGGCTAAGGAACTAAGGAGTTTGCATATGTATAGATTTATCTCAGTAGTTAAAACCTATTATTTCTTTTGTAATAAATAGTTAATGTTGTTGTTGTTTAAAGAAACCTGGTTTGGCATGCTTTATTTTGAGGGACAAATAAGGTGTTTAAGTTGGCTATTCTTCAGTAGGTGGGAAACATTATTTTTGATATGCTATGACCTGTGGATTAGTGGGACTGAATTAACAGTGCATTACTCCTGTCTTGGTCGGTGCAATATAGACACGTTTAGTGAGAGGGCAACAAGATGGCAGATGGAGTATAATGTGGGTAAGTGTAAGGTTATTCATTTTGGTCATAAAAATAGAAAGCAGAATATTTTTTAAAAGGCATGAAACTTGTAAATGTTGGTGTTCAAAGGGACTTGGGTCTGCTTGTACAAGGAACGCATAAAGTTAGCATGTAGGTACAACAAGCAATTAGGAAGGCAAATGGCATGTTGGCTTTTATTGCAAGGAGATTGGAGTACAAGAATAAAGAAGTCTTGCTACAATTGTACAGGGCTTTGGTGAGACCAGACCTGGAATACTCGGTTGGATTTAATGGGCACGCCGGAAATGGGCTAGGAGGCAGGGGGTGGGGGCCCATAGAATTGCAATGGGAGGCATTAAGTGAGAGGTGTGGGGGAGGGGTGGGGTGGCCTCCGCCAGATGGGGAAGTTGCCAAGTAAAATGGGGTGACTTCCCTGTGGGCTTGATGGCGAACCCTCCTCCATGGGCAATCTGTGGCCCACAGAGGGCCCCGGCGGAAAACAACCCACCTCCCTGAACACCCTTCCCCCGACACGCAACGCCCACCCTCCCTCCCCCCTTCGCTGGGCTAGACCCGGCGACCCCATCTCACTTTCCTTGGGTCCAGGTCACCAGTGCTGGGCCTGGTTCTAAGGCCTCCTGCAGTACCAGCAGTGGTCACCACTCCTAGTGGCGCTGCCGATACTACTGAGCTGCCGGCACTCTAACTGGCTGGCAGTTCCTGGTGGCGGGATCCCCTTCTTTAAATAGATGGGCATCCCGGCGCTGGGTTGTTAATTGCCCGAACTCTATTAAATAGAGCCAGGTGGCTCCAAATGGCCGAGGTGGGGGTGGCACCACCTTTTTGGCCCGGCGCCATGAGCTATGAATAACGTGAACTAAATCCTGCTCACTGTGTGCAGTCTTGGCCTCCATATTTAAGGAAGGATATACGTGCATTGGAGACAATACTGCAAAGGTTCACTAGATTGGTCCCTGGGATGAGAGGGTTGTCCTACGATGAGAAGCCAAGTAAAGTGGGTCTATACTCTCTGAAGGTTAGAAGAATCAGAGGTGATCGCTTTGAAACATACAAGATTCTGAACAGTCTTGAGAGGGTAGACACTAAGAGGTCGTTTCCACTGGCTGGGGAATCTAAAACATGGGGGTCGAACATTTAGGACTGAGATGAGGAGAAATTTCTTCACTCAAAGGGCTGTGAATCATTGGAATTCTCTAGTGGATGCTCCACCATTGAATATATTTAAGGCTGCGATAGATTTTTGGTCTCTCATGGAATCATGGAACATGGTGAGCAGGCGGGAAAGTTGAGTTGAAGCCCAAGATCAACCATGGTCATATTGAATGGAAGGGCAGGCTTGATGGGCTGTGTGGTCTACTCCTGCTCCTATTTCTTTTGTTCATCCTGCTATATACAACAGCAGTGTCAAAATATAGGATAAACAATTACTATCAATATTCCACCTGCTGTATGCAGGACCACACAGAAGACTTGAAATGGCACTCTTGCACCTCTGAGTCAGATAATTGTGGGTTCAAGCCCCATTCCAGAGACTCGAGCATAAAATTCTAGGCTGACACTCCCAGTGCTGCACTGTCAGAGGTGCCATCTTTTAAAAGTAGTCATTAAACCTTGGCCCCGTTTGCCCTCTCAGGTGAACATAAAAGTTCCCATGGCACTATTTCAAAGAAGAGCAGGGGAGTTCTTCCCAGTGTCCTGGCCAACATTCATCCCTCAACCAACATCATTGGAACAAATTATCTTGTCATTATCACGTTGCTATTTGTGGGATCTTCCTGTGTTCAAATTGGCTGTCCCATTTCCTACATTAAAACAGTGACTACACTTCATAAGTACTTCATTGGTTGTGAAGTGCTTAGGGACTTTGTGAAAGGCACTATATAAATGCAAGCTCTTTCTTAGATGTGTTGCACCATAATTTATCCTTGATAGTTAAGTCTAAACTATTTCACTTCAGTGCTATTAAGCACTATATCTTACAGCATAAGATTCCATACAGAAGAAAGATGCTTCCTGTACCTCCCCACACAGGGACTAACATGTCCTCCCTGTTCGTCTTTACAATGTTATAATATAACACTATGACAATTTAACACTGATGAAGTGCACAACAATGCAATGCAGCAGCAGAAGTGCCCTCCAGTGGTTTGCATGAATTGTTTACTTATCAAGTGCAGAAGTCATCTAGCTACATGTGTACTGAGCACATGTTTGCCATCTAACCTTTCAGAACAAAGTTCCTCCAAATATTCTTTCCTCAAGGAATGTTGTTTTATTAAAATTACCATTCAGAGGCTGTTCCTTTTTCATAAAAACTTACAGCACAGAAGGAGGCCATTCAGCCTATTGTGCCTATGGCAGCTCTATGAAAGAACTCTCCAATTAGTCCCATTCCTAATATATTTCCCCATACCCCTGAATTCTTTTCCTTTTCAAGTATACACATCCAAGACTTTTCAATGTCGCAATTATTTTTATAAAGCCCTCAAGCTCTACAAGCCTGGATCAACTAATTCATGATTTGACCTCCACGTGAGAGAATTTAGCTTCTGTTGTAAGAAACAGGCTTTTATGTTCTATTGATGTGCAGACAGTCACTCAAAACAGCAGAGTTTCAAGCTTAAACCGACCAGAGACAATGCTAAATTCAAACAAGTTTATAGAAAGTAATTTCTGTTACAACAGCAGCTTCTTTCAGAATTTTAGACAAACAGTAATCCGTAAATTTATTTCATTGAAAACAAGCAACTTTCAGACATTAGGGAATTGCCAGGCACAAGCGTTAGGGTCAAACAAAGTGAGATTACTCACAGACGCAATTAAGGATGTGCATTCAAGTCCCACTCCAGAGACTTGAGCACAAAATCTAAGCTGACACTTCAGTGCAGTAGTGAGAGAGTCCTGCACAGTCAGAGGTGCTGTTAAACTGAGGCCTCATCTGCTGCCAGTAAAGATCCCACAGCACTATTTAGAAGAGCTGTAAAACACTTAGGGATGTTCAACTAAAGTTTTACAAACAGCAACATCACCTAAGCTAGCAGATGGGACCTTAGTTTAATGTCTCATCCCAATTAGCTGTACTGAACAAGCACTGCACTATTGGTGGTGCCATTTCTCAGATGTGACTTTAATCCATGGTCATGTTGGCTATCTCCGCCTCCCATCCAAAACAGAGTACCTCCAATAGTGCAGCACTCTGTCAGTACAGCACTGGAGTGACAGCCAAGATTGTGTGCAGGACTGGGCTGTGAATCCATCACCTTCTGATACAGAGTGCTGCCCACTGAGCCATGCAAGTTCAATCCTTTTCATGCTTCATTTTTTTCTTATTTCTCCCTTTTACTTGCCATCTATATTGTAAAATGAGCTTTGTTTCGATCTTTTTTAAGTCAGAAACTCCCTGGTACAACACCGAAGTTTCCAACTTGGTGATAGCCACTGATTCCTTTGCCATTTTAGTAATAACTATGGTTACGAAGTATTTCCCAGAGAGGTTTGGTCTCTTACCTTTCTGAAAATGATGGAAGACTAACTATCTGTCACCCTGTGGGATATTCCTGATTTGGCCCCATGAAGTTGTCATCCTCGAAAGATGTAAACAACATCTTTCAAGTTGATGTGTTTCCACTGTAGCAAAAATTGTGTCTTTAGACCACTTTAAACTAAAACCCTGGAGCTGGCATTTGGGTCTATGAAATGTGTTGTGAATAAGGCAGGTACATAGTTAAAAATGCTCTGAGATCCTACAGACATCTTTTTTGGTATTTTACACTTTGATAGACAAAGAATCGTAAAGTCCCACCAAGATGTGAGAATGAACAGTGCTGATTATGGATGTCATTGGAAAGAACTATCTATGACAGAAAATAATAATGTACATAAATATATTAAAATTTAACAACACTTAATCCCATCCTTTATTTCTCTTAATTTTCAGGAAAAGTTCATTTCAGTTTTGTGCTTACAAAGATTCACTCTTCACTTGTTTTCGGCAATTTAATTCTTGCTTTACTTTCGGACCAGATTGTTATAAGAATATAAGAACATAAGAAATGGGAGCAAGGGTTGACCATTCGGCCCTTTGAGCCTACTCCAACAGTCAATAAGATCATGACTGATCTACCTTAACTCACTATCCCCCCCGATCCCCTTATCCCATGATTCCCTTGGTTTCCAAATATCTGTCAAGCTCCGTCCGACTTGAACATACTCAACGGCTGAGTCTCCACAGCTCTCTGGGGTACAGAATTCCAAAAATTCACAATCATTTGAATGAAGAAGTCGCTCCTTATCTCAGTAGTAAATGCCAACCCCATTTTCTGAGATTGTGACCCTTAGTTCCAGACTCTCCAGCCAGGGGAAATATATTCTTAGCGTCTACATGCAGGCACACGCACTGAGGAACGGATAGGTCAGATTGTGTCATCCAAGTTCTGTTTTCAGTGAAAATGATGGTAATTCACATAATATCAACAAGAAATACTTGAATTTATAAAACACCTTTCATGACCTCAGGATGTCCCAAAGCACTTTACAGACAATGAAGTATTTCTGAAATGTAGTCACTGTTGTAATCAAGGTTTCATTACATTTATTTTTTATCTGAGAATACAGTTGTAAATTGGCAGTAAAGACTTTTAATTCATGCACTGTGCACTTTGAGCTATCAAGTACCTGCCTCCACTCCATTGGCATCGGTTGGATGGCAAAAATGTAAATTACTATCATGCATCAGAGTTCTTCTGCAGCTTACTCCAAAGTTGTTGTAATGTATCATATTATTTTCCAGACTAAATTTTAAAAGGATTGTGTTCACCAACCAGAAGGGGTTGAGCTCTCCTGTAAACTGAATTTCTACTCTATCTTTGAGACACACGGAGCAGAATGAGCGCTGATATAATTAAAAACTGTTCAAGCAATCCAGAAATGGCTTTAGATTAAAAATAGAAAACCAGTTTGAGATGGAAAAAGCTGAACAAAAGACAACTGTAAGAGAAACAGCTTTAGGAAGACGCAGGTAACACACAGGCAGTGAACAATGCAGGGGCCGAATCAGATGCTAAAAGTGTGATCCAGATCAACAAATTAAAACCCAAAGGCAGATTTTAACTGGGAGAAGGAGTTGTAGGTGTGAGGGCTGCATAACCGGTCCTTCCCCCCCACCACAACGATCAAAATCATGTGAGGTGTAGCAACTCCCTAGCCCCCTTTACACATCCAAATTCAGTGAGAACGGTGTCGCTGTCAGTGGACGGGAGTCAAAATTACTGGGGTGAGGTGTCCACTGGGGACCATGGAAAAGGTCCACAGCCAGATTATTATGGTTTATCTTCCACCAGTAGTCCCATCATATCAATGACGGATAGGGCCCATCCCCAATCACTTGTGTCACTCTTCACCCACATCCCCATGTTAGAGCAATTGGGAGGGGCATCAACATAAAGAGACTTGAAGACAAGGATGAGAATTTTAAATTTGAAGTGTTGCTGGACCAGAAGCCGATGTTGGTCAGTGAGTACAGCGATGGAGCAGTTAGCTGTGGCTGAATGGGTCACACTCTCACCTCTAAGTCTAAAGCCTGTGGGTCCTAGTTTGCACTCCAGAGTCTTGAGCACATAACCCAGGCTGACACTCCACTGCAGTACTGAGGGAGTACTACACTGTCAGAGATACCCTCTTTGATATAAAACATTAAACTGGGCCCTGTTTGACCTCTTAGATAGGCATAAAACGTCCAATGGCACTATTTTAAGACGAGCAAGGGAG
Source organism: Heterodontus francisci (assembly GCF_036365525.1). Classification (NCBI taxonomy): domain Eukaryota; kingdom Metazoa; phylum Chordata; class Chondrichthyes; order Heterodontiformes; family Heterodontidae; genus Heterodontus; species Heterodontus francisci. The sequence goes on from NC_090385.1 coordinate 13,352,553, forward strand.
CTCTCCCCTGAGATCTGGCTAATATTTATCCCTCAACCAACATCATGAAAAGACAGATAATCTTGTCATTATTACTTTGCTGTTTGTGGGAGCTTGCTGTGCACAAATTGGTGCCTTGTTGCCTACATACTAACAGTATCTCCACTTTAAAAATACTTCATTGGCTGTAAAGTGCTTTGTTAATCCTGTGGTTGTGAAAGGCACTATGTAAATGCTAGTTCTATCTTTAGCTAATTGGGCCCAGGCCCAGGAAAGCAGCAACCTCATTTTCACACTCAAAGCACACCTTTAAAATGTGATGCCTCTTGTCTGGGTCAATGATGCGAGTATTTCTTCTCCAGGGATAATACGAATGGAATACAGAGGCTGTTGAACTGGTGAAATGATTTAAAATAAATCAAAAACAAAAGTGATTTTGCTTAGAAGCGAAATGCAAAGATGAAATGTTACATCTTCTGATTACAACACCATGAAAGAAGCATGAACTCAGATGCAGTAACCATCCCCATCACAACAGAACTGATGAGAGCTGTGTTAGATGGAAATAGCAATCTGCTGCTGTTCAATTTCTATCATGAAAGAGATCGCTAGCCAGTGAGAGAATCTGATAAGTACTGCTTCATCTTATTTTCTGAATTTAAAATCCCCATTTCATCTCTTTATTATTCAGTGGTTTCTTTCAATAAAAAGTTTTTGAACTTTACCATTTGCAAATAATCCTTAAAGAAAACTAACAATGTGGTTTATAAGCTGCTTTACGAACAGTCGCCTGGGTTACCTGTAAAATTCATCTTTTGGATGAAATGTTAAACCAAGGCACTGTCTGTCCAAGCACTGTTTGAAGTAGAGCAGGGGTGTTCTCCCTAGTCTCCCAGTCAAAGCTGACCCCTCAACACACAGCATTAAAATAGATGATCTGGTCATTTGTTTTCTTGCTGTTTGTGGCATCTTGCTGTGCTTAAAATGGCTGCCGTATTACATTGCTCTAAAACAGTGGCAACACTTCAACAGTTGCCTACATACCAACAGTATCTCCACTTCAAAAATACTTCATTGGCTGTAAAGTGCTTTGGGAAGTTCTAAGGTTGTGAAAGATGCTATATAAATGCAAGTTTTATTTCAATGAGTTAGACCCCACTTGGAGTACAATGAGCAGTTCTGGGCACCACACCTTAGGTAGGATATATTGGCCTTGGAGGGAGTGCAACGTAGGTTTACAAGAATGATACCTGGACTACGGGGGTTAAATTACAAGGAGAGATTACACAAATTAGGCCTGTTTTTGCTAGAATTTAGAAGGTTAAGGAGTGATCTGATTGAAGTCTTCAAGATATTAACAGGAAAAGACAGGCTAGTTAAAGATAAACTATTTCCACTGGTTGGAGATTCTAAAACTAGGGGGCATAGTCTAAGAATTAGGACCAGACCGTTCAGGAGAGATGTTAGGAAGCACCTCTTCATGCAAAGGGTGGTAGAGGTTTGGAACTCTCTCCCACAAACAGCAGTTGAAGCTCGAACAGTTGTTAATTTTAAATCTGGGACAGATAGATTTTTGTTAAGCAAAGATATTAAGGGATATGGGCCAAAGACAGGTCTATGGAGTTAGGCTGCAGATCAGCCATGATCTCATTGAATGGCGGGACAGGCTCGAGGGGCTAAATGGTCTACTCCTGTTCCTATCTTCCTATGTTCCTATGTTCCTAGTCTTTGATAGGAAGCAAGTCTTGCATATTGATGGTGATTGTTGAGTCCTGTTTACCAATAAGGAATAATTGTAAAGAACATGAAAGGTGAAACTAAATTACCTTCTGAGTTGTTTAAATTCTAATATCTAAATATATATCATTGAGTGGTGGGATGCGGAACTCACTACCACAGAGAGTAGATGAGGTGAATAGTATAGATGCATTTCAGGGGATGTTAGATAAGTACATGAGGGAGAAGGGAATAGAGGGTTATGCTGATAGAGTTAGAGGAGGAATGATGGGAGGAGGCTTGAGTGGAGCATGAATGCTGGCATGGACTGGTTGGGCCGAATAGCCTGCTTCTGTGCTGTATAAACTATGTAATTCTATGTAATACCTGCCTTAGCTTAAAAGTGACCTCATCACTCAGTATCTGAATGAGGTAACTAGCTGAGCAATGACAAACATAAACACGGTGCATTGGTTGGAAAAAGATCGAGACTCTATTGTGGCCAGGTCTTAAACTTAGTAGCTCCCCCATCAATGTGGAGCATGAATGAAGGGGAGCAGAAGGAAAAATGTCAATCAGGGAGCTTCAACCAAAGTCCAGAATATAAACTGTGATCAGATGTAGGAACATAGGAATTGCTAGGTAAATAAGTTCAAGATTGGTCTAGTTCACCTTGAATTGTGGTGGTTTATAATCCTAGCCCCTTTGGGACTACCCGGATCAGGTGTGCTTCTCAAATGTTCACCCTAAATTTAAGATTAAGGTAGCCAAATCCTAAAGACACTTGAATGGGTCTAAAGGGTTGGTCTAACTCTTGCCAAAGGAAAGAAACAAACCATTAATATGGCTCTTTTTAGCAAGCTCCAGCCAGATTATAATGTTCCGGATATTGTAAGGGTCCAGGGGTCTCTCCTCAGTAATGTACCTCTTTACCTAAGAGTGTACAGAGATGTGGTTCATGAGTTGGTGATACAGAAGACTATATGAGACAATATAAGTTCAAAACTATATAGAAATTTATTAAAGAACTGGCATGCAATTTACCACTGGTGGGTTAATTAATTGCAACATTAACAGTTATTAGGCAAATAAGAAACACGATCCTATTTCTAGTAGAGAATCCAACTTATAAATCTAAATATTGTTACAGTAGAATATACTTAGAGCTAGTTAAGTAGGATATCCATCAATTATTTAAATAGCATGTACCATAAATCCCTGAGTAGTAAGAAACTATGGCCGGAATTTAACATTAAGGCGGTGGCCCCGCCCACTGGCTGAATCGTTGGAGGAGAGCCCGCCTTTGCCGGGTCTGGAAGCCATACTGCTGTTTGGTGTGGCCCAGGGCCTTAATTGGCCTCGGTTGGTTCTTCTGCCCCTCTGAGGCTGGAGGTCTCGCCTCCGAGAGCTGCTGGCCAATCAGAGGGTCGGCAGCTCTTCAGTCCCAGGAGAGCCACTGGGAGCATTGACCACTGCTGGGACTTTACCCAGCAAGAAGAGGATGATGGATGCAAGAGGTAAGTGCGAGTCTGGCCTCACGGTGGGGCTAGCAACTAAGTCCCGGTAAAAGGGCGGGGGGATGGGACAGATAGCAGGGCAAGAGGATGGCTCGTGCTGCTGGGGGTCCCGCCGTGGGGCACAGGGTGCCCAATGAGGAGGGACCCCCCCCAGCCCACAACAAAGCCGCCAAGTATTACTGGGCGGCCTCCTCAGGTGCTGAAGTGCTCGTTCGCTGCTGGTAAAATACCAGTGGCGGTGGGACGAGACCCTTGAGTGGCAATTAATTGGCAACTGAAGGGCCTCAATTGACCTGGGGTCGGGTGGGCAGGCGATTTGCCACTTCCCCCAGCACTGGTAAAATAGCAGTGGGGGCAGGTAGGTGATAGGTAACCCTCGCCTCCCACACGAGTTTACGCCCCCCATCACCTAGCCCATTCCCGGGGTGGGCGGGGGCATTAAAATCCTACCTATAGAGCTGGTGAAATGTCTCTGTCCCAGTTAAGAGGAGGATCATGCTCTCCTCGCTCTGATAGCCAACTGAATCCGCTCCAGTGATCGTAAGGGAATCTAAAAGCCTGATCTGAGGTTCCATTCTCCATAACCTTTCAACCCTTTACTAATTAAAAATCTGTCTATCTCTTCCTTAAATTTACCCAATGTCCTGGCATCCACCGCACTCTGGGGTAGTGAATTCCACAGACTCACGACCCTTTGAGAGAAGCAATTTTTCCTCATCTCTGTTTTAAATCTGCTACCCCTTATCCTAAAACTATGACCTCTCGTTCTAGATTGCCCCACCAGAGGAAACATCCTTTCTATGGCTACATTGTCAATCCCCTTAATCATCATATTTACCTCAATTAGATCTCCTCTCATTCTTCTAAACTCTAGAGAGTAAAGGCCTAAACTGCTCAATCTCTCTTCATAAGACAAACCCCTCATCCCTGGAATCAATCTAGTGAACCTCCTCTGAATTGCCTCCAATGCAACTACATCCCTCCGCAAGTAAGTGGACCAAAACTGTACGCAATACTCCAGGTCTCACCAATGCCTTGTACAGTTGCAGCAACACTTCGCTACTTGTATACTGTATTCATTTAGAAATAAATGCCAAAATTCCATTTGCCTTCCTTATTACCTGCTGCACCTGTATACTAGTTTTCTGCGATTCATGCACGAGGACACCCAGATCCCTCTGCACCGAAGCACTCTGAAGTTTCTCTCCATTTAAATAATAATTTGCCTTTCTATTCTTCTGACCAAAATGGATAGCCTCACACTTATCCACGTTAAACTCCATCTGCCAAATTTTGGCCCATTCACCTAACCTATCCACATCCATTTGTAAATTTCTTATTTCTTCATTGCAACTTACTATCCCACCTATTTTAGTGTCGTCTACAAATATGGCTATAGTACCTTCTATCCCTGCATCCAAGTCATTAATATAGATTGTAAATAGTTGGGGCCCGAGGACTGAACCCTGTGGCACCCCACTAATTACATCTTGCCAACCAGAAAACGATCCATTTAACCTGACTCTCTGTTTTCTGTTGGATAGCCAATCCTCTATCCAGGCTAATAAATTGCCCCTAACATAAGAACATAAGAACTAGGAGCAGGAGTAGGCAATTCAGCCCCTCGAACCTGCCCCGCCATTCAATACGGCCATGGCTGATCTCATCTTGGCCTCAAATCCACTTTCCTGCCCGTTCTCCATAACCCTTCAACCTATTTCTAATTAAAAATCTGTCTATCTCCTCCTTAAATTTACTCAATGTCCCGGCATCCACCGCACTCTGGGGTAGTGAATTCCACAGACTCACGACCCTTTGAGAGAAGCAATTTCTCCTCATCTCTGTTTTAAATCTGCTACCCCTTATCCTAAAACTATGACCTCTCGTTCTAGATTGCCCCACCAGAGGAAACATCCTCCCTATGGCTACTTTGTCAATTCCCTTAATCATCTAAAACTCCAAAGAGTAAAGGCCTAAACAGCTCAATCTCTCTTCATAAGACAAGCCCCCCCATCTCTGGAATCAATCTAGTGAACCTCCTCTAAACTGCCTGCAATGCAACTACATCCTTTCTCAAGTAAGGGGACCAAAACTGTATGCAATACTCCAGGTGCTGTCTCACCAATGTCCTGTACAGTTGCAGCTACACAACCCTACTTATATACTCTATTCCTTTAGCAATAAATGCCAAAATTCCATTTGCCTTCCTTATCACCTGCTGTACCTGCAAACTAGTTTTCTGCGATTCATGCACGAGGACACCCAGATTCCAGTGCACCGAAGCACTCTGAAGTTTCTCTCCATTTAGATAATAATTTGCCTTTCTATTCTTCCAACCAAAATGGATAACCTCACACTTATCCACATTAAAATCCATCTGCCAAATTTTGGTCCATTTATCTAATCTATCCATATCCATTTGTAGATTTCTTATTTCTTTATTGCAACTTACTATCCCAACTATTTTAGTGTCATCTGCAAATTTGGCTATCGTACCTTCTATCCCTGCATCCAAGTCATTTATGTAGATTGTAAATAGTTGGGGCCCGAGGACCGAATGCTGTGGCACCCCACTAGTTACATCTTGCCAACCAGAAAAAGACCCATTTAGCCTGACCCTCTGTTTTCTGTTGGATAGCCAATCCTCTATCCAAGCTAATAAATTGTCCCTAACCCCATGTGATCTTACCTTGTGTATTAACCTTTTGTCTGCACCTTATCAAATGCCTTCTGGAAGTCCAGATAAACTGCATCTACAGGATCCCCATTATCCACTTTGCTTGTTACATCTTCGAAGAACTCTAACAAATTAGTCAAACACGATTTACCCTTCATAAAACCATGCTGACTCTGATGATTGTGTTTTGATTTTCTAAATGTTCTGTTGTTACTTCCTTTATAATGGATTCTAACAATTTCCCAACGACAGATGTTAAACTAACTGGTCTATAGTTTCCTACTTTCTGCCTCCCTCCCTTTTTGAATAAGTGCGTTAAATTAGCATTTTTCCAATCCACTGGAACCTTTCCCGCATCCAGGGAATTTTGGAATATTATAACCAATGGATCCACTATCTCCGTTGCCATTTCCTTTAAGACCCTAGGATGTAGGCCATCAGGCCCTGGGGACTTGTCTGCCTTCAATCCCAATAGTTTGCTCAATACTTTTTCCCTAGTGATGATGATTGTTCTACGTTCCTCTCTTTCTATAACCTCTGCATTACCTTTTACTATTGGGATGGTACTAGTGTCCTCAGAAGTCTTCAGAAGAAGGAATTTTCCTCCACACAAGATCAGATGGCAGGTTGTTCAACCTTGCCCGTCTAAGAGCGAAGACCAAAGTACGGAAAGTCCTCATCAGGGAACTCCTCTTTGCTGATGATGCTGCATTAACATCCCACACTGAAGACTGTCTGCAGAGACTCATCGACAGGATTGCGGCTGCCTGCAACGAATTTGGCCTAACCATCAGCCTTAAGAAAACGAACATTATGGGACAGGACGTCAGAAATGCTCCATCCATCAATATCGGCGACCACGCTCTGGAAGTGATTCAAGAGTTCACCTACCTAGGCTCAACTATCACCAGTAACCTGTCTCTCGGTGCAGAAATCAACAAGCGCATGGGAAAGGCTTCCACTGCTATGTCCAGACTGGCCAAGAGGGTGTGGGAAAATGGCGCACTGACACGGAACTCAAAAGTCCAAGTGTGTCAAACCTATGTCCTCTGTACCTTGCTCTACAGCAGCGAGGCCTGGACAACGTATGTCAGCCAAGAGTGACATCTCAACTCATTCCATCTTCGCTGCCTCCGGAGAATCCTTGGCATCAGGTGGCAGGACCGTATCTCCAACACAGAAGTCCTCGAGGCGGCCAACATATATACACCCTATACACCCTACTGAGCCAGCATTGCTTGAGATGGCTTGGCCATGTGAGCCGCATGGAAGATGGTAGGATCCCCAAGGACACATTGTACAGCGAGCTCATCACTGGTATCAGACCCACCAGCCGTCCATGTCTCCGCTTTAAGGGCATCTGCAAATGCAACATGAAGTCATTGATCACAAGTTGTGGGAGTCAGTTGCCAGTGATCGCCAGAGGTGGCAGACAGCCATAAAGGCGGTGCTAAAGTGTGGCGAGTCGAAGAGACTTAGCAGTTGGCAGGAAAAAGACAGAAGCGCAAGGAGGGAGCCAACTGTGTAACAGCCCCAACAACCAATTTTATCTGCAGCGCCTGTGGAAGAGTCTGTCACTTTAGAATTGGCCTTTATAGCCACTCCAGGCGCTGTTTAACAAACCACCGACCACCGACCACCTCCAGGCGCTTACCCATTGTTTCTTGAGACAAGGAGGCCAAAGAAGAAGGAACTATTGTCCTCCACCGTGAAAACTGAGGCAAAATACTGATTTAGTGTCCCCGCCATTTCTGTGTTCCCCACTACGATCTCCCCAGTCACATCCTCCAAGGGATCAGCATTCACTTTAGCTACTCTCTTCCCTTTTATATGCTTATAGAAGCTTTTGCTATCTGTTTTTATATTTTGCGCTAGTTTTCTTTAATAATTTACCTTTGCTCTTTTTATTACTTTTTTAGTAACCTTTTGTTGATCTTTAAAAGTTTCCCAATCTTCCAGTCTGCCACTGGCCTTTGCAATATGGTATGCCTTAGTTTTTGTCTATAGGTTATCTTTAACTTCCTTGCTTAGTCATGGATGTCTTTTCCCCCTCTTACAATCTTTCTTCCTCTTTGGAATATATTTTAGTGGGGAGGAATTGAATATCTCCTTAAACATCTGCCACTGCTCATCAACTGTCCTACCTTTTAGTCTTCCTGCCCAGTCCACTAGGGCCAAATCTGTCCTCATGCCTATGTAATTACCTTTGTTTAACTCCAGAACGCTAGTGTGGGACTCTAGTTTCTCGCCCTCAAACTGAATTTGAAATTCTAGCATGCTATGATCACTCTTCCCTAAAGGATCCTTAACTATGCGATCATTAATTAATCCCACCTCATTACAGAATACCAAATCTAGAATAGCCTGCTCCCTGGTTGGTTTCTCGACAAATTGCTCCAAAAGAAAATCTCTAATACATTCAATGAACTCTCCCTCGAAGCTACCCTTGCCAATTTGATTAATTCAGTTTATATGCATATTAAAATCACCCATGATTATTGCCATACCTTTCTTACAAACCCCTCGTATTTCCTGCTTTATACTGTGCCCCACTGCGGAATTACTGTTAGGGGACCTATAGATTACTCCCACCAGGGACTTCTTTCCCTTGCTATTTCTTATTTCTACCTAGACTGATTCTACATCTTGATCTCCAGTGCCTATATCATTTCTCACTGCAGCACTGATTTCCTTTACTAACAAAGCTACACCACCTCTTTTTCCTTCCTGCCTATCCTTCCGAAATACTGAGTACCCTTGGATATTCAATTCCCAAACCTGGTTTCCCTGCAACCACGTCTCAGTAATTGCCACTAAATCATACCCATTCATCTCTATTTGCGCTATTAACTCATTAATTTTATTCTGAATGCTTCATGCATTCAGATACATTCAGCGATGAACCACCTTGTCAACCAGTTAGCATGTGGTGGGCCCTCTTGGTTTAGGAGGTGTAGTTGTTATTATATGGTGCTCGTCAACGTATGTCCTTGCATAGATTAGATATTGTTGGGCTTTTAGCAAAAAAACATTTCCTCAAGCAGTTATCACACTGTGAGCAAACTTTGCTTAGGGGGTGTTGTTGTCATGCAGTTTGCTGCCCTTTACTTAGAAAGATAGGGTAAGCAGTAAGCTCCCTTTAGTTAGAAGGCAGTAAGGCGTTTAACCCTTTGAGTCCTCAGGGCTATATTCCTTCACAGTACCATCTTGGTAGTTGCATGACACAACGATAATGGAGTTGTTGACTAATTAGTCTTTCAGATGAGATGCTAAACCAAGGCTCCGTCTGCCCTCTTTGACAGACATAATAGATTCCACATTATTACAAAGAGCTGGGGAGTTATCAGTGATGAAAGATCACATACCTGAAACTTGAACACTGTTTTTCTCTCCACAGATGCAGTTTGATCTGCTGAGTATTTCCAGCAGTAGCTTCCTTTTGTTGAGTTATCCCTAAAAAAAAATTATCTGGTCATTGTCACATTGCTGATTGTGGGAGCTTGCTGTGTGGAAACTGACTGCTGCATTTTTTTTTATTCATTTGTGGGATGTGAGATCATTGGCTAGGCCAGCATTTATTGCCCATCCCTAATTTTGCTTGAAGTGAGTGGCTTGTTAGGCTATTTCAGAGGACATTTTAAGAGTCAATCACATTGTTGTGGGTCTGGAGTCACATCTCACCGTTCCTTCACTGTCGCTTTGGGAACCATAGGTCCAAATTCACCTCCTTCCTCTCAAGCAGGCTATACATGCTATATGTCATGTCTCAAATTCCTCATATATACATCTGCTTTATGAGTTCATCTGAAACTCTGCTCATTCCTATTTTAACAGAGACAATAACCCATTTAAAACACGTGTAATATTTCCAGTAAAATTAGGAATTTTAGATGAATTCATGATGATAACATCCTACAGTACAATGTCAGTCATAGAAAAATTGGAGAGGGGAGCTTGAATCAATGGAATAGATTATGTTAATTAGAAAACTGAAATATTGGCCGGAATTTTTTGTTGGGTGAGACGCCCCGTCCAACGGCTGAAAAGTCAGTGGCGAGCCTGCCTCCACCAAGCCTGGGGAGACAGACAGGGATTCTTCACTCTCCAGGTCTTTAATTGTCTTGGGCAGGACTTCCACATCCTTGAGGCCGGAAGTACTGTCTCATGGAGCTGCCGGCCAATCAGCAGGCTGGCAGTTCTTAGTCCCAGCAGCGCCACTGGAAGCTGTGGCCGATGCTGGGACTACACCCAACCATCGTAAGAAGATGAAGGATGGCCCTGGGAAAAAGCTTTGTTTTTAGGCCTCGCCGGGACAATCGGTCGGGCCCCGGTGAGGCAAGGGGTGGGGGGGGGGGACAGGTGGTGTGTTGTGCGTTGGAGGTGGTTGGGACTTCGGGGGCGGCCCTTCATGGGGCACAGGGTGCCCGATCAAGGAGGGACCGTCCCCAGCCTGCAAGAAAGCGCCTGCTTTCATCAGGCAGGCTTTTTGAGGCCTCAGCCGCCTGCCAGCCAAGGGTAAAATACCCATGGCGGTGGGCAGACGCCCTTAAGAGCCAGTCAATTGGCCACTTTAGGGCCTTGATTGGCCTGGGGCGGCCGCCGCCCCACGTAAGTTGGCAATGGGGGCTGGTGGGGGTCAGGAATGGACCCCCCCGTCCCCCGCCTGTCTCCCACTCAATTTTACGCCCCCACCCACCACCAGCCCACTTGTTTGGGGGACATAAAATTCCGGCTATTAAAACGGGACAGAGAGCAGGGAAGAATTTTTTTGTATTATTTTTATTTTCCACCTAGGGCAGAAATTAAAATTCTCTTGCATATAGAGATATTAATAAGAAATATAACTGAATCTTTGACTGAATTGTCGAACACCACTGGGCTTCAGAGGCGAGGGAGCAAGGCCTGATGTTCTTAGATGAGTTCTTACAGCCACGCTGTGCCCAGTGAGTAACTGAGCTTTGATCACATTCGTACCTCCTGAGTCCAGTCCCTCTTCATTTTTTGCTGACTGTCCAATCTTTAGAGAATTAGGGCTGGAGAAATTAGGGCAGGTGACCAAAAGCTTTGTTAAAAAGGTTGGTTTTAAGGTGTGACTTAATGGAGGAAAGAGAGGTAGAGAGGTGGAAAGGTTTAGGGAGGGAATTCCAGAGTTTAGGGCCTTGACAGCTGAGGCATGGTAACTAATGGTGGAGTGATTAAAATCAGGATGCTCAAGGTACCTCACATTCAAACATATGAACATATGAACAAAAGAATTAGGAGCAGGAGTAGGCCACTTGGCCCCTCGAGCCTGCTCTGCCATTCAATAAGTTCATGGCTGAACTGATTACTCCACATTACCACATACCCCCGATTACCTTTCACCGCTTTGCTTATCAAGAATCTATCTACCTCTGCCTTAAAAATATTCAAAGTCTATGCTTCCACGCCTTTTGAGGAAGAGAGTTCCAAAGACTCACCACCCTCTGAGAGAAAAAATTTCTCCTCATCTCTGTCTTAAATGGGCGACCCCTTATTTTTAAACAGTGACCTCTAGTTCTAGATTCTCCCACAAGGGGAAACATCCTTTCCACATCCACCCTGTCAAGACCCCTCAGGATCTTATATGTTTCAATTAAGTCACCTCATACTCTTCTACATTCCAGTAGATACAAGCCTAGCCTGTCCAACCTTTCTTTGTGAGACAGCCCGCCCATTCCAAGTATTAGTCTAGTAAACCTTCTCTGAACTGCCTCCAACTCATTTACATCCTTCCTTAAATAAGGAGACCAGTACTGTACACAGTGCTGCAGATGTGGTCTCACCAATGCCCTGTATAAGCATAACCTCCCTACTTTTGTATTCAATTCCCCTTGCGATAAACAATAACATTCTATTAGCTTTCCTAATTACGTGCTGTACCTGCATACTAAACTTTTGCGATTGCTCTGCAGTCTCTCACCAATCTCTTTTTTATTCTTCCTGCCAATGTGGACAATTTCACACTTTCCCACATTATACTCCATTTGCCAGGTCTTTGCCTACTCACTCAACCTATCTATATCCCTTTGTAGCCTCCTTATGTCCTCTTCACCTCTTCACAAGTTACTTTCCTACCTATCTTTGTGACATCAGCAAATTTAGCAACCATACCTTCGGTGCCTACATCGAAGTCATTTATATAAATTGTAAAAAGTTGAAGTCCCAGCACAGATCCCTGTGGCACACCACTCATTACATCCTGCCAACCGGAAAATGACCCATTTATGCCTACTCTCTGTTTCCTGTTAGCTGGCCAATCTTCTATCCATGCCAATATGTTACCCCCTACACCATGAGCTTTTATTTTCTGCAATAACCTTTGATGTGGCACCTTATCAAATGACTTCTGTAAATCTAAGTACAATACATCCACTGGTTCCCCTTTATCCACAGCACATGTAACTCACTCAAAGAACTCCAATAAATTGGTTAAACATGATTTCCCTTTCACAAAACCATGTTGACTCTGCCTGATTACCTTGAATTTTTCTCAGTGCCCTGCTATAACATCTTTAATAATAGCTTCTAACATTTTCCCTATGACAGATATTAAGCTAACTGGCCTGTAGTTTCCTGCTTTCTGTCTCCCTCCCTTTTTGAATAAAGGAGTTACATTCACTATTTTCCAATCTAACAGAACCTTCCCCGAATCTAGTGAATTTTGGAAAATTAAAACTAATGCATCAACTATCTCACTAGCCACTTCTTTTAAGACCCTAGGATGAAGTCCATCAGGACCCGAGGACTTGTCAGCCCGCAGCTCCAACAGTTTGTTCAGTACCACTTCCCTGGTGATTGTAATTGTCTTGAGTTCCTCCCTCCCTTCCATTTCCTGACTTATAGCTAATACTGGGATGTTACTTGTATCCTCATCTGAACAATCAACAATAACACTCACCCACAGCCTATTGCCATCTTGCATCCATGCCGCACAGTCATCTCCAAAAATGCTGTCTTACCCTCCTCTCTACACAAGCCATTATGAACATTCATATCTCTCTGCTTTCTCTACTTGCAAAAGACAGCTCACAACCTTAGGGAGAGGCAGAAGCCTGGGTGGGGAGTGGGGTTTGTGGCTGTCCGGTGAGACACGTTGTAGGCCATTAGCAATGGGTGCCCAGCAGGTTCCACTGGAAAGGAGCTCTTGTTCCAGAAGGCTGCAAATATCAGCAGTGACCTGCCATGAAAGACTGAGCCTCCTGAGGTGCTGGTACTCCTCTTCCTGTAGACCCTGTGTTGGGGGTCTTGCCTCCTTCCAGCTGGATCTCAGTGTCCATCCCATCTGCCCTGTGGAGAGGCATGCGGTTGAGGAGAGGGAAGCTGGTGCTGCAGCTGATGTTGTTGGCGATCGTGTGGCCTCTGCTGTTGCCCCTCAGCAAAGGTGGAAGATGGAGCTGCATAAGCTGCCCCATGTTAAAGGCTGGCAATAACGAAGTGCAGCTGAAGATGGGTGAAGTTCTAAACAGGTGAAGGGCCTTCCAGGAATGTGGCAATCACCTGTTAAGCAGTGATAGCACTCTCTAAGAGATGAAGTGCTTTGAACAGCAGTCTCTCACCTGGCCATGGCTGCAGCACTTCAGTTTCACTGATCAAAGCCTTCCCAGCTTGTTCGTTTCACTGAAGAAGCTCGTCCCGCTCTGTCCTCGCCTCTGACACATTGCTGACAGCTCAGGAAACATGTTCCATGACTGGGAAGTCCAGGATTCAGGACTAAAGAACCTTATCTTTGGCTTCCTAACAACATGAACAAGTTATTAATTACTTACCCAACAGATCCAAGGTTGGGGGGGGGCAAGGGGCAGTGGGGTGTGTTCCCTGCACACCTTTAATGCTGCCCAAGCATTCCTGCACTACCTGCCTTTCTCTACTCTGCCTAGTGGTCACCCATTCCTTTTCTGCCTTTGCAGCATTTGCCTGTGGTGTGACCACCTCACTAAATGTGCTATCCACGCTGATCTCAGCATCGCGGATACTCCACAGTGAATCCACCCGCAGCTCCAGCTCCATAACGCAGATTTCGAGTAGCTGCAGCTGGAGACACTTCCTGCACACGTATTCGTCCTGGACACTGGAAGTGTCCCTGACTTCTCACATTGCACAGGAGGAGCACTCCATGCTGCTGAGCTGCCCTGCCATGACTTACCCTTAATTTACTCTCTTAAATTACTCGAAAATTAGAGATTATGGAGACCATACAAGTGGCCTCAGTGTCACTGGACCAGGGAAAGGGGAGAACAAGCGTTGCCAGGATTCCTTTGTTGGATTGCTATCCTGCCGGCAGTTTTGCAGGCAGCCTTGAACAAAATCAGGCCTATCTGTAGTGGTCTCCAAGAGCAGCAATGCAACATTGACTGAAATGCTTCCAGCCACTTTTAGCGCAGCCCACACAGTACATCCTGACCGTAAGGGTGATAATTCAGGCTTGCCGTGCATGCAGAGTGGGCCGATTGTAACGTCAAACCACCTCTAACACTGATTTGGTACCATCTACCATTTTGGATCTCACAGGTCCCGACAACACCCTCTCTTAATCACTCCCAGATGAACATGTGCTCAGTTGCACAAACCTCCCCCCTCCCCTCCTCCACCACTAGCACTATTTAGATGGTTGAGCATGCAAATATCAGGTGAGGTGCTTTTGACTTTCTTTTGCTGGTGCAGAGTTAGTAGAAGTACTGTGTTGATTATCATTGGAGGAGTTTTGCAAATTTTTCAGATTTACAAGGGAGTGGTGCCAGATTTTAACAAGGTGGAGGGGGTCAGAGGAGTTGGAAGGTCTGTCAGGAGAAAGCCTGCTTCAGTAATGGGGACTATAGCTGCTGTACCTCTTCGTCTGCACATGACTTAGAAATGGAGCACAGGCAGCAAAGAGGAGAAGCTGTATTGAGGGACAGGAGGAGGGCTGTTGATAGAAGGCCACACAGATCAAGGGTTTTTTCGGGAGCACTTCTCCTGCCTCCACCTCACCCGGGAGCAGTGTCTGAGGCACCTGCATTTCAACAAAGAGGTGGTCACTGAACTATACCACCTCCGATAACCTGACATGCAACCACACATCAGGGGCTGCCAGTTACTGTCAAGATCTCTGTGGCCCTCAACTTCTGCACAAGTGAATCCTTCAAAATGTGAGTGACATTCCTAACATTTCACAGTTTGCTGTCCATTGCTGCATCAGGGAGGTGACAGAGGCCCATCACGAAAGGAAAAGGAGACTTAATCGTCTTCTCATTACCAGAGAGAAGCAGGAGGAGCAGGTACGTGGCTTTGCCAGGTTAGCAGGATTCCCAATGATGCCAGGAGCCATCGTCTGCACACACATGGCTCTGCAGACCCCACATATTATGAGGGAAATGTACCACAACAGCAAGGGCTACCACTCCATTAACATGCAGTTGGTATGCTACCATGCTCAGAAGATCCTGTCAGTTAATGCCTACTAAGCTGGCAGCAGCCACAATGCATTCATCCTGCACCAGTCAGCTGCACTCGCTATCTTTGGCCCACCTTGAATAACCAGACGCTGGTTGCTGGATGACAACTCTAAATGTTAGACATGAGTTCTGATTGTGGATGGGGTGAATAATGGGGGCGTGGTGCATTGAGCAGGGTGAGGGTTTGGCGGTGCAGTGGATCTTTTGAAGAAACATTCACTGACCTTGACCACACGTGTGAGATCATTGAAATTTTTATGGCATTGCAGCCAAGTCCTCAGGACCAAACTCTGGGAATTGACCTCTCTGGGCACCTGCTCCCATTCCCTTCATAGGGCCTGCCTTGAGGACCTCCTTGACCCTTGTGGAAACAAGGCCTGTCTCCTCCTATCCACCTCTATCATTAAGGCCTCCAGCACCACATCCAAAAACCTGTGAGCTCTCTCTCTAGACTGTTACTCCAATTCCTGTACTCTTCCTTCCAGCAGAGTCTTCCAGACACTATTGCAGCAGCTCCTGTGGCCTGAATGCAGCCTCTGTTTAGGAGGGGCTGCCTGCCTTTAAGAGGCACAGACTAGCTGTGAGTCAGGCACAAAGTTTGCATGGTGCCTGCCTCAGTGGGGCCGGGCACAGGGTAATTGCACTTTACAGTGCCTGTACCTGATATTGGACCTAATGCAATTTTTTCTCCAAAAGCTGTACAGCAGGTCCTGTAATATCCCTGAGAAACCACCAAGTAATCTATTGAAATTACATATATTCTAAACATAAAACACAGGTCATTTAGTATGCCGGCAATTATTTATATAATAAAAAACACTGATTTGTGCTTGCCAGAAGAACAATGGATAAAATTATGGAATATGCTTCTCAAAATTCCAGTATAAATCACAGAAACCCACATAATAAAAACAACATTTGACTGATGTCATGAAACAATAGGCCTGCGCCCAATGAATGGTTAAACCCAAAAGCAACAAGCCTGAAGATTATATATACAAGAAATAATAACTGGTTGAACAATGTGACAGGTGGCTGCAAACAATGCTAGAGTGCATTCGGCTTGCTAAACCCATCAATTATAATGGTTTTCAAGGCAATTTAAATTATATGCCTCTGTACGTGCATCCTCTGGTTACCTCTTAGTTCTGTTGTGTACCATTCAACGACAATGCAGTTCCTCAATTCAATTCTTTTAGATAACAGGGACACTCAGCTCCAGACCTCATTACAGCCTTGGTCCAATCCTGGACAAAAGTGCTGAATTCCAGAGATAAGGTGAGAGTGAGTTTCCTCGACATCAAAGCAGCTTTTGACCAAGTATGGCATCAAGGAGGCCTAGCAAAGCTGAAGTCAATGGGATCAGGAAGAAAACATTCGACTGACTGAAGTCATACTTAGCACAAAGGAAGATGGCTGTAATTGTTGGAGGTCAATCATCTCAGCCCCAGGACATCACTGCAGGAGTTCCTCAGGGTAGTGTCCTAGGCCCAACCATCTTCAGTTTCTTCATCAATGATCTTCCCTCCATCATAATGTCAGGTCTCTTATGATTGCATAGTGTTCATCTTCACCCGCGACTCCTCAGATAATGAAGCAGTCCGTGCCAACATGCATCAAGACTTGAACCACATTCAGGCTCGCGCTGATAAGTGGCAAGTAACATTCGCACCACCCAAGTGCCAGACCATGACCATCTCCAACAAGAGAAAATCTAACCACCATCCTGACTTATATTGTAGTTCTTTCACTGTCACTGGGTCAAAATCCTGGAATTTTCTCCTTAGCAGCACTGTGGGAATAGCTATATCACATACGGACTGCAGTGGTTCAAGAAGGCAGCTACCGCCACCTTCTCAAGGGCAGCCAGTGATGGGTAATAAATGCTGACCTTTCCAGAGGCATGCTCATCTCATGAACAAATGGAAAATAAAGTTATAACTGGTAGCAATATCTGTCTTTGTTACTACAGTGACATCGCAATGTGGCAATCTTCCTTTCAAACAAATTTGTGTTATATAATCGGCCTATTTGTAGCCAACCATTTAAGCAGAAGGAAAAATCTGTTTGCTGGCAAATCTATTTGTTTCCCTCTATAAGCTGTACAACACAATAACACCAGTCAAGCTTATTGAAAATGGCAATGGTTATATAACACTGCCAGGTGTTCTATTCAGTAATTTGTTCTTTACTTAATAAAACTACTTGTTTATTCCTGTTAGAGTGCAGTTCCCTCTCGGGCTTCATTTCTATAAATGCTTTCAAGGCTGAGGTGTGACTTGTTTTTAAATGTAGATATCATAATAGGCAGGGCAGCTGATTTAGATCAGCAAGGTAAATGAATTAACAGGGATTTGATGTAGTTATCATGCTGTGAACTAAACCCTCACTATCTTTCAAATGAGATGTTAAACTGAGGCTCTGTCTACTCTCTCAGGAGGACATAAAAGATCCCAAGGCACTCTTTCAAAGAAGAGCAGGAGAATTCTCCCCAGTGCTTTGGCCAATATTTATCCCACAATCAGAATCACTGAAGAACATATTATTTGGTCATTATCGCATTTTGCTGTTTGCGTGTAAATTGGCTGCTGTGTTTCCCTACATTGCAACAGTGACTACACTTCAAAGGTGTCTTTCATTGGGGCATCCTGAGATCATGAAAGGTGCTAGAAAAATGCAAATTCTTTTTCTCTTTAACTTTGGGTATAATGTGGTGCTAATGCCCTGGACACTTGTGACTTGTGGAGGCAAAACAAAATATGTTTGTCACACTGAAGCCAATATATAAACCAAGGCTGCTGATGGACAAAATTGGATAAAAGATAGGTCTGCCCAGGAATCAGGCCTTAACAAATCTGACAAGTTTACTTTGAGGTTAGGAACATAGAAACAGAGAAAAATTTATACTTACAAGCCACGTTTTAGCAACAATTTTAAAAATGATGGTTTATTTAAGTTCTTTTTGAACTGCAGAATGGAGAAAGTTTGTAGTCTCTCGTTATTATTGAATCTGCTTCCACCAAACTTTCAGGCAGTGCATTCCAGATCATAACAAACTGCTAATTAAAAACATTGCCGCCCGCCCCCACAATTATTTTAAATCTGCGTTTTTTGGTTACCAAACTATTCCATACTACACTGTTAACTCTATTAAACTCCACATAATTTTGAAGAACTCTAATAAATCTTCCCTTGACCTTCTCTGCTCTAAAGAAAACAATCCCAGCTTCTTCAATCTCCAGATAATTGAAGTTCTTCATCCCTGGTCCCATTCTAGTAAATCTCCTCTGCACCCTTTCCAAGGCCTTGACACCCTTCCTAAAGTGTCATGCAATTTTATTCATGGAATACTTTTAACATAATAAAAACTTCCCACAGTGCTTCACAGCAGCCTAAACAGATACAAGGCAGATTTAATGGGAGGTGAATGAAAGCATGGTCAAAGAGGTAAGCTATAATTAGTTGTTTAAGAGGGGATAACAGTGACAATGAAGAGAAAGAAGGAAGAATTATGGGAAAGCATTCCAAATGAAGCAGGGTGAGTAGAGGCTTGGGAGCATAAACACTGGCAGGGACCTGTTGGGACAGATGGCCTGTTTCTGTGCTGTAAATGCTATGTAGTACTATGTAGTGTGGTGCCAAAATGGCTGAAAGTAAAATTGCTGAAGATAAACTGAGGGATGGAAGAAAGTCTGAGGCTGAGAGGGTTGGGGTGTGGGTCATGATTAACGCGTAGAAATGGCGCTCTGTAAGTGGAACTGGAGGAGGTTTTAAGGGCTGAGAGAGAGATGGTGCATTGAAGTGTTTGATTAAATTGTCACTGAGGGGAAGACACTGGAAGTAATGTGTGTGTGGTTGACAATGGAGCCTGAAAAGCATCTGATCAGTAAAATCAGAAACTGCTGCTGAGGAAATGGATGGCCATCTTTTTTTAATTTGTTCCTGGGACGTGAGCAGAGCCAGTATTTATTGCCCATCACTAACTGTCCTTGAGAAGGTGGTGGTGAGCTGCCTCCTTGAACCGCTGCAGTCCTTGTGGTGTAGGTACACCCACGGTGCTTTTAGGGAGCAAGTTCCAGGATTTTGATCCAGCGACAGTGAAGGAACGGTGATCTAGTTCCAAAGTCAGGATGGTGGGCTGAATTTTTCCAGTTCACCGCAGATCTCAGTGAAGAGCTTCAAAAACGGCAGGGCGCACGCGCGAGATTTACTCAGCAGAGCCGCCGCGATATTTAGTACGGCAGCTCATTTACATGGCCAGGGTGGACCCCACCCCTGCTGACTTGGGAGGGGGCGGGTGTCCCGACCCTGGCAACGGCATCCGTTGCCACCATGCAGGCGCTGCCACCATTTTAAAATGGCTTCAATTTCTTCCAATACATTTAACTGTTTAAAATTACAGGGAGTGAGATTTAAAAATGAAAAACTTAAATAAATGTTTTGATACCCTCTCCCACAATCCCCCCAATGACAAAACAAATTAATGACCTTTAGGGAAGGAAATCTGCTGTCCTTACCTGGTCTGGCCTGCATGTGACTCCAGACCCACAGCAATATAGTTGACTCTTACATGCCCTCTGAAATGGCCGAGCAAGCCTGTCAGTTTTATCTAACCGCTACGAAGTCAATAAAAAAGAAACAGGACAGACCACCCAGCATCGAACTAGGCACCAGAAACAACAATGGCAAACCCAGCCCTGTCGACCTTGCAAAGTCCTCCTTCCGAACATCTGGGGGCTTGTGCCAAAGTTGGGAGAGCTGTCCCACAGACTTGTCAAGCAACAGCCTGACATAGTCATACTCACGGAATCATAACTTACAGACAATGTCCCAGACACTGCCATCACCATCCCCGGGTATGTCTTGTCCCACCAGCAGGACAAACCCAGCAGAGGTGGCGACACAGTGGTATACAGTCCTGGGAGTCCTCAACATCGACTCCAGACCCCATGAAGTCTCATGGCATCAGGTCAAACATGGGCAAGGAAACCTCCTGCTGATTACCACCTACTGCCATCCCTCAGCTGACGAGTCAGTACTCTTCCATGTTGAACACCACTTGGAGGAAGCACTGAGGGTGGCAAAGGCACAGAATGTACTCTGGGTGGGGGAATTCAATGTCCATCACCAAGAGTGGCTCGGTAGCACCACTACTGACCGAGCTGGCCGAGTCCTAAAGGACATAGCTGCTAGACTGGGTATGTGGCAGGTGCTGAGGGAACCAACAAGAGGGAAAAACATACTTGACTTCCTCCTCACCAATCTGCCTGCTGCAGGTGCATCTGTCCATGACAGTAATGGTAGGAGTGACCACCACACAGTCCTTGTGGAGGCAAAGGCCCGCCTTCAATTTGAGGATACTCTCCATCGTGTTGTGTGGCACTACGTGCTAAATGCGATAAATTTCGAACAGATCTAGCAATGCGAAACTGGGAATCCATGAGGCGCTGTGGGCCATCAGCAGCAGCAGAATTGCACTCAACCACAATCTGTAACCTCATGGCCCGGCATATTCCCCAATCCACCATTACCATCAAGCCAGAAGACCAACCCTGGTTCAATGAAGAATGCAGGAGGGCATGCCAGGAGCAGCACCAGGCATACCTCAAAATGAGGTGTCAACCTGGTGAAGCTACAAGCCAGGCCCACTTGCGTGCCAAACTGCGTAAGCAACATGCGATAGACAGAGCTAAGCGACCTTATAACAACCGGATCAGATCTAAGCTCTGCAGTCCTGCCACATCCAGCTGTGAATGGTGGTGGACAATTAAACAACTAACTGGAGGAGGTGGCTCCACAAATATCCACATCCTCAATGATGGGGGAGCCCAGCACATCAGTGCAAAAGATAAGGCAGAAGCACTTGCAATAATCTTCAGCCAGAAGTGCCGAGTTGATGAACCATTTCGGCCTCCTCCTGAAGTCCCCAGCATCACAGATGCCAGTCTTCAGCCAATTTGATTCACTCTGCATGATATCAAGAAACGACTGAAGGCACTGGATACTGCAAAGGCTATGGGCCCTGACAAAATTCCAGCAATACTACTGAAGACCTGTGCTCCGGAGCTTGCTGCGCTAGTAAAGTGATGGAAGGTGTCGTCGAGAGTGCCATCAAGCGGCACTTGCTTAGCATTAACCTGCTCAGTGATGCTCAGTTTGGGTTCTGCCAGGGCCACTCAGCTCCTCATTACAGCCTTGGTTCAAATGTGGACCGGGTACGACATCAAGGAGTCCTAGCAAAACTGGAGTCAATGGGAATCAGGGGGAAAACTCTCCACTGGTTGGAGTCATGCTTAGCACATAGGAAGATGGTTGTGGTTGTTGGAGGTCAATCATCTGAGCTCCAGGTCATCACTGTAGGAGTTCCTCAGGGTAGTGTCCTAAGCCCAACCATCTTCAGCTGCTTCATCAATGACCTTCCTTCAATCATAAGGTCAGAAGTGGGGATGTTCACTGATGATTGCACAATGTTCAGCACCATTCGTGACTCCTCAGATACTGAAGCAGTCCATGTAGAAATGCAGCAAGACCTGGACAATATCCAGGCTTGGGCTGATAAGTAGCAAGTATAATTCACGCCGTACAAGTGCCAGGCAATGACCATCTCCAACAAGAATCTAACCGTCGCCCCTTGAAATTCAATGGAATTACAATCGCTGAATCCCCCACTATCAACATCCTGGGGGCTACCATTGACCAGAAACTGAACTGCAGTAGCCATATAAATACTGTGGCTACAAGAGCAGGTCAGAGGCTAGGAATCTTGAGGCGAGTAACTCACCTCCTGACTCCCCAAAGCCTGTCCACCATCTGCAAGGCACAAGTCAGGAATGTAATGGAATACTCTCCACTTACCTGGATGGGTGCAGCTCCAGCAACACTCAAGAAGCTCGACACCATCCAGGACAAAGCAGCTTGCTTGATTGGCATCCCATCTGCAAACATTCACTCCCTCCACCACCAACGCACAGAGGCAGCAGTGTGTACCATCTACAAGATGCACTGCAGCAACCCTCCAAGGCTCCAAACCATCGACCTCTACCAACTAGAAGGACAAGGGCGGCAAATGTATGGGAACACCACCACCTACAAGTTCTCCTTCAAATCAGACACCATCCTGACTTGGAACTTTGGATCAGAAATTGGCTAGCTGAAAGAAGACAGAGGGTGATGGTTGATGGCAAATGTTCATCCTGGAGTTTAGTTACTAGTGGTGTACCGCAAGGATCTGTTTTGGGGCCACTGCTGTTTGTCATTTTTATAAATGACCTGGAAGAGGGTGTAGAGGGGTGGGTTAGTAAATTTGCGGATGACACTAAGGTCGGTGGAGTTGTGGATAGTGCCGAAGGATGTTGTAGGGTACAGAGGGACATAGATAGGCTGCAGAGCTGGGCTGAGAGATGGCAAATGGAGTTTAATGCGGAAAAGTGCGAGGTGATTCACTTTGGAAGGAGTAACAGGAATGCAGAGTACTGGGCTAATGGGAAGATTCTTGGTAGTGTAGATGAACAGAGAGATCTTGGTGTCCAGGTGCATAAATCCCTGAAGGTTGCTACCCAGGTTAATAGGGCTGTTAAGAAGGCATATGGTGTGTTAGCTTTTATTAGTAGGGGGATCGAGTTTCGGAGCCACGAGGTCATGCTGCAGCTGTACAAAACTCTGGTGAGACCGCACCTGGAGTATTGCGTGCAGTTCTGGTCACCGCATTATAGGAAGGATGTGGAAGCTATGGAAAGGGTGCAGAGGAGATTTACTAGGATGTTGCCTGGTATGGAGGGAAGGTCTTACGAGGAAAGGCTGAGGGACTTGAGGTTGTTTTCGTTGGAGAGAAGGAGGAGGAGAGGTGACTTAATAGAGACATATAAGATAATCAGAGGGTTAGATAGGGTGGATAGTGAGAGTCTTTTTCCTCGGATGGTGATGGCAAATACGAGGGGACATAGCTTTAAGTTGAGGGGTGATAGATATCGGACAGATGTCAGAGGTAGTTTCTTTACTCAGAGAGTAGTAGGGGCGTGGAACGCCCTGCCTGCAACAGTAGTAGACTCGCCAACTTTAAGGGCATTTAAGTGGTCATTGGATAGACATATGGATGAAAATGGAATAGTGTAGGTCAGATGGTTTCACAGGTCGGCGCAACATCGAGGGCCGAAGGGCCTGTACTGCGCTGTAATGTTCTAAAATAAATTCTAACTATATCGCCATTCCTTCATTGTTGCTGGGTCAAAATCCTGGAACTCCCTTTCTAACAGCACCGTGGGTCTACCTACCTCACATGGACTGCAGCGGTTCAAGAACGCAGCTCACCACCACCTTCTCAAGGGCGATTAGGGATGGGCAATAAATGTTGGCCTAGCCAGCACACCCACATCCCATGAATGAATTAAAAAAAAATTACTTGCCGTTCCCCCCCAAAAGAAAACTTACCTTTTGTCCTGACCTTCCCCCACAAAGTTTATAAACTTTGAAGCTTACCCCTTCCCACCAACCCCTAGACCAATCAGAAAGGTTTCACCCCACTTAACCGCCTCCCGCCATGAAAATTTACCTCCTCCCCCCCCCACCCCCACCAGTGTCCTGCATCGGATCTGGAGGGAGTGAATGTTTAAGTTGGTGGATGGGTTGCCGATCAAAGAGATTGCTTTGACCTGGATGGTGTCGAGCATCTTGAGTGTTGTTGGTGTTGCACCCATCCAGTCAAGTGGAGAGTATTCCATCACACTCCTTATTTGTGCCTTGTAGATGGTTTTTGGGAGTCAGGAGGTGAGTTACTTGCCGCAGAATTCCTAGCCTATGACCTGCTCTTGTAGCCTCAGTATAGACGAATAGATTGAGAGTAATGTATCTAAGTTTGCTGACGATACAAAGCTAGGTGGGAATATAGGCCATGAGGAGGACACAAAGAGTCTGCAAATGGAAAGATTAAGCAAGTGGGCAACAAGGTAGCAGATGGAGTATAATGTGGGAAAGTGTGAGGTTATTAACTTTGGTAGTAAGAATAGAAAAGTAGAATATTTTTTAAAAGGCATCAAACTTGTAAATGTTGATGTTCAAAGGGACTTGGATGTGCTCGTACAATGAACACAGGAGTTAGCATGCAGCTACAGCAAGCAATTAGGAAGGCAAATGGCATGTAGGCCTTTATTGCAAGGGGATTGGAGTACAAGAATAAGAAAGTTGTGCTACATTGTACAGAGCTTTGGTGCAACCATACCTGGTGTACTGTGTGGAATTTTAGTCTCCTTATTTAAGGAAGGATATATTGCATTGGAAGCAGTTCAGCAAAGGTTTACTAGATTAGTTCCTGGGATGAGAGGGCTGTCCTATGATGAGAGTCTGAGTAAATTGGATCTATGCTCTCTGTAGGTTAGAAGAATCAGAGGTTATATTGAAACATACAAGATTCTGAAGGGGCTGGATAGGGTAGACACTGTGAGGTTGTTTCCCCTCGCTGGGGAATGTTAAATACAGGCCTACTACCCGACCCGAACCCAACGGGACCCGACGACATGTGTCGAGTTTGGGACAGGTCGGGTCGTACTTCCGGGTCCGGCATTCGGGCTCGGGATGGGACGGGCCGGATCGGACACGCTCTACCACCACCTCAGATAAGTAACTCTAATGTTAATTTACTTTTTGGGCTTTGAAGGTGGTTTTGTTACAGTTATTTTAAGCTTGTGCAGGTAAGGAACAAAGTGGAAAATGGAAGGTAGGTTAACTGATGGTCGGGTCAAGTCCAGCGCGGGAAAGAATGGAAGGAATCGGGCCGGGTTGGGCTTGGGGTCAGATGGGGTTCTGTCAGGCTCGGGTTGGGTCTCATCTGCAGACCTGAGCAGGCCTTTAATGTAGAACACGGGGGCACAGTCTCAGGATAAGGGCCAATCACTTAGGACTGAGATGAGGAGAAATTTCTTCACTCAAGTGGTTGTGAATCTTTGGAATTCTCTGCCCCAGAGGGTTGTGGATGCTCCATCATTGAGTATATTCACATCTGCAATAGACAGATTTTTGGGCTCTCAGGGAATCAAGGGATATGAGGAGTGGAAGGGAAAGTGGAGTTAAGGCCGAGGATCAGCCATGATCATTTTGAATGGCAGAGCAGGCTTGAGAGGCCATGTGGTCTACTTCTGCTCCTATTTCTTAAGTTCTAATGTTCTTATGTATTTATATGGCTGGTCCAGTTAAGTTTCTGGTCAATGGTAACGCCCAGGATATTGATGTTGGGGGATTCAGTAATGGTAATGCCATTGAATGTCAAGGGGATATGTTTAGATTCTCTCTTGTTGCCGATATTCATTGCCTGGCACTTGTGTAACACGAATAGCACTTGCCACTTATCAGCCCAAGCCTGAATGCTTTCACAATCTGATGTAACAAAATGCACTGATGCCATTAGCCTCCTGGAGGAGCTCATATGCAGCAGTGGATGAAAGAAAGGTTAAAATTTCTTACCAGATATCTTTCACAGGTACCTGTAACTTCATAATTTACCTGATTGAGTTATTCAATAAAGACTCCGCCTTGTTTCCATCAAATTAACATTTTTTTCTATTGCTATAATCTGGAGAAACAAAAATAATCCTTTTCACAATTATTTTATTATTTATTTGACTTGGGCATAAAACTGTAGGCTGACAGTCCAGTGCAGTACTGAGGGAGGTGCTGCATTGCCGGAAGTGCTGCCTTTCAGTTGAAACAGGGGAATTTATTATGGGGAATAAAGCAATGGCTGACCAACTAAATGCATACTTTGGTTCTGTCTTCACAAAGGAGGACACAAATATCATACCAGAAATGTTGGGGAACACAAGGCTTAGTGAGAGAGAGGAACTGAAAGACATCAGTATTAGTAGAGAAATGGTGTTGGGGAAATTGATGGGACTGAAGGCCGATTAATCCCCAGGGCCTGATGGTATGCATCCCAGAGTACTTAAGGAAGTGGCCCTAGAAATAGTGGATGCATTGTTGGTCATCTTCCAAGATTCTAGAGACTCTGGAACAGTTCCTACAGATTGGAGGGTAGCTAATGTAAACCCACTATTTAAAAAGGGAGGTAGAGAGAAAACAGGGAATTATAGACCAGTCAGCCTGACATCGGTAGTGGGGAAAATTCTACAGTCCATTATCAAAGATTTTATAGCAGAGCACTTGAAGAATAGTGGTAGAGTTGGGCAGAGTCAGCATGGATTTATGAAAGGGAAATCATGCTTGACAAATCTACGAGAATTCCAGTTCCGAAGAAGGGTCAGTGACCCGAAACGTTAACTCTGCTTCTCTTTCCACAGATGCTGCCAGACCTGCTGAGTGGTTCCAGCATTTCTTGTTTTTACTACTAGAATTCTTGAAGGATGTAACTAGCAGAGTTGATGAGGGGCAGCCAGAGGATGTGGTTTATTTGGACTTTCAGAAGGCTTTCGACAAAGTCCCACCTGAGAGATTAGCATGTAAAATTAAAGTGCATGGGATTGGGGGTAGTGTATTGCAATGGATAGAAAATTGGTTGTTGGACAGGAAACGAAGAGTAGGGATAAATGGGTCTTTTTCCGAATGGTAGGCAGTGACTATTGGGGTACCGCAGGGATCGGTGCAAGGACCCCAGCTATTCACAATATATATTAATGATTTAGATGAGGGAACTAAATGCAATATCTCCAAATTTACAGATGACACAAAACTGGGTGGGAGGGTGAGTTGTGAGGAGAATGCAAAGAGGCTTCAGGGTGATTTGGACAAATTGAGTGAGTTGGTTAATGCATGGCAGATGCAGTTTAATGTGGATAAATGTGAGGTTATCCACTTTGGTAGCAAAAACAGGAAGGCAGATTATTATTTGAACGGCTATAAACTGAGAGAGGTGAATATGCAGCGAGACCTGGGTGTTCTCGTTTACCATTCGCTGAAGGTAAGCATGCAGGTGTAACAGGCGGTAAAAAAGGCAAATGGTATGTTGGCCTTCATAGCGAGAGGATTCGAATACAGGAGCAGGGATGTCTTGCTGCAATTATACAGGGCCTTGGTGAGGCCACACCTGCAATATTGTGTGCAGTTTTGGTCTCCTTATCTGAGGAAGGATGTTCTTGCTATAGAGGGAGTGCAGCGAAGGTTTACCAGACTGATTCCTGAGATGGTGGGACTGACATATGAGGAGAGATTGAGTCGGTTAGAATTGTATTCGCTGAAGTTCAGAAGAGTGAGGGGGGATCTCATAGAAACCTATAAAATTCTAACAGGACTTGACAGGGTAGCTGCAGGAAGGATGTTCCCAATGGTGGGGGAGTCCAGAACCAGGGGTCACAGTCTAAGGATATGGGGTAAACCATTCAGGACTAAGATTCTTCACCCAGAGAGTGGTGAGCCTGTGGAATTTGCTACCACAGAAAGCAGTTGAGGCCAAAACATTGTATGTTTTCAAGAAGGAGTTAGATATCGCTCTTGGGTCTAAAAGGATCAAAGGGTATAGGGCGAAGGCGGGAACAGGTTACTGAGTTGGATGATCAGCCATGATCATAATGAATGGCGAAGCAGGCTGGAAGGGCCGAATGGCCTACTCCTGCTCCTATTTTCGATGTTTCTATGTTTTTGAAACGTTGAACCGAGGCCCCGTCTACCATCTCAGGTGGACAAGATCCCACAGCGCTATTTCAAAGATGAGTAGGGCAGTCCTGGCCAATATTTATTCCTCATAAAACAGATTATCTGGTCATCACATTGCTGCTTTTTGGAGGTTGCTGTGTACAAACTGGCTGTCATGTTTCCTAACCCAACAGTGACTGCACCTCAAAAAGTACTTAATTGACTGTAAAATAATTTGTGACAACTTCTGTGGTCATGAAAGGTGCTAAATAAATGCAAATGTTTCCTTTTAACCTCTTAGCTCTCCTAATAGCGGATGGTAGTATAGTGGTAATGCTAGTAATCCCAAGGCCTGTATTAATGCTCCAGTAGCAGGAGGTCAAATTCCATCAAGGCAGCTAGTGGAATTTAAATTGAATAAAATGCTCATCTCATTAATAATTATCATGACTGGATTGTCGTAAAAACACATCTGGTTCACCAATGCACTCCAGGAGAGGCAATCTGCTGTCGCTACCCAGTCTGGCCTACATGTGACTCCAGACCAACAGCAATGTGGTTGGCTCTGAAATGGCCCAGCAAGCTACTCAGTTGTAGATGGCCCACCACTACCTCCTCAAAAGCACTTAGAGATGGGCAATAAGTGCCGGCCTTGCTAGCGATGTTCACATCCGAAGTACAAATCTTAATTTCTTACCATATTTTCTGCTCATCCTTAATCTCTTTAATTTTCATTTTTCATCTCTTAATTGGCCAAAGCTCTTAATCATGCTCCTTAACTTTGGTCAAAAATCAGTCGTGAATGGTAGTGGACATATCCATGTGTTCTTGGGAATGTCACTTGAGCAAATAAAAATGTTCTATATTGCTTACAGATGTTAAGGCTGAGTACCTGTATTGATAGTGCGCACAGCCATATACTACTGACATATCTTACCACAATTATAGTGTTCTGTGTAGGCTTTTGAAGACAGAGGCGCAAGGGGAGAGCCAACTGTGCAACAGCCCCAACAAACAAATTTCTCTGCAGCACCTGTGGAAGAGCCTGTCACTCCAGAATTGGCCTTTATAGCCACTCCAGGCGCTGCTTCACAAACCACTGACCACCTCCAGGCGCATATCCATTGTCTCTCGAGATAAGGAGGCCCAAAAGAAAAAAGAAAGATCTTACCACAATTATAGTGTTCTGTGTAGGCTTTTGAATAGTTTGTCTTAAGCGCAAGGAAATAATTCTGCGAGAGAGCTCATTCAGACTCGGGCCCATAATTCCATTTTTTTTATGGTTGTGGAATTTAAGGGGTTTCATGTTGGAGTAGATTTTGGACAATTATTATGATTGGAACGCTGATAGTATAACACAGCAGTACACCGTATTCGAGCAGCTTAATTTTCTTTCAAAGGTTCGTCCCTGGATTTTACACTTAAATTGAATTCCACCTTTTTTTAAATCCACCGGCTCAAACCTCCAAAATGGAATGCAAACTGGGCCGTTTGTGCAGTTCATGTGTGTTAATCACTAGCAGGACAAGACTGTTGATAAAATCAAGTTGTTATTTTTATCCTATGATTCACGTATCTTTGAGATTCCAATCTCCAGAGATTGGCAAAAGTTGCTTATGCGTTACATTCCATCCTGCTGCAACTGAGCAGTGAGAAAAGCTTCAGGGAAGTATCAGAAGTCATTTAACTCAGTCAGAATGTCACTGCAGTCCAGTCAGAGAGCATCTATTAATCATTACAGCACACCATTAACGTACCATTTGCCTTTGCTCCATGACCTTCTGGCCAGTTATTCTCTGTGACCCTGTCCTATCGACACCTTCCCTTTTGTGATCTCTTGCTCCACCCCTGCTTTATTTGCTTAAAACCTATTAAATTTCTAACCTTTGCCAGTTCTGATGAAGGGTCACTGACCTGAAACGTTAACGGTGCTTCACTCTCCACAGATGCTGCCAGACCTGCTGAGTATTTCCAGCATTTCTTGTTTTTATTTCAGATTTCCAGCATCTGCAGTATTTTGCTTTTATTATCTATAAATCTATCACTTGACCGATCGCCACAGACTTACCCAATACCACTGCCTACTTAGTGCTTCAGCATTTAAAGCATATCTTTTCCACAAGGACTGCCACCTAATCAAGATCCACATATATGTGGATGATGCAAATGAAGACAATTTATTGTCTATCTGTTAGGATCACCATTATTCAAATGAAAACAAACTTCAGACACTATTGACCTTTCAACCAGTCCTTTTGAAAATATAGCACAAGTTTCCAGAGAAAAGGGAGGTGGTGGCGCAGTGGTATTGTCACTGGACTGGTAACCCAGAGACCCAGGGTATTGCTCTGGGGACATGGGTTTGAATCCCATCACAGCAGATGGTGGAATTTGAATTCAATTAATAAATCTGGAATTAAAAGCTAGTTTAATGATGGCCATGAAATCATTGTCAATTGTTATAAAAACCTATCTGGTTCATGGATCTCATTGAGGGAAGGAAATCTGCTGTCCTTACCTGGTCTGGCCTACGTGTGACTCCAGACCCACAGCAATGTGGTTGACTCTTACATGCCCTCTGAAATTGCCTCGCAAGCCACTCAGTTATACCTAACCACTACGAAGTCAATAAAAAAAGCATGAAACAGGACAGACCACCCGGCATTGACCTAGGCACCGGAAATGACAACGGCAAACCCAGCCCTGTCGACCCTGCAAAGTCCTCCTTACTAATATCAGGGAGCTTGTGCCAAAGTTGGGAGAGCTGTTGCACAGACTAGTCAGGCAACAGCCTGACAGAGTCATACTTACTGAATCATAACTTACAGACAATGTCCCAGACACTGCCATTACCATCCCCGGGTATGTCCTGCCCCACCGGCAGGACAGTGGTATACAGTCGGGAGTCCTCAACATCGACTCTGGACCCCATGAAATCTCATGGCCTCAGGCCAAACATGGGCAAGGAAATCACCAACTGCTTACCACCTACCGCCCTCCCTCAGCTGATGAGTCAGTGCTCCTCCATGTTGAACACCACTTGGAGAAAGCACTGAGGGTAGCAAGGGCGGAGAATGTACTCTGGGTGGGGGACTTCAATGTCCATCACCAAGTGTGGTTCGGTAGCACCACTACTGACTGAACTGGCTGAGTAATAATGGACAGAGCTGCTAGACTGGGAATGCGGCAGGTGAGGAGGGAACCAACAAGAGGGAAAAAAATACTTGACCTTGTCCTCACCAATCTGTCTGCCGCAGGTGCATCTGTCCATGACAGTATTGGTAGGAGTGACCACCGCACAGTCCTTGTGGAGGCAAAGTCCCACCTTCACATTGGGGATACCCTCCATTGTGTTGTGTGGCACTACCACCATGCTAACTGGGATAGATTTTGAACAGATCTAGCAATGCAAAACTGGCCATCCATGAGGTGGGCCATCATCAGCAGCAGAATTGTACTCAACCACAATCTGTTACCTCATGGCTCGGCATATAGCCCACTCTACCATTACCATCAAGCCAGAAGACCAAGCCTGGTTCAATGAAGAGTGGAGAAGGGCGTGCCAGGAGCAGCACAAGGCAGACCTCAAAATGAGGTGTCAACCTGGTGAAGCTACAACACAGGACTATCTGCGTGCCAAACTGCATAAGCAGCATGCGATAGACAGAGCTAAGCGATCCCATAACCAACGGATCAGATCTAAGCTCTGCAGTCCTGCCACATCCAGCCATGAATGGTGGTGGACAATTAAGCGACTAACTGGAAGAGGTGGCTGCTCTAATATCCCCATCCTCAATGATGGGGGAGCCCAGCACATCAGTGCAAAAGGTAAGGCGGAAGCATTTGCAACAATCTTCAGCCAGAAGTGCCGGTTTGATGATCCATCTCGACCTCCTCCTGAAGTTCCCAGCATCACAGATGCCAGACTTCAGCCAATTCGATTCACTCCGCGTGATATCAAGAAATGACGGAAGATACTGGATACTGCAAAGACTATGGGCCCTAACAATATTCCAGCGATAGTACTGAGGACCTGTGCTCCAAAACTTGCTGCTCCCCTAGCCAAGCTGTTCCAGTACAGCTACATCACTGGCATCTACCCAACAATGTTGAAAATTGCCCAGGTATGTCCTGCACACAAAAAGCAGGACAGGTTCAACCCGGCCAATTACGGCACCATCAGTCTACTCTCAATCATCAGTAAAGTGATGGAAAGTGTCATCAACAGTGTTATCAAGCGGCACTTGTTTAGCAATAACCTGCTCGGTGATGCAGGGGATGCAGAGGCGAAGTGGGCCCACATCAGAGACGCCATCTATGACTCAGCAATGACCACCGTTGGCAAACATGAGAAGCAGAATGCAGACTGGTTTCAATCTCACTTTGAAGAGCTGGAACCTGTCATAGCCGCTAAGCGCACTGCACTGTTGAACTACAATAAAGTCGCAGGGAGTTAACATCCGTAGGCCTTAAAGTAGCCAGAAGCGCTGCACAAAGAACAGCCAGGCACTGTGCAAATGACTATGGGCAACACCTATGCAGTCGTATTCAGCTGGCCTCTGACATCGGAAACATCAGAGGAATGTATGATGGCATTAAGAGAGCTTTTGGGCCAACCATCAAGTCTAAATCAGGGGAAACGATCACTGACCAATGCAAGCAAATGGACCACTGGGTGGAGCACTACCTAGAACTGTACTCCAGGGAAAATGTTGTCACTGATGCCGCCCTCATTGCAGCCCAGTCTCTGCCAGTCATGGTTGAGCAGCCAACAAAATCGGAATTCAGTCATGCCAATGATTCTCTAGCTAGTGGAAAAGCCCCTGGAAAGGATGGCATTACCCCTGAAATAATCAAGAGTGCCAAGCCTGCTATACTCTCAGCACTCTACAAACTGCTTTGCCTGTGCTGGGATGAGGGAGCAGTACCACAGGAGATGCAAATATCATCACCCTCTAGAAGAACAAGGGTGACCGCGGTGACTGCAACAACTACCGTGGAATCTCTCTGCTCAGCATAGTGGAGAAAGCCTTCGCTCGAGTCGTTTTAAACAGACTTCAGAAGCTGGCTGAACATGTCTACCCTAAGGCACAGTGTGGCTTTCGAGCAGAGAGATCCACCATTGACATGTTGTTCTCCCTTCGCCAGCTACAGGAGAAATGCCGCGAACAATGGATGCCCCTCTACATTGCTTTCATAGCCTTTGATCTCGTCAGCAGACGTGGTCTCTTCAGACTACTAGCAAAGATCGGATGTCCACTAAAGCTACTAAGTATCATCACCTCATTCCACGACAATATGAAAGACACAATTCGGCATAACAGTGCCTCATCAGACCCCTTTCCTATCCTGAGTGGCGTGAAACAGGGCTGTGTTCTCACACCTACACTGTTTTGGATCTTCTTCTCATTGCTGCTCTCACATGTGTTCAAGTCTTCAGAAGAAGTAATTTTCCTCCACACAAGATCAGATGACAGGTTGTTCAACCTTGCCCGTCTAAGAGCGAAGACCAAAGTACGGAAAGTCCTCATCAGGGAACTCCTCTTTGCTGACGATGCTGCATTAACATCCCACACTGAAGAGTGTCTGCAGAGACTCATTGACAGGATTGCGGATGCCTGCAACGAACTTAGCCTAACCATCAGCCTCAAGAAAACGAACATCATGGGACAGGATGTCAGAAATGCTCCATCCATCAATATCGGCGACCACACTCTGGAAGTGGTTCAAGAGTTCACCTACCTAGGCTCAACTATCACCAGTAACCTGTCTCTCGATGCAGAAATCAACAAGCGCATGGGAAAGGCGTCCGCTGCTATGTACAGACTGGCCAAGAGTGTATGGGAAAATGGCACACTGACATGGAAGACAAAGGTTTGAGTGTTTCAAGCCTGTGTCCTCAGTACCTTGCTCAACGGCAGCAAGGCCTGGACAACGTATGTCAGCCAAGAGTGACATCTCAATTCATTCTATCTTCGCTGCCTCCGAAGAATCCTTGGCATCAGGTGGCAGGACCGTATCGCAAATGCAGAAGTCCTCGAGGCAGCCAACATCCCCAGCATATACACCCTACAGAACCAGTGGCGCTTGAGATGACTTGGCCACATGGGCCACAGGGAAGATGGCAGGATCCCCAAGGATGCATTGTGCAGTGAGCTCTTCACTGGTATCAGACCCACTGGCGGTCCATGTCTCCGCTTTAAAGGCATCCGCAAACGCGACATGAAGTCCTGTGACATTGACCAAAAGTCGTGGGAGTCAGTTGCCAGTGATCGCCAGAGCTGGCGGACAGCCATAAAGGCGGGGCTAACGAGTGCTGAGTCGAAGAGACTTAGCAGTTGGCAAGAAAAAAGACAGAAGTGCAAAGAGAGAGCCAACTGTGGAACAGCCTCGACAACCAATTTTATCTGCAGCGCCTGGAAGAGTCTGTCACTCTAGAATTTGCCTTTATAGCCACTCCAGGCGCTGCTTCACAAACCACTGACCACCTCTAGGCACTTACCCATTGTCTCTCGAGACAAGGAGGCCAAAGAAGAAGAAGAAGAAGAAGATAATGCTGAGTTTGGGTTCTGCCAGGGCCACTCAACTCCCGATCTCATTACAGCCTTGGTTCAAACATGGACAAAAGAGCTGAACTCAAGAGATGAGATGAGTGTGACTGCCCTTGACATCAAGGTAGAATTTGACTGAGTATGGCATCAAGGAGCCCGAGCAAAACTGGAATCAATGGGAATCAGGGGGAAAACTCTCCACTGGTTGGAGTCATACCTGGCACAAAGGAAGATGGTTGTGGTTATTGGCGGTCAATCGTTTCAGCTCCAGGACATTACTGCGGGAGTTCCTCAGGGTAGTGTCCTCGGCCCGACCATCTTCAGCTGCTTCATCAATGACCTTCCTTCAATCATGTCAGAAGTGGGGATGTTCGCTGATAATTGCACAATGTTCAACACCATTCGTGACTCCTCAGATATTGAAGCAGTCCGTGTAGAAATGCGGCAAGACTTGGACACTATCCAGGCTTGGGCTGATAAGTGCCAAGTAACATTCACGCCACACAAGTGCCAGGTAATGACCATCTCCAACAAGAAAGAATCTAACCATCTCCCCTTGACATTCAGTGGCATTACCATTGCTGAATCCCCCTCTATCAACATCCTGGGGGGTTACCATTGACCATAAACTGAACTGGAGTAGCCATATAAATACTGTGGCTACAAGAGCAGGTCAGAGGCTAGGAATCCGGCAGCGAATAACTCACCTCCTGACCCCCCAAAGTCTGTCCACCATCTACAAGGCACAAGTCAGGAGTGTGATAGAATACTCTCCACTTGCCTGGATGGGTGTAGCTAAAACAACACTCAAGAAGCTCGACATCATCCAAGACAAAGCAGCCCGCTTGATTGGCACCCCATCTACAAACATTCACTCCCTTCACCACCGACGCACAGTGGCAACAGTGTGTACCATCTACAAGATGCACTGCAGCAACGCACCAAGGCTCCTTAGACAGCACCTTTCAAGCCCACGTCCTCTATGAACTAGAAGGACAAGGGCAACAAATGCATGAGAACACCACCACCTGCAAGTTCCCCTCCAAGTCACACACCATCCTGACTTGGAACTATATTGCTGTTCCTTCACTGTCACTGGGTCAAAATCCTGGAACTCCCTTCCTAACAGCATTGTGGGTGTACCCACCCCTCATGGACTGCAGCGGTTGAAGAAGGCAGCTCACCACCACCTTCTCAAGGGCAATTAGGGATGGGCAATAAATGCTGCCTGAGCCAGCAACACCCACATTCTATGAATGAATTTAAAAAATGTCAACACCACTGGTTCATAGACCAAGTGATAAAGTTTCAAAAATCAAGACATTTGGTATAAAAATCATGAATGCTTTTTTTTCAAACATAAACCAATACTGAATGGCAGTTGGTTTATAAACCTCACTGGTGGCTTACTTAATCTCTAACTAATCAAAACTTTTTACAAAGACTAGATTGCTGCATCTGAAAATGCTTCAGAATGTTTTGAGAAGTGTCCTACCTGTTATCCAGGTATGATCATGGCCCTGCCTAAGGAGGAGGGGTTTAATGCCACATTCTCTTTTCAGCAGCCAATGAGCTAGCAGCAAAAAGCATTGGGTCTAGAAATCAAGCCTCACAGCTGCTGGATGTGGGGCAGAGAGAGGAGTGGGCTCATTATCATTAAAGCGACATGATACCAAGGCAACGTCAGAGCTATAGAAACCAAAGAGGTTATGGGGGCAGCAGTGGCGAAGTTTTACTCCAATGACCTCAAGGTGACCTGGTGTACCATTTAGCCTTTAGGATTCAGGATGCTTTTTAAACATGCTCCCTTACACCTTGGAAGCTGAAATGAGGCACTGGTTTTCAGCATGTGTTTTTTCTTCCCCTCCTTATCCTTCTTAACAACAAAAAAAAAATCACAACAAAAATCCTGAGATTTCAAAGCTCTCTCACAAGATCGCAAGTGAGGAAGGATACAGAAGGACGTGGAGGCTTTGGAGAGGGTACAGAGGAGGTTTACCAGGATGTTGCCTGGTCTGGAGGGCATTAGCTATGAGGAGAGGTTGGAAAAACTCGGATTGTTTTCACTGGAACAACGGAGGTGGAGGGGCGACATGATAGAGGTTTACAAAGTGATGAGCGACATGGACAGAGTGGATAGTCAGAAGCTTTTTCCCAGGGTGGAAGATCCAGTTACTAGGGGACATAGGTTTAAGGTGCGAGGACAAAGTTTAGAGGGGATGTGCGAGGCAAGTTTTTTACACAGAGGGTGGTGAGTGCCTGGAACTTGCTGCCAGGGGAGGTGTTGGAAGCAGATACGATAGCGACGTTTAAGAGACATCTTAACAAATACATGAATAGGAAGGGAATAGAGGGATAGGGGCCCTGGAAGTGCAGAAGGTGTTAGTTCAGGCAGGCATCAAGATCGGCGCAGGCTTGGAGTGCCGAATGGCCTGTTCCCGTGCTGTACTGTTCTTTGTTCTTTGCTCTTTGTTCTTTGAGGCTTAATTATACTTAGAAACCGTGTTTCTCCCGATAAATTCACAAGAGGTGTTGTGTCTGAGTTCCCTGCACTACAATAGTGGTTTCACTTCCAAAGTACTTAATTGGCTGTTAAACGCTTTAGGACGTCCTGAAGACATAAAAGGTGCTACAGAAATGCAAGTTTTCCTTTAAGTACAGATGATTATTGCAATTTTTCTCCTCCTGTCCTGTGGGAAATGTACTTTTCTTGTGGCACAGAAAAGCAGAGAATGGGACGAACTCTGTTTGAAAAAATGTTGCGATGTAATGTTTCTATTCTTCTACTTGTGAACTTTGACTGCCTAAAGGGTATTGTGAAGGATGTTTCCATTCAAAGGATGAAAATGATCTTCTAAAGTAAGAAATCCTATTTTCTTTGGCAGCTTTCAGTCCATTAATACTGTCTTTGACTGAGACAGAGATCCTGATCGGACCTGCTAGGCAATGCAGTGGGGATTGCTCAAGTGATGGATTTATAGATGTTCTCTGAACGAACTACTGTTCTGACTGAGTCATATCCGTCCTGTATTTCTATGACAGCATACCAGTTGGACTTACATTAAACCCTTTAGGGTAGAAATTGCACTCAGTGTTTCCTCACACAAATTTTAAGGCACTCCACCTCCTCGATCATAACTGAAGTGTTGCCCTATTTATTTTAAACCTGTGAATGCCTTAATTAAAATAGCAGAGAGAAGAATTTATAAGCATGCTTACTGCTTGTGCAATAACTTCACCAAAGATAACAGCCTTTGCTGTGGCTCAGGGACGAGCACTCTTCTCTCCAAATCAGAAGGTTGAGCACAAAAAATAAGGCTGAACCTGCTGGCTGTTGTTAAATTGAAGGCCTGGCTGACCTTTCAGGTGGAGACAAATGATTCCATGGCACTATTTTGAAGAAGAGCAGGGGAGTTATCTTGAGTGTCCTGGCCAATATTTATCCCTCAGTCAACATTGTCCCCAGTGTCCAGACCAATATTTACCCCTCAGTCAACATTATCCCCTGTGTCCTGGCCAATATTTACCCCTCAGCCAACATTATCCCCAGTGTCCTGGCCAATATTTACCCCTCAGTCAACATTATTCCCAGTGTCCTGGCCAATATTTACCCATCAATCAACATTATCCCCAGTGTCCTGGCCAATATTTATCCCTCAGTCAACATTATCCCCAGTTTCCTAAATCAATATTTATCCCTCAGTCAACATTATCCTCAGTGTCTTGGCCAATATTTACCCCTCAGTCAACATTATCCT
This sequence comes from Heterodontus francisci, assembly GCF_036365525.1. Taxonomy (NCBI): domain Eukaryota; kingdom Metazoa; phylum Chordata; class Chondrichthyes; order Heterodontiformes; family Heterodontidae; genus Heterodontus; species Heterodontus francisci. The sequence continues at coordinate 13,390,776 of NC_090385.1, forward strand.
CAGTGTCCGAACCAATATTTATCCCTCAGTCAACATTTTCCTCAGTGTCTTGGCCAATATTTACCCCTCAGTTAACATTATCCTCAGTGTCCTAACCAATATTGATCCCTCAGTCAACATTATCCTCAGTGTCTTGGCCAATATTTACCCCTCAGTCAACATTATCCTCAGTGTCCTAACCAATATGTATCCCTCAGTCAACATTATCCTCAGTGTCCTAACCAATATTTATCCCTCAGTTAACATTATCCTCAGTGTCTTGGCCAATATTTATCCCTCAGTCAACATTATCCCCAGTGTCCTGGCCAATATTTATCCCTCAGTCAACATTATCCCCAGTGACCTAACCAATATTTATCCCTCAGTCCACATTATCCCCTGTGTCCTGGCCAATATTTACTCCTCAGTCAAAATTATCCTCAGTGTCTTGGCCAATATTTACGCCTCAGTCAACATTATCCTCAGTGTCTTAACCAATATTCATCCCTCAGTCAACATTATCCTCAGTGTCCTGGCCAATATTTATCCCTCAGTTAACATTATCCCCAGAGTCTTGGCCAATCTTTACCCCTCAGTCAACATTATCCTCAGTGTCCTAACCAATATTTATCCCTTAGTCAACATTATCCTCAGTGTCCTAACCAATATTTATCGCTCAGTTAACATTATCCCCAGTGTCTTGGCCAATATTTACCCCTCAGTCAACATTATCCTCAGTGTCCGAACCAATATTTATCCCTCAGTCCACATTATCCCCTGTGTCCTGGCCAATATTTACTCCTCAGTCAACATTATCCTCAGTGTCCTGGCCAATATTTACCCCTCAGTCAACATTATCCTCAGTGTCTTGGCCAATATTTACGCCTCAGTCAACATTATCCTCAGTGTCCTAACCAATATTTATCCCTCAGTCAGCATTATCCTCAGTGTCCTAACCAATATTTATCCCTCAGTTAACATTATCCTCAGTGTCTTGGCCAATATTTACTCCTCAGTCAACATTATCCCCAGTGTCCTAACCAATATTTATCCTTCAGTAAACATTATCCCCTGTGTCCTGCCCAATATTTACTCCTCAGTCAACATTATCCTCAGTGTCTTGGCCAATATTTACGCCTCAGTCAACATTATCCTCAGTGTCCTGGCCAATATTCACCCCTCAGAATACATTGTCCCCAGTTTTCCTGGCCAATATTTACCCCTCAGTCAACATTATCCCCAATGTCCTGGCCAATATTTACTCCTCAGTCAACATTATCCTCAGTGTCTTGGCCAATATTTACGCCTCAGTCAACATTATCCTCAGTGTCCTGGCCATAATTTACCCCTCAGTCAACATTATCCCCAGTTTCCTGGCCAATATTTACCCCTCAGTCAACATTATCCCCAGTTTCCTGGCCAATATTTATCCCTCAGTCAACATTGTCCCCAGTTTCCTGGCCAATATTTACCCCTCAGTAAACATTATCTTCAGTGTCCTAGCCAAAATTTACCCCTCAGTCAACATTATCCCCAGTTTCCTGGCCAATATTTACCCCTCAGTCAACATTATCCTCAGTGTCCTGGCCAAAATTTACCCCTCAGTCAACATTATCCCCAGTTTCCTGGCCAATATTTACCCCTCAGTCAACATTATCCTCAGTGTCCTGGCCAAAATTTACCCCTCAGTCAACATTATCCCCAGTTTCCTGGCCAATATTTATCCCTCAGTATATATTGTCCCCAGTGTCCTGGCCAATATTTACCCCTCAGTATATATTATCCCCAGTGTCCTGGCCAATATTTACCCCTCAGTCAACACTATCCCCAGTGCCTTGGCCAATATTTATCCCTCAGTATATATTGTCCCCAGTGTCCTGGCCAATATTTACCCCTCAGTATATATTATCCCCAGTGTCCTGGCCAATATTTATCCCTCAGTCAACATTAACTTCAGTGTCTTGGCCAATATTTATCCCCAGTCAACATTGTCCCCAGTGTCCTGGCTAATATTTAACCCTCAGTCAACATTATCCCCAGTGTCCTGGCCAATATTTATCCCTCAGTCAACATTAACTTCAGTGTCTTGGCCAATATTTATCCCCAGTCAACATTGTCCCCAGTGTCTTGGCCAATATTTATCCCCAGTCAACATTGTCCCCAGTGTCCTGGCTAATATTTATCCCTCAGTCAACATTATCCCCAGTGTCCTGGCCAATATTTATCCCTCAGTCAACATTATCTTCAGTGTCTTGGCCAATATTTACCCCTCAGTCAACATATCCCCAGTGTCCTGGCCAATATTTATCCCACAGTCAACATTATCCCCACTGTCCTAACCAATATTTATCCCTCAGTCAACATTATCCCCAATGTCCTGGCCAATATTTACACCTCAGTCAACATTATCCTCAGTTTCCTGGCCAATATTTAGCCCTCAGTATATATTATCACCAGTGTCCTGGCCAATATTTACTCCTCAGTATACATTATCCCCAGTGTCCTGGCCAATATTTACCCCTCAGTATACATTATCCCGTGTGTCCTGGCCAATATTTACCCATCAGTCAACATTATCCCCAGTGTCCTAACCAATATTTATCCCTCAGTCAACAATATCCTCAGTGTCTTGGCCAATATTTATCCCTCAGTCAACATTATCCCCAGTGTCCTGGCCAATATTTATCCCTCAGTATATATTATCCCCAGTGTCCTGGCCAATATTCATCCCAAGTCAACATTGTCCCCAGTGTCCTGGCCAATATTCATCCCCAGTCAACATTGTCCCCAGTGTCTTGGCGAATATCTATCCCTCAGTCAACATTATCCTCAGTGTCTTGGCCAATATTTACCCCGCAGTATATATTATCCCCAGTGTCCTGGCCAATATTTACCTCTCAGTCAACATTATCCCCAGTGTCCTGGCCTATATTTACCCCTCAGTCAACATTATCCTCAGTGTCCTCGCCAATACTTACCCCTCAGTATATATTATCCCCCGTGTCCTGGGCAATATTTACCCCTCAGGCAACATTTTCCCCAGTGTCTGGCCAATATTTACCCCTCAGTATACATTATCCCCAGTGTCCTGGCCAATATTTACCCCTCAGTCAACATTATCCCCAGATTCCTAGCCAATATTTATCCCTCAGTCAACATTATCCCCAGTGTCCTAACCAATATTTATCCTTCAGTCAACATTATCCCCAGTGTCCTAACCAATATTTATCCCTCAGTCAACATTATCCTCAGTGTCTTGGCCAATATTTATCCCTCAGTCAACATTATCCTCAGTGTCCTAACCAACATTAATCCTTCAGTCAACATTATCCCCAGTGTCCTAACCAACATTTATCCTTCAGTCAACATTATCCCCAGTGTCCTTACCAATATTTATCCTTCAGTCAACATTATACCCAGTGTCCTAACCAATATTTATCAATCAGTCAACATTATCCTCAGTGTCTTGGCCAATATTTATCCTTCAGTCAACATTATACCCAGTGTCCTAACCAATATTTATCCCTCAGTCAACATTATCCTCAGTGTCTTGGCGAATATTTATCCCTCATTCAACATTATCCCCACTGTCTTAAGCAATATTTATGCCTCAGTCAACATTGTCCTCAGTGTCCTGGCCAATATTTATCCCTCAGTCAACATTATCCTCAGTGTCTTGGCCAATATTCATCCCTCAGTCAACATTATCCCCAATGTCCTGGCCAATATTTGTCCCTCAGTCAACATTATCCCCAGTGTCTTGGCCAATATTTACCCCTCAGTCAACATTATCCTCAGTGTCCCAACCAATATTTATTGCTCAGTCAACATTGTCTCCAGTGTCCTAGCCAATATTTATCCCTCAGTCAACATTATCCCCGGTGTTCTGGCCAATATTTATCCCTCAGTCAACAATGTCCCCAGTGTCCTGGCCCATATTTATCCCTCAGTCAACATTATCCTCAGTGTCTTGGCCAATATTTATCCCTCAGTCAACATTATCCCCAGTGTCCTGGCCAATATTTATCCCTCAGTCAACATTATCCCCACTGTCTTAACCAATATTTATCCCTCAGTCAACAATATCCTCAGTGTCCTAACCAATGTTTATCCCTCAGTCAACATTATCCCCAGTGTCCTGGCCAATATTTATCCCTCAGTCAACATTATCCCCACTGTCTTAACCTATATTTATCCCTCAGTCAACATTATCCTCAGTGTCCTAACCAATGTTTATCCCTCAGTCAACATTATTCTCAGTGTCCTAACCAATATTTATCCCTCAGTCAACATTGTCCCGAGTGTCCTGACCAATATTTATCCCTCAGTCAACATCACAAAAATGGATTATTAGTTGTTATCTCCTTTCTGTTTGTGGGAGCTTGCTGTGCACAAATTGACTGCTGTGTTTCCTACATTGCAACAGGATGTTCACTTCAAAAATATTTCATTGGCTTTGGGATGTCATGAATTGCACCATATAATTGCAAGTCTTTGTTTTATATTACTAAAGAAAAATTACATACAAGTGGAATGACAAGCAATTTTTAACGGAATTCAAATGAAGGAAACAGCTGCGCATTGGATAACTTGCCTCATGTCCAACTTCTTTTCAGTGCTTCTGTTTATAATATCTTTCTTTTTGATCGGATACTTTGTGCTGTCAGGAATCTGTGATGTGCCACCTTCCTGATTTTGCTGTCACTAATTTTCTAAGTGTTGAAAAGGTGGGAGTAATATTAGGGTTGGTGAGATGACACAAGGCCCAAAATGAAACAAAAGGGAATGGTGTCAGTCTACTGTTTGCTGGCAATTGTGAGCCACAATGGATGGGGTTTGTAAAAGCTGAGGTTCTAGAGATGCTGAGGCCAGAAGTGGAGGTGCTCCTAGGTTTGGGATTAGGAACAGAGGTTGAGGAATGAAATTGGGACAGAACCCAATGAAAGTGACAAGGTTAGTGCACTGTAATACATAGCGTATTTGCACTAATATTGTGTCATTATATATTTTAATCCTTTGCTTGTAGTTCTTTAATTTGTGCAACAGGACATAGATAAGCTAGGAGAATGGGCAGAGAGGTGCCAGATGGTATTTGACACTGACAAGTGTGAGGTGATGCATTTTGGCAGGAGGGATAGGGAGAGGCAATATATACTTAATGGCACAGTTCTGAAGAGTGTACAGGGACAGAGGGACCTGGGGCTGCATGTGGTTTGATCTTTGAAGGGGCAGGACACATTGAGAGAGTGGTTAGTAAAACATATGGGATCTTGGGCTTCATAAATAGAGGCATTGAGAACAAAAGCAGTGAAGTTATGCTGAATCTTTTTGAAGCTCTGGTTAGGCCCCAAATTGAGTATTGCATCCAGTTCTGGTCACCACACTTTAGGAAGAATGTGAGGATCCTTGAGAGGGTGCAGAGGAGATTTATCAGAATGGTTCCAAGGGTGAGGGATTTTAGTTACAAGGTTAAATTGGAAAAACTGCGGTTGTTCTCCTTAGGACAAAGGAGATTGAGGGGAGATTTAATAGAAATGTACAAGATTAGGACAGGCTTAGATAAGTTAGGCAAGGAAAACCTCTTCACATTAACTAATGGAACAAGGACTAGGGGACACAGATTGAAGGTTTTGGGCAAGAGGTACAGGGGAAGAACTTTTTTACGCAGCAGTGGTAATGACCTGGAACTCGCTGCCCACAAGGGTGGTGGAAGCGGAGACAATCAATGACTTCAAGAGGAAACTGGCTGGCCACTTGAAGTAAATAGACTTGCACGGTTATGGGGATTGAGCGGAGGAGTGGGACTGACTGAATAGCTCCATGGAAAGCCGGCATGAACTTTATGGGCCGAATGGCCTCCTTCTGTGCCGTAAATGACTCTACGCTTTCTCCAATATGTTTTTCAGTAACAACTTGCATTGATATAGCACCTTTCAATGTAGTAGAATGCTCTAAAGTGCTTCATGGGAGCACATTCAATAAAAAAATGCTGATACCAAATTTGGTCAAAAAAGAAGGGTGTGGGGTGACCTAATAAAGCTCTTTAAAATTATGGAATGTTTTGATAGAGTGGATACAGAGGGAATGCTTCTTCACGTGGGGAAGAGTTTAACTACAGGCCATCAATATCAGATAGTCACCAAGAAATCCAATAGGGAATTTAGAAGAAACCCCTTTACCCAAAGATTGGTGAGAATGTGGAAGTCACTACCACAGGGAGTGGTTGAAGCCAATAGTATGGATGCATCTAAGGAGAAGCTAGACAAGCATATGAGGGAAAAGGGAATAGAGGATTACGATGATAGATTTAGATAAGGAAAGACAGGAGGAGGCTCGAGTGGAGTGTAAACGCTGACAGGGACTGGTTGGGCCAAATGGCCTGATTCTGTGCCATATATCCTATGTAGGTAAGGTTTTAAGGTGCATCTTAAAGAAGGAGAGAGGGAACTAGAGAGGAGGAGAGATTTAAGGAGGGAATTCCAAAGCTTACAGCCTTGGCAGCCGAAGGCATGGCCACCAATGGTGGGGAGAAGAAAGTGGGGGATGTACATGAAGCCTGAATTGGAGGAATGCAATGGTTTCCAAAAGCAGGCTACGCATCTGATTAACTGGAAACTGGAAGCTTCCTTTATGAGCGAGCACAGCATAAAATTAACAATTAATCTCAAATTGCTTACTGGAGAACATGTCAATTGGTCATCATATCCTCTGGTAAGTTAGAAGCTGGAACATATTCACATTAGATTGTTTTCTACTGTCCAGATTTATTTACAAATAAAATAATTCCCAGAAGCAGGAAGATAACCAGAGGCTTAGGCAACATAATTGGTTGTTTATAATACATACAGTTCAAATCCCTGTCTGGTCTTCATTTGTTGTTCATTTTGCAGCTTCTGGTAAAATCTTGGTAACGCACAGTCTCCGGTGATCAATATTTAAGTGAAGCTATGGAACTTTTTGCCTATTGGGTCAGTTGTGGCTCAGTGAGCAGCACTCATGTCTCTGAATTAAAAGGGTGAGGGTTCCTGTCCCACTACACAGTGTTACAGACAGATAAGAGATGATAGGGATGGTTCCCCCTTTTTCACCTTATGACTGACCGAGGACAGTGTTTTTCTTTTAAACAAAGGTGTTTTTTAACCCCTGAGTGCTTTAATTAACAAGAACAGACAACTGACAGGTTTTCTCATAGGTTTAAAAGAAAAATATATGTTTATTATACAACACCCGAAATATATGGAACAACTCATACAGATAGACTCTCACATTCAAGAAAATATAGAGATTATAAAGATAACATGTGATGGGTCTGATGATTTGAAAGAGTCCTCTGGTAAACTTGCTTTTCTCTGGGAGGAAGGCTTGAAACGATGCAGGCATGTATTCTTTTTCCCTTGTTCACTGAAGAAAGACTTGGAAGGCTGAGGAAGACAAATGCACTGCTGCAGACTGATCTTGTTTTATCCAGGCAAAGGTTACTGGCCAAGTCCTGGTACAATTTCTCAGGTAGGGAGTTTAAGGCCAAACTCCAGTTGCTGCCTACAGGGAGTTCAAAGCTGGTAATATTAGGTGGGGTTCTGTCTCTTTGATGGCATAGATGGATCTCCTTTGTCTCCCCAGAATATACCTTTATTAAACTCCTTCTCAGAAACCTGGTTCATGTCAGGTGACCAGAGTTTCTCTCATTTATTCTCATAAATTGTGTCTGATGGTGAGGCCATTGTTAGACAATGGGGTCTGGGTATCACTCATCTTCATTCTATCTTGGTAAAGTGGTGTTTTTTCACACTCTTTCTCTTCAGTTTGAATTTGGAATCACCAAGTCTGCAATGCCCTTGTTAGCTCAATTCGTTAGAGAGAAGCAGTCATTAACACAAAATGGGTCATTTATCTCCAAGGCTTGTCCAAACAGGCTTGTCCTCGGCGCAACCATCTTCAGCTGCTTCATCAATGACCTTCCTTCAATCATAAGGTCAGAAGTGGGGATGTTCGCTGATGATTGCACAATGTTCAGCAGCAGTCGCGATTCCTCAGATACTGAAGCAGTTCATGTAGGAAGACCTGGACAATATCCAGGCTTGGGCTGATAAGTGGCAAGTAACATTCGCACCACACAAGTGCCAGGCAATGACCATCTCCAACAAGAGAGAATCTAACCATCACCCCTTGACATTCAATGGCATTACCATTGCTGAATCCCCCGCTATCAACATCCTAGGGGTTACCATTGACCAGAAACTGAACTGGAGTAGCCATATAAATATCGTGGCTACAACAGCAGGTCAGGGGCTAGGAATCCTGCAGCGAGTAACTCACCTCCTGACTCCCCAAAACCTGTTCACCATCTACAAGGCACAAGTCAGGAGTGTGATGGAATACTCTTCACTTGCCTGGATTGGTGCAGCTCCAACAACACTCAAGAAGCTCGACACCATCTGGAACAAAGCAGCCCGCTTGATTGGCACCCCATCCACAAACATTCACTCCCTCCACCACCGATGCATAGTGGCAGCAGTGTGTACCATCTACAAGATGCACTGCAGCAACACACCAAGGCTCCTTAGACAGCACCTTCCAAACCCATGACCTCTACCAACCAGAAGGAGAAGGGCAACAAGTGCATGGGAACACCACCACCTGCAAGTTCCCCTCCAAGCCACACACCATCCTGACTTGGAACTATATCGCCATTCCTTCACTGTCACTGGGTCAAAATCCTGGAACTCCCTTACTAACAGCACTGTGGGTCTACCTACCCAACATGGACTGCAGTAGTTCAAGAAGGCAGCTCACCACCACCTTCTCAAGGGCAATTAGGGATGGGCAATAAATGCTGGCCTAGCCAGTGATGTTCATATCCCATAAATGAATAAAAAAATATTAGTTTAGGGTTGTTGCAGATTCCATGTGTATCAACAGTACAGAATATCACCTGACCTCACGACTCCATTTTGTTTTGTTGAGAAGTATCTGTTTTGGGTTTGTTTCACAAGTTCATTGTATAGTTCATAATTTCCTCTTCCCAAGCATGACAACAGACTTGAGCACATAATCTAGCCTAAGGTGCTGTCATTCAGGTGAGACAGAAAAGATCCTGTGGCACTAATTTGAAGAAGAGCAGGGGTACCCCTCCCCCACCCCCTCAGACGACATCATTAAAAAATGTATTATCTGGTGTTATCAAATTAACAGCTGCAATTCCTACATTACAGCAGTAACTACACTTCCTAAGTACCTAATTGGCTGCAAACCCATTTGGGACGTCCTGAAGTTGTGAAAGGTGCTATATAAATTCAAGTTCTTTCATTACAAGATCAACAGAAAAAATTTTGAGCACAGAAGGCTTCTCAACATTTTCTCTTGTGAAGGTGAAATCATTTAATCCCAGGAGTTAAACAAAAAAGACGCTAACAGTCTTCACACCATTGTAAATAATGGCCATTTGTTTTAACAGTTGTACTTTATTTCCTCTGACTTTCCTGTATCTCCACTCACACAGCAGCAAACGTAAATTCCATGTTAGTTTGTCCGACCAGCACAGGATAGGTTCAATTGTCCAAGGTTTCAGCTTTTTAAAAAAAACAGTTCTTTTCATTCAGGATTCTGGGAACCTGGTGTCTGCGTTCCAGAGGCAAGATAAGGGGAAATTCTTTTACACAGCAAGTTTTTATGAGCTGGAATGCACTTCCTGAAAGCCGGTGCGGGGAGGGTGGTGGGGGGGTGGAAATCAGAGAATTGGATAAATACTTGCAGGGAAAAAAATATAGGGTTATGGGGAAAGAAGAGGAGAGGATTAATTGAAAAGCTCTACCAAACAGATGGCACAGGCACAATGGGCCGAACGGCCTCCTCCTGTATCATTGATTCTATGATCCGGCTCTTGGTGCTTATGCTGTTAAACCTATTCTCAGTACCCGGGGGACAGACTTGGGCAGCCAAACAACAATACAAAAGTAGCTCATTATTTGATGAAATTGTTCTTAATTCTGTCAGAAATGTTGTGGGAGCAATGGAAAAGCACAATGCTTCATATTAACCCTGGTACTCTAAAAGACAAATGCATCAGTGCTGTCGCCTTTCTGACTTCTGTTCCTGATCCTCACTCCCGCTCCCACTCCCCGAGTCAGAATAACTTGGAGGGGAACTTGGAGTAGGTTGTGGGGTACGGTAGCATAGTGGTTATGTGACTGGACTAGTAATCCAGAGGCTTGGACTAATTATGCAGAGACATGAGTTCATAATCCCACCGTGGTCACTGGAGAATTTAAATTCAATTAATTAAATAAAATTCTGGAATAAAAAGCCAGTCTTGGTAATGGTGACCATGAAACTCAGATGGTTGTAAAAATTCATCTGGTTTATTAATGTCCGTTAGGGAAGGAAATCTGCCATCCTCACCTGCTTTGTGTACTTGCTATAATGTGACTCCAGTCCCGCAGCAATGTGGTTGACTCTTAACTGCTCTCTGAAATGGCCTACTTAGTTGTCAGACACTTAGTTGTATTCAAGGCAGCAGCTCCCCACCACCTTTCAAAGGCAATTAGCTTTGGGTAATAAATGCTGGAGTTGCCAGCGATGCCCACATCCCATGAATGAATTTTTAAAAAGTAACAGTGTCCCCATGCACCTGTTGCCCTTGTCCTTCTCGATGGTGGAGATCAAGGGCTGGGGAGGTGCTGTCAAAAAACATGTACTATATAAACAGAGTACACACCGGAGAAAGATGGAACATCTACTATTCAAACAGACTTTAATGATTCACTCACATAAATCAGGCACAAGTTAGAATATCATTCTCATTAATGGGATAAATGGTATATCACAAAACACTCATCTCTTGAATTGGAGCATTGTGTTTAGAAAGTATAAGGATAAAGACCACAAATTACAGGTTAAGCATGGTTTTATTAGCATCATGGTTATCTTAACTGTACTCGCCACAAATATTTCATTTTAATTGCACTTCCAAATCTTAGTTTATTTAATTATTTGCTTCATGAGTGTCCCCATTAATATAAACCACAAACATAGCTGGAAACTCGTGACTAGTCACTAAGAAACAACAATGGGCAAAAAGACACTCAACAGAATCTTCAGTTTGTTTCACAGGAATAGTTGTACATTTATTACATAAGCAACTGCAACATTGAGGAGACATTAAATCCCAGAACTTTCAGGAGGCAGCTGCCCTTTTGTTTTCCTACTTACTGCAGAAACATATAGTAACATAGAATGGTTACATACAGAAGGAGGCCATTCGGCCTGTTGTGCCTATGCCGGCTCTCTATAAGAGCAACTCAGCTACTCCCACTCCCCCGTAGCCTGCAAATCGTTTCATCTTCAGGTGCTTATCCAATTCCCTTTTGAAAGCTGCGATTGAATCTGCTGCCACCACACTGTCAGGGAGTGCATTCCAGATCCTCAGCAATTGATGCATAATTAGGAACAACAGCACGCCATTCAGCCCCTCCAGTCTGTTCCGCCAAATGGATAATGGCTGATCTGCACTTCAACTCCATCTACCCACCTTTGCTCCATCACGCTTGATATTCTGACCCAACATAAATCTATCAATGTCAATTTTGAAAGCTCCAATTGTTCTCTCCGCATCCACAGCCGAGTGGGCGACGAGAGGTCCAGAAACAAGATGAAGTACAGTCACAAATGTAATGAAATTAATGTGAATTTTTAAAAAATCAAATAAGTTCACATTGATCTCTGCAAGCAGGATATGCCAGGATCAATGATTTGGATGGTGGAGGGGGAGGGGCAAAGGCACAAAACCTAATCATACAATACAGTGGCATTCACTTTTATTCAGCACTGAAATGCACAAATCCCTATTCATGCAACATTGCTTCACAAAATTCAATACAGACTCTGTAAAGTACTCTGTATTGGAAGGGAAAATGGGCATCACATTGGATGGTGTAGCAGGTGAATCGGAAAGGGATTTGGTGCTGTTAAAAAATTCAGCAATAACAATTACCATGGAGCGGCAACAACCAGACTAAAAGCTTAGTATATTGCTGGATCAATCGGGTGTAAGTCAGAGGATGTCAGGGTAAAATTATACATGCCCTAGTCAGATTACTTCTCAAGCTATGGAGGCAGTGTAGAATAAAAGCACAGAGATGATTCCTGGTGTCAAAGAATTCAGTTACAAGGATGGAGTAAAAACACCAGTGCAGACCAGTTGAGCCGAATGGTCTGTTTCTGTGCTATTATATTCTAAGTAAAGGATAAATTGGAGAATCTGAGCTCTTTAGTCTTGCAACAGGGTACCTGGAAGGAAAACTTATAAAAGTATACAAGGTAATACCACTTTAGGTCCTAAGCCCTGGAATTCCCTCCCTAAACCTCTCTGCATCTCCACCTCGCCTCCTTTAAGACACTACTTAAAATCTACCTCTTTGGCCAAGCCATGCCCTAATATTGTCAGTGACAAATTTTGTTTGGTAATGCTCCTGTGAAGCATCTTGGGATGTTTAACTACATTAATGATGCTATATAACTGCAAGTTGTTTTACCTATGGTTAATTGGATGAGCCAAGAAACTAGAAAAAAAGACAGGTGAAAACTAGTGAAAGGACCATTTCGGACACAGAACTTCTTCTTGGTAGGATTGTGAAAGGGACACTAGCACTCAAGAAACAGAAGATATCTCGGTTAAAAGGGTGAAAATATGTGGACACGTTGCATAGACTAGCCTTGTACTCTCTTGAATATAGAAGATTAAGGGGTGATTTAATTAAGGTGGTGAAGGCAATTGAAGGAGTTGCTAAAGAAACTGTTTCCTCTGGTGGGGGAGTCCAAAACAAGGGAGCATTCTCCTCAAAATTAGATCTGAGCCATTCAGGGATGATGTCAGAATGCACTTCTTCACACAAAGGGGAGTGAAAATCTAGAACTCTCGCCTCCAAAAAGCTGGGGGAAACTGAAAATGTCAAAACTGAGATGGATAGATTTTTATTAGGCAAGGGTTATTAAGGGCTATAGAACAAAGGCAGATAGATGGAGTTAAGATCAGCCATGATCTAATTGAATGGCGGAACAGGCTCGAGCTGAATGGCCCTATGTTCCTATGACACAATGGGGCAATGTGACATTTTGTCCATTTTGGATGGATGTCTTAAGATGGTCTAAATGGACTCCACCATCTGCATTTATCTTGTGAAGTCAAAGTTGCTTTACAATAATATGTAATCAGCTTTCTTAAATGCAATTACACCCCTATATTGGCCAGGTCCATTTATTGTGTGTAACTGCTCTTTCTTGTGGTCTTCACCTGTAAATACATACTCCATATAATCCACCAAAAAGGGTGTTAACCTAACTCAGCTCAACAAGTGGCTGAACAAAATTATCCAGTTCGGACAACACTAGGCCAATTTTCAACGGAGCAGAAAATAATGATTAGCAGTAAGATCAGAACTTACACCTCATTATAAAGCAAATGGCATTAGTTTGTGAAAAAGAAAGCTATTTGATGGGGTGGAAATGTTGGACTATGCAGGCTAAATTGGAACATTAGGATATGCATGAATAATTTTAGAAATATAGTTTAAAGAGGCACAGTTATTTTATTGAAATTGTAGGGTGAATTGTTCTTATTTGCCAAATGCTGCTAAGTAATCCACATCAAAATGAATCCTTCGGGATGGAAACAAATTACTGCTGTTCTGGGCATTCCCTCATTTTGATGAGAGGAAACCGTGCCTCTCAATTCTTAAATTTTTATATTGGGTGTTACCTGAAGACAGTGCAAATGTGAATAATTTGCGGCTCGATTCTAATCGGCACTCTCCTACCTAATCCCACTCAATGCAAACAGGACAGTCTACCGCGAAATAACCCAGAATAAAAGTGCCGAACCCCTAGCCTTTAATTGGTAGGTAGGCCTTCAAAATTACTTCACAGCATATCTGAGTGGTTACACTGAAGCAATATGTTACATTCAAGCATGAAAGATTGTGGGGTCAGTTGAAATGCACTGAACATAGTCCAGTTTTACCAATTGCCAGAAATGCAATCACAGTTATTAAGGCTAGGGGCATCGACTAGTCAAGATCGTCAGACAAAAATCAATTCCACAATTATGCACGCACGCTACATCCAAACGTCCATGATTTGAATACAGTGTTTATAAAACATACACAGTTCTCAACCAAACAGTACTCTATATAATCTGAAAGAGTATTAAAAGGCAGAATTCTGCTACCTAATCCTAACCTACATTAGTATATTGAGCCCAATGCTTTTCTTAAGATGTATGACAGAATAGTTCACGCAAATTGTGACAGATTCTGTTGGTATAGGCAGATTAAATTACTGCATACCTCCGAATGCACACTACATGGATTGTTGCAAAAATAAGATAATAAATATATTTTACTTTGGCTTTATGAGAACACACGAGAAGGAACGTGCAAATTTTCAGGTTAAACTGAATGTTACTGATAATATAATGACAATCCAAATTCGACAAGGTGCAAACATGTTTTCAAGTAAAAAAAACACAAACGTCCATGGTGGCTAAGGCTAAGTGGTCCGTTCTTGTATTATTTTGTGCTGGAGGTAATGATGTCCATGGAAGACAAGGTGCGTCTCATAACTATAAATGCTACTTAACATCAGGTTTTAAATACATTTTAACTAGTAGAAATTGTGGGTGGTAGAGTGGTACAATAGGTCAGAGCACCAAGCTGCAGTGCGATAAAGATGCAAGTGCCTGATCTCAGTTGTGTCACTGCCAGGAAGCACTGAATGCCAACTGAGGGAGTGGAAGGGGTAGAAAAAGGGAGAATAGGAAAATCAGAGGGATTGTCAACCCTGGCCTGCTCTTGTGTGCCTCCTTACAGCTATCTCAGCAAACTATTGTTGGGTATCTGTGAATCAGTTGTCTCTCTGGTTTCTTGGCAGAAGGGGGCGAAGAGTTTAGTCTTGTGTTTTAAAAAGAGCAACAAGAAAATATTGTAGCATAAGCTTCAGCAGAAAATGTAAAATTTTTAAGATTCACTCTAAAGAGAAAGCTTTCATGCAAATTTGTATCTCCCAGTATATTGTATTCCAGACATAAATAATACATTTCCCTCACTATGTCCTTTCGGATTAATTGTTGTTATTTCAAACTATTTTGTAGTTTGTATATTCCTTGCAGATTTTTTAGCTCAACTTCAGATTGAATTCTAAGTAGATAAGAAAGCATGAATAATTTAAAAACTTATTTTACTCCATAAATATTCATATGACTTAACAAAAATATACATTCTCAAAATAAGATATTATTGGGATTCAGGCTGTAAAAATAGTCACAAAAATGTACTGAGACTTCAGCACTAACTGTCGTCAATTGATTATATCATCAGTAACACCCTTCATATCATCCTGACCATGCACATCCTTCACTAGATGAGATTCCTTTCATCAGACTGCTTCAGTAAGACATGAATGTAGAAAAATGTCAGTTGTGTGGTGGCAACAATTGTTCCTACCACACGAGTTGGGACCCAAACCAGGCAGTTAGTCATCGCGGGCAGTTGCGCGACATGAATAATAACACACGTCGAATGACATTCAAGCGTTCTTGAAGCATCGTCATTGCCAGAAAGGGCAGCTGGGCCCGACTTTCTAGTGGGAGCACAGCCAACAGCCACCAACACCAACCTGGGCCATTTGGACTTGCCTGGGAGACAAAGAAAAACACAAAACAAAGGTCAACTGATAGGACACACAGAGATCAAAATATATATACCTAGAGTTGCCAACCTTCCAGTATCGCCCTGGAGTCTCCAGGAATTAAACACTAATCTCCAGGACACCTCTTCAAGCAACACAGGAGAAAAACCATAGAGGTTTATTAATTAAATCTTAGAATTAGGGTTCTTTCCTCTAGAAAAGCGAAGGCTGAGAGGTGACCAAATGGAGGCTTTTAAAATTATGAAGGGGTTTGTTAGAGTATATATAAAGATGATGTTTCCGCTTGTGGGGTAATCCAAAACTAGGGGCCATAAATATAAGATAGTCACTAATAAATCCATTATGAATTCAGGAGAAAATCTTTATCCAGAGAGTGGTTAAAGTGTGGAGTTCGCTACCACAAGGAGTAGGTGAGGTGAATAGCATAAATGTATTTAAGGGGAAGCTAGACAAGCACATAAGGGAGAAAGGAATAAAAGCATATGTTAATGGGGTTAGCTGAAGAGGGGTGGGAGATGGCTTAAACACCGGTATGGACTTGTTGGGCCGAATGGGCTGTCTCTGTGATGTGAATATTTTGTAAATTGCCATTTGAAAAGCTTGTGCTGGATGCCTGCTCACTAAAATAAATTCTAAACCATAACTCTGGCACACGTGCAGTCGTGAGCCAACGCACCTGTATATCCGCATCCTTCTTTGGCATTGGTCCAAAATGGCTCAGAATTCGAGTCTTCAATATTTGCTTGAGTGAGCTGAACCACATGTAAGCTTGATCATAAACCAAGTCATGTAGACGAACAAGTTCAGCATAGTTCTCTCCCTCTACCTATTACATGGAAAGGTTCATGAGATTACAGAAAATATAATGTACACATTAGAGAAATTCCTTTACTGATGGTCAGATAAATGGCTTGTGACTATAGATGCACTTCTGCTATTTCCACCCCCCACCCCAAATTAACGTCTGCCACGTACTTAAAGATAATTGAAGCGAAATTCTTTTACGCAGTGAGTTATGCGCTACCTGAAAGGGCGGTGGAAGCAGATTCAATTGTAACTTTCAAAAGGGAATCGGATATATACTTGAAAAGGAAAATTTTGCAGGGCTATGGGAATGAGCAGGAGGGAGGTACCTATTAGATGGTTCTTTGAAAGAGCCAGCACAGGCACAATGGGCCAAATGGACTCCTTCTGCACTTTGCAATTCTATGAGTTTATTCACAGGTTCACCAGCTGCAGCGAAATCCTACTGCAAATAAGGTTTAATTCTAAAAAAGTCCCTTGTATTAAATACATCAACAAACCTTGCGCAATTATCAAAGTATAATGAGGGCTTAGAGATCACAAACAGTGTCCTTAATAAAGCATCACCTTTTCATCTTCAATGTATTCTATATCTGCACAACTGTAGCCATCCTTTTCATTGTGTCGTAACACCTTAAACCTTCTCCTGCCAATAGTGTCTACGACTGAACGACCATCTGGAAATAACTCGACACTTCTGACCTCCAGCATACAGCCATAATCAGCAAAACTGCGCAGGATAAAATAAACATAGTTATAATGTAGCTGTACTAACTATGCAGGTCTCACAGTTACTTTAAAGTGGCTCCATGGGTAGCATGCTTGCTTCTAAGTCAGAAAATTGTATGTTCAAGTCCGACTTGAGAGACTTGAGCACGTGATCTACGTTGACAAACCCAGTGTAGTGGCGAGGAAATGCTTGGCCATTGGCAGTGCTGTCTTTCATAAGAGGTATTCAACTAAGGCTATGTCTGCCTTCTCAGGTGGAGATAGAAGATCCCATGGCACTATTTCAAACAGCAGAAAAGTTCTTCCCAGTGTCCCAGCAAACATATATTCCTCAACCAACATCACTAAAACATGATCTGGTCACTGTCGCATTGCTGTTTGTGGGATGCTGCTGCCTGCCAACTGGTCATCATGTTTCCTACAACATAGATTACACTTCAAAAGTACTTCATTGGCTGCACAGCACTTAGAGATGTCCTGAAGTGGTCAACAGTACAATATAAATGCTAGTTCTTTTAATAATCTGTGCATTAAACTTGCATAAGAGATGGCAAATTTAAATACCTACACTGGATTTTTTATGGATTTGTTCTCGGGATGTGGGCAAGCTAGCCAGATCTTTCTGGACTCAAAGATTCCTGTTCCTGAAGGACAATAGCAAACCAGTTGGATTTTTACGACAATTCAGGAGTTTTTATTTTCATGGTTATTTGCTGGCTCTAGCATAGAAATTGTTACTAAATTCAATTTCAGAAACTGGGCATGGTAGAATTTGAACTCATAACCTCTGTTGTTAAAATAGCACCAGAGCCACTTAGCTACCACACCCATTGCATTATGCAGACTTATGGGGACACAGAGAGACTAGGAAAGTTTTCACATAGGCTCAATATCTCAAAACAGCCAAGAAGAGCCAACTGTGAATTTCCACTTCAGAGTTACACATGTCTAATGGGAAAGATAACAGCACAAAACAAGCTGCAGAGTCACTTTCAATATGCCTGATCCAGAGACATTACATATGTGCGTAATTATATCCAGATCACAAACAAAGCTAATGAGCAAAGAGATTAAATTCCTTCCGTTAATAACTTTAGCAGAAAAGTCAGCATGAATGTAGAGAGGGGTGAAATTTTCTGTTCTCCCACCGCCACCACCAAAATTTATTCCGCCGCCAATTGAGGCCCTTAACTGGGTAATAAACCCCCCAATTAAGGGCCTCTTCTTGCCACAGCCGCAATTACCCATGCAGCGGGCTGCCCTGCTGCTGCACGGGAAGCACACCATGAAAAACCGTGTGTGTTGCTTCCCGCTTCAGTGGAGGGGTGGGGGGGGGCCCTCATTCATTCAGGCACTAAGTGCCTTTGAGGGACCCGGCATCGGGAAGGCAGAGGCCCACTGAGGGCCACTCCCTGCCCACGCCCCTTCCGCCGTGACCCCCACCCTGCGAGACCCCTCCCACCCTGACCTACCTTAAGCCTGGTTCCAGTGCCGCTCCTCAGTGTCTGGTCATTACACAGTGCCAGCCTCTGATTGGCCAGCAGCTCAGCAAGGCCGGGACTACTGCCGATCGGGTCCTAAATCCTATAGAAGACCTGCTGTCCAGTTAATTTCCTGATTGGCACTAAATTCAGCAGGACTTCCGTAGAAGAGGGGGCACGGGGATCTCTTTGTTGGTTTCCCCCCAGTATCTAGGCCCCCGCCACGAGCATAAAAGTCCTCCTCAGGACTTCCTACTTGCACTGACTTACATAGAGTATACAGCACAGAAACAATCCATTCAGCCAACTGGTCTATGCTAGTGTTTATGCTCCACGTGAGCCTGCTCCCATCCCTCTTCATCTAACTCAATCAGCATAACTTTCTATTCATTTCTCCCTAATAAGTTTATCTAACTTTTGCTTAATTGAATCTATGCTATTCACCTCAACTACTCCATGTTGTAGCAAGTTCCACATTCTCACCACGCTCTAGGTAAATAAGTTTTCCCTGAATTCTCTATTAGATTTATCGTGACTACCCCTCAGTGTTCTCTTTTCTGGTGAACAAAGCACCAACCCCCATCACTACTTTTAATGATTTATGTATCTGTACCCAGAGATCCTATTGCTTTTTTGTCCCATTTACACTCTCAATTTCCAAGGGGTATGTGGTTTCCTTGTTCTTCCTACTAAAATGCCACACCTCACTTTTATCCATATTGAAATTCATTTACAGATTACACACCCATTCTGCAAGTTTATTAATGTCTTCTTGTATTTTTGCTACAGTCTTCCAAAGTATTAACTATAACCCCCAATAGAGTTTCTTTTTCATTCAAATGATTGTCAGAAGGAATTTTACCTCATTCCCACAAGGTATTTTAGACACTGGTCTTTATGAAGATAGCTTAAACCAGAAACACATACGTCCTCTTCAAAAAGGGTCAGCCCTGGAACATAGGAAGATCGAAACAGGAGTAGGGTATTCAGCCCTTTAAGCGTGATTCTCTCTGCTCAGTTCATGTTTGCCCAAGAGCTTAGTCACTCTGTCCCCAATAATAAATTCTAGTAACGTCCCCACAACAAATGTGAGACTAATAGGTCTCTCGTTTTCTGGCTTCACTTTCCCTTCTTAAATAATGAAGTGACATTGGCAATCTTCTAATCCAATCCAATACTTAAATCCAGAGAGTTTTGGCAGGACATGACTGAAGCATCTGGAATTTCCTCACCTACTGCTTTTAATACCCTGGGGTGTAAACCATCGAGTCCTGAAGATTTATTAATCTTCAGTCTCATTAATTTCTCCATCACCATTTCTTTACTTAAAAATAAATCGGTTTTTGATTTATTATTAGTTTTTCTTGTATCTCTCGTACTTTAAAATACCCACCCAATGATCATAATAACAAGAAACAATAGAACAGATGCTGCTGGAAATACATAGCAAATCAGTCAGTATCGCTACAGGAGAGAGATCATTCCACAAGTCCATTCATTGGAACAGGTATAGAAACATGAATCGGCCTTTTCTCTATACAGGTGCTGATCAACCTGCCAAGTATTTCGTTTTTATTCCAGATTTTAAAAACTTTTTAAGTCATATTAATATGATTTTGTGGTTTTATGGTCTTTTTCACAAGCAACACGAGGGATTTTGACAAGATTCTATAGGGAGAAACTGTTTCCACTAGCAGATGGGTCAATAACTAGACAACACAGATTTAAGGAGAAGACGCATAGAGTAGATTAGATTTTTTTTTTAAATGCCGGGAGTTATGATGATCTGGAATGCACTGCCTGAAAGGATGATGCATGCAGATTCAATAGGAATTTTCAAAAGGGAATTGGATAAATACTTGAATGCAAACAAAAATTACAAGGCTATGGGGAAAGGGAAGGGTAGTGGGTCTAATTGGATATCTCTTTCAAGGAGCTGGAACAGGCACAATGGGCTGAATGACCTCCTTCTGTGCTATATGATACAATAAAGATATATCCTAGCTTTCAAGTTCCTGCATGGCCTCACCCCCTCCCTGTCTCTGTAACCTTCTCCAGCCCTACAACCCTCTGAGATCTCTGCACTCCTCCAATTCTGACCTCTTGTGCATTCCTAATTTTAATCACTTCACCATCGGTGGCAGTGCCTTTAGCTGCCTAAGCCCCAAGCTCTGAAATTCCACCGCTAAACCTCTCTACCACTTTTTCTCCCTTTAAGATGCTCCTCAAAACTTGGCTCAGTTGGTAGTGCTCTTTCCCTTGAGTCACAAGGTTCCAAGTTCAAGTCCCACTCCAAGGCGTGCGCACAAAAATCAAGGCTGACACTCCAGTAGAATACTAGCCCAGTGAAAGTGGCAATGGGCTGATAGTTGTGGTTACCAAAGCAGTAGGGCTATTGGCCCAACTGTTAGGCCCTTAATGCCCCATTAACATCACTTTTACGAAGTGAAATCCCAACCCCAACCCACAAATTTAGTGTTAACCGTGGCTCAACAGGTAACACTCGCACTTTGGAATCAGAAGGCTGTGGGTTTAATTCCCACTCCAGAGTCCTGAGCTTAAAAATCTAGGCTGACTGCACTGAGGGAGGACTGCACTGTCAGAGGTGCTGTCTTTTGGAAGAGGCATTAAACTGAGGCTCCATCTGCCTGCTTGGTTGGATGTAAAAGATCCCACGGCACTATTTCAAAGAAAAGCAGGGGATTTATCCCTGGAGTCCTGGCCAATATTTATCCCTCAATCACCATCACAAAAACAGATTATCTGGTTATTATCGCGTCATTGTTTGTGGGAGTTTGCTGTGTACAACCTGGCTGCTGTTTTTCCTACATAACAACAATGACTGCACTTCAAAAAAGTACTTCATTGGCTGTCAAGCGCTTTGAGACGTCCGGTGGTCATGAAAAATGCTATATAAATGCAGGTCTTTTTTTTCTCTCTTTGACTAAGCTTTTGGTTATCTGCCTTAATGCGGCTCAGTGTCATATTTTGTTTGATAATGATTCTGTGAAGCTCCTTGACACATTTTACTACGTTAAAAGCACTACAAAAAATGAAAATTGTTGTTACTACACACCCCTTAACTGGATCACTCAAACACATTCCAAACTGCTTGTTGCCAGTCTCCATGCATCTTCGAATCATTAACCGATAACGAGGCTCAAAGATGTGCAGTGGGCAGGGGACAGTGGGGTATGCCATAGTGCAGATGAATATTGGCACATCTTTGTTGAGACTGGGAAAAAACAAATATTTTCCAGAATTAATGAGTTAACAGTAAAGTACATCATCCATCTTATTTATATAAGTTCCATTTTAGTACAGATACGTACATATATGTATATATAGATTGCTCAGCTTGACATTAAGTTATCCTTTTTCCTTTATGATAAGCAATTCAACTGTGCCATTTCACAATGATACAGATCCTATCAAACCATTTTTCAAATAGAATTCATGTAATCCATTCCTACATCTTGGTAAGACCTATTCTATCGTTAAGACAATGTAGGTACACTGAACTTGTGGCAAGAGTGGTTTCCCTCACCTTCTTAGGACACTCCAGGACCCCGATTTGCACACTAGATGGGGGCCTTACTGCCTCAAGCCAGCTTGCACTTTGAGCACCCAAGGCTCAGGCCCAGTGAAAGTGGCAGTGGGCCGATAGCTGTAGTTACTGAAGTAGTAGGTGCTATGGGCCCAATTGTTAGGCCCTTATTGCCCCATTTACATCAGTTTTACTAAGTGAAATTGCAACCCCACCCCCCCCACCCCCACCCCAACCCACACATTTAGGGTCAACTGTGACTCAATGAGTAACACTCTCACCTTGGAATCAAAAGGTTCTGGGTTTAAATCCCACTCCAGAGATGTGAGCTCAAAATTCTAGACTGACACTCCAGTGCAGTACCAAGGGAGCCTTTCAGATGAGACATTAAACCACCACCCAATCTGCCTTCTCAGATGGATGTAAAAGATCCCATGGCACTGTTTTAAAGAAGAGCCCAAACCAATATTTATTCTTAATCAACATCCCAGCAAATGTATTATCTGATCACTATCACATTGTTTATGAGAGCTTGCTGAGTGCAAACTAGCTACTACATTTCCTACATTGCAACACTGATTACACTCAGAAGTACTAATTGGTTGTAAAGTGCTTTAGTACATCCTGAGGGCATGACAGACACTATGTAAATACAAGTCTTTCTTTAGCATGGGTACAAAGTCTAAATAGCTTTGCATCAAAGCTAAATATGCAGGGTTAATGCACTGCTAAATACAGCCCTTACCCTAGTGGCCTCAGCAAACTTATAATTTGAACTATGTGCATTAATTCAGCTTTTTGAACACAAGTTAGTTCAGAATCACCTCCACCCAGTAGCCCTGATTATGTCATTGGCACGCAGTGAACAAATGTATCCGAAAAGGTCTACAGAAATAGACTGGTGACAGCAAATGTGCAGTGACATGAAGAATAATTCTTTAATAGCTTGATTTCTAAACAAATAATGATGGAGAGAGTTATTGATATTAATTCTCTCACTGTTAATAATGGAATTCCTAAATGTATCAGTTTTACGATTGACCTACTTTGACAATTCGGCTATCTCTTCGTCATTCACTTTATTTCGTTCAGCAAGTTCCTCTGGCAGGTAATGTGCGATTAGTTCTTCTATTAGAACAGTTCTGTTGTACTTTCTCAGTGCCTGATACTGCAGAAAGGAAGAAAAACGGTTTCTATTTAAGATGAGAAGCCATTTCACTGTGTACAGTTTATTCTAATTTACAGATAGAACCAGGGCAGCACTCAGATTTACTTGCATACAGTGAATCTTCTATGATACACCACCCCTCTCAGGATGCAACTGTTCAGTGCTCGTAGTTTTTACATAAGAACATAAGAGATAGGAGCAGGAGGAGGCCATTCGACCACTCGAACCTGCTCCGCCATTTAATAAGATCATGGCTGATCTGACTGTGGCCTTAACTCTACTTTTTTGCCCCTCCATAACCCCTGACTCCCTTGTCAATCAAAAATCTAACAGCCTTGAATATATTCAATGACCCAGCCTCCACTGCTCTCTGGGGAACAGAATTCCAAAGATTAACGACCCTCAGAGGAGAAATTCCTCCTCATCTCCATCTTAAAAGGGAGGCCCCTTATTTTGAAACTGTGCCCCCTAGTTCTAGATTCCCCCACGAGGGGGAAACATCCTCTCAGCATCTACCCTGTCGAACCCCCTCAGAATCTTATTTTTCAATAAGATCACCTCTCATTCTTCTAAACTCCAATGAGTGTAGACCTAACATGTTCAACCTTTCCTTATAAGACAACCCCTCCATCCCAGGAATCTGCCTAGTGAATCTTCTCTCAACTGCGTCCAATCCCTCCTTAAGCAAGGAGACCAAAACTGTATGCAGTACACAGTTGTAGCAAGATTTCCCTACTTTTATACTCCATCCCCCCTTGCAATAAATGTCAACATTCCATTTGCCTTTCTAATTATTTTCTGTACCTGCATGCTGACTTTTAGTGATTCATATACAAGGTCACCCAGCATTCTGCAGTCTCTCTCCATATGAGCAATATTCTGCTTTTTTATTCTTCCTGCCAAAGTGAACAACCTCACATTTTCCCACATTATACTCCATCTACCAAATGTTTGCCCACTCACTTGACCTTTTATTTTATTTTTAATTTTGAGACACAGCACTGAAACAGCGCCTTCGGCCCACCGAGTCTGTGCCGACCAACAACCACCCATTTATACTAATCCTACATTAATCCCATATTCTCTATCACAACCCCACCATTCTCCTACCACCTACCTACACTAGGGGCAATTTACAATGGCCAATTTACCTATCAACCTGCAAGTCTTTGGAGATATCTATATCTCTTTGCAGACACTTTTGTGTCCTCCTAACAACTTGTTTCCCTACCTATTTTTGTACCATCTGCAAATTTGACTACAATACCCTTCATCCAAGTCATTAATATAGATCGCAAATAGTTGATGCCCCAGCACTGATCTCTGTGGCACTCCACTAGTTACAGTTTGCCAACCTGAAAATGCCCCATTTATCCCAACTCTCTGTTTCCTGTTAGTCCAATCCATATGAAGATTAAAATCACACACGATTGATAAAGTCCCACATGGGAGATTGGTTAGGAAGGTAAGAGCCCATCGGATCCATGGCAATTTGGCAAATTGGATCCAAAATTGGCTTAGTGGTAGGAGGCAGAGGGTGATGGTCAAGGGTTGTTTTTGCGATTGGAAGCCTGTGGCCAGTGGTATACCACAGGAATCGATGCTGGGACCCTTGCTGTTTGTAGTGTACATTAATGATTTAGACGTGAATATAGGAGATATGATCAGCAAGTTTGCAGATGACACTAAAATTGGTAGTGTCGTAAATAGTGAGGAGGAAAGACTTAGATTACAGGACAATATAGATGGGCTGGTAAGATGGGCAGAGCAGTGGCAAATGGAATTTAATCCTGAGAAGTGTGAGGTGATGCATTTTTGGAGGACTAACAAGGCAAGGGAATATACAATGGGTGGTAGGGCCCTAGGACATACAGAGGGTCAGAGGGACCTTGGTGTACTTGGTGTACAGATCACTGAATATCGCAGCACAAGTAGATAAGCTGGTTAGGATGGCATATGGGACACTTGCCTTTATTAGCCGAGGCATAGAATATAAGAGCAAGGAGGTTATGATTGAGCTGTATAAAACAAAAGTTAGGCCACAGCTGGAGTACTGTGTACAGTTCTGGTCGCCAGACTACAGGAAGGATGTGATTGCACTGGAGACGGTGCAGAGGAGATTCACCAGGATGTTGCCTGGGCTGGAGCATTTCAGCTATGAAGAGAGACTGGATAGGCTAGGGTTGTTTTCCTTAGAGCAGAGAAGGCTGAGGGGGGGACATGATTGAGGTATACAAAATTATGAGGGGCATAGATAGGTTAGATGGGAAGAAACTTTTTCCCTTAGCAGAGGGGTCAACAACCAGGGGGCATAGATTTAAGGTAAGGGGCAGGAGATTTAGAGGGAATTTGAGGAAAAATGCTTTCCACCCCGAGGCTGGTTGGAATCTGGAACACACTGCATGAAGGGGTGGTAGAGGAAGGAACCCTCACAACATTTAAGAAGTATCTAGATGAGCACTTGAAGGCCCATAGCCTTGTATGCTATGGCCTAAGTGCTGGAAAATGGGATTTGAAAAGATAGGTGCTTGATGGCTGGCATGGACACGATGGGCTGAAGGGCCTGTTTCTGTGCTGCTTCACTCTATGACTATATTGCAGTGCCTTTCCTGCAAGCCCCATTATTTCTTGATTATTACTCTGTCCTACAGTGTAGCTGCTGTTAGGAGGCTTATAAACTACAGCTCCTGCCAGTGACTTCTTTCCTTGGTATTTTTATCTGCACCCGAACTGACTCTACATCTTGATCTTCTGAAACAGGATCATTTCTCGCTACTGTAATGATTTCATCCCTTATTAATAGAGCTACATCACCTCCTTTTCCTTTCTTCCTATCCTTCTGAAATATCAAATATCCTTGAACATTTAGTTCCCTGCCTTGGTCACCTTGCAACCACATCTCTGTAACGGCGATCATATCAGACCCATTTATTTCTATTTGTGCTATCAATTCATCCATCTTGTTACGAATGCATTCAGATAAAGGGCCTTTAATTCTGTCTTTTTTTAACCATTCTTCTCTACTTTGACCTTAACTGTTGGTGCAGTTTTATGTTTGTACACTTATCACTTCCTGTCACACTCTGGTTATCCTTACCCTAGATTCTGGAAAGGTCCATCAGACTGGAAAATAGCAAATATAACCCCTCTGTTCAAGAAGGGGGGTGAGGGGTGGGGGGGTTGGTGGAGGCAGAAAACAGGCAACTATAGGCCAGTTAGCTCAACGACTGTTGTGGGGAAGGTGTTAGAATCGATCATTAAGGAGGCTATAGCTGGGCACTTAGAAAAACTCAAGGTAACTGGAACAGTCAGCATGGCTTTGTGAAAGGGAAATCATGTTTAACCAATTTATTGGAGTTCTTTGAAGGAGTAACATGTGCTGTGGATAAAGGGGAGCCCGTTGACGTACTGTACTTGGATTTCCAGAAGACATTTGACAAGGTGCACATAAAAGGTTATTGCGCAAAGTAGGAGCTCAAGGTGTAGGGGGGTAACAGATTAGCATGGATAGAAATTTGACTGGTTGGCAGAAAACAGAGAGTATGCATCAATGGGTCCTTTTCTGAGTGGCAGGATGTGAAGAGTGGAGTCCCGCGGGGGTCTGTGCTGGGGCCTCAACTTTTTACAATTTATATCAATGACTTGGATGAGGGGAGCGATGGCATGGTAGCTAAATTTGCCGATGACACAAAGATAGGTAGGAAAGTATGTTGTGAAGAGGACATAAGGAGCTTGCAGATTGATATAGATAGGTTGAGTGAGTGGGCAAAAATCTGGCAGATGGAATATAATCTGGGAAAATGTGAAGTTGTTCACTTTGGCAGGAAGAATGAAAAAAGCAGAGTGTTACTTAAACGGAGAACGACTGCAGTACTCCAAGGTGCATGAGTCATAAAAAGTTAGTATACAGGTACAGCAAGTAATAAAGAAAGCTAATGGAATGCTATCCTTTATTACGAGAAGAATAGAAAATAAAAGTAAGGATGTTATGTTTTAGTTATACAGGGTCTTGGTGAGACCACATCTCTAATACTGTGTGCAGTTTTGGTCTCTTTATTTAAGGAAGGATGTGAATGCATTGGAGGCATTTCAGAGGAGGTTTACCACCTTGTCACGACCGTTCAGGATCTTATAAACTTCAATCAAGACTCCCCTTACACTTTAAACTCCAGTAAAAACAAGCCCAGTCTGTCCGACCTTTCCTCATAAGACAACCCACTCATTCCAGGTATCAATCTAGTAATGCTCGGAGAATAGAAAATTCTTTTAATTTTAAGGCAGGGGTAGATAGATTCTTGTTAGGCAAGGGGATCAAAGGTTATCAGGAGTAGATGGGAGCGTGGAATTTGAGACACACAGACCAGCCATGATCTTATGGTATGACAGAGCAGGCAAGAGGGGTCGAATGGCCTACTTCTGCTCCTAGTTCATATGTTTGTATATTTCTACCATGCACTAAGTATTGCAAAGTATCAACAGCTCAAAGACAGACCATTCGGCCCAACAAATCCACATGGTGCTTATATTCCACATGAGCATCCTCCCACCTTGCTTCATCTGACCCCATCAATGCATCCTTCTATTTCTTTCTCCCTCATGTGTTTATCTAGCTTCCCTTTAAAAGGCATCTATGCTATTCGCCTTAACAACTCCTTGTTGGAGTAAGTTCCACATTCTAACCACTCTCTGGGGAAAAAAGGTTCTCCTGAGTTCCCTATTGGATGTATTAGTGATTATCTTATATTTCTGGTCCCAAGTTTTTATTTTGCTCTACGTCTTCTCTACGTCTAGCCTGTCAAACCCTTTCATAATCTTAAAGACACTTATCAGACCCCTCAGTTCTTCTCTTTTCAAATGAAAAGAGCCCCATACTGTTCAATTTTTCCTGATGATTATAACCTCAGTTCTGGTAGCATTCTGAGCACTGGTCACAATGGTCGGTCTGATATATGACGTGGACTTACCTCAGGTAGGACCTCTTTACAAAGAGGGCATTTTGGACTGTGGTCCATGCATCGTTCAATACATTTTAGACAAAAAGTGTGTCCACAAGGCGTGGTGATGGGTTCATAGTACAGCCTAAAAGAAAACATATGCAAAAAAGGCAGACCACAACATCTTGCAATAGAGGTAAAAGGTAGAAATTACTATCATGATGTCATTGCCACAAATTTAAAAGTTTTTTTTGGTGATCAAGTTGAGGGATGTTAATGCTCGGAGAATAGAAAATTCTCAGTTTGGGCACACACTGGCGAAATCAAGAATTCAAAACGTGAGGTGAAGCACAACTAGATGTAGAACAAAGTCCCTTCTACTCTGCCACAAACTCAGGAGAAAGCTCTTTGCCGCTCCACTGTGACGTTTGTACCATTTCCTACACCAGTGATCCTAGGGTCACTTCATGTGAGTGATTAACGCCAAACTAGGGACAGTTTATGGCCCATGCCTGATGGAACTCGACCGAGACTGTTCAAACCCACTCTATATAGGAGCCAGCGACAGAGACTTTCATCCCTATAACCTCAGCTAGATTGAAGCCCAAGTCCTAGAAATGAGAATCACACAGTATTGCCTGTGCAAACACTTAAAGTTATTTGAAGAGAACCATTAAGCGACTCAAATAGTCATACAACATATATATTTCACTCTTAATGCTGTTTTACAACAATAAGCTCGGATGCAATGTATGACCTGAGCCACTGGTTTTGATCCATATGCTCTCCTAACTCATCTATTCAGATTTGCTGCCATTTATCCTGGAGTCAATGAAGAAGGTATGATGGTAAGCAAGTGCGGATGCATGTGCTATATGCAAATGTTTTAAATTATTATACAGATAGATATATATTCCTGCGGAGGCAGGACCATATTTTAGCTTCTAATTGTCAACTCATCAAGCCCATGTTTTTGACCTAGTTATTACAATGTACAAAGAGATAAAGATAAGACTGAATTAAAAAGTGATTATTCTTCTGCTAACAGACAGTTGTCAGAAACCTATGATTCTCACTCTATTTCTTTCTGCACAGTACTTCACCCTATTACCCTAGTGACTAAATCCCTGCCTGTTGGCTCAGCAGCGAAGATGGGGGCCAAAATAATTCACTCCAACTGTCTGAACTAACCAGGCCACTACAATTATCTGAATCTTTTCTGTAATAAGTCATTCTTGACATTGCCTATCTTATGCTTCCTTGGCATTCCTCAGATTCTTGTTCCAGCTACATCTGTGCACAGGGCCATGAAAAGGTACTCTGGCTGCTTCCATTCTTCAAACCTACCCAAACCTTCGCTGGATTGTTCTTGGATCTTCTGTAGAAATGCTGTTTCTTGTCCAAGTCACGCTTGTATTATATCATTCTTGATGCTTTGCATCCTGGACACTCACGGTATTTCTCTCAAACAAATCATTGCTGCTGTTAGTATCTTCTACTTGTCAACCTTTCTCATGATCCAACACTCAGATCCGTATAATAATAAGGGGATAACCAGCACATCACAAACTCTTGCTTTTGTTTTGAAACCAAATTATCCCTAGTCTTCCATATTCTTCCAAAAACAGCACCTGTTCAACTGCACCCCCTCCAACTGGAATATACACATCCTTCTGATACTTCCCAAATGACCTGAGCTCGGTCTTTTTTTTCTAATAAAAGTACCCAGGATGAGGGACTTCACTTATTTGGAAAGATTAGAGATGCTGAGATTGTTCTCCTTTCAGCAAGAAGGTTAAGGGGAGATTTAATAGAGGTGTTCAAAATTGTGAGGGGTTTTGATAGGGTAAATAGGGAGAAACTGTTTCCACTGGCAGGAAGCTTGGCAACCAAATGACATAGATTTAAGGTGATGGGCAAAAAAAGGGAGAAGAAGAAAAAAGCATTACTCAACAATTTGTTATGATCTGGAATACACTATTTGAAGACGTGCTGGAATCAGATTGACTATTAATTTTCTAAAGGGAATTGGATAAATACTTGAAGGGGGAAAAAATTCAGGGAGACGTGAAAGAGCAAGGGAGTGGACTATTGGCTCTTTCAAAGAACTGGCACAGTAATGATGGCTGTGTATGATTCTATAGAATTCAAATTCTTTATTCGCCATGTGCACCTTATTAGTTATGTTCTGTAAATCTGTTTTAGATGTTGCTATAAAGATCAATGTCGTCAGCAAATCTGAGATTGTTTAAAATCTTCCATGTAAGGAAACTCCAGTAAGATTTGCAGTATACTAAATGTAAACACCTGATTTGTGGCAATGATTTACAACAGTCTTGACAAGTAAGACCCATGTCTGTTGAAAACCTTAGACAGCACAGAGTTACAATAATTCTTTCATCAGAACGAAAAAGACTTGCATTTCTATAGCACCTTTCACAACCTCAGGATGTCCCAAGGCACTTTACAGCCAATTAAGTATTTTTTTTTAAAGTGTAGTCACTGTTGAAATACAGGAAATATGACAGCCAATCTATGTACAGCAAGATCTCACAAACATCAATGTGATAGTAACTAGATAAACTGTTTTAGTGATGTGGTTGAGGGATAAATGTTCACCAGGACACTGGAAAGAACTGCCCTGCTCTTCAATATAGTGCAATGGAATTTTTTACATTCATGTGAGAGGGCATATGTTTCTATCAAATTCCTTTTCTGTTTTAATAGAGGTGTTATGCCATGCCATGACTATTAAAACAGCAAAAGGAATTTGATATGAATGTGTTATTTTTTCTTATTTACCATGGTATTAGTCTTGGCTCAGTGGCAGCACGCTCACCTCTGAGTCAGAAGGTGGTGGGTTCAAGATACACTCCAAAGAATTGAGCATCCAATCTAGGCCGACACTTCAGTGCTGCACTGTCAGAGGTGCTGTCTTTCAGATAAGAAACGTTAAACCTCTCAGGTGGATGTAAAAGATCCTAAGGCTCAATTTGAAGAAGAGCAGGGCAGTTCTCCTGGTGTCCTGGCCAATATTCATCCCTCAAACAACATTCAAAACAGATGATCTGGCCATTTATTTATTTGCTGTTTGCGGGAGTTTGCTGTGTGCAAATTGACTTGGCCGTTTGCTACACTACAATGGTGATTACACTTCAAAGTACTTCAATGCTCATTAAGCAATTTGAGGCATCCTGAGGTCATGAAAGGTACTATATAAATGCAAGTCTTTCTTATTTAAACTATTTGAATGGTGTAACTTCCATGTTGAGTGATGTGGCACATTGGAGAGTCTGGCTGAAAAGCTAACTCCATTAATATGTTGCCAACTCTTGACTCTCTCCCCCTCCCCCCCCCCCCCCATTAGCTCAACACTAATTAATCTGATTATTGTCCTTTGTGAGTCCGCACTTGGAAATACTTTGAGCTGCTTTGAGCTCTAAGAGGATGAGAATAACAAGGCAGAAACCTGAAGAAGCGGGAATTCTACTAATTTCGCCAGCTGTTGTATAGCAGGAGGAAAACACCAAGGTCACACTCCATGTTCAGTTTACAGCTATTGTAGTAACTCTCTGCCACGCATACTAGCTGCACTGACTCGAGTATGCTGTCCTATTTGAGGATTTTGTTTTTGATTTTTTTTTTTTGAAGAGCTGCAATCACACATCTCTGACTGCACGCAAGTTAGGTTGATCAACTAGCCTATGATTATAAACCAGCATTGTCCCCTTACTGAACTTGGTATGGTCTATATAGACTTCCCAAAGGCGTTTGATAAAGTGCCAGATAAGAGGCTTGCCATCAAAGTTGAAGTCCATGAAATAAAAGGGCCAGTGGCAGCATGGATATGAAATTGGTTGAGTGACAGGAAACAGACAGCAGAGGTGAACAGTTGTTTTTTAGACTGGAGGAAGCTATACTGTGGGATACTAGGACCACTGCTTTTCTTGAGGTGTGTTAATGACTCAGACTTGGGTGCACAGGGCACAATTTCAAAATTTGCAGATGACGAAAATGTGGAAGTATTGTGAACTGTGAGGAGGATAGTGATAGACATCAAGAGAGCACAGACAGCCTGGACAGGCACGTGGCAGATGAAATTTAATGCACAGAAGTATGAAGTGATACATTTTGGTAGGAAGAACGAGAAGAGGCAATATAGACTAAAGGCTACAATTCTAAAGGGGATGCAGGAGCAGTGAGACCTGAAGGTATATGTGCACAAATCACTGAAGATGGCAGGGCTGGTTGAGAAAGTGGGTAAAAAGGCATACAGGATCCTGGGCTTTATAAATAGATGCACAGAATAAAAAAGCCAGGAAGTTATGATGAACCTTTTGGGAGAGACTGAAACTAAGGGGCACAGTTTAAAAACAAGGGGTCGCCCATTTAAGACTGAGATTAGGAGAATTTTTTTTTCTCAGAGGGTTATGAGTCTGTGCAACTCTCTTCCCCAGAGAGCAGTAGAAGCAGGGTCACTGAATGTTTTTAAGGCAGAGGTATAAAGATTCTTGACAAACAAGGGAGTCAAAGGCTATCGGGGATAGGCAGGAAAGTGGAGTTGTGTCCACAAACAGATCAGCCATGATCATATAGAATAGTGGAGCAGGCTCGAGGGGCCGAATGGCCAGCTCCTTCTCCGAGTACGTATTTTAACTTGTATAAATCACTGGTTCAGCCTCAACTGGAGTACTGTGTCTAATTCTGTGCACCACACTTTAGGAAGGATACGAAGGTTTTAGAGAGAGTACAGAAAAGATTTACAAGAATGGTTCCAAGGATGTGGGACTTCAGTTATGTGGATCGACTAAGGAAAATAACTCCAGGTCTCTAAAGAGAAGATTGAGAAGAGATTTGATAGAAATGTTCAAAATCATGAGGGGTCTAGACAGAGTAGGTAGAGAGCAATTGTTCCCATTGGAGGAAGTGTCAAGAGCCAGAGGACACAGGTTTAAGGTGATTGGCAAAAGAACCACAGGCAATATGGGGAAAAGCTTTTTTATGCAGCAAGTGGTTAGGATCTGAATGCACTACCTGAGACGGTGGTGAAGGCAGATTCAATTGTGGCTTTCAAAAGGAAAAATTGGATAACTATCTAAAGAGAAAAAAATTGCAGGGCTCTGGGGAAAGGAGAGTAGGACTAGCTAAATTGCTCTTGCAGAGAACTGGTACAGACTTGTTGGGTCAAATGGCCTCCTTCTGTGCTGTAACAATTCTAAGATTCTATAACCGTCCATTATTATAAACCAGGATAGCCCCCTTAAGGGTCTCATGAAATTGAGGAACTTAAGAATATGATTATTCGCAAAGAAATAGTACTGGAGAAATGAATAGGATCTGATGGCCCAGTTTTAAAAGAAGTTGCAACAGAGACAGTGTACTCATTGGTTTTAATCTTCTAGAATTCCCTATTGAAAGATAGGAAACATAACCCCACTTTTCAAGAAAGGAGGGAGAGAAAAGAATACAGGAACTATAGGCCAGTTAGCCTGGCATCAGTAGTAGGCACAATGCTAGAATCTATTATTAGGCATGTGTTAACACAGCACTTAGAGAATCATAATAATGATTAGGCAAACTAATCGCAGATTTATGAAAGGGGAATTGTGTTTGGCAAATCTGCTAGAGTTTTTTGAGGTTGTAGCTAGCAGGGTAGATGGGGGGGGGGGGGGTGCGGGGGAGGCTAGCGGATGGAATGTATTGGATTTTCAAAAAGCATGCAGTAAGGTGCTGCACAGGAAGTATTACACAAAACTAGGGCTCATGGAATTGGGGGAAATATATTAGCATGGATTAAGGATTGGTTAACAGACAGAAAACGGACAGGGATAAATGGGTCATTTTCGGGTTGGCAAGCTGTAACTATCGGGGTGCCACAAGGATCGGTGCTTGGGCCTCAGCTATTTACAATCTATATCAATGGCTTAGATGAGGCGACTGCTTGCCTGTTATCCAAGTTTGCTGGGAAAGTAACCTGTGAGGAGAACACAAAGTGACTGCAAAAGGGTATAGACAGGTTGAGTGAGTGGGCAAGAACATGGAAAATGGTATATAATGTGGAGAAGTGTGAAGTTATCCATTTTGGAAGGAAAAATAGAAAAGCAGAATATTTTTTAAATGGCAAGAGATTGGGAAATATTGGTATTCAGAGAGACTTCGGTGTCCTTGTACATGAATCTCAAAATTAGCATTCAGGTACAGCAAGCAATTAGGAAGGAGTCTCAGTGCATTTGGAGTATGGTGTACAGTTTTGATCCCCTGACCTAAAGAAAGATATAATTGCATTGGAGGGAGTGCAACACAGGTTCACTAGACTGATTCCTGGAAGGAAAGGAATGCTGATGAGGAGAAATTGAGTAGGCTAAACCTGAAGAATGGAGGTGATCGCATTGAAACAAAACATTCATAAGGGGCTTGACAGGGTAGCTGCTGAGAAAATGTTTCCCCAAGTTGGGAACTCTAGAACACGGGATCATAGTCTCAGACTAAGGGGTAAGCCATTTAGGACTGAGATGAGGAGAAATTTCTTCACTCAAAGATTGTGGATCTTTGGAATTCTGTACCCAAGAGATCTGTGGATGCTCAGTTATTGAAGATGTTCAAGACAGGATTGATAGATTTTTGGATACTAAGGGGATTAAGGGATATGGGGATACTATGGGAAGATGGAGTTCAGGTAGAAGATCAGCCTCAAAGAGCTCAAAGGGCCGAATGGCCTACTCCTGCTCCTATTTCTTACGTAAATTATGTAATGAACTTACAATGACAGTTATCTACACAGGAGCCAATCAGCATGTGTCATCACTGAATTTTGAGATGTGCTGAAGCATTGAAAGGTGGTATATAATTGCAAATACTGAGGGAGTGCTACACTGTTGGAAGTGCAGTCTTTCATATGAGACATTAAATTGAGGCCCTTTCTGTTCTCTCGGTTGGCTTAGAAGATCCCATGGCAGTATTTCGAAGAAGAATGGGCAAAATTCTCCCCATTGTCCCGGCCAATATTTATCCCTCAACCAACACCTAAAGAAAAAACCCCAGATTATCTGGTCATTATCACATTTCTCCTTCTGAGAGCTTGCTGTGAAAATTGGGAACTAGGTTTCCTCCATTATAACAGTGACCACACTTCAAAAGTAGTTAATTTGCTTTAAAACATCTTGGAGAGTCCTGAGGTCATGAAAGGCGCTGTATAACTGCATATCATTAATTCTAAGACAACAATCATGTCGGAAGGGTTAAGAACAAAGAACAAAGAACAGTACAGCACAGGAACAGGCCATTCGGCCCTCCAAGCCTGCGCCGATCTTGATGCCGGTCTAAACTAAAACCTTCTGCACTTCCGGGGACCGTATCCTTCTATTCCCTTCCTATTCATGTATTTGTCAAGATGCCTCTTAAACGTCGCTATCGTACCTGCTTCCACCACCTCCCCCGGCAGCAAGTTCCATGCACTCACCACCCTCTGTGTAAAGAACTTGCCTCGCACATCCCCTCTAAACTTTGCCCCTCTCACCTTAAACCTATGTCCCCTAGTAACTGACTCTTCCACCCTGGGAAAAAGCTTCTGACTATCCACTCTGTCCATGCTGCTCTTAAGTACTAAAAGACTGGCAGAAGCCATCATGTACCTCATACACAGGGAACACTCCAGGTCAAATGCATCGACGAGCTTCGGTAGGACATCATGTTCTCTGCTTGGACTCTGTGTTCTGGCTACATGTTTGAATAAAAGATTTTAAACTACACATCTCAAATACTGTGGCATTAAAGAAGAATGAAAATTATTTCGTTCAATACTAATTATTGACAACAGTTAAAATAACCTTTGCTCATAATATAATGCGCTATTAGATAGGTTGTTCCTTAGATTGCAATGAAGAAAATATCCTTATTACAGGGATGGGAGTTTCAGGTGCTAAAACTGTTAAGAATTGAGAATGGTCAGCTGCAAATAGTGAGACCACTGATGAGTGGTCTTTGTGGAAAAATGGATGGAATGGCAGAATATGGTCCTTAAAAATACCAGAAAAATCCTGGAAAATCTTGTAGCCTGGTATTGTCATATTACTTGTTCCTTTGGTGTGTGAACTACTATAAGATTCACAGGATAACAAGTAATATCCAAAGAATATATGAGTTTTTACTATAACTTAAATTAGAACATATATACACACAGGAGCACATCTATACACATTTCTCTCTGTCGAGCTATACCCACAACTCTCTGGTCATGTGTGACACGACATCACTTCCTCCAGTGACTCAAAGTGCTGGCACAACAGGTGTAATATAAAATAAAATTTGGCTTAGACAACCAGTGATCTCACTTGTAAACAGTAAGGATTGCAGAAAACCATCTCCAAAGCACTGGTGAAAATCCAGGTATTAAAAAAGGAAATAGACTTATTCAGGTACGCTCATGCAGTGACTTCCTATGGATCAGATTGACTGAATACTGTACCTCGTTTGCATTTGTTGTAGCTATCGGTTGTTCCAGGTTTATCTTCTTTCATAATATTATGCTTTGTTTTCAAAATATTCTTTTTTTCAGGACGAGTTGGTTCAGTGGGTAAATTTTTCAGTGTGTCTTCATTGTCACTCATCACTTGAGCTGGCTTGGCTAAATTACAGTATGAGTGAGCCTTCCATTCTTGTTTGGTGTCAACGCAAGCTTTATCTACATTTACCTTCAAGGAAAAAAAAGTCACAATTCTGAAACTCAGAATCTTACAATGCATGATTGGAGTTCTCTATATTTCAAGCAATATTCTAACAGAACAGTATTTTTTATTCATCTCTTTAGTATTTGTTAATCCATCAAAGAATTAGCGTCCAAAAGCAAAATACTGCAGATGCTGAAAATCTGAAAGAGAAAGAGAAAATGCTGGAAAAGCTCAGCAAATCTGGCAGCAGCTGTGAAGAGAGAGAATTCATATTTCAGGTTGAAGATCTTTTCTCAACCTGGATTTTGTTCCCAGCCCAACGTTGGGTTCTGTGGTGGGGGGTGGGGGAGGGAGTGGGAAGGGTGGCAGGGGGGCGATGGTGGTGCCAGAAAATCAAGAGCGGCATCAGCCACCATGGAAACAGACACCGGGATTGCCCCGCCTGATCTTCCCAGCGGCAGGGAAGCTCCGTGGCGACCCCTCTGTGACGGGACCTGAGTTTACATGT
The DNA here is from genome assembly GCF_036365525.1 of Heterodontus francisci. NCBI lineage: Eukaryota > Metazoa > Chordata > Chondrichthyes > Heterodontiformes > Heterodontidae > Heterodontus > Heterodontus francisci. The sequence goes on from NC_090385.1 coordinate 13,428,291, forward strand.
TTAAATTACACCTTTGCATGAATTAAAATGTAATCTGCAGCGATCTTCAGCACAACATGTGGCACTCACGCGCCTTCACTTTCCCGCCCAGGGAAAGCTGGTGCCACCGAGGTGGGGAAAAGGGCGAACTCTGCATTCTGTTTTATTGAGGGTGGGGAGAAAGTGGTGAACTCTGCATTTTGTTGTGGATGGGGTCGGGGGAGGTCGGTGAAGGAGTGAACTCTGGGTTATGGCGTACTGTTTGAAGGGTTGGCAGCCTTTTAAAAATGGCACCAGCACCCTGCTCCTTCAACAGGTGATGCCATGAACGGCGTCGCCAAGGCCGCCCCCGGCACATGATCGGGAGGGGTGACCACCGTGCATATGTAAAGTGGCCACGGGATGCAAGGTCGCAGCAGCGTGGGGCGCTTGTGCAGCAGCTGCCATTTTCTGCATCCGCCGCCACTCCCAGCAGCCGGAGAACAAGATCCCAGCCCGCTAATTCTGTTTCTCTCTCCACAGAATTAGCATGCCAGCCTAGCTGGCGAGCAGGCTTCACTCAGAAATTCATGGTTTCAGAACCAGTATAGTTGGCTTGATAAAGTGTTTACCAACCCAATCCAATTGGTCCCATTTCCAGATGTTTTGACCGTTATTCCCACGAAAAGAATCTGACAGCATGATTTACATTTACTAGCCTACATTGGTTCCTGGTGCCTTGATTTTAAAATTCTCTTTCCTCATATTTAAATCCCACCATGGCGTTGGCCTCCCATTTTCCTTTAAGGCACTCCAGCTGTGCAACCCTCCGAGATTTCTCCGCTTCTCCAATTCCAGCTTCCCATGCGTCCTCCAGTTCCTTTACCCACTACTGGTAGCTGTGCTGTCAGCTGCCTAGGTCCTACGATCTGGAATTGCCTTGCCCAAACCTGTCACCTGTTTCACCTCCTTTAAGATGCACCATAAAACCTACCTCTTTGGCCAAGCTTTGGGTCAACCTTCCTAGTATCCCCTTCTTTGGCTCGGTGTCAAATTTTGATTATACTCCTGTGGAGCAGCTTGGGATGTTTTACAATGTTAAAGGTGCTACATAAATGCAACTTCTTGTCTTTGTAGATGTAAAGTGATGAATTACAGAAGAAGCATGCAAAGGAAATTCAGTAAAAAGCCTCACCTCTAATCTTCCAAGTAAGTATCTGAGTTCAGGATGAGATATGACAGTGTCCTATTACACGTACCTTGCATGAATTTTCAAATACATTGCTGGAATTTCTGGAATTCAGTGAGTTCAGGACAATTCCCTTAATTCGTGAACGTGGAGACATAAGTTGCATTATGTCGGGTAACCTTTGGAGCATATTATCAGCAATGGGCGAAAGCAGGTCACACAGGATCTGGAAAAGTGGAACAAAGAAACATGGATTTAATATGATTTTAATTTGATTTTTAAAAAAGGTTGTGATGTCACTTGAATTCCAATGTCCTGCATACCAGTTGTTTACGGATTGAGCTATTGAAATATAATTGGTTGAAGGAAATGTAACATTACAATTTATCTCATATTTCATAAACTTTAATCACAGTGACAGGTTCAATAAAAGGATCAAATTTCATGTTTGAAAAATGACAAGAGTAATCTACCAGAAAAGTAGACAAAAAATACTTTCAATATAATACCAGCAGAAGTTGTACCCAAAAACAGAATGAATTCCACATTTATTGCTTTCCACGCCGGGTTCGCAAATTAAAATAAACTTTAATAAATTGAAGAAAGAAACAATGTACAGGCTGAGAAAAGGGTCACCATTAATACAAAGTGAATGACCCACATGATGGGAGAGTGCAGAATAAGGGGGCATAACCTCAAAATTAGAGCTGGACGGGTGATGTTACACCTGTGGAAATCTCTGCCCCGAGACAGCTGTTGGTCAATTGAAAAACTGAGATTTATCGATTTTTGTTAGATAAGGTTACTAATGGATACAGAACCAACTGAGTAAATGAAGTTAAGATAAAGATCAGCCATAATCTAATTGAATGGCAGAACAGGCTCAAGGGACTGAATGGCCTACTCTTGTTCTTATTTAGTTTATTTTCTACTAATTTGATCTTTAAATATTCCATTAAGAACTTATAAATTGATACTAAATTAAACTATCTTTATTTTGCATATCTAACCTATGTGTTCCAGCTATATATTATAAATGTTTAATTACCTTTTGGGCTTCCATTTTTGCTGTTTTATTTTCTGAATCTAAAGCGATACAAATTAGATACTCCTTCAAAGCTTTGTCCATTTTCTGTAGCCCAGCCAGTGCTTGTGCTTTTCTTAAGTGACCCTAACAACAAAGCACATTGGTTGTTTAAGATGCAAATATTGCTCATATTACAACATGACCATGATGGTCATAATGATGAAACAAACTGAAGAATGCAGAGTTTTTGGAAATCTCACCTTAGGCCAGAAAGGCTGGATGCTACAGGCAGCACTTCCATCACATAGTGCATCTTCGAAGCAGTTCATACTCACATAAATCTGTGCACGATTGCTCCACAACAAATGGTCTTTGGGTGCTGAAAACAAAGCACATATTGAACAGAAAAGGATGCAAGAAATTGTCACATCATTCATTTTATAATACGTTAAGGTTCACTGAGATATATTGGTAGAATAATTCACTGACTGTGCTTTCTGCTGAAATGATCTTCAGCCTGCAAGTATCAATATCCCTCTTTCTTGTTAGTGCTCCAAGGCCAAAATAATTAAACTCTGTTCTCCCCACTGATTTTGATGGACCTACTGTGTTTTCCAACATTTCTTCCTGCTTATCTAAGGATGTATATGGATGTTTCATTTGAATGTAACTTATCACATATTCCTTGGTGTATCCATGCACTATCCATGGTATTTCCAAAGTAACTACATTTGAACCTTACTCTTATAAACTCATTGGGACTGGAAAAGTAATTTTTAAGAGGAATCCAACTCTTCAATTATAAAATAATAAGAAATTAGCAGCAACAATTTATTACAATAAAGCTTGACTGGAGCGATTATAAAACGTCCATCATTACATAAAAGTCAAATAAAGATACAATATCTTAACTATTTATAGTCATGTACATGCAAAACGATAAAAAAACTGTTACAATGAAAACCTTTCAAATGGCATTTGATTACATCTTAATTACAAACTGACTCTTCTGCAATAGTGTGATTTCAGGAACGCACAGTTTGAACAATCACATTGTGAATTTCCAATAATTACTCCAGAGTCTTTGGCAATCAAAAACTCTGAGTCAGGACCAGAGAAAACAGATGTGAGCATATAAACCATTTAATCCTGAGTGATTCGAACCTTAAAATCATAAACAGATAGTGGTGCAAATATTTTTTAAGATGTACACTTCTTCAGTCTCACTCAGGTGGGAAAACAGAACTCGGGTTACAATAACTGCACCTTCATGAGGAACTTTCTTCATTCTATGAATTTCCTTTTGGAAGGAGGGACCCAGTTAGAAATTTGAATTTCGCTCTAAACTCACTGATTTTTATTTGTGAATTCATGAAGTAATTAAAAGAGGACTTGTTAAATTGCTATATATTTTTGTTGTGGTGCCCATATGAAGATCTGGTGCATTCGGCAGGCAAAGGGTTAAACGAAAGTGGGCATTACCAGTACCCCAAATGGTAAAATGCTCGAGATGCATTCCAAAGGTGCTAAGTTTTGAATTTTAAAAAAATTCATTCATGGGATGTGGGCGTCGCTGGCCAGGCCAGCATTTATTGCCCATCCCTAATTGCCCTTGAGAAGGTGGTGGTGAGCTGCCTTCTTGAACCGCTGCAATCCATTTGGGGTAGGTACACCCACAGTGCTGTAGGAAGGGAGTTCCAGGATTTTGACCCAGCGACAGTGAAGGAACAGCAATATAGTTCCAAGTCAGGATGGTGTGTGACTTGGAGGGAAACTTGCAGGTGGTGGTGTTCATATGCATTTGTTGCCCTTGTCCTTCCAGTTGGTAGAGTTCGTGGGTTTGGAAGGTGCTGTCTAATGAGCCTTGGTGCGTTGCTGCAGTGCATCTTGTAGATGGTACACACTGCTGCCACTGTGCGTCAGTGGTGGAGGGAGTGAATGTTTGTGGATGGGGTGCCAATCAAGCGGGCTGCTTTGTCCTGGATGGTGTCGAGCTTCTTGAGTGTTGTTGGAGCTGCACCCATCCAGGCAAGTGGAGAGTATTCCATCACACTCCTGACTTGTGCCTTGGTGGACAGGCTTTGGGGAGTCAGGAGGTGAGTTACTCGCCTCAGGATTCCTAGCTCTGACCTGCTCTTGTAGCCACAGTATTTATAGGGCTACTCCAGTTCAGTTTCTGGTCAATAGTAGCCCCTAGTATGTTGATAGTGGGGGATTCAGTGATGGTAATGCCGTTGAATGTTAAGGGGAGATGGTGAGATTCTTTCTTGTTGGAGATGGTCATTGCCTGGCACTTGTGTGGCGCGAATGTTACTTGCCACTTATCAGCCCAAGCCTGGATATTGTCTAGCTCGTGCTGCATTTCTACACAGACTGCTTCAGTATCTGAGGAGTCACGAATTGTGCTGAACATTGTGCAATCATCAGCAAACATCCCCACTTCTAACCTTATGATTGAAGGAAGGTCATTGATGAAGCAGCTGAAGATGGTCGGACCTAGGACACTACCCTGAGGAATTTCTGCAGTAATGTCCTGGAGCTCAGATGATTGACCTCCAACAACCACAACCATCTTCCCTTGCGCTAGGTATGCGGGATTTCCCCGATTCCCATTGACCTCAGTTTTGCTAGGGCTCCTTGATGCCATACTCGGTCAAATGCTGCCTTGACGTCAAGGGTAGTCACTCTCACCTCACCAGTTCAGCTCTTTTGTCCATGTTTGAACCAAGGCTGTAATGAGGTCAGGAGCTGAATGGCCCTGGCGGAACCCAAACTGAGCTTCACTGGGCAGGTTATTGCTAAGCAAGTGCTGCTTGATGGCACTGTTGATGACACCTTCCATCACTTAACTGATGATTGAGAGTAGGCTGATGGGGCGGTAATTGGCCGGGTTGGACTTGTCATGCTTTTTGTGTACAGGACATACCTGGGCAATTTTCCACATTGCAGGGTAGATGCCAGTGTTGTAGCTGTACTGGAACAGCTTGGCTAGGGGCACGGCAAGTTCTGGAGCACAGGTCTTCAGTACTATTGCCGAAATATTGTCAGGGCCCATAGCTTTTGCAGTATCCAGTGCCTTCAGTCGTTTCTTGATATCACGCGGAGTGAATCGAATTGGCTGAAGTCTGGCATCTGTGATGCTCGGGACTTCAGGAGGAGGCCGAGATGGATCATCAACTCGGCACTTCTGGCTGAAGATTGTTGCAAGTGCTTCAGCCTTATCTTTTGCACTGATGTGCTGGGCTCCCCCATCATTGAGGATGGGGATATTTGTGGAGCCACCTCCTCCAGTTAGTTAAATAAAAGAAAAATACTGCGGATGCTGGAAATCTGAAATAAAAACAAGAAATGCTGGAACCACTCAGCAGGTCTGGCAGCATCTGTGAAAAGAGAAGCAGAGTTAACGTTTCGGGTCAGTGACCCTTCATCGGAAGTTAGTTGTTTAATTGTCCACCACCATTCACGGATGGATGTGGCAGGACTGCAGAGCTTAGATCTGATCCGTTGCTTATGGGATCGCTTAGCTCTGTCTATCGCATGCTGCTTACGCAGTTTGGCACGCAGATAGTCCTGTGTTGTAGCTTCACCAGGTTGACACCTCATTTTGAGGTATGCCTGGTGCTGCTCCTGGGATGTCCTCCTGCACTCTTCATTGAACCAGGGTTGGTCTCCTGGCTTGATGGTAATGGTACAGTGGGTGATATGCCGGGCCATGAGGTTACAGATTGTGGTCGAGTACAATTCCGCTGCTGCTGATGGCCCACAGCGCCTCATGGATGCCCAGTTTTGCATTGCTAGATCTGTTCGAAATCTATCCCATTTAGCATGGTGGTAGTGCCACATAACACGATGGAGGGTATCCTCCATGTGAAGGCGGGACTTTGTCTCCACAAGGACCGTGCTGTGGTCACTCCTACCAAGACTGTCATGGACAGATGCATCTGCGGCAGGCAGATTGGTGAGGACAAGGTCAAGTATGTTTTCCCCTCTTGTTGGTTCCCTCACCACCTGCCGCATACCCAGTCTAGCAGATATGTCCTTTAGGATTCGGCCTGCTCAATCAGTAGTGGTGCTACTGAGCCACTCTTGGTGATGGATATTGAAGTCCCCCACCCAGAGTACATTTTGTGCCCTTGCCACCCTCAGTGCTTCCTCCAAGTGCTGTTCAAACATGGAGGAGTACTGACTCATCAGCTGAGGGAGGGTGGTAGGTGGTAATCAGCAGGAGGTTTCCTTGTCCCTGTTTGATCTGATGCAAGAGTTGATGTTGAGGACTCCCAGGGCAACTCCCTCCCTACTGTATACCACTGTGCCGCCACCTCTGGTGGGTCTGTCCTGCCGGTGGGACAGGACATACCCGGGGATGGTGATGGCAGTGTCTGGGACATTGTTTGTAAAGAAATGATTCCGTGAGTATGACTATGTCAGGCTGTTGCTTGACTAGTCTGTGGGACAGCTCTCCCAACTTTGGCACAAGCCCCCAGATGTTAGTAAGGAAGACTTTGCAGGGTCGACAGGGCTGGGTTTGCCGTTGTCGTTTCCGGTGTCTAGGTCGATGCCGGGTGGTCCGTCCAGTTTCATTCATTTTTATTGACTTTGTAGCGGTTAGACACAACTGAGTGGCTTGCTGGGCCATTTCAGAGGGCGTGTAAGAGTCAGCACATTGCTGTGGGTCTGCAGTCACATGTAGGCCAGACCAGGTAAGGACATTAGTGAACCAGATGGGTTTCTTGGCCATCATTAAACTAGCTTTTTAATTCCAGATTTATTAATTGAATTCAAATTCCACCTTCTGCTGTGGTGAGATTTGAACCCATGTCCCCAGAGCAATACCCCTGGGTCTCTGGGTTACTAGTCCAGTGACAATACCACTACGCCACCGCCTCCCCCATATCATAGGATATTGCCAGTAGTGGCTTGTTTGGGTTGGCTACACTTTGCCAACTCTCAGTCCAGGTACTGGATGAGATGTACAGCAAAGTGAAATGAGGAGGTCAGTCAGGAATATTCCAGAGTGCCTTTCCTTCTCTTGGTCCTGGGTTTGTCTCCTCTCGCAGGCAATTATATAGCGACAGGAAGGCTGTCAGTTGAAGGGGGTCTCGTTATGAAGCTTCAGCCATCGTGAGTTTAGTGCAGCCTTGATGGGCTAGTTGGTCTTTTCCTGTCCATCATTTTCTGTACTGTCTGACCCTTCCAATCGATGCTTTCAAAAGGTAGTTGCAGAACTATAACTACAGCAGTGATAGGGAAGCTTTACTCTAGCTGGCTCATTATCTATTTTGTCAGGTGCATTACAAATGGATAAACAGTGGTCTCAAATATTTTTAACATTCTAGACAACTGCAATTATCAGCCTTTTGAGAGCCATTTTTTGATGGAGGAGTCTAAATTTAAAGTTATTAATACCATAGAATTATTCTTAAGCCCTAGCTTCCCTATTTTTAATTCATTTTTAAAACGCTGCAATTAACCTGAATTGCAAATTAAAAGCTTCAGCTGGGAAAGTTTGTGTTCGACCCATTTCCTTCACTCAGGTTACATAACAGCTGCTACCTAACCATAGGACAATATGACAAAACGGTCAAAAGGCAGGATCACATCTTATGCAACACGCCCTGTTTTGTTAACCTCAATTAAACCTCCCGCTTCCCTAAAACATATTCCCAATGCCTTCTCCATCTAACTGCCAGCTTATAATCCACATATGTTCCCTGTGACTTTGTAGGGCAGCTCTCCCCATTACACTTTTGCTCACTTCTTTTTCCACTACCTCGTCCAGTAAAATTTAATTGTGCAACTTTTGTACCTGTAACCGTGACGCTTTGAAATTAATTCTGGACACTTAATTACTTCCAAACGTTTGCAATTGTCAAAACACAGACTTTCACTGCCCCAATTCACACTGTTCTAAAGTACTAAAATGAGGTTAAAACATAATATTAATTGCACATTACCTAACGCAATTGCTTCGTGATACCTCTCTAAGGCAGCCAGCGGTTTGTTTTTCTTATATAGGACGTTCCCTTCATGTCTAAGAGTTAGTGCTCTGGTCTCTGTCGGGAAGTACTTGCCTAAGAAACTGTTTAAAACCACGTTAATTCTATAGGCGCCCGCGGCGGGGAGTTTCTCTTTGCAAAGTTTGCAGGAGGGTGATGAGGCTGTGGTTCTCTCTCGCTCCTTCTCCAGACAGTTCTTGCAGTAACTGTGACCGCACCGGAGGGTGACCGGCTCGAACAAGGTGCCAGTGCACTTCAGGCAGCTCAGCAAGCCCTTGGAGGGCGGCTCTCCCTCTGCCCAGCCCTCGCTCCCCTTGATGCTGTCGGCCAGGTATCCGACCAGCACCTCCAGGTGCTCGGCTCGCAGCCTGCCTTTCTGGGACAGGAGCTGGTACTCCTCCAGGGCTTCACTCAGCCGCTCTCCTAGCACCAGGCAGTGGGCACGCTTCAGGCGCAACTCCTCCGTCTCCTCGGGCTGGCACTGGTGGTAGATCTCGGCGGCCAGTTGGAAGTTCCTCGCCCTGAAAGCTTCTGCTGCCAGCTCCAGCATCACCTCCACCCCGCTGCCTTCCGAAGCCATACTGGAGGAGGCAGTGGCAGTGGGGAAAGGACTCAACCCTTAGTAAGTCCTCACCTCACAGTGACACCACTATCATTCTGTGGCTCCCAATACCTTTTAAACCCCCAATTCCGATGGAAGAGAGAACCTTATGCACAATGAAAAAAATGTGTTACATAAAGCGCGATCACATGACAGCCGTTCGCAGCCTCTCATTGGCCTGACTCAGACTGTTACAAAACCAGCAAGTTCTGTAACATTTTGTTTATTTTGAATTATTTTCGAGGATTTGCACGATTGACATCTTTCTCTCTCGCTCTCTTCCCACTTTACCTTTGAAGCTGTTTCTTGTTTGTTCCCCATAGACAGTGCCCTATAATTATTGAGAAACTGTAACAGGTCATTAATAGTGTGTAAATGTGCACACCCATTTTCAAGAGCTAAATATTTAATCTGTGCGAAAAGACAACCAAATATTACAATGCACCATCCCCACAATATAGAAACACATTGCACAAACATTCGATACCGATGCTCCAACGCTGAAATGCGTCTTTACAGCTCTTGAAATATTTTTTCAAGGGAAAATGTTTTAAAGTGACACTTTCGGCGTTTTATATAAATCTGTTATCACACTCACTGTTTCAGCATTAAAACTGAAATGTATACGAGTTGCAAACCAAACCCTTGTCAATACCCTCTAACAAAATGTGAGATTCCCTATCTTTTATCATTCAGCTAGCCTGCAAAAAATACATTTGTGAAACAGTTCAGCTAATAATTGCCGCCAATGATTTTGATCCAGTAACTTTTATTCAGTGTGTTCCCTTCGTTTGGCGACTGTATGTGTAGTGTAGATTACATCATCTCTTATGTAAGGCAATGCCGTAGTGCCGTTTACATAAAACGGTGTTGGAACTTTTTTGCGTGGGTAAGAAAACAAAAGATAGCTAGAGACACGTGAAAGCAGGAGGTATTCTCCTTCTGGAAGAATTAGAGCACTAACTGAGTAATAAATTAAAAGTATTAAACCTGTGAAGGCATCTAGCCATAATGAAGGGTTATAAGGTTAAAAGAGTTTTTTTCCTATGAAAGAGGGGTTAAAATAATAAAAAGTGTTCATCTTCCTAAAAGGTTAAAAAGTTCATCTCTATAAAACTAAATGAGCCTCTGAGTGAAAAAGCTTGTCTCATCCTAGAACTATAAAGGCAGCTTCTGATAAGAGGGATTTGCTCCCAAAGTCATGAACCTCACCACATGGTACAACATTGAATATATAGTTTTACTGATAGCCCTAAACTGCAGTCAAATGAATTTTTGACAAAGCTAACCTAACCCAAAAAGTGAATTATAGTCTTGAAACACAGTTAGATGACTAATGAAAAATTGAGAATCACAAAGTTTGCAGCTTGACTTTCTTAGAAATCAAAGAGGCCTGGACCTTACCTAGAAAATAACAATTATACAACCTGTCTTAGGAAACAAAGAGGACGGACCTTACCTAGAAAATAACAATTGTACAACCTGTCTTAGGAAACAAAGAGGATGGACCTTACCTAGAAAATAACAATTGTACAACCTGTCTTAGGAAACAAATAGGACTCACCTTACCTAGAAATTAACAATTATATAACCTGTCTTAGGAAGCAAAGAGGACTCACCTTACCTAGAAATTAACAATTATATAACCTGTCTTAGGAAACAAGAGGACGGACCTTATCTAGAAAATAACAATTAGACAGCCTTATTTGGGAAAGAAAGGGGGCCGCACTCACTTACATTTGAGATAACACCCCCATGCATAAGAAATTAGTTATGCAACTTGGAAAACTGTATAAATATTGGGAGCACACATTACATTTTTAGATTCATTGGACTCGCTCCAGCGTCTCTCATGGTAAAGTAAGACTAATGGAATGAGGTAATGATAACTCTACCCCTAACTGGGATAGAGGTATCTCACTAACTCTGTAGTCTTCTACTCGGAGAATTAAGGTGTTACTTTAATAATTGACGGATATCCTATTTTAATATTATACTGTAACAATATTTGTATTTTTAAAAAATGGATTCTCTACTAGAATAAAATTGTATTTTTTATCTTTTCCTAGAACTATTAATGTTGCAATTGAATTGCATGTTCAGTTCTTTACTAAACTTTTATATAATTTAGAATTTATATTGTCTCACATAGTCTTCTTTAACTGCTAACTCATGTACCTGTCTCCGTGTACTCTTGGGTGGGGAGGTACATTACTGAGGAGAGATTCCCAGATGCTCATAAAATCTGGGTTATTATAATTTGGCTGAAACTGTTTTAAAAAGGCTGTCTAGAGGATGGTAATATTCTCAGCTGGTTCCTTTCCTTTGGGAGGGCTAGATCAGTTCTTCAGACCCATTCCCTTCATGTCTTTAGTATCTTTAGGATCTGACTTTCTCAATCTTAAATTGAGAGTGATCATCTGAGAAGTACGCCTGATCCAGGATAGCCCCAAAAAGGGGTTAGGATTATAATCCACCGCAAACCGACAGTATATAAACAACTTTGGTCTGCCGAATTAGTAATCACAACACTGCTGGAATGGCTGCAAGAGTGTGTATTTATTCAGATGTAAATAGGGCAAATTCTGGCAGTCATCAATACTTGGTCAGAAAAAAAATCAAGAGCCTTCTTGAAATCAAATACATTACAATAACAAAAGCAAGAAAATGCAGTTTAATTTTCTAATAAAAAGCCTGAAGTCTTGACAAAAAGGATATTGGTTACATAATTGTGTTTCTATTTTGGTTTGAGAACTTGTCATCTCTCTCTATCGCACACGCGAGGCATCCCAAAGCACTCTTGTATATCACTGTAAACAGCATGTTGATTCATTATATAACTGTAATGTGCCACTGATGTCCAATCCAGACTTTGAACCAAAATGGGGAGGTACATAGCTGTAATGAGATTACCCAAATTGTGCATGCACCATTTCTGAAAACAAGAATATTTAAAGGTTACTTATGAAAGACTATATATTTACATAAAAATAAAAGCAAAATACTGTGGATGCTGGAAATCTGAAATAAAAACATTAAGTGCTGGAAAAACTCAGCAGGTCTGGCAGCATCTGTGGAGAGAGAAGCAGAGTTAACGTTTCAGGTCAGTGACCCTTCTTCAGAACTGCTATATATATATTAACCTGTTGTGTTGTCAGATTTCTACAGGCGTCTCCTTTTCCATTAGAATTCTTGTATTAAACTAAAGTGAATTGCAACGACAAAAGGAAAGCACCCCTGTTTAGTTGGCCCCGACATTCATTCTTACCTCTGTATGGGATCTAAAATGGGAGAATAGATGCTCAGATGGAAAAGTCACGAACTGGGTATTCCTTGGCTGGTTAAGAAATTACAAAAACGATTCTCCAAATGCATCCTATCCATCAGAGTACAGTTACGAGCTGTAAATCACAGTTAGGCCAGTACAGGCTCTTTTCCTAAACATCACCAACAAGTAAAATAATGGAAACTATTCGAAGGAGGATGCTGGAAATGTAGATATTATAGCAACAGAGTAATAAAAAGCAACCAGCAATGATATAGAAAGGGGTTCCTGCTCAAAACTATTGGTAAGGTAGGGAGTTCCAGAATTTTGAGCCAGCGATGAAGCTACTGTCATATATTTCCAAGTCTGGATAGTGAGTGACTTGGAGGGGAACTTGCAGGTGATGGTGTTTCCATGCACCTTTTGCCCTTGTCCTTCTAGATGATAGCAGTCATGGGTTTGTAGGATGCTGTCAAAAGACGCTTGGCGAGTTGCTGCTGTGCATCTTGTGGACGATATACACTGTGCACTGGTGATAGAGGAAGTGAATATTTAAGGTGGTGCATGGGGTGCCAATTAAATGTTTTGTTTTGTCCTAGATGGTGTCGAGCATCTTAAGTGTTTTTGGAGCTGTACTCATCGAGGTAAGTGGAGAGTAGTCTATCACACTCCTGACTTGTGTCTTATAGATGGTGGAAAGGCTTTGGGGAGTCAGGAGGAGAGTTAATTACCACAGAATATCCAGCCTCTGACCTGCTCTTGTAGCCATGGTATTTATATAGAGTCATAGTGTGATACAGCACTGAAATAGGCCCTTCGGCCCACCAAGTCTGTGCTGACCAATAACCACCCATTTATACTAATCCTACATTAATCCCATATACCTTACCACATCCCCACCATTCTCCTACCTACACTAGGGGCAACTAACAATGCCCAATTTACCTATCAACCTGTAAGTCTCTGGCTGTGGGAGGAAACTGAAGCACCCAGCAGAAACCCACACAGTCACAGGGAGAACTTGCAAACTCTGCACAGGCAGTACCCAGAACTGAATCCGGGTCATTGGAGTTGTGAGGCTGCGGTGCTAACCACTACGCCACTGTGCTACCCTTATGGTTGGTCTAGTTAAGTTTTTGGTCAATGGTGACCCCCAGAACGTTGATGGTGGGAAGTTCAAGATTGCTAATCCCGTTGAATGTCAAGGGAGGTGGTGGTTAATTTTCTCTTGTGAAGATGGTCATTGTCTGGCACTGTGTAGCACAAATGTTACTTGCCACTTATCAGCCCAATGTCGTTCAAGTCTTGCTGCACGCGCGCACAGACTGCTTCAGTATCTGAGAAGTTGTGAATTGAACTGAACACTGTGCAATCATTAGTGAACATTTCCACTTCTGACCTTATGATGGAAGGAAGGCCATTGATGAAGCAGTTCAAGATGGTTGGGCCTAAGACACTGCCCTGAAGAACTTCTGCAGCAATGTCTTGGGACTGAAATTATTTGCTTCCAACAATCAAACCATCTTCCTTTTTGATATATATGATTCCAGTCAGTGGAGAGTTTTCCCCCTGATTCCCATTGATTTCAATTTTACTAGGGCTCCTCAATGCCACACTTGGTCAAATCCTGCCTTGATGTCAAGGGCAGTCACTCCCACCTCACCTCTGGAATTCAGCTCTTTTGTCCTTCTTTGGACCAAGGCTGTAATGAGGTCCAGAGCTGAGTCGTCCTGGTGGAACCCAAACTGGGCATCGCTAAGCAAGTTATTGATGAGTAAGTGCTGTCTTAAAGCACTGTCGACAATACATGCCATCACTTTGCTGATGACTGAGTGTAGGCTGATAGAGCAGTAATCGGCCAGATTGAGTCCGTCCTGCTTTTTGTGGATTTAAACATATAATCCAGGGTGCAACTCCAGTGCAATACTAAGTGAGTGTTGCACTGTTGGAAGTGGCAGCTTTCGGATGAGACCCTAAAATGATGCCCAAATGTCTTCTCAGGTAAAAGATCCCAGGGCACTATTTCTAAAAGCAAGGCTGTTCGCCCCTTTGTCCTGGCCAATAATTATTTATCAACCAATATCTATAAACTGATTATCTGGCTATTATCACATTGCTATTTGTGGATAAATTAGCTGACCACACTTCAAATGAGCGCTTCACTGTCTATAACGTGGTTTGGGATTTCCTGAGGTCCTGAAGGACACTATATCAATGCAAGTCATTCCTTCTTTCTTTATAGAGAGGCCTGAAATTGCATACATCATTTTCAATTTCATGATTACATGTAGAAGCAATTAAAAAAGCCAGATAGAATGTTGGGATGAAGGCAGAAAATTAGATTAAAAGTCAACAATATCTATGTTGCGCCTTCACAAGGCACTGGATATAACTTAAAAGCAAAATACTGCGGATGCTGGAAATCTGAAACAAAAACAAGAAATGCTGGAGTCACTCAGCAGGTCTGGCAGCATCTGTGGAAAGAGAAGCAGAGTTAACGTTTCGGGTCAGTGACCCTTCTTCGGAACTGACAAATATTAGAAAAGTCACAGATTATAAACAAGTGAGGTGGGGGTGGGGCAAGAGATAACAAAGGAGAAGGTACAGATTGGACCGGGCCACATAGCTGACCAAAAGGTCACGGAGCAAAGGCAAACAATGTGTTAATGGTGTGTTGAAAGACAAAGCATTAGTAAAGATTAGGTGTGAATACACTGAATATTGAACAGCAGCAAGTGCAAACCTGAAGAAAAACAACCTGAAAAAAACAGTGGGTAAGCAAACTGAACAAACTAAGATGAAATGAAATAAATGCAAAAAAAGATTGTAAAAAATGTAAAAAGGAATGTAAAAAAAAGGAAGAAAAAATAACTAAAAATGAAAGTAAAATGGGGGGCTGTCATGCTCTGAAATTATTGAACTCAATGTTCAGTCCGGCAGGCTGTAGTGTGCCTAATCGGTAGATGAGATGCTGTTCCTCGAGCTTGCGTTGATGTTCACTGGAACACTGCAGCAATCCCAGGACAGAGATGTGAGCATGAGAGCAGGGGGGAGTGTTGAAATGGCAAGCAACCGGAAGCTCAGGGTCCTGCTTGCGGACTGAGCGGAGATGTTCCGCAAAGCGGTCACCCAGTCTGCGCTTGGTCTCCCCAATGTAGAGGATATAACTTAACTGGAGTACATTCTTTCTCTTCTCTCCATATGATGAAATTGCTGGATTGATGCTCGGTCAATTTAGACATCATTCTTCATAGGATAAATATGCACATTGTAGAGGGTGTGGTGAAGAGTAACAAGAATTATCCCAACTGCATAGAATAGTTTGAAGGAAACATAGAAAAGCACAACATTTACACTTTAAATAGATGATTAAGGAGAGGGAGATCTCTACTAAATGGGATGCAGTGAACCAAGGATATAACTTCAGGGTAATAGGACAAAGGAACATCAATAAAGACAATGTATCATAATGCTTTGCAGGGTGTATAAAAGGTGTATAAAAGAGCCTCCCTCAAATGGCTCGGAACGCATACTGTCCATCCGACTGCTCACCACCTCTGGTCCAGTACACCTACTCAGCATCTATGCTCCAACACTCTGCTCCGCACCTGAAGCTAAAGACCAGTTCTATGAACAACTCCATAACATCATTAGCAGCATACCCAACACCGAACACCTATTCCTGCTGGGGGACTTTAATGCCAGGGTTGGGGCCGACCATGACTCATGGCCCTCCTGCCTTGGGCGCTATGGCGTTGGAAGGATGAATGAGAACGGGCAGAGACTGCTTGAGTTGTGTACCTATCATAACCTCTGCATCACCAACTCGTTCTTTCACACTAAACCCTGTCACCAGGTTTCATGGAGGCACCCAAGATCACGTCGTTGGCACCAGCTAGACCTCATTGTCACAAGGCGAGCCGCCTTAAACAGTGTTCAAAACACACGCAGCTTCCACAGTGCGGACTGCGACACCGACCACTCCCTGGTGTGCAGCAAGGTTAGACTCAGACCAAAGAAGTTGCATCATTCCAAGCAGAAGGGCCACCCGCGCATCAACACGAGCAGAATTTCTCACCCACAGCTGTTACAAAAATTTCTAAATTCACTTGTAACAGCCCTTCAAAACACTCCCACAGGGGATGCTGAGACCAAGTGGGCCCACATCAGAGACGCCATCTATGAGTCAGCTTTGACCACCTACGGCAAAAGTGCGAAGAGAAATGCAGACTGGTTTCAATCTCATAATGAAGAGCTGGAACCTGTCATAGCCGCTAAGCGCATTGCACTTTTGAACTACAAGAAAGCCCCCAGCGATTTAACATCCGCAGCACTTAAAGCAGCCAGAAGTACTGCACAAAGAACAGCTAGGCGTTGCGCAAACGACTACTGGCAACACCTATGCAGTCATATTCAGCTGGCCTCAGACACCGGAAACATCAGAGGAATGTATGATGGCATGAAGAGAGCTCTTGGGCCAACCATCAAGAAGATCACCCCCCTCAAATCTAAATCGGGGGACATAATCACTGACCAACGCAAACAGATGGACCGCTGGGTTGAGCACTACCTAGAACTGTACTCCAGGGAGAATGCTGTCACTGAGACTGCCCTCAATGCAGCCCAGCCTCTACCAGTCATGGATGAGCTGGACATCCAGCCAACCAAATCGGAACTCAGTGATGCCATTGATTCCCTAGCCAGCGGAAAAGCCCCTGGGAAGGACAGCATTACCCCTGAAATAATCAAGAGTGCCAAGCCTGCTATACTCTCAGCACTACATGAACTGCTATGCCTGTGCTGGGACGAGGGAGCAGTACCCCAGGACATGCGCGATGTCAACATCATCACCCTCTATAAAAACAAAGGTGACCGCGGTGACTGCAACAACTACCGTGGAATCTCCCTGCTCAGCATAGTGGGGAAAGTCTTTGCTCGAGTCGCTCTGAACAGGCTCCAGAAGCTGGCCGAGCGCGTCTACCCTGAGGCACAGTGTGGCTTTCGTGCAGAGAGATCGACTATTGACATGCTATTCTCCCTTCGTCAGATACAGGAGAAATGCCGTGAACAACAGATGCCCCTCTACATTGCTTTCATTGATCTCACCAAAGCCTTTGACCTCGTCAGCAGACGTGGTCTCTTCAGACTACTAGAAAAGATCGGATGTCCACCAAAGCTACTAAGTATCATCACCTCATTCCATGACAATATGAAAGGCACAATTCAACATGGTGGCTCCTCATCAGAGCCCTTTCCTATCCTGAGTGGTGTGAAACAGGGCTGTGTTCTCGCACCCACACTTTTTGGGATTTTCTTCTCCCTGCTGCTTTCACATGCGTTCAAATCCTCTGAAGAAGGAATTTTCCTCCACACAAGATCAGGGGGCAGGTTGTTCAACCTTGCCCATCTAAGAGCGAAGTCCAAAGTACGGAAAGTCCTCATCAGAGAACTCCTCTTTGCTGACGATGCTGCTTTAACATCTCACACTGAAGAATGCCTGCAGAGTCTCATCAACAGGTTTGCGTCTGCCTGCAATGAATTTGGCCTAACCATCAGCCTCAAGAAAACGAACATCATGGGGCAGGATGTCAGAAATGCTCCATCCATCAATATTGGCGACCACGCTCTGGAAGTGGTTCAAGAGTTCACCTACCTAGGCTCAACTATCACCAGTAACCTGTCTCTAGATGCAGAAATCAACAAGCGCATGGGTAAGGCTTCCACTGCTATGTCCAGACTGGCCAAGAGAGTGTGGGAAAATGGCGCACTGACACGGAACACAAAAGTCCGAGTGTATCAGGCCTGTGTCCTCAGTACCTTGCTCTACGGCAGCGAGGCCTGGACAACGTATGCCAGCCAAGAGTGTCGTCTCAATTCATTCCATCTTCGCTGCCTTCGGAGAATACTTGGCATCAGGTGGCAGGACTATATCTCCAACACAGAAGTCCTTGAAGCGGCCAACACCCCCAGCTTATACACACTACTGAGTCAGCGGCGCTTGAGATGGCTTGGCCATGTGAGCCGCATGGAAGATGGCAGGATCCCCAAAGACACATTGTACAGCGAGCTCGCCACTGGTATCAGACCCACCGGCCGTCCATGTCTCCGTTATAAAGACGTCTGCAAACGTGACATGAAATCGTGTGACATTGATCACAAGTCGTGGGAGTCAGTTGCCAGCATTCGCCAGAGCTGGCGGGCAGCCATAAAGACAGGGCTAAATTGTGGCGAGTCGAAGAGACTTAGTAGTTGGCAGGAAAAAAGACAGAGGCGCAAGGGGAGAGCCAACTGTGCAACAGCCCCAACAAACAAATTTCTCTGCAGCACCTGTGGAAGAGCCTGTCACTCCAGAATTGGCCTTTATAGCCACTCCAGGCGCTGCTTCACAAACCACTGACCACCTCCAGGCACGTATCCATTGTCTCTCGAGATAAGGAGGCCCAAAAGAAAGAAAAAAGAAAGATAAAAGGTGGACACCAAACTGAAGGGATGGAACACATACATTGAGAAGGGATGGCAGAATAGGAATGGTAGAAGAAATGGAAACTTCTGAAAGTAAGCAGAGGGCTAGACGGAAGACTGGAGTGAGAGAATTCTAGTAGGCGGGGCTGCAGAAGATGCTCATCATTGCATGTCACTATTTGAAGAGCAAGGAGTTATCCAGGTATCATACTCAATCTTTCTCATTCCCCTCACCTGTTTGTGGCATCTTGCTTTGTGCAAAATGGCTGTTATGTTCACTGCATTTGAAACTAGTATTGCATTTATCTTTGTGGCTCATGTTGATAGCACTCTTGTCTGTAAAGCATCGGGTTGTGGGTTCAAGTCCCAGACAATTGATTATTTTAAAAAAATCAAGCCTGATGCTGCCTTTTAGATGTGATGTCAAACTGAAGCCCATCTACTCTCTCAGTTGTACCTAAAAGATCCCATGGCACTATTTTGAAGGGGGAGCATGGAGTTATCATGGGTGCCCTGGTAAATATTTATCCCTCAATCGACATCACAAAAACATTTCATGTCATCATTATCACATTGCTGCTTGCGGTGTGCAAATTGGCTAAGCTTAATTGTATTATTACACTATACAAGTGACAACAATTCAAATTGGCTGCAAGGTGCTTTGGAATGTCTCTGTGGTTCATGAAAGGCACTAGACAAATGTAAGCTTTTTTTCCTTTTGGTATTTGAAGTGCTTGGAAATGTTTCAAAGAGAAGTGCAAGTTTTTCCTTCTAATCGTCTTTTCTGGCCTTGACTATTTCTTCAGCTCATTCTCAATAAATGGAGCGAAGGTTGGAAAAAAGCCCTTTTTCAAAAGAGTACCTTGTTCCTTCAAATGCTACAGCCTTGACTCCTGCTTTAGAATCAAGAAAATTTATTCTGAAAGGTAACCACAAGTTCCAAGTCAATGTGTGAAAGATGAGCGGTACACTGCTGCAGGGAAATACTAAGAACTCTGCTAAGCTATTGAACAGATGAGATTGTAAACACCAGTGCCCTACTTAAATGGCATCACGATAAAGACAGCCAGAACTAGTTCTTTGTTTACGTACCTTACTATGGTGTTGGCTATCTAGGTTTTGAACAATTAATGTATGTATTATTTACTCTATGACTGCAGAGAATGGTGATTAAATAATTAAAACTCTTTCTGGAGTTTATGGATAAATGTTCAGAGTGTTGACAATGATGAGGGTTAAAGAAAAATGAACTAATGGCTCTGTTCAGAATTGGCCCAGATACATGGCAGAGTGAAAGCATTGCATCACAATGGCCTATGTACCTAATAGCCCATTTTGTTTCCCTTCATGGAGTGACAACTGGATTCTTCCAATTACAATGGCAGCAGTTCATGTTAAAGTACATTCTATTGAATGTTTTGTATAGACAAGAATTGTAAAATTTGTAGCTATCCATTATTTTGATGATTTTTGAATGGTAGCGGAGGCTATTTTTCAAAAGGAAATGGTACTGAAGTAACTCAAACCCAATAGATAAATCACTGGAACTTGAATGTTTATAATTTTCCAAAATTCTGTTGAAAAGAAAAATGGTGCCAGTTGATAGACAGGGTTCTGATGAAAGGTCACAGACCTGAAATGGTAACTCTGCTTCTCTCGCTACAGATGCTGCCTGACCTGCTGAATATTTCCAGCACTTTCTGTTTTTACTTCAGACCTACAATGTGGTATGTTAAACGAACATACGAATTAGGAGTAGGCCACTCGACCCTGCTCCACCATTCAATAAGTTCATGACTGAACTGATTACTCCACATTTCCCCCTACCCCCGATAACCTTCCACACCCTTGCTTATCAAGAATCTATCTACTTCTGCCTTAAACATTCAAAGACTCTGCTTCTACTGCCTTTTGAGGAAGAGAATTCCAAAGACTCACGACTCTCAGATAAAAAAATTCTCCTCATCTCTATCTTAAATGGGCGACCCCTGATTTTTAAACAGTGACCCCAAGTTCTAGATTCTCCCACAAGGGGAAACATCCTTTCCACATCCACCTTGACAAGACCCTCAGGATTTTATGTTTCAATCAAGTCGCTTCTTACTCTTCAAAATTCCAACGGATACAAGCCTAGCCTGTCCAATCGTTCCTCATAAGACAGCCCACCCATTCCAGGTATTAGTCTAGTAAACCTTCGCTGTAATGCCAACTCATTTACATCCTTCCTTAAATAAGGAGACTAGTACTATACACAGTACTCCAGATGTGGTCTCACCAATGCCCTGTATAGCTGAAGCATAACCTCCCTACTTTTGTATTCAATTGCCCTCGCGATAAATGATAACATTCTATTAGCTTTCCTAATTACTTGCTGTACCTGCATACTAACCTTTTGAGAATCATGCACTTGGACAACCAGATCCCTCTGCATTTCAGAGCTCCACAGTCTCTGACCATTTAGATAATATGCTTCTTTTTTTTATTCTTCCTGACAAAGTGGACAATTTCACACTTTCCCACATTATACTCCATTTGACAGGTCTTTGCCCACTCACTTATCCTATCTATATCCCTTTGTAGCCTCCTTATGTCCTCTTCACAAGTTACTTTTCAACCCATCTTTGTGTCAGCAGCAAATTTAGCAACCATACCTTTGATCCCTTCATCCAAATCATTATGGAGCAGACTTGCTTCAATTATTAATCTACTAGGTCAGTGATCTTTCATCAGAACTGGCAAAGGTTAGAAATGCAATAGGTTTTAAGCAAATAAAGTTTGGTGGGGGGGGAGGGGGAAGACAGAGAAATTAAGGTAGGATGTTGATAGGACAGAGGGCTAGAGAGATTAACTGACAAGGGCAAAGGGAAAGAGGTGCAAATGGTGTGGTGAAAGACAAAGCATTAGTGCAGAGAGGGTGTTAAATGACAGAATAATGACCAGCCCTAGCCAAAAGCACAGACATGAAAAAACCAGTGGGCAGGCACATGGTTAAAAAATGCAAAATAAAATAAAAAATAAAATTTTAAAAAGGGTGGGTCATGCTCTGAAATTATTGAACTCAATGTTCAGTCCAGTAGGCTGTAGCGTGCCTGATTGGTAAATGAAATGTGTTCCTCAAGCTTGTGCTGACGTTCACTGGAACACTGCAGCAATCTCAGGACAGAAATGAGAGCAGGGGAGTGTGTTGAAATGGTAACTGACCAGAAGCTCGGGGTCACATTTTCGGACTGAGTGGAGGTGTTCCGCAAATCATCCAATCAGCGTTTGGTCTCCCCAATGTAGAGGAGACCGCATTGTGAGCAGCGAATACAGTTGATTGTGAATAAATTGAAAGTACAAGTAAGTCGCTACTTCACCTGAAAGAAGTGTTTGGAGCCTTGGATAGTGAGGAGAGAGAAGGTAAAAGAGCAGATATTACACCTCCTGCGATTGCATGGGAAGGTGTCGTGGGAAGAGGATGAGGTGTTGGGGGTAATGGAGGAGTGGACCAGGGTGTAGCGGAGGGGTACAAATTCTTTCGGAATGCTGACAGGAGAGGGGAGGGGAGGGGAAGATGCGTTTGGTAGTGGCATCATGTTGGAGGTGGCAGAAATGGTGGCGGATGATCCTTTGGAAGTGCAGGCTGGTAGGACGGAAAGTGAGGACAAAGGGAACCCTGTCACGGCTCTGGGAGGGAAGGGAAGGGGTGAGGGCAGAAGTGTGGAAAATGGGCCGGACATGGTTGACAGCCCTGTCAACCACAGTTTGCTGGGGGGGGGGGGGGGGGGGGGGGGGGGGAAAAGAGAGCGGGGGCATCTTTGTACGAGGAAAAAGCCATATTAGAAGCACTGTTGTGGCAGGTTGCATCATCAGAGCAGATGCGTCAGAGACGGAGAAATTGCGAGAACGGAATGGAATCCTTACAGAAGGCAGGGTGTGAAGAAGTGTATTTGAGACAGCTGTGGGAGTTGGTGGGCTTCTAATGAGTATTAGTAGACAGTCTATCCCCAGAAATGCAGACAGAGGGGTCAAGGAAGGGAAGCGAAGCATCGGAGATGGCCCATCTAAAAGGTGAGAGAAGGGTGGAAATTGGAAGCAAAGTTGATAAAATTTTCCATTTCAAGGCAGAAGCAGGAAACTGCACCGATACAATCATCAATGTACCGGCAAAAGAGTTGGGGGAGGGGGCCTGAGTAGGACTGGAACAAGGAATGTTCCACATATCCCACAAACACAGGCATAACTAGGACTCATGTGGGTACCCATAGCAACACCTTTTATTTGAAGGAAGAGAGTGGAGCTCTTTTTTTATTCTTTCATGGGATGTGGGTGTCGTTGTGTGGCTTGCTAGGCCATTTCAGAGGGCAGTTAAGAGTCAACCACATTGCTGTGGGTCTGGAGTCACATGTAGGCCAGAGAAGATAAGGACGACAGATTTCCTTCCTAAAGGACATTAGTGAACCAGATGGGTTTTTACGACAACCATTGATAGTTTCATGGCACCATTACTGAGACTAGCTTTCAATTCCAGATTTTAATCAATCAAATTTAAATTCCACCAGCTGCCAAGGTGGGATTTGAACCAGTATCCCCAGGGCATTAGCCCAGGCCTCTGGATTACTAGTCCAGTGACATTACCATTAGGAATTGTTGTTCAATATGAGAACAAGTTCAGCCAGGCAGAGAAGGGTGGTGGATGATGGGGACTGGTTGGGCCCCTGTTCAAGGAAGGAGCGGACAGCCCTCAAACCGTCCTGGTGGGGGATGGAGGTGTAGAGAGATTGGGTATCCATAGTGAAGAGGTGATGGGTAGGGCCAGGAGACTGGAAATGGTCAGAACAACGTAAGACGTCTGAAGAGTCACGGATGTAGGTGGGAAGAGACTGGACCAGGGGAGAAAAAATAGAGTCAAGATAGAGAGAAATAAGTTCAGTGGGGCAGCAACAGACTGAAACGATGGGTCTGCCAGGACAGTCCTGTTCGTGGATTTTGGGAAGGAGGTAGAAGTGGGCTGTCCAGGGTTGTGGGACTATGAGGTTGGAAGCTGTAGAGGGAAGATCTCCAGAGGAGGTGAGGTCAGTGACAGTTCTGGAGACAGTAGCTTGATGTTTGGTGGTGGAGTCATGGTCCGGGGGAGATAGGAAGAAATGTCAGAGCTGGCGCTCAGCCTCTGCAAGGTAGAGGTCAGCACACCAGACAACAATAGCATCACCCTTGTCTGCAGGTTTGATCACAATGTCAGAAATGGACCTGAGAGAACAGAGTGCAGCAAGTTGAGAAGGAGACAGGTTAGAGTGAGCGAGGGGAGCAGAGAAATTGTGATGGCTGATGTCTCGCTGACAGCTCTCAATAAAAAGATCAAGGAAAAGTAAGAGTCCAGAGGGATGGGCCCAGAGGGAGGGAGAGCTCAAGGTCATGCCGAACACGAAATTCATTGAGTTGGGGGTATAAGGGGTTAAAACAGTCTCTTGCTGAGTACAGATCATTCAGCATTAGAGAGGGGAAGGTCAGAGGTTTTAGTGAATACATGGCAAGGGATCAGATCAGAAGGGATGGGGTCAAAGGGAAGTGAAGGGGAAAGAGGATCGGGAGGGGCATTAGTCCGCATTAGCTGCTGAGCTTGCGTTCCTTAACACCTGAAAAGGAAGAAAAAAAATGTTTTCTGTTAATGCGTCAGATATGACAAGGATGAAATGAAACGGTGGAGTAGAACAGCTCGGAGACAAGGTGAGGCTGTGCTTCTGGAGAGGTCCAGTGTGTACATGTGGTGGTGCATGGCCCTGAGTGTGGATTTCAGGATGCAGCAAGAGCAGCAGTCCGAGGAACGTTGTATTTCTCGGAGACACCTGTAATCCTGGGTAGATTCAAAATACGAAAGGTGGAACTTCAGTTGGAACCCACGTGGAATAAGTCGGAGCTGGAGACAGTCACTGAGGAAAGAGATGTGGCTGTGAAAACGAGTTTTGGTAGACACTATCAAACACCAGAGGGGGAAATAGAAAGCAATAAAAGGTGATCAAGGTAAAAGAGACAAATGAAAATCCCTTGGGAGAGAAGGGCAGAACTTCAAGGTAGGCATTCCTGGAAAAGAAGTGGCAGTGAATTAAACACTAAAATAAAAGCAAAATACTGCGAATGCTGGAAATGTGAAATATAAACAGAAAGTGTTGGAAATATTCAGCAGGCCTGGCAGCATCTGTGGAGAGAGAAGCAGAGATAACGTTTCAGGTCAGCGAACTTTCATCAGAACTGGCAAAGGTGAGAAATGTAATCGGTTTTAAGCAAATAAAGCAGGGGTGGGTGAAAACAGAACAAAAGGAAGGTGTTAATCTACTAGAGTCTGGGATGATTTTTCATTAGGCATTATGAAATGGCTCACACAAAAGACAATTAAAACAAAAACAACAGCTCATGGATTAAGCAGAATGTGGCCATGTGGCAAGAGGCCAGATGGTAAAAGATTATTTCTCAGAATGGAAAGGTGTGGCAAATGGTATTCTGCAAGTGACTATTGGAGCTACTCTTGTTTCTTATAAAGATGAATGGTCCAGACTCATACGGAATTATAATGACCCACAATTTTCTGTGACATGGCATGTAACAGTGTCTGCTGTTAGACCTATTTTTGCATGTTCAGGTTTTTTTTTTTAAATTTAAAATGAAAATGTGATCCAATAACAGCACAGCAAGGGAAACAGGGCAATCAAATTAATCTTAACCAAATCAGATTGAAAGATTAAGAAATAAACACAAGGATGAAGAAAAGTGTAAATTAGAGTGAATTAATTCAATGTCGAATCAGGTAGAGAGAAAACGATTGGATAGTGAAAGAGGAAAAAGGCAAAGTAAAAGTAGTATTTACATTTTTGAAATAGTCAATACCTGAAGAAATGAGACTCCCCACTTGTAATAGTTAATTTTCAGTGGTAGAGGTTGATTGGCAGTAATTAACTCTTACCATGTTGTTAAATGGGTACTTACACTAAATTGCAAGGCATGTTCTGATCAAAGGTCACAAGCCTGAAACGTTAACTGTTTCTCTCTTCACAGATGCTGCCAGACATGCTGAGTATATCCAGCATTTTGTTTTTATTTCAGATTTCCATCATCCGCAGTATTTTGCTTTTATTAAATGACAAGACATTATCCAGTGAGTTTTCATTTCTACCAAACAAATACACAGTCATGCCATTCGACGTATTTCAATGGTGTGACAGCTTTGCAAAACAGCATTTTGCTGCCTAACAGCAGAGTAGCACAATTCAGCCAGCAACTTTGATATTTGGGGCGGCAAAGTGGTTAGCACCGCAGCCTCACAGCTCCAGGGACCTGGGTTCAATTCTGGGTACTGCCTGTGCGGAGTTTGCAAGTTCTCCCTGTGACCGCGTGGGTTTTCGCCAGGTGCTCCGGTTTCCTCCCACCGCCAAAGACTTGCAGGTTGATAGATAAATTGGCCATTGTAAATTGCCCCTAGTGTAGGTAGGTGGTAGGGAATATGGGATTACTGTAGGGTTAGTATGAATGGGTGGTTCTTGGTCAGCACACACTCGGTGGGCCGAAGGGCCTGTTTCAGTGCTGTATCGCTAAATAAAAATAAATAAAATTCATGTTTAATTGCAAACCTGGCCCCCTGCCGGAAAGTACTGTACCATTTTGGCAGAAATAACAGCAAACGCCATCAGCCTCACCACTACTTTGACAGCAAATTCTGGCCTGTTTCGTTATGCTATTACCTGAGAGGGACAAGTTCATATTTTAAGCATTACATGAAATACCAAAGGCTGCAGGAGAGATTGATGGGGAGGAAGCTGGGAAGATGTAGAGAAATTTGAAATAATACATTTTGAAAGAATAGAGAAAGAAAATATATGTTAAATAGTAAGATTCGATCAAGCATAATGCTGCATTAGTTATTCCATTGCTCTATCACACCAGTCTTTTTAAAGCTTTGACCTCTAGATGCTTTCTGTGAACAATCATTTAAAATGGTAATGGCCACTGTCTACAATCAAGCAATTATTCAGGTAGCATTGCTGGAATGTTGACAATTACTATTTTAAAAACTCTAGCAGTAAAACATTAAAACAAGTTTCACAAGAAGCTTCTTGGCTAATTAAGGTCAGGCACAAAAATCCATGTGTCCTACAATTTATATTTAGCCCCTCGTGAAATATTGAAATATTACATCTGCAGGATTGAAATGAATTCTGCAACTTTAAATGTAGATTCTTGATCTGTAAGGGATGGTTTTGTCACAGAAGAGCACACATTTCTGTACCTTACCATATTGCTCAGGATGTCTCAAAACATGTCATACACAATCAAATTCAAATAAAGTGCAGAGATTTATGCAGGTAAACACAAGTCAATTTGTGCACAATGAACAGCAAGTTAGATGAATGACAACTTAAGTTTTTAATGATGATGATTGAAGAAATGTTAGTCAGAGCACTGGAAGTATTGTGCTGTTCCTTTGAATAGTGCCAGCAATGCAGCACTCCCTGAGTACTGTACTGAAATGGCAACCTAAACCACATGCTGAAAACCTGAAGTGGGATGGGAATGTTCAAGCTTCTGACTCAGAGGTGAGAATGAGTCAAGTCACTACTTTGGTGATAAAGTAATAGCATCATTATGCATACAAAACTCTGAAGACTGTACATGGGATATAATGAGCCACAAAAATATTTGGGCATCATAACAGAAATGTAATGTATGAAATTATCTTGCTTTAATCTTTAGACTGCCAGAAAATCCAAGGATCACAGCAGATTGTTACAATTTGTTTCAGCACCAATACTGGTCAAAGTTCCTGCTCCTGTTCCCCAGTTGCTATGCACTGTTGCAAAGTGCATCCCTGTCAGCGTTGGGCACGAATTTAGCCAAGCTCAGCCGCGATACATTCCATGGTAAATCAGCAGGTAAATCAACATGATTCACCATCAAAACTCACATGAAGAAAGGTGTAATGGAACGGTTCCCCATGCAACAGTCCATGCCATCACGAGTTATGTGGAGATAAAGAGGAAGAGAGAAAGAAAGAAAGGGACTAAAACATGTTTAACTACTTTATTTTTTCCATTGTCTCCCAGTTTCCATAAGCAATTTTGGAAGAGAGGCCAACACCAAAAGAATTAGCCTCAGAATGACTAACAACTGGGTTCCTACAGTGCAAGTCTAAAGATGTGACATCATTAGTTCTTAAGCATTGACTCTTGCCAATCTGAATTAAAGACCTTTGGACCAGGATAAATTGGATGCCTCCCTATGGGCAAAGAGTGTACACTCCACAGTGGCCAGACAGACTCTTATTTGGATGGATTTTTCAGGAGTTGGTTTGGAGACCCAAAAAAGACTTGCATTTACATAGCGCTTTTCAGGACCACCAGACGTCTCAAAGTGCTTTACAGCCAATGAAGTACTTTTTGAAGTGTAGTCACTGTTGTAATGTCGGAAACCCAACAGCCAAGTTGCACTAGCAAGCTCCCACATACAGCAATGTGATAATGACCAGATAATGTTTTTTGTGCTGTTGATTGAAGGATAAAATATTGGTGAGACCAGTGGGGATAACTCCCCTGCTGTTCTTCAAAATAGTACAAGATCCTTTACACCCACCCAAGCAATCAGGTGGGGTCTCGGTTTAACGTCTCAGCTGAAAGGCTGTGCATCTGACACTGGAAAGTCAGCCTTGATTTTTGTGCTTAAGCCCTGGAGTGGGACTTAAACCCAGAACGTTGTGACTCAGAGGCAAGAGTGCTACCAGCTGAACCACAGCTGACACACAAGCTCAATCATCAGTTTCTGCACCAGTCAAACATTATTAGTCTAAAAATGGAATGCCAAAAGTATGTCATCTTATATAACTACAAGTTATACAACTTTTGAGGTTTTACTATATTTGAAAGTGGATCTGTTACTGTACATTAAGTTGAAGGTGGTTCAACTTAAAAGCTTGCAACGGCAAATATACGAAAAGGGCTGATCATGTTCAAAGGACATGATTTACATTCTGTGATCAATTTCCAGTTTTGACAATACATCATTACCTGTTTATTAAAGTTGCTGCATCCTTTCTTGCATTTTACTCCACTTTCCAAGATTCCCCCTCTGTCACCCCATTATCCAGGCTTCTGCAGATGTAATTTTCCTTTTTATATAAAGTGCTGGAAAGTAAGAACGTGGTTTGGGCTGATCTATTTGCAACAGCATTGACTGGCACACAGGTTGGCTTTGCAAGATAGACGTTTTAAGGCTGTTGAACACTGGGAACTAATTCAAGAAGCCTGTGATGCACCAGTGATCTCAGTGCACCAGTCATGACTTGGATGACTCTGCAAATGTACTAAAATAGTGAAAAATTCTCTGGGAATGGAAGCTTTAAAAAAGCTAAACTGTCTCAGATAGAAGGCTGCAGCTGAGCTCCTGGCACACCAAACTGGTTCAGAGTTTTGTTTTTGACATTTTGTGAAATATACTAATCTTGAATTTTGAGAATGCTTCTTTTTTCCAAGTCGTTCATCTCCTTCAGGATTAGGGCAACGTTGTATCGCAACTCCTGGAACTTCACAACTGGTACCTGAAAAATAAATAAAGCATATAAAATGAAGTGGACATACTTACACCAGTTAGTTATGTACTGTAAGTAAATAAAAGCAACGCGTCTTGTGTTTACAACAATGAAAAAAGCAGAACTGAGAAATTATACCTATTCAACAGGATGGGGGCTCTTTTCTGTAGAAAAGACGGAGGGGTGACCTGATGGAAATTTTAAAATTATGAAAGGGCTTGATAGGGTAGACAGATATTCCCATGAGGCCATGAATCTGGAGACAATTCATTATCCAGAGTGAGGAACCCATAACTACTAGCAGCAGTTATATGAATAGTACAGATGCATTTAAATGGAAGCTAGATAAACACGAGACAAAGGAATAGAATGATATGCTAATAGGGTTAGATTGAACAGAGTAAAGTCCACTGGACATAAACAGCAGTATGGACCAGATGGACCGAATGGCCTGTTTGTGGCATGTATACTATGTAATTCTAGCTTTCACTTTTCCAATGAAGTCTCACAGGAAGTGCAATGCAAGAGTCGCAGCAGGGAAAATACTTTTCGCAAATCGAAATATAGCCCTTCAGCTCAATTATCTTCTGGACTCCCTGCCTGATCAATAGGAAGTGGGAGCACATTGGCATTACAATATAAAAACAACTGATTAGCTTTTAGTTACAGGATTGTTGTAGCAAATGGGATTAGAGTGTGTGCATCTGCAACAAACTGAAAATTTGTCCTTGCAACTTGAAGTGGTTATTACTTGGGTTCAAAGGACTGGGAATGACCGGTCCCAATTGATGCATTTAGCTTCAGGAAGACCCTCTTGGCCTGTTGGACTGATGACTGGTTCTTCAGTTTTCCATCAAATTTTCTAGCATCAACGCTCAATTTCACAAGATTCTGAACTTCATTGGCCTCAAACATCAGCAACACTCTAAAGTTAGATGCTGGAGCTACTGAAAGGGTAGTCCTTGGTTAAACATCACAGTGCTTGGGAATTAAGTAGGCAGCAATTAATGGGTGTGATGATACTGCATTTGAGTTTCCAATGCTACTAGTGACAGAGGACTTTCAATGGATATTTGTCATATGCTACATTGGGCTGACATTCCCTACATGAGCAAGGACTCGGAAACGCTGGTGCACTATGACACAGCAAACAATTCACTAAACTCAAGTCAGACTATTAGATTAGAACATTACAGCGCAGTACAGGCCCTTCGGCCCTTGATGTTGCGCCGACTTGTGAAACCATCTGACCTACACTATTCCATTTTCATCCATATGTCTATCCAATGACCACTTAAATGCCCTTAAAGTTGGCGAGTCTACTACTGCTGCAGGCAGGGCGTTCCACGCCCCTCTGAGTAAAGAAACTACCTCTAACATCTGTCCTATATCTATCACCCCTCAACTTAAAGCTATGTCCCCTCATGTTTGCCATCACCATCCGAGGAAAAAGACTCTCACTATCCACCCTATCCAACCCTCTGATTATCTTATATGTCTCAATTAAGTCACCTCTCCTCCTTCTCTCCAACGAAAACAACCTCAAGTCCCTCAGCCTTTCCTCGTAAGACCTTCCCTCCATACCAGGCAACATCCTAGTAAATCTCCTCTGCACCCTTTCCAAAGCTTCCACATCCTTCCTATAATGCGGTGACCAGAACTGCACGCAATACTCCAGGTGCGGCCTCACCAGAGTTTTGTACAGCTGCAGCATGACCTTGTGGCTCCGAAACTCGATCTCCCTACTAATAAAAGCTAACACACCATATGCCTTCTTAACAGCCCTATTAACCTGGGTAGCAACTTTCAGGGATTTATGCACCTGGACACCAAGATCTCTCTGCTCATCTACACTACAAAGAATCTTCCCATTAGCCCAGTACTCTGCATTCCTATTACTCCTTCCAAAGTGAATCACCTCACACTTTTCCGCATTAAACTCCATTTGCCATCTCTCAGCCCAGCTCTGCAGCCGATGTCCCTCTGTACCCTACAACATCCTTCGACACTATCCACAACTCCACCGACCTTCATGTCATCCGCAAATTTACTAACCCACCCTTCTACACCCTCATCCAGGTCATTTATAAAAATGACAAACAGCAGTGGCCCCAAAACAGATCCTTGCGGTACACCACTAGTAACTAAACTCCAGGATGAACATTTGCCATCAACCACCACCTGTCTTCTTTCAGCTCGCCAATTTCTGATCCAAAGCTCTAAATCACCTTCAATCCCATACTTCCGTATTTTCTGCAATAGCCTACCATGGGGAACCTTATCAAACGCCTTACTGAAATCCATATACACCACATCCACTGTTTTACCCTCATCCACCTGTTTGGTCACCTTCTCGAAAAACTCAATAAGGTTTGTGAGGCACGACCTACCCTTCACAAAACCGTGCTGACTATCGATAATGAACTTATTCTTTTCAAGATGATTATAAATCCTGTCTCTTATAACCTTTTCCAACATTTTACCCACAACCGAAGTAAGGCTCACAGGTCTATAATTACCAGGGCTGTCTCTACTCCCCTTCTTGAACAAGGGGACAACATTTGCTATCCTCCAGTCTTCCGGCACTATTCCTGTCGACAATGACGACATAAAGATGAAGGACAAAGGCTCTGCAATCTCCTCCCTGGCTTCCCAGAGAATCCTAGGATAAATCCCATCTGGCCCAGGGGACTCATCTATTTTCACACTTTCCAAAATTGCTAACACCTCCTCCTTGTGAACCTCAATCCCATCTAGCCTAGTAGTCTGAATCTCAGTATTCTCGACAACATTTTCTTTCTCTACTGTAAATACTGACGAAAAATATTCATTTAACACTTCCCCTATCTCCTCTGATTCCACACACAACTTCCCACTACTATCCTTGATTGGCCCTAATCTAACTCTAGTCATTCTTTTATTCCTGATATACTTATAGAAAGCCTTAGGGTTTTCCCTGATCCTATCCGCCAATGACTTCTCGTGTCCTCTCCTTGCTCTTCTTAGCTCTCCCTTTAGATCCTTCCTGGCTAGCTTGTAACTCTCAAGCGCCCTAACTGAGCCTTCACGTCTCATCCTAACATAAGCCTTCTTCTTCCTCTTGACAAGCGCTTCAACTTCTTTAGTAAACCACGGCTCCCTCGCTCGACAACTTCCTCCCTGCCTGACAGGTACATACTTATCAAGGACACGCAGTAGCTGCTCCTTGAATAAGCTCCACATTTCGATTGTGCCCATCCCCTGCAGTTTCCTTCCCCATCCTACGCATCCTAAATCTTGCCTAATCGCATCATAATTTCCTTTCCCCCAGCTATAATTCTTGCCCTGCGGTATATACCTGTCCCTGCCCATCGCTAAGGTAAACCTAACCGAATTGTGATCACCATCACCAAAGTGCTCACCTACATCTAAATCTAACACCTGGCCGGGTTCATTACCCAGTACCAAATCCAATGTGGCATTGCCCCTGGTTGGCCTGTCTACATACTGTGTCAGAAAACACTCCTGCACACACAGAACAAAAACTGACCCATCTAAAGTACTCAAACTATAGTATTTCCAGTCAATATTTGGAAAGTTAAAGTCCCCCATAACAACTACCCTGTTACTCTCGCTCCTGTCGAGAATCATCTTCGCTATCCTTTCCTCTACATCTCTGGAACTATTCGGAGGTCTATAGAAAACTCCCAACAGGGTGACCTCTCCTGTTTCTAACCTCGGCCCATACTACCTCAGTAGACGAGTCCTCAAACGTCCTTTCTGTCGCTGTAATACTCTCCTTGATTAACAATGCCACACACCCCCCCCCCCCTCTTTTACCATCTTCTCTGTTCTTACTGAAACATCTAAATCCCGGAACCTGCAACATCCATTCCTGCCCCTGCTCTACCCATGTCTCCGAAATGGCCACAACATCGAGATCCCAGGTACCAACCCATGCTGCAATTATCTGCTATTATCTGCTGAATCACACGAGATGGTATATTTGAGGGATTAGTCCTCGAGTACTCGTGTTTGATCTGGATGACTAATCAATAATCAATCACTCTTGGAACTTCGGAAGAAAATTTATCTAATGCGTCAACCCAGGCGTATCTTCTCGGTGACCACTGGACAGTACAACAACTTGCATTTATATTTGTAGTAAAATGGCCCAAGCTCTTCAATTCTGACATTGAGCCTCATAAGGTGGTGTTAGGACAGGTGACGAGGTAGCTTTTAACGAGCGGCTTAAAAGGAGGAGAGAGAGGTAGAGGGGTCCAGGGAGGGGATTCTGACGAAAGGTCACAGATCTGAAACGTTAACTCTGCATCTCTCTCCACAGGTGCTGCCCGACTTGCTGAGTATTTCCAGCGTTTTCTATTTTTAATTCCAGAGCTTAGGGCCTCTGTAGCTGAAGGCAAAGCTGCTAATGGTAAAGCAATGAAAAATCAAGCATGTGCAAGAAGCCAAAATTGCATCCCACAATAAGTGGGGAGAAATTCTTGCATAGCACTATACCTAAAGCAAACAATTGTCAAACCGCTTTCCGGTTTAAAAGTCACGCTTTGCTGAGAATACTGGCTTTATAAAAGAACACTATCTCAAAACAAGTCGAGGGACTACTTAGCTTAACAAAATCATACAACTACAGAGCTTTGCAGATTTGTTCAATTCACGGATTCCTAACAAGAACAAGGACATTGCATTTAAAAGTAGTTGAATGTAGATCAGGGAGGCTGCATTTAGAGAGGCAGAGGGGGTTTGAAGAGGAGAATTCCCAGACGGCTGAAGGCATGGCTGCCAATTAATGAGCGAAGGCAGGGCTGGAATGCACAAGAGCCAGGAATCAGAGTCAGGAGAATGTGTGGTGTTTGTAGGTTTGGATTAGGTTACAGAGATACAGAGAAATGAGGCCATGAATTGATTTAAAAACAAGGATAAGAATTTTAAACTTGAGGCACTGGGTGACTGGGAGTCAACGTAGGTCAGGAAAGGGTTGATGGGTGACTGGAACTTAGTGCGAGATGGGTACGGGCAATAACATTTTGCATGAGCTGAAGTTCACAGAGGATAGAGGATCTTTCCCCTGTCAGGGAAGTATTGGAATAATCAAATGTGCAATCACAGATCTTGTCCTTAAAGCTCTAAGTTTATGGAAGAAAGTTACAATTCAGAGTTAATGCTAAGTATATGGCACAAATGCTGCAAGATTAAATAGTTCAGTTTGTGGTCTTTAATAGAAGTCGGTACAGGAATGGGCAGCAAACCAAATGGTTATATAACGTTTGCAATTGGCAGCAACTCATACTTATATAAGTTTGATGCATCTCAAATTCTAATTACCATTCATTTTCAGCACTGGCCCCTCCTGTGTTTACTGATTAACTCAAATTACAAGCTGATCTTCCTGTTAACATTACAAAGCCTAATACTAACAGCGAACTAAGACCCAAGATTGTATCTTGGCAATTTATTCATGGTGCAAAAATCTTCCGTTCTTTTAAACCCGGAGTAACAAAACTAAGCTTTGGTTGTTTGGTCTGCAAAGTCCTCATGTCTTCCCCTTGCTGCAATGTCCTTCATTTCTATTTCTGGTTGTACTTTTAGGCTAGGCTCGCCTTCTTGAATTTGGCAGGACTGGTGGTTTGGAAAGGTCTGTTTCCAATGCTCTGATCTCACTGGGAATATGTACTAGACCTGTCAATCATGAAACAATACAGAAAACAAGTCCTTCCAGACCACACATTGCAGCAGTTCCAGAAGGTGACTCATCACCACTTTCTCAAGGGCAGTTAGGGACGGGCAATAAATGTTGGCCTCACCAGCAACACCCAAATCCCATGAATGAATTTTTTAAAAAATCAAATTGAAACGGGCACAAGAAATATCAGATTATGATTTGTTCTCTTAAAATATATTTGTTCTTGCGATGTGGGTGACATTGAGAAAGCAGTATTTATGGCCCTGAGGGCACAGTCAACCAGAGACACCAGACTGGGGTCCCTAGGACATTAGTGAATCAGTTGGGTTTTTAGACAATCCAGCATCATTAGTGGTAATTTTCTGGTGTTAGCCCAGGAATTACCAGATTTACTGAATTCAATTTCACCACTTGCCATGGTGAGATTTAAAATGCTGAGATCGGGGTTGCTTGCCCTGTATTTACTTTTTTTATTTTATTTATTTAGAGATACAGCACTGAAACAGGCCCTTCGGCCCATCGAGTCTGTGCTGACCAAGAACCACCCATTTATACTAACCCTACAGTAAATCCCATATTCCCCACCACCTACCTACACTAGGGGCAATTTACAATGGCCAATTAAAATCCAGCTCCTAGTCCCCATTTCTATCACCCTACTCCTTACTAGGTACTAGAACCTCTGCTTTGCTTCCGCACCCATGGAACAGCAAAATATTGCCTCTCATTAAATTAGCCTCTACTTCAAAACCTGCAAGGTTGAGGGAGGAGGATTTTAGTAAATTAGCTAAATGTTCCCAGGCAAGGACAGATAAAATTCTTAATTTTAATTGGGAACAAGAAAGACTAGGAGCTGCTGAGTCTTGAAGTGCCCTGTCACAACTTGGAGAAAACAAATATTTGCATTTATATAGCGTCTTTCACCACCTCAGGATGCCCCAAAGTGCTTTACAGCCAATGAAATACTTTTGAAGCATTGTTGTAATGTAGAAAATGCAGCAGCCAATTTGCGCACACAAAAGCTCCCACATATAGCAATGTGATAATGACCAGATAATGTTATTCGGATGCTTTTGAGGGATAAATATTGGTCAAGGCATTAGGCAGAACTCCCCTGCTCCTCTTCAAGTAGTGCCGTGGGATCTTTTACATCCACCTGAGGGGGCTGGTATGTCTCGGTTTAACGTCTCATCCAAAAGATTGCATCTCCGATAATGCACCATCCCCTCAGTACTACACTGGAGTGTCAGCCTAGATCTTTGTGCTCAAGTCCTGGAGTGGGACTTGAAACAACAACCATCTGACTCAGAGGTGACAGTGCTATGCACTGAGCAATGGCTGACACCTATTGAATGCTCAGAAATCTTAAGAGCTCTCAACAATCAAGAAGCTCCAACACTTCTTCCAGGCATCCTGCCAAGTACATGCTGCTAGACAAAGCACTGCAGAAGTTAGCACCACAAATTGTAGAATGTCACACTTTGAAATATTTCAGCTGCAGTTTCGAAAGTCTGTACAAGTAGCAGTGAACCTGCCCAAATTCAGTCACCGATGCTCATGCCATTGCCTCAAGTCAGCTGACCCAGGATATATGAAAAAGATATAAATACACTTGAATGCTGTTAGTACTCACTTCAAAACGATCGATGTTACCGTTCGACAGTTTTAGCTGCATCAGTATAGCAGGCTGCAGGGCACGGGTCAAAGAACTGCAAATAGAAAGTCAGTGTGAGTGCCATAGTAGAAGAACAATTACTTTTCCAGCTATTGTATCTGGGATGAGAGCTATACACGAAAAAAACATGCATTTCTTTGCCCCGCCAAAAGGCTATGGATGTTGGTGGGATGGGGTGCCTACTCAAGCTTTCAATATTGGTAAATATTTGTTGCCCAAGGACATCAAGGGATAAGGAGGAAAGGAGAGTAAATGAAGCGCAGATCAGCCATGATCTGACTGAATGGCGCACCAGGACTCAGTGGGTTGAATAGCCTCCTCCTATCCTCAATAATTCATTGTAGACCATTGACAAAGTAGTAGTCTCATTAACTAGCCCTTTAGCCTTTGCTCCAATTTTTTTACTGCAGATTTTAATATATTATAAATTCACTATGACAAAAGTAGTTTTAAGTTACACATAAGTGTTACGACCAAGTGAGAAAGGTGTCTAGGGGTCTACTCTGTCTTCACCTGTTCATATTATAACAGCATTTTATTTTTAAACACACGGTTTTGAGCTCCCACTTTGTGAATCCTTGTTCACAGCTTTCCAATTATAAGGCAAATAAATGAGCATAAACAGGCTTTCTTCGGTTTAAAGAAGTAAAATTTATTAAACCTTAAATTCTAATACGGTTAACGCCAACGGATATACGTAGCATGCACGTGCGATACACATGCAAACAGGGACAGAAAAAGAGAAGAAAATTAGAATGGAGAGGTTTGAGGCAGTCTCTAAAGGGGGTTTTTTGTTACTGTTTCTGTGCTTCCAGCTCACTGTAAAGTCCTTGATTGTAGACAGCTCTTTCGTTGGGGCCCAGTATTATTCTTAAACCTTGTTCACTGCAGGAGACTTTTCTCATGTCTTCAATGGCTTCCAAAGCTGGTGAGAGAGAGAGGTGAGAGCAGACAGAAGAGGGGTGTTCTCAGTCCAGGAGCCAACGGCCTTCTGATTTCAAAATTCTGTTGGAAGCTCAAATTCAAAAAAATTCCAGTCAGTCATGTGACCAAACTGCCCCAACTATGTCTGTGTATTCGGTCATCTCAGTAGTGAACCTGGAATGCTTCAACGTCTGGTAATCAAAATCTACCATTGTAGATTAAAATTGGAGCAGGGAGTAGCTATTTTGTCCTTTGAAGTACTTGTCTGTTGATATGCTAATGTCTCTCTCCAGCCAAAGTATCCACCTGATTTTTAAAGCAAGTTCTTTCTTCACCATCAATAGTTTAAAATCAATGTTCATGTGGAGAAATTAATTTTTCCTCATTCTTGGCAGGTGGGGGGGGGGGGGGGGCTTGCCAGACATAAGTTATGAATAGCAGATTTTTTTTAAACTCAGGCTTAATTTACAATCATGCAGAAATGCATTACAGAGTAGTAAATTCCAATTCGAAACACTGTTTACATTTTAGGATATTTTCTTCAGGATAAGTTCTCCTGCAGTACCTCCATTTACAAACATAAATCATGTTGAAAGATATCACTTTCAGCCACCATCAAAGCAGCAACCTTTTTGGTTAGTTTCCTTTCGAAAGCAATTTTTCAAATGTTTTTCATGAAGTGGATGGATGACTGAGCAAGTTTACAGTGACTTGCTAGCTGATCAAGGCAGAGATGATTCAAACAGATCAGTCCTAATGCAGTTTAACATTACACATTTCAACAACAGTAGTTACTACATTTTAGACATACATCATTGGCTGTAAAATGTATTGAGAAGTTCTGAGGTTGTGAAAGGTGCTATATAAATACTTCTTTCTTTAACAGTAGAGTGAAGCAAGGTTATTTCATTTGATTCAACAAAAGTAAGGAAAATTCTATAACCGTACCATAAAGAGCATTGTGCATATTGTAAATTCAGAGATTTTACAGGCCGGTGAATAAAGGAGTATGGCACATGTAGCAGTATGAAATGGGTATTTGACATTAGTCATGACAAGGTCATATACTTTTTCCATAGGGAGGATATAGATCTGCATCTCTGTAACCTCTTCCAGCTCTATAACTCCCCAAGATATCAGTACTCCAATTCCGGCATCTTATACATTCCTGATTTTCATTTGCTGCCATGCTGTCAGCAGCCTAGGCCCTAAGCTCGGGAATTTCCTCCCAAAGAGGTGAGGTGAGAGTGACTGCTCTTGACATCAAGGCAGCATTTGACCGAGTGTGGTATCAAGGAGCCCTAGCAAAACTGAAGTCAATGGGAATCAGGGGGAAAACACTCCACTGGTTGGAGTCATACCTAGCACAAAGGAAGATGGTTGTGGTTGTTGGAGGTCAATCATCTGAGCTCCAGGACATCACTGCAGGAGTTCCTCAGGGTAGTGTCCTAAGCCCAACCATCTCCAGCTGCTTCATCAATGACCTTCCTTCAATCATAAGGTCAGACGTGGGGATGCTCGCTGATGATTGCACAATGTTCAGCACCATTCGCGACTCCTCGGATACTGAAACAGTCTGTGAAAAGCAGCAAGACTTGGACAATATCTAGACTTGGGCTGAAAAGTGGCAAGTAACATTCGCACCACACAAATGCCAGGCAATGACCATCTCCAACAAGAGAGAATCTAACCATCTTCCCTTGACATTCAATGGCATTACGATTGCTGAATCCCCCACTAACATCGTGGGGGTTACCATTGACCAGAAACTGAACTGGAGTAGCCATATAAAGAACAAAGAAGAATACAGCACAGGAACAGGCCATTTGGCCCTCCATGCCTGCGCCGATCTTGATGCCTGCCTAAACTAAAACCTTCTGCACTTCCAGGGTCCATATCCCTCTATTCCCAACCTATTCATGTATTTGCCAAGATGCCTCATAAACTTCGCTATCGTACCTGCTTCCACCACCTCTCCCGGCAGCAAGTTCCAGGCACTCACCACCCTCTGTAAAGACCTTGCCTCGCACATCCCCTCTAAACTTTGCCCCTCTCACCTAAAACCTATGTCCCCTAGTAACTGACTCTTCCACCCTGGGAAAAAGTTTCTGACTATCCACTGCCCATGCCGCTCATAACTTTGTGAACCTCTATCATGTCGCCCCTCCACCTCAGTCGTTCCAGTGAAAACAATCCGAGTTTATCCAACCTCTCCTCATAGCTAATGCCCTCCAGACCAGGCAACATCCTGGTAAACCTCCTCTGTACCCTCTCCAAAGCCTCCACGTCCTTCTGGTAGTGTGGGGACCAGAATTGCATGCAATATTCTAAGTGTGGCCCAACTAAAGTTCTGTACAGCTGCAACATGGCTTGCCAATTTTTATACTCTATGCCCCGACTGATGGAGGCAAGCATGCTGTCTGCCTTCTTGACTACCTTATCCACCTGCGTTGTCTCTTTGTGACCTGTGGACCTATACGCCCAGATCTCTCTGCCTGTCAATACTCCTAAGGGTTCTGCCATTTACTGTATACTTCCCACCTGCATTAGACCTTGCAAAATGCATTACCTCACATTTGTCCGGATTAAACTCCATCTGCCATTTCTCCACCCAAGTCGCCAACCGATCTATATCCTGCTGTGTCCTCTGACAATCCTCAACACGATCCGCAACTCCACCAAACTTTGTGTCGTCCGCAAACTTACTAATCAGACCAACTATATTTTCCTCCAAATCATTTACATATACTACAAAGAGCAAAGGTCCCAGCACTGATCCCTGCGGAACACCACTAGTCACATCCCTCCATTCAGAAAAGCACCCTTCCACTGCTACCCTCTGTCTATGACCGATCCAGTTCTGTATCCATCTTGCCAGCTCACCTCCGATCCTGTGTGACTTCACATTTTGTACATGTCTGCCATGAGGGACCTTGTCAAAGGCTTTACTGAAGTTCATATAGATAACATACACTGCCCTTCTTTCATCAATCATCTTGGTCACTTCCTCAAAAAACTCAATCAAATTAGTGAGACACGACCTCCCCTTCACAAAACCATGCTGCCTCTCGCTAATAAGTTTGTTTGTTTCCAAATGGGAGTAAATCCTGTCCCGGAGAATTCTCTCTAATAATTTCCCTACCACTGACGTAAGGCTCACCGGCCTATAATTTCCTGGATTATCCTTGCTACCCTTCGTAAACAAAGGAACATTGGCTATTCTCCAGTCCTCTGGGACCTCACCTGTAGCCAATGAGGATGCAAAGATTTCTGTCAAGGCCCCAGCAATTTCTTCCCTTGCCTCCCTCAGTATTCTGGGGGAGATCCCATCAGGCCCTGGGGACTTATCTACTTTAATGCTTTGCAAGTCACTCAACACCTCCTCCTTTTTGATAATGAGATGACTGAGACTATCTACACTCCCTTCCCTAGGCTCATCATCCACCAAGTCCTTCTCTTTGGTGAATACTGATGCAAAATACCGTAGGTTCAAAAACAGGTCAGAGGCTAGGAATCCTCCAGCGAGTAACTCACCTCCTGACTCCCCAAAGCCTGTCCACCATCTACAAGGCACAAGTCAGGAGTGTGATGGAATACTCTCCCCTTGCCTGGATGGGTGCAGCTCCAACAACTCAATAAGCTCGACACCAATAAGGACAAAGCAGCCCGCTTGATTGGCAACCCATCCACAAACATTCACTCCCTTCACCGCCAATGCACAGCGGCAGCATTGTATACCATTTACAAGATGCACTGCTGCAACGCACCAAGGCTCCTTAGACAGCACCTTCTAAACTTGCGACCTCGACCACCCAGAAGGACAAGGGCAGCAGATGCATGGGAACACCACCACCTGCAAGTTCCCCTCCAAGCCACACACTATCCTGACTTGGAACTATATCGCCGTTCTTTCACTGTCCCTGGATCAAAATCCTGGAACTCCCTTCTTAACCACACTGTGGCTGTACTTATCTCACATGGACTTGTGGTTCAAGAAGGCAGCTCACCACCACCTTCTCAAGGGTAATTAGGGATGGACAATAAATGCTGACCTAGCCAGCGACGCCCAAATCCCATGAATTCATTAAAATAAACCTTTTCACCTCTCTGTCCTGAGTGGTTCAGTTAGAAGTACTCTTGCCTCTGAGCCAGAAGGCTGTGGGTTCAAGTCCTATGCCAAAGAGCAAAGAAAATCTTGGCTGACATTCCCACTACAGTACTGAGGCAGTGCTGCACTGTCAGAGATGCTGTCTTTTGAATGAGACATTAAACCAAGGCATCATCTGATCTCAGGTGAATGTAAAAGATCCCAAAGCACTATTTGTTGAAGAGCAGGAGAGTTATCTCCAATATCCAGGCCAATATTTGTCCCTCAATCAACACAAAGATTATTTGGTTCATATCTCATGGTGTCTGTGGGAGCTTGCTGTGTGCAAATTGGCTGCTGCATTTCCTGCATTACAATAGTGTGTCTGCCCTTCAAAAGTACTTATTTGGCTGTAAATCACTTTGGATGCACCGAGCTCATGAAAGGTGCTATAGAAATGCAAGTCTTTCTTTTGCCTCCTTTAAGACCTACTCTGACTAGGCATTTGGTCACCTGTCCCAGTATCCCCTTCCTTTCTGTCAAACTTTGTTTAATTACGCTCCTGTGAAGTGCCTTGAGACATCCTATTATGGTAAAAGGTGTTATATAAATGCAAGTTGATGTTTTTGAGTATGACATGCTGTTCTCCTGTGTCAGCTAGTATCCAAAGGACTGTAGACAGGAAAGGAAGAGCATTAACAGAAGCCCAGGCAGAGACTACTGCCAGCTTCACTACTTCGCCAGAAAATAACACATATTGACTGGAGATTGAAATCAAGTGGCAGAAAAAAAATTGATTTAAAATGTTATTTTACCTGGAAGAAATAGCCACATCAACTCGCCATCTGAAATCTTGAATAGTTGGCAATCGATTCCTGTGTTGCAAGGCTGCAGCCTCCAATACTGACCGTCTTAAATCAAAAACAAACTGTATTGCACTACAAGCGTTTATAAATAGTTAAATGACGAAATTCAAATAGAATGCTTTTTGAAATTACAAAGTTACATTACCATTTAATGAACGAGTTGCACTATGACATTTAAGAGAATTCTGAAAATGGTCAGAAATTTCACATACTAGTTTTAACTCCAACTGAGTTTTTGCCCAACTTTCTTTCATGCGCCAATCTAATGAGCATCAGGAGAATTACACAGAAATTACAACACAGAAGCAGACTGTCTGTGTTCATCTTTATCTTTCACATTAGCACTAGTCCTATTCCTATGTATCTGACCCATTCCCATATCCCTTTATTTCCCCCACTTTCTTCAACCACCTACCCTTAAATGTTGACATGGTCTCTGCTTCAATCATGAACTCCAATAGTAATTCCACAGCCTGTGCAAGAGTTTTCCCATCAGTCCTAAAGTTCTTGGATCCAATTTTAACTCTATATTCCCTTCTTTCAGATCCATCACTGGAAAGTCTCTTTCTATCTACTCTGTCCCATCCCTTCAAAATATTAAATACCTCCATCAAATCACTCCCTATTCTTCATTCCAGTAACAGCCTCAATTTCCTTAAACCAGCTTTTCTTCATCGTGAAACTTGCATAAACGGACACTCAAAAAATTGAAATTTGCTGAGATGCAAATAGCTTCCATGGTAAAATATATACGAGGCATTCTGAAACCACTTGCAAATTATGAACTATGGACAGCCTTCAATGTACCAAGCCCTTTTCTCAACTTAAAACATGGGACACATAACCAGTGTGAGGTGA
The DNA here is from genome assembly GCF_036365525.1 of Heterodontus francisci. NCBI lineage: Eukaryota > Metazoa > Chordata > Chondrichthyes > Heterodontiformes > Heterodontidae > Heterodontus > Heterodontus francisci. The sequence goes on from NC_090385.1 coordinate 13,471,431, forward strand.
CAGCAGGTTTTGTGAAAGGATTAGCTTTTGTGGAATGGTGAGCTCTTTACCCAGCATCCACAGAGGCAGAGAAATCACCCTACCTCTGGGATTGAACACTTGCACAGATCTGTCCCAGGGGTTTCTCTGATGCTCTGGATGCTGGGTAAAGCACTACAGAAAATTTCTACAGTTACATCCATGGATCATTTTGAAAACAAGGGCACCTATGAAAAAAACTAACAGCTGATGCCAGTCCCTTAGGTATCTGTAATTTACAGGTTTCACTGTATTTGTCTTTACTTATATCAGACAGCATCCAAGTGAATCTGCATTGGACCCGCTTTATTGTCCCAACATCCTTCCAAGTGTGAAGATAGTTAAACAGTGGCATGCGTCACAAATGAGCCAGTTAATACCCTCACCTGGTGTGAAATACACAGGCTTCTGAGCAGGGGGCACTAGATAGCCATCAACAGCTGGCATTTTTTCAATCCAGTGGGGTTCTGAGCTCAAATCCCCTGCCTCCAGCGCCATCCTGGATAAGATTAATTAACCTAGCATTGATTGGTAACCTGTTAGGGTTATTATCATACTATCTATATTTACCCACTAACCAATTGGGTAAACTGCATGCCAATGTTGACTACATAACTCCCAACTAATCTTTTATGCATTCATATATACCCAGTACAGAAATGCTTGGTTGGAAAACTGCTAAATCAAACCCCATTTAATTCTAAAGTTAGCCCACTTACCCTGGTTTAAAATACAAAGTGATTACTGACAACGCAGCCGGCAGCTTACGTCATCCGACTGTGCCAATCTGCCCACATGCGCAGATTGGTTCCCACCCTCTGCGCTCCCCAGTGTCAGGACTGGTTGGTGCATGTGCAGATGACATCATCGCGTAATGCAGGCAGATGGTTGGGGAGACAGTGGGTGCGGGGAGAGTGCGGCCAAAGACCCTGCTGGTAGCGGGTGCGCTCTCCACCACCACCCCCCCCCCTACCTGTTCACAGCCCCCGGCCCGCTTGCTCACAGCCACCCCCCCCACCCGATCGCTCACAGCACCCCAACCCACCCCCCACCCCCTCACAGCTCCCCCGGCAACCCCCCTGCCCCCTCCCCGACCACTCGCTCACCGACCAATGGCTCACCCGCCTGCCCGCTCGCTCCCTCCCTCCCGCCATTGTGGGCTGCCATGTGTTTATGTTGCCATCGTGTGATTATTTGAGCAGTGCCATCTTTAATCCTGGCAGCTGCCTGACATCGCAGACTGTGACGTTTTAGTGGAACAGGCTGCATTTGCGCATGCGCCTTTGCAGCGCCACCTAGTGGTGGCGTCAGCAAAAGCAACCTTTAAAATATTAGCACCAATAATGAAATTGGAAGTGGTGTACAATTCAACTGCGATATTAGATCGACCCCCAAGTCCATCAACTTCCTGGTCTCAGCAATACTGAAGTGGGGACATGACAACCAGATGTCAGACAGTTCTCCAAAGGGGAAGGGATGAAGAGCGGTTGGGGTTGGGTGGTGGGGTGAGGAAAAGAGAAAAAGGGAGGAGAAATATGGCATTTCCATAGAATCACTCTTTGTCCACTTTAGTCTGGGAACAGAGCAGTCCTATCAGTTGAATGGGCATCAGGTGAGAAAAAAATTAAAGAAACTGTGTATCTTTGTAACAAGGGAGAGACACAGAGGCACTGGCAGAGTCCAATAATTAACAAAGTGCTCGAATGTGATGCCAACAGTGCTATCAAGCAGCACTTACTCAGCAACAACCTGCTCACCGATGCTTAGTTTGGGTTTCGTCAGGGCCACTCAACTCCAGTCCTCATTACAGCCTTAGTCCAAACATGGACAAAAGAGCTGAATTCCAGAGGTGAGGTGAGAGGGACTACCCTCAATATCAAGGCAGTATTTGACCGAGCATGGCATCCAGGAGCACTAGCAAAATTGAAATCAATGGGAATCAGGGGAAAACTCTCCACTGGTTGGAGTCATACCTAACGCAAAGAAAGACGGCTGTGGTTGTTGGAGCCAATCACCTCAAACTCAGGACATCACTGCAGGAGCAGCTCAAGTTTACCGAGAGTGGACGATGGAAAACCAGTAAGCAGAGCATTGAAATAATCAAAACCAGGAGGTAACTAAAGCATGGATGTGGGTTTCAGCAACAGACGAGCTGAGGCAGAGTCAGATATGGGTGATATTAGAGGTGAAAGCAGCTGGTCTTTATAAGAGACGATATGAAATTGGAAACTTAGCTCAGGGTAAAGTAGAATGCAGAGATTTTCATCTCAGCAGTCTGGACTAGATTTGAACAGGGGTATACGATCAACATCTAACCCACATCTCCCAGATTACTTTTTTTTTAAAAAAACATACATAAACAAAAGTTATTGGTGACTTCACTCAGTTCATCGGCACAAGCATTGCATCAGACACCATGCGCAGGATTTTGCGTTTTGGGTCAGGACCCCAACGTCTAGGTCAAATGCTGGTCCTAACCCCACACCGTGTCGGGAACAGTAACTGACCGTGATTGCTGCTGAATTGGCCAATTAGTGGCCACATGGTGCGCTTGCCATCCAATTAAGGACAGCAGGCAGGCTCTCGAAGCTGGAGGGCCAATGTGGAACTGTGGCCAGGTAGGTATGGCAACAGGGAAGGGGCCTCAAAGTGATAGCGGAGTACTGGCCTCACTCCCAATGGTCTGCCACCAGGAGGCTGCCTCCAGGGACCTGCCGTGCTCCCAACACTCCGACTCTGTGGTGGGCCCGCAGGCAGACCAGAAAATTCCAGAAAGCCTCTGATTAACGGCCTTAATTGGCCTCTTTAAGTGACCTGCTGCTTGCGGCGGGTAACTGTCTCACGCCCAATTCAGCTTCCATGAAAATGGCCAGGCGTTGGATTGTGATCCAGCGGCGGGAAATTCCACGCCTGCCCACCTCCGTTCCAACCCCCAAAGTGGCACCAAAATCCTGCTCCATAAATCAATACACACAAACCCATTATTGTGTTTACGTCACCGAATATCAGATCATTCAAAGCTCATAGAGACTGCCAACAAATAACATTTGAAACCAAAAGTTCTAGTTTAAGGCACTTTGCTGTCAGCTGATTAACCAAAGTTTACCTTCTGACCTAAAACGTTAACTCTGCTTCTCGCCACATATGTTGCCAGACCTGCTGAGTATTTCCAGCATTTCTTGTTTTTATTTCAAATTTCCAGCATCTAAAGTATTTTCCTTTTATTTCCTTTATTCTGACTAGTTTAAAGTACCGGAATCCCTGTTACAACTTAATTCTTCAGAAGACAATACTACAAAGAAAAATAAACACATGCATGAAGTAGCTGAAATATAGAATTGTTTCCTGGGGTATCAATCATTGTAGCATGCATCAGTGACATCTGATGAACAAGTAAAAATAATAAACCAACCTGTTACCAAACACAACACTTGCAAAGTCAGAAATAAATTCTTCTGGAATCCTGAAATAGATAAATTGCAGAAAATATGTTAAGTACTGATCAAAAAGGGTTGGTTCAAAATGTTTACTGTAAAATCCAATCTACAAGTTATGGGAAAGGAATCTAAATTTTTTTTTTTTTTTTATATACACCAAAGTCACTCCCCAACAAACAGCGTAACGTGCATACCAGGAAATGCTCATTTTCAACAGAAGTAAAATACTACAGATGCTGGAAATCTTAAATCAAAAACAGAAAATGCTAGAAATACCCAGTAGGTCAGGCAGCATTTGAGGAGAAAGAGAATGTTTCAGGTCGTTGACCTTTTATCGAATTGGAAAACTGTAACAGGATTTAAACAAGTGCAGGAGGGAAGGAAAAGGGAGGTTAGAACAAAAGGGAAAGTCAGTGAGTGAATAGCATCTCAAAACTATTAACAACTTACATTTATATCTAGTGCATTTAATGTAGCAAAACATCCCAAGCAATATCCCCTCTAACTTTTGTTACGTGCAGCCTATTTATTTAAATGCACGGAACCTTTAAATTTTTGGTGCTGCTGTGCACACACACAGTAACTGAAAGACCGTCTTGTGCTCAGTCTGCACTGGGTTGCTGTGTGGCCATACTGTTTCAAGGAAACATTGGACCCAAGGCACTTGGCAAGAGTGATATCAATATCAATAAAAACAGTCACTGAAGGAGGTCTCGGGATAGGTGAGCAAAAAGCTTGATCAAAGAGGTAGGTTTTAAGGAGCATCTTAAAAGAGGCAAAAAGGTGGAGGCGGAAAGGTCTAGGGAGGGAATTCCAGGACTTGGGCCTTCGCAACTAAAAGTATTGCCACAAATGGTGGAGCAAATAAAAAAACAAAGTGACTCCTGACAAAGCAGTAGCCCGCCGAAGTCATCAGAGCACTCCCAGCTGCGCACGTGTGCAAATGGTCTCCTGCACTCAGTCAGATGCTGTGCATGTGCAGCTTCCCACTTGCCAGGACTAAGCGGTGCATGCACAGGAAAACAATCAGGTACTCTCTCCCGCCCCACTGGCCGCTCGCTCCAGGCCGTGACGCTTTCTACCCCGGCCTCCCACCCTCACCCCCTAGCAATCATCCCGCTCCTCGCTTCCAACCCCCCGACCACCGCGTTCTCCAGCCACTCGCTCCCCGCTTCCGTACCCTCACCCTCACCCCCACCACCCGCCCCCCCCCCCCTGCGGCTGCTTGCTCCCTGTTCCTCACCCCCCGCCACCCCGTTCTCTGGCTGCTGGCTCCCCGCTCCTACCCCCAACCCAATCCGCTCTCTGGCCACTCGCTCCCCGCTCCCCACCCTCCCTTCCAGCTGCTAGCTCCAGGCCCGTGCTGCTTCCCTCCTCTCGGCCACTCGACCAAATGCGGGAGGGACTGACCGAGAAGAGGGAAATGGGGAAGAGCGTCCTGGAACTAGGGGCTAGGGGACGGGGGGGGGGGGGGGGGGGCGGAGAAAAGCAAGGAGCGAGCGCCTAACAGTAGGGGGACAGGCGGGGGGGGGGCGTTACATGTAACTATGGGGAAAATGGATTTAGGAAGTAAGAATGCGCCCGAGGAGTTCTCAACTAATGGAGTGCTATCCCCAGGGAGGGAAGAAATGGGAGAATCATTAAAGAAGCTGCACGGAAATATTCCATTTCCTAATTTATTTTTACTTTTAAAAAAAAAATACGTACACTTGAGTTCTGATGAAGGGTCACTGACCTGAAACGTTAACTCTGCTTCTCTCTCCACAGATGCTGCCAGACCTGAGTTTTTCCAGCACTTTATGTTTTTACTTCAAAAGTACTTCATTGGCTGTAAGGCACTTTGGGATATCCTGTGTCATGAAAGGTGCTATATGAATGCAAGTCTTTTTATCCCTCAGAATGGTCGAAAGCACTTCACAACTAATGATTTACTTATGATTTTTAGTCAATACTGATACGTAGGTCGACACAACAACTAATCTGCACCCAGTAAAAGGTCTCACAAACAGGAAGGGGACAAATGACCAGTTAATCTGTTTATAACACCATTACGCAAAGCTCAAGTGAGTTCTCAAAAGGAAAAAAAAACGATCTCTTTGCAGGTAATGTTTAACTGAAAGGATTGCTTAATCTGGAACAGCTCACTAAATGGAGAATAATCTTTTCCCAGAGAAGCTTGAGAAACTTAACATTCATTAGATTAGACACGCTGTAATAACACATTCTTAATATCTATGTACCACAAAATACAAATGCTGCGGAAGCACTTGACAGATTAGTGCAAGGACACAGTTGCAACTAGGAAAATATTTCAGGCACTGGTGTTTTAAATCTATACATGCTCTTAATTTAAAACTGAAGTGATTCTAAGTGGCATAACACTTAATATTAATACAAATGACATCAGAGGAACACAAATGGGAAAAAGATTACACAAACTCGACATAACTGGGACAGAATTACATCAGGCACAATTCATGTGACTTCTCCCCACCCCCCTCCTTAGGTACAAAGTGAATGAGATTGGAGATTGAAATGTGCACTGCTTATGATTTATACATCATTAATTACAAAGCATGTACAATTCAGGGGATTCAGCAATAAAATTAATGGTTACATATCTTGACAACTTGATGTTTGATACTTAACTTTAGTGCTCCACATTTCAGTGATTACTTCAATTAACAATGAAATAGCATCTTTCAAAACCCAAGGACATTCCAAAACACTTTACAACCAATGAAGTACTTTTGAAGTGTAGTCACTGCTGTATTGCAGTAAAGGCAGAGACCAATTTGCACACAGCAAGGTCTCACAGACAGCGATAATGATAAAATAATCTGTTTTGGTTATTTTAGTTGAGTTCTAGATATTGACCAGGCAAAATTTTTCAAATTCCTTCTCAAAATTTCCTGCTGGCTCTCCACTCCATTTTATTCATTAAAAGAGAAGCATTTTGACCAGCATTGTCCACTTCTGCACTCGTCAACCCGAGATTTCACACCCATTCAATTTAAACTTAAAACCTGGCTTGTTATACTGGAAAACATATCTCTCCCACAAGGACGGAGGGGTGAAGGGGGACCACATTCACAGCTGCACAGGGCGTCACTGGTATCTTTGACCAGGCCAATCCCTATGCTCTGGATAGGATCCAAACTAAAAAAGATCGTTCCACAAATTATTGTTGGCTACCAAATTATACTCAAAGAAAACTTATCCTAGGAAAGGATAAATGCTTCACTTGCGTATCCCCTATTTTAATCGCTCCACCATTGCCTTCAGTTGTCTGAGTTCTGGAATTTCCTCACTAAACCTCTCTACCCTCCTTTAAGACACTCCTTAAAACCTACCTCTTGACCAAGCTTTTGGTCACCTATCCTAATATCTCCTTATGCTGCTCGGTGTCAAATTTTGTTTGATAACACTCGTGAAGTGCCTGGGGACATTTTAAAGACACGTTAAAGACTCTATATAAAATGTAAGTTGTTGCTGTTGAATGGGAGAAAATGCGCAGGGTTATGGTGAGAGCAGGACTAATCAGATAGCTCTTTCAGAGAGCTGGTAGTGGCATGGTGGTTCAAATTGCCTCCTTCTGTGCTGTAAAATCCTATCATTAGTGAACGTCTGAAGATTTTTGAAGCCCTTCAAAAAGTATTTTCCTTCACATTTTGGAAATGAAGCAAAGTTGCAATTGCCTTTTCTCAAATGGGAGGGAATGATACCGTTATAAAATCTTACTAGCTATTGCAGTATAGCACATATTTGCAAAGCACCAGCTTGTAGCTTCTTTTAAACTAAAATGGTTAACCTTGAGTGACAGAGTACATATGGAACTTCAATTCCTCTGCCATCTGCTGACACTCTTCGGTAGTACAAATAAGGAATTAAGAATAGAAAAATAGTCATGTCAGATGTTTTCTTACCTATTTGTTCCTCCCTTTCCTTTTATCTCTTTCCTGATTAAAATGTCTGCTGATCATTCAGCCCGGAAGGAATGTGTCTGAAATATTAATGAGTCTTACTCTCTCTACAGATGCTGAAAACTCTTCCTACAATTAACCAATGCTGACCTGCATGTTTCTACCATTTTCCTTTCATACCAGAAAACACACAGCAGGGCCACCAGCAACTGTGAAAAGACACAACAGGATAACATTCCAAATGGAGATCTTCTGCACGTTCTAACAAAAAGATCTCCGCCCAAAACATTCATTTATCTTTCCACTTTAGGTGCTGACACACCTGATGTGAAATAGAAAATACTGGACGTTGATGAATAAAATCTCATTATCCTCTGCCTGGGCAAGTGTACGATCACTGGAAATAACTGGCACAATTTTTAGATGCCGAATACAGCAGTAAGGGTTCACAGCGTGCTTGGTGCATCCTCTACATATTTTCAATTGACCAAATTAGTAACAGCAGCTAAATGAAACGTGAAGTGCTGTAGTTTAGAAATAAAAGCTGCGCTGTTCAGGACGTCAAAGTTCACTGGCTCAGAATTGGCTGGAGCGCACAATTTCGCAGTTAGACTTTACCCCTCACTTTTCAGTTTAAAAATCTTTTGCCCTGCAAATTCCTGGAAATGCAAGCTGATAACAGCATGAGGGCAATGGGGCATTGGTGAACGACAGAACAGAGTTTATCTCCTTAAAAAATGAAATTTACAGTTGGAGAAAGAAACAGAGGAATGAGAGAAGGGAAGAGGGTGAGTTAGAGTCAAATCAGGTGCTGAAAGAGGGAAAGAAAGATTGGATTGAGAAAGGGAGAGAAAAAGAGAGACAAAGAACAAGAAAAAAAAAACGATAATTTTTTTAATCGCCAACAATTTATGACCTGTAGGAAGGAGACTCCACAGCTTCGATTGCTCCCTTTCTGGGCTGGAACATAAGAAATAGAAGCAGTAGTAGGCCATTCAGCCCTTCGAGCCCAGTCCACCACTCAATGAGATCATGGCTGATCTTCTACTTCAACACCATTTTCCTGCACCATCCCCGTATCCCTTGATGTCGATCTCAGTGTTGAACATGCTCGACGACTAAGCTTCCACAGTCCTCTAGAGCAGAGAATTCCAAAGATTCACTACCCTCTGAGTGAAGAAATTCCTTCTCACCTTACTCCTAAATGGCCTGCCCCTTATTCTGAGACTGTCCCCTGGTTCTAGGCTCCCCAGCCTGGGGATCCTTCCTGCACCAATCTTGTCGAGCCCTGTAAGAATTTTTTATGTTTGAATGAGATCACCTCTCATTCTTCTAAACTCTAGAGAATAAGGGCCCAGCCTATTCAATCTTTCCTTATAGGACAATCCCACCATCCCAGGAATTAATCTGGTGAACCTTCATTGTACTCCCTCTGTGGTAAGTATATCTTTCCTTGGGTAAGGAGACCAAAACTGAATACAATACTCCAGGTGCGGTCTCATTGAGGCTCTATATAATTGCAGTAAGATATCTTTACTCCTCCAGTCTCATTCTCTTGCAATAAGGGCCAACATACCATTTTCCTTCTTAATTGCTTGCTGTACCTGCATGTTAGCTTTCAGTAACTCATGAACAAGGACACCCAAGTCCCTTTGAAGTTCAACACTTCCCAGCCTCTCACCATTTAACAAATACTCTATTTCTGTTTTTTCTACCAAAGTGGATAACCTCTCATTTCTCCACATTGTATTTCATCTGCCAAATTTTTGCCCACTCGCTTAGCTTCTCCAAATCCTCTTGAAGCATCTTCCTCACAACTCTCATTTCCACCTAGTTTTGTGTCATCTGCAAACTTGGAAATATTACATTTAATCCCCACATCCAAATCATTGATATAGACTGTGAATAGCACTCATCTTTGCAGTATCCCACTAGTCACAGCCTGCCAACATGAAAATGACCCATTTATTCCTTCTGTTTTCTGTCCGTTAACCAGTTCTCAATCCATGCCGGTATATTCTCCCCAATCCCATGTGCTCTAATTTTGTTTATTTAACTTTGTGTGGGACCTTATCAAAAGCTTTCTGAAAATTTAAATATACCACATCCACCGGTTCCCCCTTATCTATTCTGCTAGTTACATATTCAAAAAACTCCAACAGATTTGTTAAACATGATTTCCCCTTCATGTTGACTCTGCCCAATTCTACCATTACTTTCTAAGTATCCTGTTCTCACATCCTTTATTATAGATTTAGCATTTTCCTTATGACTGATAATTGACTAACAGGTCTGTAGTAACCCTTTTTCTCTCTCCAGCCTTTCTCAAATAGTGGGCTTACAAATGCCACCTCTAATCTGCAGGAACAATTCCAGAGTCTACAGAATTTTGAAAGATGACCACCAATGCATCTACTATCTCTACAGCTATCTTTCAACACTCTGGGATGTAGATCAATCAGGTCCAGGAGATTTATCTACTTTTAAGTCCCATTAATTTCGCTAGTACTTTTAAAAAAAAAACTAATATCAATATCGTGCAGTTCCTCATTTACACTAGTCCCTTGATTCTCCATTATTTCTGGGAGGTTTTAGTATTTGTCTGTGTTCATGGAGAAAAAGTATTTGTTTAGTATCCCTGCCATTTCCTTCTTCCATTATAAATTCTCCTGACTCTGCTTGTAATGGATCCACATTTATTTGTTAATATTTTCCTCTTTACATACCTATAGAAGAGTTCACAGTCCATTTTTATGTTTCTCGCTCGTTTACTCTCATTTTTAATTTCCCTTTCTTAATCTTTTTCTTGGTCCTCCTTTACAGAATTCTAAAATGCTACCAATCCTCAAGCGTACCATTATTTTTTGGAAACTTGATACGCCTCTTCCTTTGATCTAATACAATCCTTGATTTCTTTCATTAGCCATGATTGGAACACTTCCCATGCTTGGTTTTTGTGCATTAAAGGAATGAATTTTTGTTGTAAACTATTAACTCTTTAAATGTTAGCTATTGCCTGTCCAATGTCATACCTTTTAAACATAGTTCCCCAATATACCATAGCCAATTTGTCCCTCATACCTTCATAGTTTCCTTTGCTTAGATACAAGACCCTAGTTTATGATTGAACTACATCACTTACAAACTTAATGTAAAATTCTAGATTATGGTCACCCTTTCCTAAAGGCTCCTTTACAAGATTAATTAGCCCTTTGTCATTGCACAATACTAGATCTAAAATAGCCCGTTCCCTAGTTGGTTCCTTAACATACTACTCTAGAAAACCATCTCGCAGACATTCCAAGAATTTGTCCTCAACAGTACTAATTAGGTTTACCCAGTCTATATATAGATTGAAATCCCCTAAGATTATGGTATTACCCTTGTTACATGCACCTCTAATTTCCTGATATATACTGTGATTTACATTACCACTGTTGTTTGGTGGCCTATAAACAACTCCCACCTATGCCTTCTGCCCCTTGCTGTTTTAGTTCCACCCAAACGGATTCCACATCTTGATCTTTAGAACCAAGGTTATCTCTCACTACAGTACTACTGGCCTCTTGAATTAAGAGAGCTGCCCCACCACCTTTTCCCAGACTCCTGTCCTTCCTGAATGTCATGTACCCTTGGATATTCAGATCCCAGCTTTGGTTTCCTCGTCAACACATCTCTGTAATGGCCATCACGTCTCACATATGAATCTCTATTTCAGCTGACAACTCTTCTGTTTTATTGCAAATGCTGCAGGCATTTACCTTTAATTCAGTTTTTTTTTAAAAACTGTTTCTGTAAACTCTGGCCCTATCTGCTGGCACACAAGTTTGCAATCACTGTCCCTTCCTGCCATACTCTGATTACCTTTATTGCTACCTTGATTTATTGCCTTGTCATTTCCCTTTAATTTACTCAGTCTTTCCAGACATGATCCCTTCCCCCCCTCTATTCAGGTTGAAGCTCTCTCTACTTCCCTAGTTATATGACTCGCGAGAACACTGGTCCCGGCATGGGTCAGGTGAAGTCCGTCCCAACGGTCCAGCCCCGACTTTTCTCAATACTGGTGCCAGTGCCCCATGAACCAGAACCCACTTCTCCCACACCAGTCTTTCAGCCACACGTTCATCTCTCTAATCTTATTTACCCTATGCCAATTTGCACGTGGCTCAGGTAATAATCCAGAGACTGTTAACTTTGAGGTCCTGCTCATTAATTTAGTGCCTAGCTCCTCGTACTCCCGATGAGAATCTCTTTCCTTGTCTTGCCTATGTCTTGGTACCTACATGGACCACGACAACTGGATCCTCCCCCTCCTACTGCAAGTTTCACTCGCCCTGAGCAGATGTCACGAACCCTGGCACTGGGCAGGCAACACAGCCTTCTGGATTCTCACTCTTGACTGCAGAGAGCAGTGTCTATCCCCTGACTACACTGTCCTCAACTACCCCTACATTCCTTTTAACTCTCCCTGACTTGAATGACTTCCTGTACCATGGTCCATCAGCCCATCCACACTTCAGCCCTTGCTCTTGTCCACACAAACTGCAAGAACCTCGAACTTGTTGCTCAATTGCAAGGACTGAGGCTCCTCCACTCCCACCTTCCCAATCCCCTTAGCTGCCTGACTCACAGTCACACCCTCGTGTCCCTGACCACAGACCAAATCAGAAGACCCTATCCTAAGGGGTGACTGACTTCTGGAACAAAGTGTACAGCTAACCTTTGCTCTCCCTGCCGCATCGCAATGTCTGCAGCTCGGCCTCCAGTTCATCAACTCTGTGCCGAAGCTCCTCAAGCCGCAGACACTTAATACAGATGTGGCTGTAAAGATTGAAGCAGCATCCAGGAGCTCCCACATGTTGCAGCGTGACATAACCTGCCCTGCGTTTATGGTGTTAATTACATTTATTTTTCTTAATTTATAGTTCCCCTCTTCACCGGGCTCCCTCACTCACCAAACTCCCAACTTCACACCCTGTGCACTCAGTGCAGAGGTTGGAGTCAATGGACAATGGAAACATTGAATGGCATTCCAGAAACATACACGTAGCCACTGAAAGGGTACTTATATCATCAAGTACTTGCCTTAAATTTTCTGTAGCAAGTTTATTCGGTAATGTATGTGCAAATGCTCAAGGTAACTAGAGGATTCTCAACTTGGTAATATTTTTCGCAGGACATTGGTTTTAAAGAAAAATGTTGGCTAGAGGTATTAAAAAAGGTCTGAGTTTTACTATTGGTACTTTTTAGTTCTGAAATGTAGCCCATCTTGGACTTGCTATCTTTAATCATCTTACTGCATATTATTCAAACATTCCTTTTTGTGATTAAGGCTGTGAAAAGTGAAAGGAAAGATTCCTGATTAAAACATCATAGCTATGAAATGTAACTTTTTGTTGAAATCAAAGACAAAAGTTCATTAAAATGCATCAGCTAAAACAATTGCTGGTTCTGCTCCTCAGATATACCTTTATTTATAATGGGCTAGAACTCTCTGCCAAGTTAAAGATGCGTTTGATACACTTACCATTATTAATGTATGAATCATCCAGCAACTTGTGAGTAAGGAATACTCCATGAATGGCAAATTGCAACAAGTTGCTGAACAATTTGTGTTATTAGTCTCATAAAAACTCTGCAGTGACTAGAGACCATTGCTGGAGGGCAGCACAAGTGAAACCGGAGTTCTGATGAAGGGTCACTGACCTGAAACGTCAACTCTGCTTCACTCGCCACAGATGCTGCCAGACCTGAGTATTTCCAGCATTTCTTGTTTTTATTTCAGATTTCCAGCATCTGCAGTATTTTGATTTTATACAAGTGAAACCAGTTTCCCAGGCTCTGGGAGCAGGCGTTAGCCACTACACAATTGAGGCCAAACAGGCAGCTCAGATGCATGCACCAGAGTCAGAAGCAAAGCAACTGTTCCAGATAAGAGCATGCAGCACCTTTGACAGCGGCTCCATCACTTCACTTGCTTCAGTCAACACATCCCGCTGGTTTTATTCATATCTGCAACACGTGCCTATACTACAGAAGGTTTTTGTTATAAACAGCAACAACTTGCATTTATAATGTACCTTTAATGCAGTAAAATGACCCAAGGTGCCTCACAGGAGCCATTATCAAACAAAATTTGACACTGAGCCACATAAGGAGATGTTGGGGCAGGTGACCAAAAACTTGGTCAAAGACGTAGGTTTTAAGGAGGGTCTTAAAGAGACAGATGTTTAGGGAGGGAATTCCAGAATGTAGGGCCTCGGCAGCTGAAGGCATGGTCAGCACTGGTGGAGCAATTAAAATCAAGGATGTTCAAATCTTGCTGTATCTAGGCTCGGGCAAGTTATTTTACAGTTCCTCATATGGTAATGCACTGTCGTGAGCTCAGAACTCACTGTCATACCCTGTTCCATTGCAGGAAAAGCACTGAAAGTTTACAAAAGCCACAGAAAAGGCAAAACAAATCCCTTGCTTTCTTGGATGTGCAGTGCAAACCATTGATAACAAATGAACTCACGAAAGGAATACAAAAAGAGAGCAACTTTTAGTACATTTGTTTCACCATTAAATGTATTACCTGAGGTCCCTTAGATCGCCTTTAAACACCTGAAAAAAAATCAAATAAAAAAAAACTGATTAGAAACCATTGTCTTCAATTTATCAGATCAACAACACTGAAATAGGAATGCTGCAGATATACACACTAGTACATCCCAATATTGATAATCACTGAATTTCATAACCTGCACAGCTCGGCTAGCCTGAATTTGGTTTACTCAACGATATGACTAACCTGAAAAACCCTCAATATACAGGTTGTACAGACTTCCAGTGGAATTTCCCCATTACCATCTTCATATTTTTCTGGAAGACTGGTTACCATAATAAGCAAGATCCCATTTATAAAATGCAAGTGGAGTTGCTCCATGTGCAGGATGAGATTTTTCCCGGATCTTACCTACAACGGCAATCTAAGTTCCACTCACCTCTTGTTTGAGGGAAGACTGTGGTAACCGCAGAGCTTCGTCAAGCACAGTGTGCATGCCTGCTAGGATATAACTTAGCTGCTGCTCAGATAGGCTCTCTGTCTCAGCGATGCTCCTCACAGACTCTTTGGAGTCTTTTCCTTCAAGCGAGTTGACAACCGCTACGAGAGACAATCACGTTTACTACAGTTTTAGTTCAGAAGATTGGCTGTTGCAAGATGATTTTTGTCTGCACACATTAGTTTTAATATTTCAAAAAAAGCACTTAAATTCCAAAACATTGCTTCCTCTTAACGTGATGAATGTACCATACAGCCTGCCCCATTAAAACACAGGAAAGCAATAAGCATTTTTCATAATGACAACGGCTTTGTTCCACTACATTCCTGAAAGTTGCACTTAAAAGATATCTTTTTTTTTTAAAAAGTGTAATGACCAGGTGAGGCAGGGGTCTCGGGTTCCCCTCTCAGCCTTTGCCTGGTTTGGCCGTAACAGGGTTTAATTTTTAAAACACTATGTTTTTAACTTCCCCTCAGTGAATTAGTGTTCAGTGCCCTCTAATTGTAATGGCAAAGAAATCAACCAAACACGTTTTCTTAGATTTAAACAAGGTGTAAGTTTATTAACGTTAAAACTCTAATTCAGTTACGGTTAACCAAAATTAACCAGACCATCACTGCTGCCCAGACCAATCTTTGTTAATTGAATCAGTGAGCAGTTCCATTGTCTCTTATTCAACTGTCTTTTAGAATGCAAATATGTGCAGCCACGTTTTCAGCCACTGCTGTGGTCTCTTTAAATAAAGAGATTTCAAATCCAATAATAGTTCAAAATTAATGTTCCATATGACAAAATTAATGCGTCTCATTTTGACAGGCAAAACTGAGAATTATATCTGAATAATGCCACCCAGGTGTGAAAAGAGCAATAGACTATGCAAGGAACAGGAATACCAGGAGAAGGGGGAGGGAGAAGAGTTCAGGAGTCCATGGTTTTGAGATTCTAGGAATGACAAGAGAAGGAAATGGTGCAATGACCCTAGGTTTCAACACAATGACAATATAGAGTGAAGAAAGAGATTGTACTTAGAATCATAGAAAGTTTAAGGCACAGAAAGAGGCCACTTGGCCCATTGTGTCTGTGCCGGCCGAACAACAATCCACCCTTTCTAATCCCACCTTCCAGCATTTGGTCCGCAGCCCTGCAGATTACGGCACTTGAGGTGCATATCCAGACTCCTTTTGAAATGAGTTGAGAGTTTCTGCCTCAATTACCCTGTCATGCAGTGAGCTCCAGACCTCCACCACCCTCGGGTGAAAAAGTTTTTCCTCATCTTCCCTCTAATTTTTCCACCAATCACTTTAAATCTATGCTCCCTAGTCTATAACCTCTAAGGTGAATAGGCCCTTCACCTCCACTCTATCCAGGCCCCTCAAACATTTGTACATTTCAATCAGATCTCCCCTCAGCCATCTCTGTTCCAAGGAGAACAACCCCAGCCGATCTAATCTTTCCT
Organism: Heterodontus francisci; assembly: GCF_036365525.1. Taxonomy (NCBI): domain Eukaryota; kingdom Metazoa; phylum Chordata; class Chondrichthyes; order Heterodontiformes; family Heterodontidae; genus Heterodontus; species Heterodontus francisci. Next base: position 13,487,311 of record NC_090385.1, read on the forward strand.
CATAGCTGCATTTTTCCAGTCCTGGCAACATCCTCGTAATTCTCCTCTGTACCCTCTTTAGTGCAATTACATCCTTTCTGTAATGAGGTGGCCAGAACTGCACACAGTACTCAAGTTGTGGCCTAACGAATGATTTATAGATTATGCAATACCTCAGCTAAAAGGAAAGGATTCCATATGCCTTCTTAACCAGCTTATCGACCGGCCCTGCTACCTTCAGGGATCTGTGGACATTCACTCCGATGTCCCTCTGTTCCTCTATACGACTCAGTATTTTCCCCTTAATATGTATTCAATTATTCGACTTGATGGCATGGAGAGCTCAAATGAAGAGAGGAATGTTCAGAAGATCAGTAATGAGGGTAGCAACCGTAAAATAAAGACAAGAGCAGCTGTGATGGAGAGAGTTTGGAAGGGTCGATGATCACCTGTCTGAGGACAAACCTTTCTCTTAGCATGTACGATGCTTAGCTACAGGACTATAATTTCAAGTCAGGGATGAACTTGAACATTGAAAAGGAAAAAGGACTTTATTTATACCTTTCACACCCTCAGGAAGTCCTGAAGAGCTTTAATGTCAATTTACACACAGCAAGGGTCCACTTACAGCAATGAGATAAATAATCTGTTTACATAAAAAAAAACAAAAAATTGTTGGAAAACTCAGCAGGTCTGGCAACATCTGTGGAGAGAGAAACAGAGTTCGGTTTCCAAAGTCCAAAAGATAGTACCTCCAATAGTGCAGCGTGCCCCTGTTTAAGTGTCAGCCCAGATTAAGAGTTAAAAGCTGTTGAAGGGGAAAGGGGTATTTGCACAAGACGAAAGTCAAAACGCTGTTGATGCAAATACATCAGCTGTGACATGCAGACAATTCGGTGAAACCTGTAAACTAGACAGCTTACGGGCTGGCCGCAGCTGTCTGTTTTCTCCCCCCCCCAAAGTGGTCCATGTACGTAATTAACAATTTTCAGTAGAACGGTGAGTTCTTTATCCAGCATCCATTGCAGCAGGGAAACTGCTCTATCCCTGGGACAGAGCAGTGCAAGCGTTCAGAGATACAGCTGTTTCTCTGCCGCTATGGATGCTGGGTAAAGATCTGCTGCCACCTCACGCTGACCGACAGCATGCACTGACCTGAGCAGAATTTGAGGGCAGAAAGGAAGCAAGCTGCAAGGGGAAGCATCAGTGGTGAAAGTTCCAGATACAGCAGCTTTGCAACAGTATGCGTCCCATGTTTTAAGTTGTAAAAATGCTCGGTGGCATTGAATGCTGTCCATAGTTCGGAATTTGCGAGTGTCCATGGATTCAGAGTTACATTTTACCACAAAAGCTCTTTGGGTCTCTGAATAAGTGCCTGCTTTTTCAGGAGACATTCATTTATAGATTTTGCTATAAATATTTTAGACATTATAACTACCAATCTTGAATTTTTAAAATGAAAGAAACATATCATTTGATGCTCATTTTCTTAGAAAAATTACAATCCCAAGTAATAAATATAAATACTTACCTTTGAGTATTTTTCTGAAGGTTTCTTTGTCTAAATCTTTTAGCTGTTTTACCATCAATTCAACTTCCATTGGTGTTCTGGGTCCAAGGAAACAACTTTTGTGGGACATACTAAAGCAAATAAAAATCACACTGAATGAGAATACTTTCTATGAACCAACCAGCAAGAACAGGTTATGAACATAGGAACAGGAGGCGGCCATTCTGCCCCACAATTCAATTAGATAGAGGCTGATTTGTACCATAACTCGAACAACCTGCCTTGATTCCCTATCCCTTTATACCCTTACCCAACAAAAATCTATCACTCAGTTTTGAAATTTTCAATTGAAACTCAGCCTCAGTCTTTTTTTGGGGGAAAGAGTGTTCCAGGTTTCTATTACCCTTCGTGTGACATGCTTCCTGACATCAATGGGTTCAAAGAAGAGTGCAGGAGGGCATACCAGGAGTACCAGGCATACCTAAAAAATGAGGAGTCAGCCTGGTGAATGTACAACAGAGGACTACGTGCATGCCAAACAGCGGAAGCAGCATGTCATAAATAGGGCTAAGCAATCCCACAACCAACAGGTCAGATCTAAGCTCTGCAGTCTTGTCACATCCAGTCGTGAATGGTGGACAATTAAACAACTAACAGGAGGAGGAGGCTCCACAAATATCCCCATCCTCAATGATGGGGGAGCCCAGCACACTAATGCAAAAGACATGGCTGAAGCATTTGCAACAACCTTCAGCCAGAAGTGCCAAGTGGATGATCCATCTCGGCCTCCTCCTGAGGTCCCCAGCATCACAGACGCCAGTCTTCGGCCAATCCGATTCACTCCAAGCGATATCAAGAAATGGCTGAAGGCACTGCAAAGGCTATGAGACATGACAACATTCCGGCAACAGCACTGAAAAGACTTGTGCTCCAGAACTAGCCGTGCCCCAATCCAAGCTGTTCCAATACAGCTACAACATTAGGATCTACCCAACAATGTGGAAAATTGCCCAGGTAGGTCCTGTACACAAATCCAACCGAGCCAGTTACCGCCCCATCAGTCTACGCTCGTGTTGGAAGGTGTCATCAACAGTGCTATCAAGTGGCACTTACTTAGCAATAACCTGCTCATTGACGCTCAGTTTGGTTCCGTTAGGGCCACTCAGCTCCTGACCTCATTACAGCCTTTATCCAAATATGGACAAAAGAGCTGAGCTCAAGAGGCGAGGTGAGTGTGACTGCCTATATTTGAACGAGTATGGCATCAAGAAGCCATAGCAAAAATGAAGTCAATGGGAATCAGGGGGAAACACTCCGCTGGTTGGAGTCATACCTAGCACAAAGGAAGATGGTTGTAGTTGTTGGAGGTCAATCATCGCAGTCCCAGGACATCATTGCAGGAGTTCCTCAGGGTAGTGTCCTAGGCCCAACCATTTTCAGCTGCTTCAATGACCTTCTCTTCATCATAAGGTCTGAAGTGGGAATGTTTGCTGATGATTGCACAATATTCAACATTTGCAACTCCTCAGATACTGGAGCAGCCTGTGCAGAGATGCAACAAGGTCTGGACAACATTCAGGCTTGGGTTGATAAATGGCAAGTAACATTCATGCCACATAATGACCACCTCCAACAAGAGAGAATCTAACCACCTCCCCTTGACATTCAATGGCATTACAAATCGCTGAATCCTCCACTATCAACATCCTGGGGGCTACCATTGACTAAAAACTGAACTGCAGCAGCCACATAAATACTATGGCTACAAGAGCAGATCAGAGGCTAGGAATTCTGTGGTGAGTAACTCACCTCCTGACTCCCCAATGCCTGCCCACCATCTACAAGGGACAAGTCAGGAGTGTGATGGAATACTCTCCACTTGCTAGGTGCAGCTCCAACAACACTGAAAGAAGCTTGACCCCATCCAGGACAAAGCAGCCTGCTTGATTGGGACCCATCCATCACCATTAACTCCCTTCACCACTGACGCACAGTGGCAGCAGTGTGTACCATCTACAAGATGCACTGCAGCAACTCACCACACTTCCTTCGACAGCACCTGCCAAACCCACAACGTCTACCACCCAGAAGGACAAGGGCAGCAGATGCATGGGAACACCACTGCCTGCAAGTTCCCTCCAAGTCACACACCATCCTGACTTGGAACTATATTGGCGTTCCTTCACTGTCGCTGGGTCAAAATCCTGGAACTCCCTTCCTAACAGCACTGTGGGTGTACCTACCTCACATGGACCGCAGTGGTTCAAGCCAGCAGCTCATCACCACCTTCTCAATGGCAATTAGGGATGGACAATAAATGCTGGCCTAGCCAGAAACTCCCACACCCCATATACAAACAGTCCAGCTCTGTTAAGTTTTAGTTTAGTTTAGTTATACAGCACTGAAACAGGCCCTTCAGCCCACCGAGTCTATGCCGACCATCAACCACCCATTTATACTAATCCTACACTAATTCCATATTCCTACCACATCCCCACCTGTCCCTATATTTCCCTACCACCTACCTATACTAGGGGCAATTGCTAATGGCCAATTTACCTATCAACCTGCAAGTCTTTGGCATGTGGGAGGAAACCGGAGCACCCGGAGGAAACCCACGCAGACACAGGGAGAACTTGCAAACCCCACACAGGCAGTACCCAGAATTGAACCCGGGTCGCTGGAGTTGTGAGGCTGCAGTGCTAACCACTGCGCCGCCCCAGCAAATCTGAATAGATGAGTTAGGAGAGCATATGGATCAAAACTAGTGGCTCAGGTCATGCCTCCTTGTTCTGTTTTCCAGCACCACCCGCCACCCCAACAGAGGGAATAGTGTCTATCTACCCTTTGAATCCTTAAATCATTTTCAATACCTCAACTAAATCTTCTAAACACAGGGAATACAAGCTTAGACAATGCAACTGGTCAGCATAATTTAATATTTTTAGCTTTGGTATCATTCTTATACATTCTCATGGGTGTTCTAATGTGATCCATTCCATTTGCTTCAAATTTTTTGTTTAAAGTCTAAAAGAAATTTCTATTTTAATTCATGCCTGTGGCGCTTATAACATTCAAACGTCTGTGCAAGTGGGAATGCAACCTGAACTACATAGATTTTACACATTTCATAATCACTGCTACTCAACAGCATTCAATGAAATCAAGTCACCTGCACTCACACCTGAATCATAAAACACCAATCGAACTTAAAACATCCACTGGGTTCATCAGACTATGGTTCTAAGGGTTAACCTGATGGCATGATAAGAACGCAGGAAGGTACAGGGCACAAACATCCATTCAGTCCACCTGACCAGCCCCAAAAAGATCTATGGAATCCTTGCAGCAATTGTAAAAATCAAAGGTGCACTTTGTAGAGATTTGGGGGGGGGAGAAAAGAGAAGAGAGAGAAAGGGAAGGGGGGAATGAAATGGTTTACTCCAGTTCCAGAATGTGAGTAACTGTAACCAAGACTTTCTCCCCCTCACCCCACCTATAAACAATCTTTGGTTATTCATTCTCAGGACATGCACGTCACTAAAAAGTCCAGCACTTTGCCCATTCCTCTTTACCCTTGGAAAGGTGGCAGTGAGCCTTCTTGAACTGCTGCAGCTCCTGTGGTGAAGGTGTTTCCTTGATGCTGTCAGTTAGTGAGTTCCACAATATTGACACAGTGGCCATGAAGGAATGGTCATATACGTCCAAGTGAGGATGGTGTGCTATTTTGGGAGGGGCACTCAGAGGTGATGGGTGTTTGCCTGCAGCTGCTGCCCTCATCTTTTGAGTCAAGTGAATGGTCATAAAATTTAGGACTTGTCCATACACTTATGATAGTTTACGTGCTAACATGATTGTTTGCTGTATAAAACCTAGGAGAGGTAGAGTTATCTCTTTAGATGCAATTGGCAATCCAGGTATAAACTGTGCTTGATTGAGAGTTGAATTTTTTGCTCAAGTTGTGCTCAAACTCATTTGCATATCAAATGCAAATACCTCCATGAACCAGTGAAATTGGTTTTAGAACGTAATTATTAATTTTATCTTCATTTTAAAATATTCATGATTAATACAGCTAAAAATGAGATAATCACAAAAAATAAGCATTTCAAATCAGTGTCAATCCACTATCGGTGAGTAACTCAACTTCAAATAACTGAAAATGACTTTTAAAAAACCATGGAGCGCTATTTACTGGTTACATTGATGTAGTCCTCTGTTTCTTAGTAATTTTTTTTCATATTTAAAAGCTTTTAAAAAGGTGTCTGTATCCTGGTGCCTATTAAATCCACATATTAAGAGCCTCCTGGAACACCTGCAAACGAGCACAATTAGCAGAAACTTGCTATGGTGATGACTTCAATCTTGGGATAAGGCCAATTTTCTGGGCAGGACCACCTTCTAGTGTAATTTATTTTAAACTAACAAATAGTACAGAAACTCGATTTGTGCCAAGCATAATTCACACTTGAGATTCCTCAATCTTTTGAGTTGGTTTGGCTGATTTTGGGTGAATTGTGCTGGAAGAAAAATTCAACCTAGTAGAAACATGACCCCTCAGTCTTGTTATCCTAGTTCAGCAGCATTTTCTTCAAAACAGTCAAAACCAAGCTACTGAAAACTCCACAGAGTTGCTGCTGCTCTGCTATGAACTGCTCACTCGCCCTACAAACACACCACATTTACCCAAGTCAGGAGAACTTAGACACAGATTAGCAAGAACGAGGTTTAGGGACCATTGATGCACAGGATTACTGATAAAGCATAGCCAACTCAACTCCCACGACTTACAAGCACAAAGCACTGGTAAGCTACCCTGGCTCATTTATCATCTGAGATGATCTCACTCACTGGGTACTGACAAAGAATTATCGAGAACCAAGAGAATCCCAACCCCCAGTGACAGGAACAGTAGCAGAGTGGTTATGTTACTGCATTAGTAACCCAGAAGCCTAGACTAAAGAGACACGAGTTCAAATCCCACCACGGCAGCTGGGAAATTCAAATGCAATTAAATAAAATAAGGAATAAAAAGCTCGTCTCAGTAATGGTGACCCACAAGACTAGTGAATTGTTGTGAAAACCCATCTGGTTCACTCAATGCCCTTTAAGGAAGGCAACCTGCCTTCAGGCCTATATGTGACTCCAGATCCACAGCAGTGTGTTTGACTCTTAACTGTCCTTTAAAGTGGCCCTACAAGACACTCAGTTGTATTCAAGGTGGCTCACCACAACCTCTCGATGGGCAGTAAATGCTGGCCTTGTTAGTGAATGAATAAAATGACAGATCAAAAGCTCCAGATCTAAACAACTCAGGACAGTTGGTAAAGTATCCTGACTTGGCTATCAAATTATGAACCTGCCATCACCAAGCCTAACCTCTCATGGCAAAGAGTCTCTATTGATAGTGCCCCTTCAAAACAACACTCATTACTCATTGGTCATTGGACCACTGACAATTTCAGTCCTCTCTTGCCACTTTCTTGGAATTCCTCACGAGCAGGATGATGGTTGGCAGAACTAAGTATAACATGAGCAAGTGCCTCATCACCAATCTTGACCACAGCATGCATGCAACCCACGCAATTGTGGTCCCAGCATTGAGAGCATTTCAGCAACAACTGTTTGTCTACCTTGACTGTGTTGTAGAGAAGCAAAGAACGCACCATATATATGACTGAGTGTTCACATACCCAGTCTCCAGGTGATGCCTCCAACTGACTCCATTGCTTTAAGATGGTGATTAGACTGCACTACATCCTTGGCCAAGTCAGACAACACAAAGGTTGCTGCAATTAAGTCATCACACATACTTGCATCTTAAAGAATCCTTCAAAACTCCAGGCAAAAATGCATAACTCTCACAAGACATCACAAAGCTTCTATCTATCAATATTCTCACCATCATGTTAACTGACATCTGCAAGTGATTATTTGCAGTATCCTCACTTCAACCAGCACATTCTGATCTGATGGTGATGTGCACTACATAAACTGCAACACAAGCGATAATTCACCCTCCCCACTGGTGTCCTAATTGCCGACTGTTAATTTCAAACCAATGCTCTTCACACTACAGCTATCACTTTGCACTCATGGTGCATTGACATTGGACATGTGAAGTTAGCATCACTGCCCAACATGACAGCAGAACGAGGACCCAGGCTCCCTGAAGGGAGTCTCTTATAATACAACACTTCAGAAATACTTCATTGGCTGTTGAAGCTGGAGGTCAATTGAAAATTTCAACTGAAGATTGAAAGATTTTCATTAGATAAGGGTATCAATGGCTACAGAACCATTGCCAATTAATAAAGATACAAACTGAATAGCAGTTCGTGGGGATGAATGGCCGATTGCTGTTCCCACATTCCTAAAGGGCTTTGAAGCATCCTGAGGCCATGAAGAGCACTATAAAAACACAAGTCCTTTCTCTCCTTACTTGGGCAATTTGCAACTTCACACCCAATTTGCACTGTAGAAATTTAAAACATTTTAAAAGAAAATCCTGCATCTACATAGTGCCTTTCATGACATCCCAAAATACTTCACAGTTATTGAAATACGTTTGAAGTGTAGTCACTGTTATAATGTAGAAAACAACTGCCAACAAGATAATCTGTTTTTTTTGTAATGTTGATTGATATCTAAATATAGGCCAGGACACCAGGGAGACCTCCCCTGCTGTTCTTTAAAACATTGCCATGGGATCTTTGACATCCACCCAAGCAAGCAGACAAAGATTCAGATCAATATTTCAGCTGAAAGACAGCACCTCTGGGCAGCAGTCCCTCAGTCCTGCACTGGGGTGTCAGCATAGATACCCAGAACCTAGAGACCGAGAACCAAAACTGACACCTGGTCTTATTAGAGAGCCAGAAACAGCTCCCCCTCAATAGTAAACATGGAACATAAATACAGGGCCAGGGGGCGTCATATAGTCCCAGGGCCCTGAAAACTGATACTCAGGGTGGTCCCTGGACACAGTGACGGCAAGCCCCTACACCGGGGGAATTCAGGCCTGACAGGAGCAGTCGGCGAAACCAACTTTAACCATAACCGAGAACATAAAATAGCTGCACTTACTCGCCGCAATTGCCTTGCAACACTCCCGGCTCCCATTCACTTCACACCCGCTCGGCCCCTACACACAGACCGCACATCCGCCCCGCAACTGACCTCACTTCCTTCCCAGCTGTCCCCGACAGACAAACCACACTTCCGCCCCGCAACTGACCTCACTTCCTTCCCAGCCGTTCCCCCGACACATCAAAGGAACTTCTGCCCCGTACCTGACCTCACTTCCCCTACACAAACAGACCGTACTTCCGTTCCGCCCCGCACCTGACTTCACTTCCGCCTTCGGGCCTCCATAATCCTTAATACAACTGGGTTCCGCTCCTTCTGTTTGTGTAGAAAGTGATTTAGCACTTCCCAGGTTAAATTAACAATCCCACCTTAAGCATTATGTGCCAAAGAAAACCCTTTTGAAGGGTAAATGATTTCTTCTCAATGAGCAGGCAATTAAGAAATTAACCAATTTAAGTATATGGAGCTATGAAACAGCAAGCATTGGTAGGAACAGTTCTGATGAAAGGTCACGACCTGAAATGTTAACTCTGCTTCTCTCTCCACAGCTGCTGTCAGACTTGCTGAGTATTTCAAGAACTTTTTGTTTTTATTTCAGATTTCCAGCATCTGCAATATTTTGTAAAGACTGGTAGGAGTTGTTTATAGGCCACCAGACAGGAGTGGTAGTGTGGGGTATGGTATTAAGCAGGAGATTAGAGAAGCATGTGGCAATACAGTAATCGTGAGTGACTTCAATTTGCATATAGAACCGTAGAACCATAGAAAAATTACAGCAGAGAAGGAGGCCATTCAGCCCGTCGTGTTCGTGTCGGCTGGAAAAAATTAGCCGCCCAATCTAATCCCGCCTTCCAGCACCTGGTCCATGGCCTTGCAGGTTACAGCACTGCAGGTGCATGTCCAGGTATCTTAGAAAAGAGTTGAGGGTTTCTGTCTCCACCACTGATCCCGGCAGTGAATTCCAGATACCCACAACCCTCTGGGTGAAAAAGTTTTTCCTCATGTCCCCTCTAATCCTTCTATCAATCACCTTAAATCTCTGTCCCCTGGTAATTGACCTCTCCGCTAGGGGAAACAAGTCCTTCCTATCTACTCTATCTAGGCCCCTCATAATTTTGTACACCTCAATTATGTCACCCCTCAGCCTCCTCTCTTCTAAGGAAAACAACCCTTGCCTATCCAATCTTTCCTCATAGCTGCAACTTTCAAGCCCTGGCAACATTCTTGTAAATCTCCTTTGTACTATCTCCAGAGCAATTAGGTCCTTTCTGTAATGTGACCAGAACTGTATGTAATACTCCAACTGTGGCCTAATCAGCATTTTATACAGTTCCAGCATTACATCCCTGCTTTTGTATTCTATACCTTAGCCAATAAAGGAAAGCATTCCATATGCCTTTACCATACCACTTTACCTGTCCTGCCACCTTGAGGGACCCGTGGACATGCACTCCAAGGTCTCTCACTTGTTCTCCCCCTTAATATCCTATTTATTGTGTATTCCCTTGCTTTATTTGCCCTCCCCAAATGCATTACCTCACACTTCTCTGGATTGAATTCCATTTGCCACTTTTCCGCCCACTCAACCAAACCATTGATATCATTCTGGAGTCTACGGCTATCCTATTCACTAACAACTACATGGCCAATTTTTGTGTCATCAGCGAATTTCCCAATCATGCCTCCCACAATCCAAATCATTAATATATACCACAAACAGCAGGGGACCCAACACTGAGCCCTGTGGAACGCCACTGGAAACAGCTTTCCATTCACAAAAGCATCTGTTGACTACTACCCTTTGTTTCCTAACCCTGAGCCAATTCTGGATCCAACCAGCCACATTCACCTGTATCCCATGGGCTTTCATTTTACTGACCAGTCTGCCATGTGGGACCTTGTCAAAATGCCTTACTAAAATCCATGTAGACCACATCCACTGCACTACCCTCATCAATCCTCCTTATTACTTCCTCAAAAAACTCAATTAAGTTAGTAAGACATGACCTTCCCCTATTAAATCCATGCTGACTATCCCTGATTAATCCGTGCCTTTCTAAGTGGCAGCTTAACCTGTCCCTCAGAATTGATTCTAACAATTTACCCACCACTGAGGTCAGACTGACTGGCCTATAATTATTTGGCCTATCCCTCACACTCTTTTTAAATAATGGTACAACGTTCGCAGACTTCCAATCGTCTGGTACCTTGCCTCTATCTGTGAGGATTTGAAGATGATCCTCAGCTCACCTGCTATTTCCTCCCTGGCTTCCTTCAACAATCTGGATGCATTCCATCTGGCTCTGGCGATTTATCCACTTTCAAGGATGTTTAGTACTTCCTCTCATGCTTATCGTATCTAATATTTCACACTCCTATAACTACAATATCTGCACCAACCCTCTCCTTTGTGAAGACAGAGACAAAAAACTCATTAAGAGCCCTGCCCATATCTTCTGCATCCACGCATAAGTTTCCTTGTACATCTCTGATAGGCCCTACACTTTCCTTAATTATCCTCTTGCTCTTAATGTACTGATGAAGCATCTTTGGGTTTTCCTTGATTTTACCTGTCAATAATTTTTCATGTCCTCTCTTTGCTTTTCTAATTTCCTTTTTTACTTCACCCCTGCATTTTCTATACTCCTCCAGGCTTTCTAAAATATTAAGATTTTTGTGATCATCATAAGCTTTTTTCTGCTTTAACTCTAAGCTTCTAGATAACCAGGAGGCTCTAGATTTGGCAGTACCACCCTTTATCTTTGTGGGGACATGCCTACACTGTGCCTATAGTATCTCACTTTTGAATGCCTCCCACTGGTTTGCCACTGATTTTCCTTCTAATACCTGTATCCAGTCCACTTTTGCCAGGTCACCTCTCAGTTTTGTAAAATTTGCCTTCCCCCTATTTAGAACCTTTACTCCTGTTTCATCTTTGTCCTCCATGATTATGCTAAAACTAACTGTATTATGTTCACAACCTCCAAAAAGGTCACCCACTGATACTTCATCCACTTGCCCAGCTTCATTACCGAAGACTAAATCTAGAATTGCGTTCCCTCTTGTTGGGCTTGTTACCTGCTGGCTAAAAAAGTTCTCTTGGTATTGGGCAACAATATAGGATTAATTAATGACCTCATAGTTAAGGCACCCCTAGGTAGCAGCAATCATAATATGATTGAATTTTACATTCAGTTTGAGGAAGAGAAGAGTGGGTCCAAGACTAGTGTTTTAAACTTAAATAAGGGCAATTATGAGGGCATGAAAGCAGAGCTAGCTAAAGTGAACTGGCAAATCAGGTTAAGGGATCGATCAATAGAGATGCAGTGGCAGACATTTCAGGGTTTATTTCAGAATACACAGAATAGATACATTTCAATGAAAAAGAAAAATTCCAAGGGTGGGACCCGCCATCTGTGGTTAACTAGAACAGTTAAAGATAGTATCAAACTTAAAGAAAAAGCCTATAATTGCGCAAAGATGGGAGGCAGGTTAGAAGATTGGACAAAATATAAAAAACAGCAATGAAGGATTATAAGATTGATAAAGAAGGTAAAATTAGAGTATGAGACAAAGCTAGCTAGAAATATAAAGACAGATAGTAAGAGTTTCTATAGATATTTAAAAAAGAAAAGTTAACAAAGTGAGCGTCGGTCCTATAAAAAATGAGTCTGGGGATTTAATAATGGATAATAAGGAGATGGCAGATGAATTGAACAGATATTTTGCATCGATCTTCACTATTGAGGATACAAGTAACATTCCAGTAGTAGCTGTAAATCAGGAAATGGAAGGGAGGGAGGAACTCAAGAAAATTACAATCACCAGGGAAGTGGTACTGAACAAATTGTTGGAACTGCGGGCTGACAAGTCCCTGGGTCCTGATGGACTTCTTCCAAGTCATAGAGTTATACATCACAGAAACAGGCCCTTTGGCCCATCGTGTCTCTGCCGGCCATCAAGCACCCAACTATTCAGGTCCCATTTTCCAGCACTTGGCCCGTAGCCGTGTATGTTTTGGCGTTTCAAGTGCTCATCTAAATACTTATTAAATGTTGTGAGGGTTCCTGCCTCTACCATCTCTTCAGGCAGTGCGTTCCAGATTCCAACCACGCTCTGAGTGAAAATTTTTTCCTCAAATCCCCTCTAAACCTCCTGCCCCTTACCTTAAATCTATGCCCCCTGGGTATTGACCCCTCTGCTAAGGGAAAAAGTTGCTTCCTATCTAACCTATCATGCCTCTCATAATTTTGTATACCTCAATCATGTCCCCCCTCAGCCTTCTCTGCTCTAAGGAAAACAACCCTAGCCTTTTCAGTCTCTCTTCATAGCTGAAATGCTCCAATCCAGGCAACATCCTGGTGAATCTCCTCTGCACCCTTTCCAGTGCAATCACATCCTTCCTATAGTGTGGTGCCCAGAACTGTACACAGTACTCCGGCTGTGGCCTAACTAGTGTTTTATACAGATCCATCATAACCTCCCTGCTCTTATATTCTATGCTTCGGCTAAGAAAGGCAAGTATCCCATATGCCGTCCTAACCATCTTATCTACCTGTGCTGCTGCCTTCAGTGATCTATGGACAAGTACACCAAGGTCCCTCTAACCCTCTGTACTTCCTAATGTCCTACCATCCAATGTATATTCCGTTGCCTTGTTAGTCCTCAAAATGCATCACCTTACACTTCTCAGGATTAAATTCCATTTGCCACTGCTCCGTCCATCTTACCAGCCCATCTATAACGTCCTGTAATCTAAGGCTTTCCTCCTCACTATTTACGACACCAAGGATATTAAAAGAAGTGGCTAGTGAGATAGTTGATGCATTAGTTTTAATTTTCCAAAATTCCCTAGATTCGGGGAAGGTTCCTTTAGATTGGAAAATAGCGAATGTAACTCCTTTATTCAAAAAGGGAGGAAGACAAAAAGCAGGAAACTACAGCTTAACATCTGTCTTAGGAAAAATGTTAGAAGCTATTATTAAAGATGTTACAGCAGGATATTTAGAAAAATTCAAGGTAATCAGACAGAGTCAACATGGTTTTGTGAAAGGAAAATCATATTTAACCAATTTATTGGAGTTCTTTGAGGGAGTTACATGTGCTGTGGATAAAGGGGAACCGGTGGATTTACTGTACTTAGATTTCCAGAAGGCATTTGATAAGGTGCCACATCAAAGGTTATTGCAGAAAATAAAAGCTCATGGTGTAGGGGGTAACATATTGGCATGGATAGAAGATTGGTTAGCTAACAGGAAACAGAGAGTAGGTGTAAATGGGTCATTTTCTGGTTGGCAGGATGTAACGAGTGGTGTGCCACAGGGATCTATGCTGGGGCCTCAACTTTTTACAATTTATATAAATGACTTAGATGAAGGGACCGAAGGTATGGTTGCTAAATTTGCTGATGACACAAAGTTAGGTAGGAAAGTAACTTGTGAAGAGGACGTAAGGAGGCTACAAAGGTATATAGACAGGTTAAGTGAGTGGGCAAAGACCTGGAAAATGGGGTATAATGTGGGAACTTGTGAAATTGTCCACTTTGGCAGGAAGAATTTAAAAAAAGCATATTATCTAAATGGTGAGAGATTGCAGAGCTCTGAGATGCAGAGGGATCTGGGTATCCGAGTGCATGAATCGCAAAAGGTTAGTATGCAGGTACAGCATGTAATTAAGAAAGCTAATAGAATGTTATCATTTATCGCGAAGGCAATTGAATACAAAAGTAGGGAGGTTATGCTTCGGCTATACAGGGCATTGGTGAGACCACATCTGGAGTACTGTGTACAGTACTGGTCTCCTTATTTAAGGAAGGATGTAAATGTGTTGGAGGCAGTACAGAGAAGGTTTACTAGACTGATACCTGGAATGGGTGGGCTGTCTTATGAGGAAAGATTGGATAGGCTAGGCATGTATTCGCTGGAATTTAGAAGAGTAAGAGGCGACTTGATTGAAACATATAAGATCCTAAGGGGTCTTGAAGGATGGATGTGGAAAGGATGTTTCCCCTTGTGGGAGAATCTCGAACTAGGGTCACTGTTTCAAAATAAGGGGTCGCCCGTTTAAATCAGAGATGAGAAATTTTTTCTCTCAGAGGGTCGTGAGTCTTTGGAATTCTCTTCCTCAAAAGGCAGTGGAAGCAGAGTCTTTCAATATTTTTAAGGCAGAGGTAGATAGATTCTTGATAAGCAAAGGGGTGGAAGGTTATCGGGAGTACGCGGAAATGTGGAGTAATCAGTTCAGCAATGAACTTATTGAATGGCGGAGCAGGCCTGAGGGGTTGAGGGGCCTACTCCTGCTCCGAACTTTTATGTTCTTGAACGCAGTTCAAGACTTTTGTTCCCTCTGTGCTCTTCACACTGTTTGCATCCCAGTTGATATTGGGGTAGTTGAAATCCCCAACTGTTATTGCCCTATAGATTTTGCACTCAGGAATTTGCCTACATATTTGTTCTTCTATCTCCCTCTCTATTTGGGGGTCTATAGTACACTCCTAGTAGTGTGGCTGCCCCTTTTTTATTTCTGAGCTCCACACATATGGCCTCGTTTGATGATTCATTTAGCATATCATCCCTCCTCAAAGCTGTTATTGATTCCTTAACAAATAATGCTACAGCCTCTCCTTTTTATCTCCCTCTCTATCCTGCTTGAAAACTCTATATCCAGGGATGTTGAGCTGCCATTCCTGCCCCTCTTTAAGCCAAGTTTCCTTTATAGCAACAATATCGTGTTGCCATGTGTCTATCTGTGCCCTCAGCTCAATGGCTTTTTTTGCTGTACTCCTTGCATTTTAATAAATGCCAAATTCCTGTGCTGCACACTTTTTAACCTTTGCTTCTTCTGTCTTTCAGAGTCGCTCGCTAATTTTCTGTCTCCTGTTCACTGCCCTGAAATTTGTCCTAACTAAGACTGCGCTCAGGTTCCCATCCCACTGCCAAGCTAGTTTAAACCATCCCCAAAAACACTAGCAAACTTTCCTGCAAGGATATTTGTCCCAGTCCTGTTCAGGTGCAGACCGTCTGGCTTGTACAGGTTCCACCTTCCCTAGAACCAGTCTCAATGCCCCATAAATCTGAAGCCCTCCCTCCTGCACCATCTCTCCAGCCATGCATTCATCTGGTGTATTTTCCTATTTCTATACTCACTAGTAATAACTAATAACTAGTATTAACTCCCTAAACTCAGCCTGCAGGACCTCATCCCAATATAGACGGGGTAAACCTAATGAGCACTAATGCTATGGAGGACAAGTTTCTGGAGTGTGTTAGGGATGGTTTTCTAGAGCAGTATGATGAGGAACCAACTGGAGAACACGCTATTTTAGATCTAGTATTTTGTAATGAGAAAGGGCTAATTAGTAATCTTGCTGTAAAAGAACCTTTAGGGATGACCATAATATGATAGAATTTTACATTATGTTTGAAAGTGAGGTAGTTGAATCTGAAGCCAGGGTGTTAAATTTGAACAAAGGAAATTATGAAGGTATGAGGGGCAAATTAGCTGAGGTGGATTGGGAAAATACATTCAAAGGTATGACAGTACATAGGCAATGGGTAGTCTTTAAAGAAATATCACATAATTTACAGAAACTATACATTCCTTCAAGGCACAAACATTCCAAATGTAAAGACAGTCAACCATGGATAACAAAGGAAGTTAAGGATTCTATAATATTAAAAGAAAAGGCCAATAACGTTGCCAGAAATTGCAGTAAACCTGAGGATTGGGAGGATTTTAGAACACAGCAAAGGAGGACCAAGAAACTGATAAAGAAAGGGAGAATAGAATATGAATGTAAGCGAGTAAAAAACACAAAAATGGACTGTAAAAGCTTCTACAGGTACTTAAAAAGGAAACGTTTGGCTCAGACAAATGTGGGTCCAGTACAGGCAGTCAGGAGAATTTATAATGGAGAATAGAGAAATGGCAAAGAAGCGAAATGATTACTTGTGTCTGTCTTCACTGAGGAAGATACAAGAAATCTCCCAGAAATAGAGATCCAAGGGATTAGTGGGAATGAGGAATTGAAGGAAATTGATATTTGTAAGAAGGTTGTATTGGAGAAATTAGTGGGGCTGAAGGTTGATAACGTCCCCAGGACCTGATATTCTGCATCCCAGAGTGTTGAAAGAGGTAGCTATGGAGATAGTGGATGTATTGATAATCATCTTCCAAAGTTCTATAGATTCTGGAATGGTTCCTGCAGATTGGAAGGTAGCAAATGTCACCCCACTATTTAAGAAGGGAGGGAGAGAGAAAGCAGAGAATTACAGACCTGCTAGCCTTACATCAGTCATTGGGAAAATGTTAGAATCTATTCTAAAGGATGTGATAAATGGACACTTGGATAATAATGATCTGAGTGGGCATAGTCAACATGGATTTACAGGTGGGAAATCATGTTTGATGAACCTGTTGGAGTTTTTTGAGGATGTTACTAACAAAATTGATAAAGGGGAGTCAGTGGATATGGTATACTTGGATTTTCAGAAGGCTTTTAATGAAGTCCCCCACAGGAGGTTGGTGAGCAAAATTAAAGCACATGGGATAGGAGGTAACATACTGCCATGGATTAAGGATTGGTTATCAGGCAAAAAGCAGAGAGTAGGATTAAATGGGTCATTTTTGTGTTGGCAGGCTGTGACGAGTGGGGTACTGCAGGGATCAGTGCTTGGGCCCTAGCTGTTCACAGATATATCAGTGATTTGGATTTGGAACCAAATATAATATTTCCAAGTTCATGGATGACACAACACTAGGTGGAAATGTGTGATGTGTGTTGTGGGGAAGATGCAAAGTGGCTTCAAGGGGATTTGGACAGACTTAGTGAGTGGGCAAGAAAGTCTTCTTTGGCCTCCTTGTCATCTTCGCTCAAAGTGCTGGAAATTGTGAGGTAAACCCATAGGACTTGTTGGGGTACGCAAAGTTAGTGCAGAGGAAAAGACTCTGACTGAGAGTATAGCAGACCTGACTATAGCTTTAATGACATTTGTGAATGTGAAACCAGATACTAAAACTAAGAGGAGTGTAGAGGTTAAGAATAAAATACCTGAGAGTTATAATGATTTTTTGTCAAAGGGGAGGGTAACTCCATATCCTGTAAGTGAAGCAGGAAAACCTACCATTATACTCAGGGATACAGGAGCAACCCAAACACTCTTGCTGGGGAAAGATATGAGGTTTCCACCAGACAGCGCCTTGAACGCTAAAGTTTTAGTTAATGGAATTGGTTGGGTGTGTATACCTGTACCTTTGTATAAAGTACGCCTAGAGAGTGACTTAATAACTGGGGTAGTAACTGTAGGTGTTGTCCACAGTTTACCAGTAAAGGGAATTGATCTACTCCTAGGAAACGTTTTGGCTGAATCAAAAATATCAGTTTCTCCTATGGTTACAGAGGAACCATGCGAGATTAAGGAAACGGAGCAATTACAGGAGCAAGTTCTGAGAATATTTCCTGCGTGTGTAGTTACCCGAGCAATGGCTAAACAGGATCCATTGTCGGAGGTAAAAGGGGCACCTTCTTCTTCTTCTTCTTTGGCCTCCTTGTCTTGAGAGACAATGGGTAAGCGCCTGGAGGTGGTCAGTGGTTTGTGAAACAGTGCCTGAAGTGGCTATAAAGGCCAATTCTAGAGTGACAGACTCTTCCACAGGTGCTGCAGATAAAATTGGTTGTCGGGGCTGTTACACAGTTGGCTCTCTCCTTGCGCTTCTTTCTTTTTTCCTGCCAACTGCTAAGCCTCTTTGACTCGCCACGCTTTAGCCCTGCCTTTATGGTTGCCCACCAGCTCTGACGATCGCTGGCAACTGACTCCCACGACTTGTGATCAATGTCACAGGACTTCATGTCCCGTTTGCAGACGTCTTTAAAGCGGAGACAAGGATGGCCGGTGGGTTTGATACCAGTGACGAGCTCGCTGTACAATGTGTCCTTGGGGATCCTGCCATCTTCCATGCGGCTCACATGGCCAAGCCATCTCAGGCTACTGGCTTAGTAGGGTGTATATGCTGGGGATGTTGACCGCCTTGAGGACTGCTGTGTTGGAGATACGGTCCTGCCACCTGATGCCAAGGATTTTCCGGAGGCAGCGAAGATGGAATGAATTGAGACGTCGCTCTTGGCTGACGTACGTTGTCCAGGCCTCGCTGCCATAGAGCAAGGTACTGAGGACAGAGGCTTGATACACTCGGACTTTTGTGTTCTGTGTCAGTGTACCATTTTCCCACACTCTCTTGGCCAGTCTGGACATCGCAGAGGAAGCCTTTCCCATGCGCTTGTTGAATTCTGCATCAAGAGAAAGGGTACTGGTGATAGTTGAGCCTAGGTAGGTGAACTCTTGAACCACTTCCAGAGTGTGGTCGCCAATATTTATGGATGGGGCATTTCTGACGTCCTGTCCCATGATGTTCGTTTTCTTGAGGCTGATGGTTAGGCCAAATTCAGTGCAGGCAGCTGCAATCCTGTCGAGTCTCTGCAGACACTCTTCAGTGTGAGATGTTAATGCAGCATCGTCAACAAAGAGGAGTTCCCTGATGAGGACTTTCCGTACTTTGGTCTTCGCTCTTAGACGGGCAAGGTTGAACAACCTGCCATCTGATCTTGTGTGGAGGAAAATTCCTTCTTAAGACTTGAACACATGTGAGAGCAGCAGGGAGAAGAAGAGCCCAAACAGTGTAGGTGCGAGAACACAGCCCTGTTTCACGCCACTCAGGATAGGAAAGGGGTCTGATGAGGCGCCGCTGTGCTGAATTGTGCCTTTTATATTGTCATGAAATGAGGTGATGATACTTAGTAGCTTTGGTGGACATCTGATCTTTTCTAGTAGTCTGATGAGACCACGTCTGCTGACGGTCAAAGGCTTTGGTGAGATCAATGAAAACAACGTAGAGGGGCATTTGTTGTTCACGGCATTTCTCTTGTAGCTGGCGAAGGGAGAACAGCATGTCAATGGTGGATCTCTCTGTTCGAAAGCCACACTGTGCCTCAGGGTAGATATGCTCAGCCAGCTTCTGGAGCCTGTTTAAAGCGACTCGAGCGAAGACTTTCCCCACAATGCTGAGCAGGGAGATTCCACGGTAGTTGTTGCAGTCACCGCGGTCACCCTTGTTCTTGTAGAGGGTGATGATATTGGCATCGCGCATGTCCTGTGGTACTGCTCCATCGTCCCAGCACAGGCAAAGCAGTTCGTACAGTGCTGAAAGTATAGCAGGCTTGGTACTCTTGATGATTTCAGGGGTAATGCCGTCCTTCCCAGGGGCTTTTCCGCTGGCTAGAGAATCAATGGCATCACTGAGTTCCGATTTTGTTGGCTGTATGTCCAGCTCATCCATGACTGGCAGAGACTGGGCTGCATTGAGGGCAGTCTCAGTGACAGCGTTTTCCCTGGAGTACAGTTCTAGGCAGTGTTCTACCCAGCGGTCCATTTGCTTGCGTTGGTCAGTGATTGTGTCCCCTGATTTAGATTTGAGGGGGGCAATCTTCTTGATGGTAGGCCCAAAAGCTCTCTTAATGCCATCATACATTCCTCTGATATTTCCGGTGTCAGAGGCCAGCTGAATATGACTGCATAGGTGTTGCCAGTAGTCATTTGCGCAGTGCCTGGCTGTTCTTTGTGCAGCGCTTCTGGCTGCTTTAAGTGCTATGGAAGTTAACTCGCTGGGGGCTTTCTTGTAGTTCAGCAGTGCAATGCGCTTAGCGGCTATGACAGGTTCCAGCTCTTCAATGTGAGATTGAAACCAGTCTGCGTTCTGCTTCACACATTTGCCATAGGTGGTCATTGCTGAGTCATGGATGACGTCTCTGATGTGGGCCCACTTGGTCTCTGCATCCCCTGTGGGAGTGTTTTGAAGGGCTTTTTCAAGTGAATTTAGAAACTTACATAACAGTTGTGGATGAGAAATTCTGCTCGTGTTGATGCGCGGGCGGCCCTTCTGCTTGGAGTGATGTAGTCTCTTTGGTTTGAGGCTAACCTTGCTGCACACCAGGGAGTGGTCGGTGTCGCAGTCCACACTATGGAAGCTGCGTGTGATTCGAACGCTGTTTAAAGAAGCTCGCCTTGTGACGATGAGGTCCAGCTGGTGCCAACGACGTGATCTTGGGTGCCTCCAAGAAACCTGGTGACAGGATTTAGTGTGAAAGAATGAGTTGGTGATGCAGAGGTTATGATAGGTACACAACTCAAGCAGTCTCTGTCCATTCTCATTCATCCTTCCAATGCCAAAGCGCCCAAGGCAGGAAGGCCATGAGTCATGGTCAGCCCCAACCCTGGCATTAAAGTCACCCAGCAGGAATAGGTGTTCGGTGTTGGGGATGCTACTAATGATATTATGGAGTTCCTCATAGAACTGGTCTTTAGCTTCAGGTGGGGAGCAGAGTGTTGGAGCATAGATGCTGAGTAGGTATACTAGACCAGAGGCGGTGAACAGTCGGATGGACAGTATGCGTTCCGAGCCGTTTGAGGGTGGCTCTATCATGCTGAGCAAAGAGTTTCTGATGGCGAAACCCACTCCATGCTGTCTTGGTTCCTCAGAATCCCTACCCTGCCAGAAGAAGGTGTAGTCTTGCTCTCTTAGAGATCCGCTCGCAGGGAGGCGTGTCTCCTGAAGTGCTGAAATGTCCACATTGAGTCTACTGAGCTCGTTGTTAATGATGGCGGTCTTCCGAGAATCGTTGATTTGTGTAAGGTCTTCCGGCAAGTGGCAGATGGAATATAATGTGGAAACATAATGAGGTTATCCACTTTGACAGGAGGAACAAATGTGCAGAGTATTTCTTAAATGGTAAGAGATGAGAAAGTGTAGATGTATAAAGGGACCTGGGTGTCCTTGTAAATACGTCACTGAAAGCTAACATGCAGGTGCAGCAAGCAATTAGGACGGCTGATGGTATGTTAGCCTTTATCGCAAGAGGATTTGAGTACAGGAGTAGTGAAATCTTGCTTCAATTGTATAGAACCTTAGGAAGATCGCACCTGCAGTACTGTGTGCAGTTTTGGTCCCCTTACCTTAGGAAGGATATTATTCCCATAGAGGGAGTGCAATGAAGATTCACCAGACTTGTTCCTGGGATGGCAGGACTGTCCTATGACAAGAGATTGGGGAAACTGGGCCTGTATTGTCTAGAGTTTCGAAGAATGAGAGGTGATCTCATTGAAACTTACAAAATACAAAGAACAAAGAACAAAGATAATTACAGCACAGGAACAGGCCCTTCGGCCCTCCAAGCCTGCGCCGATCCAGATCCTCTCTCTAAACATGTCGCCTATTTTCTAAGGTTCTGTATCTCTTTTCTTCCTGCCCATTCATGTATCTGTCTAGATACATCTTAAAAGAATCCATCGTGCCCGCATCTACCACCTCCGCTGGCAATGCGTTCCAGGTGCCCACCACCCTCTGCGTAAAGAACTTTCCACGCATATCCCCCCTAAACTTTTCCCCTTTCACTTTGAACTCGTGTCCTCTAGTAATTGAAACCCCCACTCTGGGAAAAAGCCTCTTGCTATCCACCCTGTCTATACCTCTCATGATTTTGTACACCTCAATCAGGTCCCCCCTCAACCTCCGTCTTTCTAATGAAAATAATCCTAATCTGCTCAACCTCTCTTCATAGCTAGCGCCCTCCATACCAGGCAACATCCTTGTGAACCTCCTCTGCACCCTCTCCAAAGCATCCACATCCTTTTGATAATGTGGCGACCAGAACTGTACGCAGTATTCCAAATGTGGCCGAACCAAAGTCCTATACAACTGTAACATGACCTGCCAACTCTTGTACTCAATGCCCCGTCCGATGAAGGAAAGCATGCCGTATGCCTTCTTGACCACTCTATTTACCTGCGTTGCCACCTTCAGGGAACAGTGGACCTGAACACCCAAATCTCTCTGGACATCAATTTTCCCCAGGACTTTTCCATTTACTGTATAGTTCACTCTTGAATTGGATCTTCCAAAATGCATCACCTCGCATTTGCCCTGATTGAACTCCATCTGCCATTTCTCTGCCCAGCTCTCCAATCTATCTATATTCTGCTGTATTCTCTGACAGTCCCCTTCACTATCTGCTACTCCACCAATCTTAGTGTCGTCTGCAAATTTGCTAATCAGTCCACCTATACTTTCCTCCAAATCATTAATGTATATCACAAACAACAGTGGTCCCAGCACGGATCCCTGTGGAACACCACTGGTCACACGTCTGCATTTTGAGAAACTCCCTTCTACTGCTACTCTCTGTCTCCTGTTGCCCAGCCAGTTCTTTATCCATCGAGCTAGTACACCTTGGACCCCAAGCGCCTTCACTTTCTCCATCAGCCTGCCATGGGGAACCTTATCAAACGCCTTACTGAAGTCCATGTATATGACATCGACAGCCCTTCCCTCATCAATCAACTTTGTCACTTCCTCAAAGAATTCTATTAAGTTGGTAAGACATGACCTTCCCTGCACAAAACCATGTTGCCTATCACTGATGAGCCCATTTTCTTCCAAATGGGAATAGATCCTATCCCTCAGTATCTTCTCCAGCAGCTTCCCTGCCACTGACGTCAGGCTCACCGGTCTATAATTACCTGGATTATCCCTGCTACCCTTCTTAAACAAGGGGACAACATTAGCAATTCTCCAGTCCTCCGGGACCTCACCCGTGTTTAAGGATGCTGCAAAGATATCTGTTAAGGCCCCAGCTATTTCCTCTCTCGCTTCCCTCAGTAACCTGGGATAGATCCCATCCGGACCTGGGGACTTGTCCACCTTAATGCCCTTTAGAATACCCAACACTTCCTCCCTCCTTATGCCGACTTGACCTAGAGTAATCAAACATCTGTTCCTAACCTCAACATCCGTCATGTCCCTCTCCTCGGTGAATACCGATGCAAAGTACTCGTTTAGAATCTCACCCATTTTCTCTGAGTCCAAGCATAACATTCCTCCTTTGTCCTTTAGTGGGCCAATCTTTAAATACTTAAAGGGATAGACAGGGTAGATGCAGCTAAGATGTTTTCCCCTGCTTTGGGAGTCTAGAACCAGGGGACACAATTTCAAAATAAGGGGAAGTTACTTAGGACAGAGATGAGGAGAAATTTCTTTGCTCAGTGGGCTGTGAATCTTTGGAATTCTCTACCGCGGAGGGCTGTGGAAGCTCAGTCATTGAGTATGTTTAAAGCAGAGATTGACAGATTTCTAAATACAAACAGCAAAAGGAGATATGAGGATAGTGTGGGGAAAAGGAATTGAAGTGAATGATCAGCCATGATTGTATTGAATAGTGGGGCAAGCTCATGGGCCCAGACTGCCCAGAACTCCCCAAAGCATACCACAGCCAAAGAATTACTTTTTAAGTTGTCATTGTTAATTATATGTTGGGTTTTGCACAAATTAGCTGTCTGTTTTCTTTATAGCAGAGAGCATTCTCAAAAACTACTTCATTGTTTGCAGAACACTTTGGGACACCGTGAGGCAGTGTAAGGTGCTATCTAGAGATGCACGTCATTTTCTTCTCGCCACATTTATCTACACAAGACAAGTGATTATACTTTAAAAGTAATTTATTGGAGGTAACGTGCTTTGGGGTGTGTTGTGGGTGTGATAAAGCACTGAATGTATACAAGTTCTTTTAATCTGTATATTTTATACATTCTCATTACAACAACATGAAGGAGAAGCGGATTGATGAGTCGAAATCTTGCATTAATGAATATTCTTGCATTAAGAAATATTCTTAATAATTATTCTTGCATTAAAGGTTATTACATTCAGAAACATTGTTTATGATTATCTTTAGCGGTATCAATTTTTGGATTAAGGATTTTTACATTAAGAAATATTCTTATGCTTACGTTAAAGATTATTAAAAGAAATATTGTTAATTACGTTTGCATTATGTTACAACCGACTGCTCCAGACAAAGCCCCCAATCAAAATATACGATTCTGATTGTGGTGGGAGAAATGTACTGTTAATTCAATCCCATCCCTCCACCGATCACCTAACATATCATTTTAAACTTTCCAAATTAAAGAAAAACCCAGCCAAATTGTACCATCTATTAACGCCCGAATGAGGCTAACCAAACCAGGTGTCTTTAAATCAACAGATTAACTATTTAATTAGAAAAACTAAATTCTTAAACACTACAAAGATATAAACAACATTTAAAATAGAAAAATTAGCGTCCTTGCAACTTTACACTCCTGCCGGAGGTGAAAAAGTCCAAGGTTTCTTGAAGTCCTCACAGCCATCTGATGGAGAGAAAAAAGGTTCTTCAACAGTAGGAAAGTCCGTAGTCTAGTTTAGTTTAGAGATACAGCACTGAAACAGGCCCTTCGGCCCACTGAGTCTGTGCTGACCATCAACCACCCATTTATACTAATCCTACACTAATTCCATATTCCTACCACATCCCCACCTGTCCCTATATTTCTCTACCACCTACCTAAACTAGGGGCAATTTACCTATCAACCTACAAGTCTTTGGCATGTGGGAGGAAACCGGAGCACCCGGAGGAAACCCACGCAGACACAGGGAGAACTTGCAAACTCCACACAGGCAGCACCCAGAATTGAACCCAGGTCACTGGAGCTGTGAGGCTGCGCTGCTAACCACTGTGCCACTGTGCCGCCCTAATTCCAACAGTAAGTGATGCTTTTCTTCTCCAGCAATAACCACAGTAGATCAACAACTCGCAACCACTTTCAATAGAATCAATCTGGCTTTAGAATTTTTGAGGGATAAAAGATCGTCACAGTCTAACTTCCCTTCCTTCAGTTTCAATTATCAGAGACCTCGGTTTCAGCTTGACTTTTTTAGAATTTTAATGCGACTGTTACATCATTGCTCATACAGTGGGAGGGGTCTTTAGTACTAACCCTTTATATCCTTATATGACAATTAATAAGAATATTTCTTAAAATAATTATTGCAAACATAATATTTATTGAAGTAATATTTAATGCAAACATAATAAGAATATTTCTTAAATAATCTTTAATACAAGCAAAATAATATTTCTTAATGTAAAATAATCTTTAATACAAACGTAAGTAAGAATATTTCTTAAAATAATCTATAATTGTTATGATCCTGTAGTTTTTTGGGGGGAACAATGCAGTGTGCCTTTAAGGCTGGAAAAGGTTTAAATTGGCTGAGAGCTCTTCTTTCAGGTGCTAACACACAGCTGTCTGTCAGTGTCCTCTCTTAGAACAGTCTATTTGCACTATCAGCCAGTTCAAAATTAAATTGTACCAAATGAATCTCGTGATACTCAGTCCGAGTGGCTGTATCCAAGGCAATGAGAATGCATTCTTTTGCTCAGTTTTTAGAGCTTGCTGCCTTAAAACAGTACGGCTCTTTTTCCAGCCTTAAAGGCACACCGCATTCTTCCTGATAAAAACTACGGGATCATAACAATTATAGATTATTTTAAGAAATATTCTCATGCTTGTATACCCTAGAAAAACCTAGCAAACAAAAGGAAGCAATATGGATCCAAAATTGGGAATGCCTGACAGTTTTCAGAATCAAGAAGGTCCCAATCAGGTCCAAATTGACTAGTGTGGAGAAAAAGGTTCTTTAGGTTCACAATTGCTTCTCAAGTCCGTATCAAACCTGAACTGGAGCAAGTGAACACCCTCCTGTAATCAGTAGGAGCGATAGAGGACGATGTAATTGTCAGACAAGGAATCAACGAGGCTACTGATAAATTCGAAGAGGTACTCCAGTAAAAGACTGCCACTTATTTTGTTTAGCTGAAAAAGGCGCAATGTGTGCTTGCAAAACTCAAAACACTGTGTCCAACATTAGATGTGATTCTGCGACTGGGCAACATTTGCTAAATAATCCTCTGTGCTAAGAATTATGCTGACAACCAATTTAAGATTGTCAGTAGGGCTCACAGTGTGGCACATTTGCGTGTACTAGAAGCTACATATATTAATACACAGGGCCCTGTTCTTTACAGACAGAAAGAACATGTACACACATTGTGCCTGTTTCAGCTAAACAAAATAAATGACAGCCTTTCATTGGTTCATTCCTCAGGGCAATGCCTTGACCAATCACAGTCAAGCTGCCTGGTTTAAATTTCAAAGCTTGGCAGTTAACTGTCAGTCACCATAAACTGGTGCATTCTCCATGGCAATTCCTCTACCAATCAGAGTCCACTTGCCAACAATCAGCACTTTCTTCTCATACAGTATAAATTTGTTGCTTTATCTTACATTGGTATTCTTTCTGGATTGTCCTGATGAGAGCAAGATGAAAAGCTTCAACAAAATGTCTCTGTTTTCAGCAATACTCAAGTTCTGTACGACCAAACGACTAAAAGAGAAAACTCCTACAGAAGGAAACAAACCAGGAATTGTGATAGGAGATTTTGAGCAACAAGTTTACCCAAATTAAATAATGGTCAAAAAGTTTGGATCCGTGTCCTGGAATGAGAAGGTAGAGTAATCCATAAACATGAGGACTATCAGCGATCATATGTTATACGATCAAATGTAGGGAATATACAAAGGAATCAGAGGAATATCATTCCTATTCCACAAAAAGATCCAGATGAAGATGAACAAACCCAAACTGAATAGAATACTACAACCCAGAGAAATGAAAAACCAAGTCAGCAACCCAGACACCCTACCAAGACTCCTGATCAACCCAGACAGATTACAACCAGATTGGGGAGAGTTGTCAAACCTCCGATGAGACTGAATCTGTAAAGTCAGAGACTTGGAGGGGGAGAGAGTAGTAGTGAAGTCATAAATGTATATATGTTTGGAAAATGTTGGATAAAGACTTGGGGGGGAGATGTAGTATAAGGATGTAAAGGGTTAATACTGAAGACAGTGAGAGAGCCCCCTCCCACTGTAAGAGTGATGATGTAACAGTGACATGAGATGGGTCTTGAAAAGAAGGTATAGCAGCACGAAGGATGCTAGGAGAGTACATATAGTAACTGTAAATAATAAAGAGTTGTTAGTTAACCTTTACCAGAGTTTAAGACTTTGGGCTGAATTGTATTCGGGTGCCGCGCTGCGCATTCAGCGGCCGCCGCAGGGGCCCTGCAATATTACATGCGGGGCCTCATTAGAATCACGGCGCCGAGCTGCCTTCTCCATATTACGTGGGGAGAGGTGGGACATTCGGCACAGCGAGAATTTTTGACAGCTGTGTCGCAGGTGCTGGGGCCCTATTTAAAGCGCCTCGGCACCTGCTTCCTGACAGCTGTCAAATAAATACTTACCTGATTGCTGCAGAGTGGAGCTGCTGTCAATCTGGCAGCAAAGCAGAAAGTGCTGCAGAAATCCAGCAGGTCAGGCAGCATCTGTGGAGAGAGAAGCGGAGTTAAATTGTCCAAGCCTGAAAGTTAACTCTACTTCTCTCTCCACAGATGCTGCCTGACCTGCTGAGTGACCCCAGCACTTTCCACTTTGCTGTGTCCCAGTGTCTGAAATTGCGATCCTCTTTTTCCACTCAAGTGGGCGGCACAGTGGCGCAGTGGTTAGCACCGCAGCCTCACAGCTCCAGCGACCCGGGTTCAATTCTGGGTACTGCCTGTGTGGAGTTTGCAAGTTCTCCCTGTGTCTGCGTGGGTTTTCTCCGGATGCTCCGGTTTCCTCCCACAAGCCAAAAGACTTGCAGGTTGATAGGTAAATTGGCCATTATAAAATTGCCCCTAGTATAGGTAGGGGGTAGGGAAATATAGGGACAGGTGGGGGTGTGGTAAGAATATGGGATTAGTGTAGGATTAGTATAAATGGGTGGTTGATGGTCGGCACAGACTCGGTGGGCCGAAGGGCCTGTTTCAGTGCTGTATCTCTAATAAAAAATTTTTAAAAATAAAAAAATAAATTCCTTCTTGTAGGCGTGCTGCACCTGGGTGAATAATCTTGAATTTGCACATTCCAGGACGTGAGACATAAATAGACCATAAAAGGTATTACAGAGGTTTACAGAGAACACACTGACACAAATGGGAATGCACGGGTGTCACAGCAATTTAAATACGCCTTTCACTAAATATTCCTCACTAGCATGTGTGTCCTTTGTGTGAATGATGTGTGCCAGCATGTAACGCCAATGTCACATCCCTTTGCACTGTTGGCCCTTTAGGAGAGCCAACATATGCAATAACATCATTGCCATGCCACCGTTACTCATGAGCATCTCCATGGATGCAGTGACATGGACATTGGCTCAGTCAGCTGTTGCCTCCAATGGTTTACACAGGGATGCTGCAGATGTGGACTGGTGCACAGCAGGTGAGCGAGGGCGATGTGTGACTTGCAGAGCTCAGGTCGGTTCCTATGGAGCAGACAGACAGCCTTTGTCTAATAAGCCACTTGCGTACATCCCTAGCTTACTGCTAGCCCTGCGTGCAGACCCTGGGTGCCATCTGCCCTCCCATGCGTCTTTAATGTTGTAGGTCCTCAGCGTCCTCATAGTCCGAGGAGGAATCCTGTTGACGTCTCTCCTTATCATGCCAAGCCTGGCCCCTATTGGGTGTGTAGTTGTGCAGAGCAGCAAAGAAAGGAGCTGGCCTTTTCGGCCCGCAGTACATGGCATCATCCTATCCATACAGGCATTGGAGGCACTCTTTCAGCATGCCGATCTCCTGCTCAGTGGTGGCTCATGTAGCTCAGTGGCTGGCATTGTATCTTTCCTCTGCAGCAGTGGTGGGGTCTTCACTGGTGTCGGAAGCCATGTCTACAAAGGATAGCCCTTATCTCCAAGAAGCCACCCCACCATCTGAGCCAGTTCAGTGAACAGCGGTGGCAACCAGGACTGGCGCAAGACCCAGGTGTCATGGCAGCTGCCTGAAAAGCGGTCACACGTTCGCAGCAAGCATCTACCAGCTTCACCTAGATCGAGAGGGCTCCTTTAATGTGACGTCTGCAGGTGGTAGCCTGGCGGGAGGCCTGATGGCCACATGAGTGCAGTCTATGAACATTACAACCTTTGGTTCTCTGGCAATGATGCCAGAACCAATGGCCCTCTGGGCCTGGCTGTGGGAGTCCGTCCTGAAGCAGACATACTCACTGGCCCTCCGGTGCAGGGCATTGCTGACCTCCCTGATGCAGCGGTGCACTGCTGACTGTGTGACCCCACAGAGGTCTCTGGTGGGCCCCTAAAAGACTGCAGAGGCGTCAGGCTTGAAAACCACTGCCACTATGAGGAACAAAGGCATGGGATGTCCACCAGATCCCATGGGCTGCTGGTCATCCTTGAGTAGGGCACAGAGACGTGTCACCACCCTCTCTATATTGTCATGGTCCTGTAGTTTTTTTTTTGGAATATACGGTTTTCCTTTAAGGTTTGCAGGGTATCAGTATTGCTTTACAATCCAGCAAGCCTTAGGTGTTGCAGGAAGGTGCATTTTCATTGCCTTAGAAACGGCCATTTGAAGACTGCAATTCAAAGAGTGCATTCTTGATACCATGGAAACAGCCACTGGGAGTGAGCCTGGTGCGATACATTTGTTACAATTCAGTTTGAACTAGCAGTTAGTGAGACAGTTTGAACACTCAGACAGAGGACACAGCTGTGATATCGGCAAGGATTATTAAGGTTGGCACACGACATTCCTTTTTCAGGACGTAGGGGAATTCGGAAGACCAAATCACACATAAGCAAACATTATTACTGGCCGGGTCTTACAAAGGATGTGAGACAATTTTGTAGGGCATGCCTAATGGTGGGGAAACCACAACCTCCCATAAAACCAGGGGATGAGGTATTGGTGCTGTTACCGTCACAGGGAGAACCAGTGAAAGCACGGTTCAGTGGCCTAATTAGAGTGATCAAAAGAGTGGGTAAGGTAAATGACTTGATTGACACCCCTGATCGCCAGTTGTGTCACATTAATTTGCTCAAACCATATTACTGCAGGGAGGAGGATAAGCCAGTACAGATATGTCAGGTAATCGGGACTGTGGAGAAGGGAAAGGATAGTGAGGATGAGGCAGAAGGAGGCCTAGGAAATTCTCAGATTGAACCTCTAACTATCCAATCAGCGAATGCAGAATGGCTAGGAAAATTAAACAATAGGCTTTTACACTTAGAGGCAAAACAGCGTGAAGTCCTAACAATGTTTCAAAAAGTTTGTAGGGATAAGCCAGGATGTACAACCTTAGTACACATGATGTGGGTATAGGGTGAATCATTCCTTTAAAACAACATCCTTGTTGCTTATAGCCAGACAGACAGGCCCAAGTGGAAGCAGAGGTACAATGCATGCTGAAGGGCAGCTTAGATGAACCTAGTCAGGACAGCTGGAATTCGCAGATGGTCCTGATGACTAAACCTGGTGGGTCAGCTCAAACTTGCATAGACTCGAGAAAGGTCACTGTGGTAAAGAAGGCAGACAAATTCTCATTTAAAGGACTGTATGGACAGAGTGGGCAACACAATGTGTCTCAAAGAGACAGATGTGTTGGAAGGATACTGTCAAATTCCATTGACAGCCCAGGGTAAGAAAAAATCAGCTTCTGTTACACCGGACAAGGTTTTCCAGTGTCACATAGGTTAAGGGGTACTCAAGAAACCTCTCAGAGAATAGTGAACCCCGTAGTGGTCAGTGATCCTAGCTGTGCAGCTCACCTGGCTGAGGTGATGGACAATAGGGACACTTGGAAGGAAAACATGAAACAATTGGAAGATTCTGCTTGTAAATTTGAAATGGGTTAATTGGAACAACCTTTTGAAAATTTAAAGCTGAAATGTTCTGGTGGAACTTGTTGCTGTAGTCTAAACATTTTTTTTTAGAAATGTGTATATCTGTAAATGCATGAAATTTTTTTTTAGTGTTTTTTCAATTTGTATTTTTTTTACCCATTGTAATGAAATGCATTTCAGGAATGGCGTTCCATTCCTCTAGGGGCGGAGGTGTCATGGTCCTGTAGTTTTTTCGGAATATGCGGTTTTCTTTAAGGTTTGCAGAGGATCAGTATTGCTTTACAATCCAGCAAGCCTTAGGAGTTATAGGAAGGTGCATTTTCGTTGCCTTAGAAATGACCATTTGGAGACTGCGATTCAAAGAGTGCATTCTTGATACCATGGAAACAGCCACTGGGAGTGAGCCTTCAAAATTCTAAAATGTCAAGCCAAGACGGAGATCTCTGGTAATTTAAATTGAAGAAAGGGAAGTTAGACTGTGACAATCTTTTATCCCTTATAAAATCTCTAAAATCAGATTGATTCTGTTGAAAGTGTTTGCAAGTTGTTAATTGTTGAAATTCGCTGGGTTTCGAACAACATTCTGCGAGGACTTCGAACAACATTGGACTGTAAATTTGCAAGGACTCTAATTTTCCTATTTTGAAATGTTCATAGTGTTTAAGAATTTAGTTCTTTTAATTAAAGAGTTAATTTGTTGATTTCAAGGCACCTGGTTTGGTTAGCCTCATTCAGGGGTTAATAGATGGTACAATTTGGTGGGTCTTTCTTTAATTTGGAAAGTTTTTAAATGATATGTTAGCTGATCTGTGGAGGGACGGTATTGAATTATCAGTGCGTTTCTCCCACCACAATCAGAATTGTATATTTTGATTGAGGGCTTTGGACATGAGCGGTCGGTCGTAACAATATGCGCAATCTCCTCTGACACTGGTGTTCTCAAATCCAATGGCATGTCATGTGGGACCTGTAGATGCATAGCAAATGTAATGGCAAGCTCCCGTTGGGGGCTGCTGCTCATGACCGGGGGCCTCTACGTGGATCGGACCTGCCTGTTGATATTGCCTCTGGCGCATACGGATTCTCACGTACAGAGGATCACACAATGTAGGATGAGCCATACTTATTTCCATGTGATGAATAAAGTTGAACCCTTCATGTATTCGAAGGTTCTTAACAGGGCAGGGATTGGTGTTGACGGGTACATCAGCTGCTTTCCTGGATCAACAATGTGGTGTGCCATGGCCTTGCCCATCTTGGCCAACACTCAAGAGTGGCACAACATGACCACATCAAGATCCTACCAGCTGAATCGATTGCCCCCACTATCCATATAACCTTAATGCTCCTGCCCTTTCTGGCACCCTCCCCACACACAGGGTGCCTAGTGTGCCATTGTCCCCTCACAAACACAGAGCATACACTGTTAACAGAGCGATGGTACACGGTCCCTCCCTTCATGCCAGCACAGCTTTCCCTCCAGTAATCCCAGACCCCTTCCCTTTCAGAATGCAGTGTGTGACCCATGTTAGATCCCTGAATAACAGAACTTACCTTTGCAGGCGACAGCTTCTGCCTCTGAGGACCCGCTGGCTTTTCAAATCTTGAATGGGATGGCACGTGACGGCCGCCCGTTCAGCGAAAAATCTGGACGTGTCAGTGGAGAGGCGGCGGGCTGCATAATCAGCAAAGGTAAGTACCGTTTACCGTATGCTAATTGTGGTGCTGCCGCCGTGCGGCGGGGGGCCGCACCGAGGTCCCCGCTCCCGCCGGTAGTTTGCGGCCGGCCTTTCTCGACATCGCGGGTTGAGACGGGCCTCTCCCTGCAGCATTTTACTGGCCCCCCGCACCGCGACCCGTGGGGTCAAGGGGCCAGTAAAATTCAGCCCTTTGTCTAGAATGTCCTGCAATGCTACTAATACAAACCCGACACAATTATCTTTGCATGCATAATTATTTTAAGAAATATTCTTATTTATGTTTGAAATAATTATTTTAAGAAATATTAATTCTGCTTGCATTAAATATTATTTTAAGAAATGTTATGTTTGTATTAACGATTATTTTTATATAAATAATTGTTTGCATTAAAGATTGCTTCAATAAATATTCTTACACTTGTGTTAATGATAAGAAATATTATGTTTGCAATAATTATTTTAATATAATTATGAATTATGTTTATATTAATGACTATTGCTCTGACTGATTCTTCACCAGTTTGCAGTCTGGCCTCTCTGCCGCCCCCTGGCGGGCAGTGTGAGAGAGCGGAAGTGATGAAGGCGGCGGAAGTGAGGTCAGAGAGAGTGGACGGAGCGGAGCGGGTGAGTGAGCAGGAGCAATGGCGCGGGGGGAGGTGGAGACGGGGTTTCTGTCTGCCGGGGCGATCGGGATCGGGATCCTGTGCTCCGGCAGTGCGGGGCACAACGGCTGGAGAGCTGAAGCTCGAGGCCTGGCCTGCGGGTCCCAGCGCTCAGTCTCCCGTGTGGAGTGCGCACTCCGGGTAACTCGGTGCATCTGTAGCAGCCGGGGGACATTTGCTGAGGGACAGCGCCAACCACTCTCCCCCGCCCACCCCAAACATCCCCTCTCCCCCCCCCACCCAAACATCCCCTCTCCCCCCCCACCCCAAACATCCCCTCTCCCCCCCCCCACCCCAAACATCCCCTATCCCCCCCCCCACCCCAAACATCCCCCCCCCCACCCCAAACATCCCCTATCCCCCCCCCCACCCCAAACATCCCCTATCCCCCCCCCACCCCAAAAATCCCCTCTCCCCCCACCACCCCAAACATCCCCTCTCCCCCCCCACCCCAAACATCCCCTCTCCCCCCCCCCCCAACGTCCCCTCTCCCCCCCCCCCCCAACGTCCCCTCTCCCCCCCCCCCCCAACGTCCCCTCTCCCCCCCCCCCAACGTCCCCTCTCCCCCCCCCCCAACGTCCCCTCTCTCCCCCCCCCCAACGTCCCCTCTCCCCCCCCCCCAACGTCCCCTCTCCCCCCCCCCCAACGTCCCCTCTCCCCCCCCCCCAACGTCCCCTCTCCCCCCCCCCCCCAACGTCCCCTCTCCCCCCCCCCCAACGTCCCCTCTCCCCCCCCCCCAACGTCCCCTCTCCCCCCCCCCCAACGTCCCCTCTCCCCCCCCCCCAACGTCCCCTCTCCCCCCCCCCCAACGTCCCCTCTCCCCCCCCCCCAACGTCCCCTCTCCCCCCCCCAACGTCCCCTCTCCCCCCCCCCAACGTCCCCTCTCCCCCCCCCCAACGTCCCCTCTCCCCCCCCCAACGTCCCCTCTCCCCCCCCCCCAACGTCCCCTCTCCCCCCCCCAACGTCCCCTCTCCCCCCCCCCAACGTCCCCTCTCCCCCCCCCCAACGTCCCCTCTCCCCCCCCCAACGTCCCCTCTCCCCCCCCCAACGTCCCCTCTCCCCCCCCCAACGTCCCCTCTCCCCCCCCCAACGTCCCCTCTCCCCCCCCCAACGTCCCCTCTCCCCCCCCCAACGTCCCCTCTCCCCCCCCCAACGTCCCCTCTCCCCCCCCCAACGTCCCCTCTCCCCCCCCCAACGTCCCCTCTCCCCCCCCCAACGTCCCCTCTCCCCCCCCCCAACGTCCCCTCTCCCCCCCCCCCAACGTCCCCTCTCCCCCCCCCCCAACGTCCCCTCTCCCCCCCCCCCAACGTCCCCTCTCCCCCCCCCCAACGTCCCCTCTCCCCCCCCCCAACGTCCCCTCTCCCCCCCCCAACGTCCCCTCTCCCCCCCCCCAACGTCCCCTCTCCCCCCCCCCAACGTCCCCTCTCCCCCCCCCCAACGTCCCCTCTCCCCCCCCCCAACGTCCCCTCTCCCCCCCCCCAACGTCCCCTCTCCCCCCCCCCCAACGTCCCCTCTCCCCCCCCCCAACGTCCCCTCTCCCCCCCCCCAACGTCCCCTCTCCCCCCCCCCAACGTCCCCTCTCCCCCCCCCCAACGTCCCCTCTCCCCCCCCCCAACGTCCCCTCTCCCCCCCCCCAACGTCCCCTCTTCCCCCCCCCCAACGTCCCCTCTTCCCCCCCCCCAACGTCCCCTCTTCCCCCCCCCCAACGTCCCCTCTTCCCCCCCCCCCAACGTCCCCTCTTCCCCCCCCCCAACGTCCCCTCTTCCCCCCCCCCAACGTCCCCTCTTCCCCCCCCCCAACGTCCCCTCTTCCCCCCCCCCAACGTCCCCTCTTCCCCCCCCCCCAACGTCCCCTCTTCCCCCCCCCCCAACGTCCCCTCTTCCCCCCCCCCAACGTCCCCTCTTCCCCCCCCCCAACGTCCCCTCTTCCCCCCCCCCAACGTCCCCTCTTCCCCCCCCCCTAACGTCCCCTCTTCCCCCCCCCTCAACGTCCCCTCTTCCCCATCCCCCCCCCAAACATCTCCTCCTCCCCCCCCCAAACATCTCCTCCTCCCCCCCCAAACATCTCCTCCTCCCCCCCCAAACATCTCCTCCTCCTCCCCCAAACATCTCCTCCTCCCCCCCCAAACATCTCCTCCTCCCCCCCCAAACATCTCCTCCTCCCCCCCCAAACATCTCCTCCTCCCCCCCCAAACATCTCCTCCTCCCCCCCCAAACATCTCCTCCTCCCCCCCCAAACATCTCCTCCTCCCCCCCCAAACATCTCCTCCTCCCCCCCCAAACATCTCCTCCTCCCCCCCCAAACATCTCCTCCTCCCCCCCCAAACATCTCCTCCTCCCCCCCCAAACATCTCCTCCTCCCCCCCCAAACATCTCCTCCTCCCCCCCCAAACATCTCCTCCTCCCCCCCCAAACATCTCCTCCTCCCCCACCAAACATCTCCTCCTCCCCCCCCAAACATCTCCTCCTCCCCCCCCAAACATCTCCTCCTCCCCCCCCAAACATCTCCTCCTCCCCCCCCAAACATCTCCTCCTCCCCCCCTAACATCTCCTCCTCCCCCCCCTAACATCTCCTCCTCCCCCCCCAAACATCTCCTCCTCCCCCCCCAAACATCTCCTCCTCCCCCCCCAAACATCTCCTCCTCCCCCCCCAAACATCTCCTCCTCCCCCCCCAAACATCTCCTCCTCCCCCCCCAAACATCTCCTCCTCCCCCCCCAAACATCTCCTCCTCCCCCCCCAAACATCTCCTCCTCCCCCCCCAAACATCATCTCCTCCCCCCCCAAACATCATCTCCTCCCCCCCCAAACATCATCTCCTCCCCCCCCAAACATCATCTCCTCCCCCCCCAAACATCATCTCCTCCCCCCCCAAACATCATCTCCTCCCCCCCCAAACATCATCTCCTCCCCCCCCAAACATCATCTCCTCCCCCCCCAAACATCATCTCCTCCCCCCCCAAACATCATCTCCTCCCCCCCCAAACATCATCTCCTCCCCCCCCAAACATCATCTCCTCCCCCCCCAAACATCATCTCCTCCCCCCCCAAACATCATCTCCTCCCCCCCCAAACATCATCTCCTCCCCCCCCAAACATCATCTCCTCCCCCCCCAAACATCATCTCCTCCCCCCCCAAACATCATCTCCTCCCCCCCCAAACATCATCTCCTCCCCCCCCAAACATCATCTCCTCCCCCCCCAAACATCATCTCCTCCCCCCCCAAACATCATCTCCTCCCCCCCCAAACATCATCTCCTCCCCCCCCAAACATCATCTCCTCCCCCCCCAAACATCATCTCCTCCCCCCCCAAACATCATCTCCTCCCCCCCCAAACATCATCTCCTCCCCCCCCAAACATCATCTCCTCCCCCCCCAAACATCATCTCCTCCCCCCCCAAACATCATCTCCTCCCCCCCCAAACATCATCTCCTCCCCCCCCAAACATCATCTCCTCCCCCCCCCAAACATCATCTCCTCCCCCCCCCAAACATCTCCTCCTCCCCCCCCAAACATCATCTCCTCCCCCCCCAAACATCATCTCCTCCCCCCCCAAACATCATCTCCTCCCCCCCCAAACATCATCTCCTCCCCCCCCAAACATCATCTCCTCCCCCCCCAAACATCATCTCCTCCCCCCCCAAACATCATCTCCTCCCCCCCCAAACATCATCTCCTCCCCCCCCAACATCATCTCCTCCCCCCCCAACATCATCTCCTCCCCCCCCAACATCATCTCCTCCCCCCCCAACATCATCTCCTCCCCCCCCAACATCATCTCCTCCCCCCCCAACATCATCTCCTCCCCCCCCAAACATCATCTCCTCCCCCCCCAAACATCATCTCCTCCCCCCCCAAACATCATCTCCTCCCCCCCCAAACATCATCTCCTCCCCCCCCAAACATCATCTCCTCCCCCCCCAAACATCATCTCCTCCCCCCCCAAACATCATCTCCTCCCCCCCCAAACATCATCTCCTCCCCCCCCAAACATCATCTCCTCCCCCCCCAAACATCATCTCCTCCCCCCCAAACATCATCTCCTCCCCCCCCAAACATCATCTCCTCCTCCCCCCCAAACATCATCTCCCCCCCCCCCAAACATCTCCTCCTCCCCCCCCCCCAACATCTCCTCCTTCCTCCCCCCCCCAAACATCTCCTCCTCCCCCCCCCAAACATCTCCTCCTCCCCCCCCAAACATCTCCTCCTCCCCCCCCAAACATCTCCTCCTCCCCCCCCCCCAAACATCTCCTCCTCCCCCCCCCCCAAACATCTCCTCCTCCCCCCCCCCAAACATCTCCTCCTCCCCCCCCCCAAACATCTCCTCCTCCCCCCCCCCCCAAACATCTCCTCCTCCCCAAAATCTCCTCCCCCCCAAAAATCCCCACCCTCAGACGTCTCTCCCCCCCCCCCCCCCCAGTCGTCCTCCACTCAAACAACCCCCCATCCCACCGACCCAAACATCTCTTCCCACCCCCCCATCCCCTACTGACCCAATCCTCCTCAATCTCCACTCCCCAATAACCCTAATCGCACAATCTTCCCCCCCCCCCCCAATTACCTCCACATGCCTCCACTTTTCTTCACCCCTCTCCCCCCCCCCCCCCCCCCGCCCCAAACTACAGTTTTCCAGCCACAGTTGTGTGAATCTATTGACTTGTGTATACTGCTGTGTGGGGCATCTGCTGGCAGCCCTAGCTCACTGAGGCAGAAGGTTGTGAAGCCCCACTCTGGGGCGACAGGGGAAGGGCGAGGGCATGGGACCGATGTGATAGCTCACTGCTGCAATGGTCTCAGTGGCCTCCTGCGCTGTATGATTTTCTTACCATCACTTTGACTTGAGCGCAAAATCTTTGCTGACACTCCAGTGTGGTACTGAGGGAGTGCATGCCCATCGAGCATGCCCTGCCATTCATGTGAGCATGGCTGATCATCCACTTCAATACCTTTTTCCCACACTATCCCCATATCCCCTTATGTCATTTGTATTCAGAAATCTATCAATCTCTACTTTAAACATACTCAATAACTGAGCTTCCACAGCCCTCCAGAGTAGAGAATTCCAAAGATTCACAACCCTTTGAGTAAAGAAATTTCTCTTCATCTCTGTCCTAAGTGGCTTCCCCCTTATTTTGAAATTGTGTCCCCTGGTTCTAGACTCCCCAGCCAGGGGAAACATCTGCATTTACCTTGTCTATCCCTTTAAGTATTTTGTAGGTTTCAATGAGATCACCTCTCATTCTTCGAAACTCTAGAGAATACAGGCCCAGTTTCCCCAATCTCTCTTGATAGGACAGTTCTGCTATCTGGGGAACGAGTCTGGTGAACCTTTATTGCATTCCCTTTATGGCAATAATATCCTTCCCAAGGTAAGGGGACCAAAACTGCACATGCTACTCCAAATGCAGAGTATCCAAGGCTCTATACAATTGAAGCAAGACTGGACAACTCTTGTACTCATATCCTCTTGTGATAAAGGCTAACATACCATTAGCCTTCCTAATTGCTTGCCACACCTGCATGTTAGCATTCAGTGACTTATTGACAAGGACACCCAGGTCGGTGCCTTTGTATATCTACACTTTCTAATCTCATACCATTTAAGAAATACTCTGCACATTTGTTCCTCCTATCAAAGTGGATAACCTCACATTTTTCCACATTATATTCCATCTGCCACTTTCTTGCCCGCTCAGTCTTTCCAAATCCTCGTGAAGCCGCTTATTATTTTCCTCACAACACACATTCCCACCTAGTTTTGTCATCTGCAAACTTGGAAATACTACATTTGGTCCCCACATCCAAATCATTGATATATATTGTGAACAGCTGGGGTCCAAGCACTAATTCGTGCAGTACCCCACTAGTCACAGCCTGCCAACGCAAGAATGACCCATTTATGCCTACTCTGTCACAGGTCCCATCTTTCAGATGAGAGGTTAAACCAAGGCTCGTGTGTGCTCTCAGGTGGATGTAAAGATCTCATGATGCTATTTTAAGAGCAGGAGAGTTTTCTCCACTGCCTTGACCCTAATTTAGCCCTCAAGCAACAACAAAAAAATTATCTAATTTATTTTAGTATTTTGTGGGAACTTGCTGTCTCCAAAATTCGCTACTGCGTTTCTGACATTACAACAGTGGCTTTGTCTGCAAGTTTCCTGCATTTACACTTACAGTATGACCAGATTTCAACTGTGGCAGAAAAATCAATTTTCTGGCTGCAGTTTTTGTTTAATTAATCCTCACTGAAACCTACTCTGTTTTCTTTCGATTTTAATAGCATAAATGTAAGTCACATTAAAAATTGTAAAGCTTCTCCAATGGCAGATTCCTAAACTTGATGTGCATGGTGAAATGAATTGGAATTTATTTTTCTTCCACAAGTATGGAATTTTATGGTGTGAGTTTGGTGCTTTCCCTGATTGTTTACGTTAATTTACTCCATTTTATGATCGGGCTTACTTTAATGATAGTGACAGAAGATTTGAGGGTAACTTGACATTGGCAGAATGGCTTCGGAAATGTGTGCATTTTGGGTCCAATTTGGGTTGCACCAATGGAGGAAACTCCACGATGTTAAATTTACCTTTAATAAATTTTGTGTGTTGTTTCTTATGGTGATGCAGAATAGGCTGAAGTGTAGCATGTAGTAAATGTGCTTACAAGCAATGTGTACTCTTTGCTGCATTAACACCCCACACAGAAGAGTGTCTGCAGAGATTCATTGACAGGCTTGCAGCTGCCTGCAACGAATTTGGCCTAGCCATCAGCCTCAAGAAAACGAACATCATGGAACAGGACGTCAGAAATGCTCCATTCCTCAATATCGGTGACCACGCTCTGGAAGTGGTTCAAGAGTTCACCTACCTAGGCTCAACCAGCACCAGTAACCTGTCTCTCGATGCAGAAATTAACAAGCGCATGGAAAAGGCGTCTGCTGCTATGTCTAGACTGTCCAAGAGGGTGTGGGAAAATGGCACACTGACACAGAACACAAAAGTCAAGCCTGTGTCCTCAGTACCTTGCTCTACAGCAGCGAGGCCTGGACAACGTATGTCTGCCAAGAGCGGTGTCTCAACGCGTTCCTTCTTCGCTGTCTCCGGAGAATCCTTGACATCAAGTGGTAGAATCTTATCTCCAACGCAGAAGTCCTCGAGGCAGCCAACATCCGCAGTATGTATGCCCTACTGAGCCAGCGGCGCTTGAGATGGCTTGGCCATGTGAGCCGCATGGAAGATGGCAGGATCCCCAAGGACATATTGTACAGCGAACTCGTCACTGGTATCAGACCCACTGGCCGTCCATGTCTCCGCTTTAAAGACGTTTGCAAACGAGACATGAAGTCCTGCAACATTGACCACAAGTCGTGGGAGCCAGTTGCCAGTGATCGCCAGAGCTGGCGGACAGCCATAAAGGCGAGTTGAAGAGACTCAGCAATTGGCAGGAAAAGAGACTGAAGTGTAAGGAGAGAGCCAACTGTGCAACAGCCCCGACAAACAACTTCACCTGCAGCGCCTGTGGAAGAGTCTGTCACTCTAGAATTGGCCTTTCTAGCCATTCCAGGCGCTGCTCCACAAACCACTGACCACCTCTAGGTGCTTACCCATTGTCTCTCGAGACAAGGAGGCCGAAAAGGAAAGGAGTGTTTTAAGAGATGTGGATTGGGGTGGGGACATCTGTCGATCGGGTTGCTCTTTGGCTTTTTACTTAGTGCTGCAGGTAAGAATGGGTGTCTTGTGTTTTTTCCTCTTGCAGTTTGATATAGGTTGTAGGTAAGAGAAAAGAGACTCTTGAGTCACTTTTGTGCGATTCACTAGTCTAGAAGGAGTTCACTGAGAAATTCTTTCAGAAATGTTCTGATTTTATAGTGATCACCTTTTTTAGGAAATATCATTGATATTGGTTTCCACCCTTATCTGGATACAAGGAATTGTCTGAAGGAAGGAAAGACTTCTTACTCTAGGCTTGACTATTCCAATGCTCTCCTGGCTGGACTCCCATCTGCTATCCTCCATAAACATAAACTCATCCAAAACTCTGCTGCTAGTATCCTAACTCCCACCAAGTCCCGTTCACCCATCATCCCTGTGCTCGGTGACCTACATTGCTCCTGGTTCGCCACCACCTTGATTTTAAAATTCTCATCCTTGTTTTCAAATCCCTCCATGTTTTTGCCCATCACTATCTCTGTAGCCTCCTTCAACTCTCACATCTTTGCGCTGTCTAATTCTGGCCTCTTGCACATCCCTAATTTTCATTGCTTTACTGTTGGCAGCCGTGCCTTCAGCTACATAGACCCATAGCTCTGGAATTCCGTCCCTAAACCTTCCCTCCTCTCCTCCTTTTAAGATGCTGCTTAAAACCTACCTCTTTGACTAAGCTTTTGGTCACCTGCCTAATATCTCATGTGGCTTGGTGTTGGTTAGACTCCTGTGAAGCACCTTGGGGCGTTTCATGATAAACGCACCATATAAATGCACATTGTTGTGAGCTCTTATTAAGGATTTATGTGTTTGGGGGTGGCTGGAAGTTCAGAAACTGGGTCCAATCTACATTAATACCATGGATTTGGAAACTGCTCAAATTGGTCCCTGAGGTGAGACAGCAAAACTGGAAGAAGCAATTATAACTAAAGGCGTTGATATCTACAAATGAATGTTTCAGTGGCAAGTGAAATTCATGACATGTGCAAAAGACTGCACATTGAATCAGAAATTGGGTGCCATAAGTGTACAATGGGTAGTGAGAATGTAGCTAAAGAAGTGGAAAGGGGTCTGAAGGTAACCAGGTTTGGTACTTCATAAGTCAAATCATTATAGGACAGCAATAAGAATATAAGAACATAAGAAATAGGAGCAGGCGTAGGCCATTTGGCTCCTCAAGCCTGCCCCACCATTCAATAAGATCATGGCTGATCTTCCCCAGACCTCAACTCTTCTTTCATGCCAGCTCCTCATAGCCCTCACTCCCTGATATTTCAAAAATCTATCTACCTCCTCTTTAAATACTTTCAGTGATCTAGCCTCCACAACTCTCTGGGGTAGTGAATTCCAGACATTCACTACCCTCTGAGAGAAGAACTTCCTTCGCATCTCAGTTTTAAATGTGTGACCCCTTATTCTTTAACTATGTCCCCTAATTCAAGACTTCCCCACTAGTGGAAACGTCTTCTCAACATCTACCTTGTCAAGCCCCCTCAGAATCTTTTACGTTTCAAAACTCTAATGAATAAAGGCTTAACCTGTTTAGCCATTCTTGATAAGTCAACCCCTTCATCCCAGGAATCAGCCTAGTGAATCTCTTTTGAACTGCCTCCAATGCCAGTATATCCTTTCTTAAATACAGGGACCAAATCTGTACTCAGTATTCCAGGTGCGGCCTCACCAAAACCCTGTACAGTTGTAATAAGACTTCCCTATTTTTAAACTCCAACCCCCTAGCAATAAAGGCCAAAATTCCATTTGTCTTAATTACTTGCTGCACCTGCATGTTAACATGCTGCTTAGTATTTCTGGATCAGTAGATTATATGTCACAAGATGTTGTGCTCAAACTACCTTTTTTAAAAACCCACCTGGTGTACTGTGTTCAGTTTTAATCACCAAATCAGGAAGGCTGTTTACAGGAGAGACCATGGCTCAGTGGGTACTACTCTTGCCCGAGTCAGAAGATTGTTGGTTTAAACCCCACTCCAGAGACTTGAGCATGTAATCTCGGCTGGCTCTTCAGTGCTGCACTATCAGTGCCATTGTTCAGATGAGACGTTAAAACCAAGGCTGTGTTTTCCCTCCCAAGCAGGTGTGAAACATTCATAGCACTCTTTTGAAGAAGAGAAAGAGGTGTTCTGCCTCTTTTCCTGGCCAATATTTAGCCCTCAATACCACCTAAAAGAGAAGATCAGGTAATTTATTTCATTGCTGTTTGTGGCATCTTGCTGTGTGGAGATTGTCTGTCATGTTACCTACATTTACAACAGTGAGTACACTTCAAAAGCACTTCATTGGTTGTAAAGTGCTCGGTGACATCCTGAGGTCATGAAAGGTGCTATAGAAATGCAAGTCTTTCTCTTATGTGCTTGATTCATTTCATTGTCAATTGAGTGTAGAGAGAGAAGGAACAAATTGTCAGAAACTTGCATGAGTTTAAATGGTACAAATTATGTAAGTTTGAAGCACAACCTCAAACAGAGTCAAGGCACCAGGACAAGGCGGTCATAGGTTAAATGCAGCTGGTAGGTCAGTTTAGGA
This sequence comes from Heterodontus francisci, assembly GCF_036365525.1. Classification (NCBI taxonomy): domain Eukaryota; kingdom Metazoa; phylum Chordata; class Chondrichthyes; order Heterodontiformes; family Heterodontidae; genus Heterodontus; species Heterodontus francisci. The sequence goes on from NC_090385.1 coordinate 13,531,164, forward strand.
CACATGGTAGGAAGAATTTCTTCATACAAAATGAACAACAATTGGACAGATTTTCCAGGCAGGGCAGTGTAAATGAAATCCTTAGATTCGGTCATTATCAATGTTTCCTCTAAGCCTCATGGGCGCACAGCAACCCTAAAGTCCCTGCGCAGACCGCGCACAAGTCGGCCCCTTTAAGTTACTGTGCATGTGCAGTTGTGCAAAAACAAATTTTAAGGGGATCGCCTGTGCACTCCAAAACAAAATTAGAGGGTACATTGGTCAAGATGCAATTAATGGAATTGTATGGGCAGGAGAAATGTATATTTACTTTCAACAGGATAAGATGGGCTGAATGGCCTCCCACATCTGGATGTAGCTTGTGATCAGCAGCAGCCCTGTCCTCTTAAGTTCGCATGTTGTATCACATCCAGAGCTTGACACACCTGGCTGGCCAGTGTCATCTTGTACATTTCATCAACTCAAACAGATTCTCCTCTTTGCCCATTGTCACCAGACACTGCTCTGAACCCGTATCACTTTAAATTGCTTCTGCCAACCAACATGTGGTCCGATATCATTGATTTCCAATCTTCTCTCTGCTGCCCCTCTGCACCCTCACCCAATTTTTCAGGTTAGCTTCCATAATTCCTTTTGTCACAAAAAAAACACTATTGATACCAATTGTCTCTATCCTAACACCAACATCCCATTTTGCCTGTGTTCTTGAATGTATTGACACTACCCGGCTTTGTGCCGATTCTCCCATCACTTCCTCTTCATAAAAATATGATAGGAGTAGGCTTTAAGTCCCTTTTTCAACCTGCTCCGCCATTCTACAAGATCATGGCTGATCATAGAGTTACACAGCACAGAAACAGGCCCTTCGGCCCATCGTGTCTCTGCCGGCCATCAAGCACCTATCTATTCTAATCCGATTTTCCAGCACTTGGCCTGTAGCCTCATATGCTATGGCGTTTCAAGTGCTCATCTGGATACTTCTTAAATGTTGAGGGTTCCTGCCTCTACCATCCCTTCAGGCATTGTGTTCCAGATTCCAACCAACCTCTGGGTGAAAAAGTTTTTCCTCAAATCTCCTCTAAACTTCCTGCTCCTTACCTTAAATCTATGCCTCCCTGGTTATTGACACCTCCGCTAAGGAAAAGTGTACCCAATCTATGCCCCTCATAATTTTTTATACCTCAAACAGGTCACCCCTCAGCCTTCTCTGCTCTAAGGAAAATAACCTGAACCTATCCAGTCTCTCTTCATAGCTGAAATGCTCCAGCCCAGGCAACATCCTGGTGAATCTCCTCTGCACCCTCTCCAGTGCAATCACGTCCTTCCTATAGTGAGGCGACCAAAACTGTACACAGTACTCCGGCTGTGACCTAACTAGCGTTTTATACAGCTCCGTCATAACCTCCCTGCTCTTCTATTCTTTGCCTTGGCTAATAAAGGCAAGTATCCCATATGCCTTCCTAACCACCTTATCTACCTGTGCTGCTTCCTGCAGTGATCTATGGACAAGTACACCAAGGTCCCTCTGCTCCTCTGTACTTGCTAGTGTCCTACCACACATATATTCCCTTGCCTTGTTAGTCCTCCCAAAATGCATCACCTCACACTTCTCAGGATTAAATTCCATTTGCCACTGCTCTGCCCATCTTACCAGCCCATCTATACCGTCCTATAATCTAAGGTTTTCCTCCTCACTACTTACAACACCATCAATTTCCGTTCATCTGCGAACTTACTGATCATACCTCCTATCTTCACATCTAAATCATTAATGTACACTACAAACAGCAAGGGTCCCAGCACCGGTCCCTGCAGTACACCACTGGTCACAGACTTCCAATTGCAAAAACAACCTTCGACCATCACCCTCTGCCTCCTGCCACTAAGCCAATTTTGGATCCAATTTGCCAAATTACCCTGCATCCTATGGGCTCTTACCACCTTAACCAATCTCCCATGCGGGACCTTATCAAAAGCCTCACTGAAGTCCATGTAGACTACATCAACCGCTTTACCCTCATCTACACATCTAGTCACCTCAAAAAATTCAATCAAGTCTGTTGGACGCCTCCCCCTGACAGAGCCATGCTCTCTATCCTTGAGTAATCCCTGCCTCTCCAAGTGGAGATTAATCCTGTCCCTCCAAATTTTTTCCAATAGTTTCCCTACCACTGATGTTAGACTCACCGGCCTGTAATTACTCGGTTTATTCTTGCTACCCTTCTTGAATAATGGTACCATATTCGCTGTCCTCCAGTCCTCTGATACCTCTCCTGTGGCCATAGCTGATTTGAAAATTTGTGTCAGAGCCCCTGCTATCTCCTCCCTTGCCTCACATAACAGCCTGGGATACATCTCATCTGGGCCTGGGGATTTATCCACTTTTAAGCCCGCTAAAATAGCTAATACCTCCTCCCTTCCAATGCTAATTTGTTTGAGTATATCTCAATCCCCCTCTCTGATCTCTGCACCTACATTGTCCTTCTCCATTGTGAACACAGATGAAAAGTAATAATTTAAAACCTCACATACGTCCTCCAGCTCCACACACACATCTACATCAAGTTCACTTTCCTGCCCTATCCCCAAATTTCTTGATTCCCTGAGTGTCCAAAAATCTATTAGTCTGTTATAACTCACTGCATTTTCAAAAGTTTCCTCGTGTCGCCTCTGGTTCCTTTTTGCCTTATATCTGTGTCCTCTTGGTTACCCGCCTTTTTGCCACTGGTTTTTGTTGAGAAAGGTACCTGTCATACAATCATACCTTCCCTCACACTTAGGAATTATTTCATGCCCGCGACCTATCTGAAATTCCGAAGCGTAGTGTGTTCTTAATCAGGCCTTGTCTGACATTCCCTACTCCCAAGGATAGTCATTAATCTCCTTTATATACAAATGTGGGCTGTCATTTCTCTGACATCGTAATCTAAAAGATAATTGTGGTTGCTGCACATAAATCAAAGTCTCAATTTTACCAATAAATATGATGCAATATCTTTACAAGTGGAAGCAGCCTGTGGAGAGTGTGCAAGTGGGCTCAACATTGGAATCTGACTATAAAAACATAATAGAGTCCACAAAGTACAAATTCCTGACCTCTTCTGTTGTGTCAGGTTAAAACTCAAGCTAACCCTTGTTTCTGTCAGCACAGATTTCTGCTTGTGCTGGGACACAATGCATTAATGCTGTGGGTTGCATCTAATTTCACTAAAGATTTTCCCACTCATGTAAATACCACTTCTTGATCATTACCATGTTATTTTTTGGAGGCTGTGCAGAGATCTTCATGGCATTTCAGTTAAACATCACCTTTTTGGCAGAGGTACTTCAACTAGAAGTGGCCAGATGTGCAATGCAACAACTAACAGTGCAATAGAAGCTGCAGTGTGTTACAAGTGTTGCCAAGATTTGAAACAAATGCAACTTTGAAGAAAGAATCTCATTCAGTGGAGGGTGAGAAAAATTACTGCATTATAGCCACCAATTTAGACATGGACTTTCTGTTAAATAGATTGATATGGGAGAACGTGCAAAACAGCCTCACTTAGTTTGATGGCGACTTCAGGCTTTTTGAATTGTCCGCATTGGCTCTCGGTGACTCACTGTGTCATGGCGAAGCTGCCATCTGGCCAAACACTGTCCCATAGAGCGCAGGGCAGGGAAAATTGTCAGATGAGATGTCCAAGGTCACCTTTTAGTGGGCTTTGCAACTTAAGGACTGACTTGGGAGCTGTGTGGGAGCACCCAACCCTGAAAAATGCACTTATTGCCTTTTCTAAGCCTAAGGCTTCTTTGCATATAGGATTGTCCTACAAATAGAACTGAATTTCCGAGCAAGTTATTCCGAGTCTAGGCAAAATGCTTTTTAATTCCAGAGTAGAAATGTTGGTTACTGAATGATTTTGGCAAAGGTCAAGGACTAGGAACCGGATGCCTGCTCACTTGTCCTTTCAGCCTTGATATGTTTGGCATGTCCAGAAAGTGTAAAGAACTTGTAAACAAATAACTTTGTTTTCTTTAAAACCATGTCCAGTGTAATGTTTAAGTTAACAATACGGCTTATAACCTGTCCAGTCCACATACTTTGAAAAGCGTTTCAGTTAAAGGGAAAGTATGAGAGGGGAAAATGTTTCCCAGTGTTTGTGTCGTTTTAAACAATTGTAAAAAATATACATTTTTATTTTGAAAAAGTAAGTTCCCTCCCTGCCAGATCTGCCATTTTGGATCTCCTGCACTCAGGTATTGGCAATGTGAAGTGAAGCTGCTTGACCCTGTAATGTCTCCACTTGCGTTTAGTGGGCTTTGCAACTTATGGACTGACTTTGGAGCTGTGTGGGAGCATCCAACCCTGAAAAATGCACTTATTGCCTTTTCTAAGCCTAAGGCTACTTTGCATATCGGATTGTCCTACAAATAGAACTGAATTTCTGAGCAAGTTATTCAGAGTCGAGGCAAAATGCTTTTTAATTCCAGAGTAGAAACGAAAAGTTGGAAGACTAGAGTGATGTGGTTAACTGCTAAGAATATATGATCCAATATGTCCTTTCTAAAAATTAAAGTGAAAGATTTGCATTTATATAGCACTTTTCGTGGCCTCGGATGTCCCAAAACGCTTTACAGCCAATTAAGTACTTTTGAAGTGCGGTCACTGTTGTAATGTAGGATTGTGACAACAAATTTTTGCCCAGCAAAATTTTTCCCACAAACAGCTATGTGATAATGACCAGGTATTTTTAGTGATGTTGGTTGAGGGGTGAGCATTAGTCGGGACACCGGGGAGAATTCACCTGCTCTTTAAAATAGTGCCGTGGGATCTTTATGTCCACCTGAGAGAGCAGATGGAGCCTCGGTTTAATGTTCATCTGAAAGCCGGTACCTCCAACAGTGCAGCACTCCGGCAATACTGTACTGTTGTGTCAGCCTGGATTATGTGCTCAAGTCTCTGAATCCACAATCAAGAAAAGTGCTAGTTCAATTCTTTGGTCCTACGAGCTTGGCCATGTTCCCAACGCTATGACATTACAGGTCAGAAGGCTCCTGTGAAATCAGTGCGTATCATAACGGGAAGGGAATGAGCAGGACTGTTAATGTGGATTGTCAGTCTTTTGTTGTAAAGTGGCAAATGTTATTGGAGTTAATGTCAACACCTCAAGACTGAACATTAACAGTTCCTGCATCAACATAATGTATTAAATTATCCTTTTTTTCATTGGCAGGTTTTATACCCATATAGAAAATGTCAGATGATTTGTATGGCAAGTTCCTGGCACCAGATGAACCATTCCCCTTGTTACCACAAAGGGGGCACACAAGTGATGTCGCCAGTCTCGACTTCAGTGATTTTGGCTGCCAGCTTTCGTCATGCCACAGAACTGACCCATTGCACAGACTCCATACCAACAGGTGGGTAATAGCAAGCAAACCGTGGGGTGTTACCTAGTCCCATAATAGAACAAAGAACAGCACAGGAACAGGCCATTCGGCCCGCCAAGCCTGCGCCGATCTTGATGCCTGTCTAAAATCTTCACTTCCGGGGACCGTATCCCTCTATTTCCATCCTATTCGTGTATTTGTTAAGATGCCTCTTAAACGGTGCTTTCGTACCTGCTTCCACCACCTCCCCCGGCATCAAGTTCCAGGCACTCACCACCCTCTGTAAAGAACTTGCCTCGCACATCCCCTCTAAACTTTGCCCCTCGCACCTTAAACCTATGTCCCCTAGGAACTGACTCTTCCACCCTGGGAAAAAGCTTCTGACTATCCACTCTGTCCATGCCACTCATAGTGGTTTAATTGCTCCACTGATTGTATATGATATGTATTCCAGCCATGATTTGATGCTCATTTAAACTGTTACTTCACTTGTGCAATGTTTTTTCTTCCATGAAAGGAGCAGCTGATCTCTCTTTAAAATCCACAGGGAGAGCTAACTTGTCTGAACTTTAAATTCAACTAAAAATGTTTCTCTAAGGCAGAGTTACCTTAAAGAAAATGTGTTGAGTAGATTTCTCTGGTTGCCTTTTCACAGGTTTGTTTTCTCACTGCTGGAGGAATGGCTGGTTCTTGAATACGTATTCACTGTCAAATGTTTTAATTTGGAAAAGTTTTTCCTTGCTTTTTCTCACCCTCTGACTTAAGTTGCTTTGAAATTTATCTACCTGTGCTGATTGCAAAGGTTTTCACCAGCAATTGGAAAGATGGATTGACACCAGCACTTTCTCTTGCCCCTTCCGTGTCTGTGCCTGTGTGGGTAAGAAAGGGTTGAAAAATGTTTGTGCAACTTAAAACATAACTTTTTACAAGTCTTGAAGTTTTGCAATGTACAAAGCTCACAATCAGAAAGCAAGGAAATTGCAGTGAAGCTCATGGTTGGCAGTCTTTTATCTATGGAAGATGATGGACATGCAGCAAAAAATCTATTTAAGTGGGGTGTCTTCTCATGGTGCACCTTTGCTGATAGCTGTGAGGGCCAATCCTTGAGAGACGAGGTTCTGCCGCAAGTGCTACATATGAAACTGCCAAGTAACGCTGTGAGTTGCTGTTTTTGACGTTGGTGCCTGTTGCCAAGCTGCTGTAGCCACTGCTTGTCGAGGTAGTGTACACCAGTCCACAGGATGTGTCACCATTTCCCTCTTTCACCAGCTAGTGACTCCCAAGTGCGATAGTCGACATTTAGGGTCTTCATGTCACGCTTGCAAGCATCCTTAAAGCGGAGCTTTTGGTGCCCCACTGGTCATCTGGACCCAGCTACCTCACCATATTGACGGTCCTTGGGTCTGCGGCTGTCCTCCATCCTGTAGACATGTCCGATCCACTGAAGCCACCTCTGTTTCACAGGTGATGCATGATGCCAAAATAATCTCACTATACAAAAAAAGGTGACAGATGAGACTGCAACACTGCAGGGATATCTCACTCCTTAATGTCATGGGAAAAGCCTTTGCTAGTGTCATACTTGAAAGACTCCATTAACTTGCAAACCGAATGTACCGGAAGAGCAGTGCGGTTTCTGTGCTGGCAGATCTACTGTGGATATGGTTGTCTCCATACACCAGCTACAAGAGAAGTGTAGGGAACAGAGTATACCCCTTTACCTTTGTTTTGTGGATCTCAGTAAAGCATTCGATACTGTCAGCAAAGCAGAGCTCTACAAGATTTTTGGGAAGATTGACTGTCCACCAAAGCTCCTCTATCTCAATGAAACTCGGCATCAAGCTCAAATCATAAATTTTATCTCTTACCATTGCTGCTCGCTGCCGTGACTCCAGTGCAATACATTCTCACCCTCTCAGAAAAGAAAGCAACCTCCAGAGTAACCAGGGGTCCCCACAATCCAATGTTTTTGTTCCCGAAACAAAAAAGTTTAAAAGCTTATATTCAAGTCTGTTTGTTTACAGTGACTGAATTCTGTTACCCGGATTGCTGGAATTTTATTAGTGTTTTGAGATCAGATGCCATGAATCTGCCTATTTATAATAAGGCATATTGGTGCATGGTAAAGCCAAATCCAATTTTATATACATGAGATTACAAGGTTCTCTAGGATTGTTATGTATTGGTTTTGGAGGGGGTGGTGCAGTTTGGTTGTTGGGATGAGAGGGGGTGGGGTTGGGTGGTCACATCCACAAAACATTCAATGGCATTTCTTGCAAGCTCGATATTGATGAAAGGTTAACGCTGAGAAATATTTCTGCTTACCCACCTTGGTAACTGTTGACCATCAAAATAATTTTTCTGTAATTCGTGTGCATCCAAAGCCTACGAAATGTGCACAGCAAAAATGTCAGCAATTGTGTCGCTTCTGACCCAGTTGCTGAAGTGGAGCCACAGCAGGATGTCCAGCTCACTTATGGAGTATTGAGGAACGGATGGCTCGCTGCAGATATTTCATTGAGCTTGCTGATTTCTGCTAGCAGATAAGATGGCCTCCTGAGGTCCATCTACCTTGAACCTGGGTCCGATTTGGATTGGCTTGCATGGATGCCCAAGTTGTTGGTTCAGAGGGTGATGTGATGTGAAAGTCTTGGTCATGGTGTGGGTTTTCCTGGGTTCTGGAGTAAAGATGGCATCTTTGATCCAACACATTGTCTTTGCTTTCTGGTCTGGAGCAGTTGTCCACAGCAAGAAGAATGGTCATGCTGGTTGAGTGTATTTTGAGGAGGTGTCAACTTGGAAGGCTGTGTGCCTTGCACTCCTCTGAAAGCTGTTGGTGGGTTTGAGGAAGCGTATTTGTAGGTGGAGAGGTGCCAGGGCCTAGCTACACATGGAGCAAAGTATTGTAGTTTATAAGAGATCGAGTGTAATTGTGTCTTCCAGCTGGAAAAAGCTTGACCATGGAACCCAATGTGTTCTGGTCAGTAGACAGGTTGGTGGTGCTGGTTTTTAGGGTAGCATTATAGTGTCAGTCCTTTCTGACTGAGTGGCAGGAAAACGCACTGCATTATTTTTCATATGTATCCTTTTGGCACCCAGATCTACCATCACCACCGCTCTCGACTCCTCCACTGTTGCTAAATTGTCAGACTGCTTATCTGACATCCAGTACTGGATGAGCAGAAATTTCCTCCAATTAAATATTGGGAAGACTGAAGCCATCTTTTTCGTTGCCTAGTCCAAACTCTGTTCCCTTGCTACCGACTCCATCGCTCTCTCTGGCGACAGTTTGAGACTAAACCAGTCTGTTTGCAACCCTTGGTATTATATTTAAACCCCAAGATGAGTTTCCGACTATATTTGCACCATCACGAGGACCAGCTATTTCCACCTCCACAACGTCACCAGACTGCATCCCTGTCTCAGCTTATCTGCTGCTGAAACACTCGTTCATGCCTTTGTTACCGCTAGACTTGATTATTCAAACACTCTCCTGGCTGGTCTGCTACATTCTACTCGCCATAGAATTGAGCTCATCCAAAACTCTGTTGCCCCTGTCCTAAATCGCACCAAGTTCTGTTCCCCTATCACTGCTGTAGTCGCTGACCTGCGTTGGCTCCTGATTAAGCAACATCTTGATTTAAAAATTCTCATCATTGTTTTCAATTCCCTCCATGGCCTCACCCCTCCCTATCTCTGTAATCTCCTCCAGCCCCACATCCCTCTCCGATATCTGCGCTCGTCTAATTCTGGCCCCTTGAGTACAGGCTGGCTCGGGTCTGAAAATGAAACCCGACCCGAGAACCACATCCGACCCCTAACCGACCCCACCATCAGTTAACCAACCTTTCGTTTTTCACTTATCAACACAAGCTTAAAAAACTGTAACAAAACCACCTTTTCAAGTCCAAAAAGTACATTAACATTGGTGCCACTTACTGGAGGTGGTGATAGAGTGGGTCCGACCCAAACCGAACCTGACACGCGTCTGGTCCTGTCGGGTTCGGGTCAGTTAGCCATGCTCTACTCTTGAGCGTACCCGATCTTAATTACTCCGCTATTGGTGGCTGCGCCTTCTCCGACCCCAAGGTCTTGAATTCCTTTCCTGAACACCTCTGCCTCTCTCCCTCTCTTCTCCTTTAAGACGCTCCTTAAAAACCTACCTCTTTGACCAAACTTTTGGCCACCTGACCTAATATCTCATGTGGCTTGGTGTAATATTTGGTTTTATAACTCCTGTGAAGTGCTTTGCAACGTTTTATTATGCTAAGGGTGCTATACAAATACAAGTTGTTGTTCCTCCTGCAGTTCCTAGCTTCTCTCCATTTAGAAAGTAATCTATCTTGCGCCCAAAGTGGATGACCTCACTTTACCACATCGAACTCCATGTGCCACAGTTTTGCCCATTCATTTAATCTGTCAATATTCCTTTGCAACTTTCTGACCCTATCTACAGCGTTTACTGTGCCACCTAACTTGTAGATGGCGTATATGGTGAGGCAGTGTGACCAGCTGATGGGAAGTGAAAGTTGGTGCCATCTCTTTTTGCTGGAGACTCCTCCACCTAGCAACTGTGCTGCTGTCTGCATCGGTAGGTCTCACCAGACCTGTGCAACAGGCACACATGGAGCTCAATAGTAGCGGGCTGAGACCAGCAAAGATTCTGCATTTCAGCCTTTTTTTTACCTTTTGAGGGTGACATCTTGGTCACTGGATCCTTGGGTACAGGGGTCTAGTGAGTTCCGGCTTGGATACTTGGTGTGAATGACAAGAGTGAGGAAGGAGAGCAGTTTTGTTTGAGTAACAGCAAAAAGAAATTCCCACTTTTTTTCCACTCTGCTGTGGACATTTCTTGGGGTGACTCTGGCTTGTACGTTCACTTTCATGTCTCCTCTGAGAAAGTAAAGGAATTGCCAGCAAAGTCCAGAGCTTCTGGTTTAAGCTCCTGACTTAACCAGCAGCAAGCTAATATATTTAAGGTGCTTTTATTTTTAAACTGAATGAAACTGTCTTTTCACTAAATTCAAGAAATTAAAACATTTTTCTGTTCAAGTGTAGATGGAATTTGACTTCCTGTGGAACAAGTGTAGCGAGCTCTGAATGCAGTGAGGAACTCTTTTCATCCGTTTCATGCGGAGATCAGGAGGACTGCTATTCCCTGCTGGACGATCAGGAATTCACTCAAAGTGCATCCTTTGACCTCTTTCCAGAGGGTAGCGTTTGTAGTGACGTATCTTCATCAATCAGTACCTATTGGGATTGGTCAGACAGTGAGTTTGAATGGCAGGTGAGCTTAAGCAGTTTCTCTTGCCTGCAATTGTAGAATCAAATATTCGTACAGCACAGAAGAAGGCCATTAGACTCATTGTGTCTGTGCTCTTTGAAATAGCTATCCAGCAATGTTTCTTTTTCAAGTATATAATGCCCTTTTGAACGTTCCTATTGAATCTGCTTTTACCACCCTTTCAGTCAGTGCATTCCAGATCATCATAACACTGCGTTTTAAAAAAAAACTCATCTCCCCCCAGTTCTTTTGGCAATTCTGTATCCTCTGGTTATTGACCCTCCTGCCAGTGGAAACCGTTTCTCATTACCTACTCGATGAAAACCCCTCATTAGTTTGATCACAATGTTGGTCAAATTTGTTGATCAGGTAGGCTGGTAATAAAGTTGTGGCATACCAATAATTAAGTAACCTACCAGCTACCTGGATACACATGAATTTTGTTGGTCATTTTATGAATAGTCTACTACCCAAATTCTTTTGAGAGGTACATCTGAATTTGTGTTCTAAATTGCTTTTTGTTCTGTGTATGGTACTCAGTTGAATTGGTGCAATGACTAGCCCTGTGTCCTAGAGATGTGTGATATTAGCCTAACATGAGCTCTGTAAAATGAAACCAAAGCTGAGAACTGTAGAGGGGATAGAGCAGAAAGAAAGATAAAGGGTCAGATTCAGGTAACTGCTGGGAGATGTGCAGGGGCAGGAGGGTTGCGGGGGGGTGGTGAAGAGGTGTTTACGTGTGCATTCGCATTGTGAAAGAGGTACAGTTGTGGGATGCAAATCCATTAATCACTGCAATAAATCCTTGCAAGATGGTATTTTTCTTTTGCTGTCACAAGAATGAAAGTTTCAGATTTCAATATTTATGTCTATAACTGCAATGTGGACGAGACACCAAGTTGTCGTGTCACTTTCTCCCTAAATTACATTGGAAATGCAAGGAAGAAAAAGTTTGCTGATTCAGCATTTTAATCAGATTCTTGGAACATCACAAAGCACTTCGCATCCAATTAATTAGTTTTGGTGTGTAGATAAATATAGCAGTCAGTTTATGCACAGGAAAAATCCACAAAGAGAAAGAGACAAATGACCAATCTGTTTAAGGGAGGAAAGTTGACCAGAACTATGGAAGAATTCCCTGCTCTTCTTTGTAGGAGAAGCTCCCACATCCTCCTGAACAGATAGATGAAGCCTCACTTTAACATTGCATTTGACAGTGTAGTACTTGCATTACTACACTGAAGTGTCATCCTGGGTTATGTGCTCAAGACCTGGATTGAGGCTCTGACTTGACCCACAACTTTCACACTAACTGTCAATTGAACCAAGTTGAGTGCAGGTAGAAGAGATCACTATATCTAAGAAAAGGCAAGTGGGGAAACTGGATTTCACACATTTTGGTGTCAGCTATGGCTCAGTTGGTAGTACTTCTGAGTCAGAAGGTTGTGCTTTCAAGTCCCACTCCAGGACTCGAGCACAAAAATCAAGGCTGGCACTCCAGTGCAGCACTGAAGGAGTGCTGCACTGATCGGAGGGGGCATGTTTTGGATGAGACATTAAACTGAGGCCCTGCCTGCCCCCTCGGGTGGATGTGAAAAAATCCCATGGCATTATTTTGAAGAAGAGCGGGGGAGTTCTCCCAATATCTTGGCCAATATTTGTCCTTCAGTCAATATCACAAAAAAGATTATCTGGTCATTATTACATTGCTGTTTGTAGGAACTTGGTGTGTGCAAATTGCCTGCCACATTTCCTGCATTGTGAATGTGAGTACACTTCAAAAATACTTCATTAACGTTGAAGTGTTTTGAGACATCTGGTGGTCGTGAAAGGATCTATATAAATGCAAGTGTGTATCACCGCATTGAATGCAAAAGCATAGAGGTGATATGGAAATTGTACAAGGTGGTAGTTAAGCAATGGTTGGGGTGTTGCTTGTTCTAGGTACAGCAATATTAGAAGATATCACAGCTATTGAAGTGATACCAGGAATGAGAAGTTGGAGCTATGAAGAAAGGCTTGAAAAATTTTAAACATTTTTCATAAAGAGAGGGTCTTGTCATAGTTTTGGTTTTGAGAGAGCAGGTAGCGAATGGTTCCATTTGTTTGGATAACACGGGATATTGTGAGCCTAGTCAAAAAGAAAAAGGAAGTATTTGTAAGGGCTGAAAGGCTAGGAACAGATGAAGCACTTGAGGAATATAAAGACAGTAGGAAGGAACTTAAGCAAGGAGTTAGGAGGGCTAAAAGGGGTCATGAAAAGTCATTGGCAAACATTTTAAGGAAAATCCCAAGGCTTTTTATACATATATAAAGAGCAAGAGGGTAACCAGGGAAAGGGTTGGCCCAGTCAAGGACAGAGATGGGAATCTATGCATGGAGCCAGAGGAAATGGGCGAGGTGCTAAATGAGTACTTGGCATCAGTATTCACCAAGGAGAAGGACTTGTTGGATGATGAGCCTAGGGAAGGGAGTGTAGATAGTCTCAGTCATCTCATTATCAAAAAGGAGGAGGTGTTGGGTGTCTTGCAAAGCATTAAGGTAGATAAGTCCCCAGGGCCTGATGGGATCTACCCCTGAATACTGAGGGAGGCAAGGGAGGAAATTGCTGGGGCCTTGACAGAAATCTTTGCATCCTCATTGGCTACAGGTGAGGTCCCAGAGGACTGGAGAATAGCCAATGTTGTTCCTTTGTTTAAGAAGGGTGGCAGGGATGATCCAGGAAATTCTAGGCCGGTGAGCCTTGCGTCAGTGGTAGGGAAGCTATTAGAGAGGATTCTTTGGGACAGGATTTACTCCCATTTGGAAACAAACAAATTTATTTGCGAGAGACAGCATGGTTTTGTGAAGGGGAGGTCGTGTCTTACTAATTTGATTGAGTTTTTTGAGGAAGTGACGAAGCTGATTGATGAGGGAAGGTTGGTGGATGTTGTCTATATGGACTTTAGTAAAGCCTTTGACAAGGTCCCGCATGGCAGACTGGTACAAAAGGTGAAGTCACACGGGATCAGAGGTGAGCTGGCAAGATGGATACAGAGCTGGCTCAGTCACAGAAGACAGAGGGTAACAGTGGATGGGTGTTTTTCTGAATGGAGGGATGTGACTAGTGGTGTTCCGCAGGGATCAGTGCTGGGACCTTTGCTGTTTGTAGTATATATAAATGATTTGGAGGAAAATGTAGCTGGTCTGGTTAGTAAGTTTGCGGACAACACAAAGGTTGGTGGAATTGCGGATAATGATGATTGTCAGAGGATACAGCAGGATATAGATCGGTTGGAGACTTGGGCGGAGAAATGGCAGATGGAGTTTAATGCGGACAAATGTGAGGTAATGCATTTTGGAAGGTCTAATGCAGGTGGGAGGTATACAGTAAATGGCAGAACTCTTAGAAGTATTGACAGGCAGAGAGATCTGGGCGTACAGGTCCACAGGTCACTGCAAGTGGCAACGCAGGTGGATAAGGTAGTCAGGAAGGTATTCGGCATGCTTGCCTTCATCGGTCGGAGCATAGAGTATAAAAATTGGCAAGTCATGTTGCAGCTGTACAGAACCTTAGTTAGGCCACACTTAGAATATTGCGTGCAATTCTGGTCACCATGCTACCAGAAGGACGTGGAGGCTTTGGAGAGGGTACAGAAGAGGTTTATCAGGATGTTGCCTGGTCTGGAGGGCATTAGCTATGAGGAGAGGTTGCAAAAACCCGGATTGTTTTCACTGGAACGACGGAGGTGGAGGGGCAACAGGATAGAGGTTTACAAAGTTATGAGTGGCATGGACAGAGTGGATAGTCAGAAGCTTTTTCCCAGGGTGGAAGAGTCAGTTACTAGGGGACATAGGTTTAAGGTGAGAGGGGCAAAGTTTAGAGGGGATGTGCGAGGCAAGTTTTTTTTACACAGAGGGTGGTGAGTGCCTGGAACTTGCTGCCAGGGGAGGTGGTGAAAGCAGATACGATAGCGACGTTTAAGAGACATCTTGACAAATATATGAATAGGAAGGGAATAGAGGGATATGGGCCTCGGAAGTGCAGAAGGTGTTAGTTTCGGCAGGCATCAAGATCGGCATTGGCTTGGAGGGCCAAATGGCCTGTTCCTGTGCTGCACTGTTCTTTGTTGGCAAATCAGTAAGAGATCAACTGAGGGAGTAACTATAAAACAGAGAATGATCATTTGGAAATCGGTAGAAATGTTTTCACATGGTTATGAGAGTATGGAATGCTCTCAATTCAGTAACTGAGAGTGCGCTACATTGTTTGAGCTGTCGTCTTTCAGATAAGCGATTAACTCAATGCCCATCTCTCCTCTGGATGCAAAAGATCATATGGCACTATTCAAAGAAAAGCAGGAGAGTTCTGCTGGTGTCTTGGCCAATATTTGTCACTCGATCACCACCAAAACCAGATTATCTGGTTATTGTCTCATTGCTGTTTGTGAAATCTTGCTGTGCTCAAATTGGCTGCCATGTTTGCAGTGAAACACTTGGGGGCATCCTATGACAATGAAAGGTACTCTGCAAAAGCAAGCTTGGGCATTCTTTAAGGTCCCTTAGCATCCCTTAAATGGGAGCTAGATAAGTATTTGACAAGGAAGAGTGTAACAATGAAAGGAAAATATTTGGGAGTGTGTTGAAAGCCCAATAGTGCACACCATGGCCCATTTGAACTGTGATTTCTTTCATTGTATAATGGCATTAATATTTTCAATGAGTTGATGGAGGTGTGAATATAAAGGGTTTATTTATTGTTTTCAAACTGAATGCTGTTTTCCTGTGAGCTTTAGAAGAATAAGTTTCTGTGAGTCAATAATACGTGTTATTCTGAAGCACTTGTTGCTTACTCATGTTATATGGATTTCTGATGCAGATTTTTAAAATTTCTGTTTTAAGCAATAGAAGTACCCCCCTGGTGCCAGGGTCAAGGATGTCATGGAGCAGCTGCAGGACATCCTTCTGGAGGAGGATGAACAGCCAGAGGTTGTGGTCCACATTGGTACCAATGACATAGGTAGGAAGAGGGATGAGGTCCTGAAAGCAGATTTTAGGGAGTTAGGAAGGAAATTATAAAGCAGGACCTCAAGGGCAGTAATCTCAGGATTACTCCCAGTGGCACATGCTAGTGAGCATAGGAATAGGGGTTGATTGATTGAACACGTGGCTGGAGAATTGGTGCAGGAGGGAGGGCATCAGATTTCTTGGGCATTGGGACTGCTTCTGGGGCAGGTGGGACCTGTACAAGATGAATGGGCCACACCTGAACAGGATTGGGACTAATATCAGGGAGATGAGCTAGTGCTGTTGGGGAGGGTTGTCAGGGGGAGGGGAACCTGAAGGGGTACCTGAGATTGGAAGAAGTAAATCTGGTAACAGGAAGTAGAAAAATAGCAAGCTAAATTAGAAGGCAGGCGAAACAAAGATGAGTATCAACTCCACTTAGAATGCAGAATAATGTCAAAAAGACAAGGTTAAGGGCACTCTACCTGAATGCACGCAGTATTCGCAACAAAGTAGATGATTTAAAGGCACAAATAGAGGTAAATGGGTATGATCTAATTGTCATTATGGAAACAAGGCTACAGGGTACCAAGACTGGGAACTGAATATTCAAGGATATTCGACATTTAGGAAGTACAGGCAAAAAGGCAAAAGAGGCGGTGGTGGGCTGATGATAAGGGATGGGATCAGTACATTAATAGGGGAGGATCTCAGATTGGAAGAAGAAAATGTGGAATTTGTTTGTGTGGAGCTAAGTAACAGCAAGGGGCAGCTAACATTGGTGGGAGTTGTTTAAAGGCCACCAAACAGTAGTGGTAGTGTGGGGCAAGGTATTAATCAGGAGATTAGAGAAGCATTTAGAATGGGTAATACAGTAATCATGGGTGACTTCAAGACTGGGTAAACGTAATGAACACTAATGCTTTGGACAACAGGTTTCTGGAGTGTGTTAGGGATAGTTTTCCAGAGCAGTATGTTGAGGAACCGAC
This sequence comes from Heterodontus francisci, assembly GCF_036365525.1. NCBI lineage: Eukaryota > Metazoa > Chordata > Chondrichthyes > Heterodontiformes > Heterodontidae > Heterodontus > Heterodontus francisci. The sequence continues at coordinate 13,547,796 of NC_090385.1, forward strand.
TAGAGAACAGGGTATTGTCGATCGAGTATTATGTAATGAGAAAGGGCTAATTAATCTAGTTAAAGAACCTTTAGGGATGAGTGACCATAATAAGATAGAATTTTACATTATGTTTGAAAGTGAGGTCGTAGAATCTGAAGCCAGGGTGTTAAATTTGAACAAAGGAAATTATGAAGGTATGAATCTGCCCCAGACCTCAACTCCTCTTCCGTGCCAGCTCCTCATACATAGCCCTCAACTCCCCGATATTTCAAAAATCTATCTACCTCCTCTTTAAATGCTTGCAGTGATCTAGCCTCCACGACTCTCTGTGGTAGAGAATTCCAGACATTCACTACCCTCTGAGAGAAAAAATTCCTTTTGCATCTGAGTTTTAATTGAGTGTCCCCTTATTCTGTGACAATATCCCCTAGTTCGAGATTCCCCCACTAGTGGAAACAAATGCTCAACATCTACCCTGTCAAGCCCCCTCAGAATCTTGTACGTTTCAATAAGATCACCCCTCATTCTTCTAAACTCTTAATGAATAAAGGCCTAACCTGTTTAGCCATTCTTGATAAGTCAATCTTTTCATCCCAGGAATCAGCCTAGTGAATCTCTTTTGAATTGCCTGCAATGCCAGTATATCCTTTCTTAAATGCAGGGACCAAAACTGTACACAGTACTCCACCAACACCCTGTACAGTTGTAACATTTTTTAAACTTCAACCACCAGCAATAAAGGCCAAAATTTCATTTGAGGGGCAAATTGGCTGAGATGGATTGGGGGGAAAACATTAAAAGGTATGATAGTGCATAGGCAATGGATAGTCTTTAAAGAATTATTACATAGTTTACAGAATATTCAGTTCAACTATACATTCCATTAAGACACAAAAACCCAAGAAGAAAAGTCAGTCAACCATGACAAAGCGAATAAGAATGTAGTCTATGGAATCCTCAACCAACCTCCCCGCTTACTCAGCAAGTTTTATTGAGTGAATAACTGAAGCGCTGCTTAAAAAGGTTCCAGATACAATCCCTAGTCTGTTCTGAATTAAGATTTTTGCATTGAGAGTGTGTTGGCAGACGTTTTGTAGTCTTGCTGCTGAGTTCAAATCTCGTTCAAGAAGCCAGCGAATGTTTTTGTGGATATTTCAAGCTGCCATTCTCTCTCCATCTAAAACAACTTATCAAGTGGGTTCCTGCCTATGACAATCGCAGGCCTGCAATGGTCCTCTATTTGGAGCAGTACCTGTAGCTTCGTCACCTGGACACCACTCGGTGAGCGAGAGAAAGTCAGCTCAGTTTCCAGCTACTGGTTGCTGTTTAGGATCCCTGCAGGCAGGTGAGGACAGGATTAAGCTCAGCTGTGAAGCTTTCTTGGTGGAATAGCTTGCTGACTACTACTGTCAAGGGTTACGCTTAGCAACTGCCACCTGTGCAACTGTAACCTACTGAAGAATCAGCATCTTCAAAAGATGGATGGGGGACATGCATTTTGAAAAATAAATGTGCATTATTCTGGATATGGCAAATTGTCAATGTCCCATGACTAGACGTTTGGCATAATTTATTGAGCATATTCCTATAAATTGTCTTGAGGTTTTTGCACCTTAGCCTCCTTGCCCTGAAAAGTTGCAATGTTGTTCAGAAATTGCTGATTCGACCTTGTGCACATTAATAATTCCTAATAGTTGCGTTTGCAATTGCTTCCTGAGATGAAACGCAATAAACCTAAATGCTGGCACTGTTCTTAATCATAGAAAAAATTGTGGCTTCAGTATTTCATGTTTATCAGGGCTTTGTAGCTATCTCTTATTAATTTGATCTTAAGGTTTTCTGTTTCCTTTCAAAGCTGCCTGGCAGTGATTTTGCAAGTGGCAGTGACGTCTTGTCTGATGTGGTTCCCAGCATTCCAAGTTCTCCTTGCCCTGTTCTAAAGCGAAGAAGCAAACAGCACAGAAGTTTGGATGAGCTTCCGTGGAGTGCAATGTCCAATGATGAACAGGTATTTGAGGGGGGTTAATTTTTCATTTTGAAGTTTACTGTGTAGTGCAGGGATTACTAGATTCTCTGCTAGATCGACCAGCTGTCCTTCAACGCGCTAAAAAATAACCTATACTATATATTTTTCATATATTTTTATATAGTATGAGAGAAGACTTTGTTATAGCATTTTATTTTTTAAGTCAACGCCACAAATACAGTCATGTAATTTGATTTTCTTATGGAAATATTTAAGATTTCTCCCAGAAGACAGTTCGATTATGATTTTTGTACACTTGCACTTTTGAAAATTGATATATGCATGTGAGGGAGTAATGAGACATTGCTGTTATCAAATCTGTCAAATAAAGAAACTAGCCTCTGGTGCATGTGGGAATGTTGGGCCTTTTGGGAAACTGTTATTTCTCTTGTGTTTAATTTGTTCTCTGATTTCATTTACTACAAAGTGATCGTGTGAGATTTGTATTCTCATATTTTTTTTATTCATGCACGGGATGTGAACTTCGCTGGCAAGGCCAGCATGTATTGCCCAAGCCTAATTACCATTGAGAAAATGGTGCTCCTTGAATACAACTGAGTGGCTTGCTAGGCCATTTCAAAGGGGAGTTTAAAGTCAACCACTTTGTTGTTAGTCTGGAGTCACTTCTAGGCCAGACTGGGTAAGGATGACAGATTTCCTTCCCTAACGGACATTGGTGAACCAGATGGGTTGTTACAACAATCATGATCAAAGTTGCCAATACTAACTTTTTATTTCAGATATATTTAATTCAGTTTGAACTCCCCAGCTGTTGTGGTGAGATTTGAACTCACACCTCCATATCATTAATGCAGGATTACTAATCCAGTAAATTAACCACTATACTACTAAACGTGTAGCTTATTTATTCCAAATGGTCATGTATTGACATCAGTTTACCAGTGGATTAAATGTATATTTAAACCATTATATAGATTGCAGCTTATGTTTTCTTTTTTTTTTATAATGCAGTTGCCCTATTTTGTGTGTCCTCTGTTTATGCAAGGAAAAGTTGTTTAGTGGAAATTTTATGCAGTGTATTTTGTTGTATTCAAAGTCACTTTTGTATCAAAAATGGAATTATCCAGTAATACAAACTTAAAATGGTTCAGGAGGAATTACAGTGCCAACAAAAAAAGTTCAAATTATCCATTAATTTAAATTAAGTAACCTCAGTGTGTCAACTTGCAATATCTGGACGAGCTAGATTTCTCATGCTTTACAATATAAATGGTCAATTCTTACAATATGTCTTGAAGATTTCAATTCAGGTTGTTTAAATTGTATATGTAGATTGACTATCCTAACAAGTTGTCAACTAAATTATATTTGTAAGGTTTGTTGCTGATGGGAAACAATGGTGTCCCTGGCAAGAAATAAAGATGACTTGCAGTAAAAATTGTAGAACTGAAGATTCAGATGCGGCTTGAAACAGATTCGAGCTTCTCAGCATTTGAATGGTGAAAATGCTGATAACGCTACTGTCTAAAATTAGTATCAATGGAATTCAAAATACTGTACTTGCGCAAATACTGTCCTTTTTATGCAGCTGATTGTATGGTTTCCTACAGTGCAAGAAATTGTTTTTTCAAAATCAAAACCCTTATTGAAGTGGGCTTTAGTTGCACTAAGAAAAATTCAATTATTAAGTCTAAAAGTTGCATGACTTTCAAGACCATGGAAGTCCTCCCGTGTCCCAGCCAGTATTTTATCCCATCAATTTAAAAAAAAAACATTATTTGGTCGTCATCACATTGCTGTTTGCAAATTGTCCGCAGCATTTCCCGCGTTACAACAGTGACTCCACTTCGAAAGTTCTTCATTGGCTGTAAAGCGCTTTGGAAAGTCCTGAGGTCATGAAAGGCACTATAGAAATAACTTCTTTATGGGGAAGCCTAGCAGACACCTACAGCTCATCAGTCTTGTGTAAATGAGTCCCAAGGTTAAGGAGCAAGTCTCATTCACAGGCCAGCGCAAGCCAATTTCTGAGGGCTACTTATCCCAATTATTTGATTTCTGTTTCTTTTTCTCTTCCTCACCAGACCCTGCCAGTATAATAGAACAGGATGTGCATAGTGGAACATTGCACTGGAAACAATAATATCTATCTCCATTTTAAATTTCAATTTTTGGAAATTTGTGTGCATTATGTGTTGTGAATTTTTTTGGGGGGTAGACTTTAGTTACTGATTGCTGTTGCTCCAGTTGAAAATTCTACAATATTCTGTTTACAAAATCTGTGAATTTTGCTATTCTAATGACCAGTGCAGCATTGTCTAGCATGTCTTGACAGCTTTTAACTGGAATGTTACACAAGTTGAACGTTCGACCAAATCTGCAACCAAAAACACATTTGGGGGGTATTTGCTATTTTTGCAACTTTTAAGCCTTGAATGACGTCCTTGACCATTTTTATTATTTGGGTCACTACTTATATTAACTAATCAGTGCTGTGCTCATCTATTAGCCACCTCCAGAACTGATTTTAAATTCACAAGCTTGAGGAGTACAAAAGAAGAAAGTAAATCATAAAAATGAAACTTGTTGCTACATAACTCGATGTCAATAGAACATATAGGGTCACAAAAATTGAGTGATTTATATTAATTGCAAATGATTGTAAATGTTAACCTGCTTATCATTTCTACTTGTTTCAGGTTGAATATATTGAATACCTGAGTCGTAAAGTCAGTACAGAAATGGGTCTACGGGAGCAGCTGGACATTATTAAAATTATTGATCCGAATGCTCAAATTTCCCCTACAGACAGTGAATTTATAATTGAGCTGAATTGTCTGACAGATGAAAAGCTGAAACAGGTAAATCTCAAGACCAAATTTAATTGTATGTAATGAAAACCATAATAAGTGCATATCGCCGTATGTGAGAATTGATATGTGTATAAGTACTTCGTTTTTTTACTTCTGTATAAAGATGGGAACTTGTATTTCATGAATGCATAGTTTTTGTTTTCTATGACATTTATATCAGTTCTGTAATAATTTATGTTTCACGTGCTCATAGTTGATTTTCTACTTGTGTTCACTATTTAGAATTAAATTTTCTTAGGTGAATGCAAATGGTACATTTCGGTATGGAAAGGCAACCAATTATTTTGGCAAACCTAGTTTAAAAAAACAGCAATACAAGTGATTGTGCAATTGCAATAGTCTAATTTTTATATTAATTTTTGAAGGAACTTGCCTGTTCTTAACTTACAATCTGCTGTACAATCTGTTAGTAGCACACTCACCCCTGAGTCGCAAGGTTCCAGGTTCAAGTGCCACTCCAGGAATTGAGCACAAAAATCAAGGCTGACACTCCTTCGGTACTGCATTGTTGAAGGTGCTGTCTTTCAGATGGGATGTTAAACCGAGGCCTCGTGCTTGTTCGGGTGCATGTAAAAGATCCCATGACACTATTTTAAAGGGGGAGATATCCCCAGTGTCTTATCCAATATTTATTCCTCAATCAACATCACAAAAATCGATTCTCTGGTCATGATCACATTGCTGTGGGAGTTTGCCTGTGTGCAACTTAGCTGTTGCATTTCCTGCATTACAACAGTGACCACATTTCAAATTACTTCCGAAGAAGGGTCACTGACCCGAAACGTTAACTCTGCTTCACTCTCCACAGATGCTGCCAGACCTGCTGAGTATTTCCAGAATTTCTTGTTTTTATTACAAATTACTTCATTGGCTATGCACTTCGAGACATCTGGTGCTGATGAAAAGTGCTATATAAATGAATATCCTTTTTCTTTTTCTTTTGCTTGTATGGTGCTTTCAGCAGAATGCATTGCTACATTTGCGTTTTTCCTAGGGCTGTGCGTGCACTGGGATTAGTGCTTGTTTAAGGATTGAAGCAGTTTTTGTTCTCGTCCCCAGAGTGTGTACTTGGGATGGGTGGAAGATGGCACACTGCCTATGTCACTTGATGGTTTGGAACCCAATCTTTATTAAAGTTGTGAGGGCATGAT